>NC_140590.1:769473267-770952739 GCF_964204655.1 Triturus cristatus
GGCCCCCCCTCTTGCTTCTGCTGCTACATTTTGCTATCTCTAGCATGGGGAGATGTCTTGTCGTGAAACCAGGAGCAAGTCATCCCTAGCTGGAGCGGCCATTTCTGGAGGTATGGAGAAATTTCTGATTAGAGCTAATACCCTCATTGACACTGAAATAAACGTTCTTGAGAAGCGTTTATCAAAGGAATTATCGGCCTTCAAAAGATCTTCCCTTGGTACTTTGCCTAATGCTAAAACCCCCGAACGACCTACAGAATCTACTAACAATGCTGCGATGGGCCCTTTTTCAACATCTACTGTGACCAACTTGGCGTCTCTTGATCTGGACATTTTGGTTAACGAAATTCTCCCAGAAATTGATATGGTCCTTGATACTAATGTGCCCACTCCCTCAGACTCCGTTGTCACTTGTGATACTATACTAAATGGAGTTATTGAAGGGGTCGCAACTAAAAGTAAAAGGCCGTATAACTCGAAACCTGGTGGCAAATCTAAAACAGCCAAACACAAACATGATACCACCAACCCCACATCAGGTCTTTCCCAACACATACCTAGTTTGGACTTCTCTTTAGAAACTTTGGGAGCCCTCTTCAAATCCCTTTTATTCCCCCTAGAGTCTAAATTGGAACGCATAGAACTCCGTCTTACCAACATTGAGAAAACCTCTGCTGCTATATTAGCTACTAGATCCCCCAAGTCCAATACCTCTTCCAACCCCCAAATCACCCTTACTAACCTAGGTAATCTAGGCCCCTCCTTAGTGAATGATGCCGCTCCCCCTTTGCGTCCCCCAACGGGCAATCTAGCCCCGATTCAAAATAGCAACTCTAACATTCCCCCTTTGCTACCTGCAGGTCCAGTTCAATCTATGACCACTACTAACGGGGCCACAATTAATGGCCACATAGCTTCCCCACCCCCTGATAAGATTGTCCCTAGACCATGTAGGCCTGACCTGCCCCCTGAAGCTAACCGCTTCATGGTAGTCCTGGCCGATGTTCCTCCCTTAGAAGTTGGATAAGCCGAGAATTTTTTAATCTCTCAAAAATAAAGTCATTAAATGGCTGAACTGGAATAGACCCCTCCCGGCCCACCTTCATAATGAAATCATCTTGGTTAGAAGGGTACCTTGGCTGGGTAAAACTAGAAAGACTATAATCGGGGACTGTATCATGGTGAGCTTTAGAGACCCCAGAACAGTCTCGCACATATGTGCCGGGTTTAATAGATCCTTTGATTCCACCATCCAAACGCTGCCAGTGTCTTTTTTCTTTACCCCTATCCACTTGCACCATGATCAAGGCCGAGATAATTGGACGAGGGTTGAGCGGAGGGGTAGATTCCGTGGGTATAAAGCAAGACCGGCCCTGTTGTCTCCGGAGACTCCCTTCTGTGATTTTAACCGATTTAATTGTCTTAATGGTTTAGATGGAGTAGACTGACTATCCACATTATATTTCCCATTTTGCATCCCCCCTGCTACTGGTAATAGTTTAATAGCAGTTATGGGTAAAAGTATATCTATCGATCCAGCCCCCGTAATGCCCCTCACACCTACCCCTGCACATTTACCATCCCAGGGAGTTGACCCCTTTGCCCCACCCCACCTTCTTGTATCTACGGTCTCCCCTGTTGTTATCAGGCCATCACTGGGACTTACTAGTGTACCGGAGGTTATTGAACTAGCTCCATGTACCCCCTGCTTCAAATTTGCCAGCTGGAATATTGCTGGCTGGAGCCGGCAAAAGTCGTCCTTGGGCTGGAGCTAAATTCTTTCCCAGTTTGATGTCTTATGCTTACAAGAGACCTGGGTAACAACTGATATCACCCTTGATGGATTTGTGTCATTTAACAACCCGGCACAAAGGTCCAATATGGGCAGGGCTAAAGGGGGGCTAGTAACTTTACTTTCTGTGAACCTCCCTGTTCGTGTGAAATCGCACCAGACTGTGGGTTTTCACTCGCAAATTTTAAGCATGGAACACAAAAGGGGCCATGTAACCCTGCTTATTAACCACTATAACAATTTGTTTGATGCTACAAATACCACAGTTTTGGATGAGTTGGATGTAGCAGTGAGAAACATCTGCAAAGGCATCCATAAACCTCTTGATATCATCTGGGGAGGGGATTTTAATATTCGTACTTGCCCCCACTCTTTCACCAAAGTTTGCGGGTACGACGGGGATAATGGGGAAAACCGGGCACATTTTATACACTCACCATATGGCGACTCCCTTAACTCCTTTATGCTTAAACTGGATCTATTGATACATTCCCCGGCTGCAGACCATGAGGGTAACCCTGTACCGACTTTTGTAGGAAGGAACTTGGCTTCTGTTATTGACCATTTATTAGTTTCTGTTCATATTGTTCCATTTTGTATGGCTCCTATTGTTGTAGATTTTGGAAGTAGCGACCATAATGCCATCACCATGCTGATTTCTATTTGGGGGTTTCCGGCTAACATCCAGCGTATGATAGTAGAAGACTTAACCCCCTGTAGGCAGAAAGGTATACGTATCAAATGGCGTGTGGATAATTCCGAGAAGCTGCAACATAAAATTGTAGAAATGGTGTCTGTAGCGATACTCAAATGTTTGGACTCAGAGGCTTCCCCCCAGTGCATTATAGCTGATTTTGTGGAATTGGGTACCATCATAAAAAGATCCCTCACCATCACCAAAGGCTTAACGAAGAAGGCAGCTACCGGTTGGTTTGATAATGCGTGTACCAAATCCCTTCAAGAACTTAAGCGGGCACTCTCTAAACAACCTAGAGACAGGGAGGCCATTATATAACTCAGGCTGTTATACAAAAAGCACCTAATACGTAGAAAACAAGAGCTAAGAGAGCTTGCCTGGGACGATTTGACTAAAGCAGCAGTATTGCGTGACAGTAAGCTCTTTTGGAATACGGTCAATAGCCCTTTTCTTGTAAAGGAAGATTTCCCTATATTATCAGCACAGGTTAGCGAAGATAATTGGGTATTATATTTTACAGAAATCTTTGACTCGGCTAAGGAGGACTGTGCTAGCCTTTCTACCGCCCTGTATGAACCTAAGCTATCCCTGGGTATTACCCTTCAAGAGGTGGAAATGGCCATCAGCCAGAGCAAAGGGGGGAAAGCACCGGGACCTGATGGGGTCCCGGTTGACCTGTATAAATCTAACCCGGCACTTTGGAGCCCGCTCCTGACCCAGGTGTTCAACGCATCAGTTAGGGATAGTTCACCATCCACCTGGAGTGAATCCATAATTTTACCGATCTATAAGAAGGGAGATAGAGGAGAGGCTAAGAACTACCGCCCTATCTCCCTTCTGGATTCCTCACTCAAGATTATGAGCAGGGTCCTACTGGTGCGACTGGAGGAATGGGCGGAGGAAAATAAAATTCTAGCTGAATCTCAATATGGCTTCCGTAAGGGTCTTGGGACAACAGAGCAGTGTATTAATCTCGATCTTATCATCGGGAAATACACTAAAGCGAAACAGGGCTCTTTATTTCTCTGTTTCGCTGACCTCTCAAGTGCCTTTGACCTAGTGGATCATACTTTGTTATGGTCCACTATATTGGAAATGGGAGCCCCCCCAGCAATAATATATTTCCTGGCCAGACTTTATAATAAGCTATCAGCCCAGATCCGCTTTGGCCAGGCTGGGGAATGTACCAGGAAAATCAGGGTCAAATCAGGCATAAGGCAAGGCTGTGTGCTGGCCCCGTTGCTTTTCTCCCTTTTTATAAACTCCATGGAGTCCGAATTGAAGAGGGTACATGCAGATTCCCCACAGGTTGGTGGTCACCCTGTCCCGGTCCTGCTATATGCAGATGACACGGTTCTACTCTCGCGTACTCCGAATGGACTCCAAAACCTTATGAATTATTTTTACGATTTTATCAAGGGGAGAAAACTAAAAATAAATAACTCTAAGACCTTCATTATGGCCTGCGGGAAACGGATGAAACGTTCTAAACCATTTCATTTTAATAATCATAGAATTGAGGTTGTGGACAAATTTTGTCATCTTGGCATAACTTATAATAATAGAGGAACTTGGGCACCTGAGATTTTAAACTTGAATGCCAAGATGGGCAAAAACTCCTCTGGAGTATTCCGCTTTGCATTCAAATTAGGCAGTCGTCGCATCCCTGACATGTTAAACATCTATAGGCATAGATGTGTATCTATTGCCTTATACGGTTCAGGTATATGGGGCTACTGTAAACACAGGGATCTACAAGTTACAGAGAACCAGTTCCTTAAAAGACTCCTTTGCCTTCCCTCCTCGGCATCTACTGAACTAAGTCATAGAGAGGTGGGCCTTGATTATCTTACAGATCTAACGGGATTGAGACCTCTTATGGCTTGGAGGTCAATTTGGGCTAAGGATGAGACAGGATTTACCAGGCAAATCATTTTAGACTGTCTTCGGTTGGATAATGTCCGTAAGATCCCCTGGTTAAATTATGTTTCATCTTCCTACAGTGAAATTTTTAATCTTGACATTTTTGATAAGCCCCTGAGCACTATCACTATACCTAAAAAGGAGCTTAAAAACGTTTTTCTAGAGACCAAATCTAACCTGCGTAGTGTTCAATGTAGCCTCTCGTCAACCCATGTTTTTTACCACTCTAACATGTCGGTTGTCTCGGGCTTGCCTATGTATTTAAAAGCCATTACCAAACAATCTCACCAGTTTGTTCTCACTAGGTTGAGATTAGGCATTGCCCATAACCTGGTGGCCTTTCCACAGATGAAAATTTATAGCCCAACACCTTGCCCTTGTGACGGCTCAACCAAGCAAAGCACATTGCACTTTATGCTTATTTGCCCTTTTTATCTGCATCTTCGTCTTTACTATCTCAAACCTGTTTTTAAGAAATACTTTGTGTTCACTACTGCCCAAGCGATGAAACTGTTATTTGGTCTTGATATGTTGGACATTTGCTTTTTTACCGCTACCTTTATATTAAAAGCTGTCTCCCATAGGAAAAGCCTGGTGTTCTAACCGTGGTTTTTCTATAAACATTAGATTGTCTGGCCGACATACTTGATGCCATTTAAGTTGCTTCGTTTACTGTAATATCTGATGCATGTTCGGTATTTTATTCTGTATTTTAACAATGTATGCTTTTATGATTGTTTTTTAATAATCGAATAAAGCTTTGAAATTTTGAATTTTGAGTCCATTCCACCAGCTTAACAAATACTTTCTCTCGACTACTGGGATCACATAATAGGTCCTGTTAACTTATATATATATATCTAACACTTTTTTTGCATTCTAGAGAGTAGGGTGCAACATCCGACTTCCATGATTTACAAATCTCTCGTCTTCCTAAAAGAATTACACAAAAAATAAATCTACTAATATCAGTAGCGTTATCTTGCCAAATTCCCAAAAACACCAGGACGGGGCTAACCTTCACTGTAATACCTGTAACTTCAGTTAGAAATTCACACACCTCAGACTAAAACTTCGCAATAGCTGGGCATGTTAAAAACATATGGAGATCATCGGCTGCGGGATCCCATCCCCCATTTGTTTGAAAAGGCTCCCTTGAGCCACTGAGCTGACGAGCTCTTGGCGATGCACCTGTGCGCCAGAGAGATGTACTGAGACCTGAGAGACTATGGCAGCCTTTCCTGCAACCCCAGAAGGAATTTTCGTTTTTTATCTCTACTGAAGACGGATAATATCCAGAAACACATGTGTCTAGAGATTCACAGCACTAACCTGCACCAACTTTGGTGAACCACTACACCTAAGGGGCGAACTGTGCTGGAAAGGTGAGGCAGTATGCTCCCATCCCCCATTTGTTTGAAAAGGCTCCCTTGAGCCACTGAGCTGACGAGCTCTTGGCGATGTACCTGTGCGCCAGAGAGAGGTACTGAGACCTGAGAGACTATGGCAGCCTGATTGGTGTATGCTGGATGAAATCTGGTCTGTTGGACAATGGAGAGGTATTTCCATATTTATTTTGAAACTATGAGACAGGAAAAAACTGCTTCAGAGGGTAAAGGAAAAAAGCACGTAGAGGTAGAGGTTGCCTACTTGCTGTGGAAATTATGTGCGGAGTCTGAGAGAGGTCCAGGAGTCTGAGAAGTCTGTGCCCACCTGCAAAAGCTAAGTAGTAGAAATTTGAAAACTACCTACTGCAGGCCAACCCATCTGAAACATCTCACCTGTGTGTACGGAGTCAAAAAAGCCCTGCACACTTAGAGAGATGACCCACTGGCGGGGGAAACTCAAGTAACAGTTGCAGCTGGTCATTGCCGTGGGCTTGAAGTTGTGGGAAGCCTCTCCAACTTGAAAGCCCAAGTGCTTTCTAAAGATCTGGTTATACTGTCAAAATCAAATGCATTGCTGCAGCCTTGATGGATGTTTTTGAGAATCATACGCATATTATTAGCATGTGGTGTTTTCATTTTTTTTAATTTCTAGGCACTTTACTCACAACAAACCCAGAGGCAGAAGTATGGTAGGATAAAAGGAGGGTCCTTCTGCAACTAGACTGGGAATCCACAAGAATTGTCTTGGCATCTTCTTCTCTCACTTTCAAGTATGCCACAATTATTACATGTAGCTCAACAGACCTGTCAAGTAGTATTTGACACTGTTTTATCAACAAGCATTAGCATAGCCAATAGGTCTCGCCTTTGGGATCTTATAAGTATTTAGTTATGCAGCAGATCCCAAAGGCGAGACCTATTGGCTATGCCAGTGCTTGGTACTTTGTTGTATATAAGTGCACACACTGTAAGAATGTCAGATGGGTTGGTCTGTCTCAGTATTTAAACAAATAACTATTTAAATAGCACTATGTTATTTATTTTATAGCGCTACTCATCCCAATGCAGAGTGTTAGAGCCCTTTAAATTACATACACATTATCAATTCCAAATAAATCATGTTATTGTGTACAACATGTGTTACATGAGACAGTCAGCGTTACAAGGTGTAGGAGTCAATTACCATTCATAGCTCACTGTGGTCTACTAGAAGGATTACAATTTATTAACTGCAAGTAACAAAAGTATATCTGTGTTCAAAGCAGTAATCCACTTACCTATCTACATAAAATAAAAATCTGTGATCTGCTTGTTACATGATATGCTTTGCAGGCGACAACTTTTCTTTAAAACATATTTTATTGCATTTTGAGTTGGCATATATTATTATTATCATTATTATTATTATTATCATTATTATTATTATTATTATTATTATTATTATTATTATTATTAATTCATCCTTGATAGAGCACATGGCTACCCTTAGGCATCCCAGCGCTGATTGCAACCACAAGAAGATTCCGGCCTCACTGCAATTTCTGGAAGAGCCACGTTTTTAATTGCTTCCTGAATGTGAAAGGGTGGGTTGTTGATCTCAGCTGGATCGGGAGCGAATTCCATAGAATGGATGCATTGTATGAGAACATACGCTCGCCCGAACGTACTCTCACGATTTTAGGGACCTTCGCTTGGAATAGGTTGGCCGATCTCAGGTTGCGAGAGGGCCGATGAAAGGCCATTAGCGAACGGTGAATTTTTGGCCCTGTGTCCCAGAGAGTCTTGTGCGCAATGCAGAGTGACTTGAACATTATGCGTTCTGCGATGGGTAGCCAATGCAGTGCCTTCAGTGCTGGTTTTGCCGAATGCTTTCTGGGGGTGTTGTGTAGCAGCCTGGCTGCACAGTTCTGCACCACCTGGAGTTTCCTTGTGGTGGCATTCGGGGTACCCAGGTATAGTGAATTACAGTAGTCCAGCCGAGGCAGGATCAATGATTGTACAATCGTTCTACGTGCTGTTTCCGGGAGCAGAGGCAAACATTTCCGTAATTGCCTTAGGATTCCAAAGCATATAGTTGCTACTTGGACCGCTTGGTGGTCAAGTTTTAGTGACCTGTCTAGCCAAATTCCTAAGCTTTTGATCCTTTCTTTGGGTTTTGGGGGTGGACCAAGGCGGTTCAGCCATTTCAAGTCTGAAGGGCTCCTCCTGACATTGCCAAGAATCATTAGCTCTGTCTTATCCCCATTAAGCTTAAGGTATGATTGGTCCATCCAGGTGGCCACCTTTTGTAGGCATGCTTCAAGGTCGACTGCGCTCTTTTTGGGGTGTTTGAGGGCTACCACTAGCTGAGTGTCGGCCGCATAGGTCACTATCTGGGCCCCATACAGGAGGACTATCTCAGCCAGGGTCCCAAGTACATGTTGAAAAGGGTGGGGCTCAAAGATGACTCTTGTGGGACCCCGCAGGTTAGTGGGATATTTCTTAAGGTATGCCTGCCTTCAAATACCTGGAATGTTCTATCTGTTAAAAAGGACTCAAGCCAGGATGGAGCTTTACCTGCAACTCCCACCTCCTTAAGCCTGTCCAGTAGGATACCATGATTTACAGTGTAAAATGTGGCACTTAGATCAAGCAGGATGATTGCCACTGTACCTCCCAGATCAAGCACTTTCCGTGATTCCTCCATAACTGTTAGTAATGTTGTTTCTATGCCATGGTTAGGTCGGAATCCTGTCTGGGAGGTGTGTCAAATCTCGTGGGATTCAAGGAAGTAAGTAAGGGTCTTATTTACATGTTTTCCTAAGATTTTACTAGTCAGGGGGAGTAGCGAGACCGGCCGGTAGTTACTCCATACCTCCGGATTGAGGTTGGGCTTTTTTATCAGTGCTTTAACCATTGCGCGTTTCCAGGTTGATGGTACTATCGCAGTACTTATGGACGCATTGAGCAGTTCCAATAAAACTGGTAGTATAACCTCTTTTACCTTGTACGGCATGTGCGCTGGTGCTGGGTCGCAGGGAGATCCTGATTTAACTGTCGTGAATAGTTTGGAGAGGGTGTTCAGGTCTAGGGTTGGGAGGTCGACCAGGCGGTCTGAATCCTCCATAGTACTTCCCAATTTTGAGCTCGGATTCTCTGGCTCTGTTGCTGGAGGAAAGGCAATGTATATGTCTAGGGTTTTTTATTAAAGAATTCTGCCAAATCCGTGCAGCGCTGAGGAGCTGATTCTGCGGACCTTTCAGGCCGGGGGCAGTGTGACAGTTGTTTTGCTATTCTGGCAATTTCCCTGGGGGAGTTGGCTGCCTCGTTAATTTTCTCCTCATAGTATTGGGCCTGAGATCTTTTGGGTTCTGTCTGAGCATTCTTAATCGCCTCTCTTTATTTCTGTGTTTTTCTCTGGGCAGTAATCCTTCCTCCAAGCCCTTTGTAGTTTTTCACATTTTTGCTTAACTTCTCGAATTTTAGGGGTATACCATGGGAAACATTTTTCTTTCGGGCTCTTAGAGCTCCATTTATAAGGAATAATGGAGTCCAGAGTAGTTTCGATTCATTCATTGAAGTTATCGTTGGCTATGCTGGGATCGGGGTTGGTTTTGGGGCTGACGCTTGACAGTGTGTTAGACCAAAGTTCAGGAGCTAATTTTGCCCAGGGTCTCTCCCAGTTCTTTGTTGGCCGTTCGTTGGGGTCAGTTCTGGATGACTTCCAGATGATTGCAATTATTGAGTGATCTGACCAAGGGACTGGGGATGAGTTGTCTACAGAGAGATTGGCTTCATTTGAGAACACTGGGTCTAGTCTGTGGCCTTTGTCGTGTGTCGGGTTATTGACTTTTTGGGTAAGTTGTAAGGCCTGCAGGTTTTGTGTAAGGCTAAGGGCCTCACCTTTAATGGGGTCCTCTAAATGCAGATTGAGGTCCCCTAAAATAGTGAAGTTAGCGGCGGAGTTTGCCCTTATTGCTGCAATGTCTGTGAGGGATTCGATAAACGTCCCGCATGGGCCAAGGGGTCGGTATATTAAAATTACTGATAGTGAGCCTGTGGGGGAGAAGGTGAGTGCGAATCCCATGCTCTCACAGTCCTGGATGATATTAGGTTCAATACGTCCCTTTACTTGCTCTTTCAGGATAATGGCAATCCCCCCGCCCTTCCCTGATATCCTGTCTCTCCTAAGTATATGATATCCTGGGGGTAATGCTTGTACCATGTCTCGTTCTGCGTCTTTGTGCAGCCATGTTTCTGTGAGAAACAGCGCCTCCGGCTGCTGTTCACTGAGTAGAATATTGATTTCAGAGAAGTGTTTTGGCAGGGACCTGCAGTTTATAAGGAGTAATTTTAACTGTGAGATTTCCTGGTAGTTTGCTGAAATGAATGACTTAATTTAAAGGGGCAGTTTGGACAGGCTCCTCTGCCCGAGGAAATGCTAATACAGTGTTTACACTTCTCATTGTCCAGAGTTTGTAGTGCCAACAGCTGGTGCTCTGTGTATTTTATGTGTCTTGTGCTCGAACCAGGGGTCCTGGCACCTGGTCCCGGAAGGGCACGGATGGGCACAGACGGGCTTGCTTAGGCGCGCCTCCGGCGCACCAGCAGCGCGTCCGCGCTGTCATGCGACTCAAGTAGTCAGTGGCTCCGCCTCCTGACCTCTGCCCTGTGCCCCGCCTCCTGACGCCATTTCCCTCCACACAATCAGGACACTCGGTGGTAGACCGGGGATTAGGCGGAATTCACGGGAGAGCGGGAGTACGGCGCGATTACAGCTTGGTGAGTGCCTTTAACAGTTAAAAAATACTTTCAAAACACCCCTCCTTCCAAGTCAGTTAAAAATTTATGAAACAGCCACAACTCGCTGGTTAAGATTCATCTGTCTCCCAGAAAGTGCTACGTGCTTTGTGCAAGTAGAGCGTGCACATATCCGAGCATCACTTCCAGTGAGGTCACTTCCTGTGATGCCACGTGGAATGTCGTACGTCGTGAAACATATGCTTTGATGGCACGAGTCATGATGTCACTTGCATACTGCCTAACCTGGTCAGTCCCCCCACTTCTTTTTTTAGGACTTGTGCCCTGCATACTGGTGATGTATAAGTGGAGATGTGAGATTTCCCATTGTATAAGACTTTCAGGTCCGCTTGGAATGATAACATGCACCTGAGGTATAATTTAGGGAGTTGCTTCTTAACTTTTGTTGTTGCACCATTGCAGTGTAATCAGGAAAAATCAGTACTTTTGCATCATCAATTGTGAAATGGGCCATCCAGGTCAGTCTGGAGCTTTTGTGGTGCCGTGACCCAAAGAACCTGGCTATCTAGAATGACTAAACGGTGTGACCCTGGGCAATTGCTTTTCTTCACGGTGACTAATTTTTCATGATCATTATATTTGAGAGCACTTTGAAATAATTGTTCAGGATGCAAATTGTGCAAAAACCTTTGTTGTATATTGTTTAATGTACCATAATAATGCTCGATCTAGAACAACAAAAGGCATTATATAGAAGGCTAAAAACACCTGCCTAGGCATGCTTGCCTACCACACTGTTAACTGGAATTGAGGTTTTTGTCACAACATGGGCATGGTCTGTTTCATAGCATGACTATGATTATAGTTACTCATTCACCCTGTGAAAAATGCAGTGCATCATTTCGACAGTGTCACCCATAGCACACTGCAGGGCCTCTTCAAGGAGCAGAACCTATAGTAAATTGCGCTGCCTAGCCCCTGTTTAACAGTGCTGAGGTCATCTCATCTAGCACACTGCATGATTATGTCTCTTTGGCTATAGTATAACAGCTGTGAGAAGTTGGCCTTTGTATATGCTGACCACTAATTAAAGTGGGCACCTTGTACCAGTCCAAACAGCCCTTATTGATGATTAGGTTAAAGACAACCTTTATTGAAAGCTATCCTAGTGGTAGCTATGGAGAGCAGCTTTCAGGCTATGTCTCGAGGAATGTAAAGCAGCTTGTTTTACCAGATCAGAACCTCCTGAATGACAAAATGAAAGGAGAACCACACAAGGAATATATAAAATATATGTATTTATTACTAAACACTCTCTACTAACCTCTTTATAAGATTAGAGAACAAAGCACACAATATCAACCCGTTCCATGCGTCAGACGGCCCCCAGCCGTCCGATGTCTCGGTGTGTGTGCGGAGGATGGCCGGCGGCCGTCCGAACCATGCCCACTCATTATTTCGCCCGCACCGTGGCGGAATTTGCACCACGGTAAAAGGGTTAAATCACTAGAACGACAGTAAATAGCACAATATACAGTGGGCTCCAGGGGGAGACCAAACCGTATACTAAGAAAGTGGTATAACAACCACGACTTGACTAGACACAGTGCCTAGAGCATGTAGAATCGCTGGACACCAAGGAACCACCCAAAGTAGTGACACAGGGGACCCACGGAGGACGGATGCAGTGTGAGAACACAGGCGCGAGCTCCGTACAATCCTATGGGAAATTCGCAGTTGGAATTGTAAAGATTAAGGACACTTCGGAGAGGACTTTAAGCAAACCCAGTTAACCATAGAAGGTTCTATGGCCAGCACCCTTGAGAGTACCGAGATACCTGTGTTACCTATCCCAGAGCAGCCGGGTGCATAGGGGTCAATTGATGTCGGGAACCTTCGTCGTTTTCAATGGCGTGATGCGGAGAAGTGCTGCTGCTGGGAAGACGAAAAGTGTCCGGTGGAATCCAAGCCTGGATCCGAGGTGAGAAGAACCTGAAAGCAGAGGGGACAGAGTCTGGGTCACTTCACAGTGACCAGGGGCACGATAGACGAATGCCCACTGATGTCGGGTGCTTCAGGTGAGAAGAGGTGAAGCTTGACTCTGCAGCCACGGGAACCAGGAGACGTCGACGACGTCCAAAGTCTGTAGATGAGCTGTCCCACGAAGGATGTCGAGTGCTGAGGGGTCAGTGTACGGATTGAACACTAACAAGCCTTGGCAACTGCAACCCATGCTGGCAGAGGAAAGATGCTTCGGTGAGGACCAGCAAGGTCCTGAGGACTCTCCAAGCTTTGGAGAGTCAGGGCACATCTGGAGCAACCAGGAAAGCCCACGGAAAGTCAAAATTACCTTCACAGGGACCCACAGGCCAACGGACCAGGGATCCCGAAGGGACCTCAAGCTGAATCACAAAATACCAGCCCACGGAACACTCATGGAGTGTAGGCCAGAAATCTTCAGTGGAATTACGTCTCGGGGTCAAGACTACAAGCAGCCCAAAGCACAGCCTCAGAAAAGCATATGCTGCTGCAAAAGTACACGGTGCACAGTGGTTCGGTTTGCATGGTCCACACGAGGGATACGGGCCTCAGAATTGCTGGGAGCACATATCAACCTCAGAGACCTTGGGAACCCACCTCTTGTGTTGCAGAAATCTTCTGAGTCCTCAGGAGCTCGGGAGATGCAAACTGGTCAGATGCGTTTAGGTGCCTGCCTTGCAGAGGAGTAACTCCTTTACTCCAAGGGAGATTCTTCAGTCGTCCAGCGCCGTGCAGATCATCGAAGTACTTGGTTTCTGTAGCAGACTTTAGTACAGGTAAAATCTAAAGTCCTGTAGTCAGGGGTTCCTACTTTATACCCAAGGAAAGGGTGGGACAAACTCTGGGGACCCACCGATGGGAGGGTCAGGACAGAGGGGTAGCTACACCCTTGTCCTTTGTCTAGTTTCACACCAGAGCAGGGGCAAATGGCTTCTGCAACCAGTTTGAGCTGGACTATGCACAGGGACACCAAATGTGCCCCCACTGCAGACATCAAAGCACTCTCAGAGTGCACCCACCCAGCCCCGAGACACTAAAACCTGTCTGGGAGGTGGTTACACCTCCCTGTGACAGGAAGTCTATTGACAAGCCTTCCCCTGCTCAAGTTTGGCTCAGCAGCAGGAGGGCAGACTTGTGTCTGTGGCTGGCAGCATCCATTTTGTGATGCCCAGGTCGAGAAAGCTGGTACCGGGTGTACCCGTGTGTCACATATGTCCCTTTAGGAGGGCGGAATCATACCTCCCCGCCAGTTACCAAAGTGTTTGACCACCAAACATGACATGTTTCTATGCAGCCATTTTAAAATTAGCAATTACCGCGAGGTTATAATGCACTTAAATATATATATATATGGTTGGCTGCATCACAAACAACCCCAGAAAATAGGTTCCGAAGGCTGCAGAGGGGCTCTGCTCCTGCAGGTTCACCCTCTCACATAAAACCCAGCACCCTGCCTTCAGGATTGATAAGAGCTGCCATAGGGGTGACTTATAGGTTTATATGTGCAGTAATTTAGAATAGATATAGTGAACCTATATCTAAGTAAGGGGTGCATGCACCACCTTACACAGGCTGCAGTAGCAGACCTGTGGTGCCATTTTGAATGGTCTCTCATGGGTGGCACAATACATGCTGCAGCCCCTGGGACGCCTCTGGGGTACCTAGGCCTTGGGTACATAGTATACCATATACTAGGGACTTATAAGGGTACCCCATAATCCAATCTGGAGTGTCCCTAAAGTACATGCAATCAATTTAGGGAGAAAGCAGATAAACTGGGGTCCTGATTAGCAGATCCCAGTCAGACTAGTCAAAAACCAGCAAAATACCAGGAAAAAAGTGGGGGTAACCATGCAGTCAGATACCACCTTCCTACAACAGTTTACAGATCATAGGTTTGGCTTGCCCTCCAGACAGCAGTAGTGATAATATGGTCCTGTGTGCCTGTTCAACTGAGAAGAACTTGGTCAGGCAATAGGTTGCAAGTGTTGTCCTTAGTCTCCCTTCCAAGAAACAGGCAGTGCTAAAGCGCCTAGGGGCATATGTATCAAAATCTGTTATTGCGATTCTCAAATACCGATTTTTTGAGAATTGCTATTTGAGAATCGCAAAACGGAATGTATTTAAAAATTCGCAAATATTTTGCGATTTCTTGTTATTCCTTAATTGCGATTAGCAAATTGCGAAATCGCAATTAAGAAATACCTTCCCATTCATTCCTATGGGCCAGGAGGCCCATAGGAATGAATGGGAAGTCATTCTCAATTTGCGATTCGCAATTAGAGAATCGCAAATTAAGAATAATTTCAAGGGTGCAAGGGTGTCATAAGGACACCCTGATGCACCCCTGAAATGAGCATGTGTGCGCATATGGCGCACATACATGCCCTAAGGGCATGTATGTGCGCCACATGGCACTTTGAGAAATGCCAAAAAGTGAATTTTTCAAAGAAATCGCACAACTTGGGTGCTTGTTACATAGCATTTAAGGAATTGCAATTTGCGATTCCTTAAATGCTTACGCTAAATTAAGGAATCGCAAAATTAGCGATTCCTTAATAATGCGGTGCGAAAATGGCTCATACATCGCGTTTTGCGAGTTTGTATTCGCAAGCGCTGTTTTTTTTGCGAAAGGCAGCGTTTGCAAATACAAAATCGTTTGATAAATATGCCCCCTAGTTCATTTGGTGAGGCCCCTAACCTGAACATTAGTCCTCATAGCTTTTCCCTCTGCATCATCGGCCTAGTATTCAAGGAATGAGATTCTGTCTTGCACGTTCTCAAAGTGCTTCCTGAGGACTCTGATCTAGTCAGTTTTGATTTGGCTTCTGATACTAAAACTGCCAGTTTCTTCTGATCCGAGTTAACCCTATATCAAGCACAAGAGAGTTGATCTTTGCTACCAGTGCTGCATGAGTACACTGTATAGTGAGCAATATAGGTTCAATATATCAGTTATGTCCGAAGTTGCAGTTCACCCCTTGTCCCCATGCCCTAATCTTCAGCTGTCAGCTTTCCCCAGCTGCTTTCCTTCTCTCACTGGTTCTGACAGTCTTCCATGTATGTCTTCCCTTCCTGTTTCTTGCTGCCCATTACTTTTTCTCGCTGATTCCTTCCCTCTTACACTCACCTTTCCCTCTGCCCCATCCCTCACTCTGACAGCCTGTTATTTTCTCTCAGTGGCTCTGCCCCACTTGCATCCATTTTCCCCTCCATGCTGTAACTTCCCGTAGGGTTGCCACCTGGCCAGTCTGGTACCAAAAGGCAGATATTTTTAAGTAAAGGCTGGTAAAAAAAATACTCTTGGAACTGAACAAAAGCTCATAGTTATTCCTGTATTAAATACAAGGTTTAAGCAATTAATACAACCATATACCCAGGGCCACTGGAATTATGCGACTGTATGGCTGTGGCGTTTTTTTGCAGAGTTGTAGATTTTACACATAATCTATCATCTGTCCCATAATATGCAAATTTTCCCAGAAACAAATTGTTTTTACCTCAGACATTTCAAAAGTTACTAAAAACTCAGCAACGCGTGTTGCCGTGCAGTGGAAGGCCCTTTGCAAATGGTGATCAGTCACCTTTCTGTTGCTTATTTCTGTATTTGTGTGTTAAACTGGCACTTATTGGTGCCATCAGTGCTTAGACACTGTTAAGTGTAAAAATGACAAATTAATAAAGTAATAGTATCAGAAAATGTGCCTCATTATGCCGCATAATGTGCCTTCTTGTAACATAATTTCCTCAACCCCGGTGCATAATTTGGCTCTCCCCTGCCTCCGAATTCCAGTGGCCCTGCATATATTGCATCCTAATGATTTCCAAGCAATATACATACATCCTAAATGGTTATTAAAGCTATCGGAGTCTTACTCGTCGCTGTTCAATGTTTGGTTGGAAACATTTCTTATCATCTGACTTGATCACTTTGATACTCAGTTGTTCACTGCAGTAATTGCTGGCTTCACATTCACTGTGCTCCAGATGGCGTCTTATTCTTGTCTATAATTCCGAGTGTGTATTGTGAAGTCTTCAGGACTACTATACTTTCTGTAACACTCACTGTACCGAGTTGATTTTAAACCCTTCTGTCATTTTACTTTGGTGGCAATATAAAATAAAATGAGATTGTTGGGAGCAAAAAAGTTAAGAGTTGTCATTAAAATTACAGCGGATTTTTCCATAAATTGCTATTCACGTACTAGCATCGTCCCCATTTGTATCTGAAAAAGTGGCAACCCTGTATACATCAATCATATGTCCACTCTTACATGGATTTGGGGTCCCTTTGGCATGAAACAAAACAGTGGGGCTGGCTACAGAGATTGAATTCCTAGGCATTGAACTGGATTCAGTGAACGAGTTGTCACGACTCGCCCAGGGCAAAACCTTGGCTTTTACCTTATCACTCCAGGAATATTTAAAAAAATAGAAGGTTACCCTGCACCAGCTACAAAAGACAGTGGGACAGTTGAATTTTGCATTAAAAATCATTCCCATGGCCCGCCCAGTCTCACGCACCATCACACAAACAATGTCAGGTCTCAAGGAAAAATATCACCACACCAGGTTGTCCGGCGAATTCCAGCAGGATATGCAGATTTGGATGGCATTTCTGCGTGATTTCAGTGGCAATGTAGTGTGGCCCAGCCCTGCTAGATCCAGCCCTGAGATGGGTCTAATGACCGATACAGCAGGTAGCGAGGGTTTTGGTGCCATTCTAGGCACGGCGTGGTCAGCACAGCGTTGGCCATCATGGTGGGTGGAGTCCGGGCTGACAGGTAACATTGGCTTCCTGCAATTGTTTCACATCCTGGTGGCATTATGCATTTGGCCGGAACAGTTGCAGAATCAATCTGTGGTCTTTTGTTCTGACAACATGTCTGTGGTGCAGTGCATTAACCACCAATCGGCTAAGTGTAAAATGATACTGCGGCTGTTGAAAGAAATAATATTCACATGCATGAGGTTGAATGTACGGTTTAAGGCGAAACATGTCCCAGGTGTGTTGAATCATGCTACAGATGCGCTCTCTCACTTTAAGATGCAGGTGTTCAGGTCCCACCACCCCGGAGCGGCAGAGAACCCAACGCCTTTCCCAGACCAGCTTTGGCAACTTGGTGCCCCCAGCTATCGGACATTGTGGAAGCTAGTCTAACACCCAGGACCAGGCAGGCCTATGAGGGGGCCTTTGGTGCCTACTGCAATTTCTTGGGGGGTGAATGGGAGGGGGCATGGCATGAAGCATTGGCGGTGGCTTCATTTCTGAGGGCAATGCGTGACCGGGGCGCACCGTGGCATGCGCAAGGCGCCTCATGACAGCAGTCTCCTTCCTTGCAAAAATGCAGGGTCAGCATGATCCCACCAACACATTCATAGTACAAAGAGGTTCACGGGGTGGCTGCGCTTGCAGGGTCCCCAACCAGATGTTAGGTGCCCAATGGGCATTGACACTCTGGCAGCATTACTTGGGGCATTAGATCAGGTTTGTAAATCATAAGAGGAAGTGCTTCTTTTTAGAGCAGCCTGTACTCTTGCTTTCTACGGCGCTTTCAGGGTGGGGGGACTGGTGGCGAGAAATAAGCAAGACTGGCACAGGGGCTGCAATTTGGCCACGTGAAGGTGCATAGAGGATCGCTATTTGTATCCATCCCTAGGTCTAAGACCAATCAGGGCGGTAGAGGGGACCACATTATTCTGCAAAGAGCACAGGGGATTGTTTGCTGCCCCATTACCAATCTTGAAGCATTCATCGCACACAGGCCACAGGGTGCAGACGGTCCACTATTAATTCACAGCAATGGAACCCCGCTCACTAAATTTCAGTTCGGTAGAATCATGACCCTTGGACCCAGCAAGGTTTGGTACCCACTCTTTACGGATAGGGGCCGCCGCTAAGGCCAAGGGCAGGGGCCTATCGGGGAGCGTGGTCCAGTGGATTGGTTGGTGGTACTCAGACTGTTACAAGCACTAGGTGTGTCTACACATGTTGTAAAAAGGTTTGCTATGCCTTACTGATGGTGTCTTTATCTTTGGCTTTGGTTTGCAGTTTCCATGTCCTGTACCGCAGAGAGGAAGCTTGCAGCGGTTAATCGGTCTTCGGAACTTATCGCAGTCCAGGCACCCGCCTCAGGGTGAAGAGAAGTGGAAGTATGGATAGTTGGTCACTCATATGTGAGCAGATTGAAGCAATTTTTATTTACAGGCAGCTATGCACACCAGGCACGTCAGGTCGGTTTCAATGTTTCTTTGCATGGCCGTGGGGGTTTACTCCTTGACCAACTAAGGGATATGTTGGGGAGTTTACTGGACAAGACTCACATGCCCCTCGTAGCGGTAATTTTGCATCTGGGGGGGCAATGACCTGGTTCACCTGTGGAGGAAAGGTGTGGTGGAGGCACTTATCACAGAGGTGGGTTGGCTGGCAAGGAGATGTCCACCGGCAGTACTGACGTGGTCGCACATTGTCCCCAGATCCCAATGGCAGGAGGGTGAGTCTGTGTGGGCTTTAAACCACTCGGCAGAAAGAATCAACAAGCGTATTGATAAATTGTTTCGATCCCCAAAATTGCAGACTATCGCGCATTGGTGCATCAGGTGGGAGAGGTTTTTTCTGCAGGATTGCATGCATCTCTCAAAAATTGGTAATGAAATGTATCTGGAAAACTTACTTGCCTGGTTAGAAGGAGCACAAAGCAAGGCGTGACCTTTAAGTGCAAAGGGGGGGGGGGGGGGGGCAGATAGTCTGTCAACTATGCTGGCCTGTGGCGGTATGGTCATGATTGGTGGGCTTCTTTTACGGTCCCTAGTAGGCATCGCCATTGTCAAACGAGGACGCTTGGGGGGGGTATAGTTGGTCTCTCATGAAACTCCAGGGGGCAGTTACAGCCGGTAGGCTGGAAGGGGGCAGGGGGAGGGAAAGTTCCGCTTCCAGTAGGCTTTTGGGCCAACCCCCGCACAAGCACAGTGGTGCAAGAAACTTGGCACGACCGCACAGCCCCTTGGAGATAATGTTGAGAGTGCCCAGGGGAGATACCTTTCTGGCAAACTCGGCCTCCTGCACGAGGTCACTCCAGAAGGAGGGCGAAACGTGGTATGATCTTGGACCAATCATTGACCTTGCCGTAGTGTCGCGGTCCAGGGAACAGAGAGTGCCACTAACCTGGAAGCCGGGTACAGCAGGAACGATGCTAGATAATCTCCTCCCCTAAGAGGTGACACCTGCGCGCAGATTGTCTTAAACGGCACAGATGACACCCCTACCGGGGAAGGGAAAAAAGGGACAAAGGAAACAAAAACAGTGTTGCCTCCACCACTCGGACCAGCATGAAAATAATGTTGAGGACCCGTCTCTCTGAATTCTCTCTCTAGGCCCTGCAAGGAAAACACAACATACATTCAATAAGGTACGAGGCCCTGCACTTCCTAATCCCCCTACCCGTACTTATTCTACAAGCTGTCACTTACATAGATATTGGCAGGGTGGATGCTTGGAGAAACAGGCGTGTCACAAATCAATGAAACCTATATTTAGGTTAAAGTTCTAGCACTTAGTCTTGTAAATATAGATCGAAAATGGTACTTATCCTTCCGGTGGGTGGCAGACAGTTCTTTCTCAACGAGAGGTAAGTACGCCACTGTTGGCAGGGGAAGCGCCTTTCTGGCCTTCCTGTTCTGTGCAGCAATTCCGAGTAAATAGGATGGGTTCGTATCCAGCGCTATCATAAGCGCACGATGGGACAAGTCTCCAGTTCCTGGTTCAGGAAGAAGCTGAAGACCTGGCTGTTCGAGCAGTAGCGGCACCCCTCCCCGCCCCCCCCCCCCAGCGCCTTGAGACCCTACGGGTATGTAGCGCGCTTTATAAGTGTCACTGATTGATTGATTGAACTCCACTCTGGATATGAAGACCGGGTTGAACCGTGCCTGGATTGCTGCGGTGCGAGTCTCTGTTAGCAGCCTCGTTGCTGCGCCGCTGTGGCGTGCGGAAAAGAAATACTAAAAGTTACAGCAGTCTCTCAGCCGGACCTGGTGCCGAAACTGCTTGGAAAATAACCAGTGCGCCGAAACAACGCGCACAAAGACTAGGTCGCCTCACCCCTCTACTTCCGCATCAGCGCTGAGGAGGTAGCGGAGTAAGGGGGAAGACGTGTTGGATACGCAGCTCTCTTCTCTCTCAAGAGCCTGCGACGGGTTCTCAGGTTTGGCGTGCGTCGCGTTGGCCTGCTGGGATGTCTGCAACGCCGCTCTCTCACTCTGTTTGAACAGTCCGTAACCGCTCCAGGATGACGCGTTGGTTTGTAGGACGGTCTTTGGTAACTCTTCACCAGGCAGTTGGATTGCGGGGATCCGACGACTGAAATACGCCGTGGCTTCTCTCAGGGTCTCGGGAGCTCGAGTGACAAGCACGGATTCTCCTATGGGTGGGGCTTATATACGTAATGTTAGTCCTCCAAGTGCATTCTGGGAATCGTAGTTTCTATGCCCCCCATTCACACCGCTCATTCCGTACCTGCTCTGCAGCGCCCCCTCTGCTGGGCCATGACACGTAGGCTCAAACAGGGATACGCAGAAAAGGAATGATGTTGATCATTTAGATTATGACAGGAATGGCCATGTATTAGAAACATGTTAAGGTTAGCCAACTGGAACACTGTACATATCAATGTTGTGGACTGGACTTTTTGCGAATTGTAAATATATTGTAAATATAAAAGTTCATGTTTTTCTTATGTTATGAATAAAAGACAGCTGGGGTTTTACGACCCTTAACCCAAGCACTTCCATTTGATTCCTTGGGGAAAAGTGGAAGGGTCTGTGTTTCCCTTAGGTCAACAGGCGATTTGGTAAAAGGGAATGCCTGGGGGTGGGGAGACTCGGCAGAACATGGCCATATATCGCATGTCCACTTTAAATATACCTCTCCTCTACATTCTCTGCAAAAGCCTGTTTTGATGTGGGTGTATTCCTTTTCGTGTGCATGATACCGTGACGTTCATTCCTGGACGGGGAGGGCTGGCTTTACTTCAGACCTATAAACCCTTTAGCATTGCCAATCTCGTTGCTGTTATAATATGCAGATACAGCGATTAATTAAGTAATTTGTTATGTTCTCCGGTAGGCCGTGGAACGAAGGCGCGCGCTGGGCTGGTGCTGCGTGGAGAATGACGGGGACATCACACATGTGTGCTTGGGGAAGTGACCCACCTCCGAGCGGGCGGTCCCTTTTATTTGTTTCCCCGCAGGCCACGCCTGGCCTGCGGATGTGGTGCCGTGGTCGGGTTAAACTAGACCGCTAAACATTACATAATTGAAGGGCCATGCAGGGGAGGCTGCTAAGAGTAATAGAAAGGTAAACAATGTAAACACAGAGGTTTACTGTGAACGCCGGGCTTTAGGGCAGACAGTGAACCAAGATTATTGCCTGGCAGACTCAGGGCAGCCCACAGCACCTGCCGGGAGGGGGGAAAGGGAGGGGGGGGGGGCTGTTGCGTGCCTGGATCTACTCGACGGTTCATGCGCCACATTCGTAGGCTTCAGTGGACTCACCCGCTCAGCAAAGCTGCGTCAATCTGACAGAGATGTTTACTTGCCTTCTACGTCAAAGCCCAGGAAAACCAGAGTGAACAAGTACAGAGGTGACAATGGAGCTGGAGGACGGTGCACATAAATCCAGGCAAGCCGGCCCCTCTTTGCTGGTAGCTCAGCAAGCCACGAGGTACAGCAAATACCTGCGAGGAGTAAGACTGACCCAGGCCAGGATACTCACTTTTTATAACTACATATAGTTAAATAAAATGCAGAGACGGGCAGTTTTCAGGATGTGAATCATCTGAAATGTCTGTCAGTAACTCTCTCTCTCTCGACTCATTCCCGCCTCTGCAGGGACTCGAAGCACTTTACAACTGATTGAAAGGAATGTCCATGTTACAGGAGTCCGGTGGTTTCTCATCCCTCATTCACGTTTCCACGGGATATCAGCGTGGGTGCACGGGAGCCCGCACTCTGGGGTCGGGGAAGTGTTCTCGGCCTCCGGCGGGTGGGGTTGGCCTTGTCGGGTGATCTCTGGCCTAGGTTCTACGATGAAAATTACTTCCTAATTTTAAACAGATGTTTGGGCCCAAAGGAATGCGACCAGAGGATTGGGAACGTGGGGCCTGGGGGTGTCACTCGTCATGGGGTGCCTCTCCCTTTTAATGCTTCCGTTTAATCACATGAAAGGCCCTTCTTCAGATCTCACTGGTGCCCCGAAATCACTCCCAGGTGGAACTGGCGCTCTCATGTCTTCCAGCTGAGAGCAGAGAAAACAGATGGCAAAACACTACACAAACAGCAGCAGGAGGGGGTGATTGTTTTGTTTTACTGTCCCTCCCCCTCGTCTTGTTTCCAGTGCTGTCTCTGGCAGGATGGATATCCCATTTAAAAATGGAGTGTAAACAGCATGCCCACCGCATGATTTCATGTGAAAAGCATATTACAGGAACTTCTCCCACATCAACAAAACTTCACATCAATGCTAACAACCCTATGACAGACCACAAGAGACACAAAAGCACAGTAACAACGTGGTTTAACATTCTCTACTGCTTCTGCATTCGAGGTTACCATGAAATCTAACATAAGGAGACAACATCACAGCAACAACACAATCTCAAAATTCTCAGTCTCACTAAAACAACAGATAGTCACATTTTCCCAGCTCCAAGAAGTTAACGGAACTGGGCTGTTTGGTTATTACTAGATGAGCCAATGTCATTGAGTCACAGATTCCATGACATCTGCACACACCTTTCTTTTACAGTCCTTAATTTTCCTTTTTCATGTCTTTATTTTCACCACCTCACACCCAGTGGCGGCTCCTCTGCTAAAGGGCAGGAGCGTCGCCCCACTGCTTCAGCTGCAAGCCGAATGAAAAAAATAAAATGGTAATACCGTTCGTTATTATCATTTTGTTTTTGGCATTCAGCTTGCTGCTAAAAGCAGGCGGACGGGGCTGGGCTCCCCGCTTGTCACAGAGGTCGGAGTAGTGGCAGCACCTAAAGTGCGCATGATGCTTTCCAGCCGACTCAGCCGGCCAAAGTCTCATGCGCACTTTGCATGTTCTCCACACAGGCTGTATTACAGCCTGCGTGGGGAACAGGCACAGCCTGCCAGTCCCTGTCTGAGCGCTGAACCACAGCGCTCAGACCAATTACAATGCTGCTAAGGCAGCGTTGTGATTGGCCAGGGGACTGTGTGCTTCCTACCCTGAAGGGAGGAAGATGGAGAAAGAAGAGTCGGTGGTCGGTGGTAAAAAGGTAAGTCCTTTTTTTAAAATTATTTCCCCCCTCCCTACTTCTGTACCCCAGCCCCCACCGCCCACCACCCCTGGTCGGTAGCAGCCGCTACTGCTCACACCCACATCAACACTGAGGAGAAACAACAGCAACAACCATGACCTTGCAAAAATGCAGCAATTTCATGCCAGCAACGCAGCCCCGGACCATAAAAACATGTATGAAGACCAAATATAACATCCCAACACAGTAAGACAATTACAGAACGTGATCAGTATCAACATATACCGTCTCACTACAGCATACAAGACAGCAGTGCACCAACAGAACCCAAATCTGTGTTAATATGGAAAACAATGTACAACAACAATGATGGTAGTGTCTGAATAGGTCGCACATCACAGAATTGTAAATATATACAGGGTTTGCAAATGAAGTTTCTAATTTGTTATAACGAACAATTAAATAAGTTAGGTGCCCCTCAGGATTTCTAGCACCCCACTACCATGGGCGCAAAAAGACATCGAGACCTCAAGGGTCCAAGTATACCAAAATATGACAAAATGAGTCCCGGCACTCTAGAGTATTTGAAAATTACACGTTTGATCCTGATCATTTTTTGTACCCATATGGCAGAGATCTATTCACTCACAGGTAAACACCCAGAAATAGAGTTCAACAGAATTTCTTAGTACCAAATTTTGTCTATTTCTTTTATACAAAAGAGGTTGTACATGTAAGCTAAAATTATCACTCATAACAAATTTAGACAGGGTCGAATACACTTAAAGTAAATCCCAACATCCATATAAATGGTGAAGCATTTCTTTGTGAATGACGTGCATCAATCCAAGTGAGCAAATACGAAAACAGCCAGACACATGTTTCGTCACATCCAGTGACTTCCTCAAGGCTTTTTACGAGAATGTCGCAGGTCCTGGAATGGATTTGGGAAAAAGGGGGTGGTGATGGACAGAGTTTCTGAATGATGCAGAATACTCTTACCAAGTCAAGAGATCATGGTTTTAATCCATCACCGTTTTTTAGCTCACTGCACCATCCCAGCTCAGAACCTGGCTACATGCAAATTAGTCTGTACCTGTCCCAGTGCATGATGGGAACAGGGCAAACCAAACTACCAAGCCAATTCTTATACTGGGAAGGAAACAAGCTTCCGGGGACCGGTTTCTGGCATCACAGCCTTCATCGGCCCGGCTTGCCTGAATCCTGATGATGCAATGAGCAAGGGACTCACGTCTGAGCATACCCTCCCACACTGAGTGTGGATAAAATCGATTTGGGAAAAAGGGGGTGGTGATGGACAGAGTTTCTGAATGATGCAGAATACTCTTACCAAGTCAAGAGATCATGGTTTTAATCCATCACCGTTTTTTAGCTCACTGCACCATCCCAGCTCAGAACCTGGCTACATGCAAATTAGTCTGTACCTGTCCCAGTGCATGATGGGAACAGGGCAAACCAAACTACCAAGCCAATTCTTATACTGGGAAGGAAACAAGCTTCCGGGGACCGGTTTCTGGCATCACAGCCTTCATCGGCCCGGCTTGCCTGAATCCTGATGATGCAATGAGCAAGGGACTCACGTCTGAGCATACCCTCCCACACTGAGTGTGGATAAAATCGATTTGGGAAAAAGGGGGTGGTGATGGACAGAGTTTCTGAATGATGCAGAATACTCTTACCAAGTCAAGAGATCATGGTTTTAATCCATCACCGTTGAATTTCGCAGGTCCTGGAATGACCAGTATATGGATAGACCGGTTGTGCAGATCGCTCAATCGTTCATGTTAATAACAGTGAGTAAATAAAGCCCGTAATCCTTTGAGTAAGGGCTGGTACTGTTCGCAAAACAATTCTTTAGGCAGCTCTCTTTAAGAATGGTTAGGATCCATTTACTAGTTAGTAGTCAGAATTCCAGGATATAGTGTTATATGACGTAAATAACATAACTTGCAGGCTATGATAAGCCCCTATCGATATTCTGTCATTTATGTACGCTGTCCTCCATTCAGGATATCCATTTTGGCCACAGCTAGAGCAAACAATGTATACATCATACATAGCTGCCAAGGTTTCAGATTACTTTGTGTGATATTTTCATAATTTCAGTGTAATTATGAGTGACAATGGCTATGCGTGATACTTTCTAGCGAGCAAAATCAAGCAATGAAGATGAGGGAAACATATTAAATTAAATTTGAACAACGAGAAAATCTTGCAACTGCTGCAAAGCACCAGAAATGCATTAAGCCTCAGGCTGAGGTGCAGAGAAGTCTCAGGCATAGCCGTCAGCTAGGGTGCTGTAGTGTTTATAATTTTATAAACGAGTCTCTCTCAACACTTACACAGTGGTTTCGAAGGTCTTCAAGGAATGGCCTGTTTAACTTAAGGCCGCCCAGCATGAATTAGTTAATAAACAGAATAAATGTCCTGCTCTATTTTCCATCTACATGCTCCAATTATTAGTGTATTTTTGATGCACATTTGTAAGAGGCCCTGGGGTACTAAGAGGCTGACACCGAGTGTGTTCAAGGGTATTTATTATATATATATATATATCGGGAGCGCCGGGAACGGCATCCGCTCGCCCCTCAGCACTGCAACACTGGCCAACATGGCCGCCTGCGCTCCCAGCGTCCTCTGCCGTGACGCGGCAGAAACACTAGAGCGCTACTCTACATATCTCCCTCCTTTATTGACACCGAAACAAACAATGAACAGAACTTATACAGTGTCCAACAATAGTACATGCTATAGGTGGTTATGTTTTCATGTCGAACTCTCAATACCTTTTGGGTAGTACCACTGTCCTACCGGTGCAGGTGTGTCTCACCGGTGTGCATACCCGGGTATCTCTGCCGCCGCTGGGTAGGGCGTGGGTTTGTGTCTCTTGTGTTTGGCTCCCCTTTGCCGTAGCACACGCTCCTTGGTCCTCTCGTTGCACCCGTATGCCTTTGTCCTCTGCATTCTTTGGTGCACTGGTGGTGTTCATCTCTTCCGTGTTGGTGCTCCTCGTGTCGCTACTGTTTGCTTCCATTTCCATAGTGGTTTCTCCCCCCTCCGGGTTCTCGTCGTCTTCTCTTTCCGGTTGCGTGTCTCCTATATTATTCCAATTCAACACCTTGTTGCACCTTGACATTCTGTCCATAGACCATACTTTCCCGTCGCTTAATCGGGCTGATCTAGGATAGACTTCGCATACTTGCAGCGGGGTGCTATACTTGCTGTCTCCCTTCCTTCTCAGCTGAGCCAACTTCACTCTGATCCATTCTCCCTTTTCCAGTGACGCCTCCTGGACGTTGTGTCACTTGTTGTAGTGGTCTGTGTAGATCTTTTGTGCCTTTTCCAAATTGCTACGCACTACCGCTGGAGACCATTTACTCTGTACAGTTTGTCGTTTCCATGCTACATTGTCTCTTGTAAAGGGGTCACGACATCTTAGTATTGTGAATGGACTATATCCAGTCTTGGTGGGGGTGATCCGGTACGCCCATACCGTACTTTTTAGTTCAGCTTCCCAATTCTTCCCGGCATTGATCGCTGCCTGTACTGACCCCATGATAACTCGGTTAAATCTTTCTGCTAGGCCGTTCCTGGCCGGATGATATACCGGGGTGTGCTTGATAATTATTCCGTTCCACACAATTAATGTGTTCCATTTGTCTGACGTAAATTGAGGCCCGTTATCACAGGTTATGACTCTTGGTATTCCTTCTCTCAGGAACGTGGCTGTGAGGAATGTCAGTACTACGTACGTGTCCACATTTTCACACACCTCTACTTCCGGCCACTTTGAGTACCTGTCTACCAGCACGATTGCATATTTGGGTACACTCTGTTTGTCTAAAATGGGACCTAGGATGTCCACTGCCAATTCTTCCCATGGATTCACCGGATTGGCAAATTTCCCCAGTGGAGGTCGCAGAGTGGTCTGCGTCTTGTCTGCATTGCTGCACTGGACACGTTCCCTGACATGCTTCTCCACTTGGTTGTCTAGATTAGGCCACCAGTATGCTTGCTTGGCTCTCTGCTTAGTTTTTACTAAACCCAAATGTCCTTCATGCAGTATTGAGAGTAGTCGCTTTACCAATTGACTTAGCGGAACTACCTTGTCTCCTCGCAGTATGAATACATTGCTGTCCCCGACTGACAGTTCCTCTCGAACTTCATAGAATTTTCGGTGTTCTGCCCCCAAGTGCTTCTTCTCTGGCCATCCTGCAATTATGAACCGTTTAAGTGTTGTGAGACTTGCGTCGTTGTCATACGCCTCTCTCCACTATTGTGCACTTATGACTGCTTCTTGGTCGTCTGTGAAGGCTATGGTGTATGCATACTCACCTTGTTCTTGGAGCCTGAGATATACTCTACATCGTACACGTAGTCCAGCAACTTCAGTGTCATTTTCGCTATGCGAGGTGTGGCACTTGCATGTCCACTGGATGTGAGCACCTTCACCAGTGGCTTGTGATCCGTCTGAGTAGGAACCTGGAGCCCCAAAGGAATTGGCGGAATCTTTCCATTGCCCAGATCGCCTCCAGCTTCTCCTTTTCTAATACGCTGAACGTTTCTTCGTTCGGGCTTAAGGATCGGGACGCGAAGCTGACTGTCGACATCTCGCCCTCTTCGGACCTCTGCATAAGGACTGCCCCTAACCCTCTGTCACTCGCATCTGTGGTGAGGATGGACAGAGCTTGTTGGTCGAAGCCATGTTGGGGCACCGTTTCACATATGTCCTCCTTAATTTGTCAAAATTCTTCTTGGGACACCTCCGACCATGCAAAGGCGGTCTTCAACTTCAGTAGCTGACGCAGGTTGTGCGTTTTGGTGGCAAAGTGAGGTACAAATTTGCTATAAAATTCTGCCATTCTGAGGAAAGAACGGACATCGTCCTTGCTTCTAGGTGTAGGAGCGTCCTTTAGGGCCTTGGCATTCGCTTGTTTGGGTGTGACTCCTTTATCGCTAATCTCATGGCCCAGGTATGTGACTGATGTTACTCTGAACTTGCACTTGTCCTATTCAGCAGTGAGACCATTCCGCGCCAGAATATGCAGAACTTTGGTCAGCTTGGTGTCATGGTCCGATTTGGTTCTCCCCATGACCAGTATATCGTCTTGGAAATATTGTACCCCTTCCGTGCCCTTGAAAAGTTTATGCATCAACTTTTGGAACACCGCCGCCGTGGAAGCTAGGCCGAATGGCATTCGCCGAAACCGGTAGCACCCAAACGGCGTGATGAACGAAGTTCGTTTCTTGCACGTAGGGTGTAGTGCTATTTGGTGGTATGCTGAGGTCAAGTTTATGGTGGAGGACCATTTGATGCCTTTCGTCAGGGCCAACATTTCATTTATCCTGGGCAGCGGGAACTTATCAACTATTTTATTTTTGTTGAGCTCCCTCAAGTCTATGCATAGGCGTACCTTCCCATTGGGTTTCCTTGCTACAACCAGGGGAGCCAGCCATTCCGCGCTCTCTATGGGTTCAATCACTCCATTGTCCTCCAGGCGCTGCAGTTCTTGTTGCACCGCGTCCCTGCAGTTGAACGGTATGTTCCGCACTTTGTGGCTCACTGGCTGGGTCCCCTCCTTGAGGCATATCTTGTGAGTGAACTTTGTCAACTTGCCGATGGTGCCTCCAAAGACCATTTGGAAACATGTCTTCCACGTGTTGGCTTCGTCTGTTCGTGCGTAATCCGTGACCAGCACTTACGTTGTGCCTCCTGGGTTTAGTTGGATCCCTAATTCTCCTTGATCTACCCACCCTAGCACTGAGGGTCCCTTCTCTGCCACATATAGCTTCCCTTCAGCTATGCGTTCTTTGAATTCAAACTGTAGTGGGCAATACCCCACCATGGGAATGGGTTCTCCAGTGAAGGTGACCGGACGGATGTCCGGAGGAAGAAGGTGTGTGTCTATGATCTTTGCAAAATCTCTGTCCCAAATGCTGCGTTGTATGATGGATGCGTTCTTTGAATTCAAACTGTAGTGGGCAATACCCCACCATGGGAATGGGTTCTCCAGTGAAGGTGACCGGACGGATGTCCGGAGGAAGAAGGTGTGTGTCTATGATCTTTGCAAAATCTCTGTCCCAAATGCTGCGTTGTATGATGGTGTATGAGGACCCCGAGTCGGCGACCATGGAGACTTGAATCCCGCCTATGGAAAGTTCACACAACGGTTTGCGCGTCCTGACGCAGTCTATGCCCAGGACTTGGTCATCGATTCACAGCACACTGTCTTCGTCTTCTTCGCCCCCTCCTTCCTCGGTCTCTGAGTCTTGTGCCACGTATTTGACTGACGTCTTCCGGGGTTTGTGCCTACAAATTTTCTCAAGTGCCCCATTACTCCACAGTATAAACATTTGGCTCTGAAGGCAGGGCATCGTTTGTCGTTGGCAGCGTGTGCCCAGCTTCCGCACCTGTAGCAACTTTTCTTATCCTCTCCTTGGGGTCTCTGGTTCGTGGCCGTTCTTGTGACATGTTTCTGGGGCTGTCTTGGTCCTCCCGGTGCTGGTTGCCTCCGCTCTTGGGTACCGGCATCCATTACCTTGCTTACTGTGGCTCTGCTGGCACTGTCCTTTTTGGCGGCCTCTGCACATCTCTTCGAGAGTTCCGCTTTTTTGACCATCGCTACTATCTCTTTGAGAGGAGCGTCGCCACTGACCCACAACCTTTCCTGTATGGATGTATTCACTGTGTGCATGATGATTTGGTCCCGTATGAGGTCGTCATGGAGTCCACCAAACTTACATGTGGTTGCCAACCTCTTCAGCACTGCTACATAGTCGTCCACTGACTCTCCCGCATTCTGTTTCCGTTGAAAGAAGTTGAGGCGATCGATCGCAATGCACACCACCGGTTGATAGTGGCTGTCCAGGTCTTCTATGGCGTGTTGGAATACATCGTCGTCACCCGCGGGCCTTGTCTTTTTCACTAGGTTCATGTACACCCTGATGCCTGCTGGGCCTAAATTGTGTAGTAGAATCTTCTTTTTCCACTTGCTCGGAAAGACCTCGTCCACTTCATCCTCCAGCGCCGACAGATAATTCAGGAAGTATTCTTTCCAGTCTTCCCATTTCATGGCCGGTTATCCCGGTTTCGGCAGGAAGGGGACCGGATTCGTGAGGGAGAAGGTTTGGGCGCACATGGCAGCTTGCGGTCTCAGTGGTTCTTCGTCCGTCCTGGGCGGGGGGCTCCCTGGTGCACTGAGCTCGAGTGAGCTTGTAGCCAGAGGTGCGAGGTTCTCTCCCCCCTGGGCCTGTTCTTGGTGCGCCAGCATCAATTCAGCCTGTTGCTTGATGTACCTCCCGTCGCTAGCACGTGTGGCGCACAGCGTGTTGCGTATGGCACCTAGGGCTATTCTGGGAATGTTTCCGGGTGGTTGTACCTATTTCATCTGTGCACATCCCAGTGCGGCCGTCTGGTGCTTGGACCTGGTTCCCACCTCCTTGGTGCATGTGCCGGTGACAAGGTGCTTGACTCGGCACTGTCTGTGCCCCCCTGGTGGGTGTTGGGCAGTTGCTGCTGGTTGCTGGGGCGAGGCACGCTTGTAGAGGGTGTGTGGAAAGCCCTGTGGGACCCCCTCCTCTCTCTCACTGTAGTTGTGAGCACGTGCTCCTGCTCTGCTGCCTTTCGGCTCTTTATTCTGCACCTTGTGGGGGAGGTGCACCGCTTCACTCACAGTTCCTCTGCCTCCTCCGCACCACCTCCCCTCAGTCTTCGGGTGTAGCTGGTCAGCTGCTCTGCCGCCTCGTCTTCCTGCCGAACACGGAAGAACAGACCTCCTGCAGCCGCTCCGCCACCACGCTCCCGATGTGCGAGCCCCCCGTGGTCCCCCGCCGTGTGTGTGTCCGCCTCCCCCAGCCTCGTCGCCAATTTGTAAGAGGCCCTGCGGTACTAAGAGGCGGACACCAAGTGTGTTCAAGGGTGTTTATTAAATATATATATCGGGAGCGCCGGGAACGGCATCCGCTCGCCCCTCAGCACTGCAACTCTCTGGCCAACGTGGCCGACTGCGCTCCCAGCATCCTCTGCCGTGACGCGGCAGAAACACTAGAGCGCTACTCTACACACTTCAACTTCATTTTAGTTAACATTCGTGTACCACATGTATACGACCAGCTACCAGGCGGGCACCACCTTCAAGAGACACCCACCAGCCGCTCGCGAATGCCGTATTTAATTGCCTATCATCGCCAAAGCAAAGGACAGTTGGAGCTGTTGGTTCGCCGAGGGTGAGGTGAAAACTAAAGGCGGCAGAGTAGAGCACACACCCCCTGGCATTTTGGGCAAGGCAGCCTCAGGCCCTGTGAGGCACACACTTGGTCACAGCCCGCACAAGCAAGCAGCCTCGAGCCAGACGGCAATTATGTGGAAGACGATAGCTCATGTATAGTGGCATTAGTAAACCTGTCAAGTGTGCGTTTCGGCTAACACAGACAAATTATGTTACATCAGCTGTCCTGAGAAAGGTGTTGTGCCTGTTGTGTGTGTGTAAATTGAAATAGAGATCAGGCGCACTCTGGTTCGAGAGGGGTAGTTCAAGTATGACAAGGTATGGGTGCAGACGAGAAGATCCCCCTGAGTAGGGATAGTAATCAGTCAAAAGCACGTTCTAGCCAAGAGCGTGTCACTCGAATTGCACTCCAACGGAGAAATTAATCAAGCGAGGATAAATTCTGTGATTCGAAGAAATTTTTTATTCAAGTAAATCCATTCAATAAATCCTTTAGAGGAAGAGGTATTCATAATATTTCAGCATCACAACGAGTGTATTCAATGTCATAACTCGATGTAGCCCAATGCATTTCGGGCCAGTATGGCCCTTCGTCAGGGGCAGCACTAGAATTGGAGGATACAAGGAAGCAGCTTTAATCAATACGGTATATATCAACAATAAACTACTGTAAATGAAAGTTGAATTGGTATATTCAAAGTGGATAAAGTGATTCATGAAAAAAGGATGGTATTGCTGGTAATAAAGATAAGGTGCCGTATTGAAAAAAATAGTGTATATAGTGTGTATTTTGGTAATTTCGTAGGATGGAAATAAGAAAGTAGTCACGTGTAACAGAGAAGGTGTTCAAAAGTGCAGTTAACACAAGAAAAGATACATGAGAAAAAGGAAGCGAATGAAAACCATTGTGCGTCAGCGTACGGTGAGTTTAGAAATACGTGCGGGATGTTAATCTACGAACGAGTGCATAAACTGTCAGGATTGTGAATGTGAGGGAAAAGGTAGATTGTTGGGTAAAAAAAATCACAAGTGCGTTAATAAGCGAGGAAATGTAAGCGGAAACGAACTAAAACCCATATATAGGATACGAGGTGAAGTACAATGTAACACAAAACACTTACGTGATGCGAGCTTTCAATTCGATCGTAACTCTGTGTTCATAAGCTGTAGGCGTTTGTTCGCGGGTAAATCTGCTGTGTGACTTGAGTGGTATTTAAACGGTGTCACGTGCTTGCCGCCACGAATCAAAGTGACAGAAAGCCGAAATAGCCAATGGCAAGGTGTATATTAATTGGTATACCTGCAAGCGTATAAGGAGCGGGTAAATACGTCAAGAGACGGTGGGACCAATTAAATGGATCGGAGTCTACAGAAGCGAATCAGTGAGGTTACAGGTGTGTCTATCGTTGTAGCGTCAGAAGTAGATAAACGACCAATCGAAGGTGGGGGGTAAAAGCCTAGTGAAAAGCATCAAATGATGCGTGTGTGTGGAGACGGTCAAAAGAGGTGCAAGCGGAAAACGTAAAATAAAAGAGTTTCTAAATAAATCAAATAGGTAAATTGAAGGTAGGAAAACAGAAGTGTATAGCCAACCGAGCCGAAAGTGTATGAATAGGGTGTGGACACGATAAAAATAGACAATGGGAGAGAAAGTGTAAAAATGTCCACGTTTGTTAAAGTGGTGAATCAGGGTAATCAACAGTGGTGGTGAGAGTGAGGGGGAAAGGAAGATAAACAGAAAAAGAGTGAAACAGGAATTTAGAAGCGGAAAATACTGAACAATCTATGTAAGTGTAGTATGTGAAAAGAACCAGACGTATATGAGTGAAAAAGACGGTCACGATAAAGAAGTAAGTGAAACTAACGATATTTATGGTATTTTCTGTATATTGCGTGTAGAACATCAGGAAGCAGAAGGTTATAGGATCGCAGGTGACATGGAGTTGGGGTCCTAAACATGGAGTACTAGGGTGTTTGTCAGAGCACTAAAAAACATTTAAGAATCAAAGAACATTACAAAAAACAACCCAAATCATAGCGTTCATTGAGTCCTTTAGGATGGATGGAGTCTAGTTTGTTGATCCAAAAAGCTTCACGTTGTAGTAGATATTGTGTGTTGTTGCGTCCTTTTATGATGGGAACCTGTTCCAAAATCAAAAAGCGTAGTTGGCAGATATTGTGTTGTAGGAGATCAAAGTGGTTGGCTATAGGAGATTTGGCATGATGGGTACGTATGTTGCTCTTGTGTTCGTTGAGTCGAATTCGTATTTTTCTCTCTGTCTTACCAACGTACACGAGCCCGCAAGGGCATTTGAGTAGGTAAATAACATTTTGGCTGTTGCATGTGGCTGTAACCAGCAAGTTGATAGGAAAACCTTTATGAGGATGTGAGATCTTGTTACCTTTAATGATAGAGTTGCAATTTCCACAATTTAAGCAGGGAATGGTGCCTTTGTAAACTGTGGTAGTTTGATTCACAGATGTGGACAGCAGTTGTTTCAGATTGCGAAATCTTTGATAAGCGAATCTGGGCGGTGAATCAAAAATGTGCTGAAAATCGGGTTCGTTACTTAGTATTGGCCAATACCTTAAAACGATTTTTTTGATTTGATGACTTCTTGTTGAAAATTTAGAAATGAATACCAATCTGGTTTCTTGTTTGACTTGCATTTTAGGTTGAAGCAGGTCCTGGCGCGTAGGGGTGTTAGCTTTGATGATGGCGCTTTCCAGTATGGTGGATGGATAATTGCGTTTTTTGAATTTGTCAATGCAGGCAACTTTGCTGGATTCATAAAGGTCCTCGGAACTGGCGATTCTTTTCAATCGTAACAATTGTGAATACGGTAGGTGTTTTTTTAAAGAAGGTTGATGAAAACTGTCATAGTGTAGCAAGTTGTTACGATCAGTCGGTTTGGTGTAAACTTGTGTAGTGAGTTGATCTCCAATGTTGGTAACAAGAGTATCTAGAAAGGTAACTGAATCTTGACTGATGGTGTGGGTAAATTCAATGCGATGATCTACTGCATTCAGAGTTTCAATTAGATGATCCAGTAAAGTAACTGGTCCTTTCCAGATGATAAAAATGTCATCGATGTATCTTTTGTAAAGGATCAGGTTGTTTGTCCAGTCTTGTTTACTTAAGATATGATCAAGTTCAAAACGATGCATGTAGAGGTTGGCATAAGTGGGCGCGGCACAATTACCCATGGATGTGCCCGAACATTGCATGTAATATGTTCCAGACCATTCGAAGTAACTGTGGTAAAGTGTGAAGTGTATCAACTCCATAAGAAATATTTTCAGATTGTTGGGTTTGTCTGTTTGAAGTAGAAAGGATTCGATTGCCTCAAGTCCTTGGTTATGAGGAATTGAGGTATATAATGCCTTTACATCGATGGTAGCTAGAGTGATGTTGGGGGTGATTTGATTTTGTATTGAATCCAGGATGTTGAGGAAGTCGGTAGTATCCTTAATGTAGTTTGACATGGATTGTACTAATGGTTGTAAGTGTCTGTCCAAGTATCTTCCCACTGGTTCATGAATTGAATTGACTGTAGAAACGATGGGTCTGAATGGAGGTTTGGTTGCGTGTTTATGGATCTTCGGTAGCATGTATATGTATGGGATAGCCGGATGTTCTTTGATGAGATATTTTCTATCCTCGTCTTTGATGGTACCTTTTTCATGAGCGGTGTTGATGATGGTTCTGAGAATGTTAGTGAATTCGTTGGTCGGATCTGACGTTATGGGCATGTAGATGTCGGAATTTTGAACATGTTCATTGACACTGTCTAGGTAGAAAGTAGAATCCATGATTACCAGGGCTCCCCCTTTATCAGCTTCTCTGAAGGTAATTTCGGGTTTGTTTGCGAGATGTTTTAGAGTATCATATTCTTTGCGTGTCAAGTTGGCGAAGCTGCTTTTAGTGTGATAAGTGATGTTATTTAGATCTTTTTTCACAATTGTTTCAAAGGCATCTAGTGCTTTATGGCTAGATGGAGCCATAAATGTGCTTTTGTTTCTTAAACCAAGCAAAGTGTTATCACGAGGAGTATCCGGTGTTTTTATGATGTTGTGAAAGAAATGTTTCAATCTCAAAGATCTCATGAATTTAAAAAGGCTGATTTCTGTTTCAAACTGGTTGGAATGGTAAGTCGGTACAAATGAAGTGCCTTTTTGTAAGGTTTGTATTTGGAATTGTGTGAGAGTATGACTGGAGATGTTGATAACTAAGTTCTCTGACTGCGTGTACTTTTGGCTATGGCTTTGAACGTTGATTTTCCTCCTGGATCTCCTGGTGGTTTTGAACCTGATCCTAAAAAATGTTGTCTGTTGTCACTGGTTGTTGGTTCATCACGAGTTGTTTGTAATGTATCTGTTGATTCTGAAGTTTCAATGGATGTTTTGGTGGCTGTGCTGGTGGGGGGTCGAGTGTTGGTGGAAGATTCATCTGAAGATGTAGCGTCTGAATCAAACGTGCGGCCTGTTTGTTTACGTTGTTGTCTTCTTGTTGCGTATACATCAGCCCAGGTGTAGACCTCTCCCAATTTGTAGTCCACTGTATCACGTTTAAATTTTCTGGTTTTTCTCTCAGTAATTTCATTAGTATATGTATCAAGTTGTTTGTTGATATCTGAAAGTGTGGTATTCCAATCTGTGTCAGACATGTTCATGGAAATATCTTGTCTTAAATCATCTATTTCTTTGGTTAGTTCTTCAAGTAATTTGGATAGTTCTTCCACAATTAGAAGTATTAAGTCGAGTGAACATTTGTTGAGAATAGCTTCCCAACGTATTGTAAACCTGGGATTATTCTTGCATAAGGTTGATTTTAATGCGATACGTAGACCTCTAGGGATCCTTTGGACCTTGTGGTACCTGATGAGGATGCTGGCATGTAGGCGTTGGTTTATGGCTCTTTTGGATGTATATAGCAACTGTTTTATGTTGGATTGAACAGAAGTTGTATTGGAGCTGGTTCCTGTGGTGTCCTCGAAAAGTGCATAGATACGTTGTGTTTCTTCAAGCGTGTACATGAAAGTCTCTGTCCTGCTTTCTTTGTTGATTTCAGTGTCATCCATGGTAAGGTGGTGCGCGATCTCTGTTGCTCAGGAAAGCGTAAAAGTAAATTGAAATAGAGATTAGGCGCACTCTGGTTCGAGAGGGGTAGTTCAAGTATGACAAGGTATGGGTGCAGACGAGAAGATCCCCCTGAGTAGGGATAGTAATCAGTCAAAAGCACGTTCTAGCCAAGAGCGTGTCACTCGAATTGCACTCCAACGGAGAAATTAATCAAGCGAGGATAAATTCTGTGATTCGAAGAAATTTTTTATTATTCAAAACTAAAGGCGGCAGAGTAGAGCACACACCCCCTGGCATTTTGGGCAAGGCAGCCTCAGGCCCTGTGAGGCACACACTTGGTCACAGCCCGCACAAGCAAGCAGCCTCGAGCCAGTCGGCAATTATGTGGAAGACGATAGCTCATGTATAGTGGCATTAGTAAACCTGTCAAGTGTGCGTTTCGGCTAACACAGACAAATTATGTTACATCAGCTGTCCTGAGAAAGGTGTTGTGCCTGTTGTGTGTGTGCGTCACTGACTGCCCGCTATGTGCAAGTCTGTGTGTGGCTGCAAGTGCGGGTGTGACTCATGTGTGCGTGGAACTTGGAGGAGGGCGGAAGGCAAGCTGAGAACCGATTTGCAACTTTATTACCAGCAACTCTTCTTTTATGCCCTTCACTCACTCCAGGGTCAGGCACCAGTGATGTAACGAACGTTGAAGGGGCCCCCCTGCAAGGTACACAGAGGGGCCCCTTCCAGATTTAATCAGGAGCTCTCTGGCGTGAGTACAGTGCTGAGGGGGCCCCTGCAGCTCGTGGCCCCTCCAGCACTGCGGGGGATGCGGGAGCCTGTGTTACGCCCCTGTCAGGCACACACTTGAAATGAATTCAGTGGCGGCCAGCTCTAGAGCAGCTGCATTTCACGCAACGCTGGCTGCCTGGCTCCCCTCTCTCTGTGGTGATCAGCTGCACGCATCAGGCTCGCTTGGGCCAGCTCAACTGCACAGTCATGGGTCCTAGTGCTCTGGGGCCACTAATAAACAACTCCAGCACCGCAGTCTCTCCGGGTGTTCTGAGCAACTCTGCTGCCGCCCAAGCAGTGGTGGGCTCGGATGGATCGGTCGCTTGAGACACGGCAGGCCACAGGATTCATTACAGCACCAGCAGCAAAGCTCATCAACAGCAGGGGCCCATTTCTGAATTCAGCTGCTGCCCGCTTGTGCCACGGGATGCGGCCTCAACCCCATGACTCACAAAAGTGAAAGTATGCAGCGCTGCAGAGCGGAGATTCAATCCAGACGTTACATTGTAGCAAGCAGGCAGCTCAGAGCCCAGCACCCAAGAAGTCTGCCGAGCTGCGCGGGCTGTCTGCCTCTGCCACTGACACTAGTGTTATTATAATAACAGCCACCGCTCGGGCCACAGCGCTTGACAGGCACAGGCGCTTATATTACTTCACATTTCAGTGCGGTGATGCGGACCACCTTACAGAAATGCGTCCGTCTAATGCCTGATGCGTGGTACTTGGCAGGACTGTACATCAGTGAAAATTAAATATTGTCTTTATTAACAGATTTGCCCATTGTGAACTCTACATCAACCTCGACTCGCAAATATGTAGTTTGGCAAGCCCTGAGACCTAGACCTGGGAATTACTGATTGATAGGTCACAGGTGGGAGGGTGCGTAGCTGGCAGGCAAACACTCATGCAGAAAACTCTTTTTTTCCCCTTCTTTTTAAAACTCTTTTTATTGAATAATTGGCATGTTAAACAGCAAGGACACAGCATTTCACATGCAATTAGTAGCACACAGTGCAATAGAACATCAAGAACCTCTTCACCACAGTGCAGCATGATTCTATTCGGGAATGTCACGTTATCCAACATTGTCAACTTCATCCCCCCGACCCCCCGGTGGCTCACATATCTCCCCCAGGAAAGTATTCCAATGCCCCCAAATTTGAGACCACTTCTTTGGGCATCCCCTGGAAACATAGATAGGTATCTCTGTCACCATACACCAATCCATGTCTCTGGCCCAGTCCGTAATGCTCGGTGAGGTCGGAGCTTTCCACAATCGTGCGATATTCCGCTTGGCCACCATGAAGCCCAAAGTGACCCTTATCCTCTCCTTGGCCGTAAGGTCAGTGGGGTCCCATATGTTTAACAAAATCAATTTGATGTTGCATTGTAACTGCTGCCCCAATACTTCCTTCATCATTAATACCACCTCCTCCAAAAATTTCTGAATTGTTTCGCAGTCCCAAAGTGTATGGATGAAGGTGCCCTCCTGCCCGCAATGCCGTGTACAGCCACTATCTTGGGCGTATTACATATGAACCAACGAGGGACCAGACAAGTACGCCCTATGAAGGATTTTTAGCTGGACCAGTCGGAGTCTGGAGGAGATGGCAACTTTGCGGGGAGAAGCAACTGCGGCTCGCCACTCCTCGTCGTCCAAGCCGGCAACATCGTGGTCTCATTTGCCTCTTAGCCGTGTTAGGGGATCGGTCATATTATTGATACGTTTCTTGTATATGAGGGACATGGCCTTTTCTGGCAAATCGCCATCTAGAATCCTGTCCTCCAGAGGGGTACAAACTGGGAGGTCTGTATCCTTAGGGAGAACCGAGAGTAGTGCGTACCTAATTTGGAGATACTGGAACTGTTCAGAGCTGCCCATTTCAAACTTTTGACTTAGTTGGGAGAATGGTATGACATTCCCGGATTTCCAAAGGTCCCCAATTATGGAAATACCAATGGTGTTCCATTTGTCGAACCCCAAGGAGCGCGACAGCCGACCCAGCTGGTCACAATGCCAGAGCGACATAGCTTGAGTAAGCTTGCCCTCCCACCCCAGTCTTTAAGTAGCATCTTTCCATATTTTCACAGCGTGCTTGGTCGGGCCGGGCAAGACGTTTTTCTGAGACTTTGTATACAGTGCGCCCTCAAACCCACCCCCGGGGAGGAGCCATCGATCAATCCGAAATGCCAGGCCGTCGTGCCGCCTATAGGTGCATTGATTAATGGCAGCGAGCTGCGAAACCCAGTAGTATCTTTTCATGTCGGGGAGTCCGATGCTCCCATCAAACCAGCCCAGTGTGAGCTTATGTGTGGCGATGCGAGGTGGTTTACCCTCCCATAGCAAATCTCGCACCGTGCCCTCCAGTTCTTTAAAGTATGACGCCGCGACCGGAAAGGGAGTGTTTTGTAACACATACAGGACATGGGGGAGAGATATCATTTTGAATAAGGCAACACGTCCCAGGAGGGTCAAGGGGAGCGATTTCAAGTGCTGGACATCAGATTTAAGGTGCGCTAGTGGTGGCCGGAGGTTGGTGTCATAAAATCACGTCAGGTCTTTAGATACCCAGATTCCCAGATATTTGAAGCCATCAACGGCCTCCGTCAGCTGGCAACCCCAGGGAAGTCGAGGTCTTTGCCCACTAAGAACGTAGAGCACCGATTTGGACCAATTGATCCGGTAGCCTGCAAACCTACCAAAAATGTGGAATATATCCATCACCACATTAAGAGACGCTGCCGGGGAGGCGAAATAAAGCAGGATGTCGTCCGCATACAATGATATGCGATCCTCCCACCCATATGTCCACTTAAGGCCCTGAATGGCGGTGTCCTGCCAGATCCATGCTGCGAGTGGTTCCAAGGCCAATGCAAAGAGGAGCGGTGACAGGGGGCAACCTTGCCTGGTGCCCCTACCTAGAGAGAAAACAGGAGATTTCTGATTGATTACGACCACTTGCGCCAACGGTTGACAATATAGAAGATGCACCCATTTAATACATTCCGGACCGAATCCCAGCTTGTGAAGCACCGCTAACATGTAGGGCCATTCAATGGTGTCAAAGGCCGAAGCGGCGTCCAGAGATACCACCACGGCATCCTCTCCGATCGTATCTGCCCTGCAAAGCACTGCATGCAGTCGGCGGAGATTAAGAGATGTGTTTCTTGCCGGCATGAACCCGGACTGATCCGGGTGTATCAAGTTGGGAAGAACTTGTAACAGACAAGTGGCAAGAACTTTTGCAAGGATCTTGGCCTCGCAATTGAGGAGCGAGATGGGCCTATATGCGGAACACAAGTCGGCGGGTTTACCCGCTTTGTGGATAACGATGATGTTGGCCAGTCTGTGATCCTCAGGAAGAATTCCTAGCTCTTTACTTTCTCTATACATGGCAGTGATAAAAGGGGCAGTTATGCCTGCCGTTAACTTAAATAATTCTACAGGGATCGCATTTGGGCCTGATGCTTTCCCCCACCGCAGATCATGGATGGCCCTCACCACTTCGGTTACTGTAATATCACGGTCTAGATCGAGACTCTCCACCTCTGTAACAACTGGCATCCATATATTGCGTAGGAGGGAAGAAGCCTCTTCCTCTGAATAGGTCGTGCTGGAAGAGTACAGGGATTGGTAATATCTACCAAATGTGTCTGCGATGTCTTGCGGAGCTGTGATTCGGGAGTGTGAATCAGTATCAAGTTCAACCACAACACGCCATGCCCCATCTCTGTGATCTAGCCAGGCCAACAATTTGCCTGCTTTATCGCCCACATAATAAATCCTGCTAAGGGTAGCCCGATATTGCGCCTTAGCTGCATCTGTGGCTAGGTCCAAGAGTTCCTGGGTTTTAATGCAGAGCTGTTGGTGCATTTCTTCCGAGTATTGCGATCTAACTGTGTGTTCCATTTCTAGGATCTCATCCTCTATGCGCGTTATGGTGGCAGCCTTCTCCTTGCGTTGCCCTGCGATTTGTCCCAGGACCACCCCTCGAATGACAGTCTTATAGGCCTCCCAGAGTGAGACAGATGAACTGACTGACCCCAGATTTTCTTAGAAATACAGTTCGGTGCCACCCGGCCGACCGAGGGATGCCCCCACCTCCAGTCTACACAGAACTGGGGAGTGGTCCGATATCCCCCTGTCCAAGTGTCGTATTTCTTTGGGGGTGTGCAGATGATGTGTGAGTGTGAGCACATAATCACTGCGTGACATGGTGCCATGGGGACCCGAGAGATGTGTGTACTGAAGTTCCACTGGGTGCAGGCACCTCCAGACGTCCGCTAGTCCCATTGCACCTAAGAAACTATGGATCAGTTTACGGGATAGTGGCAGGTCTTTCTGGGGCCAACGGCCCAGGCAATCAGAGACAATGGAGTTAAAGCCCCCCCCAATCAATAACCGCCCGTCCGGCAAACCCAGGAGTAGGTCACCGAGATCAATAAAGGCCTGCGTATGGAGGCCTGGTGGAATGTATACTGAGATCAAATTAAGGGTGGCTCCCTCCCAAGTTCCAGACAGAGCTACGAATCAGTGGGTCCGTGCAGACCGTATTTATCGTTAAGGGGAAGGATTTCCGAACGAGGATGCCCACCCCCCGGGAACCTAAGCCAAAAGTGGAGTGAGCAGCCAGCTGAAAACTCCATCGTGACAGGGCCCTACAGCCATTGCCCAATAGGTGGATCTCCTGCAAAAACACAACATCTGGTGAGTGTCGTTTCAGAAATTGGAGAACCACCCTTCTTTTTATTCTGTCCCCCAGCCCATTCACATTCCATGAGAGCAAAGTAAATTTCTGTTTACTCATAGTACCCATCACTCGGATTAAAAAATGTAAGATACCCCGGCGAGGAGCACGTCAGGGGGAAGATAAGGAAGGAGGTCATTACACTTCTAAGCACTGTTATCCATGAGAGCGTTACTAGCGCCGTGTCTGCAGCAATTCGTATCTGCGTCCGAAAAGATAAGACATGCCTGTACAACAACAATACCCAAACTAAAACACAAATACATTCCCCTCCCACCCGCCCCACAAACCCAATATGCATTTCCCGAAACCCCCCTCCCTGCCTCCCTGCTCGGCAGTAACAAACCTTCCCACCCCCCAAACTAGCAGAGTGCCTATCGCCCACCCTTCCAAAAACTTACGGGTTCGTGCAGCCCTACCAAGCACCCATCTCTGAGAAATTTGTTTTGCTAATATTAACATTGATAGCCTAATGGGCTTATACTAAGAGCATCGGCAAGGGCCCAATAGACACCCACTGACGCCCACATATTTAGCAATGAAACAGGCAAGGGTCGAGGAGTTTAAATCAACAAAGCCGTCCATGGCAGTCTAGCTCAATACGACAAAAGTCTGGTGCAATTGACGGAGTTGACTCCATTCCCTCAGCCCCCCGTCTAAATGGAAACAGTCAACCACCCAAAGGAAATTCATACAGACCAGTTATTTGGCACCACCATCCGCCTCCTTCCTGTCATGAAGAGGTGAGCCACCATCTGAGGCCCGGGCGTCTCCATCCATCCTCACGCCCAAGCCTGGTTGTTGCAGCGGCCCGCCATAAGCCAGCCCTCCAGCCAGTCCCAGGTCTCCTCTGGGCTGGTGAAGAACCAGGATTTCCCCTCCGATTCCACCCTCAACTTAGCCGGAAACATCATAGCATATTTTAATTCCTTGTCCGGAACACTTTCTTCACTTCCAGGAAGCTCCGTCGCTGTCTCTGCACCTTGAGGGTAAGGTCCGGGAAGAAGGTGATGCGACTGTTTTGGAATTCCACTGGTGGGGCGGACTGGGCACACTGTAGGATGACATCTCTGTCGCGCAAATTGAAGATCCTAGCAAGAAGTGATCTCGGGGGGGCTCTGGGCCTCGACCGGCCCCCTGGCATCCAACGTGCTCGCTCCACTGAAAAGAAATTGAAGAGTCCCTTTGGCTTGAGATAGGTAGTGCTCAGCTCCTCCACGAATAGGTCCGCTGATGGCCCCTCCGCTCGTTCAGGTACCCCAATTATACGGACGTTGTTGCGTCTGGAGCGTCCCTCATAGGCATCCAACTGGGCTTCTAGTTTCGTAGCGTGTGTTTGTAGCTCCTCCATCTTTCTCTGCAGTGCTGACATGTCTTCCACCAGGGAGGTCGCCTTGATTTCGACGTCCTTCAAGCGTGAGTTCATTGAGCGCATGTCTTCTCTGATAAGGGACACTTTGGTGGACACTGTATCGATACGTGACTCCAATGACGTGCGGACGGTGGTGATGGCCTAAAGGGTATCCTGTAGTGTTGGTTCTTTCTGCTTTCCACCGGGCTCAGATTTGTCGGTTGTGGTCGACCCCCCTTTGGGGCACACGCCGGAGCCTCCCTCCCATGCGTACTTCGTCAATTTGGCCTGGAGGGCTGCCTTCGAGCTGCGGCTCCCCGCCATGGTGTATGCAGATCCCTCCAACGGGGCTAGCTTGCGGTTGGTGTCAGGAACTACGCGCGGCAGTCAGCAGTGGGATCTCCACAGTCCGCCTTTCTGCACAACGCAGACCATTAATAGGAGGAATGCAGGCCCCTGAAATCCTGCGTCTGGGATCCCCTCTAACACCAGGGTGTGAGCAAGTGCGTATCACATCTACACCAGGAACGCGCCTCGGCTCTGCACAGGAGGTAATGGTGGGAGGGGAGAGAGGTCTACACCGAAGGCGTGTGTGGCATGCGGCAGTGCTCTCCTGTTCTGCACTTGTTTGCTGATGGTAAGGCGGGGTGGCAGCGCAGCAGTTCCAGGCAGCCGCAGAGGGTCCTGGTTAGTGAGCCCTTATCTGGTGTGCAACAGGTCGAAGATCAGTCTCAAACCGCCCCTAACCATAAGTAGGAGCAGCAGCAGCAACTGTGTGGCCGTGTAACGGATCTTACAGCACTGTGGCGCTGCGATTTCGGCCCGCGCCTCCTTTGATGCCTGAAGTCGCTTAAAGAACTCCTCACAGTCCGATGTTCAGCCCGGCACTGTTCATCCCTCCCGGTCCGTGCGGGGCCTCTTCCACCCCCAGGTACTTCAGGTGTTTAGTCCGCACCCGCGGAGGCCAGCGTTGCTATTGATGCCAATATTGGTATAGCGTACCTGCCAGCCTTCCGGGTCCTCACTCCACTCTCTGCTCCTTTGTTCTCCGGAGTATCGGCGGCGTGCAGATGACAGCAGCTGCGGCCTGGGTCTTTGCTCCGAACTCGGCGAAGTGCTGTTTCCAGGCACTCCCCTACCCCGTTACCGGAGGCAGCTGCGCCGATGGTCGCGCGCCGCAGACGATCCTCTCGGCCGACAGACCGCGCGGCCTCAATCCGGCCCGATGGCGTAGATCTCTCCGTTCAGGTTCTGCACCTCCTTCCCGGCCCCGGGTGGTAACAAATTGTGCAGCAGCCCTTCCGATTTGCAGATTATGTTTTGAAAGCCCCAATCTAGGCAGTTTAATACGGATTTTCAACGGATTTTGTACTCAGTCTGTGGAACCGACAGATCAGGCGCTCATTTTGTTGCCCGGCTTGGCCACGCCCCGTTGCCGAAAACTCTTGATCAATCCCACAGATAGGTGCACTGACATTACAATGGTGAGGGGAGATTGCCCCAATAAAGCATGCATGGCCAGAGGAGGTACGCACGCTCCTATATACACCGTAATGCAGATGCCACATGAGTTAGGAACACATAGCCAATCACAACGTAGCACACATAGTGATCACACGCTCCCCATGCCGGACATCTGGATACGTCTACCACTGGCTACACTGTGTCCACACAAGGTCGAGCTCCACCTGTAGTACCTAGTGACCATTAATTTATGATTCCAAAGGCAGCAAGCAACATTCCTCACCATATATGGCACGCTGAAAAATTTTTATTAATTGTTGTATTTTGTATATAAGAAGTACACAATCCAAATGTAAATTGAGACAGTCCTCAGACCTAGTGCCTGTAACTATTCTCCCGGTCGAACTGTTTAATTAAACATACTGTTGTTTAATTAAACATACTGTTCCTGCTTTGCCAAACGCCACTTGTCTTCTGCTTTTTTCTAAGGAATTCTAACTCAAGCAACATTTTTGTGAGCCAGCCAGGGGATTGGGACCTCATACTGACTGCAGTTGAAGGAAGGTGACCCTGCCCGGATGGATTCACGTTTGTGCAACGAGAAATGTGGGCACATACCATAATTTATTGGAAGTTCTGCTGAATCCCCGGGGTGAAGGTCAGTCCTGAAACAGCCGTCACAGAGGGTAAGAGACTACACCAGAACCTAAAACATCATCTAAAGCATTTGGCTTATGGAAAACTAGGGAAAAGCATAAAAAGATAAGCTGAGCGCCCTTCCACTGACAGGGTATGGCATTTTACCTATTTTATATGTCCTAACTGTACCAATCATAAGGCGGCCTTGAAGGCGTTCCTGCGGAAGTCACCTTTGCTCGATAGCTGATGCTAACTAAGGTGAATATAGAGTATATTGCGAATTTAGCCATTGATAACTCCCAGTATGCTGATTTATGTGACATAGCTATCCTGATTGGACAGAGTTGACACCTCAGTCTCATAGTTTTTAAGTTCAGCGGTTTCTCAGTGCTAAAGAGGTTTCATAACACCCATAGTATCTGGAAGGAGTTGGGAGGTGTATCTAGCTTGACCCTGGGTGTTACAGGGTGGAATTAGGATAAGCGAACCAGGAAACTGAGGGGTCAGTGATTCCAGAGTTATTACTAAATGGTTTCTATGATTACTACCTTTGTTTAGGAGTAGATAGTGGCAGACCATCCAGCAGTTCTGGATTACCAAATAGGCAAAGTAGGCACCGGCCTACGGGACCCACGACAATGGATTAAAATAATATGGATGTGCTCTTGAAAGTAAATTACAATCAAGCTTTCTTAAATATTGTTTGCAAAAGACAGAAAAACCAGAAACATCTGATTCACATAACAGTTTGTCTCATAAAAGCACATCTCCTAGCAGCTGGCAGTTTGGAAAACAAATCCGGGTCATTGAGTATTAGGAGATAATTTGCGATGGAGGCTCTGAAATTTTGATTGCCTAGGGGCCTCCACAGGGTTTAATCTTGCACTGCTATCCAGTTCACTTAGGAACGTATTCTTCTCTAGTCTTCTATTGATGTGATGAAAGTACTATTTTTTTGCCTAAGTAATTTATCTGTAAGCCATTTTTTAAATGTATTATTGTATGTGATGATATTGCATTGATTGTTTCGAAAACTGTAATGTGTGCACATTTGAGATCGTGCAGATGCTATTCTAACATATCTCATATTCGCCCTATGTTGCAAACTACATATGCAGTCTTATCTTGTTTTATTGGAATGCTCGTTTGAACTGTTTAATGTAAAAGTTGTAAGCGCTGAGTTCAGAGTACATAATTTTTAAGAGTGCACCGCATACAATTGCCCTCCGATTAGAAAAAACAAAACTAAAAAAACAGTATTTGAATTGCCATGGATTCCCCATCAAAACATATGGAAACTAGGTTCCCTAAACAGATAAAAAAAATGTATACGTTTTTCCAAGAGTGGCATTTACACTAATAGGCATAAACATTTCACCGGCCTAAGGAGGTAACATTTGACACATATATAATTGAACACACTAAAACACATGTAAAAACATGCAGGATGGAAGAGAGACAAGCAAATCAGTGTTAGAATTGTGGGCTATCTTGGAAGAGGTTCAATCCGATAACCCCATGATGCCGATAGTGAGCAAGGCGTCACACCTACCCCACCATATGCCAGGATGGATGTACTCACAATAAAACCCCCTGCATTAGGATATTCAAACCCAATCATAGTAGAAGCCAATGAGTCCCTCACCGAAAGAAGGTCATTCAGGTCTAAGCCCAAGAAATCCAAAAGCAAATGAGCCCAGACTCCTCCAGCACAGTCCAAGTTCCTAGGGGAGGTCCCCAAAAGCTTGACTCCCGTCCACCACACTAGACACAAGACAGCTCAAAGGAGGGTAAAATATGCATTCACACTGGTTCAGGTGAGTGTAAACAAGTGTTAGGGAAGTTTGTGGCAGTTTTTGATAGTGACTCAGAGAGCTATGGAGATGAAGGGAGCTCCAGTCCCTCAGGAACCGATGATGAGGGTGAGGCTACAAGGTTTGCCCAGGTAGTCGAAGAGGAAGCGGAGAGTGAAGTTGAGGGTGAAGCCAGGCTCACAAAAGCAGCGCGGAGCTCTGAGCAAAAGGGACAGGCCAGATGGCGTGATGAAGGGAGACATGAATGGAGGCTTGTGTGAGAAAGGGCAAGCAATCGGGAGTTAGAGCAAGAGTACAGGACAGAGCACTCTCCTCATGAGGAAAGCTTGAGCAGGTACCGGGCGCGGTGCTTGGAATAGTCGGAGGTAGATGAAAAGCTACTAGCAGGGCTCAGAGTGACATTGTTAGTTAGACATAAGAGTGGGGCTGACCAAGCGATAAAGGGTCAAGGCAGCCTGGTACGTACCCACCCGCGATGCAGGAAAAACAAAAAGACACAAGTGTGTGCACAAGAAGGAAGCAGAAATGAGGATACTGGTTGCTCCTCATTGGTTCACGGCAAAGATAAGCCTCAAGGGAGATAATAGCCAAGAAAAAAAGGCAAGACTTTTGTGTACTCGTTTTGCGACCTATTAGCAGATTGGACTGAGGAAAGGGACCAATATTACAGGACTTGGCCAAGGGAAGGATTGTGTGAACCAGAGGACATGGCAGTAGAGAAGGATTCCATCAGGCATGAAGGAGGAAACTCTAGTTGGGACTTCCTCTATATTCAGCAATGCCTCACAGAGTGGGAACACTATGTTGAGGAGAAGCCCCTAAAGTCACCTAGAATGAGAATGTGTCCGCTACTACAGAAGCTCGTAGCGGGGATTATATATGTGCCATTGTCACTGATGGACAAAGAGGGAATGTGGACAAAGGATCCATCATTGCTGGATAGATTAGGGAAATGGATAATATGCCATGAGAAAAAAACTACAGATATAAGCCTAGTGATAGGGGAGGTTAAGAGTCTGCTGAACAGTATAATTTTGGAGCAAACTAACACAGTGTTCACCTAAGCTTGCATTCCAGCAATCACGCTAACAGATACTCACACAAGCACCAAATCTGGACTGCCTTCAGAGAAATATTCCCGGACTGCCCAGATGTAGGAGGGCTAATGGCATAGATCATGAGGCCAGAGGAAAGCATAAATGATTTCCTAAATAGAATGAGGGAAAGATGGGGGACAAGAAACCGGATAGCCGTGGACCGATACAGGGCCACAAGTCACATTTTTCTACAATATTCTTAAGAAAGGGTTACCCACAGTGATACAGAGCAGTTTGGACAGCGTAGTTGGTTTAGATACCAAATCCTGACAAGAGATACAAGCTCATATACTCCACTACCATAAGAAAAAGCAAGAAAAGGAGAGAAGCAGGAGCAGCCCAAATAGACACTACAAAATTAGCTCAGCAAAAAGTTGAAAAAGACTGCCCTCGAGGGGGTGAGATGGCCACAGCCATGCAGATGGCACCAGTCACAATGGGGGCTCCACCGCAAAACATTAGAGGGTTCCAAACACGCAGTCCAGGAGCACAAAGACGTTATGGTAGTGGAAGCGAGAAAGGCTGGTCGAAACCAGACCCTAGAGAGTGCTACTGTTGCCGTAGGTGAGGTCACCTGGTAGAGAGGTGCAGGATAAAGCAAAAACAGCAGAGGTTAGTGAGCCAGGGCCAGCCACCACAAAGCCCCACAAACTTCCTTCCTCAGTACCAAGCACAGGGTAATCAGAACGTACCAACACTCAGTTGCAGGGAGGTCCACCGGCGGCCACACAGCCAAAGCAGGGATCCAGCAATTGGGCAGGCACATGGCAACAGCCACAGACAGGGAACCCAGCACAACAGGGACCAAGAACACAACCCTAGCAAGGAGAGGTGACTGTGTGGGGAGGTAGTACCTTCACGCAATTACAGAGCCCAAATGCACTGTAAAATGGGCCCCTTCAGTGAATAAAGATAGGAAATAATAATACCAACTACCTAACCCCCAGTAGTTCAGCTCCGATAGTAAAGACAAACAGCATCCCTCTTCCCCCTTTTCCATAACAGAAAGGACTAGAGATAGCATTGTGGGTCCAAACAGTTTTTGCTTGCGTCCACGAATTTAAGGTTGCTGTGGGCTGTGTCAATCAGGTGTCCACACTAAGTTCGCCATCGACGGTGAGTACGTGGGAGCACAGAATAATCAGGTTGCCTAAAGCTTAGATCCCACAGGCAAAGTCTAATGGGACGCATTCCAATAACCAAGTCAAAAGGTGCTCATTTTAAGGGCATCATCCCCACGTTCAACAATTTCTTCATTGCGTTTAGTCCTGACAGCGCCCCTAAATGCTACAAAAGCCTGAGATGCAATGGAGGCCTCCCTTTCAGATATGAACAATGCCATTCCCGGTGACGGGAACCAATATTTTTCTCGCACCTAGGACGGCAAGATTCTAAAACTCCACATGCATGAGTCAATAAGCCAAGAGGTCTCTGTGTAGGGTGACCAGACATCCCGGATTCGCCTGGACAACTCCGTTTTTTGGTTACCTGTCCTGGCAGATTTTGGTGTATCAAGCCCTTATCCCAGGTTTTTAGAGAGATCCCACTAAACTAGTCTTTAGGAGTTTTGGTGCAGGAATAGGTGGCCGGTCTTTTTATAATTGGTGTATAGCCATAATTAGGTTTCCCTTAGTGCACAGGGGTCGGCGATTGCTCCGCTGGTGGGCGCTGCCTTCAAGGCAAATCACTTAATCTCCCCGTGCCTGAATGTGTAATGTAAATACGGTGCTCATGTAAAGCGCTCCAATAACTTCGGGTTCAGGTCACACTATATAAATATGCACAAAAAAAAATGGCATTTTGTACCCCTTTGCGACATGAAATTGTGGTCCTACTTCTATTATTGTAAAATGTCACCTTTTTTTGGGCTTTCGAAATCTGGTCACCCTACCTCAACGTAATGAGAATCTCGAGCCTTCAGTCAGGGTTCACTGAACCTTCCAAGGTGGGGTGGAGCCCATGGGGTTGGGGATGCCAGGGACAGAAGCTTTCAAGTCTCTACCCCTGGTCCAGATGGATTGCAGGGCAATGGGTGCACTCCTTCCAGGCTCAACCCCCTTCAAAGCATAATCCCCTCACGTTGCTCCAACCTTGCAAGGATAACCCAAGGCAGCCTTGGACCCTCTCCTCAAGGGGCAAGGAAAACAATGAATTTTGGGATTCAGGGAAATGCCCGAACTAAACTAAAAGGCGAAACTGCCCAAAATCAGCCCAAAGGGAAGATTCCAGATAAAAGGTGGGACAAGATCAGCAAAATCAGGTATCTGAGGCAACGAGGGAGGTCCACGTTAGATACCACGTGCCGGGAACATGAAGGTGCACACGCACCAAAATGTGTTCACTGTGCACGTGACAAATACCAGGAACACCAACCAGCAACACGCCCTGTCTTCCCACATTTTCACACACATATAGCAATACTTAACTACAAAACGCATAGCAAGTGCAACTGGCAATAATATCAGAAAGAGGTAGCCCGCAGCAGGAAAATAGCCTCTGTAAGGGGGCGCACCGAAACTGAGCTCTTAGGCACGCACTGGGCAAGGCTGCCTGGGCAAAACTAGCGCCACCCATAGGACTCGTGCTAAAAGCCACAATTCTGTCCTTCCCTGTACTCATCTCACCACTTCACAAACATACTAACACCGATGTGATCACTCAAAATTGAAATGTCGAAGGTCCGAGAACCACACAGGTAGGACTGGGGTGCTCAACGGCTTATAAAAATAAGATATGTCTAGAAAATAATAATCATCTTCCCTCTCCAAATCACTAAAAGATGTTTCTAACAGGGGCTGCCTTCCGATACCTCACTAGATTGCATCTAGTAGGTTGACGGGATGACACCCCTGTGATAAAATACAGGGTCTCCGAAACCATTAATAACGGAGCATATGTGACTAGCTGAATTAACAAACATCAACGTTTTTTCAAAACAGGTAACAACAAAAACAACAAGTGCACCAGTGCCAATTTTTTATCAGCTCCCATGACCCAAAGGGTAAAAGGACATTTTCAAACGTATGCCAATGGAAGGAGGAAAAAACCATGGGCCCTCAGTGAGGGGTCTGCTTAACACCTGCGTTAGTGCACTTTCTCAACATACACTCGAACCCTTCCATGGTGAGGACACCTTTGAACTAAATACTGCAAACATTTTTGAACAGGTCAGAAGAAACACAGCAACTAGAGGGGCACAGATGACTCCCATGGGACCCATACCTCAAGCTACAGTAGCAGAACAAAATGTATGTATAGTTCTGTGGTTATGTACGGTCTGCCTACTATGGATAGTCCCACACTTGATTGCTACCAATTAACTGCAGAGTCAAAAGAGATTCGCTAATGGGGAACTACAGCGCCTGCATGGGGACCTCTCACATGTCTCCTACAGTTACACTAAACAGAACACCAGCATCCTACATGCATTGCACAGCACCCTTTTACAATACACCTGGGATCAGCACAAGGCCACAGTCGGCTCCCAAGCATCAACCAGGTCATGTTATGTCTACTCATTGATCCCACACATAGTAGGTGCAGAAAGGCTGCACTTGTCCCAAGAAGTAGTCCCAGAGAAAGCAAAATGCCTTATACACCTCTATCTATATAGGATAAGGGCCAAGATCCAATCCAACAAGATAAAACCAAACAAGGTAGTTGTAAACGTAAACAGATACAACACCAACCCAAAAGCTCTATACATTTTAACTGAACCACTGATATCCAAACTGAACTGTACAGGATATGTAGGAAGGGTACCATAGGGGAAGATATCACTTTTCCCTGAGAGTAGACAAAACCCCAACTCAGTGCACAAACACATCTGCTCCAATGTCCATCTGTGGACCGAGAGTGGTTCCTATTGTATCCAGGGCGGTCTTCTTTAACAACAATTGGTCGCCCGACATGGAATTCCTATGTAGGGCCGTCCAGCTCAGGGATAAAAAGAGGAATAGGACACACGGGGAAGAGTTTAATGAAAGTATTACTAACCTGTGTCAGGAAATCTGTGACACCAAGGTGGATGGATACACTTGGCTAGAAGGGAAAGCTCAACCCCTGATTGTATCGAAACTTACACTATATTCATTATGTTATGTTTCAGAAGAAAAAGGAACGCTTCCATTGGGCACAAATGCTAATTGCGGAGTGACACTACATATTCCAGATATGCAATAGGGTATAAAGGAAGGTAGGGTCCTTCTGCATGGTTACCCCCACTTTTGCCTGGTGCTAAGCTGTTATTGACTAGTCTAACTGGGATCCTGTTAATCAGGGCCCCAGTCTATCTGCTTTCTCCCTTAAATTGTTATGTTCAGTACTTAGGTACATCCCAGATTGGATACTGGGGTACCCTTATAAGTCTCTAGTATATTATACTAAGGTTCCCAGGGCATAGGTACCCCAGAGGCCCCCCATGGGCCGAAGCATGCATTATGCTACCCATAGGAGGCCATTCAAAGTGAAACTATAGGCCTGTCATTGAAGCCTATGTAAGCTGGTGCTAACCCACTTACTAAAGATATAGGTTTCCTATATCTAGGGTCACTGCACTTAAAACATATAAGTCACCCCATAGCAGGCCTTTGCAATCCTGAAGGCAGGGTGCTTGGTTCTAACACTCCTACAGCCTACGTAGTCCATTCTCCCCGGTTGTCAGTGGAGCAAACATATACCATATAGAGGGGCACTGCGTAATTTCACGATGATCATCTCGAATCTGGCTGCAACAAATCCTATCATGCTTTGTATCAAACATGTTGGAATCATAAACCCACACCACAAACGGTGTGGGAGTATGATTCAAAGCACTGGAAGAGCCCTCCATTAGGCTCTCAGTGTTGCCGGTGCCAACCTTCTAGACCCAGACAGAAACAAATGGTTGCTGTCGACCTGAGACACATTTCTGCCCTCCTGCTGCTGATCCAAGCTTGAGCAGGAGAAGTCAAAACAAGAGGCATCTTTCCACAGGGAGGTGTGACCGCCTCGCAGACGGGATTTAGTGTATTGGGACGGGGTGGGTGCACTTGCCAGTGCCACTAAGACTGCATGAGGATCACATTCGGTGTCCCCATGCATAGTCCAGTTCAAACCAGTCCTGAGAGCCGTTGGCTCCCGCTCTGGTGCGAAACTGTACAAAGGGCATGGGAGTAACCTCCGCCTTGTCGAGACCCTCCCATGGGAGGGTCCCCTGAATCATCCCAAACCTTTCCTAAGGGTATGTGAGGGCTTACTTGGGGGTGGGTACCTAGATTCGTCGTGGGACAATATTCAGATCATACACCACGTCTGTGCACTCTGGACTTTGCTGGACTTTGTTTGGGCTTGACTCCATCTCCCTTTCAGTCTGCTGCCTCGTCAGTGCTTGTGCACCATACAGGAACCTCCCAAGGCTTGTGGGCATCATAAACACCTGAAGGAATATCCCTTGGAGTGAAGGAGTCACTCCCCTGCATTCGAAGGCACAGCAACTAAGTCGACCGGTCTGTGGATCCTGAGCTCCTCCGGACTGTGTATGTTCTGTAACACTGGTGGTAATTCTTCACAGCTTCCAGGGCCTGCCATGCCCTCTCACCAAGTTTGAGGCCAGCATCCCTCGTGGGGGTTGCATTAACCGAACCCCTGTGCACTGCGTCAACTTGCAGTTGCAAAGGCTTGTTGGCTTCCTTCCAAGAAGATCTTCAGGCTCCAAGTAGCCCCAACCTCAAGCACCTCTAGTGACCAGAATCTTCAGCCATACTACATGGTTGCGCATCATGGCCTGCATCTTTTGGTGAGCTGCTTGAGGTCCTCTCGCGACTCCAGTGCCACCGGCCTGTGGGTCCATTTGAGGGTCACCTTTGTTTTTTGTTTTGGGCTCCCCTGATTGCTCGGGGCCTGCCCTCACTCTCCTGCTTGTGGGGAGTCACCGGGACCTTGCTGGTCCCGACGTTGCTCCTTCTTCAACTCCTGCATTGGTTGCATTTGCCAAGGCTTGTTGGTGCTCCCGCCGGACACCAACCACTCAGCAGTCAACATCCTTCGTGGGACAGCGTGTGCATGGCTCCTGTTCTTCCTCAGCGTCACTTGGTTCTCAGAACTGCAGAGTCAAGGTAATTGTCATCACTCCTGCAACACCCGACATCGGAGGGCATTCGTCTTCCAAGTCTCCTGGTCACTCCTGAGTGACTTAGACTCTGTCCCCTCTGCTTGCAGGTACCTCTCATCTACAATCCACCTTCTGATCCCACTGGACACTTTCTCCTTTTTCAGCAGCGGCACTTTCCTGAAGTCCTCCATTGGATTCGACTGCGGTTTCCGACACCACTTCACACCTATGCACCCGGCTTCCCTGGTGTAGGCAACATGGGTACTAGGGTATCCACGGGTGGGGTGGCTCTCCAACCTTCTGTCTTGCACGGTTTTTCTTCAGGGTCCATTGGGGAGGGTCCTTAATCTTTAAAAGTCCAACCGTGACTTACACGTAAACTTGTAAGGAGCACGAGGTCGTGTTCCCACACTGCACACGCTTTCCATGGGGTTGCTAGTCACTCACCTTGGGTGGTTCCTTGGGTCTCCAGCACTTCTACATCCTCTTGACATTGTCTTGACCCGAGTCATGGTTCTTATACCACTTTCTTAGTATATGGTTTGCCCCCCCCCCACTCCTCCCAGGGTCCACTGTGTATTACGTGCTATTTACTGTGTTTCTTTGCAAAGTATTGTGTGCATTGTGCATATCTTCGGGCAGGAGATATTTTTATGTGTTAGAGAGTATTATATAATAAATACATATTTTTAGGTCTCGGCTAGCTTAGGCTGCGCACATGCGCAGTCTTGCTGGCGAGATTTTATGTTTTTGGGTAGCTTTCACTAGCTGGGTTTAAGCCCCGCCCCTCATTTCCATGGGCTGGTGTCACTGTTCATGCTAAACGGTGGCCGGCCATTGGAAAAGAGCTTCCACTTGGACTGGCTCGCTTGACTTACGTGTGTGGTAAAAGGTTTCTTATCTTACTGGGCGTGATTTTGCGTGTTTTTTTTTTATTTATTGGGCTAGTGAATTGCTTTTTTTTAATGTTTCTGTTTCATTTTTCGTTTGTGTTTTTTTTGCAGGCGAACCTTATCCTGTTTTCGACTGTGTGCTTTCGCTGGCATGTATGCAGCGATTCCAGCATATCTAAGGTAAGCGATGTTGGCTTTGTTTGTTTTTGATAATGTTTTTTTTTCTTTTCCAGGCGGACCGCAGCCCGTGTCGGAAGGACAGAGCGGCGAGGACTGGGTGCTTCCGCCGGTATGTATGCAGCCATGCTAGCATCTGTAAGGTAAGCGTTGTTGGCTTTCTTTGTTTTTGCTAATGTTTTTCTTTCTTTTCCAGGCGGACCGCAGCCCGTGTCGGAAGGACAGAGCGGCAAGGACTGAGTGCTTCCGCCGGTATGTATGCAGCCATGCCAGCAGATCTAAGGTAAGCGATGTTGGCTTTGTTTGTTTTTGCTAACGTTTTTCTTTCATTTCCAGGCGGACCGCAGCACGTGTCGGAAGGACAGAGCGGCGAGGACTGGGTGCTTCCACTGATATGTATGCAGCCATGCTAGCATCTGTAAGGTAAGCAATGTTGGCTTTCTTTGTTTTTGCTAATATTTTTCTTTCTTTTCCAGGCAGACCGCAGCCCGTGTCGGAAGGACAGAGCGGCGAGGACTGGGTGCTTCCACCGGTATGTATGCAGCCATGCTAGCATCTGTAAGGTAAGCAATGTTGGCTTTCTTTGTTTTTGCTAATGTTTTTCTTTCTTTTCCAGGCGGACCGCAGCCCGTGTCGGAAGGACAGAGCGGCGAGGACTGAGTGCTTCCGCTGGTATGTATGCAGCCATGCCAGCAGATCTAAGGTAAGCGATGTTGGCTTTGCTTGTTTTTGCTAATGTTTATCTTTTTTTTCTAGCCGGACCGCAGCCCGTGTCGGAAGGACAGAGCGGCCACAACTGGGTGCTTCTGCTTGTATATATGCAGCGATGCCAGCAGATCTAAGGTAAACAATGTTGGCTTTGTTTGTTTTTGCTAATGTTTTTCTTTCTTTTCCAGGCGGACCGCAGCCCGTGTCGGAAGGACAGAGCGGCGAGGACTGGGTGCTTCCACCAGTATGTATGCATCCATGCTAGCATCTGTAAGGTAAGCGATGTTGGCTTTCTTTGTTTTTGCTAATGTTTTTCTTTCTTTTCCAGGCGGACCGCAGCCTGTGTCGGAAGGACAGAGCGGCGTGGACTGAGTGCTTCCGCCGGTATGTATGTAGCCATGCCAGCAGATCTAAGGTAAGCGATGTTGGCTTTGTTTGTTTGTGCTAATGTTTTTCTTTCTTTACCAGGCGGACCGCAGCCCGTGTCGGAAGAACAGAGCGGCGAGGACCGAGTGTTTCCGCCGGTATGTATGCAGTCATGCCAGCAGATCTAAGGTAAGCGATGTTGGCTTTGTTTGTTTTTGCTAATGTTTTTCTTTTTTTTCCAGCCGGACTGCAGCTCGTGTCGGAGGGACAGAGCGACCACAACTGGGTGCTTCCGCCGGTATGTATGCAGCATTGCCAGCAGATCTAAGGTAAGCAATGTTGGCTTTGTTTCTTTTTGCTAATGTTTTTCTTTCTTTTCCAGGCGGACCGCAGCCCGTGTCGGAAGGACAGAGCGGCAAGGACTGGGTGCTTCCACCGGTATGTATGCAGCCATGCTAGCATCTGTAAGGTAAGCGATGTTGGCTTTCTTTGTTTTCACTAATGTTTTTCTTTCTTTTCCAGGCGGACCGCAGCCCGTGTCGGAAGGACAGAGCGGCGAGGACTGAGTGCTTCCGCTGGTATGTATGCAGCCATGCCAGCAGATCTAAGGTAAGCGATGTTGGTTTTGTTTATTTTTGCTAATGTTTTTCTTTCTTTTCCAGGCGTACCACAGCCCGTGTCGGAAGGATAGCGGCGAAGACTGGGTGCTTCCGCCGGTATGTATGCAGCCATGTCAGCAGATCTAAGGTAAGCTATGTAGGCTTTGTTTATATTTGTAATGTTTTCTTTTTGTTTACTTTCTAGGTGGACCGCAGCCCGTGTTGGAAGAACAGTGCGGCTTGGACTGGGTGATGGAAATGCAGGTAAAAGTCTGTTTGTTTATGTATTTATTAAGTACAAGCGTTTGCTATGCTTTGGTTAATCAAATTGCGTTGTTTTAAATGTTTGGAATATGCTTTTTGAAAATTGTTAAGCCATGTTATTTTAATTTCGAATCTGCGTGCAATAGTATCTTGCAAAAAATTCCATGATTAATGGTGTAGCCGGGCAGGGCGCAGCCACTTCATGGTAAGTCTTACTTATTTTTGATGTTTCTTTGAATTTTATTTACAAATTTACTTTAGTTCAATTATTAATTTGTGTGTTGGTTGTGTTTTTGTATTTCTAATGTTTTCTTTCTGTTTACTTCCCAGGTGGACCGTAGCCCGTGTCGGTAGGACAGAGCGGTGAAGACTTTGTGATGGAGATGCAGGTGAAAGGAATTGGTGCTTCCGCCGGTATGTATGCAGCCATGCTAGCATATTTAAGGTAAGCGATGTTGGCTTTGTTTGTTTTTTCTAATGTTTTGTCTTTCTTTTCCAGGCTACTACTACTCACACTCTACTACTCTCTACTACTCTCTACTCTCTATTACACTCCACTACTCACTCTTTACTACTCACTCTCTACTACTCACTCTCTACTACTATACTCACTCTCGACTACTCACTCTCGACTACTCACTCTAATACTCTCTATTCAATCTCTACTACTCTGTACTCACTCTCTACTACTCTCTACTCCTCTACTAGTCACTACTCCTCTACTACTCACTCTCTACTACTCACTCGCTACTACTCTCTACTCTACTCACTCTCTACTACAGCTCTCTACTACTCTCTCTCTACTACTCACTATACTACTCTCTACTACTCACTCTTTACGACTCACTCTAATACTCTTGTCTACTCCCTCTAATACTCTCTAGTACTCTCTACTCCCTCTCTACTACTCCCTCTCTACTACTCACTCCACTCACTATCTACTACTCATTCTCTACTATCTACTACTCACACTCTACTAACTCTACTACCTACTACTCACTCTACTATTCACTCTACTATCTACTACTCACTCTCTACTACTCTCTACTACTCTCTAGTACTCTCTACTACTCTCTACTACTCACGGTCTACTACTCTATAGTCTCTACTCACTCTCTACTACTCTGTCTCTACTATCTACTATTCACTCTCTACTACATAATCTAATATCTACTACTCACTCTACTACTCACTCTACTATCTGCTACTCACTCTCTACTACTCTAATACTCTCTACTACCCTCTACTACTCTCTAGTACTCTTTGCTACTCTCTACTACTCACTCTCTACTATTCAGCTATCTACTACTCACTCTCTACTACTCTCTACTACTCTCTCTCCTACTCTCTAATACTGCCTACTACTCTCTACTCCTCTCTACTCTCTATTACAGTCTACTACTCACTCTATACTATCTACTACTCACTCTCTACTACTACTCTCTAATACTCTCTAGTGCTCACTCTCTACTACTCACTCTACTAATCACACTACTACTCTACTACTCACTCTCTACTATTCTAATACTCTACTACTCGCTAGTACTCTTTGCTACTCTCTACTACTCACTCTCTACTACCCACTCTCTACTCACTCTCTACTACTCACTCTCTAATACTCAATATGCCAAAACAGCGTGACCTTTCTCCAACCCTTTACTCTTTGCCTAAAGGCACTAGAAAACAAGCAAAGGTAGCTTTTTTGCTTTGCTTTTATTACTGTTTTTCAAACTTTCATGTACATCACATGCATATGTATGCATATATATATATATTATATATATATGTATATATATATGTATATATATGCATATGCATTTAGATATATGTATGTGTATACATACATTTAGAAACATATATATATATACATCTGCATATCTATATAAATACAAATATTAATGCATGCATAAATATACATATATATACATACATATGCATGTTATGTACATGAAAGTTTGAAAAACACTAATAGAAGCAAAGCTAAAAGCCACCTAATTACAAACAGAATTGCTTAAACTTTAATAAAGACGAGACCTATTGCATTTTTAATGGTTGTTTATAAATACCTTGTGTGGTTCTTTTTCACTTAATCTATACTATAAGATTGCATTCTGGTAAAAACAAGCTGCTTTACACTCCTTCTAGACTAAGCCTGAATGCTGCTTTCCACAGCTACCACTTAGATAGCTTTCTAAGGTTGTCTAAGACCTCCTAAATCACCATAAGCGTTGTCTCGACTGGTGCAAGGTGCCCACTTACATAAGCAGACATCATATACCAGGACAGCTTCTCACAGGGTACCTACAAGCTTATTAATTTGTATTGGCAGTGCGGCGAGTATGCCTATACTCAACTAGTTCCAGGATAGAGAAGACTGTGGTAATGCTGCACACCCGGACCCAGGTTATTCCTGGACAGATCTAATAGACTTGTACCAGCACCCATTAAACAAAAAGACCACCTTGCTGTACCAAGCTCGTGAAAGGAGAGTGGCGGACTATTTTGGCTGGGCTCATATCAAAGACATTCCAGAAGAATTTAATTTAGGCTGTTCACAGAAGCAAGGCTGGGAGCAGGGGAGTTGATAACCTTCTTCACCCTGCAGACAAAAGATAATGCCCGCTGGCTGCAAATAACCTGGTGGGAAATGTTCAAAATGATGAACAGCACTGAGCTCGGCATCAATTTGATCAAGGAAGAAATGCGAGCCATCCGCTTCATGGTAATGCAGCACTGTTAAATATTAGACTTAATGACCGCACTGGAGTGAGGGGTCTATGACAAGATCGGCACCACCTGCTGCATGTTTATCCCAGGGAATGACATGGAAATGGAACATTGATGCTTGCCATGCATAAATCAATAAAAATGAAATATCATCTTAACAGATTTGCCCGTTCTGAACTCTACATTAACCTCAACTCGCAAATATGTAGATAGGCAGGCCCTGAGACCTAGGCCCCGTAATTGCTGATGGATAGGTCACAGGTGGGAGGGTTCGTAGCTGGCAGGGAAACACTAGGGCTAGAAACTCTTGATCAATCCCACAGATAGGCAAAGTGACATTACAATAGTCAGGAGAGATTGCCCTAATAAAGCGCACATGGCCAGAGCGGGTACGCACACTCCTAAAAACGCCATAAAGTTGGATGCCACATGAGTTAGCAACACATAGCCAATCAGGGCATAGTGATCATGTGCTCCCCAAGCCAGACATCTGGACATGTTCACCACTGGCCACACTGTGTTCATGCAAGGTAGAGACCCACCTGTAGAAACCATTGACCATTAATTTATGACTCTAAAGGCAGCGACCAACATTCCTCACCATTTATGGCACACCAGAAACTTTTTATTTCCTGTTGTATTTTGTATATAAGAAGGTCACAAACGAAATATAAATTGAAACAGTCCTTAGACCTAGTGCCTGTAACTGTTCTCCTTGCTGAACTGTTTATTTAAAAAACTGTTCCTATTTTACCAAACATCTCTTGTCTTCAGTTTTTTCTAAGGAATTCTAACTCAAGCAACAACTGCTTCAGCTGACAAAGCCGAATAAAATATACACTCAAGACAAACTCATACTAAGGGTAACCGAAGAGACCGAACCTCACAAGAACAAACTGAAAAAACAAAACATCAAAAGAACCACACTTAACATCAACTGACAGCCGCATAATAGGTATAAACCTCACATCAACCAAACATACACCATTACAGCAGTGTTGTGATGTAAAAAGTCCCCTATAAGGCTCTGGAGACGTATGCTCCTGCCTCGAGTTCTCCATAGCGAGTTCTGGGGTGTTTGACTTTTCACTTCAGCATACATGACAGTCATGGATGTATGCTAAGTATTCCCAGAATACAACCCAGAAAGTGGCCTGTGGTTTAAAGGGGCAAGCAATGTGCACCTTTTTATGCATGACTACTGTTGGCTCACCAGGTTGTAGAGGACTGACAGATGAGATAGCAAGAGATTATAGTGGCAAGATAGTCTTTTTACTTGACCTCTATTATGGAGAGTCGCCTTCTGCCCTCTCCTGGTTTTTTTTATTGGTCTGCCTGTCCCCTGCAAGCAGATAAATTCAAAACAGCAACACAGCACCTCACACCATCAATACCATAGACACAATCCAATCATTAAAGACATCATCTTACACCAACAAAACAAGAAAGACCACTTCAAGGGAATAAAACAGGCACCAACTAACAATGACAAAACAACAACTCATATCACAAAAACAATCCCCACACCAACACACATAACTGCACACATTGAAACAACAAATACAAACTTGCAGCAATAAATTAAGCAGAAAATTGCACAAAAAACTAGAAAACAACCTGCAGCAACAGACACAGTCATGCATCAATAACGCAAAAGATACAACCTAGTAGCAATGACACTACTGTTTAAGTGATGCCAAAGACTCTGATATCTTGCCTCCTTGTTCCCAGAATCATAATACCAAATTGTCACAAGGGGAACTTTTATTTTAAAGACGGAAATAGAAGAAACCTTTGCCAGGGTCTTTTTGTACATTCCAAATCCCCTACAAGAGTCACAATTTTGCTTAAAAAGGACAACACCACGTTCAGAACATTTGTGGGATATTGGCAGCACAATAGTAACACCACCCCAATTCTAATTTAACATGATTTTCAAGCATATGTATATATGTGACATCTTGAATGGTCTGTTCATACTATCAATTGTTTGGTGGATCATAAGGACCAGGGGTTTCTCAACACTGCTGACCAATCAGAGGTTGTGGAATACAATTCATTTTTCAATTTAATCTTCAGACCAGCATCCCTATACACTAAAGTTGATGTCTTCTGCAGAGCCTGGCAAGATAGGGATGAGGAAGTAGGGATCCCATTTCTCCATGCGGAGAAAATAACTAAGACCACTGTTACACCCTTAGAAAATTATTCCCTGATCGATGGTTACTTCTATCTGCATATTCCCCACATTTTGAATGTCCTCCAGGAGCCAGACTGGATCCTGAAAGTTGAAACTACTCTTGTGCATGAATAGGTGGCGCCTTGAATCCGAGTCGACTCCACCCAGATGTGACATCACAGACCCATAAAATCTGCCACACCCCCAGACTGACATCAGTTCCCATTGATGTGGATCCAGTGTTGCACCCTTAGAAATGTTTTGTACCAAATTATTGTAAATTGTAATTGCATTTATTTAGCGCTTACTACTCCTGACGAGGCGTCAAAGCGCTTTTTTGGCAAGTAGCACGCTACTCTGGAACCCAAAAAGGATTAGTGGTAAATGAGTATAGGGGGATGTGAAATTCATTTGACCGGTGGACATGTGAGTTTGTTATTTGGATTGAAAAGGGATAGCAGAGGGATAAAATATTAAAGGGTTTGCATTTATATAGCAATTGCTACCCCTGATGAGGTGTTGAAATGCATTTCGGTGGGTAGCACGCTACTCTGGAACTCAAACAGGATTAGTGAGCAAATAGTATAGGGAAATATGATCACGTGCAGGCTCCTACTCCAACTTTGACTAGCAAATTCTCAAACCTGACAACTTCCAAGGACAGTGACAAATCCTCAAGAACGAAACCCAAGCAACACAAGGGGGCAGTAGCTTACACTCAAAGGGTAAGACATCCAGTAGGCTGGTCCATTCCCAGACTTCAGCCTCAATGTCATTATTGGAGCCAGTTTAGGTGGATATGCAGCTGATGCCGGGTTTGGCCCCAATGTCAACGAGTTGGCATGGAATACCCAACTCTATTTCCTGAGTTTCCAGCTCCTGCCACTGACTGCACACAAATTGTGTCATTCACCCAGGATATTTTGGCTCTGTGCTTCACCCCGGCTCCTGGTGCTGTTTGAGCCCAACAGGGCTTCTGCCGGCAGATATATATATTACCAGCTCTCTCAGTCCCCACTGTCTGGCACTGGCCAAACCTTCTCCTGTGTTAAAGGCCTTGCCAACCATCCTGCCACCACCACCGTCTTTGACATCACAAGCACTTACTTCGGATCCATTACAGAAAGTGACAAATTTCCCGAGGATAATGGCCCTCCTCGTTAGTTCCAGGCGTAGGTACCTCAGTTGTTGCAGGAAGTATCCCTTACAGGCCCTTTCCTTGTACAAGTATTATGCCAGGTTTTATGGACTTTTTGGCTCTGATTCAGTCCCCAATCAGAAGCTCAACATTGGAGAAAGACCCTATCCTCAGTTCTCAAACCCACCACCACTAAGAAAATACCTCAAGGTCACAAACTAACTATTTCACCCTCCCCTTTTTACAAGGCAGAAGTGACTATCTCCATCTATAATACTGGCATAGTGCTCATTCACTCTTCTAAACGCAACCTGGAACTTTTTGACAATGTCTTCCCTTTCCTCAAGGACAAACTCAACACTGACTTTACCTCACCCCACCTATTCACCTACGGATCCCCCTCCCAATAACTTACACTACTCATCCATTCCTATCCACTCGTCCTCCTACTGCTCGCCCGGACTGTTGCCCACGCTACCATACCTGATGTCTCATCATCTCAGAATAGTACCCCCACTCGGATTGGCACCCACCATTCCTCCAACGCTCACCTAGTCAACCCTCATATCCAACATAATAACGAAATAATTCACAAAACTGCTCCCTCTCAGCTTGGGATACACAGCTCCACCAGGCAGTGAACCACTATCACTACTAATGCAGGGGCTCCCACAAACCACATGTCTCCTACTTCCTCAGCCTGTACATGCTCCTTCTCTGACATCAATACTTCTGAACAGCAGCCTCTCATTATTCTCTCCACCTCTTGTCTCCACGACCTCTCCTCTTCGCATCCCCTCACACCTCATCACATTACGGTGTGTCTGACCATAATCCCATCACCTTAGGTAGGGATACTTCTAAGACTACTAACTATTGCTCCAAAACAAAGAACCCCTCCGTCACATACAATACTTTAGATAACTCCCCTCCCCATCACTTCTCTGCCATAACACCACCCACACTAATACCCCAATACTGTATTCTACGCTGGGTACTATGCAATCTGATATACAGTTGTTACGGGCTGATATCCTTAGTCTTCTACGCATCACCTCTAATCTAGAACTCAATATGTCAAACCTTTCGATCTACCACCAGCACTGTAATCTTCCCTCTCCCACTCGCCCTCCCACAGTTAGTCGTGCAAACTCCAGATCTCAACCTAGATGGAGATGCAAACCTAATCTAGACCATTCCACCCGACACAACAGGCTTGTCAAATACCTTTCGACTACAGATATCCTCTCCTTTCTCTTGCTTTATGAATTCCCACCCACCACGTCCCCCGTCCAGTTAGGATTCAAACCATTATCACCCAACCGCAAAGGATACCATATACCAAACCCAGACTCATCAATACATCCAACCTCAAACTTGTCCCCATCTCACACTCTTCCACTACCATTACCAAAACCAACTTAAAATGCTCACTACTCAACTGCATATCAGCAGTGAAACACGCGGCAGACATACAGAACTTATTACGCAACTTGGACCTGGAACTACCAATTCTCACTGAAACTTGGCTAAATGATTCCTCTTCTACTTTACTAGACATCCTGGTGCCACCCAGTTACTCTATCATCCGTCAAGATCGCGCTAGCTGTCTTGGGGGCGGTATTGCTTGTATTTATCGATCAAACCCTTCTGTCAATCACTTTCCCCTCCAACATCTGACTGTGAATATATGATGAGCAATATCTCTATCAAAAACAACTCCACCTGCACTATGCACAGTTTCTACCATCCCCCAGGTGATAATCTTACCTTCATTGAACAAATCATGGAGATCATCTCCACCAACCTTACCCCATACAACAACCAGATTTTCCTAGGTGACTTCAACATCAACTGGAATGACACTAAGGATCCACTAGTGAATTGCTTTAAGGCTTTCCTCCAGGACCTCAACCTGACCCAAGTCTGTAATCGTCCTACTCATATAAAAGGGGCCATCTTAGACTTAATCATAGCCAAGGAAAATACCATACTATTGGATTCTATTTCACCCTGCGACTGGACCGATCATCACTGCATCACCTTCTCCATTGTTGTAAAGGCAACCATCCACAAAGGCCAGCCTCTGAAAGCTAAACATTGGATCAGAAACACCCTCAATCTCAATCCAGACATGATATCTGCCACCAGCCTTAACCTCCTGTCTCCTCCCACTGATATGGTTGATGCTCAAGACCTCACTAAGCACTACCTTAGCTCTATGTCTAACATCATGGACTCTATTGCCCCAAACAACTAAAGAGTGTCCCGATAAGTAAAAACCAATACCTGGTTCAACTGTAGCCTTAACGAGGACCTCCGTGCCCTTAGACTTGCAGAAAGAGTGTGGAGACAGACCCCATCTGTTGCGTAAAAAAAGAAGGAACTACAATAGATGCATCAGAGGTGCCAAATCATCATTTTTCCATCAACGACTGGACACAGCCTTCAACCGTCCCAAAAAATTATTTGAACTAGTGAAACAACAAACTAATGGAAAGCGTAAATCCTCCACATCTGACACTACAACCCTACCTAATTGTCAAACATTTTCCTCCTTTTTTTCTGATAAAACTAAGTCAATTGACAATGAGCTCCGCATTGCTGTTTACCGCCTGAAACCCAGTCACAGTACACCTCCACCTCACAGGAAATTTGTCCTAGCAACTTTCTCTTTAAATCTAAAAACAATGCCTCGTGGTCCATCTTTCAGACATTTGAGGACACTGACATCTCAAAACTACTGTCTTCCACTAAACTTTCCAACCACTTCAATGACCCTCTCCCCTCCAAATTTCTCAAGGAAACTTCACACCTCCTGATACCCCTATGGACCAGAATTATCAACACCTCTCTTACGCAAAGCACCATGCCGGAATGTCCAAAAAGTGGACAAGTCGCACCTATACTAAAAAAGCCAGATGCAATCCTCTCTGATCCCAACAATTTTCGCCCCATTTTGAGCATCCCAACCTTAGCCAAGCTCCTGGAAAAATGTGTTCATAAACAACTCTGCAATCACATTGACCAGCACCAACTTCTCGACCACTGCCAATCTGGTTTCAGACCAGGTCACAGTACTGAAACCGCCATGGTCCACATTGTCGACGATGCTTTACGCTTTCTCGATCATAATGAATCCTGTCTTTTAATCCTTCTTGAACTATCATCAGCGTTTGACATAGTCAAACATGAAACCCTCCTGAACCTCTTAGAACTTAGGATGGGTCTCTCTGGTACTGTCTTAAAATAGTTCTGCTTATTCCTACAAAACAGATCTCAACGAGTCCTAATCAATCATGACTCATCCGATCAGACACCGGTCACTATCAGCGTTCGCCAAGGTTCTTCACTTTTGCCCACCCTGTTGAACCTTTACATGGAACCCCTGACTGAAATCCTCAAACACTCCAACATCTCCTACCATATGTATGCTGTTGATACGCAATTATACATGAGGATTACCTCTCCTAACGACATCAGCACTCTCAATAACATCTTGAACAAACCTCAACACTGTTTAACACTTAACCACCTCAAACTTAACGCCCTCAAAACTGAATTCCTATTAATCTCGCCTCCCAACACCACCTCTAACATAAAAGACTGGCTCCCACTACTCACCACCTTGAACTGTACCCCACATATTGTTGATTCAGCAAAATCTCTAGGAATAACACTAGACAACAACCTCTTCATGATGAATCACATCAGCTCCACAACCAGAGCGGCCAATTTCCATCTCCACATCTTAAGAAAGCGAAAGCCTTTCCTGCTCAATGCAGATCTCAAGATCGCGGTTCAGGCTCTTGTGATCTCCAAACTTGACTATGGGAATGCTACCCTTATTGGCCTACCGAAAATAAAACTAGCACCTTTGAGGGATACCCTCCATGGTGCTGCATGGCTCATCACAGGCGTAAAGAAAAATGATCACATCACCCAAGCCCTCCACTCTCTGAACTGGCTACCTTATGAATCTAGGATCCACCTAAAAATAGCATGCATGACATACAAAGCCATCCACCACAACACTCTTCGCTACCTGGCTCAGAAACTGGTGCTATCCGGAAGGAATAGAGCTTCTCGTAGTACATGCTTCCTACTGCTGAAACCCCCAAAATTTCACAAAAAGAAAACCTATAAAAGATCTTTCTCTGGAATTGCCCCAAACATTTGGAACTCTCTTCCCCCAGAGATCAGGACCATCTCTTCATTCGTTCTTTTAAAAAATGAAGTAAAAATTAGACTACTGAATAATCTCCTTCCTATCTGAGGCGACTATCCATGCCAATTTGATTTATTTGCTGGTGTTTTCACTATGTCTCTTTGTATTATCTTTTCATGCTGTATTTTCTATATTTTGCTCCTTGCATATTTAATGCTATTTATTAGGTAGAACAGCGCTCTGACACCAACATGTTGGTCATGTTCGCGCTTTATAAAACTTTATAAATCAAAAAAAAAAATCATGCGGATGACGATGATAGCAGCCAGGCAGGCAATCTTCTTCCACTTAAAGGCATGGATAGTGATGACTGTTTAGACCTGCAGAATGCCAATGGTACTCTGAGGTGGATCTGGACTTTCCTTCGAGGTCACCCACTGAATATTTTACCTACACATGCATGCATGGCTGCATGGCTGTCCTACACAAAACAATGAGACCCTTGAATTAATGTTGCTGGTAGACAAGAACAAAACTAACCTCACAGAAATCCTGCAGCTGGCATCCTCTTCGTGGAGCTGCTGCGATGAAGTGTGGATAGATCGGAATTTGGTCACCTGGAGCAAAGAAGCTGCTGCAACTGTGGTGAACAACTAGGTCGCCTGCCACCATCATCTGACTCCTGGAGACTGGACGTTTTTGATGGCTCAGTCCTCTCAGGAGAGTCTTGTTACTCAGGCTTCCTCTTCTACTCCTGCAGATAGTGAGTGAAATGGATTGCGGCAATGCTGAAAAATATTTGTCCTTTGCTCCATGAACAAAACCTGCCGTCAGCCCATTACCTCAATGCTCTGTTAGAAATAGCGCAAATGGTAATTGACAATCTTCCTGACCAACTTCGTGACCATTTTGCAGAGGTTGTGGACGATGGGCAAGATGCACTCAAACAGATTTTCCACTTAGGCCTGGATGTGGTGGAGTCTCTGGCATGATCAACCTACTGTGTAAAACCACTGCCATTTCTTTATGCATTCCACTGGCATTTCTGTAGTGTCCAGGCCAACCTTTTAGAGATGCGCTTTAATTGAACTTGCCCCTTTGGTGAAAAGGCTGTCTCGGCACTGGAATGCTTCAAAGAAGGTCGGGCAACAGCTCGGTCCTTTGGACTAGTTTCCCTGGCTCACAATTTCATCAGCAGGGCTAAATGTTTAGGGTATTTTCCCAGGGTCAGACTTTTCACAGGGCCTGCCCTCGCAACCTGGACAGCTGGCACATGAGTTATTTTGCTGCTACAGAGGGCACGGTGGCTCCAAAGTTCGTTGTGGTCTGCAGTAGCAGTCTTTTTGTAAATCCTTCCCACAAAACTGCTTCAACTCACCCTTGAGGTAGCAGGTGCTGCTTATAGTGATGAGAATGTCCTTTCATTTACCCCACTGGCAGTCCAACTCCACGGGCCGTTGGATCCTTCAGATTGTCGTGCAAGGCTACCCCTTCCCTTCCAGGACTTGTCTCCTCCCATCTCCTGTTCCCTCTGTTTCATTCTGAAGGAGGAAGTTATCGCTTTACTGAGCAAAGGGGCCATGGATTTAGTACCAGAGAATGAAATTGGACAGGGATACTACTGTTATTTCTTTGTTCCCATGAAGGCTGGTGCCTCTGGACTCTTGCATTCTGAATACCTTCCTCTGAAATGAAAAGTTCAAAATGATTTCCTTCAAGAGGTTCTTTTGAATCTGGAAATGGAAAAACTAGATCGTGTTCCTAAACTTCCAGGACACATACTTTCATACAACAATACTGGAATCACACAAGACTTGTGTGTCGTGGTGGGCTTTACCAACTTGTGGTCATTTTGTTTGCGCTAACATCAGCCACCAAGTCTTCACAAAGGTGATGTTGATGGTCACAGCACATCTGTTCAGGTTAGGGATTCAGGCTGTGATTCTGATGTTTCAGGTGGAAAACTCTACTTCTGACCCTGACAGTCCTTCATCTTATGGGCCTGCTCACCTCTTACATTCTTCGGGTGCCCAACATTCAATGGTATATGTGTGAACTGCAGTGGTGTCTCTGTTTCCGTAGGCCCAGCTCTGGGGAGTCCTGAGAGACAGAATTTGAATTCAGATTTCCCTGGAAGCAGCTCAAGACCTCTGGTGGTGACACGTGTAGGACCATTTTGTGAGCAGGCACGCCTTCTGCCCCCCACAAAAGTGGCCACAGTGGTTACCCATACCTCTTCCCTCGATTGGCGGTAATTATCTTGATGCATTGAAAATGAGAGGCCTGTGGTCCTCCACAGATAGAAATTGCATATCAAGCTGCATCAGCTCCGGTCGATCTACCTGGCTCTCAAGGCATTCCTATCTTCTGTCCACAGTCAGGCAGCTCATGTCCTGACAGACAGCATGACCACATTGTGGTGTGCCAACAGGCAATGTGGCATGGGTTCGCACCGCCAGTAAATGGAGACATTGAGGCAGTGATCTTGGCTTCAGTCTCACAATGTCTGGCTTTTTGTGAACCACCTAGTAGACATATTTAATATGCGGGCTGATGATCTCAGTCTGTGTCAACTTGCCAAACAATAGTGGTGTCTTCACTTTGACATGGTTCAGTCTACCTTCATTCACTGGGACAACTTTCCAGTGGACCTCTTTAGAATTCAGGAGAACGCACACTGTCTAGTTCTGCGCCCTACAGTTTCCATTGCAGGGAGTCCTCAGAGACATGTTCCATTTGAGGTGAGCCTTAATCTCCACTATGCATTGCTCTGATTACAAAGGTTACACAGGTTATAAGGAAGCTACGTCAGTACCATGCACAGTTGATAATAATTGCATCAGACTGACTGCAGATGGTGTGATACTTGGATCTGCTCCACCTGCTGCTCTGCCCTCTTTCTATGCTCAAGGTGGACCTCCGCTCACAGTTGGAGTGACAGATCCTGCATCTGAACCTCCAGATCATCCACCTTCATGTCTGGAGATTGAGTACTGAAATCTGAGATCCTTTGACCTGCATGCAGTGATTTTGGACATCATTTTTAGGTCTCGCCTGAGCGCTAGCGCATGCGCTAATTCAGGCGAGACCTTTAGTAAGCAGGTTTTCAAAGTGCTACCAGACGGCCTAATGCTTGCGCTCACGCGAGTGTGCACGTGCGCAGCCGCCATCTGCCTCCCTTTCAGTGCGATCACTGCGCGTGCTTCGCGATCACTTTCGCTTTGATCGCGATCACTTTCGCGGCCGTTACTTTTACGGCCGCGTGGCCAATGCTTGTTTAGCTTAAAACAAAGCGCTGTTATCAGCATAAGCGCCTGGTGCCCCCGCTAGGATCATTTGAAGACCTCTGGAAGAGAGGGAGCGAGCGCAATAAGCAGTCACACACTCCCTCCTTATTACTGCATTAAATACAACAATCATTATCACGCACATGCTCAGACATCACCCGTATGAGCCCCTGCGACAACTGCCTCTGTATCGCGTGCCACAGTAAAAATGCAAAGCTTCCACGGTTTCCAGGTCGACGAGTTGCGGACCAATAGACGTGCGTAAAAGATTGTCACCTGATGCCTGTCTGGAGCGGAAGTTGTCAACATGGCGGCGGTCTAGAAGCTGTGAATTGCAAGTTCGGGCAAGATTCAAAGAAACAAGAACCCTTCACCCAGGAAACATCTCAGTGGTTGAGAAGGGGATGGTCTGCCTCTCGTGTCCTAGCCATGTCCGTTCAGGGGGCAGAACCGCGGCACGTCAGAGACCTGCAGCCTGAAGAGCCGCCCGACAGCTGGAGCAGCTACAGCAGCAGCGAGTCTGAGTAAGAGTAGATCCTCATTCAGCTCACCATGACTTTTAACACCCACACGCCACATCTGAAGTCCATCCTTGCACATCGTTTGATCCCTTGACCCTTTACCTGCAGCATAGGACCCCAATCAACTTAAACAGGGTTAGTTAGATGACCCACACGCCACAGCTGAAGTCCGTCATTGCCCATTGTCTGATACCTTGACCCTTTACCTGCAGCATAGTACCCCAAACAACTTCCCTCTTAGTGCTTAATTTTCGTTTTGAAAATCAGTTTTGCTTTCCTGCTACTCGTAGTTTAGCTTTGCGCGCACAACTTTTGTCCATGTGTAAAGACTAATTCTGTATGAGTTACTCGCAGTGGCGCGCCTGGTGCAGCACGCTTGGTTCAGAACTCTTCCTTCAACACCGACAGTTTCCTAGCCCCACGGAATTATGGTTGCCACTATCAGGCTGTCACAAAATTACAAAGTTTCCTTAACGCTGACACTTTAGTATACCTGCCATTCGCCATTGTCATGCTTTATACTTGATTAATATTTTAGTATAGCGAGCTATATCGTGAGTGCCCGATTAATTATGGGCGTCAGAGTCAGAAAATAAGGATCATGTTAGAGCACCTTCTAAGCCGTCCATGGAGCCGCTTCTCCAGGTTTACGTTCTGTGCTTAGCTACAAAACTAGTAAACAAACGCACACGATGTTGAGTGCGTGCTTGCGAGCTGAATCCCTTCACCGCTCATTACAAAAGAATAACAATTCTGCGAAGTAGTTCTTTGAAGCTATTTGATTCTAAGCCGAATCATGCATATTCATTGAATAACACATCCACATGTACATGTTTTGTATTTTTTACAACAATTTGTTATTTTACATGGGAAAGCATTCTTATTGAATGTTTGCCAGTGGTTTAAAAGCATGGATTTCACACAAGAGAGGTGTTAACTCTGAAGTATTGTGTGTACTTTACAGTGCTAAATTAAACTCCAGGCTATTTAGCTTCCCTGAACAAATAAAAAAAGATAAATGGATGCTTGACACCGCATTTCATCTTTCTTTCAGTGTTGGTGAAAAAAAGGTTTCACAATGACATTCCTGCTCCTATAGCATCAGCACACTTGCAGACCCATCTTTAATGCAAAAATTTACCAATAAATTCTCCTGAGTGGGTGATAACATTATAAACACAGAAACCTGTCAGAAAAACACTACTCTCTCACATTGCGCTTTATTTTTGTTATTTTGTTGTCTTCTAGTATAAAAGATAAGCTCATTTTTAGTGCGTTATAAAAATCCTTAAATCTGCTCTGAGATTAACATTTGACTTATAATAATACACATTATTGAATAAAACACATTTTAAATATTAGTACATTATCCCCAACAAAATTAATTTCTCAAAACATTGGCAGACATCTCTAGTCTCAGGCACACAATGAATACTAAATAGATAACTCTCCAATTTCTCTGAACAATACTAAAATCAATAAAAAAATGATGTCATATACATAACACATTTTTTGTAATCTGGTCCTTTAATACACGGGAGCCTGCAAGCCCATATCTAATTTCTGCATTACAGGTAACTTGTGACATTGCTAGTCGCCTGTAATAAAGAAGTGACATAGCTGCTTAACTACAGTAATTTATTACAGTTGGATTCTGACTTCATAATGCCTGCTCAGAGTGAAAAGCAGGTCACAGAGCAAGCTTAAAGTTGCTGTTTAAACAGTGAAAGCAACACCTGGCCTTTCTTCCTTGTGCTTTGTTTTTCTAGAAGAACAGTGACCAGCAGAAGTTAAGTAATTATGACAATGTGTAATTTTTTTGAATACTTTGGGTAATTATAGGACAGTTGGAATCTCTCTGCTTGTTTCTACACATTCTGAGCTACAGCATTTTGTTTTTAAATCTGATTTGTCTTAAACTGATTCTAATATCTTTTTGCAATAAATATCAAACTGCTTTTCAGGATGTTTAATTTTACACTCCATATTCTACTTTTATCCTTCCTGTCTGCAAACATCGTATGTCTTCCATGTGAAAGAGCAATACACCAAGTATGCAGGAAGGGTGGTGGTGTGACTATATCTTATAAGGAATAAACTAGACCCTCCTGTACATTATAAGTATCTTACAAGTCCCTGAGGAGTTCCATGATCTAATAAATGAACTCAGCCTTCTGACTTGTTCCTCTGTATGGCAAGGAACTTCGCGGAGACTTACAGTATCTTTATAATGCATGACAGGGTTTGCTTTATCCCATATATATGAAATCATCTCTGGGTTCAGGTGGCATGTATGACATTTATAAACCACTAGACCTCTGGACCTCTGGTTTGTAAATGGCATCAAAACTCCTTGATGGCATCAAAACTCCTTGATAGGCCAATATTACACAGTTACCTGGTATGTATTTTTTTATACATATTACATGTTTGAGTGTTTTTATTGCACATAATGCAGTGGTACAAAAAACATTTGACAGAGAACAATGAAATACGGAAAATATCTTATGATTGCCTCTGAAATATGGAATTTATCATCCTAGCAACAGCCCCCAAACCACTCTGCAGCACTTTAGCATTGCCACGGCTGCCCTGATAATGCAGGCAAATATGGTCCGGTACGGCCTACCGCCCCCTCCTCCCTTCTACTGTGACAGAAACCAATACAATAATTTTATTTGGAATAGGGAGTCGTCGACCCCCGATCGTATTTTATTAACAAACACACATATTTGCACACAAATATATAATTACGCAGAAATGACAAGACAGGATTCGGTACATTTGATTCATTCCTAGCTTTAACCAAGCTCTAATACATAATGTTCCTATCCTAGTCAAAACATATTGCTGATCACATTTCTGCGTATTCCTTTTGGGCCTACGGCAAGGTCAACACGCTGGCCCCTCTCCCTTAATCCAAATTGTCCCGTGCACCCTAACCAGAGTGCGCATGCGCAGGGGGCCCAGCTGACCCGGAAGCACTTCCTTCCAGGCAACCCCCATACGTTCAAGACTTACTCCATAAAGGGGCAAGAACGCTGGCCCCTCCCCCTTTAATCCAATTTGTCCCGCGCCCCCCCAACCAGGGTGCGCATGCGCAGGGGGCCCAGCTGACCCGGAAGTAGTTCCTTCCAGGCAACCCCCATACGTTCAAGACTTACTCCATAAAGGGGCCATGCAGACAGCGCAGCTTACTTACGCCCGCGTGCGGGGTGGCCAACCAGCCAATGGAAAGCGTAACCCCCCTTTTGCCCCGCCCCGTTGCAACCAACCGATTGTAACTGCCCCTGGAGTCTGGTGAGAGCCACATGTCCCTCCCCTCTGGGCGCCCCACTTAATAAGGCGCCCCAAAAGATTAGTACATTTAGTCTGTCCAACCGATGACCTTACTGCCTGACCTGAAATACCGCCTAAAACACGACAAAAAGGCATTTACATCCAAATTTCTTCGCAATTGACACCCTGTGGAAAAAACACCTAACATATTTTGCTTCAACAAACATCTATCTCAGGGATGGTGGGTGGGGAAAAAAGGTTAAAGGTCCTCCCGAGGGAGGAGGCACACGCGACGGGTGTGCTGCCGAGGGGAGCGGAGAGCAAAGAGACTGCCCTTCGCGCTCCCCCCGGCTTTATAGGACCGCACATCCACCAGCTGAAACTGGTTCCTGGTGAGGGGATCACCCGCGCCCCGGAAGTGATCTGATCACTTCTGGGGCGCGGCGGAGTCTTCCATGACCCGGAAGCGATCCGATCGCTTCCGGGGCACGGCCCCCAGCCAATGCGGGGGCCAACAGAGACGGGAAAGATACGGGGGCACGGCCGACCACCATAATCGTGGCGGGGCCGATGCCGGCCTTGCCTTCCTCTATGGTCCGGTACGGCCTACCGCCCCCTCCTCCCTTCTACTGTGACAGAAACCAATACAATCATTTTATTTGGAATAGGGGGTTGTCGATCCCCGATCGTATTTTATTAACAAACACACATATTTGCACACAAATATATAATTACGCAGAAATGACAAGACAGGATTCGGTACATTTGATTCATTCCTAGCTTTAACCAAGCTCTAATACATAATGTTCCTATCCTAGTCTAAACATATTGCTGATCACATTTCTGCGTATTCCTTTTGGGCCTATGGCAAGGTCAACACGCTGGCCCCTCCCCCTTAATCCAAATTGTCCCGCGCACCCTAACCAGAGTGCGCATGCGCAGGGGGCCCAGCTGACCCGGAAGCACTTCCTTCCAGGCAACCCCCATACGTTCAAGACTTACTCCATAAAGGGGCAAGAACGCTGGCCCCTCCCCCTTTAATCCAATTTGTCCCGCGCCCCCCAACCAGGGTGCGCATGCGCAGGGGGCCCAGCTGACCCGGAAGCACTTCCTTCCAGGCAACCCCCATACGTTCAAGACTTACTCCATAAAGGGGCAAGAACGCTGGCCCCTCCCCCTTTAATCCAATTTGTCCCGCGCCCCCCAACCAGGGTGCGCATGCGCAGGGGGCCCAGCTGACCTGGAAGTAGTTCCTTCCAGGCAACCCCCATACGTTCAAGACTTACTCCATAAAGGGGCCATGCAGACAGCGCAGCTTACTTACACCCGCGTGCGGGGTGGCCAACCAGCCAATGGAAAGCGTAACCCCCCTTTTGCCCGGCCCGTTGCAACCAACCAGTTGTAACTGCCCCTGGAGTCTGGTGAGAGCCACATGTCCCTCCCCTCTGGGCGCCGCACTTAATAAGGCGCCCCAAAAGATTAGTAAATTTAGTCTGTCCAACCGATGACCTTACCGCACAGGCCTGCATAGTTGACCGACTATCAGGCCCCCCCAAAAAACCCAAGGTCATACTCACCATTGAAATTGGTCCAGCCAAGCTAAAATGTTGCCCAGGAATATCTCGTTCCCCAACCTAGAGAGGTGAACCCCATCTTGCCAGTAGCAGACGTCCCCTTTTATGCACCCATGAGCAATCACTTGTAATCTCGGTGCCCCAAACAGCTTGTCTATTTTATTATTGATCCTCTGAGCCGAGTGATTGAGAGCCCTCCCTGATTCCCCCTCCCCTCCACTGAAACCTTGGTATCATGTGTGACCACACAATAACCGCACCTGGGCAGCGCCTGGCCAGCCATGCTGACCCTGACAGTACTGTTTCAATCAGGATCCTCCTATTTGGGTGCACCAAGTCGTTACCACCAAGATGTAAAATGATAGCGTCGGGGGGAGTGCCAAAGGAAGCAAGCATGAGACCTATCCGCTCCCTGAACCTGTCGAAACGCAGCCCCCCGTGCCCAAAAAAGGAGCCCCTGAAACCTAAGCGCTTTGCGCGGGCTGTCCCATTTCTTGCAATAAAAAGGTTACTTAGACGGGAGACATACGAATGGCCGACAACATACGCCTGACGTTCCAACTTGGCGTCCAGAGAATCGACTTTCGTCGTGGTTGTGTCTTCTTCGTGATGAGGCGTCGCTGTCTCTCTTCCTGCGTGACAGGCCACTCCAGTCCTGGATCTTTCGGTCCACCTGCCTGCCCACATCTTGCAGTCATTGTGGTGTGGAGCGCCTCCCATGTAACCGAGATGGATCCAGCCATACATAAATGAAAATCAAACACCGATGATTAGGATTTTTGTAAAAGATACAGCGTGATACAATGTGTGACACCAAACAAATGCAAGATATCATGGGCATCCCACACACTATAAATGCACAAGCCGTGAGCGGTACGTACAGTGTATCGCAGAACCGAGTGCAGAGATACCGCGTGACGCACCCTAGACCTCTAATGCGTGATCAGGTATATATAGGGCGGACCGGTAACGTGTGCCACAACACCGACATCCAATGAACCAGTGTTCTGGCACCTGGGTGCCGAGATAGTGTGTGACACAACAACTTAGTAATATGCATATCTACCAGTAGAGCACCTGGGTGAACCGGTACTCTGTGACAACCACCGGCATATATTGCTGCCCCCCCCTGCGACCTAACGGGTTTCTAATGTATAGATGTCATTGCGATGCGCTTGGGTGACCTCACCCGGGCCACCGCCTCGCCAGACTGACCTCAGCATATGACAGCTTGGAAGTCTAGATGTGAATGGCCACTGAAAGGCAAGTCACGTTTTGTACTGCAAATGCCAATGATTTGGCCATTCTGATGGCAACAAAATGCCCCCCGGCCAGGCCATTAGTGCCCCCAAAAACCTTGCCGCTGCCACCTTTCTATGTGACCCTTAAAACACGCATGGGCATGTAACATTGAGCGCTTTGCATTCTCAAGCACCGGCCCCCCTCGTCACGCTAAAGGTGTATTACAATAATTGCCCAGTGAGAGTCTCCTGTAAGACTCCAGCTCCTAGAATCTGAGCACATTGCTGCTGTTTAATAGAACCATCCGGGAAACCTAATCCCAGTATTTGCAGCAAAAATGCCGTCTCCCTGTGTTTCAAAACAGGCATGATAAAATGATGGATCTAATCCTATCACTGCGTTTGCGATCCCATGGAATCAGCTAAGGCACACATCAAAGAATTTCTCAGAGCCAAAAATGTGATCGCTGGCTTACTGTGTGCTTTCAGAACCAGGCAGCGTGAGGTCCAATTGCGGCTGCCTAACCTGAACGGTCAAGAAATCCCTGGGCTAAACACTACCCTAGCCACTCACTCACTGCAGAGCTTTTTAATTGTATGTTGGTTTTCGGTAGTATTTGGTCTTGTGAAAGTTTTTAGTAAAGATACCTTATTTTCCAAAACTGGTGTGGAGTCAATCCGTGGCGTTTTCACTGTGTTACTGTGAGTGTTGGTACAAATACTTTACACATTGCCTTTGATAGCCTAGACTGCTCAGGCCAAGCTACCTAGAGGGTGAGCAGGGGTTATCTTAACTGTGTATCCCCCGTTCCCTGACTAGAGGCAAGAGTCCCTACTTGGACAGTGCTACCTACCCTGCCAACCAGAGACCCCCAGATCTAACATCGGTCAGTCCGCTGAACAAGATCCCCCTTGTATAGATAGCTTAATACACAAACATATATAGTCAAAAAGGATGCAAAGGCCCTGCCATTTATGACAAAAAAGGCAACAGTGACCAGAAAACAGGCCTGAATAACAAAACAGGCCGGCGAGGAACATCCCCACAATTGTTCACATGTTATGTCGAAAGTCAGTAGGTCTCACGACGCACCCCCCGGAGATGAATTGCACATATCCTTTGAACCAAATGCGTGAAATATTGGTGGAAAGATCACCCATTGTTCGAGGTGCTCAAAGTTCATTGTGAAGTAATACTTAAAAGACAAGTTGTGGCTAAAATCATGAAGGGAAAGTCAGCCATGCCCACCATAGCCAATAGTAAGTGCACAGCATAGCTGCAGATACTTTACATTTTATAATCCCATTTAAGGAATACCCCAGCATCAATGCCCATGTAATATAGTGCCATACTAACCCGCACCAACGAGCTACAGACCCCAAAAAACCGCTTCCGATGGTGCAAGTACATTGTTGACAATAGCTAATTCGTTTTAAGGTGTCTTGACACTTGTAGTTTTAACATTCCAACTGCTGCGCCCCCCGCGTTGAACCCAGTTGCCTGTCATCTAGATTACAGCAAAAACAAGCTCGGGTGCCGCCTCCGCGGAGGCTGGGGGCAGCTGCGCCTCCCCTGACCCAGGAAAATTGGCATGATAAAGTAAATACTCTTAAACTTTTACATGAACTTAATTATGCATTACCTCCTGGTGAAACGCCCTTGCCGCCTTCCTTACTATGGTACACAACACTTAGAATAGCAAGAAATGCGACAAGATGATGGCCTCAGGGTAATGAGGTTACTAGTAAGTGATAGGGTCATTTTAATTACATCAGGACAGACTTGAATATTTACTTAATTATAATCTTTCAACAGCCTGCTGTCCGTGTCCTGTTCTTACTCAGATCAGCTACAAAGTTCACAACAATTAGCAGAGGGGCGGCACGAGTGGGACACAAAGCTCTGTGCCATCGCATGGGTGCCATGGGCCGTAGAGCAAGCAAGTGGTTTGGGCCCATTCTCTAGTTGACCAGTAGTAACAGACAGCCACTAACTGGCTACCATACCCTGTGACCCAGTGCCACTGCACCTGCTGCACCGTTACTAGCTGACCCCTAACAGAGGCTCACCTATATTAATTGTAAAAGCAAGGGGCAGAGCTAAGCTGATGTGTTTTACGTTTCATGACCTGCTTTTGTTCTCGCTCACTTTAACATTGCTTTGCCCCTGTTTATTTAACTAAAGAAAACAAATGCACTCACTCCCCTTCAGTCACGAGTTCGAAAACACACATTTAGGAAACATGCTACTGCATGTTCTAGTTAGAGGATAAGGAAACCTGTGACCCCACAGTTATATTCAATGTGTCTTTTTTAGGTCTGGCCTAGATACTGCTTTAGTTGTTTTCTAGCCTCGTGTAATCACAAAATAATGAATGAAAAATACGTATATACATACATAGTGAGGCTTTGGGTCGGTTCCCTTCATCCACAGGGTTTTTTCAAATGTCAATCACATTTGCTTCGGCACTCCGCAAGACACAGCATGAGGCAGTGTGCCATCCCACCACTGGCACGGTGAGTTATGCTATTTTCCTTATCATATGCTACATCTGCCTAAAAAGAAGTGCACTTTAGTGCCAGGATTATTGAACCAATGCTTAACTCTGCCAATATACGCCCTATTCAGATAATGTAAAAAATACTAAATGCATATATACTACAAACCAAGGCAGAACAAATGCACGCATTGTAGATCAGCGTCGCTAGGCAAGAGGCATATATACCATAAACCAAGGCAGAACAAATGAACGCATTGTAGATCAGCATAGCTACAGGACAATCAAGGAACAGCAAATCTTGCATCCTATGCACAGCTCCGAAAACTTGTTATAGTACGCCTAGCATTTGACGCACAGCAGATCACCCAAAAGGTGGTAGACACGACCATGCCACCAAACGAGGCCAAGATTTTACCTCCAATGACTGCCCCAGCAGACTTACCCCATCGCGCTCGGAGGAAGCCCTACATGCCTGCAAGCACCCACTCTTAACCGCGCCAGCGCGCTGATCATTTACCTTCAACAACCGGCACGCCACGCTCCGCCAACCTACTATACCGAACTTCCATCACCGCGCTCCCGATAGAACACCGTAAAGCGCTCTCGCCAATTTCAGCGCAGGACAATCTGAAGATACCGCTCCTGCCATGCGCCGCCCTTTTGCCGCACCGATCGCAGCCCGGAACACAAATAAGAACTGGATAAAAAGGCCTCAACGCGAGGCCGCCCAAATCCGCGATCCTCAGTAGATCGCCCGATGATCGGATCCAACGAGCCGAAAGCTGGAAGAAAAAAAAGGTTAAAGGTCCTCCCGAGGGAGGAGGCACACGCGACGGGTGTGCTGACGAGGGGAGCGGAGAGCAAAGAGACTGCCCTTCGCGCTCCCCCCGGCTTTATAAGACCGCACATCCACCAGCTGAAACTGGTTCCTGGTGAGGGGATCACCCGCGCCCCGGAAGTGATCTGATCCCTTCCGGGGCGCGGCGGAGTCTTCCATGACTCGGAAGCGATCCGATCGCTTCCGGGGCACGGCCCCCAGCCAATGCGGGGGCCAACAGAGACGGGAAAGATACGGGGGCACGGCCGACCACCATAATGGCGGCGGGGCCGATGCCGGCCCCGCCTTCCTCTCTATGCAGCAATGTTATCTAAATGATGCTGCATATTCTCTGTCAATATTATTTTTATCCATTTGAGATGGAAACAACATCTTTGTTGATGTCTGCAAGTTATGTGGCAAATTATATGGTAAGTGAAGTAAATCCATAATTATGTGGTAAACACTGCAGCAACATAATAACGTAAATCCACGGACTCTCACTATTGCCCATTACTTTAATACCATTGTATTCAAGAAAGGTAAACAAAACGTAAACTTTATGATTATTATCGGTGTGCATTGTTAGTAGCACTTTGGATAAAACAGCCTTTTCAAATTAAATGCCCCATAATAAATGTAATATAAAAATACATAACCAGTACCATGCATAATATGGTCCGATTTTGCCATCTCGGGGTGCGGGTGACATCTATAAACCACTCAGCCTTTAGCCTCATAGTATATGGTGACTCCAAAACCCCTCGATGGCAACATTGTTCCATATTACACAGTTAACTGTTTTGTATTCTTTGTCTTCATAGCACTCAGTTCCCACAAATTTCCCTAGTCTGTGAACTGTGAATTATACGTTGTGCTATTACCATATTTAATGCACTCTATTCATCAACCTCAGAAGCATGGGAGGCTGAGTTGACGTTGTTGGAATTTGAACTCTTGAACTACAGGTCTCACAGATGACTGGCGCAGAGTTCTTAACTTAGCTGTACATTTGTTTGAGTTACAAGTACTACCAGGACTTGATATTACAGTGGTGGATCAACATTTGCTTACATTGTTTGAAATCTGTCATTGAAAAAGGGCCAGACTGGAAATTACATGCAGCCCTGGTTAAACATTGTGTACCAGCCTAACATGGCAATTGTGCAGGCCGAATACCAGGCTGATGTGGGCATTTGCATTTCCCCTTTATTTATTTGGACGTACTGCAGTTTTTTACATCATTACACTCTCTACATTTTTATGTATGCTTAGCTTGGCCAATTGGGTATAGCCAATTTAATATAGACATTTTTGGGTTCAGGGTACTGGGGCTGAGGTCTGGTTAGCAGGCCTCAGTGCACTCGGAGTCTAAAACCCAGCAGCACCAGTTAAAACAAGCATTGGCATAGCCAATAGGTCTCGCCTTTGGGACCTTATAAGTGTTTAGCCATGCAACACTTGATGTTGTTGCACCAAGGATATTGTGCTGCATAACTAAATACTTATAAGGTCCCAAAAGCGAGACCTATTGGCTATGCCAATGCTTGTTTCATCTTGTACTCCTCTCACAAATAAATCAGTTTACTGTGGACATTGGACTTGTTTTGTCTCATGATGGGCCAAGGAGGAGTTTGATTCCTTTAAGACAGGTTTATCAGATGGGTTATGCTTTGCTTTTTCCTTGGCCTGGCAAGGCTCTGCTGAGTGCACAGTTAAAGAACATCTATCGGCTCTATTTTGTCTTTTCTCTGTTTGCCGGATCATGCGTCACTGTTCAAGTCTGCTGTTGTTATACCTTTTCTGAAGGGGTTGACCTATTTGTTTTCCTGTTCCCACTTAGTTATGCCTCAGTGGGACCTTATTGTGGTGGTTATGTTCTTAATGAGTTTGCCCTTTGAGCCCATGCCCAGTTTTCCCTTGCATCTGCTTACTTTTAGGACTGAGTTCCATTATCTCAAAATGCAAGTTAGCAAGCTTCAGACCTTGTCTATTCATTTTTCCAAGATAAACCCGTCCATCAGACTACTTCTCGCCAAATGTAGTTACCCCATATACGAGTCTCAGTGCTTAAGTCAACAGCCATTCTAAACACCTGCATGGCAACAAAAAGGAGAGCCCCTTTCCACCACCTAGTTCCTTGCATGGCCTTTAGTTTCAGTATTCACAAGACCTGCGAGTACCGGATTGATGATTAGTTTTTTCTTGGCTGTGCTGATTGCAAGAAATGCAAGACAATTCAGAAGTGAGCCATTTCTCACTGGACTGTGCATTAAAATCTGCTACACTCTCACCAAGAAGAAGCCTTCTGGGGCATCAGAGCACATTGTACCGTTGCAAATGCTTCTTCTTTGGCACTATCTAGCAGTGTGCATGTCCTAGATAGCTGCCATGCTGCAATGTGGGCTTTAGTCTATGCCTTAACCAGGCATTATTGTCTCGACACTGAAGTTCACAGATATAGCCATTAAGAAGAGGACCCGTCGAGAACCCAAGGTAATAAGGAGCAAATAGCAAAACCAGCTTGAGACAACAGCTTTCTGATTTGACAAAGAAATCCTAGACCATATTTTGTTCGAACACATTTCAAGCGGAAAACACAGTTTAGCCAGACAATTAAAAACAATGTAAAACAACATGTTATAGGTATGTCTAATCTTTTAAATCCTCATACAAAGTCATCAACACATATACTTCCTGACCATCCTCCATTCCCATTTGCAAGTTTTTGTCAATCCATGACCATACTGTACACAAGTTTCCAAGCATCCCCAGAACCAATTTAGGGCTCCACATGTGATTGTGAGGCCCTCTGGAGTCTAGAATTTGCACAGCTCCTTTTAAATGCCCACTGAGATTGGAACCTAAACAACTGTGCCAGAGGCATCCCCTGCAGGCCCTCCGAGCACCAATCTGAGAGATTTGAATGGGCAACCGGACCATAGCTTGGTCCCATGGCTCACACTACATCCCTCTCACATTAAGATACACAAGAACAGAGCACCCAACTCCATAGAAAACCAATACAGTTGTGTCAGCACTTCTCATAGTCCCTTGTCATGAAATTGAACTCCAAAACCCCTTGGGTTCCAAAAATGAATGGCCAATTGAATGTAATAAGTTTGTATGAGAGCCCTTGGTGACCATAAGTATCAGTACCACAGATGAGCCCATCATGCCTCAAAAATACAACAAAACTCATGCATCACAGCAATTTCTGTCAATCTAATCAGTTGCTTCTCCACCTCTAAGGTCATGGAAAAAAGGATAGAGAACTGACATCCGTACGCTGAGGTGGTGCCTTATACCACTCTATGATATCATATCTGGGTGGAGTCAAGACACCACCTTTCAGCGCGGGAGAGATATTTCAACTTTCTAGATCCGGAAGGAGAGTCAAGAGCTAAGGAATAAGATCACTGATAGAGTATTCACCAGAAAAATATATATTTTTAAATGAAGTATTATATTGCTCAGACTCAACCCGAAGGTATTGGAGTGCTTTATATTAACACCGGTTCCATTACACAAGGACACAGTCATTTTTTGTAGGAACGGGGAGATGAAGTGATTTGTCCAGAGCGACAGGAATTTGAGTCGACGCTGTGACTCAAACCTGGTTCCCCAGTTCCAAAGTCAGCAGCTCTGGTTGTTACGCCATATTCTCTCCCCAAAGACTGTTACATAAAATAAGTAACCTGTTCTTCAGGTACTTAAATCTGAGTATAGACTACACGGGACATCTACATTTCTAGACCAAAATCCGAGCCCTATAGAGATCCATGTTTTTCTGTACTACAAAAAAAACAGTTTTGGCTAACTAAGGATTGAAAGTCCCTTTCGTAATGTCAGTGTGATAATTGCTCTTCACTTTAACAAAGCTGGCAGACTCTGTATGATTTCTGGTACAAAAAAACCTCTGTCATAGGTGTCTTGGCCAGTGCTATGCATGGTTAGGGTATGTTGCGCATTGACATAGTGCTAGGCTTCATTAGCGCTTTTAAGGACCACCCACAGTAGTACTTCTTTTAGCATGGGCGACTACTGCTCGTTTACCCTGACTATGAAACTGCTAATGGTTGGTGGCAGCTGATTCTACTAGTGCGGTGCACACCTTTTTTACATTAATTCTATATGGGGAATGCTATGTGGCTTCTTCCTGTTAAATTCACATAGTTGTTCATAATTGGGCCCCTTACTAACCACTGAGTACGTGTTGTGTGTGCATCTGAGTACAAGGCTACATGTGAGTTGGGATACCCAGGTTGCTGTGTCCCCTTGTGTGTATGAAGCCCCCACAGTTGTCGGGTGTCCTGTAAAGTTAGATGCTAGCCAGACATTGTCCCCGCCCTCGTAAGGCCTTTCACATCACTGAACTCTTCACAGATAGACAATGGATACAGGAAGCTAGTGCACGCCCTACAATGCAAATACATTACCCACAGGGAAGGACAGCTAAAGATGAACACCAAGCTAGACTGTTTCAGATCCCTTCACAGAAACTATAGCCCAACCTACATCACCTTACTGGAATACACAAAATACAGGCTTAGTGGTTACAGACTGGAGACCAGTACAGGTCTCATCCTTATCATTCGATTTGACCTCACACCAGTGCTCAAAGTGCATTAAAAAAGTATAGGAACTGAGATGCTGTGTGCAAAGGGGTCAGGATCAATGAGCGTGGGGGTGGGTTAAAGACTTGGCTTTAGAAATAAAATATTCAGTACCTTTTTTCGTTTTTTCCCCTTTAGGTAACTACATATAACACAAGGCACAGCTTAAGTGAAAAATAAATGCAAGTTAAGTTAATCAGTGAGCAATGCATTATTGTATTTTGAAACCTCTTATAGTTAATGCACGGCAAAGGTCTGTGTCTGTAACCAGGGAGCCGCAGAAGTGACTCCTGGTTGGTGCAGTGAAGAATAGTGACTTGTACTTGTTTAGTGCTACAAGGTCCCAGTCTGTGACAGTAAGCACTGTCAATATGTAAGTTGTTATTTCAAACTTGCATTACACACAGTATATTGTAGGCTGCTACTAAATGCACAAACAGGTTTAAGATTAAAAAAAAAGTGCTTCCAAAATATAGATTTTAGTTAGAACCAGACTATATGGAATGCAACTTTTTTTTATAACTGTACTTTAAAAGCACACACTTCACAGCTCAGCTGGTAACTCCCTTGCTATACCACTCAAAAATAATATATCTATGTCAACAGGAGGCTCCAAGTGATTCCATTAGTTAAAGCCAATACCGGCTTACAAGCACCCTTCACGATTGCAGACTGACCAGTTGCGTACATTTACATTTCTTTCAGGTAAGCAGGTACCTTGGCAAGACTTGTTTAGCTGTCTGAGCCTCCCTCGGTTTCACATCACAGGAGACAATCTGCCTTACACTTTAGTTGAAGCATTTCAACTCTCGGAATTAATTGTCCTGGGACGATTGTCTTTTCACAAAAAGTAGGAGGAACGACTTTTCTTCAATTAAAAAAGGATGGGCGCGTCGTGGCCCTCAGATCCTGTCCACTTCGACCACTACCTCAAATGTAATTTCAAGCATTTTACGACATCTTTTTGGTGACTGGCACCGTCCACCCGTGCTCTTTGGCACTCTTGCACATCCCACTCCTCAGGCATTCAGATCAGTCAGCAGAGCGCCTTTTTTTCTGAATCTGTACACTGAAATGTCCTCGCTTTTGCATGTACTTCAACAAATATACCCTCTAAATTTATGTGACTATACCTTTGTATGAAAACAAAAAGCTAATGTCTCTATCGTGCTGCTTTGTCCATTAGTTGTATTAGATTATTAAAAGAGGTTGTCAAAGTAGTATAATTTGTCATGGTAATAAAGTTCATTTGCGGCTAGGTTTTTCCATTTTAGGTTCTTGATCTGGGTCGTACCAAATGTCTATGTCTAAGGGGTGAACCACACATTAAGGAGTGTTGGGATACTTTCAGCACTTTTTAACGCGCACATTGCATGCCCTAAAAACACCTCAACCACGAATGTCACTGAGGGGCAGCGTCCGTTTTAGGGTTGCCACGTTTCCAAAAAGGAACGGAGATCATTCATTGCACTTTACTGATCCTCCGACTCCAGCGGGTCTGAGGTGTTAATAGTTTAACCCCTCACTTAAAGCTGGTTGACATCAAAGTGTGAAGCAGTAAAACGCCCCCTGTTTGATCGGTCATGGGGAAGCTGGTCTGACCTCTTTTCTGACCTTTATCCTTTCACCAACAATGTTTGAGCAGGGATTTGAGTGCTTGAAGAGGACCTGTGAATTCGGACACAGAATTAACAGTGCAAACATTGAATGTAAAAGTGTGAAGAAAGCCCTTTGGTGATAAGCGTTAGGTGTCAGAAACACGGAGCTGGAGGACAAGGTGGATGCAGGGTCAGAACTGAGGTGTTCGACCTCTTGCAGGAAGAATCCCCTGATGTTTTATTCCTTATGGAGACGTGGCTCTCCGAGGATTCTGTAGCCATACCAGCCCTGGCCCTCCCCGTTGGGTATGCAATGAACAACCTGAATAGAGTGGTGGGGATAGAGGGGGTATTGCAATTATACATAAAGCTGTCTACACCTTTAGCCTCATCCCCAAAGACATTCCTGACTGCGAAAGCGCATTTTTTTAAATGGCGCTGACAGCTAACTTTACTTTTTCTGGGCTACTCATTTACCATCCACCAGGTCCATCAACATTTTTTAGAGAAGCACTGGCCAATGTGGTTACTAAACTAGCTCTTCAGACAGCCAATTGTAATGTTATAGGTGACCTGAACCTCCATCTGGAGTCACAGGAAGGCATCTGATATTCTGAACTTCCTTGGGGACATGGCAGAATGTCAACTAGTGCAATTGGTCCCTGGGCCGACCCACCTTGCGGGCCATCTCCTTGACCCTATCTTCTCGAATCTCCAGTCCCCCCTTCCTATGTCCTGGATGGATCATTTCTTTATTTCCCTGCGGTTATCACTAGCTGGCCTCAAATTGCAGCTGCACTGCAACCCCACACTCAAACGTCTCCGGCATAAACTGGACCCTGCCACCTTTTTAGCGGCCTTGAGCAAACAGCTCCCAGAACGGTCCACCAATATTGAAGCAGCTAATGAATTCTTTCTGGGGTGGGTCACCCAAGCATTGGATAATTGTATACCTATCAAACTAACCCACCCAAAAAGTGCACAGGCTAACGTCTGTTTCAATGAGCCCCTAACTCTAGCCAGGAAGAACTGTAAGGTCCTAGAATGAGCATGGAGACGGTCCTACGACCCTCTGGCTAAAGAACAGTACAGAAGTGCGATCATAGCTTATCATAAACTGGTCCGCAAGACTTGGGCTGTACATTATGCCAACTTGATTTCTACAAGTAGCAATTCGACCAAAACAATATTTACACTTTTGAAGGACATGGTAAAATCTCCCTCCATTTCAGACAGCACCATATCCTCTAGTCTGCAATGCGAAGCACTCGCTCAAATTCTTTATTGATAAGGTTGAGCGCATCTACAGCACTTTTTGCCCTGGGGATACCTTTACCGGCATGGGTAGGATTGTGCCCTTGGGTCTTGAGACCCATTCTTTTTCCTCGTTTCTTCCTATTTTCCCTAGAGTTATGGAAGCTCTGTTTGTTAAGGTAAAGTCAGGCTCTCCAGACGACCCCCCTGAAACCTGATTCTTTCATAAAATTTACACAGTGTCTTTTACCTGAGTGCTTGGAGCTGATTAATCTGTCTCTATCGTCAGCGTTGATCGCTAAGTCATGGAAACACGCCAAAGTTGTCCCTCTGTTAAAAAAGCCAACATTGGAATTGTCCAAGCCTGAACATTTTCGACCAATTTCTTTGCCCCCGATCCTATCCAAAATCATGGAATCATATGTTAACACGATTCTAACTCAATACATGGAAGTGAACTTGATACTCGACACATCTCAAAATGGTTTCCGGCCACGGCACAGTACCGAGTCCGCTCTGCTGGCAGTTATAGAACAGCTACAGAACTCTTTAGATGAGGACAGAACCATGGCATTAATTTTGCTTGATCTGAGCGCGGCCTTCGACACGGTCTCCCACAGCATCTTGCTCCATCGCCTGGTGGAGATCAGCGTCGATGACAAGGCCCTCTCCTGGTTCTCATCCTTTTTGGACAATTGGACTTTTCAAGTAATCGCCCCTCCTTTTTTCTCCCGCACACACCCATTATGTTGCGGCGTCCCCCAGGGGTCAGCATTGAGCCCTACTTTATTCAACATCTACATCAGACCACTGGCTCTGATGGCTAAATCCGGGGCATTTCTCTGGTGTCATATGCTGATGACACCCAGCTGGTGATCACCTTTTCTAATAACCCCAGCCACGATTCAGCAACATTTAAAGATCTAACTGCCATCTCTGAGTGCATAGCTAACAACTATTTGTAGTTGAACTCTACCAAATCCGAAATCATCCTGGTAGGCAGGGATGCTCATATTTGGGGTAACCAGTGGTGGTCTCCTGCTCTTGGTGTACCCCCCTGCCCAAACATGTGGTTAAGAACTTGGGAGGACGGGTGGACAAAGATCTTTCCTTTGAGACTCATGCCAAATCAGTAACAGACACATGTCTTGGGCTGTTACATGGCCTAAAGCCAATTTTAGGTCCCTTCAACTCTCAAACCCGCCAGTTAATCATCCAGTCTACCATCATGGCTAGATTGGATTATTGTAATGTGCTACTTTTGGGATCCAACAAATCTGTGATCGAAAGGCTTCAACACGTCCAGAAGGCTGCTGCCCGTGCTCTGTTCGCCCTTCCTAAACATTGCCATGTTTCCAATCTCCTCTGTTGGCTACGCTGGCTAACCATGGAACAAAGAATACACTTCAAAGCCCTGTGTATCATCCACAAGATCTTTCCAGGCGTTTGCCCTGGGATCTTGAGCGATATGTGCTCCCCTTATGTACCCACCCGTGCTTTGCGCTCAGCAGATTTGCATTTGGCCAGAGTACGGCGGATCCGGAGGGCCAGAGCGGATGGCTGTTTGTTCAAGGCACTGGCACCTGCCCACTGGAACTCCTTACCTCTTTCTATCCACATCACCCCAGATCACTGAACTTTTAGAAGGATGGTAAAGACCTGGCTTTTCTCCAATCATTAAAATTCTCTTTGACTCTTCACTATATTTGACAGTCAGCGCTGGGACACCCCGTTGCTGGGGCAGCCATGTGCTTTACAAATAACATAACTTGTTATAACATAACATACTAGGTAAATGTTAGGGGAGGTTAGACTTATGATATGGAACGTTAGGGGACTGAATAACCCCAAGAAAATCAGACAAGTGTTGGCTTATTTAGATAGGCCACAAAACAAAGTGTTCCTCCAGATAACACTTTTTCATTTTCCCTTAAGGGTGGATCCCTTTGTTTTGTGACATATCGACTTGAGGTGGATGTATCCACCTCTTGTGCTCTTTGAGCATTACCTTTTCCCTCCGCCTTTTGTTTATTTTTTATTTAGATAAGCACCAGGTACATCAGGCACTACTGCAGGAGACCCATCTCACGAGCATCAGAGAGAAAAGGGTGGGAGCAACATGGGCTGTGGTAAAAGCGGCATCATCATACTCCTCGTTTGTCAGGGGGGTAATTATATTAATGAAAAGGGGAACACTCTTTACGCTCACTCACACAGAATCGGATGGCATAGGCCGGTTTACACTCATACAGGGAGACCTCTGTGGTACGAACCTTACTGTTATTACTATCTATGGTTCAAATGTTGATGACCCAGAGTTCTATCGAAGATTGGAGAGTAAACTGTATGCCCTTCAACCAGAAATAATACTATGGGTGGGTATATAAACACTTTACTTAGATCCTAGTATGGATTGTAGTGCAGCGACTGAGTGGCAGGGGAAACAGGCAGTGTGACTTATTCATGACATCATGCACACCCATAAGCTCACTGATATCTCGAGGGCACATAATCCACTGGCATGGGAGGGCAAGCACATCTCCTCTGTAGATAAATCATGGTCCAAATTGGACTACTGGTTGATCTCTGGGTCGGCATCTTCCTGGGTGAGAGAGGTTGCACACCTTCCACGTACTCTTTCAGATCACTCTCCTGTGGTATTAGATTTGGGAATTCCCATACAACACACCCAGCCATTTCAGTGGCGGCTTCAGGCAATATTGCTGCTGGATCCAGTTTTCAGGGAGTGGGTGTTGCAGGCTATTAACTTTTTCCTAGAAAATGAGGGCACAGTGGAAGAGGCAGGTACACTCTGGGAAGCTTTTAAGGCAACGATTCGGGGGACATGCATTGGGTTGCAGGCAGGCGTGCTGAGGAATTTATGGCCCCAGATGCACACGATAGAGAAAATACTAGCAAGGTTGGAAAGCCACTATGAGGAAACTCACAATACAGAAACACTGGCAGAAATTAGGGAGCAGGTTACGGAATATAATGAAATGGTGGATAAAGAAATTAAACATCTATCCAGACGCTGGGTGGCCAGGGCATATGGGGAAGGCGGGAGGCCAGGCCATAGTTTGGAAGTAAAGGTTAGGGCACCACGGGCGCAGGAGTTTGTCACAGAGCTAGAACACCAGGCACGAAAAGCTATAGCATGGCTGAAATACTTAACCAATTTGTGGAATACTATTCTGAGTTATATGGTCCGTGTGAGGCAGCCACTGTGGAAGAGATACATGCTTTTTTGGAGGAAAAAGCGCTCGCATGGCTGTCCCCGGGGCAAAGAGAGTTCCTAGTGCAACCATTTACGATTGAGGAGGTGAAGGAGGCTATACAAGAACTTCCTGGTGGTAAGGCATCTGGCAGCGATGAGCTGACTAGTGAAATTTACAAAACATACTCAGAGTTGCTGGTTCTGCACCTACATAAAATGTATGTCGAAGTTTATGAAAACAAACTGCTCCCTTAATGCTGTGTGAAGCACTAGTTACAAAATGCGAGGTGGGTCGCACACCGCTCGTCATACTAGCAAATAGCCCCATAGGATTCTGGAGGATGTAGTGACAGCGGCGGGTACACCTATGCCACGAGGATATAGTTAAAATGCCATCCCTTGACACGTGTTTCGAGGTAAAATTATCAGGTATAGTACCTCTCACGGCGCACGGGTGCGGGATCCGGGCTCGTCAACCCATGGCTCAGGGAGCTTTAAATACAAAATGCGAGGTGGGTCGCACACCGCTCGTCAAACTAGCAAATAGCCCCATAGGATTCTGGAGGATGTAGTGACAGCGGCGGGTACGGCCGAGCCCGGATCCCGCACCCGCGCGCCGTGAGAGGTGCTATACCTGATAATTTTTTGGCAGTCTACTTGGCACCCCGCATACTTACCTGCTCCCTGCTGACGAGAGGCAATTACCTCGAAACACGTGTCCAGGGATGGCATTTTAACTATATACTCATGGCATAGGTGTACCCGCCGCTGTCACTACATCCTCCAGAATCCTATGGGGCTATTTGCTAGTATGACGAGCGGTGTGCGACTCACCTCGCATTTTGTATTTAAAGCTCCCTGAGCCATGGGTTGACGAGCCCGGATCCCGCACCCGCGCGCCGTGAGAGGTACTATACCTGATCATTTTTTGGCAGTCTACTTTGCACCCCGCATACTTACCTGCTCCCTGCTGACGAGAGGCAATTACCTCGAAACACGTGTCCAGGGATGGCATTTTAACTATATACTCGTGGCATAGGTGTACCCGCCGCTGTCACTACATCCTCCAGAATCCTATGGGGCTATTTGCTAGTATGACGAGCGGTGTGCGACCCACCTCGCATTTTGTATTTAAGCTCCCTGAGCAATGGGTTGACGAGCCCGGATCCCGCACCCGCGCGCCGTGAGAGGTACTATACCTGATCATTTTTTGGCAGTCTACTTGGCACCCCGCATACTTACCTGCTCCCTGCTGACGAGAGGCAATTACCTCGAAACACGTGTCCAGGGATGGCATTTTAACTATATACTCGTGGCATAGGTGTACCCGCCGCTGTCACTACATCCTCCAGAATCCTATGGGGCTATTTGCTAGTATGACGAGCGGTGTGCGACCCACCTCGCATTTTGTATTTAAGCTCCCTGAGCCATGGGTTGACGAGCCCGGATCCCGCACCCGCGCGCCGTGAGAGGTACTATACCTGATAATTTTTTGGCAGTCTACTTGGCACCCCGCACACTTACCTGCTCCCTGCTGACGAGAGGCAATTACCTCGAAACACGTGTCCAGGGATGGCATTTTAACTATATACTCGTGGCATAGGTGTACCCGCCGCTGTCACTACATCCTCCAGAATCCTATGGGGCTATTTGCTAGTATGACGAGCGGTGTGCGACCCACCTCGCATTTTGTATTTAAGCTCCCTGAGCCATGGGTTGACGAGCCCGGATCCCGCACCCGCGCGCCGTGAGAGGTACTATACCTGATAATTTTTTGGCAGTCTACTTGGCACCCCGCATACTTACCTGCTCCCTGCTGACGAGAGGCAATTACCTCGAAACACGTGTCCAGGGATGGCATTTTAACTATATTCTCGTGGCATAGGTGTACCCGCCGCTGTCACTACATCCTCCAGAATCCTATGGGGCTATTTGCTAGTATGACGAGCGGTGTGCGACTCACCTCGCATTTTGTATTTAAGCTCCCTGAGCCATGGGTTGACGAGCCCGGATCCCGCACCCGCGCGCCGTGAGAGGTACTATACCTGATAATTTTTTGGCAGTCTACTTGGCACCCCGCATACTTACCTGCTCCCTGCTGACGAGAGGCAATTACCTCGAAACACGTGTCCAGGGATGGCATTTTAACTATATACTCGTGGCATAGGTGTACCCGCCGCTGTCACTACATCCTCCAGAATCCTATGGGGCTATTTGCTAGTATGACGAGCGGTGTGCGACCCACCTCGCATTTTGTATTTAAGCTCCCTGAGCCATGGGTTGACGAGCCCGGATCCCGCACCCGCGCGCCGTGAGAGGTACTATACCTGATAATTTTTTGGCAGTCTACTTGGCACCCCGCATACTTACCTGCTCCCTGCTGACGAGAGGCAATTACCTCGAAACACGTGTCCAGGGATGGCATTTTAACTATATACTCGTGGCATAGGTGTACCCGCCGCTGTCACTACATCCTCCAGAATCCTATGGGGCTATTTGCCAGTATGACGAGCGGTGTGCGACCCACCTCGCATTTTGTATTTAAGCTCCCTGAGCCATGGGTTGACGAGCCCGGATCCCGCACCCGCGCGCCGTGAGAGGTACTATACCTGATCATTTTTTGGCAGTCTACTTGGCACCCCGCATTCTTACCTGCTCCCTGCTGACGAGAGGCAGTTACCTCGAAACACGTGTCCAGGGATGGCATTTTAACTATATACTCGTGGCATAGGTGTACCCGCCGCTGTCACTACATCCTCCAGAATCCTATGGGGCTATTTGCTAGTATGACGAGCGGTGTGCGACCCACCTCGCATTTTGTATTTAAGCTCCCTGAGCCATGGGTTGACGAGCCCGGATCCCGCACCCGCGCGCCGTGAGAGGTACTATACCTGATAATTTTTGGGCAGTCTACTTGGCACCCCGCATACTTACCTGCTCCCTGCTGACGAGAGGCAATTACCTCGAAACACGTGTCTAGGGATGGCATTTTAACTATATACTCGTGGCATAGGTGTACCCGCCGCTGTCACTACATCCTCCAGAATCCTATGGGGCTATTTGCTAGTATGACGAGCGGTGTGCGACCCACCTCGCATTTTGTATTTAAGCTCCCTGAGCCATGGGTTGACGAGCCCGGATCCTGTACCCGCGCGCCGTGAGAGGTACTATACCTGATAATTTTTTGGCAGTCTACTTGGCACCCCGCATACTTACCTGCTCCCTGCTGACGAGAGGCAATTACCTTGAAACACGTGTCCAGGGATGGCATTTTAACTATATACTCGTGGCATAGGTGTACCCGCCGCTGTCACTACATCCTCCAGAATCCTATGGGGCTATTTGCTAGTATGACGAGCGGTGTGCGACCCACCTCGCATTTTGTATTTAAGCTCCCTGAGCCATGGGTTGATGAGCCCGGATCCCGCACCCGCGCGCCGTGAGAGGTACTATACCTGATAATTTTTTGGCAGTCTACTTGGCACCCCGCATACTTACCTGCTCCCTGCTGACGAGAGGCAATTACCTCGAAACACGTGTCCAGGGATGGCATTTTAACTATATACTCGTGGCATAGGTGTACCCGCCGCTGTCACTACATCCTCCAGAATCCTATGGGGCTATTTGCTAGTATGACGAGCGGTGTGCGACCCACCTCGCATTTTGTATTTAAGCTCCCTGAGCCATGGGTTGACGAGCCCGGATCCCGCACCCGCGCGCCGTGAGAGGTACTATACCTGATAATTTTTTGGCAGTCTACTTGGCACCCCGCATACTTACCTGCTCCCTGCTGACGAGAGGCAATTACCTCGAAACACGTGTCCAGGGATGGCATTTTAACTATATACTCGTGGCATAGGTGTACCCGCCGCTGTCACTACATCCTCCAGAATCCTATGGGGCTATTTGCTAGCATGACGAGCGGTGTGCGACCCACCTCGCATTTTGTATTTAAGCTCCCTGAGCCATGGGTTGATGAGCCCGGATCCCGCACCCGCGCGCCGTGAGAGGTACTATACCTGATAATTTTTTGGCAGTCTACTTGGCACCCCGCATACTTACCTGCTCCCTGCTGACGAGAGGCAATTACCTCGAAACACGTGTCCAGGGATGGCATTTTAACTATATACTCGTGGCATAGGTGTACCCGCCGCTGTCACTACATCCTCCAGAATCCTATGGGGCTATTTGCTAGTATGACGAGCGGTGTGCGACCCACCTCGCATTTTGTATTTAAGCTCCCTGAGCCATGGGTTGACGAGCCCGGATCCCGCACCCGCGCGCCGTGAGAGGTACTATACCTGATAATTTTTTGGCAGTCTACTTGGCACCCCGCATACTTACCTGCTCCCTGCTGACGAGAGGCAATTACCTCGAAACACGTGTCCAGGGATGGCATTTTAACTATATACTCGTGGCATAGGTGTACCCGCCGCTGTCACTACATCCTCCAGAATCCTATGGGGCTATTTGCTAGTATGACGAGCGGTGTGCGACCCACCTCGCATTTTGTATTTAAGCTCCCTGAGCCATGGGTTGACGAGCCCGGATCCCGCACCCGCGCGCCGTGAGAGGTACTATACCTGATAATTTTTTGGCAGTCTACTTGGCACCCCGCATACTTACCTGCTCCCTGCTGACGAGAGGCAATTACCTCGAAACACGTGTCCAGGGATGGCATTTTAACTATATACTCGTGGCATAGGTGTACCCGCCGCTGTCACTACATCCTCCAGAATCCTATGGGGCTATTTGCTAGTATGACGAGCGGTGTGCGACCCACCTCGCATTTTGTATTTAAGCTCCCTGAGCCATGGGTTGACGAGCCCGGATCCCGCACCCGCGCGCCGTGAGAGGTACTATACCTGATAATTTTTTGGCAGTCTACTTGGCACCCCGCATACTTACCTGCTCCCTGCTGATGAGAGGCAATTACCTCGAAACACGTGTCCAGGGATGGCATTTTAACTATATACTCGTGGCATAGGTGTACCCGCCGCTGCCACTACATCCTCCAGAATCCTATGGGGCTATTTGCTAGTATGACGAGCGGTGTGCGACCCACCTCGCATTTTGTATTTAAGCTCCCTGAGCCATGGGTTGACGAGCCCGGATCCCGCACCCGCGCGCCGTGAGAGGTACTATACCTGATAATTTTTGGCAGTCTACTTGGCACCCCGCATACTTACCTGCTCCCTGCTGACGAGAGGCAATTACCTCGAAACACGTGTCCAGGGATGGCATTTTAACTATATACTCGTGGCATAGGTGTACCCGCCGCTGTCACTACATCCTCCAGAATCCTATGGGGCTATTTGCTAGTATGACGAGCGGTGTGCGACCCACCTCGCATTTTGTATTTAAGCTCCCTGAGCCATGGGTTGACGAGCCCGGATCCCGCACCCGCGCGCCGTGAGAGGTACTATACCTGATAATTTTTTGGCAGTCTACTTGGCACCCCGCATACTTACCTGCTCCCTGCTGACGAGAGGCAATTACCTCGAAACACGTGTCCAGGGATGGCATTTTAACTATATACTCGTGGCATAGGTGTACCCGCCGCTGTCACTACATCCTCCAGAATCCTATGGGGCTATTTGCTAGTATGACGAGCGGTGTGCGACCCACCTCGCATTTTGTATTTAAGCTCCCTGAGCAATGGGTTGACGAGCCCGGATCCCGCACCCGCGCGCCGTGAGAGGTACTATACCTGATCATTTTTTGGCAGTCTACTTGGCACCCCGCATACTTACCTGCTCCCTGCTGACGAGAGGCAATTACCTCGAAACACGTGTCCAGGGATGGCATTTTAACTATATACTCGTGGCATAGGTGTACCCGCCGCTGTCACTACATCCTCCAGAATCCTATGGGGCTATTTGCTAGTATGACGAGCGCTGTGCGACCCACCTCGCATTTTGTATTTAAGCTCCCTGAGCCATGGGTTGACGAGCCCGGATCCCGCACCCGCGCGCCGTGAGAGGTACTATACCTGATAATTTTTTGGCAGTCTACTTGGCACCCCGCATACTTACCTGCTCCCTGCTGACGAGAGGCAATTACCTCGAAACACGTGTCCAGGGATGACATTTTAACTATATACTCGTGGCATAGGTGTACCCGCCGCTGCCACTACATCCTCCAGAATCCTATGGGGCTATTTGCTAGTATGACGAGCGGTGTGCGACCCACCTCGCATTTTGTATTTAAGCTCCCTGAGCCATGGGTTGACGAGCCCGGATCCCGCACCCGCGCGCCGTGAGAGGTACTATACCTGATAATTTTTGGCGGTCTACTTGGCACCCCGCATACTTACCTGCTCCCTGCTGACGAGAGGCAATTACCTCGAAACACGTGTCCAGGGATGGCATTTTAACTATATACTCGTGGCATAGGTGTACCCGCCGCTGTCACTACATCCTCCAGAATCCTATGGGGCTATTTGCTAGTATGACGAGCGGTGTGCGACCCACCTCGCATTTTGTATTTAAGCTCCCTGAGCCATGGGTTGACGAGCCCGGATCCCGCACCCGCGCGCCGTGAGAGGTACTATACCTGATAATTGTTTGGCAGTCTACTTGGCACCCCGCATACTTACCTGCTCCCTGCTGACGAGAGGCAATTACCTCGAAACACGTGTCCAGGGATGGCATTTTAACTATATACTCGTGGCATAGGTGTACCCGCCGCTGTCACTACATCCTCCAGAATCCTATGGGGCTATTTGCTAGTATGACGAGCGGTGTGCGACCCACCTCGCATTTTGTATTTAAGCTCCCTGAGCCATGGGTTGACGAGCCCGGATCCCGCACCCGCGCGCCGTGAGAGGTACTATACCTGATAATTTTTTGGCAGTCTACTTGGCACCCCGCATACTTACCTGCTCCCTGCTGACGAGAGGCAATTACCTCGAAACATGTGTCCAGGGATGGCATTTTAACTATATACTCGTGGCATAGGTGTACCCGCCACTGTCACTACATCCTCCAGAATCCTATGGGGCTATTTGCTAGTATGACGAGCGGTGTGCGACCCACCTCGCATTTTGAAGCACTAGTTATTATTCCTACTGAAACAGGGCTAACACCCTACGTGATGTGAATCATATTGCCATTTGTCACCTTCGAATATAGATACGAAAATCATAGCAAAAATTATAGCCTCCAGATTGCGCCCTCGCTGCCAGCACTGGGGCTTCCTGATCAATCGGGATTTGTTCCATCTCGCTCCACCACACATCATTTGCGTACTCTCTTTGCAGTTATGTAACGTCTTGCGTTGTAAAAACTGGGATGTTACATACCGCGATCATTTTGATCGCGTTGTAACATCACATATTCGGATGCCGCACACATTTATACAATGGATAGAATTATTATATACTGCCCCTGTTGCCAGAGTACGGATCAATAATTGTCATTCCACATTGTCATCCTGATCTGCAGGGGTACGCGACAGGGCTGTCCGGTCTCCCCATTGCTGTTCACCAATGTGCTGCAGCCGTTGGCATGTAAGGTGAGGCAGAAACATGGGGATGCAGGCTGAGATTTTGGCAGCGCCGACTCGCTTTATCGCTGTATGCAGGTAATATGGTGCTGTATGTCCGCAACCCAGAAGTGCAGTTAAATGTTTTGATAATGGAATATATTACCTATGAACACCTCTCTGGTCTCGGGATTAACTGGGATAAATCAACCATTTTCCCACTAACACCTAGTATGCTGCCATATGATCTGGACTTTCTGCTGGAATGGAGGGTGGAGCTGGTCAAATACCTGGGGGTATGGATAAGTAATGACCCGGAGATTGTTCTCAGAGAAAACTATGGCCGCGCATCAGTGCAGGTAGAGGAACAGGTGGAGAGATGAATCAGACTACCTCTGTCGCTGGTGGATAGAGTGGCTGTTTTAAAAATGGTAGTTCTCCAGAGATTTCTTTATTTATTCACTAACGTCCCCCTCCTCCTGACCCAATCATTCTTTGCAAAGTTGCGCTCCGCTCTAATTAGAATGGTTTGGGCGGAAAAACGGCCTTGCTGCCGCTGGGAGGTGCTCACCAGGCCATATTTACAGGGGGTATCGATGCTCCTGATTTATACCTTTATTACCTATGTGCACAAGCGCATTTGGCGCATTACTGGTATTTTCCACCTCATTTCCTGCCACATGTTGTGGCGGAAGCGGATGGTGCATATCCGAAACCATTGACTGCTATTTTGCCACGGACCCAATCATTGTGTCCCCGGCGAGAAATGAGCACGACAGATTGCACAGTTAAGGCTTGGCGGATGTTAGCAGTGCGAGTGGGGGGATGTTGCCACTGGATGCCCCGGCACTGCCATTGGCACAACTCCCTGAAAACTCAGTAGCGCAGGAACCTAAAGACCTCTCCCTCCTGGCAGATACAGGAATCGTCACAATGGGCGAGGCATACCCAGAAGGCACATTTATTACCCTGGAGGCTATACAGGCACGTAAGCCCATTACCCCGCTGTTACTTTTCGCATTATATTATAGATTGAAGGAGGCCCTTGAAACTCTAAATACATTGCACCCTGTCGAACCGCTGACATTGAAGCCGCTGCAAGTTATGCTTGCCAGTCCCTCCCGCACAAAACTGGTCACTCGATTATACATTGCAATGCAGGCAGACACTGCACCACAACACAGCAGAGGTATGGAGAGATGGAATGAGGTACTTGACACACCAATCACACGAAAGGAACTGTAAACGATGCATATGGTCCGGTACGGCCTACCGCCCCCTCCTCCCTTCTATTGTGACAGAAACCAATACAATCATTTTTTGTTTGGAATAGGGGGTTGTTGACCCCCGATCGTATTTTATTAACAAACACTGGTTCCTGGTGAGGGGATCACCCGCGCCCCGGAAGTGATCTGATCACTTCCGGGACGCGGCGGAGTCTTCCATGACCCGGAAGCGATCGGCCGCATTGGCCCCCAGCCAATGCGGGGGCCAATGGAACAGGAAAGATACGGGGGCATGGCCGACCACCATAATGGCGGCGGGGCCGTTGCCGGCCCCGCCTTCCTCTATGGTCCGGTACGGCCTACCGCCCCCTCCTCCCTTCTATTGTGACAGAAACCAATACAATCATTTTTTGTTTGGAATAGGGGGTCGTTGACCCCCGATCGTATTTTATTAACAAACACACATATTTGCACACAAATATATAATTACGCAGAAATGAAATGACAAGACAGGATTCGGTACATTTGATTAATTCCTAGTTTTAACCAAGCTCTAATACATAATGTTCCTATCCTAGTCAAAACATATTGCTGATCACATTTCTGCGTATTACTTTTGGGCCTACGGCAAGGTCAACACGCTGGCCCCTCCCCCTTTAATCCAAATTGTCCCGCGCACCCTAACCAGAGTGCGCATGCGCAGGGGGCCCAGCTGACCCGGAAGCACTTCCTTCCAGGCAACCCCCATACGTTCAAGACTTACTCCATATTTGTCCCGCGCCCCCCAACCAGGGTGCGCATGCGCAGGGGGCCCAGCTGACCCGGAAGTAGTTCCTTCCAGGCAACCCCCATACGTTCAAGACTTACTCCATAAAGGGGCCATGCAGACAGCGCAGCTTACTTACGCCCGCGTGCGGGGTGGCCAACCAGCCAATGGAAAGCGTAACCCCCGTTTGTCCCCGCACCGTTGCAACCAACCGGTTGTAACTGCCCCTGGAGTCTGGTGAGAGCCACATGTCCCTCCCCTCTGGGCGCCCCACTTAATAAGGCGCCCCAAAAGATTAGTCAATTTAGTCTGTCCAACCGATGACCTTACCGCACAGGCCTGCATAGGTGACCGACTATCAGGCCCCCCCTAAAAACCCAAGGTCATACTCACCATTGAAATTGGTCCAGCCAAGCTAAAATGTTGCCCAGGAATATCTTGTTCCCCAACCTATAGAGGTGAACCCCATCTCGCCAATAGCAGACGCCTTTTATGCACCCCTGAGCAATCACTTGTAATCTCGGTGCCCTAAACAGCTTGTCTATTTATTATTGATCCTCCGAACCGAGTGATTGAGAGCCCCCCCTGATTCCCCCTCCCCGCCACTGAAACCTTGGTATCCTGTGTGACCACACAATAACCGCACCTGGGCAGCGCCTGGCCAGCCATGCTGACTGTGACAGTACTGTTTCAATCAGGATCCTCCTATTTTAGGTGCACCAAGTCGTTACCACCAAAATGTAAACTGATAGCGTCGGGGGGAGTGCCAATGGAAGCAAGCATGTGACCTATCCGCTCCCTGAACTTGTCGAAACGCAGCCCCCAGTGCCCAAAAAGGAGCCCCTGACACCTAAGCGCTTTGCGCGAGCTGTCCCATTTCCCGCAGTAAAAAGGTTACTTAGATGGGAGACATACGAATGGCCGAAAACACACGCCTGACGTTCCAACTTGGCGTCCAGAGAATCGACTTTCGTCGTCGTTGTGTCTTCTTCGTGATGAAGTGTCGCTGTCTCCCTTCCTGCGTGACAGGCCACTCCAGTCCTGGATCTTTCGGTCCACCTGCCTGCCCACATCTTGCGGTCATTGTGGTGTGGAGCGCCTCCCATGTAACCGACATGGATCCAGCCATACATAAATGAAAATCAAACACAGATGATTAGTGTTTTTGTAAAAGATACAGTGTGATACATTGTGTGACACCAAACGAATGCAAGATATCATAGGCATCCTACACACTATAAATGCACAAGCCGTGAGCGGTAGGTACAGTGTATCGCAGAACCGAGTGCAGAGATACCGCGTGACAAACCATAGGCCTCTAATGCGTGATCAGGTATATAGGGCGGACCGGTAGCGTGTGCCACCACACCGACATCCAATGAACCAGTGTTCTGGCACCTGGGTGCAGAGATAGTGTGTGACACAATAACTTAGTAATATGCATATCTACCAGTAGAGCACCTGGGTGAACCGGTACTCTCTGACAACCACTGGCATATATTGCTGCACCAATGTTCCCTCTAATTTTTTTCCTCTGTGTGCGGCAGTGGAGGGTGTCTGTGCGCTGCAACCATGGCTACGTGCGCCAGGAACTAGACAACGCGTGAGTGCAGCGCCAAATATCACTAAATATTTACTTTAAAAAGTGAAAAGCTGGTGCATTTCCACACATACAGCGCCACATTAAGGGTCTTAAAGGAGGTTTGTTAATTGGATAAACACGCCATGACATGAATTGGTTACACAGACATGTACACTTCAGGTTTAGAAAAGCACAAGACGCCAACGGTGGTACCATCATATGGTTTTACTAAAGAAACGCCACCTTTCTCTGCTCCGTTCTGCCATAACCCTGATTGTTCACTGCTGTATTCATGTTAATCACAGCCCCTTCATGAGTACATGCTGTGTTTTTAAACTTGCTGTACTCTTTTGAGTAAAGCGTAGTGCGGGCAGATTGTGTGCTTTTATTTAAGTATTCATGTTAATCACATCTCGTGAAGGGGCTGTGATTAACATGAATACTTAAACTAAAGCACACAATATGCCCCGCACTGTGCGTTACTCAAAAGAGTACAGCAAGTTTAAAAACTCAGTGCGCTGGAGGTTACACGAAGATCTCAGTAACAGGAGAATCACATTAAACATAGCTCCATGGGCACTTCGCAGCACTAAGAAGCAACCGACGGGCTCAGCAGTCAATCACAGTGCGATAGATACCGACATTAACAGCATCATTTATGTGCATGCCTGCCAAGTGCCACGCATCAGGCGTGGGAATAATGCACTTCAGTGTGGTGACCCACATCACCGTACTGAAATGGAAAGTCACGCATTTTAGGTACAGTGCTTGGCTCGGTAGTTAAGCCGTAGCGCTTCTATACTGAATGAAACTATCGGGGAGCAGTGGTGGCGCCAGCTGATCCCCGCCCACCCACAGCGAATCTCGGGTGACACAGGCCAGAGCACCGCTAGGTTACCCGGTGCAGGACAGAGTTTGCAGCTGTAAAGTGAATGCGCACTACACACTTGCAGCAGACATTCAAGCACTGAGAGGAGCAGATCGCTCCTCCTGACCCCAGAACTGCACAGCGAGGAAGCCTGTGCCCTGGAGGGTGGAAGGGGTTGTGTCTGGACCGGCCACAATGAGGGAATCTATAGCTAACTTGGCGCTGGACGGGTGGGCTGCCCGGAGCTTCAATGAAGCTTACACTGGCCTCAAGCTTTTTGTCAGCGCACGAAGGGTAGAGCTGAGACCAGCCCCCTGAGATGAGGCTGCAGCTATCTCTTTCGTTGCTGTTCTGCCACCAGTGCTTTCCGATCTTGAGGTGACCGGTCAGGTCAGTGTTTTGTCTGTTTGTGAGCTTTTCGAGCTAGGGCTGGACTGAGGATTTTTCTGAAGAAAAAAAAACCCTGCAGTAAGCTTAAATGGACAGAATCTGACATGCAAAACACTTACATAGCTATGAGGACACCCTGAAACCGTGTTTGCTGTGGTGTACGTCCTGATCTCCTACTGTTGCACTGACTTGCTATGCTATATAAAATTGCTTTTGGTGTCACAGTCACGTTGCTCAAATGGGTGTAGTTTCTGATATTTATGTTTCCCGCATTTTCATTGCTTGCAAAGAAAGTGTCACTTATAGTCGATGAAATATCACTCATAATTCCACTAGAATCATAAAAATGTCACACATAGCGATCTGAAACCTTGGCAGCTATGGGTACCTGAACCTTAAACTTGCCTCCTTTTTGGGGACATAGCGCTTTACTCAAAAGAGTACAGCAAGTTTAAAAACACAGCGTGTACTTTCAATTTATTCTGAAAGTACACGCTGTGTTTTTGAAGTGTGAGTATAAGAGGTGTGATGTAAAAATTAGAAATAATTATCTTTCTCTATCATATCATTTAAAAGCATACTATGTTTGATATTCTAAATCATGCTTTGTTGCTTGGACTAAGATTTGACTGAAAATTCCACTTAATGTTTAGTGTGATGGTTGGTTTCATTTCTCAGAGGCACTTGTGCACCTAAATTCAACTTAGCAGTGCAGATGTGAGAGCCTAGCTGTAATCAGTGGAGCATGATGTATAAGTGAGACAAACACTTTGGACATTGTGTCTGACAGCCCACCCTAAAAAGTGTGTACCATCTGATGCTATTTGCGTCCTCTAAACAACAAGGAGAATGAGAACGGTGGAATTTGACTACCCAGTTCCAAATGACCCTCCCTAAGTCCTTTTATTTTTTGCTAGTCATCAATTATGAATACAAGGTTCACGCTTTGCATAAGAAAATTCTTTAAAGTGGATAAGAGGTGACATGTTTTGTTCTATAAAAAAAACATATTTAAACCTCTGATATAAACTATACGTTTAATTATATTTGTGGGACTGTGAGAAATGGCCGAATTAGATACCAGTGAGAAATGGATGCAGGAAATACCAGTGAGAGATGGAGGAAGGAGATACCAGTGAGAAATGGATGCAGGAAATACCAGTGAGAGATGGAGAAAGGAGATACCAGTGAGAGATGGACGAAGGAGATACCAGTGAGAAATGGACGAAGGAGATACCAGTGAGAAATTGACGTAGGAGATACCGGTGAGAGATGGAGAAAGGAGATACCAGTGAGAGATGGACGAAAGGGATACCAGTGAGAGATGGACGAAGGAGATACCAGTGAGAAATAGACGTAGGAGATACCAGTGACAGATGTAGAAAGGAGATACCAGTGAGAGATGGACGAGGGAGATACCAGTGAGAGATGGACATAGGAGATAACAGTGAGAGATGGAGAAAGGAGATACCAGTGAGAGATGGACAAAGGAGATACGAGTGTGAATGGACATTGGAGATACCAGTGAGAAATGGATGAAGGAGATACTAGTGAGAGATGTACATAGGAGATACCAGTGAGTAATGGACGAAAGAGATACGAGTGAGAGATGTATGAAGGAGATACTAAGCAGAGTAAAAAAGAAAAATATGGGAGAATAAAGGACTAACAAGAAAGCAGGGACATAATATAGGAAGCGATGGGAGATGAATAGAAAAAAGATCTAAATAATGAAAAGCTGAGGCAGGAGAGAGGGAGGAAGGAGGGTAATTGATCATAGCGGGAGAGATGGAGGACAAATGCAGAGGGCAGAGAGAGAAAGAAAATGCGAGACATGGAGGTGAGAGAAGGGAGGAAGGAAGGAATAAGGGAAAAATAGAGAACAGGGTAAGAAGTGAGGATAAAAGGGGACGGTGAGGGGTGGAAATGAGAGGAAATGCATACATGCCAACATTTCAGAAAAGCAAAGTGGGAGATTAAAAAAAAAATCGGGAGAATGGGGTCTTGAATCGGGTTACTGTCATGTATGGGCTTTGGAAGTGTGCTGCTGCAGGATTGGACATTTAAAAGCAAATGCACATTTTTTTATTTTCTTTCAGAAGCATGACAGGTTGCTGGCAGTGCATATTATCCCAGCCCTCCCCCCCCCCCCAACGCCCCCCTGTGTGGCAGCCCGGGCTGAAACAGCTTCCCGTGCACACTCAACCGCCCCCGAGTACTTCACAGGTCTTTAAAAGACCATTCCCTTGTTAATGAGGCTTTGTTGGGTTTTCACCCCTTCGAGAGCCCCTGCATCGCCACTCTCACTGTTGCTGAAAGAATTAGCACGTTACACAATACCAAGCCCCCCTGTCTGCTTAAACCCCCCAGGAATCGGGTCTTTGCATGCAGGAATCGGGAGGCGGGAGACTAGCCTTGAAATCGGTAGTCTCCCGCCTGAATCGGGAGGGCTGGCATGTCTGGAAATGGAGAGAGAGGAAGGGAAAAGAAACATTAGAAGGGACAAGAGAGGCAACATAAACAGAGGTAGAAATAAGGATGACGGAGAGAACGGAGGAAAAAGAACACAGAAAGTCTAGACATAGGTGCAAAAAAGAAAGGGAGGGAAGGGATTAATAAATGAGGTTGGGGGACAGAAACTGCTGGACGCAGAAAGAATGGAGTAAAGAGACAAATTGGCATAAAAGGAGATGGCTTAAGGAAAATGGAGATAAGAAATAGTGAGAAAGGGAAGAAGGAAATAGGGTCGAATGAGAGACGACAAAGAGTGGACAGTGGTAGAGAAGAAAGAGGGAAAGGGGTAAAGAGAGGAGAGACATCATCGCTGTGGGTAGGATAGTAGGTGCTGTGTCACCGGTTCCGGGGGTGCCCAGAGCCCACTGTACCCCGGTCATGACTGGCTTTTAATCCCGACCAGCGGGAGGTCAGAGGGCCTGTTTTTTTGTTGATTCGGTCCCATACTATCCTTGCTACGCTACGTCATTGATGACGGGCATCGGGGGTCTACACTGAGCTGTCAGCTCACTGAGTGACATCGGCACTGAAAGAGCCTGCCTTCCTTCCTTTCACGTTGTACTTGGGCGGGGGCGCCCCATGGCCTCTCGTCGCCCCCTTCTTCAGCCGTTTCGGTCCCGCCTTGGTAGCCCCCTGACCAGTGATCTTTCAGCGTCGCCCTAATGGCGCATTACTGTCTCTGTTTTCTTAGTTACGGCACAAGACAGGTCACAGTCTGTGTAAATTTACCTGACCTCTCAGGTACCAGTGAGCACAGCGCCCGTTATGCGCTGCAATTAAGAGGAATACTTTCAGAAATTCATACAATCAGCCGGAGCCTCTCACTATTGAAAAAAAGGCATGCATGAAGTCCAAAAGCGTGACGTGTGCTTTACACGTCGTGCTTTCTGACTTGCTTCATTTCTTTTCTAAATAGAGCGTGGCTGGGTGCTGATTGTGGGCCATTGTGAAAATATTTATGTTAATTGCAGCACTGTTATGCACTGCAATTAACAGGAATCCTTTCACAAAGGCCCACAATTAGCACCCAGCGGCGCTCTATTTAGAAAAGAAATGAAGCAAGTCGGAAAGCACGACGTGTAAAGCACACGTCACGCTTTTGGACTTGATGCATGCCTTTTTTCAATAGTGAGAGGCTGCGGGCTGATTGTAGGAATTTCTGAAAGTATTCCTGTTAATTGCCGTGCTTAACGGGCGCTGTGATTATACTTTCACAAAGGCTTCAGGCAACAGGGAAATTGCCGTTTTTCACGCTCGCGTCTTAAAAGCGGGCAGCGGCGCGAACGTATGCGCGCTTTACACAGGACACTGCGCGCTCAATTAATTAAAGGTGCGCGGGCGCGCAGGCGCGCAGCTTCCTGGGAACACTGTGCTGCACCCCCCTGTGACCTAACGGGCCAAAAACCTTGCCGCTGCCACCTTACTATGTGACCCTTAAAACACGCATGCGCATGTAACATTGAGCGCTTTGCATTCTCAAGCACCGGCCCCTCTTGTCACGCTAAAGGTGTATTACCAGAATTGCCCCGTGAGAGTTTCTTGTAAGACTCCAGCTCCTAGAATCTGAGCACCTCGCTGCTGTTTAATAGAACCATCCGGGAAACCTGATTCCAGTATTTGCAGCAAAAAATGCCGTCTCTCTGTGTTTCAAAACAGGCATGATAAAATGATGGATCTAATCCTATCACTGCGTTTGCGATCCCATGAAATCAGCTAAGGCACACATCAAAGAATTTCTCAGAGCTAAAATGTGATCGCTGGCTGGCTGTGTGCCTTCAAGAACCAGGCAGCGTGAGGTCCAATTGCGGCTGCCTAACCTGACTAGTGGGGAATGCAATCCATTAAATTTGCTATAGATTAGGCGTCTACTTAACCGTATACCATGTACCCGGCCCCCCCGAAGGTGCACTTCACGTATGCGCGTGGCCCACTAATAAAAGAATGGAAGTATGCAGTGGAATATAATAGCACACTCATGGTTACCTAAGGAAGGTATGGGGTATAGAGTGGAGTGTACTAGCGCATTCATGGTTACTTAAAGACGGCTGAAGCCATGGCACGAAAATGCCCATTCCTCGCCAAACCGGTGCTATTGGTATTGCCAAATCCTTTTTAAATCTAAATGCATCAAAACACACACGATGTTTCCTAACGCTTGGTACCAATCAAGGCAGAAACCACAGATGAGGGGTTACCTCTTGCGTGCCCTTTTAGTGCACCTATTAAAATACCAACCCACCATCGTGTACATGGGGAGGAGGCCCTCTCCGAGTAACTATTTTATTGTCCTCAGATCTAGACATACACATTCAGTTTGTAAATATGACACTAAGTGTATATAAACATATTGCACATACGGACCATAAAATTGAGGTTAAGTATACATGTATCGTGGGCCCCATATATACGCAGGCTACAAACCCGGTACTGTGTGCATCTCCCTGTCCCCAGTGTAACACAGAACAGAGTATGTCATTTGGTATCGTGCCTGGTGCACATACGGACTATGTTTGAGCATGTAGCCTCGGTGCACCTTACAGACTATACAAATGGTAGTATGTGCATTATGTTCTGAGTCCACCAGTCCAAATATAAACACCGTACTATGTAGTTGCTCGCATTTTGTTTGCGCACCTTCAGACTGTAAACATGCAACTGTGGTAGCTCATGGAACTAGTGCATACAGACGCAAACTGTAGACATGGCAGTGACTGCCGCGAGTGTTTAGTGCATATGCAACATGCTCAGTGCACCAACAGACGTACCAGAAACGTGATGTATCCAGCGCATACAACTGTATCCTGTGCTTAGCGTACCCACACATAAATTAACCATCACAATGATTTATGTATATCCTGTGCTTAAAACATACATGGACATTGTCAATTTTTTACCCCTGATTGTCAGGTGCTTTGTGCACACACACCGACACTACACAGTGTGGTATGTCTCTCCTGCGCTTAAAATTACATGTCACTATCAACCTTACCCATGTTTATCATGTTAAGGTGAACGGACACATACACCGGCGTACTATGTACCATGTGTTATGTGTATCCTGTGGCAAACATGGTTACACCCTATTTATTAACTTTTTAAATAACAAATGCACGCATTCCGGCTCTTCCAGTTAGAGATTTGAAGGGAAAGATATGTATATGACGAAGGGGAAGAAGCTCAGTGAGGCAAGAAGATGGACATTTTCCCGCAAATGCAACTAACCCTCAAAACCCATAAATGAAATAACATGGCCTCCCTTCCTCATACCTACAGGCCAGCAAACTTTCTTATGCAGTATATTATTATGATACGCTGCGCCCCAGATAACGCGAAACAATAGAAAATAGGTCTGGTACTATCAACACGAATTGGGCCATTGAAGTTCATGTGATTGCTTGGTATTACTCTTGCATTTTGCCAAATGTTCCCAGAATGTGCGACTGTTTGTGCAGCTCCCTGGCCCCCAATCCTTCCCCAAACAATGGATAGAGGGCCGCATAAGAGCTTGAGACTGTTGACATGGGTAAAATCTTAGGGCACTAGCCCCTGGCCCACACGGTTCCCTCCTGGGTCGAGAGACAAAGCGCAACTCACCCGAAAGGCCCCTCACTTTTACAACGCCAGCCAGTCATGACAGGCTGTGCTGTGACGCTCTATTTCGCAGGCATGACTGCACTAGTACTGCATTACCAAAGAGAAAAGAGCAACGATTGTTCGATCCGTAACAAAATAATTCATAATTGAAAAACGTGTGTGTGTGGCGGCCTGCCAATGATGACGCAGCTCTTCACAAACCAAATGAAAGTACTTGGAAAACACCCGCACATACCAATTTCAGCGCCGCCTTACAATCAGTTAATTAGCGTTCGCGGCCGTTCGCCTGCACCGAAACGCTACCATTTGCATGCAAATTTCAAACAGCCCCGGGCGCGATCCCATTCGCCTGAAGCTCTGTAACCAAGGGATCACACACCATGTAGAAGCGTGCTCCCTGCAAGCGCCTGATACCCCACAGGACCATCGGCTGTCCCCCACGAAGGATAAAAAAGAGGTTCCCTGTGACTTAGTCACGCAGCAGGCAGATCCACTATACCGGACCTCAAACACCGTCTCCTGATGCACATCAGTGTAAAACGCCGCGGGTGCGGGTATATTCCCAACATACGCTCGCTGACCACCACCACAAGTAAAGCAGACACACGGTTTAACCTACCTCCTTGAACCCTTGCATGGGGAGATTACCAGATAACATCGGCTCAGAAGACGCCTGCCCCCCAACCTCGCTTTTGACCGCGCTTAATTTAAACGCGCACTTCCCTCCGCTGATTGCACCCGCCGTGAGGATATTTTTCGCCCCTTAAGTTGTGCTCTTCACTCTCTTACTTGCCCCCAGGTCACTCATGCAAACGCACTATACCTGCTCCTGAGGTCACGCTCTTCACCCCGCCAGCACGCTACTTTGCTTGCACGTCGGTCCCAGCCCCTCATGCCAAAACCAAGCGCTTGAGCGGCTTCCTGACTCCGACACGATGCTCCCCGCAACCGGCGCTGGCTCGCACTTAAAAGCGCCCGATTCCCTCATGCTGCTTCTCCGCTTGCCACAACTGACTCCCGCTCTCTTAGCCCCTCACTCGCCGCCGACGACCAAATTCCGTGCTCGCCCTTGCTGGAGACCAGGCGACAAACGTGTGAGAAAGGCCTCCCAGCGAGGTTGTAACTTCCCCCCGGTTCCACGAGACAGCTGGCGACCTGAAAAACAGCAGAAAAAAGGTTAAAGGTCCTCCCGAGGGAGGAGGCACACGCGACGGGTGTGCTGCCGAGGGGAGCGGAGAGCAAAGATACTGCCCTTCGCGCTCCCCCCGGCTTTATAGTACCGCACATTCACCAGCTGAAACTGGTTCCTGGTGAGGGGATCACCCGCGCCCCGGAAGTGATCTGATCACTTCCGGGAAGCAGCGGAGTCTTCCATGACGCTTCCGGGGCACGGCCCCCAGCTAATGCGGGGGCCAATGGAACAGGAAAGATATGGGAGCACGGCCCCGCCTTCCTCAAATGCAAGACGCAGACTTTATATACTGGGCGTGCAATTGTGTTCGAGTGCACACATTTTGGGGGCAGGTCACAAAGGCTCTGTCTGATATGGTCTTGGAACTGGTGAGATGTACACCACAGATGTGTCTGTTGGGACTTACGGGACACTTAAAGCCGTAGAATCGGAGTCTGTTGTCGATCGCTCTTTTGTTAGCAAAAAGAAAAGTGGTTCAAAACTGGGATGGTAGAAGTGCCCCCAAATTGCAACCGTGGTTGGAGGATGTCACATTTTGTAGAGATCAGTAATCCTATTATGCTGACGAACTCCCTTTACCCTCAAGGCCTAAGGACTTTTGGGCCCCCATTACTGCTTATCTGCTGACAACTCAGTGTGCAAATTCTCCTGACGTTCCCCCGATGCTTCATCTCTCAGTCATTCCTGGATTGATGTATGTATGTTATACTGTGTAACAAACACTGTAATGCATACTTGACCTGTATACAATCGGAGCAATGTGATGTACCTGCTTGTTCTCTGTTTGTATGTGGTATGATGTTGTACTTGAATAAAGTTTAATAAAAAAAATGTTTTTAAGTACTACCAACTATTAAGTTGGGCACATGGTCTAGGTGAAGATGGGGACAAAAATAGAGAGTAGGGAGATAAACTGCATGGGACAACGTAAAGAAATTTCCAAGTGGTACTGAATAGTGGTGAAAAGCGAGGAAGAGACTTTTACTTTACAGGAGGAGATCTGGAGGAGAGGCCTGCCAGAGACAGAGCTAACATACTTATGGCAAGTATCGATGCTTACTTTATGGTTGGTAATAAAAGCTACACCTCTCAGAAGGAAACATTTGTTTACAGTGCACAGGGCATATTGGACTCCAAAGATGTTATCAAGGCTGGGAGGCCGAACAACCAAAAGCTTGCCTTACGTGTACCATGGAAGATATAGATGAGGTACACATGTTTTGGCAGTGCCCTTTGATCCAGGTCTTTTGGCAAGGCCCTATCTGAAAATCTGGGAAAAGAAATAAAGGTAAGCCTCAAACTTGTGATCTTCGGGGTCCAGGTGATTGGCCACTGTTAAAACTAAAAAAAAAGCATGCATCTTTGTTTTTCATCTCAATCTTATTGGCAAGAAGAGAAACTTGCTTGAAATGAGTATCCTCTTTACCACCTGGTTTTATGGACTGGGTAAGGTATGTTAAAAGAGTAAATTGTTTAGACTGGAGCTGTCTATCTAGCAAGAGAGCTGGAGTCTGGGAACTATGGGAGGACTGGTATAAGAGCACTTTCGAGACAATATCTGCATAAGATCCAATGATTACGAAATAATCAAAAACCATTACAGAAAGAGAAGAAACACCCAGGTGGATAAGAATCTTCTTTTTCTAAGTTTTCCTGAGGTTCGAAACCAGGAATCCAGGAGAAAATGGTCAGAAGCCCTGTGCAAAAAAAAGAAACAATCTTCTTTTAGTGTCTTTCCTGAGCTCATACCTCTTCTACTATTCTTTTGTGAACGATTATCAAAACAAAAATCATGCCTGGTACCTACAATTGGGGCGAATAGTTTGCCCCAATATTCATTCCAATTTCCTCAGACTTTGGTCCATTTATTCGGACAGCCTCTACTTTCACAGACCACTTTCTCTGTCAACATGCACCAATCAGGGATGTAGCCTTACAGCTAGAGCTGCCGACTTTGGAGCTGGGGAACTAGGTTCGAGCCTCGGTGTCGGCTCAGCATCCTGTGTTTCTGGGCAAATCACTCAATCTCTTCGTACCTTCCAAAAAACAAGCATTGGCATAGCCAATAGGTCTCGCCTTTGGGGCCTTATAAGTGTTTAGGCAGAGCTATTGACTTTGCCAATGTGTTTAAGCTGTGCTGTATAGAAGTGTGGCTGCTGTGCAGCATGCTGAAAAGTTGTAATAAAAAAGTGCCAGAAGCATTTTTGTTACCTTATATATGACCAAGAAGGCATTATGTCCAACAGAACGACCATATAAAAAAATGTATGTACAATAAAACATTTCCTCATTTTTCTTTTGTTTTTTGCAATGCTTGTTAAAGTTTTTTTTTTGAGGGGGCATAAACAATTGGAGGTTGAAGGTTGTGAACTAGTACCTGTATTATAACACTAGCAGCGGCCAGACGCTAGGGGAGAATCAACAGATGGCAGATTCTGAGAGCAGGCTGAGGTGGTAGTGGTGGTGGTGGTGGTGGTGACTGGTGCTGAGACGATGCTGAGGTGATGCTGAATGATACTTAGGTCTTGCTGAGTGATGATGATGTGGTGGTGTACTATTGCAAAGGCGATGCTGAGTGATACTGATGTGGTGTTGAGTGATGTTGTGGTGGTGCTGAGTGATGCTGTGGTGGTGCTGAGTGATGCTGTGGTGGCGCTGAGTGATATTGTTGTGGCCCTGAGTGATGCTGTGCTAGTGCTGAGTGATGCTGTGGTGGTGCTGACTGATGCTGTGTTGGTGTTGAGTGATGCTGTGTTGGCCGTGAGTGATGCTGTGGTGTTGCTGAGTGATGCTGTGGTGTTGCTGAGTGATACTGTGGTGTTGCTGAGTGATGCTGTGGTGGCGCTGAGTCAGTGAGAGAGAGTCAGTGAGAGAGTGGCAGTCAGTGAGAGAGAGTGAGTCAGTCAGTGAGAGAGAGTCAGTCAGTGAGAGAGAGTGAGTGAGTGAGTGAGTCAGTGAGAGTGAGTCAGTCAGTGAGAGAGAGTGGGAAAGGGAGTCTGTGAGAGGGAGTCTGAGAGGGAGTCTGTGAGAGGGAGTCTGTGAGAGGGAGTCTGTGAGAGGGAGTGAGAGTGTCTGTGAGAGTCTGTGAGAGAGTGTCTGTGAGAGTCTGTGAGAGTGTCTATGAGAGAGTGTGAGAGAGTGTCTGTGAGAGAGTGTCTGTGAGAGTCTGAGAGAGTGTCTGAGAGTCTGTGAGAGAGTGTCTGTGAGAGTGTCTGTGAGAGTCTGTGAGAAAGTGACTGTGAGAGTCTGTGAGACAGTCTGTGAGAGTCTGTGAGAGAGTGTGAGAGTCTGTGAGAGAGTGTCTGTGAGAGAGTGTGAGCGAGAGTCTGTGCGAGAGTGTCTGTGAGAGAGTGTTGGAAAGGCGTTCTCCGGGGGGGCTTCGGAATACGTTCCGGACCACCCTTTGACCCACCTCTCCCAGAGTTAGGCCGAGCAAGGGCGGGGAGGCCCTTCCTGGAAGGGTCTCATTCCTAGGATCGCACACGCTGAGCTTGCACTATCTGACAGAGGGACACCACACAGTAGTTCTTCGTAAGACAGTATACTTTATCGATAGTTTCAAGGGATCTTTATGATTCGAAATGCAGGTATTGAATCAGTGCCACAAGCGGCGGCGAACTCGTGATGGGGGTATGGGGGTAGCAGGACAGTCTTTGAGTTCAGTGTCTCTGCGGAGTATCCTACGCACAGCTCTCAATCCTCGAGCTGGGGGATGTTGTTTCTTTCGGCAATCGCTGCCGATTCTCCTGGAGGGGAGTGCCGCGAGTCACTCAGCAGGCACAGGTGGTTTCAGAGTCGGGGAGCCGCGACAGCGTCAGCAGGGCTCAGATGGTTCGGAGTTCGGGGAGCCGCGACAGCGTCAGAAGGGCTCAGATGGTTCAGAGTTCGGGGAGCCGCGACAGCGTCAGCAGGGCTCAGATGGTTCAGAGTTCGGGGAGCCGCGACAGCGTCAGCAGGGCTCAGATGGTTCAGAGTTCGGGGAGCCGCAACAGCGTCAGCAGGGCTCAGATGGTTCAGAGTTCGGCGAGCCGCGACAGCGTCAGCAGGGCTCAGATTGTCCAGAGTTCGGGTAGCGTTCTTCGGTTCAGGGGTCGATGGAGCCGCGACCAGGTCAGCAGGGCTCTCGTAGGTCCAGGTCTTCTCTGCCTCCCGTCCCTTCAGCACCCCTTGTTATACTCCCCCTCCTCTTTGAAGTCCGGAGTCCCCCTTCTCCCCGTCCCCTCCCTCCCTTCCCCCCCCTCTTTTTTACTTCTCCCTTTTCCTTCCCTTCTCCCCTTTTTTCTCTCGTTTTTCCTGTCTTTCCCTTCTCTTTCCTTTGTTGTTTTTTCTTTTTCTTTTGCGTCTCTTTTCTTCCTTTTCGTTTCTTGCATAGTGATTTGTGGTGATTTTTGGGGAATGATTTCTTGCCTTACATACACAAATCAATTCCTCCCAGCCATATATTAGGTATAGGTAACTTACTATCGGTACTGACGAGGTCTTAACGTTATTATATGTATATCTCTGCATTATATGCGTGTATGCAGGAATTTTATGGTACAAGATATATGTGATATAAATGTTGTTTTGTGTTTTATTCATTTATGATATAAATGGTGTGATGTATTTTATCGTTATATCGTTGTGTAATGTGATGTTCTGTGGTGTTTTTTGGTATTTAAATGTGGTCATGTTGCATGTTTTCAGCCTTGAAGAAGTTCCAGTGTGGAACGAAATGCGTTGGCTGCGAGTCTTTTTACAAGAAAATTAAAAGAATACTTCAAAGATATTGTTTGGACCTGGACTTCTTACTGGTGCACCTTCCTCTTTTGTTCTATCCTCGCTGAGAGGGGTCTTGGTGCCTGGGGCCGGGGTGTCGGGATTTCCTGTCGCTTGGCCCTTTGATCTGTTCAGGTGGGTCTGGGAGGGACTCCAGACGCCCAGCAGGCGAGGCGCCCGCTCACCGGGGGCCTGGTGGCCGATCAAAACCCTCCTTGGGGAGGAGACCAGAGGTGTGACAGGGACGGCGTCTCCTGGTCTGGCTTGGGGGCTTCTCGCTCTCTCGTTGCTGGGGCCCTGGCTGGCCATCGGGTTGTTGGGCCATGGTGGCCGGAAGTCTGTGACATCGGGGATCAGGTGCGGTTGCAGGGTGGCTGGCTGGTCGGGAGGGCCCACGCCACGAGGCCGGTCTCACACATGCCCCCCCCCCAGCTGAAAGGCGGGGAGAACTACCCATCCACTTGGGGGTTCTCCTCGCTGAAGCGGAAGAATCGGGACAGGCCGTCCGCGTTGGCGGGGTCAGTCCCGGGGCGATGCTCCACAGTGAAGTCCATCCCCTGGAGGGAGATTGACCATCGTAGCAGCTTGGGGTTTTCTCCTCTCATTTGCATCAGCCACCACAAGGGTCGATGTTCCGTTTGAACCCGGAAGTGGGTTCCGAACAAATAGGGCCGTTGCTTTGTGATGCTGAATGATACTTAGGTCTTGCTGAGTGATGATGATGTGGTGGTGTACTATTGCAAAGGCGATGCTGAGTGATACTGATGTGGTGTTGAGTGATGTTGTGGTGGTGCTGAGTGATGCAGTGGTGGTGCTGAGTGATGCTGTGGTGGCGCTGAGTGATATTGTTGTGGCCCTGAGTGATGCTGTGCTAGTGCTGAGTGATGCTGTGGTGGTGCTGACTGATGCTGTGTTGGTGTTGAGTGATGCTGTGTTGGCCGTGAGTGATGCTGTGGTGTTGCTGAGTGATGCTGTGGTGTTGCTGAGTGATACTGTGGTGTTGCTGAGTGATGCTGTGGTGGCGCTGAGTCAGTGAGAGAGTGGCAGTCAGTGAGAGAGAGTGAGTCAGTCAGTGAGAGAGAGTCAGTCAGTGAGAGAGAGTGAGTGAGTGAGTGAGTCAGTGAGAGTGAGTCAGTCAGTGAGAGAGAGTGGGAAAGGGAGTCTGTGAGAGGGAGTCTGAGAGGGAGTCTGTGAGAGGGAGTCTGTGAGAGGGAGTCTGTGAGAGGGAGTGAGAGTGTCTGTGAGAGTCTGTGAGAGAGTGTCTGTGAGAGTCTGTGAGAGTGTCTATGAGAGAGTGTGAGAGAGTGTCTGTGAGAGAGTGTCTGTGAGAGTCTGAGAGAGTGTCTGAGAGTCTGTGAGAGAGTGTCTGTGAGAGTGTCTGTGAGAGTCTGTGAGAAAGTGACTGTGTGAGTCTGTGAGACAGTCTGTGAGAGTCTGTGAGAGAGTGTGAGAGTCTGTGAGAGAGTGTCTGTGAGAGAGTGTGAGCGAGAGTCTGTGCGAGAGTGTCTGTGAGAGAGTGTTGGAAAGGCGTTCTCCGGGGGGGCTTCGGAATACGTTCCGGACCACCCTTTGACCCACCTCTCCCAGAGTTAGGCCGAGAAAGGGCGGGGAGGCCCTTCCTGGAAGGGTCTCATTCCTAGGATCGCACACGCTGAGCTTGCACTATCTGACAGAGGGACACCACACAGTAGTTCTTCGTAAGACAGTATACTTTATCGATAGTTTCAAGGGATCTTTATGATTCGAAATGCAGGTCTCTTTTCTTCCTTTTCGTTTCTTGCATAGTGATTTGTGGTGATTTTTGGGGAATGATTTCTTGCCTTACATACACAAATCAATTCCTCCCAGCCATATATTAGGTATAGGTAACTTACTATCGGTACTGACGAGGTCTTAACGTTATTATATGTATATCTCTGCATTATATGCGTGTATGCAGGAATTTTATGGTACAAGATATATGTGATATAAATGTTGTTTTGTGTTTTATTCATTTATGATATAAATGGTGTGATGTATTTTATCGTTATATCGTTGTGTAATGTGATGTTCTGTGGTGTTTTTTGGTATTTAAATGTGGTCATGTTGCATGTTTTCAGCCTTGAAGAAGTTCCAGTGTGGAACGAAATGCGTTGGCTGCGAGTCTTTTTACAAGAAAATTAAAAGAATACTTCAAAGATATTGTTTGGACCTGGACTTCTTACTGGTGCACCTTCCTCTTTTGTTCTATCCTCGCTGAGAGGGGTCTTGGTGCCTGGGGCCGGGGTGTCGGGATTTCCTGTCGCTTGGCCCTTTGATCTGTTCAGGTGGGTCTGGGAGGGACTCCAGACGCCCAGCAGGCGAGGCGCCCGCTCACCGGGGGCCTGGTGGCCGATCAAAACCCTCCTTGGGGAGGAGACCAGAGGTGTGACAGGGACGGCGTCTCCTGGTCTGGCTTGGGGGCTTCTCGCTCTCTCGTTGCTGGGGCCCTGGCTGGCCATCGGGTTGTTGGGCCATGGTGGCCGGAAGTCTGTGACATCGGGGATCAGGTGCGGTTGCAGGGTGGCTGGCTGGTCGGGAGGGCCCACGCCACGAGGCCGGTCTCACACATGCCCCCCCCAGCTGAAAGGCGGGGAGAACTACCCATCCACTTGGGGGTTCTCCTCGCTGAAGCGGAAGAATCGGGACAGGCCGTCCGCGTTGGCGGGGTCAGTCCCGGGGCGATGCTCCACAGTGAAGTCCATCCCCTGGAGGGAGATTGACCATCGTAGCAGCTTGGGGTTTTCTCCTCTCATTTGCATCAGCCACCACAAGGGTCGATGTTCCGTTTGAACTCGGAAGTGGGTTCCGAACAAATAGGGCCGTAGCTTTTTGAGGGCCCAGACTACTGCGAAGGTCTCTCTTTCAATGGTGCTCCACCGCTGTTCTCGAGGTAGCAACCTTCGGCTGATGAAGGCTATGGGCTGATCTATGCCCTCGTCGTTGAACTGTGAGAGGACTGCCCCGATGCCGTGCTCCGAGGCGTCTGTCTGGACCACAAACTCCTGAGAGTAGTCGGGGGCCTTGAGTACCGAAGCGGTACATATAGTGGCTTTCAAGGCGTCGAACGCTTTTTGGCACGGGGGAGTCCATTGTATTTTCTTCGGGTGTTTTTTGGAGGTTTAACTCTGTGAGGGGGCCTGCGATGCTGCCATAGTTCTTAATAAACCTCCGGTAGTAACCGGTGAGGCCCAGGAAGGCCCGGACTTCCGTTTGGGTTGTTGGGGGTTCCCAGGACAAGATGGCGTCGATCTTCGGCTGGAGGGGGGCGACCTGCCCGCTTCCCACCTGGTGCCCCAGATAGATCACTGAGCCTTGTCCAATTTGACATTTACTGGCTTTGATGGTTAGGCCGGCCTGGCGCAGGGCCAGCAGTACTTGCCGGATGTGCTGGAAGTGTTCGGTCCAGTGGGAACTGAATACTGCTATGTCGTCTAGGTACGCTGCGCTGAACCCCTCTAGTCCGGCCAGGACCCTGTTCACCACCCGCTGGAAGGTGGCCGGGGCATTCTTCATTCCAAACGGCATCACCCTGAAGCAGTAGTGCCCATCCGGGGTGGAGAAGGCGGAGCGCTCCTTGGCTCCCTCAGTGAGCGCAATCTGCCAGTATCCGCAGGTTAGATCGAAGGTGCTGAGGTAGCGAGCGGCCCGAGGCGGTCCATGAGCTCGTCTGTGCGGGGGATAGGGTGAGCATCCGCTCGGGTGACCGCATTGAGCCCCCGGTAGTCCACACAGAATCTCAGCTCGGGGGCGACACCAGGGGCAGCCGCTTTCGGGACCAGGACTACCGGGCTGGCCCAGGGGCTGTCGGAGGGTTCAATCACCCCGAGGGCCAACATCTTGGTTATTTCGGTCTGGATGCAGGTTCGGACCCGATCAGGGACCCGGTAGGCTCGGTGTCTCACTGGCGGGCTGTAGCCGGTGTCTACGTCGTGGACACACCAGTCGGGGACCCTAGGGGTTAGGGAGAAGAGGTCGGTGAATTGTCTTAGTAGCCGGCGACAGTCGTCGGACTGTTGGGGGGTGAGGGTGGTTGACAGTCTCACCCCCTCTACGGAGCCATCTGTCTCTTTAGCACACAGGGGGTCTGGAAGGGGCTCTGTGTCTTCTTCAGTCCCATCGTCGGTGGCCAGGAGCAAACTCAACTCCGTCCTCACAAAGTGGGGTTTGAGGCGGTTCACGTGGAGGACCCGGAGGGGGTTCCGCGGGGACTGCACATCAACTAGATATGTGACTTGACTCTTCCGCTCGACCACCTTGAAGGGACCAGTCCATTTGTCTTGGAGGGCGCAGGGTTTCACCGGGGCCATGACCCAGACCTGTTGGCCCGGCTGAAACTCGACCAGCGTGGCATTCTGGTCATACCAGCGCTTCATCTCTTCTTGGCTAGCCTCGAGGTTTGCCTCGGCGAGTTCTCGGAATTTCCGGGTCTGGTTGCGAAGCGCCAGGATATAGCGGAACACATCAGGAGGGGTCCCCCGGAGAGTCGTTTCCCAGCCCTCCTTGACCAGGCTTAGGGGCCCCCGGACGGGATGTCCGTACAGTAATTAGAACGGGCTGAACCCCAGAGATTTTTGGGGAACCTCTCGGTAGGCGAACAGGAGGCACGGGAGGAGGACGTCCCATCTCCGGCGTAGGGGTTCTTTGAGGCCCATGATCATCCCCTTCAGGGTCCTGTTAAATCGCTCGACTACGCCATTCCCTTGGGGGTGGTATGGGGTGGTGAACTTGTATGATACCCCGCACTGCTGCCATAGGGACCTCATGTATTTGGATAAAGTTCGTGCCACGATCACTCACGACTTCGCGAGGGAACCCCACGAGGGAGAAGATCCCCATCAAGGCCCGGCCTACCACGGGGGCCATCACGGTGCGGTGGGGAATGGCCTCGGGGTAGCGGGTGGCATGGTCCACCAGGACGAGGATGAATCGGTGGCCCTGGGCAGTCTTGGGATCCAGGGGTCCCACGATGTCGATTCCCACCCGCTCAAAAGGGGTACTAACAACGGGGAAGGGTTGTAGCGGAGCCTTGCGCTTCCCCCCACTCTTTCCGCTGGCCTGGCACGTGAGGCATGACTTGCAGTGGGTCTCCACATTCGCTCGCATCTTGGGCCAATAGAAGTGGGTAACTAGTCGCTGGTAGGACTTGTCTTGGCCTAAGTGTCCTGCCAGGGGTACATCATGGGCTAGGCCCAGGAGGAGACTTCGGAAGCGCAGGGGTACCACCAGTATTCGGGCCGATCCCAGCTCGGCCGACTTCTGTTCGCTGTACAGGACGCCGTTTTCCCAATATATCCAGTGTGTTCCGTACTGGTCGCCTGCTGCCTGGGCTTCGGCCTGCTGTCGGGGTCCAATGAGGGAAGGGCAGGTGGCTTGTTCCTGGCAGAATTCTTCTCGGGAGGGACCTCCCTCGCAGTGCCACTGGGCCATCTCGGGTAGGTCCCCGAGCGCGGTCAGGGGCTCGGGATCTGGATGCACTGACCCGTCATCGTGAACGGTTTCTTCTTCCGGAAGAGGGTCGTCGGGCTCGGGTAGCGCGTCCCGGACCTTGGGGACGGCTACTGTGTTCAGCGGCATGGCCTCAACTCCCTCGGAGGAAGGCAATTGGGCAGTCATAGAGCGCGTGGTGGCGCATACCCATTCGGGTAGGCCCATCATCTCTAGATGGGCTCTTCGTTCCACTTGTCCCCACGGGGAACTCTCGAGGTCGTTGACCAGGAGGCAGTCTACGGGTTGGGAGGTTCGGACTGCCACCCTCAATTTACCGGTGACTCCCCCCATTCGAAGGGTACCAGGGCCATCCGGCATAGGCTCTCGGAATTGTCCGAAGATATGACTGGACAGAAGGCGTCGGGCAGGATCTGGTCTTCGGAGACCAGGTGGCACTCGCCCCGGTGTCGCGGAGGCCCTTGACGCGGTGACCACTGACCGTCACCTGCTGTCGGTACTTCTTCGTGTTGGCGGGTAGGGGTGTTCCGGGGACCATCTCTCGGTCCCCTAGGGAGACCAGGGCCATGGCGGCTGGTTCCCACTCTTCGGAGTCTTCCATCTCTTCTCCTAGTGCTACGGAGGCCATTTGTCGAGCCGGAGGGGTTGTCGTTGCGGGTCGTTGGTACATGGGACACTGGGGGTCACTGGCATAGTGTCCGGTCTGTTGGCAGCGGAAACAGGTGATCTTGACTCGGGGTCCCGACCTCCCCGGTGGCCCGGTGCTGGCTGGAGGTGGGGCTGGAAAGTGCGGAGGTTGGCCTCTGGGGGGACTGTGCTGGGAGCCCCCCGGGAATTCCCTCGGTCGGCCTTGGTTCCCTCCGCCCCTCTGGCGGGGGGGTCCCTGACTGTGGCGACCGTAGTCTCCCACAGGACCCCAGGAGGCCCGGGTGTTCACCCATCGGTCAGCTTCGACGGCCAGTTTTCGCGGGTTAGTGAGCTTGCTGTCCAGGAGGTGCTGGCGTAACTCCACAAAGCAATTGGCGGACAAGTGTTCCCACGCGATTAGGTCGAACAACTCCTGGAGACCTTGCTGCCCTTGATCCACCCGTCCAAGGCCCGGCTGTAAAAGTTCACGTACTCTACCCATGTGGTACCGGGTATCTTCTTGCAGTCTCGAAACCGTTGCCGGTACATTTCGGGGGTGAGCCCATATCTGGCTACTAGGGCCTCTTTCATGTGGCTGTAGGAGTTCAGCACCGTGGAGGGCAGGTCCAGCAGGGTATCTCTCCCCTCGCTCAGGAACCGGTCCCACAAACCAGCCCCCCAGTCTTTCTGCAGAACTCGGTGGAAGGTCATGGCAACTTCGTAGGCCTTGAACCATTGCTGGATGTCGTCGTTTTTGTAATATTCCTTCACCACATCCTTGGGGATGTGGACCTTTGGTTCCACGGTGGAGGAGGGTGGTTGATCTCCCGAGGGTCTGAACTCCTCACTTTTAGCCTTGAGCTCGATCTCCTTCAGGCTGCGTTCGTGTTCTAGTTGGAGTTTTCTTTCTTCGTGTTCTCTTTGGCGTTTTTTTTCCTCAAGTTCTCCTTGTAGGCGTAATTGTTCTACCGCCAACTTTTTCTCGGCCAGTTTTAGCTCTCCCTCGATTTTCAGTTTTGCTAGTTCTAGTTCGTGGTTGCGGCCCCTTTCTCGGTCTGCTAGTTCCTCCGGGGATAGGCCCCCTTCTGGGGCGCTGCTCCTTACCGGGATGCTTCAAGGTTCGTTTGGCGGCTCTCCTTCTGTTTGGGCCAGGGAAGCTCCTGCCTCGACCCAGGTCTTCAATGCTCCCTGGAAATCTTCTTTCGTGCCTAATCCGGTGGTAGCGATTCCAAGGTCTTTGCAGAATTGTTTTAATTCTCGGTGCGTATAGTATTCCAACTGGTCCTCTCGGAATGTCGAGCTTGTGTTGGTACCTGCGGCACCTAGGGAGGTTTCTCCTTCCATCTCTTTTTGGTAGTGCGTCAGCCGTTTACTGCACGATCTCTAGGTGTCGGCTCGGATCCCGTCGTCTGCCACCAAATGTTGGAAAGGCGTTCTCCGGGGGGCTTCGGAATACGTTCCGGACCACCCTTTGACCCACCTCTCCCAGAGTTAGGCCGAGCAAGGGTGGGGAGGCCCTTCCTGGAAGGGTCTCGTTCCTAGGATCGCACACGCTGAGCTTGCACTATCTGACAGAGGGACACCACACAGTAGTTCTTCGTAAGACAGTATACTTTATCGATAGTTTCAAGGGATCTTTATGATCCGAAATTCAGGTATTGAATCAGTGCCACAAGCGGCGGCAAACTCGTGATGGGGGTATGGGGGTAGTGGGACATTCTTTGAGTTCAGTGTCTCTGCGGAGTATCCTACGCACAGCTCTCAATCCTCGAGCTGGGGGATGTTGTTTCTTTCGGCAATCGCTGCCGATTCTTCTGGAGGGGAGTGCCGCGAGTCACTCAGCAGGCACAGGTGGTTTTGGAGTCGGGGAGCCGCACCAGCGTCAGCAGGGCTCAGATGGTTCGGAGTTCGGGGAGCTGCGACAGCGTCAGCAGGGCCCAGATGGTTCGGAGTTCGGGGAGCCGCGACAGCGTCAGCAGGGTTCAGATGGTTCAGAGTTCGGGGAGCCGCGACAGCGTCAGCAGGGCTCAGATGGTTCAGAGTTCGGGGAGCCGCGACAGCGTCAGCAGGGCTCAGATGGTTCAGAGTTCGGGGAGCCGCGACAGCATCAGCAGGGCTCAGATGGTTCAGAGTTCGGGTAGCGTTCTTCGGTTCAGGGGTCGATGGAGCCGCGACCAGGTCAGCAGGGCTCTCGTAGGTCCAGGTCTTCTCTGCCTCCCGTCCCTTCAGCACCCCTTGTTATACTCTCCCTCCTCTTTGAAGTCTGGAGTCCTCGCTGAGAGGGGTCTTGGTGCCTGGGGCCGGGGTGTCGGGATTTCCTGTCGCTCGGCCCTTTGATCTGTTCAGGTGGGTCTGGGAGGGACTCCAGACGCCCAGCAGGCGAGGCGCCCGCTCACCGGGGGCCTGGTGGCCGATCGAAACCCTCCTTGGGGAGGAGACCAGAGGTGTGACAGGGACGGCGTCTCCTGGTCTGGCTTGGGGGCTTCTCGCTCTCTCGGCCGGGCATGCGTGGTAGGGTCTTGGGTGTTGCTGGGGCCCTGGCCGGCCATCGGGTTGTTGGGCCATGGTGGCCGGAAGTCTGTGACATTGGGGATCAGGTGCGGTTGCAGGGTGGCTGGCTGGTCGGGAGGGCCCACGCCACGAGGCCGGTCTCACAAAGAGTCTGTGAGAGAGTGTGTGTGAGAGAGTGTGTGTGAGAGAGTGTGTGTGAGAGAGTGTCTGTGAGAGAGTGTCTGTGAGAGTCTGTGAGAGAGTGTCTGTGAGAGAGTCTGCGAGAGAGTCTGTGAGAGAGTGTGTGTGAGAGAGTGTGTGTGAGAGAGTGTCTGTGAGAGAGTGTCTATGAGAGAGAGTCTGTGAGTCTGTGAGTGTCTGTGAGAGAGTCTGTGTGAGAGTCTGTGAGAGTCTGTCTGTGAGAGAGTCTGTGGGAGTGTCTGTGAGAGTGTGTGTGAGAGAGTGTGTGTGAGAGAGTGTCTGTGAGAGAGTGTCTGTGAGAGTCTGTGAGAGAGTGTCTGTGAGAGAGTCTGCGAGAGAGTCTGTGAGAGAGTGTGTGTGAGAGAGTGTGTGTGAGAGAGTGTCTGTGAGAGAGTGTCTATGAGAGAGAGTCTGTGAGTCTGTGAGTGTCTGTGAGAGAGTCTGTGTGAGAGTCTGTGAGAGTCTGTCTGTGAGAGAGTCTGTGGGAGTGTCTGTGAGAGTGTCTGTGAGAGAGTGTCTTTGAGAGAGTGCCTGTGAGAGAGAGTCTGTGAGAGAGTGTTGGTGATAGTCTGTGAGAGAGTGTCTGTGAGAGTCTGTGAGAGAGTGTCTGTGAGAGTCTGTGAGAGTGTCTGTGAGAGAGTCTGTGACAGTCTGTGAGAGAGTGTGAGAGTCTGAGAGAGTGTCTATGAGAGTCTGTGAGAGAGTGTCTGTGAGAGAGAGTCTGAGAGAGTGTCTGTGAGAGTGTGAGAGAGTGGGGTCGAGGTAGAGGTGTTAGAAGAGAGGTAGAGGGGTAGAAGAGAGGTAGAGTAGAGGTAGAGGGGTAGAAGAGAGGTAGGGATATATAGGCAAATGAGAAGGAAGCTATCGACTTCAGGAATGTGAAAGAAAGCTCTCCTATCTTGAAAGCTGATTACAAGCATCTCCTGAGAAACGCGGCGAAACTTTCAAACCACGGAGTCATTTGAAAGTTTTGCCGAGGAGATGCTTGTAAACACGAATAACCTGATTCATTTAATTTAACAGTTGGCTCCGCCAAGGATTGCTCAGTAACGCAAATGACAAGGAAGCTATCGACTTCAGGAATGTGAAAGAAAGCTCTCTTATCTTGAATGCTGATTACCCATGACAAGAGAGGAAAGCCATATGGCGCCTCTGCTCGTAAACGCGTGCCCGCGCGCGTAACCGTAAGCTCTGGGCCACAGTGGTAGCATTTTCTGAAGCCCTTACTAAAAGTCTCGCCAGAGCAGCGTGTCAAGAATTCCTGTCATGCGAGGGGAGGAAAACGGTAACCAGCGAAATCGGACTACATCTCCCAGGATGCTTAGCGGTTGAGAGGTTATGTAAACAGGAGAGCTGTTACATAACTCAAGGAAAACACGCCCTTATGTAAACAGGAGAGCTGTTACATAACTCAAGGAAAACACGCCCTTATGTAAACAGGAGAGCTGTTACATAACTCAAGGAAAACACGCCCTATAAAGGGAGGAACCGGGAGGTACAACGCTGTCGGATATTGTGTTTACACCGACGTACCTGCTTAGTGAAGAGCAGTGTTCCGGAGTGGTGCTCCAGTAAGGCAAGAACGGAGGTAGGTCGAGTCGTTACTCCCTGGGCCGTGTCTTGCCCCATCGTCACCTGTGAAGGACCCAGAAGCTCTACCGGATAACCATTGAGTTTCGCTTTTTGACTCGGCTGAGTCAAAGCGCAGTGGCGCTTTTGCTGGTTGGAGTCGTAACTCCCAGCCCGACCAGAGATACAGGGACTGCCAGCTGTAACGCACACCAGGAGGTGTTTGCCGCGTTACAGACTCGGAAGTCCACAGGATCGATCGAGCGGCTGCTCTCGGTTCAGTCTTCTTTGCTTGTGATTGGGGTATCGGTGACGCATCACCAGGAGGTGACTCCGCGTCCCGGTGCAGTCTGAGGAAGAGGTTGAGCAGCGGCTCCCTTCAGGTAGAGACCCTGGCTGGGTGTTTCCCTGACTCCTCGATTCTCCCCAACACTCTTCGTGCCCCTCACAGCCTACCGATTGGCATTGTCGGCCATTTCATTTCTGCCCTCTGTTGGCATACGCCGGGATCGGCGTATATGCAGAGGACGGCTAGGACCATCCGTGCTGTGGGCTGGTAACGTACTTAGCCTGGAGGATTCCAGTGACTATAACCTTTGTTTATTCCTTGTATTATTTTTGCCTTCATTAAAATAACTAAACCTTCACAAGTGGTTGCGTTCTCATTATCGTGTCTGTTAAACGATCCTGAGACGTTCAGGGCGTTACAAAATATCCGACCGTAATAACACTAACTGTCTCCCGGTCGATAACAGACATGGCAACACTTGATGATGTGCTGGCTGCTTTAGCGACCGTGCAAATTGAATTGGCTGCCTCCAGGCAAGAAACAGCCGATGTAAAAGCCAGACTGGATGCTATCCAATTGGACCCGCTCACGCCCAGCACCTCCCTCACGAACCAGACCCCTGCGGTAGTAGTGGAAATGCCGGTAGCCGTCCCCTTGGCAACACCAGAGAGGTACAGTGGGGATCCTAACACAGTGCAGGTATTCCTCACACAAGTGGCGCTACATTTATCGTGCAAACCAAGGGCGTTCCCCACGAGTCAGGCTCGTGTGGCTTTCCTTATATCCTATTTGGCTGGAAACGCGGCACAATGGGCCGTACCTCTGGTGAGCAGGGACGACCCCATCTTATGTGATTGGGGTGCTTTTCGCGAGGAATTCCTGAAAGTCTTCGACAGAAAGGCTGACTCGTACACGGCGGACCGTGAAATGCTTGAGTTGAGACAGGGATCCAACGACCTGGTGCAGTATCTCAACGCGTTCCGAAGGCTGGTTGCGGAAACCAAGTGGCCTGTTGCTAAACAGACGGCGCTCTTCCATCACGGGCTGTGCGATGAGCTCAAGGACGCCGTGGCTCATATTGACCCACAACCCAAGACATGTGAGGGCCTTATCAACCTGGTATTACGGCTGGAACATAGGCTAAGTGAAAGAAAGAGGGATCAGGTCATTCGCATGGCGGAGGTGGCTCCTCAGTCACAGAGAATGGCAGCTGAAGGACGGGATACCCCTGAAGGGCAGGTGCCTATTGATACCCACGCCTAGGCTAAGGAAACAAGCATTCATCTGGTGCCATGACTCTCCATGCGCAGGTCATTTGGGCTTTGAAAAAACGGTGGCTAGCATGGGACGGCATTTCTGGTGGCCAACCATGAGAGTGGATGTCAGGAGGTGGGGACAGGAGTGTCCTACGTGTGCTACCTTGAAGGCCGACCATGGCCGAACCCAAGGGCTCTTACATCCACTTCCGACCCCGGATAGACCATGGGATAGCATATCACTGGACTTCGTGGTGGGCCTACCGGTAGACCAGGGGATGACGGCAATACTGGTGGTGGTGGATTACTTGACGAAAATGGGGCACTTCATCCCCTGCAAGAGAGTCCCTACGGCCGGGGAATTGGCGTCACTACTCCTAAAGAATGTGGTACGACTGCATGGATTACCTGGGGTGATCGTGTCGGACCGCGGGTCGCAGTTTACTGCGCAATTCTGGAAGACTTGGTGCACTGCGCTGCATGTTAAGACCGCCCTGTCCACCAGCTACCACCCTCAAACGGACGGCCAAACCGAGCGCCTGAACCAAACGCTCAAACAGTATCTGCGATGTTTTGTGGACCAGGGCAGGGAAGAATGGGTCGACTTGCTATGGGTTGCAGAGATAGCCTATAACAACGCCACTCACAGCTCCACACAGGCATCTCCGTTCTAAAGCAACTATGGCCAACATCCCAGGTTCTTGCCATTTCTACATCCGTTCAGAGAGGACAGGATTCCCGCCACAGCGGACAGGGTGGCACACATAAAAGACACGTTGATGCGCTCAAGGGCTGTCCTAATAGAGGCCAAGAGAAGATACAAGGCTGCAGCAGACAGGAAGAGAAGGCCCGGGCCACTGTACCGCACTGGAGACTACGTCTGGATATCCACAAGAAACATGAGGTTTCGAAAGAACAGTGTGTTCCATCCCAAGTACATGGGCCCCTATCGAATTACCAAGTGTATGGGTCCCGTGAACGTGAAGGTGTGCTTGCCCCAGTCATTGCGGATACACCCTGTCTTTCATGTATCATTGCTCAAACCAGCGCCCTCCAAGCCGTCTGGGACACCTAGGCCGGTATGCGTGGAGTCGGAGGTGGAGTATGAAGTGTCGGGCATACGGGCGTCCAAATGGCGCAGGGGGAAGCTGTGGTACCTGGTTGCATGGAAAGGCTATGGCCCGGAGGAGCAGTCATGGGAACCGGCTGAAGGGGTTCATGCTCCGCGCTTGGTCTCCTTGTTCCATCGGCGTTTTCCTGCCAGCGCTGGACCCGTGGGGAGCCGCTGAGAGGGAGGATGTACTGTCAAGAATTCCTGTCATGCGAGGGGAGGAAAACGGTAACCAGCGAAATCGGACTACATCTCCCAGGATGCTTAGCGGTTGAGAGGTTATGTAAACAGGAGAGCTGTTACATAACTCAAGGAAAACACGCCCTTATGTAAACAGGAGAGCTGTTACATAACTCAAGGAAAACACGCCCTTATGTAAACAGGAGAGCTGTTACATAACTCAAGGAAAACACGCCCTATAAAGGGAGGAACCGGGAGGTACAACGCTGTCGGATATTGTGTTTACACCGACGTACCTGCTTAGTGAAGAGCAGTGTTCCGGAGTGGTGCTCCAGTAAGGCAAGAACGGAGGTAGGTCGAGTCGTTACTCCCTGGGCCGTGTCTTGCCCCATCGTCACCTGTGAAGGACCCGGAAGCTCTACCGGATAACCATTGAGCTTCGCTTTTTGACTCGGATGAGTCAAAGCGCAGTGGCGCTTTTGCTGGTTGGAGTCGTAACTCCCAGCCCGACCAGAGATACAGGGACTGCCAGCTGTAACGCACACCAGGAGGTGTTTGCCGCGTTACAGACTCGGAAGTCCACAGGATCGATCGAGCGGCTGCTCTCAGTTCAGTCTTCTTTGCTTGTGATTGGGGTATCGGTGACGCATCACCAGGAGGTGACTCCGCGTCCCGGTGCAGTCTGAGGAAGAGGTTGAGCGGCGGCTCCCTTCAGGTAGAGACCCCGGCTGGGTGTTTCCCTGACTCCTCGATTCTCCCCAACACTCTTCGTGCCCCTCACAGCCTACCGATTGGCATTGTCGGCCATTTCATTTCTGCCCTCTGTTGGCATACGCCGGGATCGGCGTATATGCAGAGGACGGCTAGGACCATCCGTGCTGTGGGCTGGTAACGTACTTAGCCTGGAGGATTCCAGTGACTATAACCTTTGTTTATTCCTTGTATTATTTTTGCCTTCATTAAAATAACTAAACCTTCACAAGTGGTTGCGTTCTCATTATCGTGTCTGTTAAACGATCCTGAGACGTTCAGGGCGTTACACAGCGCATGCGTTGGCTCCGGCAAGACCTAATGAATGTGTCCTTGTGTAACATAACTGGTACTCATGTAAAGCACTACCATACCTTTGGGTTGAGTTTGCGCTATATAAATCTGTAAAAAGAAATCCATGTCTCTTGATCAAGTGTGGTGCTAGCTCTGCTCTCCACATTCATACTATGTTACATTTAGCCACCAATTAATCCTAGCGTCATCCAGAGCTGGTTCATATTATACCTTTGTATCCGGACATTCTGTTGTGGCATTGGAGCTTGTGGCATCTGCATCCATTTTGATCCAGCGGAATTTTGTATTCCCTGTTCCTGCACATGCTGTGCCTGACCCATGCTATTTCATTGAGACTGTGCATAATCTACATTTTGCATCTAATTCCCCATTAAGATAGGGACATTTGGGAAGTTTAATATGATTAAATATATTTTAATAGATTTGCTACTGTTTTTAATTTATTGTATCTTTTATGGCTGTGTTCACTGCTGAATAAAGATTGTTTATATATATATCTGATTCCACATGTTATTCACCACTTACTTACACTCGCGTTTCCAATGTCCAAGCTTGACATGGATGAGACTTTTTCAATTGGGATGCTTCAATTCCTGTTCTTGGATCTATTGGACCACCACGTCATCTGCCCTGTGACACAAAAGTCTGCTGCTGGAATCCATTCACTCCCTGCATCATAGGTACTTGATTATTGTGCCTCTGTACCCGTCCTGTGTTTTCAACTCCCACCAAATTCAGACCTTTCTGAATTGATTTTATCTCGGCTATCATTAGCTTTTCTTTAAGCTTTTTGAGTTACATCTTAATGTCATCTGCACAATATTTAGCAAGTCACAGAATTTCATCCTCTGATTTGTTCTGCCAACAGATAATCTGTTGGTGGATTCTCTCAGAAATTTCTTGTTTCAACCCAATGACAAATTTGTAAACAAACTGCCCTGCAACTCTTCCAGCAATTGCCTCTGCACCGCTATACTATTTGAAAATCTGCACCAATCTCTCATAACAGGCATGCACTGCCTCTTTTAATTCATTGTAAGTTATCTCAATTTGTAACAAATCAATCTCTTTAGGAGAGACTCTTGTTTTAAAATATGTTACCACTTGCCAGTATTTTCTCATTACCTCTCGTAACAGGGCTCCTATTCCATCATCCCTTGGAGGTTCTCCCTTCGGCCAATCCACTGTGATTTAAACTCTGCCCACAAGACTGCATGAAACTGAATTTCAAACAGGGTATTCAAATCAATCCGCAAAACCTTTGTAATCTTCACAAACGTTTCAACTTGCCTATACCATTCCATTGGCTTCTCTCTGAGTCTTGGAAAATCATCTGTGAAAGACAAAATGTCTTGTCTATTCCAGGGCACATGAACATAGCCCCCTCCTGGTACTTCTCTCATAGGGAGCATATGTGCATCCCCTATACAGCCCTCTAATCCAAACGGAAATGACTGTTCCTGTACTTTCTTAACTTCTTGATTTGCCCACCTGCTTTCCCACTTTCCTCGATCTTCCCATTTCCAATTTATCTGAACAATTCCTTTATTTACTGTTTCTTTCCTGGTACTCTCATATATTCAATGTCTTCGTCAGTAAAATTCATCCTATATGATCTCTGAAAACTCTTTAAAGTTCACATATCTATATTATATTTCTGTGCCCATTCTGTCAATCTCAGATGTGCTGTTTTTGCTCTTCTCATGATATCTTTACAAAGGAACAGTAGTGTCCCTCTTCTTTATAATCTCAGGGGATGGAGTGTCCCTTGAATTATTTCTTCTAATTCTACTTTTAGCCTGCTGACAACTAAGCAAACCCTTTTCTCAGGTGTAGCAATTACTGTAGAACTAGGACCTGCAATCAATTCCAAAGAACCAGTTGGACTAGGAACTGAAGTCAGGAATTAAAATAAATTCTGATTATTTGCAATGTCATTATCTCTGAGCCATTGATCAAATTCTTGAGAAGCTATCTCTACTAATTCTCCTGCATTAGTCTCCTTATGATACCTATTTATGATATCTGCACTTGTTCCGGGTTGAGCATTCAAAATAGTGGATTCTGAAACTGGAAAACAATTTTGTAACATTTGATCATTAACATTAGTACCCAGGTTGATTAATTCCATCAGCTTTGGAATGTAAAAACCATTTGGAATTCTGTGACAGATGTGAAAGGACACCAGCAGGATTTATGCATTTAGCCTGGCTATGCCCTGGGATAGCGGAAAACTGGGAACAAATATTTATGAAATAAGGTGAAGTAAATAATATGGAACTGTCCTTGAACCCTATGCTGGCATTATTAGGTTATCCGAAGCGACTACATACGGGGGTAAGAAGACTGGTAGATATGGGACTTCTACTGGCAAAGCGCTGGGTGGCGATTAATTGGTCAAGAAGCCCACCTCCCAAAATGGCGGCCTGAGAAAAGGATCTGATGTACTGGAATACACAGTTATACAGTGAATTGTTGCCCCCTCCCCCCCCGGAGTCGCCCTAAGAACTTCTGGAGTCTATATCATAACTATGAGATGACACGAGAGGCGGCAGCAACAACTTTAGACGACCTGTCTTGAAGTCAAGAAAGCGGAACAAATTACAGGATGCAGAGAGTGCTAGATAGTAAGCTACGTGATGCAGGTTTGCTGAGGGAGCCTATAGTACATGTACTAGAAGATAGACTATTCGAATAATGCAAACAAATGACGGGGTACGGATAAGATGAAAACAGTTCTATGTGTATTCATCTTATCCGTACCCCGTGATTTGTTTGCAGGTGGTAGTAATGATGCATAATAATTGTTATACGGTCGATGCTGGGAATAGTTGCTATTTTGTTTACAAGATGTGTTTTTTTTTAGCAGCTCTGTGGTACTGCTATAGAAGCGGTAGGTTATGCTTAATGTTTGCTCTGATGTTGTACATTGCTTCAATGATGATGTTATCATTTAAAATCAATAAAAAAATGTTTTTTAAACTATTCGGAATTCTGTACATCATTCTCTGTATTGGCTCAGTCAAATTTTGATTCTGTACGGTATTTGTATTCACAGTACTGTCGGTCTGCATCGGGACCATAGGTGTAGAAACCAAATTACTTATTATCAAATGTGGCATGTTTTCACATACTGTATTTAATTCAGTACAAACACTCAGGTGATGAACCCTGTTCATTTTTGATTCTGATTTGTAAATAGCCTTAACTGGCCCTATTGTTACAGGCACAAAAAAAGCATCTGGTGAGTATGAATCAATTAAATTCAAAGTACCTGGCATTTCTGTTCTCCTAATTACAGGAGGGAAACGTATCTCTTCTCTCGGTACCTCAGGCTTTATCCGACCTTTGGGTCTTATAGGGGTACTTGTAGGTACTAAATCCCTTCATGCTGCTTCATTATAAGGAGGTGGGCGAATCAATAACATCTCATTTAAAAGATCATCATTTATGTCATCCTCTTCTTCGTCCTTCTCTCAACCCTTTCTATCTGAGTCCAAATGTGTATTTTTATCTTTCTTTTGCCTGTCATCTCATCATTTTCTTCTTGTACTGGATATACTCCAATACCATGTAGACATCTGTGCTCCATAATTTTTGTTGAGCTTCCCATCTAGCTTCTGCCTAGTGATCCATTGTCCTATTGTATCTACCTTAGTATTGTTCTCTATCCTTTTGAATGAATGAATGAAACATCTTATAAAGCGCACGAATACCCGGAGGAGTCTTGGTGCTGTAAGGATCAGAAGAGAGCAGACGAGGGCCAGGTATATGAGGATCATTGGTTAAATAACCAAATGTTGAGGCTGTTTCTAAATGCCAAGAGAGTGGGTACTAATTTCAATTCATGAGGTTGTGCTATGTGCTACCATATGCTTAATGCTTCAAGAACTGCAGGCCTGCAAGGATCTTTCATCTCGCATATCCTACGTCTCAGATTTTCTAGAATTCTCAAAATGAATGTTCCATAATGAGGGAACTGTAAAACCTCATCTTTCTCAGTCAATAAGTGCCAGCATTCAAGCCATAGACATGGATGTAAATCTTTGTCTGACATCTGACATTACAATGTATCCTGGTGGTACCTCTACCTTTATTTTAGCAAAAACGGTATCTTCCCTTTTAACTAGTTTTCATAAAGCCTGTAAGAATTTAATTTTGCTAGTAACTGTTTACAAATTACTTCCGTAAACTCAAGAAAATTTCTCCCACAGTCAATTTGTTCCGCGATTCCAACCAATAGCAGCGCGAAACAAATGACTTAGTTAACCAATCCTAGCGCGGCGACACACCAACCGAGCAATCACAGTGCGGCTCACTGTGATATCAATCTCGCTCCTCTCAGCAACTCACCCTTCTTCACAATTTTCTCACTTTGCGTGTTTTCTTCAACAAAAATTGACACTATAATGCAAGCAACACAAACTCCCCTACTAAGGATATTCACTCTCACAAGGTAATCTAAACTTTACTACACATGTGCTGCAATGAGAATCTCGACCAGCGAAATCTCACCCTCAATTGATATCGTCAATCTCTTACATACCAGAAAACCCTTAACAAGTGTAGTCAACGACGTCTCATGACCCTCACTTAAAACCAGCAGACAACTTACTCAGTGGACTTTAACCATGTGGTCTTTACCACTTCACTCCGCTTAACACACAGTCATTTAAACAAACCCACACTCTTTAAGGAAAGGAATAGCAGCGCATATCCCTATTGATAATCACACCTCTCTTGCTGCTGCTACACACCAATTCTTATCCAGAGAGCTTTTCCATTCACCTTTCTCCACATTTCTTTTTCCTGCTGAACCAAGAACCCGGGCCTAAAATAATTTGGGCATTCTAAAATTCACTTCTCTAGTCAGAACCTTCATACTGCTACCTGATTTGCTGGAGCATTTTCTATTATTTAATTTATCTTGGTTCACTCTATTTCATCACTTACAGCGGAAATATTTACTCCTTCCTCTATTCACCCTAACCACACTGGGCCCTCCTACGATTGGCGTGAACTCCCATGTAGTTCAATATCTCAAACCTTCTGATCCATAACCTAACGGCATAATTCTTTCATGATTAATCTTTTCTCTGACTATAGGATGGGTGATTCTAACCCTCAATTACCAATCATCTCCAACAACTACTAGCTTAGGACCAAATCCCTCACAATGCACAGTTTAAATGAAGAAACTTGGACACAAATGAAAGTCACAATCTATTTAGAGTTTTGATAGTTATTGCATTAAAGAATTACAATTCATTAGTATAAGCAATTCCGTTAGCATTTCAGTTAGAAATATAACAGTTTTAATAAGAGCACTCTGCATTTGTGCAGAAATAACTAAAGTCTACTTACAAAGGTACAGAGTCCTGCTACCCATAAGATAGCAGGATGGTTCTTCAGCTAACATCAATACCCTACTCTGATCCAGGAAAAGGAAGATTTTAAGTTTCTATGGGCATTGTCCATAAAGCTAAGAAAGGAAAAGTTCACGTTTGGCAAGAAAGGTTCTTAGTCCAACTGCTACCTACTGTAGCATCAAGGTATAAGTCCAAAGGGAAATAGTTTGAATCCTTAAAGATTAGTCAGCTTAGAAATAAAGTAAGTGCAATAAAGCATTGCACTAGTCCTTAACCCCTTCAGCGCGGCGCGGATTACCGCGCTGTGCTGAAGGTTCTATTGCGCGGGCGGGGCCATGACGGAGCGGTTCCGTCATACGCACAGCGCAACCGATGCGCATGACGGAACCGCTCCGTCATGCGCAGCGAAGGGGTTAAAGAACAAAGTGCATGAAAGAAAATAAATAAGGTGCGCGTTCAAGAAAAATAATTTGAGTGTGTCCTTCTTCCAGAGTTTCTTCTTTTAAGAAGTTCATAATGAAACGTCCATGTCATGTGATGTCACACCACCACTGAAAGACCATCATCTGCTCATCTAAAGAATAGCAACATTGGCAACGTTTCCCATGTATGCTATAAGAATAGAAAGATTTGCAAATCCACATCGGCTACCTAAGAGAAATATAATACCATCTTACAGCGTTGTAGGTAACACAGTTCATGGTCCTGCCATTCCCATGGGAAAGGAATTATGTAGAGATGGATGTGAAATATATATATAGGGTTAGCTAAAGGGCTCGCTAGGCTGCCACTGGACCCCCAGTAACTATTGCAACTGAATGCGTTTTTTGCTTGCACCAAATAACATTTATGTCACAGCCGTTACTCATTGAATGCCGCGGGTCAAATTACAGATAAAATGATGATGAATGTAGACCGGTGTCATCGTCTTGATGCTCTCAATCAATCAATCATGGGTTTATTGAGCGTGACTACTCACCTGTAAGGGTCTAACGACGCTGGGGAGGAGGGGAGGTGCAGGATCCAGTTCATCAAGGAGAAGGTCTATTGAAGAGCCATGTTTTGAGGTTTCTCGTGAAGATGGGGAATGATGTTGTCTGTCTGAGGTGGAGTGATAGGGCGTTCCAGGCTCTGGCCACGAGGAAGGAGAAGGAGCGGCCTCCCGATCGGGACTTCCTGGCACAGGGGACCACGGCATAGGAGAGTTGGGCTGATCGTAGGGTCCTTTGGGGTGCGTGGAATTCGAGTCGGCTGTTCAGGTATGCTGGTTCGGTGTTGTGGAGGGCTTTGTGTGCGTGGGTGAGAGTCTTGAAGGTGATTTTAGCCTCGACTGGGAGTCAGTGGAGTGTGCGCAGGTGCTGGGAGATGTGGCAGTGTCTTGGCAGGTTGAGGACCATCTTGCGGCAGCGTTCTGGATGTTTTGTAGCTTGCGGGTGAGGTTTTTGTTTATTGTGGCGTAGAGTGCGTTGCCGTAGTCTGCTGGTGACGAGGGCATGAGTGACGGTCTTTCTGTGCTTGAGGGGGATCCATTTGAAGGTCTTGCGTAGGAGGCGGAAGGTGTGGAAGCAGGAGGATGCGACGGAGTTGATCTGGCGGTCCATTTTGAGTTCGGAGTCCAGGATGATTCCGACGTTGCGTGCGTGGTCCGTGGGGGTGGGCGGGCTTCCAAAGGCGGGGGGCCACCAGGTGTTGTTCCAGGCATCGGGGTGTGGGCCCATGATGAGTACTTCTGTTTTGTCAGTGTTGAGTTGTAGGCAGCTGCTTTTCATCCATTTGCCGACTGCTTCCATGCCTTCTTGAAAGTTGTGTTTGGCTGAGTTGGGTGTCATCTGCATATGACACAATGTTGAGTCCGTGGGTTCTGACGATGGGGGCGAGCGGAGCCATGTAGACGTTGAACAGCGTGGGGCTGAGGGAGGATCCCTGGGGGACTCCGCAGGTGGTTGATGTAGGGTCTGAGAGGAAAGGAGGGAGTCTGACCCGCTGCTTTCCTTTGGAAAAGGAAAGAGTGGATCCAGTCTAGGGCCTTGCCCCGGAACCCTGTGTCGTGAAGTCTGCATGTTAGGGTGCGGTGAGAGACTGTGTCGAAGGCCGCTGAGAGGTCGAGGAGGATGAGGGCTACTGTTTCTCCTCTGTCCAGGAGGGAGCAGATGTTGTCTGTTGCGGTGAGGAGGGTGGTTTCTGTGCTGTAATTTTTTTCTGAAGCCGTATTGGGAGGAGTCGAGGATGTTGTGCTCTTTGACGAAAGTGGCGAGTTGGCTGTGGATGGCTTTCTTGATGACTTGGCGCATAGGAGCAGGGAGATGGGTCTGTAGTTTTTTAGGAGGTAGTTTTTAGGAGGTAGTTGATCTCGGCGGGCTTCCAGTCGTCGGGGTAGGAGGCGTTCGCTAGGGAGCGGTTGATGGTGTGGCGAAGCATGGGTGCGATGGTGTCGGCGACTTTGTTGAAGATGTGGTGGGGGCAGGGGGTCCGTGGAGGCCCAGGAGTGGATTGATTTCATCGTCTTCAGTGTGTCTTTGGTGGTGAGGGCTGTCCAGCTGTCAATCTTTGGCTTCAGGTTGTCGGGGTGGTTGGTGAGGGTTCTGTGTGTTGGCTGTCTTCATCGAAGTTGTCGTAAATTTTCTGGTAGGTTGGGCGAACTCCTTGATGATGCTGAAGAGCTCTTTGCTGTTGTGCGTGTGTGTGGAGATTCTGTCTTTGATCGCTGCTTTTCTCGTATTTCTGATGAGTTGGTGGTGAGCATTGGTGGCGGCTCTGAAGTTGTTGTGGGCTTCTGTCGATTTGGAGTTCCTCCAGGCTTTTTTGAGGCGGCAGCATGAGCGTCTGGACTCCCAAGTTAGGTGGTAAACTATCTGGCTTTCTTGGCGTGTGTGTTGTTGTTCTTCTTGAGAGGGGCTACGGTGTTGGCGCTGTCGGAGATCCATCTGTGCAGAGTTCGGGCTGCGGTGTTGGGGTGGAGTTGCTGAGTGAGGAGGTGAGCTGGTCGTCGGTGATTTTAGTCCGGTTTCTTCGTGGGAGCAGGTGTGGGGTCTGTGGATGGTGGGTGTTCTGAAAGTGAAGTGGATGCATCGATGGTTTGTCCACGGGAGTTTGGTGGTGTGGCTGAAAGTGATGGAGTTTCCTGTTGTGATGAGGGGGTCAAGGGTTTGTCCAGCTGAGTACATTGGTTTGATCACGATCTGGTGGAGTCCGATGTTGTGGAGGTTATCCTGGAGGGATGTGGTGTTGGGGTCTAGTTGGTTGTCGAGGTGGAAGTTGAGGACTCCCAGCAAGGTGTAGTTGGTGGATGCAATGTCTTGCGGGGAGATGATGTCCGTGATGGAATTGGTGAATGGTCCGCAGGGTCAGGGGGTTGGTAGAGGAGGGTTGCTCGCAGGGTGGTGGTAGGACTGGCCTGTATCTTGAAGTGTAGGTGTTCCATCAGGTCTGTGGGCTCGTCAGGGAGTGTGCTCAGCCAGAGGGTGGATTTGTGGACAATACCGATTCCTCCTCCAGGGGGGCTGGGGCAGTCCTTCCGGGAGATCTTGTATCCTTGGGGAATGGTGATGGCAATGCCCAGTCCTAAGGTGTTGTTGGTCCAGGTTTTGGTGAAGAATGCGACATCCGGGGTGGTGCTGTCGAGGAGGTCCCTGATTTCGGTGGCGTGTTTGTGGAGGGATCAGACGTTGAGGAGGATGAATTGCAGGGTCTTCGGTGCGGTTGTGTTCATGCGGGCGGGTTGTGGTGGATCCCTGGTCCTGGTGGTGCTTCAGGTGTGCCAGCAGCGGTGACAGCTTAAGGGTACATGGGTGTCGGCTAGTGAAGCTAGCTTGCAGTTGTTGTTGCGACCTGGGTTGAGTGCGTGGAGTGCCGCTAGGTTGTTGCGTTGGCAGTGCCGAGGTCCAGGGTTCCTTACGCTGGTCACGTACGGGTCGCGGAGGGGCACAGACGGGCTTGCCTTTGGCTCGCCAGTGGCACGCCCGCTGCGTGCGGCTGCCATTAAGTAGGGGTCAGGGAGGGCTGGACAGCTGGAAGTGGGGAGGGGAACTGGCTTGGGATGGTCGCACTGATGGGGAGGAGCCGTGGGGCAGCAGAGGCGGGGAAAAACGGGCACAAAAGTAGGAAAAAGGAGGATGGTAGCAGAATGAAAAAGTGAAGAAAAATGATAAGTGAGTTAAAGGGTGAAAAAAAATAAAGGGTGAAAAGTGAGAAAACGGAGCAGAAAGGAGAGGATAAAGGGAGCAGAAAGCGGAGCGAGAGAAGGAGTCAGAGGTCCACTGGACCAACAGGGATGAGGCGCAGGTATATCCTGCGGGTGGAGGAAGGCCTTGAACACCAACACTTCAGGAGTGCAGGGGCTCAGAAGGGCCTCACTTGATGGAGGAGCTGCTAGGGTGGGAGAGCAATTTCACTGACAATGAGTCAGTGGTCTTCTTGCTCGCCTGTTCCTGCAGCGGCCGCCATTAAGTAGGGGTTGGGTAGGGCTGGACAGGTGGGAGGCGTGAGGGGAACTGGCTTGGGCTCATCACGCTGTGGGGTGGAGGGGCTGCGGGGCAGCAGCGGCCGGAAAAACAGGTGCAAAAGTAGGAAAAAGGAAGATGGTAGCAGAATGAAAAAGTGAAGAAAAGTGTTTAAAGAGTGAAAAAAAAGGGTGGCAAGCGAGGAAACGGAGCAGAAAGCAGAGGATAAAGGGAGCAGAAAGCGGAGCGAGAGAAGGAGTCAGAGGTCCACTGAACCACCAGCAATGAGGCGCAGGTATAACCTGTGGGTGGAGAAGGGCCTCAAACACCAACACTTCGGGAGTGCAGGGGCTCAGGAGGGCCTCACTTGATGGTGGAGCTGCAAGGGTGGGAGAGCAATTTCACTGACAATGAGTCAGTGGTCTTGCTCTGGCTAAATATTGGCACTAGAGAGCCCACAGTTCGAAGTAGTAAGTGGGTTTATTGGTGCAGCTTTACTCGTTGCCAACTTTATTGTAGTAAAGACCTCCAAGACAGTAGGTAGAAACAGGTAAGCTTTATTTCCAAAGTTGGGAGCTGCACAGAAGACGATCACGTAGGAACTCCTTTGCCTCCCAGTACTAGCCTCAACTGGCCCCAGAATCCGAATTCAACATTCCAATGTACAGAACATAATGAAACATTGTTTATCACCGCCTGCATATTTTCTTTTACTTGTAAACTTCATTTAATGCACTCCCATTAAGCGTTGTGTTTGCTTGTCTTCGTCTTATGTCTTACATTCCTACTTTTTATAGACACCTTTTCGTCGCTTATTCTACAGATAGATATAATGCACAATTTATCACCGTCCACGCCAGCGCAAATAAAAACAGTGGCGGCTGGCAGGGAATGGGGGTTGCGAGGCGGGGGGACACATTTGTTTTTTTTAAAACATTTAACTTTTGCAGGCCGCTGTCTCTCCTCCGCCTCGGTCCCTTCCCACACTGCCTTCTCCTCAGCTCCGGCAGAAGCAGGAAGCACACAGGCTCCCTCCCCTAAGCCAATCGCAATGCAGCGTTATGATTGGCCTGAGTGCTGTGGTTTGGTGCTCAGATGGGCAATGGGAGCCTGGGCATGTTCCTCACCAGGCTGTGTAATACAGCCTAGTGAGGAACATGTAAAGTGCACATGACTGTTTCGCCGGCCCAAGTGGGCCGGCCAAACAGTCATGAGCACTTAGGGGGTGCAAACCACTCCTTCCCCTAGGACCCCAGCCATGCCCTAACCTAGCCCCGTAGCAAAAAATAAAATGATAACAGGATTATTATCATTTAATTTTTTCTTTCTCCTGTTCTAAGAGCAGTGGGCCGATTCTCCTCTGCCTCAGTGGACGAGTGGACGAGCCGCCGCTGAATAAAAATAGAATTTTATTTTTAAACAATTTAATATTATGTTTAAAGTTCATACTGACATAACTTTTACACATCCATTTTGTTTCATGTCCCACACCAACTTACGTTGCCTTTCACCCATCCTTCCTCTTTATGGGTCACACCTTTGTATTCCTCTTTATTTTTGCTCCTTTGTCAAATTGGTTACTCACACACACGCGTACTTTCTCTTGCTTTCTCAAACGATTCCCTATAGCTTTCCTTCCCTTACTCTGTCTTCAGATTCGGAGCTTCCTTTTCCTGCTTTGGAATTATAAAAACACATGGATATTCAAAATTTGTCACACACTGACAAAAAATTCAGACATTACATTGTTGTTATTAACACGGTGTCTTTATAAATGCTTAGGACGAAAACTGCGGGATGCTCCTTTATTTAACAATTGTTTTTGTTTACCATTAATCATTTGATGTCAGTGCATGTATTTTCATGTCTTTAGCTGACTTTTTAACAATTTCTGATGTTTGATGCTTTCTTATTTAAAAAAGCGCTTTGACAGTGTAAGGTAAAAAAAGAATAATACTTAACGCACATAAAAAAATACTTTAGACATACTGCAAAGTAGCCATGCTGCTCTGTGACATTAAATGAAATGAAAATAAGATTTCTAAAGCGCACTAATACCCACAGGTGTCTAGGCGCTGATGCTCCATGAGGAAGAGTAGCAGGGAAACAGACCCCCTCCAGCAGTGATGTTGTGCAAGAACGCGTTTGACCTAATTATTAAAGAGCCATGTTTTCAGCGCTTTGCGAAAGGTGAGCAAATTGTTTGAAGTTTTGAGGGTAAGTGGCATAGTGTTCCAAAGTTTAGCAGTCGTGAATGCAAAGCTTTTTCCTCCCCAGGTAGCCCTCTTAAAATTGGGGACAGTCAGATTAGCCTGAGAGGCCGATCTTGGATTTCTGGCCGGGACAGAGCGATGGAAGAGTTGCCCAATAGAGACTGGTCCCTTGGAGTGGAGGGCCTTGAAGGCTAAACACAAGGATTTGAACACCACTCTTTTCTTCACCGGGAGCCAATGAAGTGATGGAAGAGACTTCGATACCGACGGATGTTTTGGGATCCCTAATAGTAGCCTAGCTGCCGCGTTCTGGACCATTTGTAGTTTGTCTAAGGCTTTTTTGTGGGCTGTCAGGAAGAGCCCGTTGCAATAGTCTATGTTAGCAAAGACTAGAGTGGTAATCACCGCTTTCCGTAGGTGTAAAGGGATACAAAGGAAAATCTTCCTGAGAGATTTAAAGATGAAAAAACAGGATGAAGTATCCCACAAAAGAAAGTTTTTCATCAAAATGAATTCCCAGATTTTTCACCTTTGGCACGGGAATAGGGAGTGGACCCATTTCCTGAGGCCACCAATTGGGGCCCCAGAATGATAGATTGTTGCCAAATAATAACACCTCCGTTTTGTCGGAGAGAAGTTTCATACAATTGTGGAAACATTTTGCTATGTTGTTGGCGTTTTCTGTGACTGACACCACAATCTGGGTGTCGTTAGCGTAGGAGACAACCGAAAAGCCAAGGTCTTTGATCAAAGAGGCCAGAGGTGTAGACATGGCTGAAAGACATTGGCAAATCCAATAGCTCTCACATAGGCGAGATCTATTGGCTTTGCCAAAGCTTAATTTGCGTTTATTTGTATTTTTTTCCTCTCTTTGCCTGATGTTCTTCTGTTGGTCCCCCCTCCCTTGCCCAACTCCCTATAGTGCCCCTCACCCCGGACTGAATTCTGCCCACACCTGCTCCTCTTTTGCTCCAGTGAACTTCCATAGTGGTGTTGTCGTTCTTTAAAATATATATATATATATATTCACTGAAAAAACCATAGGTTTCACACATGTTATAGTTAGCTGGACATTTTACTGATAAAAAACCAATGAAATTCCCCCGTTATAGTTACTGTAGGCAACTATAACTCACGCGACCGCAATCCTCTGCTGATGCTAATACTGTATTTAGACACTTATTTGCCCATGTCTTCTTCCATTAAATTTTAGCTATACATATATTACAAATATTTTTTTTTCATAAAGACACATATGTCATCAGCAGAGGATTACGGTCGCGTGAGTTATAGTTGCCTACAGTAACTATAACGGGGGAATTTCATTGGTTTTTTATCAGTAAAATGTCCAGCTAACTATAACATGTGTGAAACCTATGGTTTTTTCAGTGAATTTGTACGGTTTTTTAAATGCTAAGTTACTTTACGCCATTTGTGGCGTGCGCGCCCACTTAACGCATTTCGTTCCATGCGCGCACGGTGCGCTTCGCGCACCGTGCGCGCACAGTGAGCACGCGGTGCGCTTCGCGCACCGCGTGCCCACATTACGCTAGATGGGCCATGAACGCACGATGCGCTTCGCGCACCGTGCGCACATGGAGGACATATGAAGAGCAAACTCTTAAATCTGCTTTTCATTTTTTTTTTTTTATTTTTTTTACCGTACGCTTACCGTAAGCTTACGGTACGCGTACCCCGTGATTTTTTTTAAAATCAATAAATGTTTTTTTTGTACTTTTCTGTCCTTCTTTGACCCCCTTACAAATGTTAGGGGGTCTGTAACTCTCCTCATTGCCCCTTTTCCTTGTTTTCTCTGTTTTTTTTCTGAGTGAAACACACAAAATGGCGGCCGCCGCTTCCTGGTTTCGGCCGATTCGAATGTTTACTAAGATCTATGGGCCAATCAGAATCTCCTTCGCGCACGCCATGTTTCTTCCGTACGCTTACCGTAAGCTTACCGTACGCGTACCCCGTGATTTTTTTTAAAAATCAATAAATGTTTGTTTTGTACTTTACAGTCCTTCTTTGACCCCCTCACAAATGTAAGGGGGTCTGTAACTCTCCTCATTGCCCCCTTTTCTTGTTTTCACTCTTTTTTTTTCAGAGTGAAACACAGAAAATGGCGGCCGCCGCTTCCTGGTTTCGGCCGATTCGAATGTTTACTAAGATCTAAGAGCCAATCAGAATCGCGCTCGCGCACGCCACCGTACGCTTACCGTAAGCGTACGGTAAGCGTACCGTAAGCGGGCTCAGATATATATATTGATTTAAAGGCTATTTTCTCAGAATCTACTGAACAGATTTACACCAAACCTACAAAAGGCACTTCCTTGACCTAGGGACTACCTCTCTGCCAAATTTTGAGTAATTCTGTTCAGCCGTTCGGGCTGTAGCTCATTCTAAAGGTCCTATGGAAAAATGCATGGGAAAAACGCGTTTTGGGACCCCCCTTTTATCTCAGCCCCCGCTTGACGGATCCCCCCGAGACTTTCAGGGTAGGAGCGGAGCGTAGCGCCCCACCTATTTTGAGAAATTCGCGAGGATTCGTCGACCGGCGCCAAAGTTATTCAAAATAGAATGTTGAGGTTTTCCTATGGAAACGTGGTCCTAACTATAACTACCTACTGGCGACCGCCAGTAGGTAATATATATATATATATATATTGGGGATCCTAGCAATGGCAACTTCCTGCCAGGACACTCCTTTTTCACACTACGCTTTCACACACATTTAAATACCTTTTTTATGCACTGCTCAAAGATTGGCATTCACAAAAAAAGATGCGGTGACACATTGCTCTATGCGTGCACAACATGATGCATAGTCCCCATGTGTCAATGATGCATGGTCGTGTACGTGTCAATGCGTATTTTTTGCTGGTGCTGCTAAGAATCACGAAAAATATCTGTGTTTCTTGCTGATGCTTAAAAGCACTGGGAAAAAAAGCATTGGCAAAGCCCGGAGGTCTGCATTGGCAGCCAGAGGTGAGAGCTGTTGGCTTTGCCAATGCTTGTTAGGTTTGGGTTTTGGCAATGCAGCTCTCAAGCATTCATATTGCTAACAAATTATTAAGATAGGGATATCGGTCTGTTCCTTTCAACCACTGGCTTTTAGACCAACCTCTTTCAGTCATTGGTTTGAGTTTCTGGTGGGCTGCCACATAGTCTGTAGAGTTGGGATTGGCCTGCTGTAGCGAAAAAGTGCTCCAATTGGGGACAGCGGGACTGCAGCGAGATCAGCAGCACGGGATGAGGCTTGTGGTGACGTGGCAGCTGTGTGCTGCATACAAGGCCTACCCGCTGAGAGGTGCGTGGCGGACCCTGCTGCCTGGAGTGGTGATCTGAGAGCGGGGATCTGACTGCCGTTGACTGCGGGGAGAAGAGTAGCTGCTGTCACCCCGACGATAGACGGAGGCCCCGGGGAGGAGACCAAAGGGCCGTGGGCGCTAAAATGATCGCGGTGCTCACCATAGAGAGGGTTGGAGGGGGCCTGCTGCGGCACTGCGACGCCTTGGGGGACCAGTTCAAGCGACTCCTTAGAAGAGGGGTAAACTAGACAGAGCAAGGAGTGTTGTGAGTAACGGGGCAGGACGCGCTCTGCTGACTGGCATAGATTTGCTGGCATGAACCTCTACTGCAATAAATCCATGTGAACCACCGAGTGGTAAGTGCACAGTGAGCGCCTCAGGTGCATGCTGGGGAAGTCCCACTGGTAGCTCAGGCCATGGAACTGGTGGGGGCTGCCCTGTGCCAGCTAACAGTGGTGGCTGGCTGGCACCAGCGGAGAATCGATGAGCCTGAAGACCACAGCTCCTTATCAGCACCAAACCCCAATGTGGCTAAGCTCTAGAGAGTGTAGCAGCCATAAACTAGATAGGGGCAGAGACTACTGTAAGTCCTACTAAAACCACCTCCTAGAACAATAGCCAGGGGCATCTGAAGTGCGCAGCACTGAACTTATCAAAGCAAAAAATGTTCAATCACTCTATCTCATGCCAGTTGACACGAATAGTTGGGGCATAACATGGGCAAGACGGACAGGACCCAGTCCAAGCTCCAATTTGAATCGCGCAAGACTCCTAGGCCAAGGGAGGCTGACACAAATGCTACAGAATCTGGATCGGAGACCAATGACCCCACCACAGAGAGAGCTTAAGCAGATACTCGCAGCCATGCAGCGTAGCCTGACGAAAATAGATGGGAATATAGATGATTCATTCAGAATCAATAGAATGATGAAGAGGCAGGATAAACATCCTGAGAGACTGGACACAGTGGAGAGTAGAGTGTCCAAAGTAGAAGATGTGATAGCTGCAGAGTCAACAGCGCATAAGAAGATGGACAAAATACTCCACATTCTACAAGCAAAAGCAGAAGATTCAGGAGAAAGGATTGTGGGTGTAGCAGTGACAACCAACATAGATGATATGGAGCAATATGTGGAACGCCTCCTAATTGCCCTGCTGGGAAGAGATACGTTCTCAGAGATCTTCGTAGTGGATTGTGCCCACTGCTCTCTGGCAGCCAGACCGATTCCGGGAGCTAATCCCCACACCCCTCATCGCCAGGCTTTTAAACTATAGGGATTGGGACGCTGCACTCCGCAGAGCACTGGACCTGAAAACCTTGTAGTATGAAGGCTCTGATTGGTTCCTGTACCCGGATTTCACGCAACAGGTTCAAGAGGCACAGCATCTATTTGTTCCAGTGAACGGTCAAGACTGCTTCATTTAAGCAATGGGAGCACATGGTGTTTTACATCCTGTTAAGAGTGGCTGTGGCCGATGGGGAGTTTCGGAGCTGGTAACATCCACCCCCATGTGTGCACCACCATATTCAAACTGTAGTTTTTGATTGTTTTTCGTAGGGGGATTATCGGGGAGGGTGGGGGAGGGACATGGTTGTGCTATGCCAAGTTTGGGCTCACATAGCGTGGGAAGGATGTTCACTGGGACTGTTTTATGCTTGTCATTATTTAAAAAAAGTGTAATACACTGTTTAACTGGACATGACCGATGCTTGCAGACTGACATAGCGTGATGGGAGACGTGGGGCAGACAGCGGTAGACCAATCTTACAAACCGCGGATCAGATTTCTCAACTGGAATGTGAGGGGCCTTAATGACCATTGCAAAATCTGCTAGGTGGTGGCATATCTTAAAAGGCATAAAGTAGATGTGACAATATTGCAGGAGACACATTTAGCCCTAGGTAGCAGCGCACTGACGCAGCAGCGATTACGGGCCGCTATTGCGCCGCAGGATTCTCCTCGTATGCTCGTAGGGTCCTCATATGTGTAGATGGCAGATAAGGGATCCAAGTAAAAGAAGTATGTGTAGACCCGGGGGAGGGGGGCAGGTTCGTAGTGGCCCTCTGCTGTAAGGAGAACTTGGAGACTCTTCTGATTGGGATATACAGCCCCAATCACGATGACCCGCAGTTCTATTGCTCACTTAGTGCTTGCCTGCTTCAGTGGGGTGATTTGCCCAAAATCTGGTGGGAGACTTCAACTGTGTACTAAATCCAGAATAGGATCATACGATGGGGCCGCCTGGCCATTCCTCTGCGGCTGCCAGGGCACTCCTTGAGATATAGGAATATATGGGGTTGGTGGACATATGAAAGCATCGCTCTCCTGATGGCACAGGGTTTACATATTACTCCGCCATACATAATATTCACACTTGTATAGACTTCTGGATGGTATCTTGGAGTCAGGTGGCCAGTACTACTCATTGTGGACCACTCCTGCGTACCTACTCTGACCACTCACCTGTGGTATTGGAGCTGGAGATCCATGGCTGAGGGCCGCTGTGTTCACCTGGCGATTTCCCCCGTATTCCTTTTTGGACTTGGTTTTCAAGGCAGAAATAGCTCAAGCCATAGGGGAATTGTTTACCAATAACGTAGGGTCAGTCAATAGCTTTGCCACAGTTTGGGAGACTTTTAAGGTTTATATTGGGGGTATCACCCCTGCTATGACACAGATAACGCTGGAATACCCCCTGAGTTGGACAACCGGGGCCATCCGGTATCTGGGTATACAGAGTCACAATGATCCAGCAACTGTCCTAATGCATAATTACGGGAACGCAACACAAAAATTAGAAGATGAAGTAGAACTTTGGATTAAGCTGCCACCTTCGTTAATGTGACGCATAGCCATCATGGAGATGGCAGTGCTTGCCAGATTTTTATTGTTGTTCTAAAATATCCCAATGCTCCTGCCACGTTCGTTGTTTGTTACATTACGATTTCTGATGCTTAGGATGGCCTGAGCTGGAAAACAACCAAGGGTGAGGTGGGAGGTCCTTACTATGCTGTATGCTATGGTCGGTCTAAATGCACCGGACTTAGAGTTATACTACAAGGCATCGCAAAGCACCATTGTGTATCACTGGCTCCACGGCCCACATGACTAGCCTCATTTATATATTGAAAGAGATGCTGTGGACCCTCATACGCTCCCTCACATGTTATTTCGTAACCTGGAAAGCCGCCATAGTGAATTTGATTCCCTGAATACCACGATACATGTCTGGCGGAACTTATTAGACCAGCAGTCTGGCTCCTTGCCATACTCCCCGCACATTTCGGTATAACGGTGCTCCTGGTTCCCGGTGGTCAGGAAGAGCGTGGCGAAGACCTTGCAATAATTAGGAATAACTAAAATGGGAGATCTCTTTCAAGGGAGGTGAAGGGATGGGAAGCTTTTCAGGACAGGGCAGAGACACTGACAACCCTTACCCGCTTTCAATATTTTAGGGTCAGGCACACATTACGAGAACTATTAGGAGACAACATGCAGGAGTCCCCACACATTACGGAACTCTCCTCCCTGATACAGTCAGACACCTTGCTAAATTGTTTACGAAACTGTACGCCCTTGCACAAGAGGCACGTAGGCCGGGCATGACAAAGGCGCGACTGGAATGGCAGAGCGATGTCTGCAGGGCTATAGATGACAAGTGCTGGAGGTACTGCTGTTCCGTGACTAAAGCAGTTTAGTTCAATGGACGACATAGACTAATACATTTTAAATACGTCACTGGAGTATATTACACACCAGAGAGACTTTACAGATATGGGTTACGTGATACAGCGGTATGCCAATGGTTTCGTGAGCGTGTGGCTGATTTTATGCATATTGCATGGCACTGTCCTGGAATAAATGAGTTTTGGGGAACTGTCTTCCAAGAGCTGGGAGTCATCTTAGGCACCTCAGTAGAGATGGATCCATTACTGTCTCTCCTGGGTTACGACAAGCTAGTGGACAGAGCAGACAGGAGATTAGCAGCCATTGGTTTGCTGTTGGCCAAAAGCTGAGTGGCGATACGATGGGATAGGGGTCCAGTTCCCACTCTGGCGGATTGGCATGTAGATATGGTATACTGTATTAGCAGTCAGATGTATATAGTGACCTACTCCCACCTCAAAGTCGTTCCAAGAATTACTGGGGTCTATATCAAACATATCTAGTACGGAAGGTGAATGGAAAAGCAGAGGGAGAACAAGATGAAGTCCCGTAAATGCCTGATGCAATTGGAATGGGAGCTGAGATGGCCTTATGGGTGCACAAAGAGAAGTAGGCTTCAGACAACTGAAGGGCTGGTAAGACTATCGCTGCTGAATTCGAGTAACGGTTGATATGACACCAGGATGTGTATACTAGATCCACACTGTCTGCGAGACTATCGCCATGGTGCGCCTTGTTAAGACTATTGTTTAAATGCATACTGCTGTAATTGGTGCTCTGGTATTGTGCTGTAATGAACAAACATTTACTTATAAAACTATGGCCATGATGTATCCAGTCAGTCTATGTGTATATTTCGCTAATAGAGAAAAAATAAACATAGCCCTTTCTATTTGCTCCTGCTGCCTGCCTCCTCCCTACTGTGTATTGCTCAAATTTGCTAATGCTGCATATGTTAGAACATTAAACCCAGACCTTTTGACTTTGCCAATATGTGTAATAAGGTTTGGCCTGGAGACAGATTCAGCTTGTTCCCCAGCCTCATTCAGTAACAAGCACTGGCAAAGCCAATAGATCTGGCCTTGGCAACCCTACAATGGTTTTTTTTTATGGAAAACATATGCAATAGGCATTTAACCCATAAAATATCATAAAAGGTACAAATGCCACATCAGTGGACATACGTTTACAAAAAATAGGTATAAACTAACCCATTGCAAAAAGACATTTTGAAAAATGTATGAAATGAAGGCTGAGACTGTCCAACCAGCTCTGGATCTGCATGGCACCAACTGTGAGGTGAATGTGTACAAGCAAAATGCTGTATTCGCAGTATCTATCATTGTATGCTGTGGTAGGCAGAAGCGACACTATAACATACACACGTGCACACACACACACACGTTTATTTTTGTGACAATTTGTTTGGCAAACATGAGGCTGGTGAGATACCTAAAGCTGTTTCGAGGTCCGATCTAAAAGGAAATCATCAATAAAACATGCATGCATATACACAAACATAAAGGGGCTCTTGGTCGACCCAGGCTCTGGCTTTCACCTTACTACACGGCCAGTGACTTGTGACGATATGGCAGCTGATGCACAGTGCTAAAGAGGATCAGAGTGATTAAATTAGGTATCAAACCCTGCCAACAAGAAACACAAGCAGGAGCTGTGCTTGGCTAGAAGAGTGGGATTTATCTATGTTGTTATATCCCTTCATTAGTGCCAGTCAACTTAATTAAGTTACTAAAGAAATTACTTTAACGATAATAAAAAAAACTCATATATATTTTAACCAAGAAATAATACTTCTTGGACGTTACATATATTCTGATACATTTGTTGCCTGATCAAGGCATTCTATTCCCGCACCATCTTCCAAGAGTGTTTGAGCAAATCCTACAGTGCACTCGTAGGCCCAGTTGCTTGTGAGTTGATTCACAAGATATCATTACATCGTAGTGATGAGCAACAAAGGGGCAGCAGCCACTCCAGTCTCCCCCAGTATAGAATGAAAAGCTCCTCAATTCATACCCAGAGCTGCAACCTCACTGCCCCAAAAGTCAAAGCCTAAACAGGACCAGATCAGAGATGTCCGAGTGACAGAAATTCATGAGCAACAGCTTCAGATTTTAATCTTGCCAAATGGATCTATCATAAAGATAAAGACCATGGTACCGCATAGGGAGTTTTTTTAATAACAAACTTTATTCAATTTTGGCATGATAAAACAGATCCATTATGGTCCCTAACTACAGTTCATAAATCATAGAGTCCCCCACTCTCCCAACAAACTCTAATAGTCTCACCAAGTCCCCCAGATCTTCGCATGTTTACGTGGACAGCTCCTTGCTCTGTAGAACCGCTCCTCCATCTTGGTGCACCATTCCATCGCACTCCTCCACTTTGAGTGTGGGGGCGGTTGATTACATGACTAGTGGCTGGCAATATCTCTTTTGGCCAGATGTGTGGCCAGTCCTAATAGAGTGTGCTCTGCTCACATGGTCCTCATATCATCCAGGATCCCTTAAACAGCCATCCAGTGGGTCATGTCAAGGGGAGCCTCGAGGAACCCATTAAGCTTTCATTCGATAGATCGCCAATAAGGCACAATTACCAGGCCTGATCACACTACATAAAAGAAGTTGGCATCTGGTGAAGTAAATAGGTCACAGCTGGGAGATGGTAACCTGCCCACGTGCCAAAGCCTGCAGGGTTGTAATCTACTGTATGGAGATAGTTTAGTTCTACGACAAGGTGCTGTGAGGAAATGGCAGGGGTGCAGGGGGCCATCCTGGCATCCTGGCATCTCTCCAGTCTACATCATCTAGGGCACCACCCCCCCCACCCCCCCCACAACTTGAGTTTAAGGCGGGAAAACCTCTCTGGAGAGTTAAAGATCAAGGATTTGTAAATTTGGGAGATCCCACCTTTCCCCGGTTGGCCCAGTTGGAGCTTGGCATCTAAGGGACTGAAGTCGGGAGATCTTGTAGAAAGGATGAGTGAATGTCCAGGTATGCCAAAGCAGGAGGTATCTATGGAATTGTGTGTTGGATAAGGAGAAAATTGATTGCAGATCCTGAAAGAATTTCATCGCCGAATCTTGCCAAACATCCCCCAACAGCTATATCGCAATATTGTCCCATTTAGCAATCCTCTCCAGAAGGACTGCCTGAAAGAGCCATGTGCCTCTACAGAGCGGTGTCAGCCAGTTGGGCCTCCCATACCAACTCATCATCCGAGATGCCGTCTTCCACGTCTAGAGGACCACTCTTGTCTGAGGGTGGAGGGAGGTCCTTCAGGATTGGTCCTCCATACAGCAAATGCAAGATGCTATTTAAGCCCAAAAGTGAGAGCTCGGCTCTGAAGGCGGGGTCTCCCCACCTCTGTTAAGTCAGTCGTTAATCAGTAATAATTGGGCAGCCCAGTAGTATAGTTTAATATCAGCCATGCCCAGCCCCCGTCGTAGGTGGACTGGCAGCATTTATCAAAAGTTTGTAAGGCATACATGAAGCGCGGGAAGGATCCTCACCTTAAAAAGAGCAACCCATGCAAGAATCCCTAAGAGAAGGGTCCCCCAACGTAGAAAGTCCTCTTTCATTTGCAGCACCAATGGCTTCAGGTTAGGCTTTCAGGTTAGAGTGGGCTCCACACTTTTAAAACTCCCAGATATTGGAAACTGAGTCACCTCGCAGGGATGATGGTCTACCAGGAATCCACTTCCGTACCCTGATCCATAGGAATCACAAGGGATTTCGCCCAGTTGTGAATGGAGGCAAGAAGCGTCTCCAAATAAGTCGAGAATGCGATGCGCTCGTGGACCGTTCTCTTGGGTGTGAATAAGGTAGAGGAGTACGTTGTCCACATTTAAAGCAATCTGCTCTTCACGCCCTGTCCCCCAGCTCCAGTCGCAAGGCAAGCCAGAGGCTCAATGGCCAAGAGAAAGAGGAGGGGGTGCAGGGGCCCTTTCTCATTCCCCTTTAAATAGGAAAAGGTTCAGAGACCACCTTATTGTCACTGACTTGGGTGGCTGAGGAGGAGTACAAGATTCCTATGACGTGTTGAAAACGCAGTTCAAATCCCTTTTTTACCTGCAGAGGATCTAGTTATGTCCAGTCAAAAGTGTCAAATGCTCTCTCAAAGTAGAGCAACACTCCTGGACCAGAATGCTCATGTTTGCGGGCCAAAGCCAGGTGTAGACACCAGATTCAGTGCTGGGTGCTTTGAGACGGCATACAGCCACACTGGTCCGCGTGGACCAAAGTTGGAAGTACTGCCAGAGGTCAACGGGCAAGGATCTTAGCGTAGAGTTTGTACTCGGTATTAATTAATGAAACGGGTCTACAGGCAGAGCATCCATTACATGGCCTCACTGGTTTATGGATTAGGACTGACACGGCTAGGTCCATCTCTTATGGGCATCCCAGCGAGGGCCTGCACCTCTGAATATATGCTGTGCAGATGGGGAGTTAGCACATCGCAAAACTTGCGGTAGAATTCTACCGGGAACCGGTAAGGGCCTGGCATTTTTCTGGTATTCAGGTCTGAGAGGGCGTCACGTATCCTTCAGTGTCACCAGAGCTTCCAACTCAGCTCATTGAGCCCCAGCAATCCTGTGTAAGGGGATGCCAGAAAAGATCGAATTTAGTGGTCCGCATAGGGGTCTAGAGGAGCGACAGTGAGAAGCAAGCGTCTCTGTGAGATATACCACTGAGGTCTGTTGCTGTCTAGCTTCATCCACTATTTCATAAATAATCCTGGACAGCAGCTCTCAGCTGGCCAGCCAGAAAAAGTAGCTTGCCTGATTTGTCCCTGTGTTCATACACTCGTTAGGTGGTCGCCCTCCAAGATTATCGTGCCTTCTTCAGCACAAGTTAGTGGAGGGAGCTTTTGCACAACTCCAGTTGGTGAAACACTTTTGGGGTGGGGTCAAGGGTATACTGTCTCCTGAGCACGAGGACCTGTGTCTCGAGCTGGAGAGTCCGGTCCCGTCGCGCTCGTTTTTTACCACATATGTTTGTTTTCGGTAGGCCCCTAACAAGCGCTTTACCGGCCTGCCACAGTATGAGCGCAGAGGCCACCGTGCCTAAGTTATGTTTGTAATAGGCCTCGAGTTCCAGGGCTAAGATATCAGTATATCCAGGGTCTATCAGATACCAGTTGTTAAGGCGCCCCATCGGCTGTCCAGGGGGGATCCCAGGTGAAGGTGAACAAGTGAATGGCCAGAGATACCTCATGGAAGGATATGGGTGAGCCCACTTCAGCCACTGGCTACCTTCACTGTGAGTGACTGTATTCTGCCCAATCACAATAAGCACATCCACACAAATAGTAGTTCCCTTCAGTGCTAGGGACTACTATGGCAATATCTGCTTTTTGAGACCCAAAAATTATTTTTACATCCACCAAATAAGTAATACCAATAAACACAGAAAACAGATGCAAGAGATGGAGCTAGTGGGAGCGTTTTTTCTCACGGCCACCTCGCCACTCACCACATGAAAGAACCCTGACTAGTAGCGTACTGTGATCGGCTAGCTGACCTGATCTGACCTGACCGTGAAGGACTCTCACCTGGCAGATGTCCGCGGCGGTTTCGGCGGCGTCTAAACCCGAGGTCCGGACTCCCAGCGCCCTTCTCCGCGTTTGGAGCGGCTACAGAAGGACAAAACTACGAGCCTGGATCTCCGTTACACTACGTTGTCACTGCAGCATGGATTCCATCTTCGCTGAAGTGACTCGAGAGTGCTTGAAGCTGCTGGGTGGTGGTGGCAGAAACAGTGAAAGGGCGCCCAAAACACCGATCTGGAAAAGCAGTGGCAGCGAGGAATGACTACTCGCGGACAGAAGACCCTCAAACTGAAGGCAACAGTAACCCGCGAGGAGCTAGAAAAAGATAAAATGGAGAAGACAGTGGATAAAATGGACCCTCCAACCAAAGGTAAAAGGGAGGTAGGGACAAATAAAAAAAATATGGGGAGGCTTGCAGGAGCGAGCTGTTTAAAAGAGAATGTAGCGGGCAGTGCTGGGGGCTCTCCATCTATTGCCAAACACTTCACTGTACTTAAAATACCGCCAACATCTATCTCCACCTCCACCGACTTAAGCACTCCTGCTGGGGGTAATTTAGACAACTTAAAGCCACCCAACTCAAAGCTTCCTGATCAGGTGAATATAGAACAAGGGCCACCCAATTAACCTCGCAAGTAGCCGCGGATGATCTTGGCAGGGGGCCTACTGGGAGCAAGATAGAGCGGGCACTGGAGTCCTCTATTTGTGTCCAAGATACTCCCATTGTTACTGACACTGCTACTGCCTCCGCTGCCACCACTGCCCCCGACCATGAAACTGCTGGAAAGGCTCTCTGGGGGGAAAAAGAGGCTGAGGTCCCAAATACCTGAGCCCCAGATCAATAGACCTACAGACCCCAGATCTAGTGAATGAGAATTTATTTTCTGTCTCAGATGGATCTCTGTCTGGAACGGGAAATGAGTCTCTGAGTTCAACAGAAAGCAGCAAGTCTGAAGGAAAAGGATCCAACTCCGCTTCTAGAACCATCCAAAAGAAAAAGACCAGGAGTAAAAGACGTAGCCAGCTGAAGTGAGATTATTCAGACTCACATGGGCTACTACCTGTGGGGGCCTCCAATCTACAACATGAAGCCAGCCCACCGCTAACCGCTGCAAATCCGACTGAGACCCCCTTGTCCTCTATTTTTGTAACGCCCTGAACGTCTCAGGATCGTTTAACAGACACGACAATGAGGACGCAACCACTTGTGAAGGGTTAGTTATTTTAATGAAGGCAAATAACATACAAAGAACAAACAAAAGTTATAGTCACTGGAATCCTCCAGGCTAAGTACGTTACCAGCCCACAGCACGGATGGTCCTAACCGTCCTCTGCATATACGCCGATCCCGGCGTATGCCAACAGAGGGCAGAAATGAAATGGCCGACAATGCCAATCGGTAGGCTGTGAGGGGCACGAAGAGTGTTGGGGAGAATCGAGGAGTCAGGGAAACACCCAGCCGGGGTCTCTACCTGAAGGGAGCAGCCGCTCAACCTCTTCCTCAGACTGCACCGGGACGCGGAGTCGCCTCCTGGTGATGCGTCACCGATACCCCAATCACAAGCAAGACGACTGAACCGAGAGCAGCCGCTCGATCGATCCTGTGGACTTCCGGGTCTGTAACGCGGCAAACACCTCCTGGTGTGCGTTACAGCTGGCAGTCCCTGTGTCTCTGGTCGGGCTGGGAGTTACGACTCCAACCAGCAAAAGCGCCACTGCGCTTGGACTCAGCCGAGTCAAAAAGCGAAGCTCAATGGTTGACCGGTAGAGCTTCCGGGTCCTTCACAGGTGACGATGGGGCAAGACACGGCCCAGGGAGTAACGACTCGACCTACCTCCGTTCTTGCCTTACTGGAGCACCACTCCGGAACACTGCTCTTCACGAAGCAGGTACGTCGGTGTAAACACAATATCCGACAGCCTTGTACCTCCCGGTTCCTCCCTTTATAGGGCGTGTTTTCCTTGAGTTATGTAACAGCTCTCCTGTTTACATAAGGGCGTGTTTCCCTTGAGTTATGTAACAGCTCTCCTGTTTACATAAGGGCGTGTTTCCCTTGAGTTATATAACAGCTCTCCTGTTTACATAAGGGCGTGTTTCCCTTGAGTTATGTAACAGCTCTCCTGTTTACATAACCTCTCAACCGCTAAGCATCCTGGGAGATGTAGTCCGTTTTCGCTGGTTACCGTTTTCCTCCCCTCGTATGACAGGAATTCTTGACAGTACATCCTCCCTCTCAGCGGCTCCCCACGGGTCCAGCGCTGGCAGGAAAACGCCGATGGAACAAGGAGACCAAGCGCCGAGCATGAACCCCTTCAGCCGGTTCCCATGAATGCTCCTCCGGGCCATAGCCTTTCCACGCAACCAGGTACCACAGCTTCCCCCTGCGCCATTTGGACGCCCGTATGCCCGACACTTCATACTCCACCTCCGACTCCACGCATACCGGCCTAGGTGTCCCAGACGGCTTGGAGGGTGCTGGTTTGAGCAATGATACATGAAAGACAGGGTGTATCCGCAATGACTGGGGCAAGCACACCTTCACGTTCATGGGACCCATACACTTGGTAATTCGATAGGGGCCCATGTACTTGGGATGGAACACACTGTTCTTTCGAAACCTCATGTTTCTTGTGGATATCCAGACGTAGTCTCCAGTGCGGTACAGTGGCCCGGGCCTTCTCTTCCTATCTGCCGCAGCCTTGTATCTTCTCTTGGCCTCTATTAGGACAGCCCTTGAGCGCATCAACGTGTCTTTTATGTGTGCCACCCTGTCCGCTGTGGCGGGAATCCTGTCCTCTCTGAACGGATGTAGAAATGGCAAGAACCTGGGATGTTGGCCATAGTTGCTATAGAACGGAGATGACTGTGTGGAGCTGTGAGTGGCGTTGTTATAGGCTATCTCTGCAACCCATAGCAAGTCGACCCATTCTTCCCTGCCCTGGTCCACAAAACATCGCAGATACTGTTTGAGCGTTTGGTTCAGGCGCTCGGTTTGGCCGTCCGTTTGAGGGTGGTAGCTGGTGGACAGGGCGGTCTTAACATGCAGTGCAGTGCACCAAGTCTTCCAGAATTGCGCAGTAAACTGCGACCCCCGGTCCGACACGATCACCCCAGGTAATCCATGCAGTCGTACCACATTCTTTAGGAGTAGTGACGCCAATTCCCCGGCCGTAGGGACTCTCTTGCAGGGGATGAAGTGCCCCATTTTCGTCAAGTAATCCACCACCACCAGTATTGCCGTCATCCCCTGGTCTACCGGTAGGCCCACCACGAAGTCCAGTGATATGCTATCCCATGGTCTATCCGGGGTCGGAAGTGGATGTAAGAGCCCTTGGGTTCGGCCATGGTCGGCCTTCATGGTAGCACACGTAGGACACTCCTGTCCCCACCTCCTGACATCCACTCTCATGGTTGGCCACCAGAAATGCCGTCCCATGCTAGCCACCGTTTTTTCAAAGCCCAAATGACCTGCGCATGGAGAGTCATGGCACCAGATGAATGCTTGTTTCCTTAGCCTAGGCGTGGGTATCAATAGGCACCTGCCCTTCAGGGGTATCCCGTCCTTCAGCTGCCATTCTCTGTGACTGAGGAGCCACCTCCGCCATGCGAATGACCTGATCCCTCTCTTTATTCCCCTCAGGAAAGTATCCGGTTGGATAACCCCCAATACCATCCTCGGGGAAATGATGGAACGCTCGGTCGCAGGCAATGGTTCCTTAACTGCAGAGGACGGTTAGTGTTATTAAGGTCGGATATTTTGTAACGCCCTGAACGTCTCAGGATCGTTTAACAGACACGACAATGAGGACGCAACCACTTGTGAAGGGTTAGTTCTTTTAATGAAGGCAAATAACATACAAAGAACAAACAAAAGTTATAGTCACTGGAATCCTCCAGGCTAAGTACGTTACCAGCCCACAGCACGGATGGTCCTAACCGTCCTCTGCATATACGCCGATCCCGGCGTATGCCAACAGAGGGCAGAAATGAAATGGCCGACAATGCCAATCGGTAGGCTGTGAGGGGCACGAAGAGTGTTGGGGAGAATCGAGGAGTCAGGGAAACACCCAGCCGGGGTCTCTACCTGAAGGGAGCAGCCGCTCAACCTCTTCCTCAGACTGCACCGGGACGCGGAGTCGCCTCCTGGTGATGCGTCACCGATACCCCAATCACAAGCAAGACGACTGAACCGAGAGCAGCCGCTCGATCGATCCTGTGGACTTCCGGGTCTGTAACGCGGCAAACACCTCCTGGTGTGCGTTACAGCTGGCAGTCCCTGTGTCTCTGGTCGGGCTGGGAGTTACGACTCCAACCAGCAAAAGCGCCACTGAGCTTGGACTCAGCCGAGTCAAAAAGCGAAGCTCAATGGTTGACCGGTAGAGCTTCCGGGTCCTTCACAGGTGACGATGGGGCAAGACACGGCCCAGGGAGTAACGACTCGACCTACCTCCGTTCTTGCCTTACTGGAGCACCACTCCGGAACACTGCTCTTCACGAAGCAGGTACGTCGGTGTAAACACAATATCCGACAGCCTTGTACCTCCCGGTTCCTCCCTTTATAGGGCGTGTTTTCCTTGAGTTATGTAACAGCTCTCCTGTTTACATAAGGGCGTGTTTCCCTTGAGTTATGTAACAGCTCTCCTGTTTACATAAGGGCGTGTTTCCCTTGAGTTATATAACAGCTCTCCTGTTTACATAAGGGCGTGTTTCCCTTGAGTTATGTAACAGCTCTCCTGTTTACATAACCTCTCAACCGCTAAGCATCCTGAGAGATGTAGTCCGTTTTCGCTGGTTACCGTTTTCCTCCCCTCGTATGACAGGAATTCTTGACAATTTTTGAGTCTATCAAGCAGTTCTAGGAAGAAGTAAGATCAGACAATCTTGCCGCTAAGGGGGCGTCTAAAAAACTTCATGGCGGTATCAGGAAATTAAATAAAATCTGCACTGATATTGGTGATCGGGTCTCAATGATCGAAGGACGAACAGAGATTCTTGAAACTGAAGTATCCCAAGTAAAAGAACAAGGTGCTTCCCACGAGGCCTGCGTCACCGACTTGATGACCAAAGTAGAGGAACAGGAAAACAGGCTACGGAGGAACAACCTGAGGCTGTTGGGGATACCGGATGGTGAGGACCCCAGAGGATACATCGTCAAATTACTTCGGGCAGCTTTTCCATCACAAACTAGCTGGAATTGGGATCAGGAGGTCCAAAGGACACACCGTTTTCCTTTTAATTTGAAGCAAAGACGCGATGGCAGTAACTTTGGAAACGAGAAAGCTAGAGTATTTTTGGTTTTCTTTGGGAACTTTCTTTTGAGGCAACAAGTATATGATCAGGCCAGGCCTAATTCCTAAAGAAGTTGATGGAATACATTTGTTTTCAAAATCAGACTTCTGCCATACAACAGTTGAGCGAAGGTGGCGACTGCGCCAAATAATAACTCCCCTACAACAACAAGGGGCCCAGGTGTTCTTAATGAACCCAGCAAGACTGAAAGTAATATATGAAGAATCGACCCGGGTTTTTCTATCCGAGATTTATGCAAGAGAATATCTAAAAGAAATTATGGGGAGGAAGAAAAAATGAGGCATGAAGCCAAAGACTCTGATATGGACTACTTAAATTTAATGAGACTGGGACCCAGACTGTTCTTCTATTAAAAAAAAGAAAAAAATTGTTTTTTCCATGTTTCCTTTTATCTTTTCTTCTTTTTTTCTCTACTATAAAATTATCTGTATTCTTTTTTTTCTCTCTTGGGAGGTCAGGCTAGCCCAACTTCGATGATCAACAGATAAAATACCGAGTGGGGTGGCGGCTGGGGGTCTCACACTTGCTCACCATCATTCAGGGTTTCCACGACTGCTTTTATTTTGGGGGGGGGGGGGTGAGGGAAGGGAAGAGGGGTCCGTAATGAATGCAGCAGGGCTAAACGTTAAAATGTTGGTTTTGTTTTGTTTAAAAAGTTTCGACTTGATATCTTAGGAAAAATTATACTCGCAGTGACCTGCAGGAGAGCGGGATATAAGGGGAGGGATGGGATGCGGGGCTGGGTGGGAGCGGAGGGGGTGGGGGGGTACGGGGGGTTGGGGTGCGGGGGACAATCAACCAGTGGAAAGAAAACAATCGTTGAAAAGAAGAAAGAAAGAGAAAAAGAGGCTATGGTTCTCGAGAGTTACATGCAGGCAATGCTTAAAATAAGACAATGAACTCACTAAACAAACTTAGAATAGTTTCGATAAATATATGCAGCCTGAATGATCCTCTGAAGAGACAGAAAACTGCTCAGGCACTGCGATTAATGGGGGCGGACATAGTGTGTATCCAAGAGACTCACATCGAATGGGGTCAGAAATCTTTGTTGAACTCTTTAGGATTCAAAATTGCCAGGGTAACCTCGCAGGGCGCTCGGGTGAAGGGAGTTGGGATCTTGGTGCGGAAAGCACTACCTCTAGTAGTGAATCAGGTAAAATCCCGCACATTAGGGAGATGGGTGATTGTAAGGTGCTCTCTTCCCTCTAATCTAGTATTCACGATTTGTTCTATCTACGCGAGTAATCTAGATGACCCAGGTGTAATTAATTGTGTAAATGAAGAATTAATTAGCGCATTGGCCGCTCCTGGTAATCTTATGTGGTGACCTAAACTTAAACCTGCCTAGTGCCTGGGATTCAGATGAATCTTGGAGCTATGAAGGAAGGAAATCTAATGTTTTCCGGGCACTGCTTAACTTGATAAGTACTCATGGCTTAAAAGATGTTTGGGCCCACCTGAAACCTGACCAAAATGGCTTCATTTTTTTTCAGCCCCTCATCTGTCGCTGGCAAAGCTTGATTATTTTTTTGTTTCATCTGCACTAATTCATGACTGCTCCATTGATGCCGCTCCCCGACTACTGTCGGATCATAACCTGCTTATTTTAAACCCACAGGGCAGGGTCAATCAGGGGCCAAGTTTGAATTGGACATTTGAAAAGGCACTGCTATATGATAATAACTATCGAGAATATATGTCCGGCTGGATACAGGAGTTTCTGAATATAAATGTTGGGACTGCATCTACAATGGTGGACTGGGGTACCCTAAAGGCCGACATAAGGGGGCAGACACTTCGCTTTTCAATCAGGAAGAATAAAAAAGAGAAGATACAAGTTAATCTACTACAAAGGCAGATGATAGATGCGGAAAGAAAATTAATACAGGCAGTTCAGGCTGGAATAGGAATAGCGGAGGCACAGATAATGGTCTCGGTCACTAAATCAGAGATGGGGACTGTTTTAGCAGAGAAAATAGCTGCTAAATGGGCAGCATCGAGAGAAAAACTCTATGAATGGAGCGAGCTTATTGGTCATCAACTTGCCATCTCCACTAGACAACAGATAACTGTGAATACTATCACCTCAATTAATACAGATACCGAGGGGATAACCACAGACCCCAAAAAGATCGCGAAAGCCTTCAGGAAATTTTATGAGAAGTTATACCTAGAAGAGATGGTTGGATCTACCGAAGATAGAGAAATTAAGATTAGTGATTATTTAGAGACAACACCAATAGCTAAACTTAATATTGATAAACACAATATAATGGAGAACCCTCCATATTGGGAGGAGATCGCAGCCGCATTAGCCGGTCTCCTGGATGGTAAAGCTTCCGGTATGGACAGCATACTGGTTGAATTTTATATAGTTTTCTCACCGCAAATAAAGGACCTCTTCACTGATGTAATAAGATCCATCTCTGATGGGATCTCACCACCGAACTCCTGGTCATCCGCTAAAATTGTAATATTCCCCAAAAAGGATAAATCACCCCTGGAGATGTCATCATATAGACCTATAACACTAATTAATACCGACTAAAAAAAAAATTCTAAAGTTATTGCCTCCAGATTATCTTTAAATATTGAACCACTAGTCTCTAGCTGGCAACATGGGTTTATCCCGAAAAAAAGCACTGCGGAACACGTCCCCCGGACCATCACTCTATTTGATGCTGCAAAGGTGACAGGAGACCCGATCTCACTAATCCTTCTAGACGCTGAAAAGGCGTTTGATCGGGTCTCCTGGCAATTTCTATGGGCTATCATGTGGCGGATTGGCTTCGGACCAAGGATGGTTCAGGCACTACAGGCACTGTATCAAAACCCTACAGCCAGAATATTAATTAATGGACATCTGTTCGAGCAAATAAAGATATCATGAGGAACGAGGCAGGGGTGCCCCTGCTCACCTCTACTTTTTGCTCTTTATATTGACCCTTTGATCAAAAGAATTGTATTAAATCCCGCAATTTTGCCAGTGAGCAGGTTTGGTATTGACACAAAGATCATGGCCTATGCCGATGACGTAGCTATAATAACACTGGAACCTGAGTCGACTATGAGAGCCCTGGAGCAGGAAGCCCAAGAATTCGGAGTGATTTCAGGATATCCTCTTAATAGAACAAAAACGCAGATTGTTATAAATGAGACAATAACCTTGGCAGATAATAGAATCACCAAGAAGGCTAAATATCTAGGAGTTAATATAGTCTCTGATTTAGACTTGCTGGTTGAAGAAAACTTGACCCCGCTTGCAGCTGATATGAAGAAATCACTCCGGAAAATTGACAACTTACATCTCACTATAGTAGGGAGATGTAATGTTTTAAAAATGACTTCTTTTCCTAAGTTACCTTATTTTTTTCGGACAATTCTGTTAGATTTTAACAATCACATGCTTCGAATTTTTGAACAAATTTTTTCTCAGTTTATTTGGGCCAACTCACAGCCAAGAAGGGCTTTTAATCTTCTTTCTTTACCCAGGGACAGGGGAGGGTGGGCTCTCCCCAATTAATTTAAAACTATATTATTGGGCCGCTGCTCTGCAATATAGTTCTGAACTTTTTCACGAGGATCGTATCCGAAGCTCGTCAGGATTTCCTTCTCCTTTTTTTCTACTCCTAGGGGCGTCAATGGGAATTCAGCTATTACAAGCGAGTTAGATTTAAAACTATGATTAGTGCTTATCGGGTCTTCTTCAACATTCGCAAATTATTTGGACTAGCTAAACTGAACTTTTATACCCCCATCAGAAATAATGACAATTTACCACTAATCTTTAAAAGTACATATCGCCAACAGTGGTACCTGGCAGGTATTTGTAGGCTAGGAGATCTGTTCAGCTCTGGCCGTATTCGGCTATTTGAAGATCTGAAAACTTGCTACAAATTGAGCAATAATCAGATATTCCAGTATCATGCCATCACAAGATATTCTACAAATAAAACTGGGGGATCAGCAGGGTTTGCAAGGATTGACCTCTTAGATAAATTGCTTGGTTCTAACTTTCCAAGGATTGGAAATATATATTATATGCTGAATGAACGACGACCTGATGATCTAAACAAAATAGATGCGAAATGGCAGCTCAAACTAAATACTCCACCTAATACCTTCTGCTCAGCTCTGGGTCTCGCGCAAACATATCTGCTATCACCTAAATTGCAAGTGCAATTTTACAAGACGAGCTATTTCTTATATATAACCCCTAACAGGATCGCTAAATGGGCTACTGGTAGTGGAACTACTTGCCCGCGCTGCACGGAATAGAGTGCGGACTCTGTGCATATGTTTGCTACATGCCCAAAGCTAGAGCCATTACTGAAAGAGGTACAACAGTTTTTAAGTAGAGTTCTTTTACTAGATATTCAACTTATACCAACCACTATTATGCTAGGACTATATGATCGGGTTGACCTTAAAGAAGGGGGAGCACTATTGTTTGTTGCAATGACCATTTTGCGGATATGTATCGCTATGCATTCGAAAGATCTGAATCCCCCCTCTTTTGATCAATGGCAATCTAGATTGGTTGCCACCTACAGATTAGAGAAAGCAATCTATGCTAAAAAAGGCAAACGGGCAAAAAAAAAAGGGTCTAGTGGTCTCGGATCCCCTGACCAGATGGCTCAATACCTTGAATACTCAGGATGTGCAATACATGTACTATGTTGCTCTTTGGATGTATGACTCCCTCTCTCTGCTCCCTCCCGGTTTTTGGCCCCCCCCCTTGCCCTCCCTCCCTTCTTGTTGCCCCTACTTTGCCCCCTGTATCTCTTACTCTGTCAATCTCGCCTCTGATCTTCTTTAAAATAGGATATCTTTTCTTTTTCTTTTTGTTTAAACTATGTTGAAATTCTCACTATTATTGATCGACTGTTCCCCGCTGCTTGTAAATATGTATTGTTAGTGCCTTTTTTATTTATTTCAGACCCGAGGTGGGGGGTGGGAGGGACGATGTCTGAGGATGAATTAACCGACTTTGTAATTTTTTGGTAAAGCATAAAATAAAAAATAAAAAAGGATGATGTAATTTAAGTTCATGCGGTGTTTATGAGATGACTATCTTGGAATTAGCTGTTCATCCATTGTATGCTAATATAATGTGCTGACATTTTTACAGCTCACTATTACAGATGGAGCTGTGTTTCTTACTAAACTTTACAAGAGGTCTATCTTCATCTTTTGAGGGGTGATTTTTAGCAACACGTTGATATTTTAAATCACACCGTTATGACTTTAATTTGACATTCAGTGCGCCTCTTTTTAATGTATAAACAGTCCTCACATGTTTTCAATGTCCATATTCTTTGTCAGGCAGTTTTCCATTTCAAGATTGTCGTACCATTCACACTGTTCAAGAGGCAGCTTGGCCTGCAAACACTTACACTAGCAGTGCTCTTACAAACTTTTTTTGCAGATTTAACATGAGGCAGAGATAATGCCTTTGACGTTTTTAGCTAATGACAAAGCGTAAACTCTCTTATACTGTCATTATTTTCAAACCGCCCTTTGCACAAATGCCTATGTTCAGTTCCTGGTTTAGAATGATGAGGCATGTGGGTGTAGACTGCAAATCCTTCCTGGAAAACAATGGGGGTAAGTACTCTATGAAAAGAGAAGGAATGCTGCCTTCTAGCGGGTGTGTGGAAATTGACCAGAAGGGCATGCAGTGGAGAGGTGCCTCAGGGGTTTTGTGGTGACAGAGTGTTGCAACTTTTTAACCACTGACCCCCAGTCACAGATCTGGGTTTAATCTATTGTTGTTTTGCTCACTATGCCAACCCAGTCTGGACCCAGCCATATGCAAATCAGTCTTGATCCTGATCCTCATGGCAACAGTCCAGCCCGAACTGCCAGGCCACGTCCTCCCTGTACCAGAAACAAGCATCCTGGAACATGTTTCACCCCTCATCAGCCAGGCTAGCTTGAATCCAGTGGCACAGCGAGCAAAGGACCCACTTCTGGGCATAACCTTGGCCACTTAGTGCGAACATAGCAAACACAACAAAATGATGGACGGAGTGCTAAAACCTTTCAATCACTCACCCCCAGTCACAGATCTGAGTTTAATCCATCATTCTTTTGCTTACTATGCCACTTCAGTTTGGACCCAGCCATATGCAAATCAGTCTTGGCCCTGTTAATCATGGGAACAGTCTAGCCCGAACTGCAAGGCTAGGTCCTCCAAGGACCGGACACAAGCATCCTGGGACTAGTTTCGGGTTTCAACCCTCATCAGCCATGGATTGAGGCCCAGGTCTCTGTACTGGGGTGAATGCATTTGTCACCCCAAGTGGGATAGATATGCCCAGACGTGGGTCCCGTGCTCTCCATGCCACTGGAGTCAAGCTAACCTGGCTGATGAGGGGCGAAACCCCGAAACCGGTCCCAGGATGCTCGTTTCCATTCTAGGGAGGAACTGGCCTGGCAGTTAGGGCTGGACTGTTCCCATTGCGAGCAGGGTCAAGACTGATTTGCATATGGCTGGGTTTAAACTGGAATGGCATGGGGAGCAAAATAAAATGGATTTGGGCCCAGATCTCCGTACTTAGGTGAATGTTTGACACTGTTTATCATACTGTCCATCAATTGTTCTTCTCCAATTATAATCATGGCACTATCAACCAGGCCTGACTTCTGTGACAACACTATGTTGCATACAGGGATTTTAAACTCATGTCAAAAGAAAAAACGACAAGAAAGGTGGTGCCCTGGTAACGACCCAACCATGGGGGCTTATATTGGAAGCAGGGATGCCCTTATAAGATTGGGAAGAAAGAGGGCGTTGCCGAGCCGGCGACTAAGATGGCCGCCTGACTCAGAAGCTCCGGAGCAATCGCCAGTAAATTCCCACCTGCCGGTTCCCCAATGGTATGGATCAGGCATCCGTGATGCGGAAGAGACACCTGGTCCGTGGGCGATCGTTCGCTCCAAGAACGGCTGCTAAAGGTGCCCGCAGTATGGAGATTTGAGTGGCTGCACTCCTGAGGCTGACGCGGCCCTCGGAGGCCCCGAGTCGTCAGGGGACTCGGGTGAGCCTGAGGGCGGGGCATGGTGCACATCGACGGGAAGGGCCGGACGAATAGCGCTCCCTTCAGCGTTGGAATCGACCGGAGTGGGACTCCATCTGGTCGGCAGCCAACGCCCCCGCTCACAGAAGGCGGAGGTACAATCAATCTTGTATCTTGTCCTTATAAACAAGAAGGGATTTGTTTCTGGCAACCGCATAAACATGACTACTTTGTTTCCCTTTAGAATCGGAACACTCTCAGAATCGTGGAAACAATAGATAACAGTTTCACTCAGTAATCGTGCATGCTTAGTTTCTTCAGAGTTACACAGAAAGAATAGACGGGCGTTTCAATAAAAGGATTTATTGAACAGTCTTGTTTCTCGTGTAAGAGATATAAGCTGTTATAATCACAAGACAGTATGCGAGGTATATTATGTACAGCGTAAGCAGAAGAAAGAAATAATACTGCGCTGGCATTATCTTTTAGCTATGACACATATATTCATATATATAAATAACACAGGCTAAAAATGTGAGTACTCATAAGATGCTTCTCTAGTTCTATCTCAGTGTACCTAACCTAAGTGTAGTACTATGTAAGAAGTAGGTGCTGTATTCTATAGGATGTTATTCTATAGTTTAGTATAGTATGCTAAGTCTGGTATGCCAGGAGTCCCTCTAGGTTCTAGTCAGCTTCATACCTTGAGAATGAGAGAGGTGGGAATCTTTTTCAGAATATCGAACTCTAACACCCCGCGAAGGGAGTCAGAACACTGGAAGCTGGATTCTCTGCGAGCAGGGATGACAGCGTCTCTTGTCAGTGCGTCAGGCCGGGACACGGGCTCCTCTAAAGTCGAGGTCTCCTCTTACTTGCTTGGGCAAGGGAAGGTATATTTATACCTGGTAGGTGCCTTGGAATGTTAGCATTGACGTAAAGTCGGGCAGAGGAAGACGTCAGGAATGAACCCTTAAGGAATAGCGGTTCATGCATAATAAATGAGTTCTTGGAAAAATCAATAATCCTGTGCTAGGGGAAACTCCCAAGAGCTTAAGGGTCTGGTTTCTAAAAACTCGATGTGACGTTGGGGTGGACCGATGTAGGTGACCATGCCTGTATTTGGATAGCATGGCTAATTCCTAAATAGGGACTTGGATCTTATGCCTATATAAGGGCAATGCGATTTGTGCCTATATAAGGACGTTTCATGAAAACCTATATACGGACACCTAAAGCGGAATACAACACTGGAATGCTATAGTTTAACAAGCATTTATACAGACTTCAACAGCTGGTAACCGCCTTGATATCCTTATGTCTAACTGCCTGGGATTGTGTGGTGGGTAACGCCACTTTATATAATTTGCAGCAAGTAGCTGCGGCTTGCGTATATACTTTGTGCTAAACCGGGACATTGTAGTGATTTGGGCTTGGGGTCTGAATACCTCCATACACTGTCAATAATAATGGGGAACCCAATTTACCCTTGACGGCTTGGGCAGATAATATTAGCAGGTAAATGTGCCTACAAGGGATTTACTAAGCTGAAAATTTATATCAGTTCGTATATTAAATATTGCCAAGCTTTTTCAATTTGCTTGTAAAGAAATATCTTTCAAAGACAATTACAATTGTTCACACATGAATCAATCTTATAAAAAAAGGCTTAAAGAGATGTTAGATACACAGGTGTATGCGTACAAAAGGATTTTATATTGATATAAAACGTTTTATGTGTAAAGGGTACAAAATCATTATATAATCACGATGAAACCAGAAGTTACAACTATATGCAAATGTATGTTCTTCCTAGTTACATTTGTAAACACCTTTTATTAAATTGTTAAAAAATAATTGCGAGAAAACGGTGCTCTTGGTTGACGTCTTGGTCTGTTCAGGCTTTTTTCCGTTAGACTATCTTCAGGACTGTTAATAAAAAACAGATCAATTTGGACTTTAGAAATTTATCAGCCTTGAATGTCGTCTACAATAAGTATTTTGGTCAGGCCGACAGGGAGATCTTCAGGCCAAATAAAGTACAAATTCATTTGCATGTAGTTGTAACTTCTGGTTTCATTGGGATTATATAATGATTTTGTACCCTTTATACATAAAACTTTTTATATCAATATAAAATTCTTTTTAACGCATACACCCGTGTTTCTAACATCTCTTTAAGCCTTTTTTTTATAAGATTGATTCATGTGTGAACAAATGAAATTGTCTTTGAAAGATATTTCTTTACAAGCAAATTGAAAAAGCCTGTCAATATTTAATATACGAATTGATATAAATTTTCAGCTAAGTAAATCCCTTGTAGGCATAGTCTCCATACACGGCATGCACTGTCGGTTCCAAACGGGGGCTATTTCCGGACAGCTTCTTCTCCACCTCCTACGATCCACAATGGGCCGCACTGACCCTAAACAGCAGCAGCTAAACTTTGAGGGTGGGAAGACCCCCAGGCGTGAGGAGACTGACAGCGCCACCGACCCAGAGCAGAGCCAGCTGGAAGGCACGGCTGCCATCATGGCAAAACTCAGAGCTCGATTCCAGTCCACAGACTCCCGATTGGACACTCTTGCCAGTCGACTTGATGATATAAATGGCCGAATAGAGGCGGAGGACACCGGATTGAAAAAACAGAACAACGGATCTCAGATCTGGAGGATGCACAACCTTCTGTCCTGAAAAGATTGGATAGGCCATAAGGCCTACTCAAGTAACTCGCTACGAAAGCGGAGGATTTAGAGGCGCACTAACGCAGAAATAACCTACACGACACTGGTATTGCAGAAACTACAAACACAGGTCCCATGTACAGATTCATTGAATCCGTCCTGGTGGAGTTATTTGGCAGGGAATCCTTCTCTGACACATTTGCTATCGGGCACACCGATGACTGGGCCCCTCCCCGCCACTTGGGGCATCTCCCCTAGGATAAACATCGCTAAACTTCTCAATTATAATGACCAGGATGCTGCGCTCCGACTGTCCAAAGAGCGTGGTTCGCTCACTTACCAGGGCTCGAACATTTCGCTGTTTCTGGACTTTAAGCCCTTAGTACAAGAAGCCCGCCGCAAATATGTTGACGATAAGCACTCACTCCAGAAGGCGAATGTCAGCTATGCTATGTTGCAACCTACCAGACTTCGTATTCAGAACGGAACAAATCTCACATCAGTGGCCAAATTTTGGAAAAACCAGCAGCAAGCGACCCAGCGGCAGGGAAAAGATGGCGGACTTGGTCCAGACTCTTGATGCCTTTCGGAATCTGTCATGACGCCACATGTGTGGAACATTGCCTGAGATGGAAGAAAGATGGTGAAACCACTGACTCCTGTGTGATGGGATTGACAGTTGATTTGTACACTACATGCACGGGGCTGCTATTCTACCCCTCTATTTAGCGACACGGACCTAGGTTCATGATACGAAACTGGGCTGAGTGAACATATTTCCAGCATTTACTATCCGGAAATAAGATGGCACTGTTGGGGCATTGCTACCCCCTTCAGGATAACTTCCTGCACTTTTTCCCCCCTCTCCCCTTCCAACCCCCTTCCCTTTGTTTATTGTTTTTTGCTTGGGATTCACCGGGTGCCTTGTTTTTGTGTATCCGATGGGGATGGGGGGGGTGAGATGGGGATAGTTTTTTTGTTGTAGCATGGTTATTATTATTTTCTAAGTTATTTTGGAGCACATTATCTTGCACAGTATGAAAGTTCGCAACTCAATATCCTCGGTTAGTAATAACTGGACCGTTGGTGGTTGAATGATTTCAGATGATGTAAACACTTCTGGATTGCGCCTCAGATGTATGTCTTGGAATGTAAGAGGGCTGTCGTGCCAGAAAAAGTGCAGAAAAGTGTTGGCATATCTAGCGAGACATTCCATCCAGATCGCCTTCCGCCAGGGGGCACATTACGCATCACTCCCCACACATGGGTTTGCAGCGACATGGGGTCCGACTCGGTTCTTTTCATGTTACAGTACCTATTTGCGCGGTATAAGCTTCTTGGTGCACCGCTCTCTCCCTTTCCAGAACATAGTAGTGGTGACGGACCCCGAAGGCAGATATGTAGTTGTACAGGGATCTCTGGGGGGAGGGGGGTGCCGGTGCTTCTAATTAACATATACGCTCCACATATAGACACTTCTAACTTTTTCCCTACATCAGCTATGCACATTGACCGATTAAACGCCGATACTATATTAATGGGCGGCGACTTCAACCTCACATTAGACCCTAGTACTGACACTACCGGATCGTGCGCACTACAAAACCAAAAGCTACAAAGGGCATTCTTACTCTATTACAGGCAGCATTGCTGGCAGACCCCTGGTGCATTAACTATCCAGGAATTCGTAACTACTCCTTCTATTCGGCCCCACACGGCACATGGTCCTGAATTGACCATTGGTATCTCACACCGCAGTTGCTCTTGGAGGTACGGAAGGTTAAATATCTACCCCGCACTATATCTGATCATTCCCCGGTACTGCTAGAGGTGGTTTTCCCTTCGGTTCCCAAACAGTGTCCCTTATGGAGATTACCTGCAAATGCTCTGCTGGATCTAGTGTACTGCAGTGAAGAGGGAGACTCTATTAAAGAATTCTTTCAATTGAGTGAAGGAACCGTAGAGTCACAACTGGTACTTTGGGATACTTTTAAGGCTTTTATTTGGGGGGTCTAATCTCAAAACATGCTGGGGTGTTGCGCTCCATACGGGGGGAATTGGAAAATATAGAGCAGAAACTAAAAGATATTGACTTTGCCATGCAGGGGACCCCATCACTGGCAATGCTTTGTGATTGTTCTAGCTTAATGGCTGAATTCACTGACGCTGCAGCCCGAGAAGTTAAATATCTTAGGCAATATGCTATGGACTGAGTGTACGGGGAGGGGAAGAGACCCGGCAGGACACTTGCTTGCCTCCTCCGACCACAGTACCAATCGACATTTGTGACACAATTAGACACTGACGCAGGCGACTCACTAACAAAAGGAGAAGACATCACTACGGCTTTTCTTGATTACTATACTTAGTTGTACCAGATGTGATGCCCACCTGCTGGACAGGCTCTTAATGATTATTTGCAGGAGATAGCTATGATATGGCTTGAAGAGGGACAGCGGGACTTTTTAGCTTCCCCAATAGATGTAGATGAAATTGAACAGGCGATAAAAGAACTGTCCAGCAGCTGTGCCCCGGGTTCCGATGGCCTCTCTGGAGACTTTTTATAAAGCCTATCAACACGAAATTTCTCCACGCCTCTTGGAGGTATATGATGAGGCATTACAAAGCGGATCATTCTCCCCAACAATGCGCGAAGCCATTGTCACGCTTTTACTTAAACCAGGCAAGTTGCCACTTAAATGTCAGTCCTACAGGCTACTATCACTACTTAATCATGACTATAAAATTCTCGCCAAAATACTTACCACTTGACTGGCACTGTTAGTCGATAGCACATTATGCCCCTTTCAGGCCGGATTCATTACAGGTAGATCTACGATATTAAACCTATGCGCAGTATTTTCAGTGATGAATCAAATGGAACCTACTTTGCCGGCGGCAGTGGTGATGCTGGATAGCCTTTGATTTTTTAGAGTGGTCCTTTCTATATCCTGTAATGCAGAAATTGGGTATCCCCATCGGTTTTTTAAATCTAGTTCGCCTGCTGTACTTTAACCCGGTGGCACGGCTGAGGATAAATGGCATCATTATATCTCAGTTCCTTTTAACGCGTGGCACCAGACAGGGGTGCCCACTTTCACCCCTGCTATTCATAGTAGCTATGGACCCACTTGACCGTCACATACAGGAATGACATCTACACCGTGGATTACAGCTACATAGGGGCCCACTCACCGCCTCATTCTATGCAGATGATGTAATGCTGTTTGTAAGCAAACCTGCCGAGAATCTGTCCCCTCTTCTGAGGGGGGTGGTCCGATTGGGAGTGCATTCGGGCTTAGTTATAAACTGGACAAAATCAGAAATATTTCCATTGACCTCCGCCACTATCCCGGGAGACCTTGAGTTTCCCCTGAGATGGTGCACTGACCCCCCTAAATACCTGGGCATCTACCTACATTGTAGTACCCCCGAGGTCATCCATTTAAATTATGGTCCCGCGATTGACCGAGTTGGGACACAAATCGACAAATGATCAAGACTTCCTCTCTCCATCGCTGGTAGGACTGGCATTTTAAAAATGGTGGTACTGCCACGGTTTTTATATTTCTTGTTGAACATCCTCATTGCCCTAACGGCGAAATTTTGAAATACACTACGCTCACTTCTGATACGACTGGTCTGGGCGGGTAAACAACCACGAGTGAATTGGGCCACCCTGACTATGCCATATGAACGGGGATGCTTTGGGGTCCCTGACTTTTACCTATACTACCTGCTGGCCCTGGTCCACTTTACGTACTACTGCAATCAAAAAGATGCCCGACTTCAATATCTTAAACCTGACAGATCACAGATATATCCTAACTCGCTTTCGAAGATACTGCCTCAAGGCCTGCCGCAATGCCCTACAGAAATCCAAACAGTGCCCACGATATGTTGGGCATGGACCAAGTTGCGGAGGTATCTGCAATACAAGTCCCTATACTCTTCACAATTACCATTAGCAGATAATCCGTACCATGGAGACGCTTACTAAAAACACACTACTTAAACATAGACTTCTAAAAATGGGAGACTTGTTTCACAACTCCAGGCCATGTATGACTGCCGAGCTAGCCACCCGAGGAACTGCTACATACATGGATACATTTTTGCTCCATAGAATTTGCGGGTCTCTATTGAAAGTTATACCAGAATCCTCGTCTGAACCAGATGACTTCCCCCCACTTACGCTTGTTATAAACTCACCAGATAGCACTCATCTAGTGTCATGCATATACCAATTATCGCTGTCTCTCCATCCAGCAGTGGGCATTAAAAAGCGAGCATCCCGGGAACGGGATCTTGACATTACTATTACTGATGACATATGGAAATATTGTTGCACACAGATATGTTACATCTCATACAATTATAGACATAAAATACTACATTTTAAATATCTTCATAGAATGTACGTAACTCCAAAACTATTATCCAAAATGAATCCAACAATTTCGAATGCATGTATGAGATGCGGAGCTCCAGAGGCAGACTTTTCGCACCTTGCATGGCACTGTACACCTGTAAACGCATACTGGGTAGACATTTTTCGACATCTGTCCATCATGGTGGAACAAACTTTACAACCCAAACCGTTGACGGCCCTATTGGGATATGTCAAACCACTTAAAAGAAGCATTAGAAGGTTCTCCGCTATAGCTTTATTGATAGCTAAGCGACAAGTTTCATTACACTGGGGCAGAACGCAGACACCATCAGTACGGTCATGGCTTCGGGACCTCACTTACTGTGATACTATGATGGATATTTATGCCACACTACTGCCGCTCACTTCGCGCCCATGTGATATTTGGCAACCACTGAAAAACTATTCACAAGCCCATTCCATTGACAGCGACTGAGAAGGGTACACATGCACATAGATAGATAACTATCAAACAGGCTGGAAATAGGCGCAGACTGAAAGGCTCCAGAACAAATAACCACTACGAGAAAGTTGAAATGTGCGAAAATGTAATGACGTTATGATTAATACTTTGACATTGCTGTACTGTGATTATTACTAGACTGCTTTCCGTTTGATGCCCCTCTGTAATTTGTTTTTTGTGTTTGATGAAGGAGAGTGCTTTACATCTGTCATAATGGTACAGCAGAACCTGCATTTGGGGGCCACAGCTACTCCCTCCCTGTTTGGTTGTATTATTTTGAAAAATGCAATAAAAAACATTTTTTTTTAAAAAGAAAAATTGGGAAGAATTAGAGGCCATGGAGGACCTTTTATTGATAGGACGATGTGAAAAAAGAGCACAGAAAGCTAAGAACACTTGAGTGAGGGGGATCACTACTGTAATACCACTGAGTACTAAATGAAACCCCAGGCAAACAAGGATTAATGTCTGATATGAGCAAAGTATTAATGTCTGATATGTGCTAGACCAGAGTTTCCCAAACTGTGAGTCACGGCACACTGGTGGGCCACAAGCTTATTTTTGGTGGGTCAGGAAATTACAAGTAATAAATAAGGATGCCTTTAAATTCAGTGTTTATCTTGTCATATTGGTGCTTCAGAGACAGAGGTCAAATGGCAGGCGTCTTCTGACGAATTGATGCTTGTTCCTTGTACATAGGATTGGTGTTTACTTTTCTTTCTCTGACTGCAAAGTGAAGGAGTTTTTAAACTGAATGATGTGACCATCTTGCTGAAGTACAAGGAGTGAAAGGAAAGGCTGTAGGATGTCATTTTTTGTAACACATAAAAAATATAAATGCATTTAAATGAAACTCTCTGTGGCGCCACCTAATTGTATTACTAAAGTACCTGCTGATGAACGTGCCTTCTGAATGTTATTTTTGATTCCCTACCTGTTCCACAGTAGACCATTATGACTACACCCAAGGTATTGGTTACTGGACATTCTTTATTGTGCCAAGCCCAGAATACATACTTTGATGGCAGGTTCCACAAGTATAGGGTTGTTTTGTATCAGGAAGCTTTGCCTGTAGAAGCTCAGCCTGCCATGCACAAGATTTTGGCACAGGGGCTGCTATGGCCTGCTTTGGTCATTCTTCACATAGGTGGTAATAATTTTTCGCACCTTGGTTTGCATGATGTGGTTGATCTGCTTGTTACTCTGTTGTCAAAGCTGACCCAGAATTTTCCAAAGGCAGCTGTGCCGCGATCTCATGATTCCCAGGCAGATTTGTAGGTGGAGGTCCTATGCTATGGCTCCTAATGAGTCCATCAAGTGCCTGATAAAAGATGTAGAAAATATTCAGTACATGTTGCTTTAGATCTATCCCAGTGGGTGTATTAGGATAGAAAAGATCTTTCAGATGTGCTACACCTATCACCTAAAGATAATGAGCTCTTTTGTGCACATGCTGTTTTTCATTTCTACTCAATTCTTGAGTTATTTGGGGGTTACGCTGGCTGGTAGGTGAACCATGCTGGCCTGTGGTGGGTGGGCTTATGGTTGGCAATGTCTCTTTTGGTCACCGTCAGATCTTCCATAGAATATTGTATGTTATTAGAATATTCGTGTGGCCTCAAAGGGAGGGGGCTTGGAGCCTTTGGAATTTTACAGGATGTTGGGGTCAGTCGCTGCTGTGGCTGTTTCTGACCTCCCATTTACCTGGTTGCTCCCTTCTTGTGGCTCTTTGGAGTGGTGCGAGACCCAAGCTTCCGTATCTTACAGTGAGAGAACAGCACCCTCCTACCATACTTACTTAATACCAAGAATGTCAAAAAAAGAACACATCAAAGACTGAACCACAGACGCAATACTTCAGATTCCAGGACTCCAAAAGCTAAATTTGGTCCCCTGGCGCAGACCACATTTCTCACCACATCAAAGAGCCACAAGAAAGGAGCACCCAGGTGAATGGGCCAGCACGGTTCCCCTACCAGCCGGCCTAACCCCAAAATACCTCAAGAATTGAGTAGAAAAGCAAAACGGCATGTGCACAAAAGAGTTCTTTACATACAAATTATCCAAGATGACCATGGAAATTACCTCTCGCAAGATGAGATTTTCAAATCTCGCTGGATTTTCTTGTTGCTTTCATTTTGTGGCATCTTCACCAGCGGCAACTGCCATCTTTGTAGAAGATTCTCTCAATGGTAGTGCGTTAAATATCGTTTTGCCGTAACAATCCCATTTAATCTTATTACTGCCTATCAGCCCAAATCTGCCTATCTTTTTAGGTCTATCCATGATCATGACACTAGCATACTATGTAAGAGACGCCAGTTTATGTATACCTTTGCACCAATTTTTAACTTGACATATTTAGCATTTATTGAAATTGTTGTTGTGTGTTTAATCTAGTTGAAAGCGTTTTTGATCATAAATATGGTCTGAAAAGTCTTTCTGTAATCAAGATTGCCATAGCCTCAGGCTGGTTTTGTTCAGTCCAGTTGTGGTGCTCGACAGGTCATCTCCTACAAATGAAATAAATTGCATCTTGATAAGATGAAAAAATAAAACCTTGCCCTGCTTGGTTTCAGCAAGACTAGATGGACACATTCTGGACAGAAAAGACTGGTTCCAGGAGGAATGCTGCTGCATTCTGGACACGAGGAAGAGAACACCCCACATACTCGGGGAGTAGCACTGATGCTAACTTCAGAAGCCAACACAGATCTGATTGGATGGGAAGCCCACGGACCCGGAATTATCACTGCGACCTTCCGCACAAAGAAAAAGAGGATCAACATGAATGTTATCCAGTGCTATGCACCTACAAATGAGAGAAAAGAAGAGGAAAAAGAACAGTTTTACTACAGTCTCCAGTCCATCGTGGTGAAATGCCTTGAGAAAAACATTGATCCAGTCAATTTTTAGAGCAATCGCACTCCTTGGTAAGTAAAGTAAACCTTGTGAATATGTAGGTAGGTGCAACCTGGTTGACCCTCCTGAGTGCGAGGGTGTTGACTATGCAAAAGATAGCGTTATCCCATGGAGTGGAGAACGTCACCACGATGCACTCAAGGAAGTATTTCAATAATTGTAAACAAAACGTTTCTTCTTTTCTTAATCTTTCAATATTTTTATTCAAATTTCTTCAGAACATATTCATCATTCAAATCATATGCCCAATGCATTTCGGGACTTAGCCCTTCTTCAGGGGTCTGATTTTCTGCAATTGGCAAAACACACAGCATTTAATGTATTCATTCATATGACTTTTATCTCATTAGAGAACTCAAACGAAAATCTCATCACTAATCGATACCTTACATCCCGAAGTAGATGCTTTTTGTTAGAATAACTAGTGTTATCACTCAATACAGTTTTATAAAAAAGTGCGTACGAAAACCTGTGTTTTTAAACCATATATTCAGCAAATGAGTGCTGAAAATGTGACCAGGGTTGAAAAGAGAAAGTAAACGCGTAGATTAACTGTGTCATTTATAATTTGTCAATGGAAACTTTGTATCAATGGTGTTTACCTGAAGCATGAGAATTATAGCATATTATGGGTCAGTTCGTTAATATTCATCCAGAGATGGAAAGATGACTCGAATTTTAATGTGAGAGCCTATAAAACAAATGTAAAAGAACCTCTGTCGAACATTGAAGAAAGTTCATGCTGACAGTAACGATTATTTTTTTTAAAACAATGTAAAAAACTCACGGACGTAGTATCCGCTGGCTCGTAGAGTCCCGGTGTGTAAATTCAATACAAGGCTAACTGCTGAAAATAAACGGCGAGTTAATAGCGATAACAAATGTTCATCAGGTTTTTAAGTCTGATGAATGCTATGTCGCTTACCCCAAATTTTCTGACGGCGAACCTCCTTCAGTCGCGCAGGTAGAATCAGTTTCCATGATTCAACGCTGTGTTAAAACGTTGCGGACCACGTGACCCGGACGGTAAAAATGGAAAATAGACGACAGTGATCTGACGTTAAGCATACGCATGGGAAGAAAGACTCCCTCTCGTGATAATACACAAAATGGCCATAATTCAAAGGTGCTCAATAAGCTAAAATTATAAAAAAGAATGAAGAGAAATTACTAATAAAAACGGAAAAAAACGAAACCAAAATTTCTTCTACATACCGAGTAAGTTAAACCTACTTCGAAAGCTTGTTCACGTGGTGTGATGTGATGATGTCACCATATGTAAAGGCAAGTGAATAAAAAATACAGTTAATTCACATTATAACAACTGCTAAGCATGTCGTGATCAGTATACAGATACATAGTACATATGAATGGTAAAATTGGTTATACATGTCAACAACAAGTTTCCTGTGATTTATCAACCATACACTGACATGACTTCGAAGTTCATATTTAAATCTTAAAGAAAACAATTTAAATCAACACGTTCATTCAGTCCTTTTGGATACACCGTGTTCAAAAAATTAATCCAGTGTATTTCTCTGCGTAGTAAATGTTGCGTGTTGTCTCTTCCTGGAAGTATTTGGACTTGTTCAAGTATTAAAAACCGTAACTGGCTGGGATTATGGTTATGAAGGTTGAAATGTGTAGCCAATGGGGATTTGGAATTCTTTGTGCGAATATTGCTCTTATGTTCCACCAAACGTGTTTTTATTTTGCGTTCCGTTTTTCCCACATAGGCAAGACCACATGGGCATTTTATCATATATATTAGGTTGCTTCTGTCACAAGTGGCTGTAACTCTCAATTTGATCAGTGACACCTTGTTAGGGTGAAGAACTTAGTTGCCTTTAATTATGGCATTGCAGTTGCCACAATTGTAGCAATGGAGTGTTCCTTTGTTTCCAAATACTCCACTGAGAGCTATAACAAAGAAAATCTTATTAAAACATTAGCCATTGTTAACTCTAGAGGAAGATTTTGATGGAATTTTTTCAAATCCACCAAGATTCGCATACCAACGCACACGGAATATTAAAGAAATATTAAATCAGAAAGTGGATCCCAAAAACAAGACATACAAAGGAACACTCCCATGCTACAATTGTGGCAACTGCAATGCCATAATTAAAGGCAACCAAGTTTTTCATCCTAACAAGGGGACACTAATCAAATTGAGAGTTACAGCCACTTGTGACAGCAGCAACCATATATGTATGATAAAATGCCCATATGAACGCAAAATAAAAACACGTTTGGTGGAACATAAGAGCAATATTCACACAAAGAATTCCAAATCCCCATTGGCTAGACATTTCAACCTTCATAACCATAATCCCAACCAGTTACGGTTTTTAATACTCGAACAAGTCCAAATACTTCCAGGAAGAGACAACACGCAACATTTACTACGCAGAGAAATACACTGGATTAATTTTTGGAACACGGTGTATCCAAAAGGACTGAACGAACGTGTTGATTTCAATTGTTTTCTTTAGGATTGAAATATGAACTTCGAAGTCATGTCAGTGTATGGTTGATATTGACATGTATAACCAATTTTACCATTCATACCTACTATGTATCTGTATACTGATCACGACATGCTTAGCAGTTGTTATAATGTGAATTAACTGTATTTTCTATTCACTTGCCTTTACATTTGGTGACATCATCACATCACACCACGTGAACAAGCTTTCGAAGTAGGTTTCACTTACTCGGTATATAGAGGAAATTTTGGTTTCGTTTTTTTCCGTTTTTATTAGTAATTTCTCTTCATTCTTTTTTATAATTTTATCTTATTGAGCACCTTTGAATTATGACCATTTCGGGTATTATCATAAGAGGGAGTCTTTCTTCCCATGCGTATGCTTAACCCCTTCGCCGCGTGGCAAATTCTGCCGCGGTGCGAGGGGGGGGGGGGGGCGGGGCTGGGCGTGGCGCTTAGGTACCCAGGACGGCTCCCGGCCGTCATAAACCACGGTGGGCGTGTGCTCATGACGGCCGGGAGCCGTCCGAACTCTGCCCACTAATTAATTCGCCCGCACAGGCGGGGAATTAGACGCGCGTGGGCGGAGCGGCAACGGTCGGACGGCTTCCGGCCGTCATGAGCACACGACTACCGTGACTCATGACGGCCGGGAGCCGTCCTGAGCACCCATAGGGTTAACGTCAGATCACCGTCGTCTGTTTTCCATTTTTACCATCCGGATCACGTGGTCCGCGACGTTTTAACACAGCGTTGAATCATGGTAACTGATTCTACCTGCGTGACCGAAGGAGGTTCGCCGTTGGAAAATTTGGGGTAAGCGACATTACATACATCAGACTAAATACCTGATGAACATTTGCTATCGTTATTAACTCGCCGTTTATTTTCGGCAGTTAACCTTGTATTGAATTTACACATCGGGACTCTACGAGCCAGCGGATACTAAGTACGTGAATTTTTAACATTGTTTTTAAAAAAACAATCGTTACTGTCAGCATGACCTTTCTGCAATGTTCGACAGAAGTTCTTTTACACTTGTTTTATAGGCTCTCACATTAAAATTCGAGTCATCTTTCAGTCTCGGGATGAATATTAATGAACTGACCCATAATATGCTACAATTCTCATGCTTCAGGTAAACACCATTGATACAAAGTTTCCATTGACAAATTATAAATGACACCGTTAATCTACGTGTTTACTTTCTCTTTTCAACCCTGGTCACATTTTCAGCACTCATTTGCTGAATATATGGTTTAAAAACACAGGTTTTCGTACGCACTTTTTTATAAAACTTTATTGAGTGATAACACTAGTTATTCTAACAAAAAGCATCTACTTCGGGATGTAAGGTATCGATTAGTGATGAGATTTTCGTTTGAGTTTTCTAATGAGATAAAAGTAATATGAATGAATACATTAAATGCTGTGTGTTTTGCCAATTGCAGAAAATCAGACCCCTGAAGAAGGGCTAAGTCCCGAAATGCATTGGGCATATGATTTGAATGATGAATATGTTCTGAAGAAATTTGAATAAAAATATTGAAAGATTAAGAAAAGAAGAAACGTTTTGTTTACAATTATTGAAATATTTCTTTGAGTGCATCGTGGTGACGTTCTCCACTCCATGGGATAACGCTATCTTTTGAGAAAAACATTGCCATACTGATAGGGGACCTCAATGCCAAGATTGGAAGCAACAACACTTGGTATGAAGATGTCATGGGCAACCATAGCCTTGGCTACATGAACAAAAATGGTGAAAGGCTTTCAGATTCCTGAAAAGTCTGGTGATAGGCGGTAGTGCATTGCAACACAAAAGAATGCTCAAGGCGATGTGGGTGTCACCAGACCATTCAAGAGAGAATCAGATCGATCATGTCTGCATTGCCAAGACGTTTCAGAGATTCTTGCAGGATGTGAGAGTGATGAAAGGAGTGGATTTGGCCTCAGACCATCACCTTGTCATGGCCAGGCTACAGCTAAAGCTGAAGAAAGCATGGATGGAACCGATGAACCAATGCCAGCAATATAACACCACTCTCCTAAAAGATTTATTTATTGAGTTTTATATATCGCAAACTTGACTCCAGAGTATCAGAGTGCTTCGTTTGCGTAATGGCCACTACATGAGATACACTTGGAGTAGATAAAAATACAAAGTGACAGTATGTAAACGAAATATACGAAAGAAATTTGAATATCGTTGCAGATGCAGTTTTGAGGTAAATACGAACAACGTTAGGATATAGTTGCTGATACAGTTTTGAGGAAGATACGGTAAATATATAAGTAGCGCATTACAGACCACAGCAGTAATTGCACGATATTACAAGCGTTGTAAATAGAAATACATAATAGCAATTATAATGGAAAAGTTTTGGCAGACAGTAATATAAATGAACTCTAAGGTATTGAGTTATCTGGTGGGGGGAGAAAGGTACTGTTTTTCCCGAAGTAATGAGGCTCAGATTCACTCAGAGAGTGCGGGTGGGAGCAATAATGAAGGTCAACAACGAAGATGGGTGAAGCAGTTTGAAGGGCAGCCCGTGCAACAGTCTCCACTAGACATACACCCAGCTGACAACGACTTGCCTATCGACTGCAGCAGACTAACCAAGGAAGAAATACAGCAAGCCATCAAACATTTGATAAATGTGAAAGCAGCAGGACCTGGCAACATTCCTGCAGAAGCACTGAAGGCAGACATTGAAACATCAGTAGACATGCTCTATCCCATGTTTGGCGGGATCTGGGAAAAGGAAAGCTGCTGTTAGATTGGAAGGAGGGATAGTTGAACAAGATCTCCAAGAAAGGTAACATGAGTAACTGCGCAAACTGCAGAGGGATAACTCTTATATCAACACCAGGCAAGGTGTTCACAACAGAGTCATCTTGAACAGATGAAGGAACAAGTTAATGGTCAGTTGCGAGACCAGCAAGCCGGCTTCCTCACAGATAGATCCTGCACAGATCAGAATCGCAACACTGCGCATCACAATTCAACAGTTGATGGAATGGAACTCTATGTCCACTTCATCGACCATGAGAAGGCATTCGACAGCAGGGGCAGAGACATTTTGGAAACTCCTCTTCCACTACAGTGTGCCATATAAACTCATAAGAATCATCAGGAACTCTTTTGAGGGAATGACCTGCAAGATAGTCCATGGAGGACAACTCAGGTAAACAATCCAAGTGTTGACCGGAGGAGTCCGCCAGGGTTGCTTGCTCTTGCCTTTTCTCTTCCTGCTGGCCACAGACTGATCATGAATGCAACCATGAAGACATTCATAGCACGGAGAAGAAATGGGATCCAGTGGACACCTTAGATGCAGCAGGATGGATTGGGAAGTTTTAATTAATTCTCTGGCTGAAAGGAGGTAAGAGAAGTGGTTCTGATCTCCATAACCATTCACAACCCAGGTATGTCTTTGACCCTGTATAGCGCTCTGCTGGCTTTTTCCTTCTTCCATTTAGCCTTAACAAGTTGCTCCATTAATACAGCACTGATTGTTAAGTATCACTGTACCTATGCAGCTTCTGCTTTGGACAGGTCTCTGTGGGAGACACCAGTGATGGAGGACTATAGCTGATGATTATTCAGTTAAACACAATGTTCTTTTTGTTTCGGAAACATGAAATGGTATGGCATCCCAGAAGCAACTGAAACACAACTGTCCCTTGTTTTCTTTAAATACACACACCACAGGGCCGGACGCTGACTCTGTAGAAAGTGAGCTACATATAGCAGCATGACCGAGCAGAAAAAAACAAGCCTGAGGACATAGCGGTTAAAAATAATTAATTAGAAACACATTTCATAGCATATTTATTGCTAAAAACACTTTCATCAAGATGAAAAGTACAACAAATATTTCAATATATGGCTAATACGGCAAGTTCAAATTGACACAAAAATATTCATAAATTTGGAGTTATATACAGAGTACACTAGCTAAAATGTCTAATCATCCATACCTCCTTACACACAATTACTGTGAAAGACTCATCTCCAGATGCCCCCTACATCTTAGAAACAATCCCGAGCCCTAACCTGCAGTGCAAAAGGCACACCCAAATTTGTCTTGATTCCTCAATGCACCCCGAATTGAGAGTATTGTCTGCTCTGATGAAAAGCTAGATATCATGTCGGGGGCATCCTCCAGAGTATCTAGAGGACCCCTGACAGCAGAAACAGAAATAGGCTGGCTAACCAGGTGATAGATTGGTCCCCTTGTGCCGACCACATCTTTCACCACCCTAAGGAGCCACAAGAATGGACCAACCAGGCAAATGGGAAGCCCAGAAATACTACAAATCAGTGACTACTTCCAACCTCTTCTAAAATTCTGAAGGCTCCTAATGCCACCCTTTTGCAGTCAAATTAAATAGTCAATTATGTTAATTATTCTATGGAAGATGTGAAGGTGACCAAAAGAATCACTGCTAACCATAAGTCTCCCTCCAATACGACAACAACGTGAGAAACTGAGGCTGGTCAGTGAGAAGCAAGAAAACGGGAGTGACCAGTGAAGCCTTCAAATGGTAAGGAATGGGTGACAACTTTGAAGATAATTTTTTTTATATCAAATGATTTCGCAAGCACAGCACAAGCGATGTGCAAGCGGAACCTAAAAGTGCAATATTATACACTTTGAGGCTTGGTATTAATGTTTGCCAAACCCAATTTAAGCAACTAAAGCACTTTGTAATATTGAAATTCCTTCTGCGTGCAGGGAACATCACTCAATCACTGTTTATAGAACACTAATAAATACCAGCCCCCATCAATCAATGTGCATTTGTATGGTGCTATGGGATGGCAGGGCAATACTGCATAAGCTCGAAGTGGCTTAGATTTGTGTATCTGAAACATTTTAACGGTATTTGGCTTTTAGCCAAGAGAACTTTTCATTTTGATACTTGTAGCTGCACTTTCACAGGAGTGGGCTTAATTTTACAGGGTGAAAGCCAGCTAAAGTGTGAGGGCTTTTATAACAAAAAAGAGCATCTATAACAAATAGTGTGGAGCAGGAGCATTATTTCTGTTCCTTCACATATCGTACCAAAGCTGTAAAACGCGTTTAAAATAGTGTGACATTCCTTTTATGGTAGTTAAGGGGAATATTCTTTCAAGTCACAAACTACCTGGTCCAAGGATTCTCCCCATCAGGATAGACTGACCCTCACCCACCTAGGTGGCATGCTTCATCATCAGGTCGTGCTCCACATAGGTGGGAATGTGCAATACCCAACATGCTCCATGGCGAATGCCTTTACAGGGACCTTGTAGTTGGTGACTTAAAGGAAAATTCCCCTCACGTACCATAGAGGGAATGTCACAATAAAGTTCTAGGTTTCCAGACAGTTACAGTCTGGTTTGGCACAATTTCACAGCATATGATCAAATTCTTTCTCATTAGCATCATTAAACGTAAACATGGTTCTGAAGCTGCGTTGTACATGACACCTTTTTTGTGCTGTAGCTATGTCCTCCATTTTCTCCAAGTTCATGTGTGCAGAGCCACACATACACTGCTTGAGCCCCCTAACATTTCCCAATATAGGAAAAAAGGACATAGTAACTTGTTTTTTATCACTATTTTTCTAGAAACATTTTCTTAGAAAAGGAAAAAGGTTATTGGGCCTGCATAAGCACTCTTGGGGTTTTGAAGCGGTTTAAAGGTTGTCTCTTGGTCATTATATTGCATTAATGAGGGTCATTTGTGAGCTCTCGCTCATTATATGGATATATCTGATTTATTCTTCAACGTGCACACATAAGAATTAAAATGTCACATATAAACACCCTGAAAACATGGATATGTCACATATAAGCAAAATAAAAACTTTGAGGCTACGCAACTTTCTTTTTTAACATTATGAGCCACACTTTTGCTTTTCAACGCCCATTAGACTATAATCTCTCCTCTTACATACGTGCCAATTGAGCTTCAAGAGGGGCGAAAGAAGGGGGGTTGGCTCCAAAAGGGGGTGTGGCCAAAGAAATATAACTAAGAATCTGTTGCAAAAGCCGTGGGGTATGTACTTAAGGGTATGGCTTAAGACACATGGAACAAGAATCCTGTGTTTCCCACAGTATGCCACCTGATCAGTATTTTGATGTCTCTCTTTGAGATTTCTGTTATTGCTTCCAGACCTAATCACACTATAGCAGATATGAGCCTAAAACAAGCCAGTCCTATTTGCTTTGCCAGTGCTTCCTAGCAGTTCAATCAATCAATCAATCAGGAGTTTGTATAGCATGGCTACTCACCCGTGAGAATCTTCAAGACATAAAGGGGAGGGTGGGGGGGGGGGTGGGGGCTGCTGATCCGTCTGGGCATGGCGGTTCAGTCAAAGAGCCAGGTCTTTAGATCCTTCCTGAATTGGGTCAGCAACGGGAATTGCCTGAGGTGGAGGGCCACGGTGTTCCAGATCTTGGTGGCTAGGTAGGAGAAGGATCTTCCTCCGCTTCTGGTCTTGTGAATCCGTGGGACGGTGGTCAGGGCAAGTTGGGCGGAGCGAAGTTGTCTGGCGGGTAGGTGGAATGAGAGGCGATGGTTCAGGTACGCTGGTACTACGTCGTGGAGAGCTTTGAAGGCATGTGTGAGGAGCTTGTAGGTGATTCTCTTGTTGGCTGGGAGCCAGTGGAGTTGTCAAAGGTGTTCTGTGATGTGGCTGCAGCAGGGGATGTCGAGGGCCAGTTTGGCTGAGGCGTTTTGAAGGTTCTGTCGTTTCCTGAGCTGTTTCTGGGTGACGCCGGCTTTGAGTGTGTTCCCATAGTTGAGTCTGCTGGTGATGAGTCAGTGGTTGACCGATTCTGTAGGGATCCATCTGAATGTCTGTTGAAGCAGGCGGACCGTTTGGAAGCAGGGTGAGGATACGCCGTTGATCTGGTGGTTCATTGTGAGCTAGGAGTCCAGTATGATGCCGAGGTTAAGTGCGTGGTCCGTGGGGGTGGGAGGGGTTCCCAGTGCGGTGGGCCACCAGGAGTTGTCCCAGGCTGAGGGGGCGGGTCCCAGGATGAGTACTTAGGTCATGTACGAGTTGAGCTTGAGGCAGCTGGTTTTCATCTAGGTGGCAACGGCCTTCATCCCGCTGTGAATGTCGATTCTGGCGGCTTTGTGTTCGTTGGTGAGGGAGATGATCAGCCAGGTGTTGGCGTAGGAGACGATGTTGAGTTTGTGGTTTCTGACAATGGCCGTGAGGGGGGCCATGTATACATTGGAAAGGGTGGGGCTCAGGGAGGAGACCTTGGGCATTCGACAGCTGATCTCTGTAGGTTCTGTGTGGATCGGAGGTAGTCTGAATCGTTGTGTTCGGCCGGGAAAGAAGAAGTGGATCCAGTCCAGGGCCTTGTCGCGGATGCCGGCATTGTGGAGTCTCGTGATTAGGATGCGGTGGGAGATGAGATCGTAGGTGGCCAAGAGGTCCAGTAGGATGAGGGATGCGATTCCAGCTAGATAAGTAACAAAGATTTTGTTCTGAATGATTAGAATTGAAAAAGTCACAATTATGAAAATATGAGTTTGTGAATTGAACATTTTTAAAGGCTTTGTAAGGAGTTATGGTCTTCAGTGTGTCTTAGCCACTCTCATTCCCACTCCCATTCTCCCCTTCATACCACTTTCCTCTTTAGTCTTTCTTATAGACACTTAGCCCCCCTTTTCTCATTACATTTTTGTGAAAGCATGCATTTGCATCTCACACCTCATCTGTTTACTCTTCAGTCTCTACTTCTGCACCTACTTCCTTGAATCACTTTCACTTCACCATACCCCCCAAAAATGCTTGAAACACAACCTCACACATTTAAGCTCTAGATTTTCATTTAAATAGGCCCTGTTAAAATGTTAAGCCCAATTAAAATGTTGGCAACTGTGTCCCTCCATCACATACTGGACGTATGAGAGTAATAGTGTGTTTGAGTGAACGCCCGTATGTATGTAATATTACGACATATACATAAACGTAATTTAAGAGATAACAAGCATTCCGGAGCCCAAAAATAATGTATGTATGGGATGTAAGTAAGTGTGTAATTTGGGTCATACCAAAGAAATTTAAAACCCGCCGTGAGAAGCGTTTTTAAATCTTGTGAGCGAGTGAAATTTCACTACTGGGTAGCACAGCACCCACTGGAGGCATGAACATGATGTGTCTTATGAAAAAGAGAAATATATCACAGTGGTATTTACCACGATACTTTCCACATGATGGTGGTGTGAATACAATGCGTGATAAATAATGAGATACGTTGTTTATCCCATGTTTCTTCCTTTGCAGAAAATTGACAAGAATACCATAGGTATTCACTTGAATGCCAGATTAAGGCATATCGGATAAGTACTAAAGACCAGCAGGCATATGTGCTACTAAAATATTATTTCACTGACAACAGTGATGTAGGGATCGTTCTTGGTCCTGAGGAAGAAAGCCAGGGGGATGGCTTCTGAAACATGTCGACCCCGTAGAAAGTGACTCATTATAGTACACCATCCCATTTTTACTCTTTCCAGCTAGGTAAGGCAATAAAGTTATTTTTTCCACTAGCCAGGGAATAAAACAAAAAAAATTTCACTATTTTTTCACGACACTACTTCCCCATGCACTACACATAACTCCCATCACAAACATAATTGCTCCCACGTCTACGTAGGTCGTAGCACGCCCCGCCCCGTAGAGGGATGGGAAGACCCCAATGATGACGCATGACACTGAATCAGGTTTCAGTGTGTGAGGGATATTTTACAATTTCAATAGGATTGCCCTTCTAACAGCAACGAGAAGGAGCTTTGAATTTAACATCTTTTTCCACACCATCGTTATGATTAGAACCCTTAAGGTTCTTGAGGCATCAAGCAATATAATGGTAGAATCTTTGTGTTGAGAAACAGTATTGAGAGGAGGACGATTCTACCATTTTCCTCTTCACCCTCGATTTTGATAGCTTGAGTATTTATGACAGCGTACAGCTGTGGGATTATTTGCATAAATGACCCCCAAGGAGAGGTATAGGTACACGGAGACATATCCTCTTCCATTCACCCACTCACTTAATTTAACAATTTTCTCACAAACACTTCTAGAAAAGATCAAGAAACACACTTATAAATATACACATAGATTTAAACAACTACACCATGGCAGAAAACACGGGACTGACCTTCTCAGAAGAAGAAATAGACAGTATTATAGCATCACTAAATAATTTTGAGGGTCTAAACACACCAGACCCAATACCTAAAAATAATGACTGGGACGAAATAGCACAAATGAGACGGACCCAAATAAAAACAGCCCTCCACGGCCTCCTCATGACAGAATACCTTAAGGGATTTGCCGCACCAAATGGGCTAATAGTCAAAAATGAACCGTACATCTTTCAACATGACAAGACTTTTAAAAAGGATTGGTCATTAATAAGCTGGCATTTGTACAAGAGATTGGCTTGTGCTAATAATCAAGACAACCGGGAGATTAGCTCAGGAATTGAAGATCGAAATTCAAGAAATAGAGGTACGCTTGAAAAGATACGAAACTTCGAGTGCATTTAAAAAACATCTTGACAAATTAAACAAAACTCTGAATGACTTTGAAGTGACATTGAAACAAAGCAAATATAATAAACTAAAAAAAGACACTAGCCGCTTCAGTCATGAGAGGATATATCCTTACACCAGAGAGGATTACAGACCTCAGGCGAACCGCCACGAAATGACGACAGACGATGACTCATCCGATACAGGATCTAGTGGTTCTGATTCCAGTAGAGGAAGAAACCAAAGATACCGGGGAGGAAGGGGCAACAGCAGCCGCCCCTGGTATCAAGGTCAACGGGGCTGGGGCCATTACCAAGGTCCACCACCATATCCTATGCATCCCCTGGGACCTCCAGCGCACCAACATCCACAAGGGGCATACCATCAATGGAACTATCCTCCACAATATTACCCTTTTTATGAGCAGGCTCATTTTTTAGATTCACGCTAAGGAAGGAACAAAGGGAGAAATCGGAGCGGAAACAACGTGCACTGGGCACACCAAGAAGAGGAGCAGATTAGGATGGCAACGAAGAGCATGACAGGGGCCTCAACGAGCAAGAGATGAATCTCGTGGTAAATCTGAAAAACTACAACATAACACCTGCACAGATCAAAGTCCTAGAAAAGGGACTGGGTTTTGTACCCACTGCAAAATTAGACAAATTCCAACTATGTAAAGACATGAAAGAATTTATGAAGAGGCTGAAGCTACAGGACTTCTTTAGAGACAAAGAAAAAAAGAGACCAGCAAGATGGAGACACAGGTCTGAAACCAAAATCAACGTTCATCCCACAAGAGTCAAATTTACCGGTTGAACTCATTACTTTTGAAAAAGCTGTTATGAAAGAACTAGAAGCAATGGATCCGGCCACCAAAAATGTCTTCCACAATATCACCAAGGAAGAAAGCGAGGCCCTAAGAGAACTGGCAAACAACCCTAACTTGGTAATAAAACCAGCCTATAAAGGAGGGGCCATCGTAATACAATTGGCTGAAAAATATGAACAGGAGTTCAACGCCTCCTCCATGATGAAAGGAACTATGAGCTCCTCAACCAAGACCCAACAGAACAGATACGGGTACAAATAACAAGCATGGTGAAAGAAGCACGGTCACACGGATGGATATCCAGAAAAGAAGGGGACTTCCTGACCACGAGCCCCCCCAAAACACCTTATTTCTACACGATACCCAAAATACACAAAGCTCTGGACACCCTGCCGGGTTGCCCAATAGTATCGGGTATTGGATCCATTCTGGGGCCGGTCTCTAAATTTGCGGATGCATACTTACGACCTCTAGTACAAAAAACCTCCACGGATCTGAAGGATACTAAAGACGTTCTGACATTACTAGAAGGAAAGTCCTTTAACCCAGAAAAAGAACTACTAATCAGTTGTGATGTGGAAAGCTTGTATTCAAGTCTTCCCCACAGCGAGACTTTGAGTATCATAGAAGACGTTCTGTTCGACACAGAATGGGAATACCAGACACCAAGAAACGTGATCATGGAGTGCTGTAACTTGGCACTAAAAAAGAATTTTTTTGAATACAGAAACACCCTATACCTACAAAAACACGGGACCAGCATGGGGAGCACTATTGCTCCCAGCATAGCTGGTCTGTATGTCCACCATTTGTAGAAACAGAAAATCCTACAAGTCAATAATCCCTTCCAAAACCATATACATATATGGAAACGATATACTGACGACATACTGATCATCTGGGATGGGGATGAAATAACAGAAAAACAGTTCATAGCATGGCTCAACTGCCAAGATGAGTTTCTGAAATTCACAAGTACTATATCGAACAAAGAACCAGTTTTTCTGGATTTGAACATCTATGCCAAAGAAGGGAAATTAGTAACTACGACTCATTTCATGGAGACCTCAAATAACTGCCTGTTATTATACAAGAGCTTCCACCCACTACATCTCCGCAACAACCTTACATATGGACAATTCCTCCGCCTTAGAAGGACTTGCACAAAAATTGAAGATTTCAAACAACAATCAGGAGATTTTAAAAAGAAACTTGAGAAAAGTCAATACCCGAAGAAGGTGATTGATAAAGCATACAAAAGAGCTTGAAACAACTGTAGAGACAGCCTTCAGGAACCACAACCATACAAAGAGGAGGAAAATCGTCTAATACGAATTCCAATCAAATCACGAAGATTTTGACAAACATTGGCGAATTCTAAACAGTGGTGGCATGAATTTACCAAAACCAATCTTTTCACATAGAAGAGGGAGAAGTATCAGAGATATGGTGGTACATACCAGACCAAAAGAAAAAGAACCCACAAAACAAACAACATTATTACCACCTGTCTCAAGCCATCATCCATGTGGAATGTGCAATGTGTGTAGACTGACCAAAAAAAGCAAAGAAATACTTTTCCACGATGGAACAAAGTGGGATAAAAGAGGTTTCAATACTTGCAACACCAGAAATGTAGTTTATTTGATCACTTGCCCGTGTCCCATGGACTAGTGGGCATGACCACACGCCCCGTCAAAATTAGAATAGGGGAACACAAGAGCAACATCAAATGCAAAAAGAATACTACGAAGATGGCTGCTCACTTCCTAGAAAAAGGACATAAGTGGGAAGATATTTCCTGGACAGTCATTGAACAAATCCAGAATGAAACGTACCTCTTCGAAAAGGAGCAACGTTGGGTGTTCCGTCTGAGAACTCATGAGACAGGTTTGAATGATGACATTCCCTGGAACCAGCTCTAACCTGTCTGTACGAACACCCAAAACACACAGGGATACAGACCACATGAGGACATGATACTTGAAAACATTGGTTGACAGCTAAACAATCAGCAATTTTTTCCCCTTTTTTTCAGATATCAGCGACATCTTTAAACAAGCATTGGCATAGCCAATAGGTCTCGCTTTTGGGACCTTCTAAGTATTTAGTTATGCAGCACAATATCCTTGGTGCAACCTCATCAACTGTTGCGTGGCTAAACACTTATAAGGTCCCAAAGGCGAGACCGATTGGCTATGCCAATGCTTGGTGTGGTTGTGTGTGTGTGTGTGTGGTTGTGTGTGTGGTTGTGTGTGTGTGTGTGGTTGTGTGTGTGTGGTTGGGTGTGTGTGTGTGGTTGTGGGTGCAGTTGGGGGTGCGGTTGTGGGTGTGTGTGTGGTTGTGTGTGTGGTTGTGTGTGTGTGGTTGTGTGTGTGGTTGTATGTGTGGTTGTGTGTGTATGGTTGTGGTTGTGTGTGTGTTTGTGTGCGGTTGTGGGTGCAGGTGTGGTTGTGGGTGTGTGTGTGTTTGTGTGTGTGTGTGGTTGTATGAGTGGTTGTGTCTGTGGGTGTGGTTGTGTGTGTGGTTGTGTGTGTGGTTGTGGTTGCGTGTGTGTGGTTGTGTGGTTGTGTGTGTGTGGTTGTGTGTGGTTGTGTGTGTGGTTGTGTGTGTGTGGTTGTGTGTGTTGTGTGTGTGTGGTTGGGTGTGGTTATGTGTGTGTGTGTGTGGTTGTATGTGGTTGTGTGTGTGGTTGTGTGTGGTTGTGTGTGTGTGGTTGTGTGTGTGTGGTTGTGTGTGTGGTTGTGTGTGGTTGTGTGTGTGGTTGTGTGTGTGTGGTTATGTGTGTGTGTGGTTGTGTGTGTGTGTGGTTGTGTTTGTGTGGTTGTGGCTGTGTGTGTGGTTGTGTGTGGTCGTGTGTGTGTGTTGTGGGTTTGGTTGTGTGTGGTTGTGTGTGTGTGGTTGTGTGTGTGTGGTTGTGGTTGTGTGTGTGTGGTTGTGTGTAGTTGTGTGTGTGTGGTTGTGTGTGTGGTTGCGTGTGTGGTTGTGTGTGGGGTTGTATGGGTGTGGTTGTGTATATGTGTGTGGTTGTGTGTGTGTTTGATTGTGTGTGGTTGTATGTGTGGTTGTTTGTGTGGTTGTGTGTGTGTGTGTGGTTGTGCGTGTGGTTGTGTGTGTAGTTGTGTGTGTGGTTGTGGTTGTGTGTGTGACAGTAATACTAAAAGCATCTCAAAATAAAGGAACACAAACATCGAGTTTGTGGAAAGAGAAAGCATGTTGTAAGTCAAACGGGCGCAGCAAAGCATTAACACAACAATAAAACAAACAAGATCACTTAGCTAACACTGAGTGCTGATAATGGATACACACAGCCCATCATCTTAAGAGTTCGATTACAGCCAATGTGCACTCAAACCTGCCCCCTCCTTGTGAGTTTCACCCCATATTTCATGAGTTGTAACTGCTGCACCCACCATAGCGCTTTGAGATCTAAAGCGCTACATAGGTCTAATCGATTAACCAGTCGCCAACATGCTGTGCTTTTAAAGAGAATGTGCCAAAAGATCCTCATCATGTCCTCATGAAAGCGCCAACGAAAGGACTCCCTGAATGGTGCAACGGACATGAAGCAGCCGCTGCGATCAGAAATAAACCCTGTGATCGTTGTCCAGTTTCACAGTAACATTTCCTTAATGTTCTTTAAGTCACAAAACAGTAATACTAAAAGTATCTCAAAATAAAGGAACACAAACATCGAGTTTGTGGAAAGAGAAAGCACATTGTAAGTCAAATGGGCACAGCAAAGCATTAACACAACAACATGTTCTTTGATGTTTGATGTTCTTTGAACGAGACATCAAAGGGGCGCCACGAAAGTGATCGCGAGCAAAAGTGAAAGTGATCGTGGGCGCTTAATGAGCATGGCGAGGTTTGCCAGCCTCTGCTCCGAAGCGCGCGCCCGCGCACATGCACTGTAGCTCTAGGCTGGCCATGGTAGCATTTTTTGAGCCCTCACAAAAAGTCTTGCCAGACCAGCGCATGCGCTGGGTCAGGCGAAACCTAAAAAATCTAGGTTGCTAACAAAAGCCTGATTAATAAAACAACAATTTCTACTAATGTTCCGGTTTTTAATCCTAATTTACATTTTTAGAACACCCCCTATTTTTAGGTAACTTTCTATTTTTGTAATAACCGGTTTGTTATTTTTCTATAAAACAACCACTTTTTCCAATAACAACCCGTATGTCTAAGACAAGCGTCAATAACTGCCGACTGGTTCAACTCTCTTCAACTTTTTCATGCAATATGACGGGAAACACTGTACAGCGACCAACCAGGAAGTGCTGTTATGTAAAGCTCTCTAAAAGACCCATTATCGGTGGCTATTTATAAGAGGTCCTCGGTCTAGTGTTTGTTTTTTTCCGTAGTTGAGCGCGCTTTCCCAAACCAGCAGACCACTTAAAGGAAGGGCTAAGAACGTTCAGACTACGTTCCGGCGAGCGACGAGAAGGTAATTCCTGGGTGAAAGTGCAGCCTCCAGCATGTAAGTAAGACAACAGCAAGTCTTAAAAACAGCCGCCCGCTGATAACGACAGTCTAAGCTATACCACAAATGGGATAGTTGTAAGACCTTCTTTACCCCACAGTATCTGATTACAGGCGCCTCTCACCTTCCGTGCCAGCTCATGAGGCGACAACGTCATTAAGCGGATGTATGTATACCGGATTATTACGATAACACATACTGGACGTATGAGAGTAATAGTGTGTTTGAGTGAACACCCGTATGTATGTAATATTACGACATATACATAAACGTAATTTAAGAGATAACAAGCATTCCGGAGCCCAAATAAAATGTATGGATGGGACGTAAGTAAGTGTGTAATTTGGGTCATACCAAAGAAATTAAAAACCCGCTATGAGAAGCGTTTTTAAATCTAGTGAGCGAGTGAAATTTCACTACTGGGTAGCACAGCACCCACTGGAGGCATGAAGATGATGTGTCTTATAAAAAAGAGAAATATATCACAGTGGTATTAACTACGATACTTTCCACATGATGGTGATGTGAATACAATGCGTGATAAATAGTGAGATATGTTGTTTATCCCATGTTTCTTCCTTTGCAGAGAATTGACAAGAATACCATAGGTATTCACTTGAATGTAGATTAAGGCATATTGGATAAGTACTAAAGACCAGCAGACATATGTACTACTAAAATATTATATCACTGACAACAGTGATGTAGGGATCGTTCTTGGTCCTGAGGAAGAAAGCCAGGGGGATGGCTTCTGAAACACGTCGAGCCTGTAGAAAGTGACTCATTATAGTACACCATCTACACCTCCCCATTTTTACTGTTTCCAGCTAGGAAAGGCAATAAAGTTATTTTTTCCACTAGCCAGGGAATTCTTTTTTTTTTAAATTTGACATAAGTGCTCCCGCGTCTACGTAGGTCGTAGCATGTCCCGCCCCGTAGAGGGACGGGAAGACCCCAATGAAGAAGCATGACACTGAATCAGGTTTATGTGTGTGAGGGGTATTTTACAATTTCAATAGGATTGCCCTTCTAACAGCAACGAGAAGGAGCTTTGGATTTAACATCTTTTTCCACACCATCGTTATGATTAGAACCTTTAAGATTCTTGAGGCATCAAGCAATATAACGGTAGAATCTTTGTGTTGAGAAACAGTATTGAGAGGAGGACGATTCTACCATTTTCCTCTTCACTCCCGATTTTGATTTCTTGAGTACCTCCATCACATACTTCTGCATAGAGTCACTGATACAGTTGGCACTTGTGATCATTGCTTTGTGGGCTCTGCAGAGAGGCCATGGATTGGATGAGAATGTATTCTGGGCACCTTATGACCCCCAACAAGCACAGTGAGGAAATCGCACTGCGTTCTGCCTCAACTCCAGAGCTCTCTTTTGTTTGTAAATTCTTTTTATTTGATTATCATTGTGCACAAGTAATAGACAACATCATTAGCTGTTAAATTTCACGTAAGAGTTCGTACATGCATTTTAGTACATTATCACTTTAGCTGTAGTAGGCATTGTTACAATTTATCACTTTACTTCCACACTTTGTGTTCTTTTTAAATTATAATAAAGAATTTAGCTTCATGGTGTACATCACAGCGGTATTTGTCGCCTATCATTAGTTCTAATAGATGTATAATATTGTGCTGCAATGGGGAACATAACTTGAACCGAGGGTGAAATCAACTGGGATACACTGTGTAGGAGGATATGCATGTTGCTGAACGTAGATGAGCATTGTAATGAGTTTTAGTTTCTAGCCACTTTGTATCAGATCTCAAGAGAGAATGCCCTAACTGGGTAAGAGGTCTGGTATTTGTATTTATGCTAAATCCGTACCCTGCGAATTAGGCACAATGGGTGGATATCCCGTTCGCTGCTTGAGTGAAATTTTTCCTGAGGAGCTTGAGAGGAGGGTAGTGTTATTTGTGGAGATATTGCGTGTGGCGTATTAAGTATGCTTGAAGGTGTGGAGTAGTGTCGCCCATTGCATGGAGATGGGATGTTTCCGAGTGCCACGTACTTCCTCGTGTCTTAGCGTGTCCATTTAATGACTGCCCCTCTCCAAGCAGCCAGTGGCTGCCCTGTCGGTGTCCTCCAGTGCATAGCTATGCTTCGTTTGGCTAGTAGGAGGGCTAGGGATGCAAATCGCATTTCTACTTTGTGATGCTTCCGACGCGTGCATATACCTAATGCACTGGCTTCCCATGTGGTAATGTCTGCAAGCACCGTCACCTCACGCAGTGTAGCGTGTATCGTGCTCCAGTAGAATTGTAGTGTCGGACAATTCCAGAACATATGGAGAAAAGTTGCACTAGGTTCTTGGCATCTAGGGCATATGAAGTGCTTGTTCGAGTAGTAACGTTGGAGGGTTTCTGGTATGCCTGGTGTAATAGGAAGTATTGTATGTTTTTGAATCAGTGATTGTGGCATACTTTTTTGGGGTATTCCAATGCTTGTTCCCATTCTCTTTCACAGATTGGCCTCTGAAATTCCGTCTCCCACTTTTACCGAAGGAGGGTGAGTGTGACCGTGCTAAGCTCTCGGATTGCCTTATATAACCAGGTCACTATGTGACGCCGGGGACCCATCTGTAATCTTGCATGAAGGAGGGGGTGCGTAGTTGGCTCAGTGTCTGTCATGTGCCAGGTGCGGCGGCAGTCTGCCACCAATTGCCCATGTTTGAGAAACTGTCCTCTTGGGAGATCAGTGTCAGCCATTAGCTCTGCGAATGAGAGCAACTGACCATTTGCGAACTGGGAGCTTGTTTCTGTGAGTGTTCTGTCCATGTGTGTAGGGTTTGTGCCGTATAATGGTTAAGGCCTCAGGAAAGGCCTACCAATGGCAATAGGGCGGAGTATAGAGGGGTTGTGCGTCAGGGTCACAAAGATCGGTGTAAGGTCTGAGGTAATGTCTTGGACATAGATGAGCAGATCGTTTGCGTACAGTGACACACTATGTATAGTTCCCGCTAATGGGATTCCCCATCACTCGCCCTCCTTTCAAAGCCGAGTTGCTAGTGGCTCCATCGCTAAGGCAAATAGCAGCGGGGAGAGCGGGCAGCCTAACCTTGTACCTCTCAGCACTAGGAACGAGGGTGATACATGGTGTCCACGCCTTACTCTTGAAGTCGGTCTAGTGTATATAAGTTTGGTGTAGGCCAGTAAGTGGGGTCCCACTCTTACCCGTTGGAGAACCTTAAAGAGGTATGGCCATAATAATGTATCAAAGGCCTTCTCTGGGTCCAGGACCAGGCACGCAGCACGAGGGAAGCGACCCTGGACCTGATCCTGCACATGGAAAAGCTGCCGGATATTATGGGATGTGTTTCACCCTAGTACCAACCCACACTGGTCCAAGTGTCAGTCAGTCAATAGCTTTATTTCGATATAAAATCATAAAAGCATCTCCATACAAAACAGTTTCAAGATAAAATGTAATTCGTCACATCATAATAATTAAGATATAGCAATATAATGTTTCCCAATTCATAAAAACTAAAGCTATTTAGTGCATTTAAATTTAAAATGGTTATAGTTAGTACAATTTAAAATAGTAAAAATAGTTAAAATTGAAGTAGTTAATATACATTATCAAGTGCAAAATTTAGCGTTACAAATTTCAATTGCCCAAATTTCATACTCCTTGAAAGTCCATATCAACTTTGGGGCGTCCTTCTTATGGCCCTGAGCCTAATTTGCCATGCACGACCCAAGAACTTGGCGGCTCCACAAACATATAAAGTTCTCGGGTCAGTTCTTAGTATGCGTAGGGCAACTCGGTAATCTAAGGTGCCTAGTTGTTTACAAATTGGCACAAGCCAGCAAGACCTGGCACTAGCATATGCAGGGCAAGCAAACATAAAGTGTGCAATACTCTCTTTAGAGATCCCGCAGGATGGGCATTGAGGGTTGATCTGATTGGAAGGGCACCACTTCCCAGTGAATTCAAGGACTGGAAGTGAGCCAAATCTAAATTGGGTATATAATGCCCTATCCCTAGGGATCTGAATTACATCCAGGTAGGGTTCAAGGCATCTAGATGGTTTGTGATGGAGGAACTCTTCCGTTAGCCTTCCTGAGTTTGGGTTACTGAGGTCCCTGGCATCTATCCAGACCCAATAGATGCGGTCAAGCTCGGTTTTGCTTGGCGGGGATTGGGTGTCCCATGATTCCTCGAGACCCAAAGTGATCAACAGCGCCTTAACATTAGAGATCCATTTTATCTTTTTGCCAGTGTCAAACCCCATTACTTCAGTGAGAGCCTCGGCGTAGTTAGCAAGTTCTGGAGTACGCCTGAGGCGTGCCCAATACAGCAAGGGGCGGAGTTTGGCCAGATCTTTGATGTGGCGCCTACCCAGATCATAAATCAGAGGGATTAAGGGGATTAAGGGTGTGCCCTGCTTAACATAATCAGATCCCTAAAGAACTTATTTTCTGATCTGCTCAGCTCATCGAGGTTGTCAAACCCCCACAGCTCGGCTCCATAGAGGGCCGAACTAACTGCCTTGGCTCCATACACAATAAGTGCCGGGGCAATAGGTCTACTGAATGATGAGCGATGTTCTTTGCTCAATGCCCCACGTTTGTGGTTCAGGAGCATTTTATCAAGATGGAACTTCCACTGTACTTTTTCTGAAAGGCGTATACCAAGATAGTCAAAAGTAGCAACTCTCTCAAGATGGATTCTGTCTAAGGTGATGTTATATACCTAAAAGATTTGTGGGGTTTAAAAGTCATACATTTTGTTTTGGATGTATTTATGATTAATCCCTGGGTGTTGCAAAAGAGTTGGAACCTATTCAAAAGCTTTTTAGACCTTCCGGAGTTTTTGAGATCAGCAGCGTGTCATCAGCAAACAGGAGAGTTGGTACCTTATTGCCTGCCAGGGTCGGGGCATCAGCTGGTACTTCTTGCAAGAATCTAACCACCCCATTGACATATAACGAGAACAGGGTGGGTGCCATCACACAGCCCTGGCGTACTCCCCTGTTTACTGAAATCGTATCAGTAAGCTGTCCCTGGGACCCCTATCTTATCTGGGCATAGTTATCCTTGTGTAGCCTTACCAAAAGGTTCAGGATCATTGGAGGAATACCCATGTCTTGCAGTGTTTGCCATAACTTATCCATGGGGACCAGGTCAAAGGCAGTCTTTAAATCAATGAAAGCAAGGTAAAGACTGCCCTTGCCAATCGTCACCACCTTCCAGTGGATCAGGAGGAGTTTGAAAACCTGATCGACAGTTCCTGAATTGGCCCGAAAGCCCGCCTGATACTGAGAAAGAATGGCCTCCTCCTCAATCCACGATTGGATTCTCTGCAATATGACCCTGCCAACTATCTTCTGCATTGCATCTATGAGGCTAATTGGCCTGTAGTTGGAGGGGTCTCTCGGGCCCCCTTTTTATAAATTGGGACTACCTCCGCTCCTTTCCATGAATCTGGAATTGAGCATCCTCTTGAGATGGAATTGATGTGGAGGAGGACATACTCAGACAAATTGCTCCAATCAGCAAGAAACAGATCGCCTGGGAGACCATCTGGTCCTGGTGCTTTAGCGGGCACTATCTTTTTTATAGCCAGGTCCAAGTGTATTAACGTTGGAAGAATTGAGGTGTACCGTCTGCTAGGATTTTGCCATAAATGTTATTGTCTGTGGAAGCAGGGCTATAGGCCGGTATGACTCAGGTGACAGGAATCTGGCTTTAGGAATGAGACTATTATTGATTTCTGCCTAGATTGTGGTAGTTTGCCCTCTTTCAGTGCTGCTTTGTATAGTTCTACCAATCGGGGGTCTAACTGGGCTGAGAAAGTGCGGAAGAACTCTAATTGCAGGCCGGCCAGACCTGGCACTTTGCGTGTAGCCAAGGCTTGTATAACTTGTGTCACTTCTGTTGCGGTGATGTGCGCATCTAGAGTGCTTTGATCAGTTATTGTTATACATGGCAGAGGGTGTGCATCCAAGAATCTGTCCAGTATTTCTGAGGCTACTGGGCTAGAAGCTGTATATAGGGCTGAGTAGTACTCCTGAAACGCCTGCGTTAAGAATGCTTTGGAGTGGACTGAGGTACCTGCAATGGTGCGCACTACGGTAATCGGCTGTGGGGTAGTGTCTTGTTTTACTAGCCAAGCTAGCAGGGTGCCAGCTCTGTCTCCTTCCTTGTGTACTCTACCACGTGTGCTCTAAAGTTATATCTTAAGAGATCTACGAGCACCTCCGAGTATGCAATTTTAGCCTCCGCTACCTGTGCCAGCGTGGCTTCATTTCTATCTACCGCCTCTGTCAGTGAGGCTAGTTTTCGATCTACTTCTACGATACGCCGCTCCAGAGTTTTACACACTCCGAAGATGTGCTGGATACACGTGCCCCAGAACTACTGTGAATGTGTCCCACTCTACTGCTCTGGTTGTTGCTGTATTAGCGTTTTCACAAAAATAGTTTTGGATGTGTGTTTTTTGTATTTGTTAAAACACTGGATCTTCTAAGCATTCACATGGCAGGCGCCAAGTGGGAACCAGAGTGAAATGAGTATAGTCTAGTATCGGGGTATTTGGCACACCATGCATCCACTATAGCGCCCAGTGATCCATCCATGTATTAAAGCGCATTGTTAACTCCAGAGCCCTCTGTCAGGCCTTTCACAAACACACCCACAACTTGAACTCACAGACACCTAGTGGTAGTTCAGTTCTCCAAACGCACTGTGAGTAACACGTTGCATGAAAATGCTCCAGGGAAAAAAAGGCCACAATTATAACATCCTGGAAAAAGTAAGTACTCTTAGGCAATGCAACAAGTAAAACAGGTGAAATGAAAATCGGAACTGCCTCCAAGACATGTCTAACTTTAATAGGGACATATTATCAAGCCAGGCGATAAAATTAAAATGTGAAGGACGTCTAACATGGGCTTCAATTAGAATTCCATAGAGCATATTATCAAGCCCATTATCGCCGTTTTAGCGGCAGTTTTCTGCCGCTAAAGCGGCGATAATTTTATCGCCTGGCTTGATAATATGCCCCATAGTCTTTACAGTTGTTGAGAACTTCCGTCCCAATGTTTATTTTTGCGAGTAAAGTAAGCACGTCACAACAGCCCACCTCCAACCCAACGCGTGCAAAGCCCTGAATGTTAGTAGACCCGTTTAAGTAGGAGACTCGCAGTTAGTTATTCAAAAATCATGCTAATTTCGCTCTCTCACTCTCCCACCCTCTTACTATTCAGCGCAAGTAAATTGGAGAATACAAGGCTCTCGGTTTTCATATATTAAACTCCCGTCCCGTTGTCACTACTTCATCCCAGTGCCCACCGGCTGCTTTCAGCCAGCGGTCCCGTCCCACCCCCTACACTTAAACGTCGCTTGTTGCCGTAATACGTCATTAAGATGGCTACCACCGGGTCAGCGGTGTCGGTTTTGGCCCCGAATGGGCGACGAGTTTCCGTGAAGGTGTCTGCGGGCACTGCCCTACTGCAGGTACCGAGGTAGTGGGCGTGCTTTGAGGGGTGCTGTAAGGGCAGTGGGTCTCCTCAGGTGCAAATTCCAGGAAAAAAGCGTGACCAGTCTCAAATTCCCCCATTAGCGGCGCCATCTTGAAATGGGTTGAATTGTATTTATTTGTACGGTTAGCAAGCACGAAAGGTAAACTAGAGCGGAGTCATTCTTTCCTGCGCCACCTTGGTTTGGTTTTACTTGTCACTGTGTGAGGCTGTTATTTGGATCTGACCTTTTTTTATCCAACACACAAATGAGAATGCTACTGATCCCCAGTGTAGTGTGCCAAAACTAATTGGTACGCTTGTTGGATTTTTTGTCGTCTTAGAAGTTACTATTGATATGATTCCCCTTTGCCCCATCAGGTGCACCCCACCGTAAAGGCTGTTCTCCGCGATATTGCACTTTCCGACCCTTCTATGGTGACCCTGCGCACAAAAAAACCTCAACGTGATAGAGGTCTTTACAGCGAGTAGATTGACACGCACGTTCGTATCAATGTATTGCCACTCATAAGGCAAAAACTGATATATGAGAAGTTGCTTAAATCGTTAAAGTCAGTGTAGTTAATAATTTAAGGGGAGATATAGTTGATTGAACAAGGAGTGACACTAACGAGACCGAGCTTGTTAAAAGAAGAGAGGCTTATTCAGCAACTTCGCAACAACGCCCCCGACTATCCAGGATATGGTGGTCTACCACTATTTTTAATTTAGCATTCTTCTTCATAAAGCCAGATATGCAAGATTGTTTTTTTACATTATCTTAATCTCTGTAAATGTTTAAGTCTGCCCCTTTAATCATACAGAGACGTGTTCACCCGTTTAATATTAATTTTAATGTTATGCAAGGATAATCTAAAATTTTCAAGCATTCATGAGTTAGAATTTTCAATCCTATTAAAGACACCGAGGCGATTGTTATGCAAACTCCTTGCTTTTAACAGGAATCAACAGGTATGACAATAAAACTATACGGCATAAAAAATAAATGCAATGCTCATTGATCTTAAATGAAAATTCCCCATAAACTTACATGACATGAAAACAGGTACCAATAGTCATCCAGTACAGCACTCACAAATTTGTAACCCCCTTGCAGAACTTCTGCTTCTTTCTGCGAGGGCTTCATCAGGCACATAAATCTATTCAGTTTGATTTGAAACTAAAGAAAGTAATTTGTTGCGCTGCTTAACAAAACATCAAACTAATAAGCGGGTAGAAGAAAAGAGATCAATACAACATGTGTCTGAAAATACATTGTAAGAATCATTAAGCATCTTAGCAATACAAGGGTGGTTTAATCCATGCCTCTATTTCCTGAATGCAATTGAGAATTCTTGTTCACGAAAGCCTGGAAAAGTTTCGGTTCTATGGCCGAACCGTAGGCGATTATGAAAATGTTAAGCTGTTCAGCAGACATCGAAAAATGGTTAACTTGCTGGCATAAAGTAGACTATGAAGGTCACTCTGTGACATGCATGATATCCTGTAAACTCGCGCCCAAAGAGTATGATTTAGAGGCCTTGGCTCCACTGACTGAATGTGCTCCAAAGATGTAGGAATCAATACCTACTTTTCAAAGAATCCACGGGACCCGTCAAGGCAGAGTGGGAGCTATAGCTGGTTTAAAGGGTCAAACTAAAAAAATTAGAAGCTGTCTAGAGAGAGATGTTCTCAGATCTCTTGTGATAGCCTCATATAATTGCTAACTGTCAACATCACAGAGTTGGGGGTTTTCAGGAAAAATGAGATATTAAATTTGGATTGAAGCTGTTTTTGTTCGGGACAAGGTAAAGGCAACACTCAGCTGTGTAAAATATCTACCTTTCAGCGCTAATTCTTTAATGTCTGACACTGTGAAAAGAAGCAAGGCAGAGGAGCATGATAAGTTTGGCAGACAGTTATTTCTTAGACATTAATTCGAGGGCCAATTCCAAAGAGATATCAGAGTGATTTAAACGTCCCACAGAGGTGAATATTTGGCCTTTGGGGGAGAAACAAAATGGATGCCTCTGATCAGTCTGGATACCAGGGAATGCACCCCAGCCAGATGATAGATCTAGTGCAGAGGAAAAATGAATCCTCAAGGTTTAAAGCGGTTGAAATTCCTCCGCGGGACTGTCCATGATAGCCGCAGACTTTGAAGGACCTGGATCAGGAGGGGAAGAAGAAGACTTCTCCCTGTTGGTATTTGCCCCATTACCTCTTTTCATTGGGTAACCTCTGGATGGGAGCTGGAACGCAGCTCAGCCAGTGGAGTGCCCTCTGGTGACCCTGGGAAAATTATTTCCATTGAAGACGTTTTTTTAACGCTGCTTAGGTTTGTCCAACGACTCAAAGGTGCTGGCAGATTTTGATAGCTTCTTTACAAAGGACTTCCCAAACAGCAAACATCCTGTAGATTGATCAGGTTTGTTAGTGGCCAAGTCACAAAGTTTTGGGTCAAGTCTTCACAAGGTGGACCTGTGTCTGTGTGGGGATAATGCACAATTTGCATTTCCCCGAAAGCATATAGCCCATGGGACCAGCCCGCCAATACATCTGGGTCAGTTGGCTTACCCTGTTCTTTGACCATGAAGGGCAAGTCCAACATTTTTGAAAGTGGACCTGAGAAAGCCAAACGTTTTTCTTAACAGGCTTGCTAGGTCTGGTTAATACCCTTTTTTGGGTTCTCATTTTTTTCCTGAGAATTCTAGGCATCGACTGTTTAATTAAGATTATGGGATGATACAACATTGTGTAGGACTTTTGACTGATACCACCTTATCTATGTAAAATTGTATAAACGGTTTCTAAATAGTTAGGGCTTGCAATCCACTCACTGTAAAGTAGCTCTCTCTAACAAATACCACTTATGTCTTTGAAGAAATGCACAAAATAGGAATTAAAGAGATGATACATTATTGTTGTGAGTCCTAAGTTCAGAAGCAATGTTGGGACTGGTGTTAAATGAGGTGAAATCATTCTCTTCAACCAACGTTAGTACTCTGAAGCCACCATTTTTTTGAGTCCTCTTGTAAATGGTCAAAGCCGCAAGGTATGCTCTGACAGTGGCAGAAGAAAGTCATATATCGATTAAATAAAGCATGTATGTCAGAATGTTTCGGAGTGTCATATTATAAATGTCTTCCATTTAAAAGAGTAATAACATTCTACTGGTAGGACAGTTATTCCCCTCTAGCAATTGCATGCATACTTTTTTTTGTGTAAATCAGTTTATTGGACTTTGTTACAAACATGCGATTTTGCACAAATGATATTATACATTACATGGTGCATGTTAGGGCAGCATTTCATTATAAGACGTAGTCATATGATGTGTAGCACGTGGCATTGAGCAGTTAGCTTTGAGGAGGGGGGCGCATATTTAAGAGTTCTTATAAGGATGACCAGCTGTAAGTCGCTGGTTGGGTTAGTCTGTGCATTACATCTGTTATTCCACGGCAGTGGTGCCATTTGTTAACACATCAATAAACAGATGAACTGGGGGAAAAGAAAGAGAAACCTGAGCATAACATCAGTGCACCCTTCATGCATTATGTCCCACCCCTCAATTTCTTTGAGTGCAACTGTGTATGTTATTATACAGTCACGTGCAAGCACTTGGGAGACTGGGCCGGCCCCTTCACGAGAGATTGGTACACCCTTGCGAACACCATTACCATACATAGGATAGTCAACATATTGCATATAATTTGTTTATTACATTGTGATGAATAGTCCAACGCTGACTTGGATCCATAGTAGGGGTGGTTCGTCCACACATTTATGTTGAGCATACGGAGGCTGGGAGTACACCCCCACAGTCGGCATTAGTGAGGTCGGTGGTCTCTTTATAAGGCGTTGGGGAAAAGGAAGAATAAAGGGTAGACAAATAAAAAGAACTGGGAGGAGTGTGGCCCACTTGGGATGTTGACTGACCCCTGAATGATTTAGTGGCAAATATGTCAGGCAATCGTGCAGCTCCCAATCTTTTGGAGAGGTCGTGATGAGTTGGGGCAAGGGCTTCGACTATTCACGGCTCGTCTACCTCAGTTGCACAGTGACTGGTCTGGGTCCTTAAGTATCTGGGTCCGCTGGGGAGGTGGGGACAGAAGCTTGTGCATCTCCCTAAAAAGTGCCCTGAAAGTCCTGTAGGATAGCATCCCAACTCGCTGCTATGGAGATTTTGCGAAGGCCTGAGGTGTCCTTATTGCGCAGTGCCGCACCCTCCGCCCTAGCCCACACCAGCAAGGACTGTCTCCAGGCCACGAGGTAGGAGGATCAGGCGATTTCCATCACTTTGTAATCAGGTGCTTGGCTGGTAGTATACCCAGGTCAAGAAAGTGAGGGGTCACACTCTACTGTTTGCTTCTGGGGTAGAGGTGCAATATATACTCCTCCCAATTGTGTGATAGGGTGCGACTAGTGCAGGCAGCTAGAGCAGTGCCGATCGAGCGCCAGTAGGCATGTAGAGATGGGCAAGCCCATATCATGTGGAGGAGAGCAGCATCAGCAGCCTGATACCTAGGATAGGCGGCATCCGCACGTTTGAAAAATCTGTTAATTTTGGTAGGGGTGAGGTATGCTCGGTATATTATGTAATACTGAATAAGGCAGAAGCGTGCGTTGCGAGGAATATATGTGGAACTACTCAACATAGTCCACTCTTTATCATCAAAGGGTCGTTTTCTGTCTGCTTCCCAGTGTTGTCTCACGGGTACTAGCGTCACCCCTGTGTGTTAATGTAATGGTCAGCGAACCAGTTGGTGAGATGTCTACCCCTCTCCATGACTTGTAAATACTCCAATAGTTAAATGCGTGTTGTGTTCCTTGGCCATGTCCCCCCATTTGCTACCCACGGCAGTAAGCAGAAAGTTGTAGAATAGAAACTGGCCAGAAGGTAAGTCATTTATTTCTCTTAGTGTGTCGTAAGGAAGTAGGTTATCATCTTGATATAAGTCACGAGTGTGTGAATTCCAGCCTCTAGCCAGCCCAACAGTTCTGCAGATAACGTGGCTATGCTACCTTTCGACGTGCCTTGCAGGGGCAGTGCTGGTGCATATGGCAATGTCAAGGGTGTAATATAGACGCTTCTACAGAAATATTGGTATGCGACCCCCAAAAGCTGTAGCTCAGGTATTCTGCGCATGGCACAGGGGTGGAATAGCCGAATTATTGACGCCGTCGACTGAGGTGGGGAGACAGCGGCAGTTTCGTGCAACTGAAGTCCTGTCTGTCACCTCGCTGCCCATTGCTGCTGTGAGGCAAGATAATATTGTTCCATAGTGGGGAATATCAGTCCTCCCCTATTAGTTGGTAAGTAAAGTTTGGTACGGGTTACTCAGCAGCGGGAATTGTTCCATATGAATTCTCTCTTTGACCGTTGAAACGCATGAAAAGGTGAGGATGGGATGTACAAAGACAGGTTGGCGAAGTAGAAGAGCAGCCAGGGCAGTGCCACCATTTTCAGTAGAGTTATCCGGCCCGTGACCGACAGTGGAAGCGTGCATCAAAAGGACATCCAGGACCGGATCGCGGTGATCGCCGTCCCCAGGTTACCGTCTAGAAGGTCTTCTTGCTGATGGTATATTTGGACACCCAGATAACAGAAGGTGTCAGGCTGCCACCTGATGCGATCCCAGCTGAGAGTGATGGCTTGGTCCTGACACCTGGAAACGAAGGGGTAGAGACATGACTTACTCCAATTGACCGCAGGCCAGAAGTTCTGCATAGTCGGCGCGCGATGGGCTAAAGCAATTGGGATCAACCGTGCATCTCTGAGATATACCATAATATCGTCCACATACAGCAATACTATATATGTACTAAAAGAAAGGGTATGCAGTTCCTCAGGCTAAAAGGAGAGAGTGTATGTAACAAGGAGACCGTGTACAAAAGGAAAGGAATTCCTCTTGTCGGAACTAGGGTCCTCACACACCAAGCAAGCTAGGTGTCATGCTTCATCATATGGACCTGCTCCTCGTCGGGTCGGCGCTGCAATACCCGACGGGCACCCATATGTGTGCCATCTCCCCGGGGTATTCCCCAGTCTAACCCTTGTGCCCGAATCGCAACCGTGAGCGGCCCAACTGCCAGGGGAAAAGGCAGTGGGGCAATGGACATCCCTGTCGGGTTCCGCGGAATATCGGTAGTGGATCAGAGATGTAGGAGCCAGTCCTCACCCTGGCTGTCAGCATTGTGTATAGCAAGTGGACCCAAGCAGAGGAAACTGCCTTCAATTCCATATTTGGTCAAGTCAGCAAAAAGGAAGTCCCACTCCAGGGAGTCGAAGGCCTTCTCGAGATCAAGAACCAGACACCCAGAGTGGGGCCACTGACGAGAGGAGTAGGTAGAGACCCTGAAGAAGCACCTCAAGTTTAACGAGGTGCTACGAGATGGAACAAAGCGATTCTGATCGGCATGGACCAGGGTTGGGACCGATGTAGCAATTGCATTCATACTTATGGGAGTTTCATGTATCCAAACTATAATGTTGGGAGACAAACTTCTTAGTTCATGGAACTGGGTTAAATAGTGTGATCTTCCCTTGTTGCATTGTCAGCATTCCATGATGGGCTGGAACTTTCCTTTGCAATTGTACAGAGAGCTCTATCAGAAGTAAATGTCAGCTCTTAATTGACTGTTGGGTTTTAAAAAACAATTTCACAGAGGAACTGCATCTCTTCGGATTCAGGGGGAATTGTGGAAAGCCATATGCTCAGTTTTTTGTACCAACTAACGACTAAGGCATTTCCGTTGTACTAATTCTGTTATCAGGATTCATACTCTAGTCAAGTTTTGTTGCTGGTTGTCGCAGACCAATTGTATTGGATGGTCGCCTTTTCTTTCTTTATTTTATTATACCATCATCAAAGAGCCATTGTGGGAATCTGCATACTTTGTTCTTAAACCTTTATTTTTCAGTTTTTTCATAACATATGGCAGCAGTAATATTAGGACTCTGTACAGTACATGGTGATGCTTGAAAAGTGCACAAACAGGCAACCGATCAACTACTTGGTTGCATCATCTCCAGCACAGCCCATTGCCTAGTGACACACCAAGCTCGCATTGTTGAGCAGAACGCGTACAACTAGGAGATGTCCCCTCCCTCACCCGATCAATATCATCATCCACACTGATATCCCTATCATCACTTTCATCCAACGACATTCCTGCCTGTGGGTCTAAGAACACATCACATACATCCCTCCATGCCTGCATATCCTCCTCCAGTTTTTCGTCATGCCTGCTCAGTTTCATGTGCACCTCCTCAGCCAGCGTACACTCCTGCATGTCCCTATACCATTGATCAGGTTTTGGAGCACTGTGACCCATCCAGGTGATGGCCGCTCTGCTTTTGTCCAGGACCAGCACCAATTGCAGAAATGTGTAGGCAATTTTACGTCTTTTGGGCCTGCTGGGCCCAACTTGCAGTGTAATCATGTGCAGTCTAGTCATAAGTGCGTATTCCTCCGTAAGTCTGTCACCACTTGTGCCCAAAAGTCTTGTACCGATCAACACCGCCATGTCAGATGCAGAAAGTCTACCCCGCTAACATTGCATCATGGGCAACTGTCTGGCCGTGTGCGGGATATGCGGTGGAGGCTTTTTGGAGTCGTATATGTTCTGTGCAGGAAAATATAGTGCACTAGCTTAAAGTGGGCTTTTCAGGACACTGTGTGTGTGAGAGTTCACAAATGGCTGTCCACGCTCTGTCGTATAACGGGGTGTCCAGAGCAGTATCCCATGCTTTGCGTGCTTCGACCGGCGTACTCTTCGCCTCTATTCTCATCGCCCTATAGAGAAGTGTAATCAAATGACTACCCACACCACAGGTCAGTAGTACATCTAATGTGTGTGTGAGCGGTAACGCAGCAGAAAACGTGGGCCATGTCAATTTGGCCATCTCGGTCAGTCCAGCATGATGCAAGAAATGCCCCGGTCTCAGTGCAAAGGACTCACAGGCTTGTTCAAATGTTATGGAAAACTCGCCTGGGTACTGGTCCCCCACCAGTACACAACCACTATCGCTCCAGTGCCCGAAAAGACATATTGGTTATCAGCTGCCGCACCGGCGCTAGTTTCCAGACCGAGAGTTCTCAGAGAAAGGGCGCATGCTTCAGGACCACTTCAACATAACCTTGCCATATGTGCGCTGTGTGTCGAACAATATATGAGGGAGATCCTTAGTCAGTACCGCACTCTCCATCAGCACCATTGATAATTGATATGCTGCAATCAATCCCGTCAGTAGGCGCTTTTCCCAGTTCTCACCCTCAGCCAGCAATCTAGACGCATCTTGTAGATGTGTGGCATAATTGTACATCTCAAGATTAGGCAGTTCCAAGCCCCCCCCTCTTTGTATCGTCTGGTTAAGGTGTTCAAGGCCTCCCTGCTGCGACAACCCGCCCACAATAATGAAAAAACCCACATAATTCTGCTGCTTTAATATCTTTCTGGGTATGGGACACAGTGAATTCTGCAGTGTATATAGCCATCGCGGTAACCATACCATCTTTGACACAGCTAGTCTGCCCATCAGTGATAGGGGCAGTATGTTCCAAAAAGCCACTGACTTCTGCTGGGCATCCAATAACCTACCCATATTAAGGCATAACTATTGTGTCTCGAAATGGGCCTCTTGCATCTCCAAGTACCGGAAGTGTTCCAACTCCCAATGCAATTTCAGGCGTGGGAGGCCATCCAATGGTGTACCAACCAAAGAAGACTGTGGAAATAGGAGAGATTTTCGCCTATTAAGATGGAGCCCAGAAAGACCTCTAAACTCATCCAAGAGTTGCAACAGCATGGGCGATGCCATCTGTGGGGAGGTAATATAAAATAATGCGTTGTCCGCTTAAACCGAGATCAGCTGACTAGATTCCCCAGGCATATGCCCCAAATCAACAGTTTCTGACGTGCCCAGAATGCCAGAGGTTCAATTGCTAATGCAAACAAACGGCGAGACGAGGCAACCCTGTTGCGTCCCTGCTCCAAATTCCATGCCCCCGGCTAACTGACCTACCCACACTCTGGTGCTGGGTGCGGTGTTTAGTAATTTGGACCTAGCCCCGAAACCGAAGACCAAAGCCCATAACTCTCAGCACTTGGAGTAAATAGCCCCCTGCCCTCTTGTCGAAAGCCTTTTCTAGGTCAATAGAGACCAATGCCAGGTCCTCATCCCGGTGTTCCACTTCAAGGAGTATATGGTCCAGACTTCGGAGATTCATGCCGGTGTTTCAGACAGGTATAAACCTGCACTGGTCCTCATGGACCAACTGTGACCTGTGGGGCGCCAAGCGGCTGGCAAGTAGTTTACACAGGATTTTCACATCTCTGTTAATCATGGTAAGTGGTTGATAAGCGACTAGATCAGACTCAATACCACCTTGCTTGATGATCATACAGATCTCACCCTCCCTCATGGACTGGGGCAGCAGACCTCTCTCGCGTGCCTTTGGCAGGATTTCCAGGAGACCATGTATGATCGTCACCGAGAAGGCGTGATAAAACCCCAGGGGAAAGTCATCCCCGCCAGGCACTTTTGCATGTGAAAGCAGACTCAGGGCTGCGTGAGTTTCTCCAGACTGATGGGGGCTTCCAGGGGCTCTGTATCCACGTGTGCTAGCCTCGGGAGATCTAGTCGTTCTAGGAATGAGACATATTGGGCTAGCGTTATGCTGGGATCTGCAATATATACATGTCTCAAGTGTTGTTGAAAGACACTCAGTATTTCATACCCTAGTGTTTACATGTGTGCCATCCAGTGATAACAAGTGTGTGATCATCGGAGGTGAGTGCTCTTTGCAGAGTATCCATGCCAGGAGCCAACCTGACTTATCTCCTTCCCTATGTAGTCTGTGCCTATATTGCTTGAGTGTGTTCTTATTTAGTCTGTCCCATATATCTGCAATGCGCCTACACACCTCCTGTTACTGTCCGTAAATGCCTGACTGCGGGCGCTCCCTAGCTTGCAAAGAGGCCAGTACGTCCTCTTTTGTGCCGAGCTCCTTTTGTAGTTGCCTAAACACCCTGCACGTTAAGCCCATACATGTCCCCCTCAGTACCGCTTTTAGGCCCCCCCCCCATTCCATGGCATACTGGCTGTGGCTGTGGTACCCCAGATGGTCGTCATATAATTGGACAGTGCTTTCGAGAGCACCTTCTTACCTCCTGGGTCTTCCAGGATGTCAGTCGACATCCTCCTGGTGTGACACTCTCGTCTTGGGTCCCCCCGTCATACGACACATCCAACAGGAGAATGATATGACCAGAATTGTGCCAGGTGTGTCACCTCTCTGTCTTCCAGCAGTGAGAAGCCTGCCACCAGTATCCTATACATTCTACTCCAAGTATCTTGTGTGGCTGAATAGTAGGTGTGCACCTGCTGTGTCGGATGGCTTAATCACCAAATATAAGTAAAGCTCAGGTTCCACATCACCCCGTGAAGCGCCTTTTTGTCATTATGGGTTTGGTACCTGCCTTGGGTGGGTGCCCAGTCCAAGTCTGCGTCTGATACACTGTTGAGTCACCCAGCCAGAGGAGTGGTGTGTCAACGTCCTGTGTTAACATGTATTGGATATTATAAAAGAACATGGAGTCGTCATTGTTCGGGCCATACGTGTTCAATATGGTCAGATCCCGTCCGTCCTGTGTCACCCTCAACAGAACAAATTGACCGCCCACATCAGCCTCCATATTGGTAAGGGAGAACGGGACACCAGCTGCAATCCAAATAAGTGTGCGGCGTGCCCCTAGCGTACATCGAAAGTGAGGAGTGGAACACTTGCCCACCCCACTTCCTAGCGAGACGTGGTGCACACACATCATCTAAGTGTGTCTCCTGTAGGCAAGCTATGGAGGTCTTAAGTCGCTTTAAAAAGGTGAGCACTCTATACCGTTTAGTGTAGGTCCCCAACCCTCCACGTCAGAAAGCTAATATCCAACCCGTCATAGTTTGTGGCAGTTAGTAGTGGCCCCCTACATTTCCACCATGTTTTTTCCCCTTAGGCTGCTGCAAACATAAAAACATAAACATGCAATACACAACAAAACCCTCTTCCCCACCCACGGACAAACCTAGTATAACCATGCGACTATTGATGCCCACCTCGTGCATGTGCCAAGATGTGCACAGCAGCCCAGCCAGTCCGACAGGGACTGGCAAATTCACTTCTTCGGTCAGCCATATATTGTCAAGGAATATAATCCTATAACCATTCACCTCCACCTGTGCCATTTGGCGTTTGAAGGTCCCCACTATCCCTTGCAAGTCTGCAATATTGGCTCGCAATAGATTAACATCAATCTATACAGTTTCTATTTTGTTTTCCAGTGCATTTCTGGAGCCTTGAATCACAGCCAGTAGGTCAGCGCAAGATAGTTCCGTCCCCTCTGTGAGAAGGTGGCTTGGTATATGCTGTCCACTAGTTAAAGTGGGCACCCTGTACCAATCCACACGACCTTTATGATGTATGAGGTCAAAGATAACCTTTATGAAAGCTATCCTAGTGGTAGCTATGGAGAGCAGCCTTCAGGCTCGTTCTGCACCAGATGATCGCGCAAGTACGGGTGCACACCATCACCGTCGTACGCCTAATCCTCAGGAAACTACAGACGTACAATGTCTGGGTAAATTTCCTTTTAAATAGGTTCGGTTAGAAATACGGGAAATGGATATTTGAAAACAGAAAAAGTCTATACTGCGAGCCCTGAAGAAGTCCAATTGTGGATGAAATGCGTTGGCGGTTGCAAAAAAGTATACATGTGAATAAAAGATGAAATTCTAAACCAACAGAACATATCGACTCCTTTTTGAGAAAACAACTGTGCTATAGACGCACTTTATTGTAGACTGTTCATATTTAATACTTACAAGTGTGCTGAGCTATTTCTTGTTTCAGGCTTAATCTTGAAGGAATGTAAAGCAGCTTATTTTACCAGAATATCACCTCCTGAATGACTAAATGAAGGAGAACCACACGGTAGTTAAATAAAAATATGTATTTATTTATTAATATAACACTCTCTACTATCCTCTACACAAGGTTAGAACACAAAGCACACAATACTGGATCAATAGAACAGTTGTAAGTAGCACAATACACAGCGGGCTCCAGGGGAAGACCGTACCATATACTAAAATAGTGGTATAACAATCACGACTTGACTAAACATAGTGCCCAGAGCATGTAGAATCGCTGGGACTTCAAGGAACCACCCACGCTGATGACACAGGAGACCCACAGAGGACGGGTGCAGTGAGGAAACACGACCCCTTCCTCCGTATAACTCTATGGGAAAGTTGCAGTTGCAAAGTTAAAGTTTAAGGACCCTTCTAGGAGGACTTTGAGCGAACCCTTCGGAACTTAAGGGTTTAAAGAGTCACCCCACCCGTGGATACCGTAGTACCAGAGTTACCTAACCCAGGGAAGCTGGGTGCATCGTCGGAAACTCTCGTCGTTCTCTATAGAAGGAAGTGAAGAAACAGTGCTGCCGTCAAGGTGAAAAGGGTCTGGTGGAATCCAAGCCTGGATTCTGTATGGAAGGAACCTGAAAGCAGAGGGTACAGAGTCTGGGTCACTTCAGAGTGACCAGGGGCTCGAGAGACGAATGCCCACCGATGTCGGGTGCTTCAGGTGCGAAGAAGGGATGCTTGACTCTGCAGCCTCGAGGACCAGGAGCCATCGAGGACGACCAGGAGCTGGAGGAGAGCTGTCCCACGAAGGATTTCGAGTGCTGAGGGGTCGGTGTCTGGCGGGAGCACCAACAAGCCTTGGCAAAAGCAACCCACGCAAGAATTACAAGCAGGTTACGGTGTGGACCAGCAAGGTCCAGGGGACTCTCCAAAAAATGGAGAATCAGGGCACGTCTGGAGCAACCAGGAAAGCCCAAGAACAATCATGATGACCCTCAGGGGGACCCACAGTTCGAAGGACCAGGAGTCGCGAGGGGACCTTGAGCAAGTCTGCAGAGTACCAGCCCTCGGAGCACACGGTGCGGGGAGGCCGGAGTTCTTTGGTGCAAATACTGCTCAGAGTCAGGACCACACAGGGTCCAATGCACAAGCTCGTGAATCGCCAACAAGCATATGCACTTGCAAATGGACGTGGGTCCCTTGCTCACTTTGCCACTGGATTCAAGATAGCCTGGCTGATGAGGGTTATGAACCCGAAACCGGTCCCAGGATGTTTGTTTCTGGTCCAGGGAAGACATGGCTTGGCAGTTCGGGCTGGACTGTTCCAATGAGGCACAGGGTCAGACTGATTTGCATATGGCCATGTCTGAACTGGGGTGGCGGAGTGAGCTAAAGAATGATGACGGATTAATCCCAGATCAGTTGACTGGGGGTGAGTGCTTGCAATGTTCAACACTCTGTCCATCATCCCCTTTGGTTTTGCCAAGCTCGGGAATCGCCAACAAGCATATGCACTTGCAAATGGACACCGTGCACACAGGTTCGGGTTAAGCAGACCCCACGAGGGTTACTGGCATCAAACTCAGTGAGAGGGAAGATCGACCTAAGGGACCTTCAGGAACCCACCTCCTGTGTTGCTGTAAACTTCGGAGTCCGCAGGAGCTCAGGAGCAGCTACTGGTCCGTTGCGCTTTAGGTGCCTGCGAAGCAGGGGAGTCACTCCTTCACTCCAAGGGAGTTTCTTCAGTTGTCTTAAGTGCCCCACAGATCCTGCACGGAGCCTGTATGGAGTCACGGCACAAACTAAGCTTTGGATGGAAAGGGGGACGAAGTCAGCCCAGTCGAGGTCCAGCGAAGTCCAAATGTCCAGACGGTAGAAGGTCAGTGGTTTCTTCTTTGTAGAATCTTGTCCACGGAAAAATCCAGTGTCCTGTAGCCAGGTAGCCCATTTTATAACCATGGGAGAGGGTTGGACAGATTCAGAGGACCCTCCTAGGGGAGGGGCAGGACAGAGGGGTGGCTACACCCATGTCCTTTGTCCAGTTTCGCGCCAGAGCAGGAGCCAGTGGCTCCCAGAACTGGTTTGAGCTGGACTATGCACAGGGACACCAAATGTGCTCAAGTGCAGACTTTCAGGCACTCCCAAAGTGCACCCATCCTGGCCCAATACACTAAATCCTGTCTGGGAGGTGGTCACACCTCCCTGTGACAGGATGCCTATTGTGCTGCCTTCCTCTGCCTGAGCTTGGCTCATTAGCAGGAGGGCAGAAAAGTGTCTCTAGTCGGCAGCATCCTTTTTGTGCTGTCCGGGTCGAAGGCTGGCACCGGTAGTAAGACCAGCGAATCCAAGAAGCTCGCTTCAGAAGGGTGGAATCATACCTCCCACACCAGTTACTGGTGAGAAGGTATGATTCCAAGGTGTTTGACACCAAACTCGATATGTTTCTATGCAGCCGTTTTCGAGATAGCATTTACCTCACGGTTATAATGCACCGCTACCTATATGTCCGGCTGACTCACAGACAACCTGGGAGAATGGTCTCCGAAGGCTGCAGAGAGGCTCTCCTTATGCAGGGGCACCCTCTCACATAAAACCCAGCACCCTGCCTTCAGGATTGTTAAGTTCTGCTATAGGGGTGACTTATAAGTTTTAAGTGTAGTGACCATTAGATATAGTGAACCTAAATCTAAAGTAAGTGATACAAGCACCATCTTCCATAGGCTGCAGTAGCAGACCTTGGGTTCCATTTTGCATGGCCTCTCATGGGTGGCATAATACATGCTTCAGCTCATTGGAGGCCTCTGGGGTACCTATGCCCTGGGTACATGGTGTACCATATACTAGGGACTGATAAGGGTACCCTAGCATCCAATCTGGAGTGTACCAAAGTACATGTATGTCAATTTAAGGGAGAAAGCAGATAGGCTGGGGTCCTGATTACCAGGATCCCAGCCAGACTAGTCAAAAACAGTGAGACATCAAGCAAAAAGTGGGGGTAACCATAAGAAGCAGATCCTACTTTCCTACACCCTCCTCCTATGCTTCCCCCATATCACTAGGCCCCATTTGCTGCATTATTCTCGGAGTGGGGTGCAGCAGAGTGGTATATTGGGTGATGGTGTTTGCTGGATTCGAGAGAGCTGACTTATCCTTGCCCATGTGGAGCCATGGGTTCTGTCCCCCACCTCCTGTCCTGCGACAAGCCAGGTACCTCCAATCACCAGGACTCCAGGCAACCAATAACCCACTTCTGCTGTGGGTATCAATAGAGGTCAGCCCCACTCCCCTAGGAGGCCCAACACGACCTCCACCACTCCTTGGTGCAGCGGCACATTCACCATCTAGGCTCCAGCAGCAGTACCATCTTCTCGTGCCTTGCAGGACCACATCAGTCGTTACAAGCAGATATGAGAGCAAATCACAATGTGCATTGCCGGGTTATCAAGGGCACAACACCCCGGAACTCCCACTCGCACCTAGAAAGTTCACATTGTAACAGTGACTGACAGCACTTGTCGCTCATGGGCTGCGCTTGTTGCGAGTACTAGAGCCGGGGCCTACAACAGTGCCCTCCTGGCAGACAGCTCAATAGAACAGTCCGCGTGTGGGACTGGGTTGTCAACACTAGGTCACCAGTGCTTTGCTGATAGTCTCCCCCCCCCCCCCCCCCCACCAGTCAATCTCCCAGCAGTCAATGGTGGGATAATACCCCACGCCAAGTCAGGCACCACCAGAGTCAATCAAGTGTTGGGTCCGGAGCCACGCTGGAGAGGCCGTCTTGGGGTAGGCTCCTGACACCATTCAGGGCCAGGCAGGTAAGTCTCTATGAAATCTCATCCCGTGACTACCAGCCTCCCCTATCCACATCGCAGTCCATTGGTCCAGCAGATCAGTCCCACAGCAAAAGTCCCAGGTGTTAGATTAAACAGGCTATCGCAGAGGCACAACTCACAACAGCTGCTACTCACTATTCCACATGCAGCTGGTACGTTGGGTGTTGCTGGCAGTTAAGTGTTCCTTCGCTCTAGCGGGGCCTCAGTGTTGTTACATGGCACCACCGGCAACTGCATTGACTCCTGACAGTCATCAGCCGGCTCCCTCACCAGAATGATCACAGCACGTCCTGAAAGGCCACTTCACAGCTGCCACCGACTGCGTAGCAGACCGGGGCGGCGCGACCGGCATGGCTCGTGGGGTTGGTGGGGAGATCACGTTGGGGATGCAGGGAAATGGATGTGTTGCTTCGGGGGTCGCGCATGGATAAATTAAAAAATGTTTTAAATGTCCAATAAACGTTCTGGCATCTCTGCTCCTGCTCTCCATGAACACATCGAGGAACAGGAAGCAGACCCCACTAACCAATCACAAAGCTGCAGTGTAGTGTTGTGATTGGTGAGCACTCTGGCTCCCCTGACCAATCACAGTGCTGCATCAGCATTGTGATTAGTTTTGAGTATCCTGGTTTGACGCTCAACCAGGTGGAGAAGGGGAAGGTGTGCATGACTGGTTTGGGCGGCCCGAGAGGGCCGACCAAACAGTCATTGTTCACTTGAGTAGGTAAACCACTCTGCCCCTTCACTGCTCAAAGAGCAGAGCAAACCCGCCCACTCACCCACCTGCAAAGCAGCAGGAAGCAGCCCAAAATGATAATTAGCGCAAAGTTATTATCATTTTAGCTTTCTGCTTCCCACTACTTAAAAGCAGTGGGGCGACGCTCCTCCTCCATACCGGAGGAGCGACCACTGTAACAGATCGCTGCTTGACTAACGGATTCTGGGTTCCTGGGTGGTACTTAGTGGCCTCATGGCCCTATGTCAGTGAGCTAAAGGGGCCCGGACAGCTCCGCGACGCAGGCGGTGTAAAGACCAGGCCGCAACTCCATTCACCGGGGTAGTCAGCGGCTCACCTCCGGGCCTCCTCACCTCACATCAGATGCTGTCCCGGGGCAAACGTACAACAACAAACCAGAGGTGTGTCTGGGGATGCCTAGTGCACTACAAAAATACACTATCCAGTGTACATCTTTCACAAATTATTAAATCACATATATCACATGAAACACATTGTTAACTGTGAACCAAAACATTTATCAATGAATCAAACGAAATCCAAACAAAGTCGTGTGTTGATTGTGAAACAATTCTTTCTTTACTGTCACAGAAGATTAAAGTTCATAGCTGTTGCAGCGAAATCTCACTGTGTTAAACACATGTTCAAATAAATGGTCTCAATTTCAAAATTTCCCAATGCATTTCGGGCTGATAAAGCAAAGCCCTTCGTCAGGGGAATCTACGAAACATAAATGACAGTAATGTACATAATTGTCAAAACTACATATATACACCTTATAAACACATTATAAAGCTTACAATTAAGGCCCATTAATTAGGCAGGACTCGTGACTTGCGTACAGTGCGTGGCAATGAAAGTAATGGAACGTCAAAAATGAAACCCAAAGATGATAGAACTGCCACAAGGATTGAAAAATTCCTACCACCACGAGTGCCGGACAGCTAAGCGTCAAGTGTTCAAATAAAGAAATACCCTCTCCCAGCTTCATGCTAGGTGCAAAACAAACGAAAACAGTAAATGATATCGTACCAGGAAGTAATGGTGAACACGATATCCAATACGTGCCAGATCTTCATGTAAAAATAATGGAGAACCTGAACGTTAAACAAGGTGAAATTAAACTACATCAATAAAAAGAAACGTGAAAAGTCCACGACTCGTTAACCGAGTGTATTAGAGATCATCTTACCAACAAAAGTCGGTACTGAGTACGGCGGATGCTCAAAGAAAACAGAAGTACTGGAATACGAAAAAGGACACGCAAATGCGTCAGTAACTCGAAGAGTTTTACATAATGCTCCGTAATGGTGCATAAAAAAGAGCCATCAGTCGCTTACCATTCGTCTTGAAACAAACAGTCCGTCACCCAAAGTGTCGACCTAACAGGAGTAAGGAGTGCAATGTTGTGAGGGACATGCAAGTTTTAAATAAAAATCAGTGAAATTGAAAGAGGACTGCGTCGGAGAACTACCGCAGCCATATTAAAAGGTGCAATGAGGAGTGCCACGAGAAGTGCAACAAAGCGAGAAACATACGAGCTTTAACTGAAAAACAGTGGAATAGAAAGAGGACTGTGTTGCTAAACTACCGCAACCATGTATGGTGCAGTAAGAGGTACAAAAATAACATGTTCTGATTAGAAGACTGAAAAGTCATCAAGTAAAATACAGAGCAAATAATGTGCAATAAAGTTGGAAAATTCAAAAAATTAACAATACATCTTGACGTAATGCGACGCTATATAGCGCTGTACATGAATTACTTTACAGTAAAAAAATTTTTTGAAAAAGAATAACAAAATTGGTAAAGCAATTAATTGGTAATGAAAACATGATAAACATTAGAATACCAGACAGAGCAAATAATGTGCAATAAAGTTGTAAAATTCAAAGAATTAACAATACATCTTGACGTTATGCGACGCTGTATAGCACTGTACGTGAATTACTTTACAGTAAAAAAATTTTTTGAAAAAGAATAACAAAATTGGTAAAACAATTAATTGGTAATGAAAACATGATAAACACTAGAGTACCAAACAGAGAGATGTCAATTATGCACTGAGATGACAGTGTGCAAAAACGATCAGAGGAAACATGATAATTCAAATTTATCATTCAGCCCCATTGGGGCAAGTGTTTGTAAAAACCAAATCCAATGCGACTCCCGTTGTGCTAGCATTTTAGACATGTTTCTCCCTGGGATGTCCTCAATGATTTCAAGAACCCCAAATTTAAGCTGAGCTAGTGAGTGTTTGGAGTTAGTCCAATGTTGTGCAAGCGGGGAACTGATAGTTTTAGTTCGAATCCGACTTTTGTGTTCCGTTATCCTTGTGCGAAGAGCACGTTCTGTTTTGCCTACATAGCATAAATCGCATGGACATTTTATAATGTAAACCACATGATGACTATTGCAGTTCGCATTAAAATGTAAATCTATCTTTTTGCCTGTTCGTGGATGGGGTAGGCTACTGCCTACCATTACATTATTGCAGTGTGAGCAATTCATGCATTTAGACATTCCTTTGTGAACCACCTTGGGTTTGATTTTACTTTTAGTCAAAAGTTCTTTTAAATTCCGTGATCTCTTGTAGGCAAACAATGGAACTTCAGTGAAAAGTCCCGGGGCAAACGGCATGTCCCCTGGGCCTTGGCCTGGTCCGTCGGTTCACCACAGATATCGGACTGTTCACGTTGCTCTCCACTGGAGCCCGCAGCCTATCCTCCGCCCCACAGTTAAGGCCGTGCACCTCTCTCCGACGCAGCCCACTCGAATCGCAAACCCGGGCTCTGCAACATCAGGCAGTTGTCGTGCGGGAATTGGATTGAGGTACCCCACCGGTACGTTGGTGCCATGGACGCCTTGTTTTTACGCCGTAAATTCAGCATTGTGCATGATTCATAAAGATTGTTTCAAGAACTGGCCGGGAGCTGCTGGGCTCACATCCTGTTGGCCATACAGTGCCTCCTTTTTCAGATTCTAATTTTTTTCTCCCCAAGAATGATGACAGTTTTGGTCAGTCTGAGGTATGTTATCCAACTGACCCTCTAAAGAGGGGTGTGGACATTCCACCTTTAGGCACCGCATCTCCTGTGGAAAACTTTTTGAGTTAGCCTTGGACATAGGCCATTGTTTTTGCAGTGGGAGTCCAAGCTAATGAATGGAGGTGTACAGTTTCTTCCGGTTCGAATGTATTGCTGAGCAGATCAGCTGGAGCGGAATTGAAAGGACGTTCCCCAGGATCTTTCTCCAATCTGCTTTGCTTAGGCAAGGGACATCATGGATGTTCTAGATTCACATCTGAGGAATCGGAGATAGCGTCCTCAGCATCCTGCCATTCTGAATTGTCAGAATAGTTGTCTTCCGTATCACATATGTCCTGGCGAAGGCAGTTCAGATATGCCTTTTTTAAGTTATCTAAAGCAGCTGCCTTAGATACTGTTTTTGGTTGGAAGGGGCCTTTCTACCAGCACGAGGCATCTCAGTTTCTGGGGCTCGCCAGGTTGGGTTATCCGGTGCTGGCAGGAGTGAGTAAAAGGTGTTTAATTGTTGAGCATGAGAGCTTAACAAAGCAGACACTGATTTGTGAAAGTTATTTTGAATTTATTGGCCCAGAATAGGCTGTCCTGTTGAAAAACTGAATGCTCCGCTTCGAGGAGTGGGGTCAATCGTAGCAGAGCTGTGAATACTTTGCAGCATTTTTATCCAGGATGGGAAAATATATATTCTGGTAATGTCTAAGTCCCTGTCACAACATCCTTAACCCAGTATATACACCCGGTATTCGCTGCTGCCTACCAAAAGGTGTAAGAATGTTGGCTGGAGGGCTTGCCTTTGACAAGAGTGACACAGGCTCAATAGCTGAAATGTCAGAGAATCCCCAGGTTCAAGTAACCCAATTGTAGTGAATACACTTAATCGTAGAGTTATAATTAGAAATGAATTTATTAAATTGCTCAACCGGACATCTTCAACGTGTCCTGTCCGGAGATAAAAATATTCGCAAGTCCCAACGTACATATATCTTTTGAACACTAACAACACTTGTTAACAGACTATGAGCTCGAGATACTGTCCACGAGCATGCACGTTTAAATATACACATGTATCAAATCATACGAAGGCACGGGCTTGTGGAATTCATAGGTGAACGCGTTCTCACTCTGCTTTGTTCTCGTGGTGACTAAATCAAGATACACGCGAACAAAGCAGGGCGAGGCACGCAACACTACACATCTCCTCCTTTATAGAACAGCAAACAATGTAATCACATATATAATCACCCAAAGAGACAGGTCGTTTGACAACTCTTTTAGCTCTAACATTGACATTCCCATTTTGAGATGACATCTGTTGACCATTTGTTATTTTAACATCAAGATGTTGACTAGGAATTTCAACGGACTTACTGGATTGAGCAGTAATAGAACTGTTAAGTTTGGGAGGGTTACATAAAGCAACTCTCTTCAGGCTCCAACACTTCCTATCATCCAACACAACTGCATTTTTTCTTAAAGCTACAATGCGTTGGGGAGAAAACAATTTGCTGACTCTCTTCTTCGTAAAACCAGGTTTTTTGATTCGAACCCATTGACCAACAGAAATATTAACATTTTTTGTACCATGTTTGATGTCATAGAATTTTTTGTATTCACCATGTTTGATGGATAAGTTATTTTTAATCTCAACTGAAGACCAATATACTTCCCCAGAGTTTTTAATCCACCCAGGGTACCATTTTCCCCTCGGTTTTCTTCCCCTCATGAGCTCAAAAGGGGAAAACTTTGTTGAATCAGCAATGGCCACTCTGTATGCCCATAAGGTTTTAAAGATTTGAATTTCCCAGGGAACACTATTTTGGCAAGCTTACTGAATGGCGCCTTTTAAGACCCTATTATACCTTTCAACTAAACCATTACCACTAGGATTATACAAACAAGTGGTTTTGTGAGTAATACCACACTTGGACAAGTAATGAGTCATGGTTCCTGAAGTGAATTGAACGCCATTATCACTAATAATGTTTGATGGAATACCTTCAGATGTGAATACCTCATCAAAAAATGTGATTACAGATTCTGTATCAATCTTTTTAATAATCTTGAGGACGGGCCATTTAGAAAAAACATCTATCATGGAGATGATATATTTTTCTGAATCACCAATGGGACCCATGATATCTACCGCAAGACTTAACCAAGGTGCATTGGGACATAAAAAATCACTCATGGGAGGTCTAAGGGTTTTGAGAGTTTTGTCAGCATTAGAACACAAATCACAATCTCTTATTACCCTTTCTACAGAGATATCTAAACCGGGCCACCAGAATCTACTCTTGACAATGCACTTTGTTTTAGAAATGCCTAAATGTCCTTTGTTGCACAAAGCAAGAATCTTTCCTCTCAAGGCTGATGGGGGTACCATCTTGTCACCTCTCATTAAAATACCCTCTAAACATGACAATTCGTTCCTGACTTCCCAAAAAGGTTTAATCTCACTTACATCAGGCTTACGTAGCCAACCACCAGTTACCGCTTTCAAAACTTCCTTCAAACAGTCATCTTTGGAAAAGCCTCATCCCACTCATTTTTTTTAAAGCTTCCATACCATGATCCCAAAGTAGAGCAACTTGCACACTGTCCATAAGCTCATCCTTGTTCTCTACCAATTGGACTGGCAATCGTGACAGAAAATCAGCGACAGCGTTTTTTTTTCCAGGCAGATATTCAATCTTGTATAAAATCAATAAGTCTCATCGAGATACGAGCTAACCTAGAAGACACATTTATCATACCAAAATTTTTTAAAACTTTAACCAATGGTTTGTGGTCGCACTTGATAGTAACTTCATTTCCCCATATGAAAGTGCGAAAATGCTCTAGAGCCCAAACACAGGCAAGAGCTTCTCGTTCAATTACTGCATATCGAGTTTCAGCAGGAGACAATGACCTTGAAGCGTAAGCTACAATATACTCTGCACCACTTTTGTCTACCTGTGAAAGGACTGCGCCAATCCCTGTACCACTTGCATCCGTGGTGATTATATTTTTTCCCATCGGGTCAAAACCTTGAAGTGCAGGAGCTGAAACTATTGCCTTTTTTGTATCAGTAAACTCCTCTTGGCATTTATCACACCAAGAAAATGTACTCTTTGATTTAAGAAGTTCTCTAATATGAAACGCTCTACTAGAATTTTTTTTTACAAATTTTGAGAAAAACTCTACTAACCCTAAAAAGGATTTGACCTCATCTTTGTTTTTTGGACTAGGGGCATCCGATATCGCAGAAACTAATTTGGCCTTGGGGTGAATACCTGAGGCGCTAATTTCATGGCCTAAGTAAGTTACAACATTTGCAGCAAATTCACATTTCGTAGTTTCAATAGTTAGACCATATTTTTTTAACAAGGACAGAACATGAATTAATTTTTCTTTGTGCTCTTGACTATCTTTCCCCATTATCAGAATATCATCTTGAAATATAAGCACATAGTTTAAATGCCCAACAATCTTAAACATCAAGCGCTGAAACACAGCAGCTGCAGAGGCTAGGCCGAAAGGCATCCTTGTTTATTGGAAACATCCAATATGAGATATAAACGCTGTTAAATGTTTACAAGAATCCACTAAAGGAATCTGATGGTAAGCTTGAGATAAATCAATTGTTGAAAAAACTGTCATTCCTTTACATTTAGTGATCATCTCATTGATTTTAGACAGTGGAAACTGTTCAACTAAAATGTTATCATTCAAATGTCTTAAGTCAATGCACAATCTGAGTTTTCCATTGGATTTCCTGGCTGCGACCAATGGAGAAACCCACAAAGAGGCTTCAACCGGTTCAATGACACCTTTTGCAACTAGGCATTTAAGTTCCTTCTCAACTTCTTCTCTAACTGAAAAAGGAATATTGCGTATTTTATGAACTTTTGGACATGCATCAGGTTTGAGACGAATGAGGTGTTCAAAACCTTCAATTTTTCCTAGATTGCCAGAACACACCTCCGGAAACTTTTTGTATAATACTTTCTTTAGGGATTCCCCTTCATTTACTACAAGAACCTGTTCAATTCCATTAGGGTCTAAAATTATGTCAAGTTTTCTTTGGTCTTTCCACCCTAAAACAGAAGGTCCTTTTTTAGATACATAAAGCTTACACAATGCACTTCTGTTTTTAAATCTGAACACCAATTCTCTATAACCCAGCAAATCAATAGGCTCACCATTATACCTTAGAGGTGCGATATCAGGCAGAAATAATTTGGATCCTAACTTCATGACAATTTTTTCTGACCATACTGACTCATTCACTATGGTGAAAGGGGAACCAGAATCTGCAGCGATGTAGATGTTAACACCACCTAAAGAGATGTGACACATGGGTTTACTGGAATCATTATCTTGGAAAATGTTAAGCACAACATTACTCAAAGGGTTAGAAGAATCCTCTTCACTATCTTCATTGTTGGAAGAAGCATAACTTTCCTCAATACATTTGACTTGTTCACTTCTAGAAACCTTAGCATGACAAACTTTGCTGAAATGGCCTATCATTTTACAAATAGAACATCTCTGTTTAATAGCAGGGCAACTTTTGTCATTCGCTAAATGGTTCTTGCTATCACAGCGGTAACATTTGTATATTTTGTCCTTTTCAGTCACCCCTGTTTTGCTTTTTACAGCGAATTTAGATACCTTGTCTTTATTTCGGTTGGAAACGACTCTGGCTACGGTGTCATGCTGTGAATCGTCAGAATTTTCCCTTTTAAGTGCTTTAGCGCACCTACCAGACAATTCTACCTTTCTGGCGATAGCTAATACATCTTTGAGTGCATTGTCACCATTTAACCACAATCTATCCTGAATGGAAGAATCATAAGCGTGCATTACTACTTGGTCTCTAATTAATTCTTCTTCAATAGCACCAAATCTACAGTCAATGGCTAACTTTTGAAGAGCTGTCACAAAATCATCAAAAGAGTCATCCTTAAGTTGTTTCCTTTTAAAAAAATTAAAACGAGTAACACCAATACAAACTTTAGGTGAAAAGTAATTGTCCAGTTGTCTAATGGCTTGGTTGAAAACATTATCATCTCCTGCAACAGATTCTTTATTTAACTTATTATATACCCTTAAACCTTCTGGTCCTAAACTGTGCATCAATAAACCCTTTTTCCTGTCTGCAGATAATTTATTAGCATGGTCAATAGTGAATACATTATTAATAAAATATTCTTTCCACTGTAACCATGGTACAGGAGGATCCCCTGGGATGCATAAAAATTCTTTTGGTGGATTAACTGTAATACTGGTAACCGGAGTAGCCATTACACAGGTTTTGTAATTATAACCAGGAAACCTGCAAAAAATGTGAAGTTATACCTGCAAGAAAAGTTGGGTTAAAATGAGAATACTAAACAACAAAATATAGATACTTGAAATGAAAGTCAAATGAAAACTATTCAATGAAGAGTTCTCTGTAAGTTCTTGAAAAACATGAGTCAATTGTATCCAGAATCTGTATTCAATATTGATAAGTGGACTCTATGTTCATTTAAATCTTCTTATTGTGGTACACAGCAGATGTTGAGTGGTATGAAATTGCTGATTTAAACGCCAGCCAAAAAAGAGTCTTGAAGTTACTGAATCTTGTGTGCAGAGAATTAGGAACTCCCAAGCAAAAGTGTAAACAGAAGGACAAGAAAAGACGAACTTCCTGCGTGTCACCCACAAAAATGACTTGTGCACGAATGTGGTTATGTATAATATTATCTTAAGCAACGGCGCTTGCGCTCAATGTCAAACGCGCTTAGCACCGCTTAGTGAATCCTTGAAAAGCGCTGAACAAAACAGGTCAGAAATCGTAAACTTCCGACAGTTCGCTCGCTCGTTTTAATGAGCTGTTTCCCCAAATGTGTACTGAGCAAAGTTCTTACCGCTATCTCCGTGCATCATAAAGGGTCACAAATCGCCGCCGTTGACATGCAAGATGACGGTGATTGAGGGAGATACACATTAGGAGACGAATAATCCGGAAACGTTTTACCTTCAGTTCCGAGGCACTCCAAGAACTCCGATGTCCAATAACGTGCAGTGAAGGCGGAGCATAGGTAAGTTAGCCAATTGTATTGAAAGCAATCCGGAATGGAGGCGAATGAGGCGGGCCAATTCACAAAGACCCAATCCAGGATAAGTTAATAGATGACACCTCCAAGCGAAGACAGGAAGCAGGCACACGAAGCCAAAACACAGAAGGAAGAAAAAAAAATGAAGGAATTTGCGTGGATTCCCTCCGGTTGAGCTCCAAGTCGCCAAAATGTAAGTGTAGTGAATACACTTAATCGTAGAGTTAGATAGAAATGAATTTGTTAAATTGCTCAACCGGACATCTTCAACGTGTCCTGTCCGGAGATAACAACGTTCGCAAGTCCCAACGTACATATAGCTTTTGAACACTAACGACACTTGTTAACAGACTATGAGCTCGAGATACTGTCCACGAGCATGCACGTTTAAATATACACATGTATCAAATTATACGAAGGCACAGGTTTGTGGAATTCAAAGGTGAACGCGTTCTCACTCTGCTTTGTTCTCGTGATGACTAAATCAAGATACACGCGAACAAAGCAGGGCGAGGCACGCAACACTACACCAATATATTATTATTTCAAGCCAATCTCTCTCTGAGATGGGTGTCAGTTTTCTCCCAGGGAACTGGGGGTCAATGAGATTAAGCCCATAGGGTGCTGCCTACTGAACCTCCTCTGGACCAGGTCATAGCCTGCTGTGATAGGTGAACTGCAGGAGATGGGCAGATTGGAGGCGTAGATGCTCGGCTTTCCCAGAGGGACTAAAGAGATGAGGCTGACCACTGGCAGAAGGTCCACTGCTGGCTGAGTGAAGAGCTGCACCAGAGAGCCTAGAGACAAACTGTGGAGGGGAATGGAGAGCACACATGAGTTTGAAGACCACATTTGGAAAAGTGCTTCATGAAACCTGATCAGTTGAACCTGAGGAACAAAGAATGCCAAGATGTCTGTGTTACTGACAATAGTCTGTGCAACTCTGAGCCCTGATTAAAACAAGTTGTGTGTACGACTATAATCACCTGGCAATATAACATTAAAAAGACTGGGGAAATGTACCTCTCATAGCTGCTCCAAGCAGCAAGAAAAAGGCGGTTCTACAGGGGTTATCAATACCTATGTGCTGTACTGAACAACTATTATTTCATGGTCTACTCTCACATGAGTTGAATTTTTTTAGGTTGAGCGTAAGCAGCGTGCATGCGCGGTCTCAAGATCTGCTGTAATCACTTGAGTGTAATCCTCCCTGCAGCTTGCCCTTGACTCACTCCTCTGCTACTCTTCTTTCCTGACTCCGTATTGGTTAGTGCTCCTGATACATCATTTCCAGTTTTTGCCGAGCAGCACCGACCAACTACAGTTTACTTACACTGGAATGTCTTCCTTTAGGGACTACTTGCTTTTTTCCTGCTAGTGATCGGAGTTTACAGGGCTCTGTGCAATAAAAACAGTGAATTATAACCAGTAATGAGCATCAGGGTGAGCTTCTGCATGGGGCGAACCGTCCGTGACTGACTCTTTCCCAGTCCTATTGGCTGTTTGTGTGTGCAAATAGCTCCAGCCTCATCAAACGTTTGCGTATCTCCTATTGGTAGGCTGTGCAGCCCACTGAAGGTGTGGTTTCTGCTGTTCATGGGACGTGCAAGGGAGTGCAGCAGGTTGGGCAGACATTGTGTGGAGTGTTGCCTGTATGATTATTGTAGCCGAGGGTGCTGATTGTCTGTGTGTTGTGTGCAGGTGGAAACTTACTCAACAGTCAACTCATGGATGAAATACAAGACCTGCATGCTGTCTCGTCCCCTGCTGGAGAAGGGGAGCGACTATAAATCTTGATGGCACAGTGCGGCCCATAGTGAAAAGCTGTGCAGTTTTTAGGTCTCGCCTGACCCAGCGCATGCGCTGGTCTGGCGAGACTTTTAGTGTGGGCTCAAAAATTGCTACCATGGCCAGCCTAGAGCTACAGTGCATGTGCGCGTGCGCGCGCTTAGGAGCAGAGGCACCATATGGCAAACCTCATCATGCTCATTAAGCGCCCGCGATCACTTTCACTTTTGCCCGCGATCACTTTCGCAGCACCCCTTTGATGTTCTCGTTCACAAAACATCAAAGAACGTGTTGTTGTGTTAATGCTTTGCTGCGCCCGTTTGACTTACACTGTGCTTTCTCTTTCCACAAACTCGATGTTTGTGTTCCTTTATTTTAATATGCTTTTAGTATTACTGTCACACACACAACCATACACACAACCACACACATACACACAACCGCACACACAACAACCACACAGCCCCACACAGAACCCCACACACAACCCCACACACACACCCACATCCACACACACACCCACATCCACACACACAACCATACCCAACCACACACACAACCACACCCATCCACACACACAGCCACACCCGCACCCAACCACACACACACACCCAACCACAACCACACCCAACCACACCCACAACCACACACAAACCACACCCACACACAACCACACACACCACAACCACACACATAACCACACACATAACCACATACACAACCAACCACAACCACACACACAACCACACACACACACACACACACAACCACACACACACAAAACCACACACACAACCACACACACACACCACAACCACACATAACCACACACATAACCCATAACCACACGCACAACCACACACCCAGCCACACCCACAACCACACCCACACCCACATCCACCCACAACCACACCCACAACCACACACACAACCACACACAACCACACCCACACCCAACCACACACACAACCACACACACAATCACACACACAACCACATACACACAACCACACACACAACCACACACACACAACCACACACAGAACCACAACCACACACAAAACCATACCCACACAACCACACACACAACCACACACACGCAACCACACACACACACACAACCACACACACACACACACAACCACACACACACACACACACAACCACACACACACAACCACACACACACACACAACCACACACACACACACAACCACACACACAACCACACACACACAACCACACACACAACCACACACACAACCACACACACACAACCACACCAAGCATTGCCATAGCCAATTGGTCTCGCCTTTGTGACCTTATAAGTGTTTAGCCACACAACAGTTGATGTGGTTGCACCAAGGATATTGTGCTTCATAACTAAATACTTAGAAGGTCCCAAAAGCGAGACCTATTGGCTATGCCAATGCTTGTTGTTTGAGATAGCTGCACGCTTTTTGAGCAGCCCAACCGACTGACAGCAGCCAGGTGAGAGCGACGCTCCAGCTCTGAACTGTTGGCTCCTCCCATTCACCGAAATCTGGAGCGCAGGCATGCTAAAACTATCTCTCAGTAGTGAAATCTAAGTAGAAAGGTTTAAACCCATGCAGTATACAAATGGTTTGTAGACATGTTAAACTAGGTCCTGTATCTACCCCCTTCTGCCCACCATCCTTCAGGATATATGCGTCCTAAGCTCCCTCGCTCACTAGGGACGGGGGTGGTATTTCTTTTTCTAGTACTGCTTTGAAATACAACCCCTGCTTAGTTCTTGAATGGGGATTTCCTAGGAATAGGGTGGCATTTTCATTCCCCCTCTTCTACGTCCTCCTTGTCCCTGTTCTAACACATTGCTCGTATGAAGAGGACTACGAATCCTGGCAATGCCTTCAGCAGGCAAGTGCTGGCAATTTCCATGATAAATGCACTCTGCAATAGTGAGCATCTGCATTTTTGTTTTTTCATTTCAGGTTAGCGCCGGCGAAACAGCAAATTAATAGAATCGAGCAGAGCAAATATTCTGGCTCGGTGCAAGGTACTATAATACAAGCCGAGCCCTCAACATATTTGACTTGTAGATCATTGTGTAAAACGTGATAACGACCATTGATTCCAAAAGTATACTTTGCTAAATGTGAAAGCATTTCACTTTAGTGCATTCGATTGTATCACTGTTTTGAGTGACATTGTTCAATAGTTTCTAAACATGAACTTTGAAACATTCTAGCCCCACACCCACCGCCCTGACTACAATGCTTTTAGTGAAGCAAGAGGCAAGTCCGTTTTAATATGTACCCTGTGTGCTACTTTAGTTGTGATTACAGGTACAGCAACATTAAAGACTATTATAACATATAAAAGGACTATTTTTTACAGCACTCATCCTAAATTGGTGCATTTTAAGGTGCTGCCTAGATTGATAATAAAGAAAATTAAGGCATATTGAAATAAAGTCATTGCCTAAGCTCACACAGTTTGTTCAAATAGGGAAGCCGGGATTGAACCAAGCCTACCTGGCTTCACATTGTGCAATGGTGATTTAGATATGGGGGGAGTGCAGTGCTGAATGTGAGCTGGTGGTTTCCGGTGCTAAGCACCGTCACTTAATCATCAACACCATCGCTTGAGCACCAGCTAAGGACACATTTGTTTCTGGTGGGCATACAGAGACTAATTGATATGTCCAGAATCACAGGTTATTGAGCGAAAACCGAGACCTGGTTCCCCAGCTCCTAAGTCAGCAGTTCTGGCCTTTACACCTCATCCCCTCCCCATTTGCAGAGTTTGTGCGCTCTCTGTTTGGCAGGCTAACAAGAAAAATTTGCTGGTCGAAGTAGCCGCCTGATGAGCGCCCGGCACTTATTTTTTTATGAATTAACCACTGAAAGGGCGGCAGTAGCCATGCCATAGTTCAGTTTGTGTTTGGCCCGAGGTTCCAAGAATATGTCGAGCAGAGCCATATATCTGGCTTAGCAAAACAAAAGCCATGTATCTGGCTTAAAGTTTGTTCAAGACTACAATGGCTCTCCCATCCCTAGTTTCAATTTCTATAGCTGATTAAACAACACCAGCTAAGTTGTTAAAATAATATAATAGAAAATTTTAAAAACAAGCATTTGCTATGCAATAGGTCTTGCATTTGCCAAAGTTTGAGGTATTGGCATTGTAAATGACAATGCCTTTTATTTGCATATTTTGAAAACCTGCTGTGAGAAAGTGGCTCTGTATATACTGTTCCTTAATAGGTACAGGGTGTACAGAGTCCACAGTCCCCAAGGGTTTGACAGAGGCTAAAGTTAGATATAACCTTACTCTCTAAAGTGGTAGCTTGGTCGAGCAGTAAGGCAGTATCAGAGGACAGTGTAAAGCATTTGTTGTACACACTCAGTCAGCAAATGGTCTCACACACTCAATAACTGAACTCTAGGCCAATGGTTTATATATAAAAAATATATGCTTGTTTTATTTTAGAACCAACAATTGGATTTAAAATATACTTTCTCAGAATGAGATGTTTTATATAAATACTTTTGCAATATGCAATTGACGTTTGTAAACAGTTACAAGTGGTTGCAATAGGCAACTATTTTAAACACAACAATGCATTGAGCTCAATGGAAATTTCAAGTTATTTGCAACAGATTACATTTAGGATTACTTTTGGAATTCCAGGACTGGATCCTAGATTCAGTCCTGGGTCAGTACTTAGAATCAAGTGATGAAAGTCGGCTTAATTACTGTGATGATTTTTAAACAATATTTAGCTATTTTAAAAGTTGAGACTTCGAAAATATTTCAAGGAAAACAGTCAATGATTCCCTATGGAAGAAAATTCAAGTTGCAGGTACAGTATGTTCTCGTTACTTTTGTAATCCAGTACTGGGTGCCTAGACTCAGTACTGGGACCTTTTATCAAAAACAGGTAAGTAATTACGTTTTCAGATATTATACGATTTTTAAAGAATATTTAAAGATTACAGAAATTGACACTTAGAAGAAATTTCACAGAAAAACAGTCAATAATATCCTATGGAAGAAAATTGGGTTACGGATAAGTACAGTTGTAAGTATTTTTCAGAGTCAGTGCTGGGCACCAAGATCCAGCACTGGGAGCTCACCTAAGAGCAGGTGGGTATTTTCGTTTTCGTTACTCGGCTGATTTTTGGTGAATATTTTAAGATTTGAAAAGTCCACACTTAGAAGAAATTTCAGGAAAAAGCCAGTCAATGTTACCCTATGAAGAAAATAGAGTTATCGGTTTAAAGGTAAGTACTCGACTGGCAGAGTTGAGGTTCTGGGCATAGACTCAGGGGTCCCCCAGGGTCAGGTAGGTACAGTTGGTTCACCCTCAGCGACTCTAGGGCGGCCGGGTGCAGAGAGAGTTAGGCCCAATGTTATCCTATGAGGGATAGGGGGGCCTTGGTTGGTGGCTGCTGACTGGCAAGCCACGCGGTTGTGGGAGCTGGGCTCCTGGTCACTTACTCAGGGCAAGTGGGGAAGTAGGTAGGTGTAGAGGTTGCACTGCCAGGGCCACTCGGGCGGCTGGGTGCAGGGTGCTTTTGAGCCTTCGGGCGCTCAATTGATTTCAATGGGAAATCTCCGGTTTAGAAAAAGACTACAAGCTCGGGGACGAGGATTCTTCAGGTGCCACCACCACTTCGAGAGGTAAGTTGGGTAGTTGGAGGATAGATAGGTACCCCGGGATTGGTCACAGGGGGCCGCGCCGCGGCGCTCCGCGTGCAGGGGTGCCTTTTGGTGTCGGGAAATCTTACCCTCTGTTAATCGCGGTAGGGGGTGGCACCTTGTTCTGAGGCTGCAGGCTTCTTCAGGAGTGTCGACTCGGGGTCACAGTCGCCGTGGGGTCGTCCTTGTGGTCTTTGTTCACTCCGGCACTGGCCAGGCTTGGCTGGTGCAGAGTGTGCTGGGTTCGCGGTTCCGGGCTGCTGCCAGGGATTAGAGGTAGGTTTTGAGTAGAGCCTCTACTCATGGGAGTCCCAGGGGCTTAGAGCCAAAAGGTAGCCAGGTCCTCCGGGGTTTGTGAGGTTGCTGGCCACAAGAGACGCCGGGTTGGAGCAGGAGCAGGTTCGAGGGTCGACAGGCCGGTAGGGCTGGGGCCAAAGCAGTTGGTGTCTTCCTCTTCTTAGCAGCTGCGGGGCAGGTCTTCTTTCTTCTTGCTCTTCTTTGTATTTTGGAATCTGGGGAAGGAAGGTTCAGGGTGCCCCTAAATACTAAATTTAGGGGCGTTACAGGAAGCTGAAGGGCAGGGACCAATGGGTCCCTGTCCTGGGGTGGGTACACCCCCTATCCTGCCTCTCTCCTGTGGGAGGGGGGCAGCAGCCTAGTCCTGATAGGGTTGGGCTTCCCATCTTCAAGATGGCGAGAGCCCGGAGATGTGCTTCACCTCGCCTGCCCCACCTGAGGGGTGGGGTTGGCAGGCTGGCACATCCCCTGTCCTTATTTGGGGTTTCCGGCCAAAGCTTCACGCCAGAGTGGGGGGTTGCAGTGGCCTGGGGAAGCTCACTGAGGCGGCATGCCTTTGAAGCTTCCCCCTGCCCATCCTGGGGGAGGAGATTTAGCACCTCGCCCAGGATGTGCATTGTTGCAGACCCAGGAGAGCAGGGGCTCTCCCACCCAGGGGTCCAGCAACATGTCTGCTGTGTGGCAGCCTAGGCAGCCTCAGAGCAAACGTGGATTGTAGGTTAGGTTTAAGGGGGCATCTCTAAGATGCCCTCTGGGGTGCTTGGTACATTAAATCCCACACTGGCATCAGTGTGGGTTTAATGTGCTGAGAAGTTTGATACCACACTTCTCAGTCTTCAGTGTTGCCATTTTGGTGCTGTGGAGTTCGTGTTTGACGAGCTCTCAGCACCATGTACTCTTAAATGGCAGCACTGCACTTACAGTGCTCAGGAATGGACCTGGGTACTGTAGGGGCACAGGGCTCCTGCTCCTGTGCCCACACCATTGGCATAAGACACCCAGCTAGAGGGGTGGCTGATGTATGCCATGGCAGTGTAGGTGATGGGCATGGCACACAGGGATGTGTGTCATGTCGACTTTGTTTTTGTCTTGCACCCAGACCCTCAGCCTGCAAAGGCAGTGTGTGTGTGTAAGGGTACAGGGCCTCTAAGGGTGGCACAATGAGTGCTGCAGCCCTTAGAGGCCTTTCCTGATCACCAGGCCCTGGGTACCTAGGGTACCATTTACCAGGGGCTGACATGTGGCCAGGGTTTGCCAATTTGGGTTTTGTTTGTTTTAGGGAAGGAACATAGGCCCTGGGCACCTGATTAGCAGGAGTCCAGGGCACACTCAGTCAAAGTACATTCAGCAATTCAGCAAAAAGTGGGGGCATACCATGCAAGAAAGATGGCACTTTCTCACACAACCCCCCCCCCCCCCAAACGAAAGGTGATGAGACTAACCTTGCCCTATGGAGTCTTCATTGTCTAAGTGGAAGAACCTGGAAAGTCCATCTGCTTTGGCATGGGCAGTCCCTGGTCTGTGTTCCACTTCAAAGTCCATTCCCTGTAGGGAGATGGACCACCTTAGTAGTTTTGGATCTTCCCCGTTCATCTGCATTAGCCATCTGAGAGGTCTGTGGTCAGTTTGAACCAGGAAGTGAGTACCAAACAAGTATGGCCTCAACTTCTTCAGGGACCAAACCACAGCAAAGGCCTCCCTCTCAATGGCACTGCAACGCTGCTCTCTGGGGAGTAGCCTCCTGCTTATAAAAGCAACAGGTTGGTCTTGGCCTTCATCATTGGTCTGGGATAGGACCGCTCCTATCCCTAGCTCAGAGGCATCAGTCTGCACTATGAACTGCTTGGCATAATCTGGAGCTTTTAGAATTGGCGCTGAGCACATTGCTTCTTTTAGGGTGTCAAAAGCCTTTTGGCAACTAACTGTCCAGTTAACCTTCTTGGGCATCGTCTTGGAGGTGAGTTCTGTGAGGGGGGTCACAATGGACCCATACCCCTTCATAAACCTCCTGTAGTACCCAGTCAAGCCAATGAATGCCCTGACTTGGGTCTGGGTTGTTGGAGCTACCCAGTCCATGATGACCTGGATCTTGGGTTGTAAGGGCTGTACCTGGCATCCACCTACAAGGTGGCCCAAGTACACCACAGTGCCCTGCCCTATCTGGCATTTGGATGCCTTGATAGTGAAGCCTGCATTTTGCAGAGCCTCTAAAACTTTTCCAAGGTGGATCAGGTGATCCTGCCAGGTGGAGCTAAAGACAGCAATATCATCAAGATAAGCTGCACTAAAGGACTCCAGCCCAGCCAGGACATGGTGCACCAGCCTCTGGAAAGTGGCAGGGGCATTCTTTAACCCAAAGGGCATCACAGTAAACTGATAATGCCCATCAGGGGTGGAGAATGCTGTCTTTTCTTTTGCTCCTGGGGCCATGCCAATCTGCCAGTACCCTGCAGTTAAGTCAAAGGTACTGAGGAATTGGGCAGCCCCTAATTTATCTATCCGCTCATCTGCTCTTGGGATAGGGTGAGCATCTGTCTTGGTGACAGAGTTGAGCCCTCTATAGTCCACACAGAACTTCATCTCTCTCTTTTCACCTTGTTGATGAGGTTTGGGGACCAGAACCACTGGGCTTGCCCAGGGGCTCTCAGAGGGTTCAATGACCCCTAACTCCAGCATCTTGCTGACCTCAGCTTTGATGCTCTCCTTAACTTGGTCTGACTGTCGATAGATTTAGTTTTTGAGAGGTGCACTGTCACCAGTGTCCACATCATGGGTACACCAGTTTGTCAGACCAGGGGTCATGGAAAAGAGGCTAGCATACTGTTGCAAGACTTGCTTGCAGTCAGTCTGCTGTTGGGCAGAGAGGGTGTCTGAGAAGATCACACCATCTACTGACCCATCTTTTGGGCTGTAGGAGAGGAGGTCAGGGAGAGGTTCACTCTGCTTCCTGTTTCTCATCAGTCACCATCAGCATGGTGATGTCAGCCCTGTCATTGTAGAGCTTAAGGCGGTTCACATGGATGACCCTCTTGGGTGTCCTGCTAGTGCCCAGGTCAACTAGATAGGTGACCTCACTCTTTCTTTCTAGGATAGGGTAAGGCCCACTCCATTTATCTTGGAGAGCCCTTGGTGCCACTGGCTCCAAAACCCACACCTGTTGCCCAGGTTGAAATTCAACCAATGCAGCTTTTTGGTCATACCAGTGCTTCTGGAGCTCCTGGCTGGCCTCAAGGTTCTTGGATGCTTTTTCCATGTACTCGGCCATTCTGGACCTTAGGCCAAGCACATAGTCCACTATGTCTTGTTTGGGCTCTTGAAGAGGCCTCTCCCAGCCCTCTTTTACAAGACAAAGTGGTCCCCTTACAGGATGACCAAACAGAAGTTCAAAGGGTGAGAAACCTACTCCCTTCTGTGGTACTTCCCTGTAAGCGAAAAGCAGGCATGGTAACAGGACATCCCATCTCCTTTTGAGTTTTTCAGGGAGACCTATGATCATACCTTTCAATGTCTTGTTGAATCTCTCAACAAGGCCATTGGTTTGTGGGTGGTAGGGTGTAGTAAACTTGTACTGCACTCCACACTCCTTCCACATGTGTTTTAGGTAAGCAGACATGAAGTTGGAACCTCTGTCTGAAACCACCTCCTTAGGAAACCCTACCCTGGTGAAGACACCCAGGAGGGCCATGGCTACTGCAGGAGCGGTAGTAGTCCTAAGTGGAATTGCTTCAGGGTACCTAGTGGCACGATCCACTACCACTAGAATACATTTTTTCCCTGAGGCTGTGGGAGGTTCAAGAGGACCCTCAATGTCCACTCCTACCCTTTCAAAGGGGACCCCCACTGGTAGTGGGATGAGGGGGGCCTTTGGGTGGCCACCTGTCTTGCCACTGGCTTGACAGATAACGCAGGAGCTGACAAACTCCTTCACCTTTTGGTGCATCTGGGGCCAGTAAAAGTGACTCACTAGCCTTTCCCGAGTTTTGGATTGCCCCAGATGACCAGCTAGGGGGATGTCATGAGCCAAAGATAGGAGGAACTCCCTGTACTTCTGTGGCACTACCACCCTCCTGGTGGCTCCAGGAGTGGGGTGTCTTGCCTCAGCATACAGTAATCCCTCTTCCCAATAAGCTCTGTGGGTACCACTGACATCTCCCCTTGCTTCTGAAACAGCTTGCTGCCTCAGGCTTTCAAGAGTGGGACAGTTTCGCTGACCCTGGCACAGCTCTTCCCTAGAGGGTCCCCCAGGGCCCAAGAGTTCAACCTGGTAAGGGTCAAGCTCCATGGACTCAGTTCCCTCAGGGGTATCCAAATCCTCTCCCTGTGGAGAGGGGTCCTGAATGTTTTGCTGTGTAGAAGCTGGTTCCCCAGTCTTCTTACCTTTTCTCTTGGTTGGTTGGGCCATTATTTCAGGCTCCAGACCTACTTTTTCACTCTTCCTCTTGCTCTGTGCTCTGGTTTGCACACACACCAATTCAGGGATGCCCAGCATGGCTGCATGGGCCTTTAGCTCAACCTCAGCCCAGGTTTCCAGATCATTTCCAAGCAGACATGCAGCTGGCAACTTTGCAGAGACCACCACCTATTTCATGCCAGTAACCCCCCCCCCCCGCCTAATGTCACCATGGCCATGGGATGACTAGTGGTGACACTGTCAGCGTTGGTGACTGGGTAAGACTTCCCAATCAAGTATTGCTCAGGGGAAACCAGTGTGTCTTTCACCATAGTGACACTGGCACCTGTATCCCTCGGAGCTTCTACCCTAGTTCCATTCACCCAGGGGTACTGTAAGTATTTCTTTAAGTTGGGGGGCCACACAGCTACAGTGGCAAACTCCACTTCTCCCAAGGAGACTAGACTTGCTTCAGTCTGTTCCCAGATTTGCTCAGGGTACACCTCTGATCCCATTTGTATACTTGCTGCCCCAGGAGTAGCTGTACTGGGTGCCTTAGGGGCTTTGTTGTGGGGGCAAGATTTGTCTACAGTTAGGTGTCCTGACCTCTTACAGTTATTACCCCAGGCCGTTAAGGGATCATAGTTCTTCCCCCTATACGGTTGAGGCACATAGGGAGTAGTTTGGGCCCCACCCACCTGAACAGGTTTTTGGGGCCCTTTGGAAGACTCAGACTTTTTATCTTGGGGATTCTCACCACCTTTCCCCTGGGGAGGTTTTGTGACCACTTTCTTTTGGTCACCCCCAGTGGCTGTCCTTGTCACCCTAGTCTTGACCCAGTGGTCTGCCTTCTTTCCCAATTCTTGGGGAGAAATTAGACCTAGGTCTACGAAATGCTGATGCAACTATTCATTTGTGCAGTTACTTAATTTATGTTCCTTCATGAATAAATTGTACAATCCAGTAAAATCCTGCACACCATGTCCTGCTAACCAACCATCCAGTGTCTTCACTGAGAAGTCTACAAAATCAATCCAGGACTGGGTCTGGGTTTTGTGAGCCCCCCTGAATCTAATTCTATACTCCTCAGTGGTGAATCCAAATCCCTCAATCAGAGTTTTCTTCATGAGGTCATAGGATCCTGCTTCTGGCCCAGAGAGGGTCAGAAGCCTGTCTCTGCAGTTACCAAAGAACAGTACCCACAGGAGTGCCCCCCAGAGAGGTTTCTTTACTTTTCTGATATCACAAGACCTCTCAAAGGCTGTGAACCATTTGGTGATATCATCACCTTCCTCAAATTTAGGGACAATCCCTTTGGGGATTTTAAGGTCAGAAGTTTCCTCCCTATCCTTATTTTTATTATTGCTGCCACCATTGATGGGTGCTAAACCCATCTCCTTTCTTTTTCTAGAGCCAGGAGCCTGGACTCTAGCTCTAATCTTCTGGCCAGCCTCATAAGGCTGTCCTTTTCACTGGTGGGTCCCCCAGTGATATCTCTGGTACCAGAGTCACCTGTGTAATCTCTAGGTGCCCAGATGCTAATTCTTGGATTGAAGGGTATGGGTGCCCTCTCCTCCCTGGGGGATAGTATGGGGGGGGGGGGTTATTGTCAACCTCCTCTGCTTCCCCTTCCTCATCTGACTGGCCATCACCATGTTCAGATGGGTGGTCCTTAGCATACTCAGCCAAGAGCTCCTGGAGCCCTAGTATGGTTGGATGCAGGCCCATTGGTAAATTTTTAAGTTTGCATGGGGACCTCAATTCCTTGAAAGACAAGTGTAAATAAGGTGTGAGGTCGAGCTCCTCCACCAGGTCCATGTTATTATTGTCACTAACAGTTGGGTTTGTTTGAGTCATTCTAACCTGACAGTTCTAATCCTCTACCCTGACTATAGTCACTTTTATTTTTCTAAAATTCTAATGGGACTTAAGCAAGGCCCTAGCAAGACTTTTAGTAATTTTGGAAAAGACCAATTGGAATTCTAAAGGCAATTTTAAGAGTTCTGTCGTGTGATCAGATGGTAACCAAGTAGTCCAACAAATGCAAGTTTGTATCCCACCGCTGATCCACCAATGTGAGAAAGTGGCTCTGTATATACTGTTCCTTAATAGGTACAGGGAGTACAGAGTCCACAGTCCCCAAGGGTTTGACAGAGGCTAAAGTTAGATATAACCTTACTCTCTAAAGTGGTAGCTTGGTCGAGCAGTAAGGCAGTATCAGAGGACAGTGTAAAGCATTTGTTGTACACACTCAGTCAGCAAATGGTCTCAAACACTCAATAACAGAACTCTAAGCCAATGGTTTATAATTAAAAAATATATGCTTGTTTTATTTTAGAACCAACAATTGGATTTAAAATATACTTTCTCAGAATGAGATGTTTTATATAAATACTTTTGCAATATGCAATTGACTTTTGTAAACAGTTACAAGTGGTTGCAATAGGCAACTCTGTTTTAAACACAACAATGCATGAGCTCAATGGAAATTTCAAGTTATTTGCAACAGATTACATTTAGTATTACTTTTGGAATTCCAGGACTGGATCCTAGATTCAGTCCTGGGTCAGTACTTAGAATCAAGTGATGAAAGTCGACTTAATTACTGTGATGATTTTTAAACAATATTTAGCCATTTTAAATGTTTCAAGGAAAACAGTCAATGATTCCCTATGGAAGAAAATTCAAGTTGCAGGTACAGTATGTTCTCGTTACTTTTGTAATCCAGTACTGGGTGCCTAGACTCAGTACTGGGACCTTTATCCAAAACAGGTAAGTAATTACGTTTTCAGATATTATACGATTTTTAAAGAATATTTAAAGATTGCAGAAATTGACAGAAGAAATTTCACAGAAAAACAGTCAATGATTTCCTATGGAAGTAAATTGGGTTACGGATAAGTACAGTTGTAAGTATTTTTCAGAGTCCGTGCTGGGCACCAAGATCCAGCACTGGGAGCTCACCTAAGAGCAGGTGGGTATTTTCGTTTTCGTTACTCGGCTGATTTTTGGTGAATATTTTAAGATTTGAAAAGTCCACACTTAGAAGAAATTTCAGGAAAAAGCCAGTCAATGTTACCCTATGAAGAAAATAGAGTTATCGGTTTAAAGGTAAGTACTCGACTGGCAGAGTTGAGGTTCTGGGCATAGACTCAGGGGTCCCCCACGGTCAGGTAGGTACAGTTGGTTCACTCTCAGCGGCTCTAGGGCGGCCGGGTGCAGAGAGAGTTAGGCCCAATGTTATCCTATGAGGGCTAGGGGGGCCTTGGTTGGTGGCTGCTGACTGGCAAGCCACGCGGCTGTGGGAGCTGGGCTCCTGGTCACTTACTCAGGGCAAGTGGGGAAGTAGGTAGGTGTAGAGGTTGCACTGCCAGGGCCACTCGGGCGGCTGGGTGCAGGGTGCTTTTGAGCCTTCGGGCGCTCAATTGATTTCAATGGGAAATCTCCGGTTTAGAAAAAGACTGTAAGCTCGGGGACGAGGATTCTTCAGGTGCCACCAACACTTCGAGAGGTAAGTTGGGTGGTTGGAGGATAGGTAGGTACCCCGGGATTGGGCACAGGGGGCCGCGGGGCGCCGCGTGCAGGGGTGCCTTTTGGTGTCGGGAAATCTTACCCTCTGTTGATCGCGGTAGGGGGGGCACCTTGTTCTGAGGCTGCAGGCTTCTTCAGGAGTGTCGAGGGAGGTCCTTGGGTGCCGGACTCTGGGTCACAGTCGCCGAGGGGTCGTCCTCGTGGTCTTTGTTCACTTCAGCACTGGCCAGGCTTGGCTGGTGCAGAGTGTGCTGGGTTCGCAGTTCCGGGCTGCTGCCAGGGATTAGAGGTAGGTTTTGAGTAGAGCCTCTACTCATGGGAGTCCCAGGGGCTTAGAGCCAAAAGGTAGCCAGGTCCTCCGGGGTTTGTGAGGTTGCTGGCCACAAGAGACGCCGGGTTGGAGCAGGAGCAGGTTCGAGGGTCGACAGGCCGGTAGGGCTGGGGCCAAAGCAGTTGGTGTCTTCCTCTTCTTAGCAGCTGCGGGGCAGGTCTTCTTTCTTCTTGCTCTTCTTTGTATTTTGGAATCTGGAATCTGGGGAAGGAAGGTTCAGGGTGCCCCTAAATACTAGATTTAGGGGCGTTACAGGTAGGTGAAGGGCAGGGACCAATGGGTTCCTGGGATGAGTACACCCCTATCCTGCCTCTCTCCTGTGGGAGTGGGGCAGCAGCCTAGTCCTGATAGGGTAGGGCTTCCCATCTTCAAGAGGGCGAGAGCCCGGAGATGTGCTTCACCTCGCCTCCCCCACCTGAGGGGTGAGGTTGGCAGGCTGGCACATCCCCTGTCCTTCTTTGGGGTTTCCGGCCAAAGCTTTCCGCCAGAGTGGGGGGTTGCAGTGGCCTGGGGAAGCTCACAGAGGCGGCATGCCTTTGAAGCTTCTCCTGCCCATCCTGGGGGAGGAGATTTAGCACCTTGCCCAGGATGTGCATTGTTGCAGGCCCAGGAGAGCAGGGGCTCTCCCACCCAGGGGTCCAGCAACATGTCTGCTGTGTGGCAGCCTAGGCAGCCTCAGAGCAGACATGGATTGGGGGCATCTCTAAAATGCCCTCTGGGGTGCTTGGTACATTAAATCCCACACTGGCATCAGTGTGGGTTTAATGTGCTGAGAAGTTTGATACCAAACTTCTCAGTCTTCAGTGTTGCCATTATGGTGCTGTGGAGTTCGTGTTTGACGAGCTCTCAGCACCATGTACTCTTAAATGGCAGCACTGCACTTACAGTGCTCAGGAATGGACCTGGGTACTGTAGGGGCACAGGGCTCCTTCTCCTGTGCCCACACCATTAGCATAAGGCACCCAGCTAGAGGGGTGGCTGATGTATGCCATGGCAGAGTAGGTGATGGGCATGTGTGAGAAAGTGGCTCTGTATATACTGTTCCCTAATAGGTACAGGGTGTACAGAGTCCACAGTCCCCCAGAGGCTGATAGAGGTCAAAGTTAGGTATGACCTTACTCTCAAAAGTGGTAGCTTGGTCGAGCAGTAAGGCAGTACCAGAGGACAGTGTAAAGCATTTATTGTACACACTCAGTCAGCAAATGGTTTCACACACTCAATAACTGAACTCTAGGCCAATGGTTTATATATATAAAATATATGCTTGTTTTATTTTTAGAACCACAAAGGGGGTAAAAATATACTTTCTCAGAATGAGAGGTTGAATATACATACTTTTGTCTTGAGCAATACATTTGTGTAAACAGTCACAGCTGGTTGCAATAAACAATCCTATTTTCTAAACATAACAATGCATTGAGCTCAATGGTAAATTCAGGTTATTTGTAATAAATTACTTTTCAGATTACTTTTGGAATTCCAGGTCTGGCTCCTAGATCCAGCCTTGGGTCAGTATTCAGAATCAAGTGATGAAAGTCGACTTAATAACTGTAATGATTTTTAAATAATATTTAGCTATTTCAAAAGTTAGCACTTGGAAAATATTTCAAAGAAAACATTCAATGGATCTCTATGGCAAGAAATTCAAATTGCAGGTAGAGTACTTTATTGTTACTTTAGTAATCCAGGACTGGGTACCTAGACCCAGGACTGGGGTCCTTATCAAAAACAGGTAAGTAATTTCGTTTGCAGAAATGGTACGATTTTAAAAGAATATTTCAAATTTGCAAAAATAGACACTTAGAAGAAATTTCACAGAAAAGCAGACAATGGTTTCCTATGGGAGAAAAATGAGTTAGAGGTAAGTATAGTTGTGAACACTTTTCAGGGTCAGGGCTGGGCACCAAGATCCAGCACTGGGAGCTCACCTAGGAGCAGGTGAGTAAATTCGTTTTTGTCACTTGGCTGATTTTTGGTGAATATTTGCAGTTTTGAAAAGTTCACACTTAGAAGATTTTTGAAGAAAAAGCCAGTCAATGTTACCCTATGAGGAAAATGAAGTTAGCGGTTTAAGGGTAAGTACTCGACTGGCAGAGTTGAAATTCCGGGCATGGACTCAGGGGTCCCCCAGTGTCAGGTAGGTACAGTTGGTTCACCCTCAGCGGTTTCAGGACGGCCGGGTGCAGAGAGAGTTAGGCCCAATGTTATCCTATGAGGGATAGGGGGGCCTTGGTTGGTGGCTGCTGTCTGGCAAGCCACGCGGCTGTGGGAGCTGGGCTCCTGGTCACTTACTCAGGGCAAGTGGGGAAATAGATTAGTGTAGAGAGTGCACTGCCAGGGCCACTCGGGCGGCTGGGTGCAGGGTGCTTTTGAGCCCTCGGGCGCTCAATGGAAATCAATGGGAATGTTCCGGTTTGGAAAAAGGCTGCAGGCTCGGGGACGAGAATGTTTCAGGTGCCACCACCACTTCGAGAGGTAAGTTGGGTAGTTGTAGGTTAGGTGGGTACCCCGGGATTGGGCACAGGGGGCCGCAGGGCGCCGGGTGCAGGGGTGCCTTTTGACGTCGGGAATCTTAACCTCTGGTTGATCGCGGTTGGGGTGGCACTCGGTTCTGAGGCTGCAGGCTTCTTCCGGGATGTCGAGGGGGGTCCTTGGGTGCCGGACTCGGGGTCACAGTCGCCGTGGGGTCGTCCTCAGGGTCTTTGTCCACTCCGGCACTGGCCAGGCTTGGCTGGTGCAGAGTGTGTTGGGTCCGCGGTTCCGGGCTGCTGCCAGGGGTTAAAAATAGGTTTCTTGAGTAGAGCCTCTACTCATGGGAGTCCCAGGGGCTTAGAGCCAAAAGGTAGCCAGATCCTCCAGGGTTGGTGAGGTTGCTGGCCACGAGAGATGCCGCGCTGGTGCAGGTTCGAGAGTCGACAGGCCGGTAGGGCTGGGGCCAAAGCAGTTGGTGTCTTCTTCTCTTTTTAGCAGCTGCAGGGCAGATCCTTGTTCTTCTTGCTCTTCTTGTAGTTTTCTATCTGGAATCTGAGGAAGGAAGGTTCAGGGTGCGCCTAAATACTAGATTTAGGGGCGTTACAGGTAGGTGAAGGCCAGGGACCAATGGGTCCTGGTCCTGGGGTGGGTACACCCCCTATCCTGCCTCTCTCCTGTGGGAGGGGGGCAGTAGCCTAATCCTGATAGGGTAGGGCCTCCCATCTTCAAGATGGCGAGAGCCCGGAGATGTGCTTCACCTCGCCTCCCCCACCTGAGGGGTGGGGTGGGCAGGCTGGCACATCCCCTGTCCTTGTATGGGTTTTCCGGCCAAGCTTCCCACCAGAGTGGGGGGTTGCAGTGGCCTGGGGAAACTCCAAATGGCGGCCTGCCTTTGAAGTTTCCCTTTGCTCATCCTGGGGGAGGAGATTTCTCACCTCACCCAGGATGTGCATTGTTGCAGGCCCGGGAGAGCAGGGGCTCTCCCACCCAGGGGTCCAGCAACGTGTCTGCTGTGTGGCAGCCTGGGCAGCCTCAGAGCAGACGTGGATTGTAAGTTAGCTGTAAGGGGGCATCTCTAAGATGCCCTCTGGGGTGCTTAGTACATTAAATCCTACACTGGCATCAGTGTGGGTTCAATGTGCTGAGAAGTTTGATACCAAACTTCCCAGGCTTCAGTGTTGCCAATATGGTGCTGTGGAGCTCGTGTTTGACAAGCTCTCAGCACCATGTACTCTTAAATGACAGCACTGCACTTAGTGCCCAGGAATGGACCCGGGTACTGTAGGGGCACAGGGCTCCTGCTCCTGTGCCCACACCATAGGCGTAATGCACCCAGCTAGAGGGGTGGCTGACATATGCCTTGGCAGTGTAGGTGATGGGCATGGTACACAGTGATGTGTGCCATGTCGACTCTTTGTTTTGTCCTGCACCCAGACACTCAGCCTGCAAGGGCAGTGTGTGTGTCAGGGTACAGGGCCTCTGAGGGTGGCACAATGAGTGCTGCAGCCCTTAGAGGCCTTCCCTGGCCACAAGGCCCTGGGTACCTAGGGTACCATTTACTAGGGGCTGATATGTGGCTAGGGTTTGCCAATTTGGAGTTTGTGTGGTTTAAGGAAGGAACATAGGCCCTGGGCACCTGATTGGCAGGAACCCAGGGTACACTCAATCGAAGTACATTCAGCAATTTAGCAAAAAGTGGGGGCATACCATGCAAGAAAGATGGCACTTTCTCACACAACCCCCCCCCCCTCCCCCCCCCAAACGAAAGGTGATGAGACTAACCTTGTCCTATGGAGTCTTCATTGTCTAAGTGGAAGAACCTGGAAAGTCCATCTGCATTGGCATGGGCAGTCCCTGGTCTGTGTTCCACTTCAAAGTCCATTCCCTGTAGGGAGATGGACCACCTCAGTAGTTTTGGATTTTCCCCTTTCATCTGCATTAGCCATCTGAGAGGTCTGTGGTCAGTTTGAACTAGGAAGTGAGTGCCAAACAAGTATGGCCTCAGCTTCTTCAGGGACCAAACCACAGCAAAGGCCTCCCTCTCAATGGCACTCCAACGCTGCTCTCTAGGGAGTAGCCTTCTGCTTATAAAAGCAACAGGTTGGTCTTGGCCTTCATCATTGGTCTGGGATAGGACCGCTCCTATCCCTAGCTCAGAGGCATCAGTCTGCACTATGAACTGCTTGGCATAATCTGGAGCTTTTAGAATTGGTGCTGAGCACATTGCTTCTTTTAGGGTGTCAAAAGCCTTTTGACAACTAACTGTCCAGTTAACTTTCTTGGGCATTTTCTTGGAGGTGAGTTCTGTGAGGGGGGTCACAATGGACCCATACCCCTTCACAAACCTCCTGTAGTACCCAGTCAAGCCAAGGAATGCCCTGACTTGGGTCTGGGTTGTGGGAGCTATCCAGTCCATGATGGCCTGGATTTTGGGTTGTAAGGGCTGTACCTGGCCTCCACCTACAAGGTCGCCCAAGTACACCACAGTGCCCTGCCCTATCTGGCATTTGGATGCCTTGATAGTGAGACCTGCACTTTGCAGAGCCTCTAAAACCTTCCCAAGGTGGATCAGGTGATCCTGCCAGGTGGAGCTAAAGACAGCAATATCATCAAGATAAGCTGCACTAAAGGACTCCAACCCAGCCAGGACATGGTTCACCAACCTCTGGAAGGTGGCAGGGGCATTCTTTAATCCAAAGGGCATCACAGTAAACTGATAATGCCCATCAGGGGTGGAGAATGCTGTCTTTTCTTTTGCTCCTGGGGCCATGCCAATCTGCCAGTACCCTGCAGTTAAGTCAAAGGTACTGAGAAATTTGGCAGCCCCCAATTTGTCCATCAGTTCATCTGCTCTTGGGATAGGGTGAGCATCTGTCTTGGTGACAGAGTTGAGCCCTCTATAGTCCACACAGAACCTCATCTCTCTCCTTTCACCCTGTTGATGAGGTTTGGGGACCAGAACCACTGGGCTAGCCCAGGGGCTCTCTGAAGGCTCAATGACCCCTAACTCCAGCATCTTGCTGACCTCAGCTTTGATGCTTTCCTTGACTTGATCTGACTGTCGATAGATTTTGTTCTTGACAGGTGCACTGTCACCAGTGTCCACATCATGGGTACACCAGTTTGTCAGACCAGGGGTCAGGGAAAAGAGGCTAGCATATTGTTGCAAGACTTGCTTGCAGTCAGTCTGCTGTTGGGCAGAGAGGGTGTCTGAAAAAATCACACCATCTACTGACCCATCTTTTGGGCTGTAGGATAGGAGGTCAGGGAGTGGCTCACTCTCTGCTTCCTGTTCTTCATCAGTCACCATCAGCATGGTGATGTCAGCCCTATCATTGTAGAGTTTAAGGCGGTTCACATGGATGACCCTTTTGGGTGTCCTGCTAGTGCCCAGGTCAACTAGATAGGTGACCTCACTCTTTCTTTCTAGGATAGGGTAAGGCCCACTCCATTTATCTTGGAGAGCCCTTGGTGCCACTGGCTCCAAAACCCACACCTGTTGCCCTGGTTGAAATTCAACCAGTGCAGCTTTTTGGTCATACCAGTGCTTCTGGAGCTCCTGGCTGGCCTCAAGGTTCTTGGATGCCTTTTCCATATACTCAGCCATTCTGGACCTTAGGCCAAGCACATAGTCCTCTATGTCCTGTTTGGGTTCTTGAAGAGGCCTCTCCCAGCCCTCCTTTACAAGACACAGTGGTCCCCTCACAGGATGACCAAACAGAAGTTCAAAGGGTGAGAAACCTACTCCCTTCTGTGGCACTTCCCTGTAAGCGAAAAGGAAGCATGGTAACAGGACATCCCACCTCCTTTTGAGTTTCTCAAGGAGTCCCATGATCATACCTTTCAATGTCTTGTTGAACCTCTCAACAAGGCCTTTGGTTTGTGGGTGGTAGGGTGTAGTAAACTTGTACTGCACTCCACACTCTTTCCACGTGTGTTAGGTAAGCAGACATTGTGTTAGGTAAGCAGACATGAAGTTGGAACCTCTGTCTGAAACCACCTCCTTAGGAAAACCCACCCTGGTGAAGATACCCAGGAGGGCCTTGGTTACTGCAGGAGCTGTAGTAGTCCTAAGTGGAATTGCTTCAGGGTACCTAGTAGCATGATCCACTACTACTAGAATGAATTTGTTCCCTGAGGCTGTGGGAGGTTCAAGTGGACCCACAATGTCCACACCTACCCTTTCAAAGGGGACCCCCACCACTGGTAGTGGAATGAGGGGGGCCTTTGGGTGGCCACCTGTCTTGCCACTGGCCTGACAGGTAACACAGGAGCTGACAAACTCCTTCACCTTCTGGTGCATCTGGGGCCAGTAAAATTGACTCACTAACCTTTCCCAAGTTTTGGATTGCCCCAGATGTCCAGCTAGGGGGATGTCATGAGCCAAAGTTAGGAGGAACTCCCTGTACTTCTGTGGCACTACCACCCTCCTGGTGGCTCCAGGAGTGGGGTCTCTTGCCTCAGCATACAGTAATCCCTCTTCCCAATAAGCTCTGTGGGTACCACTGACATCTCCCCTTGCTTCTGAAGCAGCTTGTTGTCTCAGGCTTTCAAGAGTGGGACAGTCTCGCTGACCCTGGCACAGCTCTTCCCTAGAGGGTCCCCCTGGGCCCAAGAGTTCAACCTGGTAAGGGTCAAGCTCCATGGACTCAGTTCCCTCAGGGGTATCTACATCCTCTCCAGGGGGAGAGGGGTTCTGAGTGTTTGGCTGTACAGATGCTGGTCCCCCAGTCTTCTTGCCCTTCCTCTTGGTTGGTTGGGCCATTATTCCAGGCTCCAAACCTACTTTTTCACCCTTCCTCTTGCTCTGTGTTCTGGTTTGCACACACACCAATTCAGGGATGCCCAGCATGGCTGCATGGGCCTTTAGCTCAACCTCAGCCCAGGCTGAGGTTTCCAGATCATTTCCAAGCAGACATGCAGCTGGCAACTTTGGAGAGACCACTACCTGTTTCAGGCCAGTAACCCCCCCCCAGCCTAATGTTACCATGGCCATGGGATGACTAGTGGTGACACTGTCAGCGTTGGTGACTGGGTAAGACTTCCCAATCAAGTATTGCTCAGGGGAAACCAGTGTGTCTTTCACCATAGTGACACTGGCACCTGTATCCCTCAGAGCTTCTACCCTAGCTCCATTCATCCAGGGGTACTGTAAGTATTTCTTTAAGTTGGGGGGCCACACAGCCACAGTGGCAAACTCCACTTCTCCCAAGGAGACTAAACTTGCTTCAGTGTGTTCCCAGATTTGCTCAGGGTACACCTCTGATCCCATTTGTATACTTGCTGCCCCAGGAGTAGCTGTACTGGGTGCCTTAGGGGCTTTGTTTTGGGGGCAAGTTACAGTTAGGTGTCCCTGCTTTTTACAGGTATTACACCAGGCCTTTAAGGGATCAAAGTTCTTCCCCCTATATGGTTGGGGCACATAGGGAGTAGTTTGGGTCCCACCCACCTGAACAGGTTTGTGGGGCCCTTTGGAAGACTCAGACTTTTTATCTTGGGGATTCTCACCACCTTTCCCCTGGGGAGGTTTTGTGACCACTTTCTTTTGGTCACCCCCAGTGGTTGTCTTGGTCACCCTAGTCTTGACCCAGTGGTCTGCCTTCTTTCCCAATTCTTGGGGAGAAATTAGACCTAGGTCTACCAAATGCTGATGCAACTTTTCATTTGTGCAGTTACTCAAAATATGTTCCTTCATGAATAAATTGTACAATCCAGTACAATCCTGCACACCATGTCCAGCTAACCAACCATCCAGTGTCTTCACTGAGAAATCTACAAAATCAATCCAGGACTGGGTCTGGGTTTTGTGAGCCCCCCTGAATCTAATTCTATACTCCTCAGTGGTGAATCCAAATCCCTCAATCAGAGCTTTCTTCATGAGGTCATAGGATCCTGCTTCTGGCCCATAGAGAGTCAGAAGCCTGTCCCTGCAGTTACCAGAAAACAGTTCCCACAGGAGTGCCCCCCAGAGAGGCTTCTTTACTTTCCTGATATCACAAGCCCTCTCAAAGGCTGTGAACCATTTGGTGATATCATCACCTTCCTCAAATTTAGGGACAATCCCTTTGGGGATTGTAGGGTCAAAAGTTTCCTCCCTATCCTTGTTTTTATTATTGCTGCCACCATTGATGGGTGCTAAACCCATCTCTCTCCTTTCCTTTTCTAGGGCCAGGAGTCTGGACTCTAGATCTATTCTTCTGGCCAGCCTCATAAGGCTGTCCTCTTCACTGGGGGGTCCCCCAGTGTTGTCTCTGGGACCAGAGCCACCTGTGTGGTCTCTAGGTGCCCAGATGCTATGTCTTGAGTTGGAGGGTATGGGTGTCATCTCCTCCCTAGGGAATAGTATGGGGAGGTTGTTGTCCACCTCCCCTGTTTCCCTTTCCTCATCTGACTGGCCATCACCATGTTCAGATGGGTGGTCTTTAGCATACTCAGCCAGGAGCTCCTGGAGCCCTTGTTTGGTTGGATGCAGACCCATTTGTAAATTTTTGAGTTTACATAAGGACCTCAATTCCTTGAAAGACAAGTGTAAGTAAGGTGTGAGGTCGAGCTCCTCCACCAGGTCCATGTTATTATTATCACTAATAGCTGGGTTTGTTTGAGACATTCTAACCTGACAGTTCTAACCCTCTACCCTGACTATAGTGACTTTTATTTTTCTAAAATTCTAATGGGACTTAAGCAAGGCCCTAGCAAGACTTTTAGTAATTTTGGAAAAAACAATCAGAATTCTAAAGGCAATTTTTAAGAGTTCTGTCGTGTGATCAGATGGTAACCAAGTAGTCCAACAAATGCAAGTTTGTATCCCACCGCTGATCCACCAATGTGAGAAAGTGGCTCTGTATATACTGTTCCCTAATAGGTACAGGGTGTACAGAGTCCACAGTCCCCCAGAGGCTGATAGAGGTCAAAGTTAGGTATGACCTTACTCTCAAAAGTGGTAGCTTGGTCGAGCAGTAAGGCAGTACCAGAGGACAGTGTAAAGCATTTATTGTACACACTCAGTCAGCAAATGGTTTCACACACTCAATAACTGAACTCTAGGCCAATGGTTTATATATATAAAATATATGCTTGTTTTATTTTTAGAACCACAAAGGGGGTAAAAATATACTTTCTCAGAATGAGAGGTTGAATATACATACTTTTGTCTTGAGCAATACATTTGTGTAAACAGTCACAGTTGGTTGCAATAAACAATCCTATTTTCTAAACATAACAATGCATTGAGCTCAATGGTAAATTCAGGTTATTTGTAATAAATTACTTTTCAGATTACTTTTGGAATTCCAGGTCTGGCTCCTAGATCTAGCCTTGGGTCAGTATTCAGAATCAAGTGATGAAAGTCGACTTAATAACTGTAATGATTTTTAAATAATATTTAGCTATTTCAAAAGTTAGCACTTAGAAAATATTTCAAAGAAAACATTCAATGGATCTCCATGGCAAGAAATTCAAATTGCAGGTAGAGTACTTTATTGTTACTTTAGTAATCCAGGACTGGGTACCTAGACCCAGGACTGGGGTCCTTATCAAAAACAGGTAAGTAATTTCGTTTGCAGAAATGGTACGATTTTAAAAGAATATTTCAAATTTGCAAAAATAGACACTTAGAAGAAATTTCACAGAAAAGCAGACAATGGTTTCCTATGGGAGAAAAATGAGTTAGAGGTAAGTATAGTTGTGAACACTTTTCAGGGTCAGGGCTGGGCACCAAGATCCAGCACTGGGAGCTCACCTAGGAGCAGGTGAGTAAATTCGTTTTTGTCACTTGGCTGATTTTTGGTGAATATTTGCAGTTTTGAAAAGTTCACACTTAGAAGATTTTTGAAGAAAAAGCCAGTCAATGTTACCCTATGAGGAAAATGAAGTTAGCGGTTTAAGGGTAAGTACTCGACTGGCAGAGTTGAAATTCCGGGCATGGACTCAGGGGTCCCCCAGTGTCAGGTAGGTACAGTTGGTTCACCCTCAGCGGTTTCAGGACGGCCGGGTGCAGAGAGAGTTAGGCCCAATGTTATCCTATGAGGGATAGGGGGGCCTTGGTTGGTGGCTGCTGTCTGGCAAGCCACGCGGCTGTGGGAGCTGGGCTCCTGGTCACTTACTCAGGGCAAGTGGGGAAGTAGATTAGTGTAGAGAGTGCACTGCCAGGGCCACTCGGGCGGCTGGGTGCAGGGTGCTTTTGAGCCCTCGGGCGCTCAATGGAAATCAATGGGAATGTTCCGGTTTGGAAAAAGGCTGCAGGCTCGGGGACGAGAATGTTTCAGGTGCCACCACCACTTCGAGAGGTAAGTTGGGTAGTTGTAGGTTAGGTGGGTACCCCGGGATTGGGCACAGGGGGCCGCAGGGCGCCGGGTGCAGGGGTGCCTTTTGACGTCGGGAATCTTACCCTCTGGTTGATCGCGGTTGGGGTGGCACTCGGTTCTGAGGCTGCAGGCTTCTTCCGGGATGTTGAGGGGGTCCTTGGGTGCCGGACTCGGGGTCACAGTCGCCGTGGGGTCGTCCTCAGGGTCTTTGTCCACTCCGGCACTGGCCAGGCTTGGCTGGTGCAGAGTGTGTTGGGTCCGCGGTTCCGGGCTGCTGCCAGGGGTTAAAAATAGGTTTCTTGAGTAGAGCCTCTACTCATGGGAGTCCCAGGGGCTTAGAGCCAAAAGGTAGCCAGGTCCTCCGGGGTTGGTGAGGTTGCTGGCCACGAGAGATGCCGCGCTGGTGCAGGTTCGAGAGTCGACAGGCCGGTAGGGCTGGGGCCAAAGCAGTTGGTGTCTTCTTCTCTTTTTAGCAGCTGCAGGGCAGGTCCTTGTTCTTCTTGCTCTTCTTGTAGTTTTCTATCTGGAATCTGAGGAAGGAAGGTTCAGGGTGCCCCTAAATACTAGATTTAGGGGCGTTACAGGTAGGTGAAGGCCAGGGACCAATGGGTCCTGGGGTGGGTACACCCCCTATCCTGCCTCTCTCCTGTGGGAGGGGGGCAGTAGCCTAATCCTGATAGGGTAGGGCCTCCCATCTTCAAGATGGCGAGAGCCCGGAGATGTGCTTCACCTCGCCTCCCCCACCTGAGGGGTGGGGTGGGCAGGCTGGCACATCCCCTGTCCTTGTATGGGGTTTCCGGCCAAGCTTCCCGCCAGAGTGGGGGGTTGCAGTGGCCTGGGGAAACTCCAAATGGCGGCCTGCCTTTGAAGCTTCCCTATGCTCATCCTGGGGGAGGAGATTTCTCACCTCACCCAGGATGTGCATTGTTGCAGGCCCGGGAGAGCAGGGGCTCTCCCACCCAGGGGTCCAGCAACGTGTCTGCTGTGTGGCAGCCTGGGCAGCCTCAGAGCAGACGTGGATTGTAAGTTAGCTGTAAGGGGGCATCTCTACGATGCCCTCTGGGGTGCTTAGTACATTAAATCCTACACTGGCATCAGTGTGGGTTCAATGTGCTGAGAAGTTTGATACCAAACTTCCCAGGCTTCAGTGTTGCCAATATGGTGCTGTGGAGCTCGTGTTTGACAAGCTCTCAGCACCATGTACTCTTAAATGACAGCACTGCACTTACAGTGCCCAGGAATGGACCCGGGTACTGTAGGGGCACAGGGCTCCTGCTCCTGTGCCCACACCATAGGCGTAATGCACCCAGCTAGAGGGGTGGCTGACATATGCCTTGGCAGTGTAGGTGATGGGCATGGTACACAGTGATGTGTGCCATGTCGACTCTTTGTTTTGTCCTGCACCCAGACACTCAGCCTGCAAGGGCAGTGTGTGTGTCAGGGTACAGGGCCTCCGAGGGTGGCACAATGAGTGCTGCAGCCCTTAGAGGCCTTCCCTGGCCACAAGGCCCTGGGTACCTAGGGTACCATTTACTAGGGGCTGATATGTGGCTAGGGTTTGCCAATTTGGAGTTTGTGTGGTTTAAGGAAGGAACATAGGTCCTGGGCACCTGATTGGCAGGAACCCAGGGTACACTCAATCGAAGTACATTCAGCAATTTAGCAAAAAGTGGGGGCATACCATGCAAGAAAGATGGCACTTTCTCACAGCATGGCACACAGAGTGTCATGTCGACTTTGTTTTTGTCTTGCACCCAGACACTCAGTCTGCAAAGGCAGTGTGTGTGTGAGGGTACAGGGCCTCTAAGGGTGGCACAATGAGTGCTGCAGCCCTTAGAGGACTTCCCTGGTCACAAGACCCTGGGTACCATTTACCAGGGGCTGACATGTGACCAGGGTTTGCCAATTTGGGTTTTGTTTGTTTTAGGGGAAGGAACATAGGCCCTGGGCACCTGATTGGCAGGAGTCCAGGGCACACTCAGTCAAAGTACATTCAGCAATTCAGCAAAAAGTGGGGGCATACCATGCAAGAAAGATGGCACTTTCTCACAACTGCAAGTGGTGCATAAACATGCACTTTGTTCTTCTAGTCGTTGCTTACGAGAAACCAGGCTGGCAGTGACTGCGCCTGTTTTACTGCCAGCCTTGCTTCTTGTAAGCAAGGGCTATGTGTCATTTACAATGCCAATAGCTCAAACTCTTGTTCTTCTAAGAGCTATGGATGTTGTAGTTCTTTTCTTGTGTTCCTATGTTATCATGTTGGCTGCTGTTAAATAAAAGGAGAATGCATAACCTGAAGCCTCTGGTTCTTTCAAAGACTTTAGGTAGGTTTTCCGAATACCATTCACTTTTCTTATTTAATTTCTCTGTTTTATGTCTATTTGTATGATACATTTCACAGATTCGCAAATCCCATATGTTTTCCTTTCTTTGAATAAACAAATTCTGCTTGTTTAAGACTGATCAGAATGCTGCATTGTTAAAGGTTTCTCTCAAAAGCGTTGATGCGTACTATCACCAGTTTTGGTTTACTCCAGATTTCATTGTCATCACTTTAATAATACTTTCAGGTTTTGAAAACTTTGACAGACGTTTTGCTACGAAGTCTTGAATTCCACTCTCTAAACCATCGTCCAAAACAGATTCTGCTCCTCCAAAGGGTTGGCATCTTCCTACTTTGAACATCCGTTCTCATCTTTTGTCTTTCAAATTCAGTACACCACACTTTCCGATCCAACCCAGGCATATCGTGGCCGACCAACCTACACTCTTGAAAACATAAAATATCATCACTCTGTCATATGCAGCTTGTGCTGTGTGGTCTGAACATTTTGTTTAGTAGTAGACTTCCATTCCAACTAGTTATTTAGCTCTGATTGTACTCTTTCAGTTCACAAATTGTTCAGGCAATCTTTGGGTTGTTGAGAGATGTCCTCTTGTACTTGGTACTATACTATTTTATGAAGTGTGCTCCTGTATTGGGGCTGACCTGTATACCTATGGTCCTGGGCATCAATAGTGAAATGGAAATGAGAGGTCTCTTCGGGATAGATTTTATAGTTTTAAAAATATTAGTTATTGCTATTAGTGTAGGCACACATGTAACGTATTCATTAAGTTCAAGAAAAACGAATCTGTTTGTGCCTGAATTACAATTTTTTGGGGGGAAATCCTAGTTACAAAATCTAGTAACATCGAGCGGAATAAAAAGGTAGTGTTCAATTAAATGAATAACCTACTCAATATGGTACATAGTGAATGTGCACAAGACATATAGTTGTGAAAAAAGAACAGTGTTCAAGTGATTGACAAGTGTGCAAAAAGGGTTAATTTGGCACTTCTAGTGAGTGAGGCACACAAAATGTAGCTGGGTATTTTGGCCGCCATGTCCAGTTGGTATAATTTGGATCAGATCCAAAAGCATTTGAAGACACTTTTGCTGACAGTCCCAAAAAGATTTTTGTTGGCAATGTTTCTACCTCGTCTACCATATACAAATATAACTAAGAATATAATTGAAATAGGGAATGGAGGCCAATTGATAAGCCGTAAAAAAAAAAAAATCTAAAGGAGGTACTAATTTCTACTTCTCAATGTCCATTTTAGAGAAAGGCTAATTAAATTGGAAGAATAAATGGACCCAATCAGAATGTGCAATAATATTGAGTGACGAGAAAGATTTAGGTGCACTCCAGTCCCTAATATAATGTGTTTATCATACCAGTGATCTGTTCAGAACTCAAAACTTAATGTGAAAATTTGTTAAAAATTAATTGATAAAGGAAGAGTTTATTTAAATTCATCATAAGGGTAAAAATGCAGTACAAATATGCCTCTTAACAGGTTTACGAGATGGTAAACCAATCCAGTTGAGGTCAGACAGAACAAATCAACCAAGCCGATGTATAAAAAGTTATATTAATAATGAATGATCAGTATAACACCTTTTGTTACCATAGAAAGCCAACAATTCTGTTGCAGATAAGCAACTCACCAAGCATGACTTCCTGGAATCAAAGGGCACAGCCGAAGGAGATTCTGCTACCAGGACATTTTGTTGACAAAAATAAATGCCTTATTGGAATATCAAGATGACACTTGCCTAAAATGTTGTGTATTCCTAAAAATCAGGATACAGTCCTTGTTGAAGTGAAAGCACAGCCTGCCACGCTCCCTGATGCTCTTGCGGCTACTACATATGTGAATGAACAATAAATAGGCTCATTGTTGCTGGGGATATCTATTGCTACAATGTGATCACCCCGGACACTTGGATTAAGCTCTTTAAAGAGATGCATGGTAACCACTTAACGCACATTGAACCCTTTGACCAACTCCGACATCTGGCCACCAGACCGGAATGGAAATCGAGTTGCATGAATTTATCACGTCCATAAATAAATGTCCTATGGGTAAAACACCTGGCCCGATGGGGTACCAGCTGATTAAAACATTTTTTAAACAGTACTAACTTCTGGGCTCCCCTGATGACCAATGTCTTGAATGCTGTTAGCAAGTTAGGACCACCCAAATCGTGGTCACACTCAGTAATTGTGCCCATTTTCAAGAAGGGGGGCAGAGGTGGCCATCAGACGTAGGACCCATACATACTCCCTCCAACCACTCCAGAAACCTCAGAATCATCATTGAGAACAAGCTCGCCATGAAATCACAGATCTGCGCCGTCTTCTCTGCCTGCTTCTTCACTCTCGGCATGCTACGTAAGATCTTCAAGTGGCTACCCCTACACACGAGAATCGCTGTGACACAAGCCCTCATCACCAGATGACTTGACTACGGCAATGCCCTCTGTGTAGGAATCGCCGCACACCTTCTACAGAGACTTCAGACCATACAGAATGCCCCAGCCAGACTCATCCTCTGCCTTCCGGACGAACCCACATCACATCCCACCTCCGGAAACTCCACTGGCTCCGCGTACAGAAGAAATTCCAATTCAAGCTGCTGACCCACATACACAAGGCTCTACACAACCAAGGACCCGCCTATATTAACCACCGCCTGAACTTCCACCAACCTTCGAAGCCTACGCTCTGCCTCATTTTCACTTGCCCATAGTCCCCGCACCCTTCCGAAGCAGGAGTGGAGATCACTCCTTCTCCCACATCGAAACAAAGCCCTGAAACAGCCTCCCTACTCACCTCATCACCTCACTTCCGGAATACCAAAAGGCCCTGAAAAACCTGGCTTTTCGAAAAAGCCTTAGGGTATCCAGGCGCTAGCAGGCCCCGATCGGCTGATTTGCCATGATTTATAAATCCTGATTGTGAGACCGGCCTTGTGGTGTGGACCCTCCCGACCAGTAAGCAACCCTGCAACCACACCTGATCCTCGGTATCACAGACTTCCGGCCACCTTGGCCCAACAAACCCTATGGCCGGCCGGGGCCCCCGCAAAACCCAAGACACTACCACGCATGCCCGGCCGAGGGAGAGAGAAACCCCCCAGCCAGACCGGGAGACGCCGTCTGTCACTCCTCTGATCTCCTCCCCAAGGAGGGTTTCGATCGGCCACAAGGCCCCCGGTGAGCGGGCGGCTCGCATGCTGGGCGTCTAGAGTCCCTCCCAGACCAACCTGAACAGATCAAAGGGCCGAGCGGCAGGAAATTCCGACACACCACCACCAGGCACCAAGACTCCTCTCTGCGAGGACTCCGGACTTCAAAGAGGAGGGGGAGTATAACAAGGGGTGCTGAAGGGACAGGAGGTAGAGAAGACCTGGATCTACGAGAGCCCTGCTGACCTGGTCGCGGCTCCCCGACCTCTGAAACCATCTGAACCCTGCTGACGCTGTCGCGGCTCCCTGAACTCTGAACCATCTGAGCCCTGCTGACGCTGTCGCGGCTCCCCGAACTCTGAAACCATCTGAGCCCTGCTGACGCTGTCGCGGCTCCCCGAACCCTGAACCATCTGAGCCCTGCTGATGCCGTCGCGGCTCCCGAGGATCTAAAACCACCTGTGCCTGCTGAGAGACTCGCGGTGCTCCCCTCCAGGAGAATCGGCAGAGATTGCCGAGTGAACCCAAATCCCCCAGCTCGAGGATTGAGAGCTGTGCGAAGGATACTCCGCAGAGACACTGAACTAAAAGACTGTCCCGCTACCCCAATACCCCCATCACGAAACCGCCGCCGCCTGTGGCATTGACTCAACAGCTGCATCTTGGATCATAAAGATCCCCTGAAACTATCGATAAAGTATACTGTCTGACTAAGAACTACTGTGTGGTGTCCCTCTGTCAAATAGTGTAAGCGCAGCGTGTACGATCCTAGGAACGAGACCCTTCCAGGAAGGGCCTCCCCGCCATTGCTCGGCCTAACCCTGGGAGAGGTGGGACAAAGGGTGGTCCGGAACGTATTCTGAAGCCCCCCCCGGAGAACGCTCTTCCAACATTTGGTGGCAGACAACGGGATCCGAGCCGACACCTAGAGATCGTACAGTAAACGGCTGACGCACTACCGAAAGGAGATGGAAGGAGAAACCACCATGAGTACCGCAGGAACCAACACAAGCCCAACGTTCCGAGAGGACCGGTTGGAATATTATACGCATCGAGAACTAAAACAGTTCTGCAAAGACCTTGGAATCGCTACCACCGGATTAAGCACTAAAGAAGATTTCCAGGAAGCATTAAAAACCTGGGTTGAGGCAGGAGCCTCCCTGCCCCAAACCGAAGGAGACGCCCGAGAAAGAGAGCCGCCAACCGAACAACGAAGCATCCCGGTAAAGAGCAACGCCCCGAGGGGGGCCTATCCCTGGAAGAGCTAGCGGACCGAGAGAGGGGCCGCAACCACGAACTAGAACTAGCCAAACTAAAAATAGAGGGAGAGCTAAAATTGGCTGAAAAGAAGTTAGGCGTAGAACAATTACGCCTACAAGGGGAACTCGAGGAAAAGAAACGCCAGCGAGAACACGAAGAAAGAAAACTTCAACTAGAACACGAACGCAGCCTAAAAGAGATCGAACTCAAGGCCAAAAGTGAGGAGTCCAGAACCACGGGAAGCCCACCGACCTCCTCCGCCGTGGAACCAAAGGTCCACATCCCCAAGGATGTGGTGAAGGAATACTACAAGAACGACGACATCCAGCAGTGGTTCAAGGCCTACGAAGTCGCCATGACCTCCCAACGAGTTCCGCAGAAGGATTGGGGGGCTGGCTTGTGGGGCCGGTTCCTGAGCGAGGGGACAGATGACCTGCCCTCCACGGTGCTAAATTCCTACAGCCACATGAAAGAGGCCCTATTAGTCAGATATGGACTCACCCCCGAGATGTACCAGCAACGGTTTTGAGACCGCAAAAAGATACCCGGTACTACATGGGTGGAATACGTGAACTTTTACAGCAGGGCCTTGGACGGGTGGATCAAGGGCAGCAAGGTCTCCACCTTTGAGGAACTGTTTGACCTAATAGCATGGGAACACTTGTCCGCAAATTGCTTTGTGGAGTTACGCCAGCACCTCCTGGACAGCAAGCTCACTGACCCTCGAAAACTGGCGGTCGAAGCTGACCGATGGGTGAACACCCGGGCCTCCCGGGGCCCCGTGGGAGACTACGGTCGCCACAGTCAGTGACCCCCCCGCCAGAGGGGCGCAGGGAACCAAGGCAGACCGAGGGAATCCCAGGTGGGCTCCCAGCATAGTCCCCCCAGAGGCCAACCTCCGTACTTTCCAGCCCCACCTCCAGCCAGCACAGGGCCCCCGGGGAGGCAGGGACCCCGAGTCAAGATCACCTGTTTCCGCTGCCAGCAGACCGGACACTATGCCAGTGACCCCCAGTGTCCCATGTACCAACGACCCGCAGCGACAGCCCCTCCAGCCCGACAAATGGCCTTCGTAGCCCTAGGAGAAGAGATGGAAGACTCCGAAGAGTGGGAACCAGCAGCCATGGCCCTGGTCTCCCTAGGAGACCGAGAGATGGTTCCCGGAACACCCCTACCCGCCAACACGGAAAAATACCGACAACAAGTGACGGTCAACGGCCACCGAGTCGAGGCCCTCCGCGACACCGGGGCGAGTGTCACAGCGGTCCACTGCCACCTGGTATTCGAAGACCAGATCCTGCCCGACGCCTTCTGTCCAGTCATATCTTCGGACAACTCCGAGAGCCTCTGCTGGATGGCTCTGGTACCCTTCGAATGGGGGGGGGGAGTCACCGGTAAATTGAGAGTGGCAGTCCGAACATCCCAACCAGTAGACTGCCTCCTGGGCAACGACCTCGAGAGCTCCCTGTGGGGACAAGTGGAACGAAGAGCCCATCTGGAGATGATGGGCCTACCCGAATGGGTATGCGCCACCACACGCTCCATGGCTGCCCGATCGCCTTCCCCCGAGGGAGTTGAGGCCTTACCCCTGAACCCAGTCGCCGTCCCCGAGGACCGGGACGCGCTACCCGAGCCCGACGACCCTCTTCCGGAAGAAGAACCCATTCCCAATGACTGGTCAGTGCATCCAGACCCCGAGCAACTGACCGAGCTCGGGGACCTACCCGAGATGGCCCATTGGCACTGCGAGGGAGGTCCCTCCCGAGAAGAATTCTGCAGGGAACAAGCCACCTGCCCTTCCCTCATTCGACCCCGACAGCAGGCCGAAGCCCAGGCGGCAGGCGACCAGTCCGGAACCCACTGGGTATATTGGGAAAACGGCCTCCTGTACAGCGAACAGAAGTCGGCTGAACTGGGATCGGCCCGGGTACTGGTGGTACCCCTGCACTTCCGAAGTTTCCTCCTAGGCCTAGCCCATGATGTACCCCTGGCAGGACACTTAGGCCAAGACACAACCTATCATCGCCTGGTGACCCACTTCTATTGGCCCAAAATGCGAGCGAATGTAGAGGCCCACTGCAAGTCATGTCTCACGTGCCAGGCCAGCGGGAAAAAGTGGTGGGAAGCGCAAGGCTCCGCTACAACCCTTCCCCGTTGTTAGTACCCCTTTTGAGCGGGTGGGGATTGACATTGTGGGACCCCTGGATCCCAGGACCGCCCAAGGCCACCGGTTCATCCTCGTCCTGGTGGACCATGCCACCCGCTACCCAGAGGCCATCCCCCTCCGCACCGTGACGGCCCCCGTGGTGGGCCGGGCCTTGATGGGGATCTTCTCCCGCGTGGGGTTCCCTCTCGAAGTCGTGAGCGATCGTGGCACGAACTTTATCTCCAAGTACATGAGGTCCCTATGGCAACAATGCGGGGTGTCCTACAAATTCCGCAGCCCATACCACCCCCAAGGCAATGGCCTAGTCGAGCGATTTAACCAGACCCTGAAAGGGATGATCATGGGCCTCGAAGAACCCCTTCGCCGGAAATGGGATGTCCTCCTCCCTTGCCTCCTGTTCGCCTACCGGGAAGTTCCCCAAAAACTCTGGGGTTTAGCCCGTTCGAATTACTCTACGGACACCCCGTCCAGGGACCCCTGAGCCTGGTCAAAGAGGGCTGGGAAACGGCTCCCCGAGGAACCCCTCCCGATTATTCCGCTATATCCTGGCGCTCCGCAACCAGACCCGGAAGTTCCGGGAGCTCGCCGAGGCGAACCTCGAGGCTAGCCAAGAAGAGATGAAGCGCTGGTATGACCAGAATGCCACGCTGGTCGAGTTTCAGCCAGGCCAACAGGTCTGGATAATGGCCTCGGTGAAACCCTGCGCCCTCCAAGACAGATGGACTGGACCCTTCAAAGTGGTCGAGCGGAAGAGTCAAGTCACATACCTAGTTGATGTTCAGTCTCCTCGGAACCCCCTCCGGGTCCTCCACGTGAACCGCCTCAAACCCCACTCCGTGAGGATGGAGTTGAGTTTGCTCCTGGCCACCGACGAGGGGACTGAAGAAGACACAGAGCCCCTTCCGGACCCCCTGTGTGCTAAAGAGAAAGATGGCTCCGTAGAGGGGGTGAGACTTTCGTCCACCCTCACCCCCCAACAGTCCGACGACTGCCGCCAGCTATTGAGACAATTCACAGACCTCTTCTCCCTCACCCCTAGGGTCACCGACTGGTGTGTCCACGACGTAGACACCGGAGACAGCCCGCCGGTATTACACCAAGCCTACCGAGTCCCTGACCGGGTCCGGACCTGCATCCAGACCGAAGTAGCTAAGATGTTAGCCCATGGGGTGATTGAACCCTCCGACAGCCCATGGGCCAGCCCGGTAGTACTGGTCCCGAAAGCAGCAGCCCCTGGTGTCGCCCCTGAGCTGAGATTCTGTGTAGACTACCGGGGACTCAATGCGGTCACCCGAGCGGACGCTCACCCTATCCCTCGCGCAGACGAGCTCATCGACCGCCTCGGGGCCGCTCGCTACCTCAGCACCTTCGACCTGACCTGCGGATACTGGCAAATTGCGCTCACTGAGGGAGCCAAGGAGCGGTCCGCCTTCTCCAGCCCGGATGGGCACTACCACTTCAGAGTTATGCCTTTTGGGATGAAAAATGCCCCGGCCACCTTCCAGCGACTGGTGAACAGGGTCCTGGCCGGGCTAGAGGGGTTCAGCGCAGCGTACCTCGACGACATAGCCGTATTCAGCTCCCAATGGACCGAACACCTCCAGCACCTCCGACAAGTACTGATGGCCCTACGCCAGGCAGGCCTATCCATCAAAGCCAGCAAATGTCAAATTGGACAAGGCTCAGTGATCTATCTGGGACACCAGGTGAGGAGCGGGCAGGTCGCCCCTCTCCAGCCGAAGATCGACGCCATCTTGTCCTGGGAACCCCCCACGACCCAAACGGAAGTCCGGGCCTTCCTGGGCCTCACCGGTTACTACCGGAGGTTCATTAAAAACTATGGCAGCCTCGCAGGCCCCCTCACAGAGTTAACCTCCAAAAAGCACCCGAAGAAAGTACAGTGGACTCCCCCGTGCCAAAAAGCGTTCGACGCCTTGAAAGCCGCTATATGTACTGCTCCGGTACTCAAAGCCCCCGACTACTCTCAGGAGTTTGTGATCCAGACGGACGCTTCGGAGCACGGCATCGCGGCTGTCCTCTCACAGTTCAACGACAAAGGCACAGATCAGCCCATAGCCTTCATCAGCCGAAGGTTACTGCCTCGGGAACAACGGTGGAGCACCATTGAAAGAGAGACCTTCGCAGTAGTCTGGGCCCTCAAAAAGATGCGGCCCTACTTGTTCGGAACCCACTTCCGAGTTCAAACGGATCATCGACCCTTACGGTGGCTGATGCAAATGAGAGGAGAAAACCCCAAGCTGCTACGATGGTCAATCTCCCTCCAGGGGATGGACTTCACTGTGGAGCATCGCCCCGGGACTGACCACGCCAACGCTGACGGCCTGTCCCGATTCTTCCGCTTCAGCGAGGAGAACCCCCAAGTGGATAGGTAGTTCTCCCCGCCTTTCAGCTGGGGGGGGCACGTGTGAGACCGGCCTTGTGGCGTGGACCCTCCCGACCAGTAAGCAACCCTGCAACCACACCTGATCCCCGGTATCACAGACTTCCGGCCACCTTGGCCCACCAAACCCGATGGCCGGCCGGGGCCCCTGCAAAACCCAAGACACTACCACGCATGCCCGGCCGAGGGAGAGAGAAACCCCCAAGCCAGACCGGGAGACGCCGTCTCTGTCACTCCTCTGATCTCCTCCCCAAGGAGGGTTTTGATCGGCCACCAGGCCCCCGGTGAGCGGGCGCCTCACATGCTGGGCGTCTAGAGTCCCTCCCAGACCAACCTGAACAGATCAAAGGGCCGAGCGGCAGGAAATCCCGACACACCGCCCCAGGCACCAAGACCCCTCTCTGCGAGGACTCCGGACTTCAAAGAGGAGGGGGAGTATAACAAGGGGTGCTGAAGGGACAGGAGGTAGAGAAGACCTGGACCTACGAGAGCCCTGCTGACCTGGTCGCGGCTCCCCAAACTCTGAAACCATCTGAGCCCTGCTGACGCTGTTGCGGCTCCCCGAACTCTGAACCATCTGAGCCCTGCTGACGCTGTCGCGGCTCCCCGAACTCTGAAACCATTTGAGCCCTGCTGACGCTGTCGCGGCTCCCCGAACTCTGAAACCATTTGAGCCCTGCTGACGCTGTCGCGGCTCCCTGAACTCTGAACCATCTGAGCCCTGCTGACGCTGTCGCGGCTCCCCGAACTCTGAAACCATCTGAGCCCTGCTGACGCTGTCGCGGCTCCCTGAACCATCTGAGCCCTGCTGACGCCGTCGCGGCTCCCGAGGATCTGAAACCACCTGTGCCTGCTGAGAGACTCGCGGCGCTCCCCTCCAGGAGAATCGGCGGAGATTGCCGAGTGAACCCAAATCCCCCAGCTCAAGGATTGAGAGCTGTGCGAAGGATACTCCGCAGAGACACTGAACTAAAAGACTGTCCCGCTACCCCAATACCCCCATCACGAAACCGCCGCCGCTTGTGGCATTGACTCAACAGCTGCATCTCGGATCATTAAGATCCCCTGAAACTATCGATAAAGTATACTGTCTGACTAAGAACTACTGTGTGGTGTCCCTCTGTCAGATAGTGTAAGCGCAGCGTGTACGATCCTAGGAACGAGACCCTTCTAGGAAGGGCCTCCCCGCCATTGCTCGGCCTAACCCTGGGAGAGGTGGGTCAAAGGGTGGTCAGGAACGTATTCCGAAGCCCCCCCGGAGAACGCCCTTCCAACACTGATTGATTGATTGATTGATTGATTGAACTACATTGTGAAGTCACCGCTATTGTGAGATATGGTCTGATGGGTGAAGTCACAGACCTCTTTCAACTCTTTTGTGGTGTGCGACAAGGGTGCATCCTGGTGCCATTTCTGTTCACCCTATATTTAAATGGCCTACAACAGCACCGTGTTAGTCTCAAGGTTGATGTGCCGTATGCTGGAACTCGCCTTGTTTCTATTTTACTATATATGGCGATGACGCTGTCGTTATTTCCAGATCTAAATTAGGATTGCAGAAACTCCGTAAACAGTTTGTTAGCTTTATGAATGGCTTGCAGCTAACTATCTATCATTTTAAAACCCATATTATGTATGATTTATAGGCCTAGGGCAAGCAGAAATGGACAGTTTTTGCTGAACTGTAATAAAATTACACCAGTCGTGACTTTCCGATACTTAGGGGTGCTTTTTCATGACAATTGCACATGGTATTCATTAGGCTTTGCAGTGGCAGGCAAATATGCATGCAGTATGGAGGCAGTCAATTTTATAACGTTTAGGCTCAAAATCTTTCAGAGAACTGGTCTAAGTTTTCCAAGCCAAATGTCTCTCAGTTGTGTAATATGGCAAAGTGATTTGGGGTATTAAAGACTATTCCATCATTCAGAGGGTAGAAAATGGGTGTTTAAAGGGACTGATTGCGGTTTCGCACAGCACTTCAGTAGGTCTCGCTTGAGCCAGCGCGCATGCGCTGCTCTGCGAGGCTTTTTGTAAGGGCTTCAAACTGGGACCACAAGCTCGTGCGTGTGTGTTTTTGGGGGCTCCCACGCTATTGGCCTTTGCGTGCGTCTTTCTAAGAAAGACAGCATGCAATTGGCCAAAGGCGGGTGCATGTCCCACCTTGCCTGGAATTGTAGCTGCCACAGCCTACGGCTTGCGGTTACGCGCAGCCTGCCACACAGCGCCATCTGTTTCCAATTAGCTGCATTCCAGTATCTGGTTACTATTAACCCAGCGCAGTTGCTTTCACTTTCGCGACCGCGCTTGTTTACAGTGCTTGTCTTGCCGTTGCTTTGCCGTGCCGTCGCTTTGCTGTCTGCAGTTGTCATGCCCCCCTATCTTGCCCTCGCTCTCCCTGCCTGGTACACTGAGCTTGGAATGGTTTAGACAAATATTGAAACCATTCAGCACCAGAGTGATGGAGGACACTGGATGCTTTCTCCCGTGTGCTTGTAGCAGCGCAGCAGTGATCTTTATACTTTTTAGACCCTCCATGTGACTATAATTTGCTGATTTGTTGCTTGACCAGAAATGTACTGTACCTTTGGCAGTGCTTGTGTTTTTATCGGCTTGGGATTGAAAGCACTTCGGGACAGAAGGCGGGGGTCGGGGACTATTCTTTGCACACAAGTGGGAAGAGATTTGTGCTTCATAAATCCTTTCCTTCATTCTTTGCCTCTTGCGCCCGTGTTAGACAGACATATGTTTCCAATCGGCACAAAATGTTTGGCCTTTCCTTGCAATTTTAAAAATAAAACTGTAAAATGTAATATCATCTTAACGTGAAAATACGTATTTGACAGTTAATTCCATTTTTTACCAGAAACCAGTGATGCTTTTTTTATTTTTTAGATCTCGTCTACCACGCAGTCTATACACTGTATGGGAGTGCATGTTGTTTTCCCGCTGTCTCCCTCATGTACTTCCCTCCATCTGCACTGTGTTATCTGTTGCCCATGTGCTTCTCCCTGCCCCCCTGTTTGTTGGGCTCACCCTAGTGTACTTCCCTTTGTTGCTTTCTCGTGATGACCGCAGTACTCCACGTGTGGCTAAGCCTATCGCCCTCGGCAGGAACTGGTCAAAACTTGTGAAGTCAGTGTGGTTTCAGTGAGGTGTTCATATGGTTACAGTTTCGGTCCGTTCTGTTGACGTGCGTTCGGCCTACCCAAACACTCAGTTGAGATAAATGCCACTTTGTAAAACTCAAAGTTCCTGACATTTCGGTCTCACAGAGCTATGGGAAAATAGTGTCTTTGACCCATTTGTGGGGCATTCATGCCAGCCCCACCACTCTGCATTCCCATGGGTCGCTAGATTTCTGAAATGCCAAGATTTACTGAGCTTCCCTGGTTGCCGTCTCACCTAGACTCCAAAAACTATAGCCATTTCTGATGGCAAGTTAGAGGAAATTGGGACTTCTGTGGGTTTAGTCTTAATGAGCCGGCAGCAAGGTGGTAAGGCCCTATTCTTCCCGCTTGTGTGAGGCATTGGCCTGTCTTGACACCGGCCCATTTTGGGTTTGGTTCCTAGCTCAAGGCATCAGATAGCATTTCTGCCACCCACTGATGCAGAATTGGGTGTTTCAACCATCTCTGCCGACTCAAACATCAAAACGATGCCCAAGGATTCCAAATGCCCTCTCAATTGCTATGGGGGTGGTTGCAGTATTTGTGCTCTGGACCCTGTGATCCAAAAATACTACTTGGGCTCCAGAGATGGGGTGTGTGCCCTAATGGACGGTGCCACATAATTACACACCACATAATTACACTCTACTCAATGCAACATAAATACACCCCACATAATACCACTGTGTGACAGTTACACACCACATAATTACACTCTACTCAATGCAACATAAATACACTCCACATACCACTCAGTACCACATAATTTCACGCCACATAATTACACTATACTCAATGCAACATAAATACACTCTGCATAATACCACTCAGTGCCACATAATTACACGCCATATAATTGCACTCTCCTCAATGCAACATAAATACACTCCACATAAATGCACTCTATGCCACATACCACCAATCAACATAAATGCACTCCACACCATGACATAAATTCACTAAGCGTAATTTCACTCAACACCACAGTTCCAGGCCACTAATTCAACTCGACACATTTCCAAACCACACCACATAATTACACACAAAGCAACATATTTCAACTCCACAATTCACAACGTACTTCCAATCCACACCATATAGTGGCACCACCTGAGCACCAAACATCACTCGCCACCACCATTTTAAATCAGCGCATCACCTAAACATCACCTAAGCATCACGTCACTCTGCCCTCGGAATCTGGCAACTGTTGATTCTCCCCTAGTGTCCGCCCGCTGCTCGTGTTCTAATAAATTACTGTTTTCCATCCTCCACTCCCCCGTTATTTATGTCCCGCTCCCCCATAACAAAAAAATTATAACAAACCAGCATGAGAACAGGCAGGAAGAAATTGCCGGCAGTGCAAGTACAAAAAAACTAGAAGACATTTTTTATGTTAAAATCTTTTTTTAATCAGGTTGTTTAGTTGTATATAATGTTGTCTTGGTTTGTATATAGGTAACAAAAATGCTTAACACTTTTTATTATAACTTTTTAACATGATGCACAGCAGCCACAATGCTCTACAAAATAGCCAAAGGTTCTGGCTAAACACATAACGTCCCAAAGGTGAGACTTATAGGCTATGCCAATGCTTGTTTTTTATTTGTCATTCTGAACTAGGCCTCGACTATGTCAGTGATGTTATCAAGCTTCAACTGCTTTTATTATGGTTATCTATCTGGTCAAAGCCAGAAACGAAATGTATCCGCTGGGTGATCATGGATTGTGTGAAGTTAGACAAAGTTTGTAAAATTCCATGGTTAATGTATATTAAGAATACCAGTAAGATCCTGGGCATACCTGAATTCTATACTTACCCTGAGACGCTTTCATTGGCCTGCATGCAAAAACTAAAGGATTACTTATGGGGTTTGGCACGGAATTCACCAAACATAAAGTCTCTTTGTATAGTATTATAGCCTTTGGACCTGATATGGAACATTATCTTGTTTGGATAAATAATAATTACCTGTGAGCCCTGTAGACTAAGCCGAGGTTAAGCACTTTGCACTTTATGGTTGCCTTCCCAGAACCAATTAGGTTTGTGTTGTCTTTTGATGTCTAGCCCTGGAATGGTAGCTCTACAGCACAATCAGTTTTCCATTGTATGTTGTTTTGTAAATGTTATCATGATATAATGAAATGTATACGTTAATACCCCATCTTAGAGAAGCAAACGTCTGACCACATAAGCATGTTCTGATTTATTTAGTCATTCTCTTCCATACGTTTATGCCTAACTGTATCAAGTTTTATCCAATGTGCAATAAAACGCAGGAATTAGCTTACATGCGATAGATAACTTACTTGATGTTCATGCTGTATTTATTAAGTTTGAGCTGATGCGAAGCTTGCTTTTACTAATATCGTTTTTAATTAATTTTGTCTTACCTTTTTTTCTCATCTATTTTTACCTTTTTATTCTTGTGATGAATGACTTGATTATATGTTTATTTCTACTTGTTTTTTAAAATATTTTTTGAGCCAAATAAAGTGTTGTAAGATGATATTGCTAAATTTTGTTTTTCATTTCGAAACACTGGGAGATGGAGATACACGTTGAGGTGGGCTCTAATTTGGCACAATAATTTATTTGAAATTGAAAGATTAATTATTGTAATACTAAAGATACGTTGAACACGGGGGGCTACAGGTTTGCATTTTGTAATTTGAGTTTCCTTCTGAATCAATTCTCTCTATTCAATTAGTTCTTTCTTTTGTATCACCTTATACAAATTTCGTACTCTTTTGAAGTTAGCGGATGGGTAGTGAGCTTTAAGAATAATACCCTTTAAATACATTTGTGTTTTGTTTACTTGTAGCCCTGATGAAGTCGGAGGCACAAATACCATTACGATAAAATATGCGTTTACTTGTGACTCTTAAGAACACTGAAATAAAGGACACAAAATTCAAATCTTTATATTATTGTTCATTAATTTTTGTTGTAACTGTGTGCTCGGAGGCGTTTCTTACTGACATAAGTGTTGCTTGAAGAAAGGTTTCACATCCGTAATGCAGGATTGCAAGCATATGTGCCTCACAATTGCAAATGGAAATCTGCAGTAGGGCTGGGCAGCGGTCGCTAGCTGCCTACAAGAAAGCTCTAAGTACAGTTCCTACTAAACTACTAACTGCAGTATTCCAGAACACTGGAATTGGTTCCTGGCTGAATAAGGAATGCTCTTCACATGCAGTGCATTCTACTGCTTTTAAGGTCAAGCATTCGAGACCTCTTGTATATACTTTACTATATACTTATTATATACTTAAATGTGTATGTGGGCTTTGGAGATCAGCCCTAGGACTTGTCTGCTTCCGCTTAGGGACTTTTTTTTCTGTTCATCTGCCTCTATTTAAGTCTTGAGAGAAAACGACCATCAGAGGTCAGTAAAATACCAGAATCACTTTAGCATTCTCTATATTCCAGTCCATAGAAATTGTCTTCCATGAGTACCCGTAGACAATAATATATTTTCAAATCTTGTATTTTCAGTGATATGACCACCGAAGGCCCTGATTTTATATTAAAATCAGAGCTTTGGACTTTATCATTTCCTGCTGAAAGGCAATATATCTCTCCACGTGTTCCCATATCTGTCTTGTCACGCAATTTGGTGCTTACTTTCCCTCCATGTTAAAGAACAGTAAATGTTTCAACACCCAGGCTAATGTACTGCATAGCTAAATACATATAAGGTCCCAAAGGCGAGACCGATTGCGTTGGAAATGCTTGTTGTTCTTAAAATGCAGCTGCAGTAACGTCTTTTCTTCAGTTTCTGAGGATAGTCTCTACTCCATCAGTTGAGTCAGCCAAAGGTTCTGCCACTGGCCCTAGCCTTTTTTTACCTCAGCTCTCATGTACTTAAAAATTCTCATGCACACCACATACTCTATGGAGAACGACTTAATGACCCACTATTTGGATTTGTAGAGGGAGGGCCCGAAAGTTATCGATCCACAAGGGTGCAGGTTGACAAGTCACTTATAATTTGGGTAATACCTCCACAATCAAAGACAACAACATTGTCTACACCTCATTACTACTGTTAGCTGCCACCAACTCTTAATAGTGTTGTGGCCTAGCCTTGGGGGTCATAGGTTTCAATGTTAATAGGTGAATTTGCCACTTTGGATGGTCTATTTCTTTTCATTGTATAATATATTTGTTAGACCTGACAGCCTTGGGAGTGTCCTCCCCCCCCTCCTACCCCCCCCAACATTTTTCACCTGCCTCCCTCCATTTTTCAGTACCCATTTTTGCTGGCTCTAGGACTCTGCGAATTTTAGCGCTGCTAATCAGTGCTAAAGTGCTTGTGCTCTCGCCACTAAAAGCATGGTAATAATGGATCATGCTCAATTGGCATATTTCATTTACTTATAAGTCCCTAGTAACGTGCACTACAGGTGACCAGGGCCTGTAAATTAAATACTACTGGTAGGCCCACAGCACTGGTGTTTCATAGCGTAAGTAGCACACTAACCAGGTCTCAGGCCTGCCATGGCAGGGCCTGCGCATGCAGTTCCGTGTCACTATGACTTGGCAGGTAACACTACTTGCCAAGCCCTGAACTTCCCCTTTCATTACATATAAGTCACCCCTAAAGATGGCCTTTGGCAACCCAGAGGGCAGGGTGCTATGTATGCAAAGGGAAGGGCATGTGCTTATATGCTTTGCATGTCCTGGTAGTGAAAAACAGCCTATTTTATTTTTCACTATGGTGAGGCCTACTCCCCTCATAGACCAGCATTCGGAATTTTCTTACGTGCTTCTAACTGGTAATTCCTGATCCCAGGGCTGTAACTTCACCCTGTTTGGTATGGGTGGAAGAGTAGTGATAAATGTGCTTTGCTTGCAAGGTTGTAGTTAACACAACAAGCACAGAAATGCCACTTTCAGACTTTGGGCATTTTTCTGCTCTTAACTTTTCTCTGTGAACTCCAGCTGGTCTCCAATACCCATCTGGACGGGGTGACAGATCCCATTCTTGCATTCCTCCCCAACAGCCACAAACCCAGGAAAGACAGGGGTGGCTGAACACTCACCTGCATTCTAGTGGCTGGCCTGGGCAGACGATAGGAAAGGGGGCTTACACTGGGACATCAAGGAGCAATGACCTAACCCCACACAAAAGGACAAATGGCTGCTTATTCCTTATAGATAACCTGGGAGACAGGATTGGCTTGAAAGGGGTGCTTGTGCACTTCAAAACCGCTCCTCGAAGGATTCCCCCCCCCCCCATCAAAGGCACATTTGGGTATAAGTACTGGGTCCCTAACCCTCCCAGATAATACACTTCTGGACCTACACTGAATCTCTGTCAGAAGAACTGCTGTGCTGCTCAAAGTACCCAATTCGACAGTTTTTCTGAAAGGACTGATTTCCTGCTTGGTGCCCTGCTTCCTTCTGCTGTCCAACTCTGCTGGAAGGAGAGTTGGACTTTGACTTCCCTTCAAAGTGATCTCCAAGAACTTGTTAGCTTGCCTCTGTGAGAAGTTGGCCTGGTATATGCTGTCCACTAATTAAAGTGAGCACCTTGTACCAGTACAAACAGCCCTTATTGATGATTAGGTTAAAGAGAACCTTTATTGAAAGCTAACCCCCAGTGCAGACATCAAAGCACTCTTGGAGTGCACCACCCAGCCCCAATACACTAAAGCCTGTCTGGGAGGCGGTCACACCTCCCTGTGACAGGAAACCTATTGTCCACCCTCCCCTGCCAGAGTTTCCTCCAGCAGCAGGAGGGCAGACTCGTGTCTGTGGCTGGCAACATCCATTTTGTGATGCCAGGGTTCTGTGAAGCTGGTACCGGGTGTACCAGTGAAGTCATATTTCTCCCTCTAGTAGGGTGAAATCATACCTCCCCCACCAGTTACTGGCGGGAAGGTATGATTCCAAGCTGTTTGACACCAAACACGACATGTTTCCATGCAGCCATTCCAAAGTTAGCATTTAACGCGAGGTTATATTGCACTTAAGAGTATATGGTTTGGCTGCATCACAGACAACCCCGGAATAGAGGTTGCGAAGGCTCCAGAGGGGCTCTGCTCATGCATGGGCACCCTCTCACATAAAACCCAGTACCCTGCTTTTAGGATTGATAAGGCCTGCCATAGGGGTGACTGATAGGTTTATTTGTGCAGTGATATGGATAGATATAGTGAACCTACAACTAAGTAAGGGGTGCATGCACCACCTTACACAGGCTGCTGTAGCAGACCTGTTGTGTCATATTTAAGGGTCTCCCAGGGGTGGCATAATAAATGCTGCAGCCCCTGAGAGGCCTCTGGGGTACCTATGCCCTGGGTATGTAGGATACCATATACTAGGGACTTATAAGGGTACCCCAGAATCCAATCTGTGGTGTACCTAAAGTACATGTAATCAATTTAGAGAGGAAGCAGCTAGGCTGGGGTCCTGGATAGCAGGATCCCAGCCAGACTAAAGTAGAAAAACAGTGAAGCATCAGCAAAAAGTGGGGGTAACTATATGGCGCAGATCCTACTCTCCTACAGCCTCCTGTTTCTGAAGTCTCATGGACACAAAAGTCTTCCTGCAGTTCTGCTGGTGCTGCTGGACTCTGCCTTCTGGGAGTCCTACCCTTGCCTGGGGTGCCCCCTCCAGATTCTGTGCCTCAGAAGTGGGATTTGCAACTGAGGTTCTGTCAAAACAAGCCTCGCCACGTGGACTGCGCCCCAGGTTCCAAGGTACTGTATTCAGCGGGCTGAAGTGGGTCCCTGTAGCCGGCCCACGATCCCCGGGCGGCCTGAACTTTGGATTTGCACCGGTCCCTCGCAACTTGAAGGAACCTTTATGAGCTATCCCTGCTTCCAAGTGCGTTATTGCATTTATTCCTTCGATATTCAATATCTCCACTTCCACTACTTGATGGATATGGATCGTTTTGTTTTTGTTTTACTCAGATAAATATTTTCTATTTTTGTAAACCTCAATATGGATAGTGTGTGTAGGGCCTAGACTGACATTGACTTATTTACAACATGTAAGTGGGGTTATTTCCAGATGTTTGTCCAGAATGTATGATGTTACTACGCATACATTTACAGCGCGGTACTTTACATCGCGTATGTTACAACGCAAGTCGTTACAACGACTTGCGCTGGAGGGCGCTGAACTTAGGAATAGTATGATTTACTATTGCAACTCCAGTCTACATACAGTAGGGAACGTGTTGGAATAGTAAATCATACTATTCGATAGGTTAGAGCGCAATCTAGCGCAAGTTGTTGTAACGACTTGCGTTGTAATGCCCGCGTTGTAAAGGCATTGCGATGCAATGCCCGCGTTGTGAAGGATGTTTCCCGTTTGTCCCAAGTCAATGATCACTATTAAAAGTTAGTAGGCCCTAGTGTCTGCAAGGGCGATGCCTCTGTTATACTGGTTCCGCTTTAGCGCCACAGAGCCAATCTAGGATGTCCCCAATTCCACAACAGTGTCCTGACCTCTCCATCTGTTTTGATAAAAAAAAAAAAACCTCCTCTGGGATTTTATGCAGGTGCGGTGCGTCCATTGGGGCGTAGCCCCACTAAGCCACATGGACCCACCGTCAAGCACGCTAAATAAATAATTGGCAATGCTCCTCACGTCTCGCTGAATATTTTATACGCGTGTCCCGGTACTAGTAGCACCGGGACACACCCGACTCAATCCGGAGTGCGCTGAAGCCAGGGGGTGGGGCTGGGCTGCAGCAGCTGAGTGACAGTCCAGACTCTGCTGCAGCAGTAGTGCGCATGTGTATTTTTGGGCTATGACCAGCCCGAACATGCGTGCAAACTACCTTCCCTTTACGAGGGACCCAAGGGTGCTGCTTCATACAGCAGCCAGGGCCGCAGCCCCCGGGTCTGATATGGGCGAAGAGTAACTGTGTCCCCCTAGCCAATGCTGGCGCTGCATGCAGCGCCAGGAATGGCTGGTCCACCGCGTAGAAGGGCAGGCAATCCATTATTGGGTGCCGCGCGTGGGTGATGGCACTGCCGCAGCTGCACTTATGTATGGCTAATCACTGTGTGACTTCATGTGAAGCCATGCAGTGATTGGCCATTTCGGGCCGCTGTTGTGGTGACGTTCAGGCTCGCAGCGCAGCAGGCCGACTCGACTCCCTCACGTCACCGCACTAGCGCCACATTACAGTGCTTGCCAGTGAAGCCCTACTTTTGTTGCCTCCTCGCTCTTTGAACAACGATGTTTTCCCTGGGTAGGAAAGCACACTATTCCTGGAGGTACTGAAATACCTGCTTGTTGGGTGCATAATTGGAAAACAAAATGCATACTGTGGCTCTGTATTCACAAACGTGGTCTTTTTAAACCATTCTGCTTTCGTTTTGTAATAATATAAGCAATGGGCATTAGGTCAGCTAGCTGAGCACAAATCTCCGTGTGTCAGTCCACACCCGGCCGTCTCTGCCTGACTGCCTCCCTTTGTTTTACTCCAATCTACGCCCTCCGCTCCTCCTTTACTCTCACACGTTCCTTTCCGCACCCTCGTTCCCTTATGTCACTGTTTCCTTCTCTTTCTGTTCCCCGGTTAACTGACTTTTCTCTCTTGCTCTGGGGGTGAAGGCCAATGATGAGAAATACGCCCCGGACCTTAAAAGAGTGGCAGCGCTAAGCGCCCACCACCTGCAATCACCGGTACATATTAGGCGCTATAGATAGCTAGTTCCTCCAATTCTTGTGTGAGATGTGCTCTGTCGTAACTACTTGTCATTTTCTATGACGGGGGAATGGAGGTGCGGAGACAGAGAAAAAGACGAGGGAGGAAGGGATACTGAGATGTAGGGATGGATAGCAAGCAAGATGGATGTGACGGCAACAAGATAGGAAGAGATAGCAAGATAGAAAGAGGAAGCAAGATGAGGAGAGAGGAGAGCATGGGGGGTTGCGAGACAATGGAAGGGGCAGCAAGAGACAGTCACAGGGCAGTGTCAGCAGCACCCAGCCAGTGACAGAGGAGGGGAGATGCTGAGATAGCGAAAGAGATAAGGTAGGAAGGGATACTGAGATGATGGGAAAGTGAGAATGTAGGAGAGTAGGATCTGCCTCTTATGTTGCCCCCACTTTTTTTCTGGTGTTAACACTGGTTTCTGGCTATAGTCTGTCTGGGACCCTGCTAATCAGGGCCCCTGCCTCTCTGTTCTCTCTAAACAACATGGAGTGCATATTAGGTGCACTAGTGATTGGATACTGTGGTCCCTTGTGAGCCCCTAGTATATGGTACCTTAGGTACCAAGGGCATAGGTACTTCACAGGCCTACCAGGGGTTGAAGCATGTATTATGCCACCCCTGGGAAGCAGACTAAATCTGACACCACAGGCCTGCTACTGCAGCCTGGGTGAGGTAGTGTTAGCACTCCTCACTGAGGTATAGATTCCCTATATCTCTCCATACACACACATATAAACCTATCAGTCAGCCCTAAGGCAGGCCCTATCAATCCTGAGGGCAGGGTGCTTGGTTTCCATGTGAGGGGGTGCCTCTGCCTGAGCAAGGCCCCTCTGCATCTCTCGGAGTCCATTTTCTGGGGCTGTTTGTGAATGCGGTCAAACCATATACTCTTAAGTGCATTATAACCTCGCAGTAAATGCTAACTTTGGGATGGCTGCATCAAAACATGTCGTGTTTGGTATCAAACGCTTTTGAATAATACCCCCACACCAGTAACTGGTGTGGGAGTATGATCCCACCCTTCTAGACGGATAGACATGTACCCACTGTGAAAACACAGTAGAATCCTGAAGAGCCCTGGCATCACAAAATAGATGCCACCAGTCACAGACACTGGGCTGCCCTCCGGCTGCTGACTGAAACTCGCAGTGGAGGAGGCCCAACAATAGGCATCCTGTCACAGGGAGGTGTGACCACCTCCCAGACAGGGTTTAGTGTATTGGGGCTGGGTGGGTGCACTCCTAGAGTGCTTTGAAGTCCTGCACTGGGGGAGTAGTAGGCTCGTCTGTGCATACACCAGTTCAAACCGGCTCAGGGGCTACCTGCCCCTGCGCTAAACTGGACAAAGGGAAGTGGGTGTAGCCACCCACTCCCCTGACCCTCCCATAGGTAGGGTCATAGAGCTAGTCCCTCCCTTCCTTTCAGTATAAGTTAGGGAACCCTTGCCATTGCAAACTAGATATCCCTGGACGACGCTCTGAAGAAGAATCCTGGACCTTTGACGTTCCATTACCTCTGGAAGATGAAAGAATCTCCCTTGGAGTCTAGGAGTGACTCCCCTGCTTGGCAGGCACCCAATCTTGCCATCAACTTTCCCGCTCCCGCCGGAGTCCGAAGTCCCTGCAGCCCAGGAAAAGGATTTCCTGACTTCTCCAAGGCCATCGCGAGTCCCCAGCGACGCTGAGGCAAGTGGAATCCACGAGTGACGAGGAACCGCAATACCGGGGTACCGTGCACTATTTTCGAGTGCAACCCCTTCACGACGTTCCACGAACTTGTGCATTGGACCACGTGTGGTCCAAGCCTCCAGCAGGATTTCCACCGAAGATCAGAGGCCTACCCCGTCCCGAGTGACCGTGGTCCCCTGTTGAGTGAATCCTCCCGAGGCGTCTTCGCGGTCCCTTGCCGGTTGGCTTGTGGGTCCCCAGAAGACTTTACTACAGTTCCAAAGGGCTCCCCTGGTTGCTCCAGTCCTGGCCTGACTTACCCTCGCTGGGTGAGTCCCTCAGAACTTGCTGTTCTGCACCGCTGACTTTTTATCTTTTCCACGAGACTTGCTGTTACCAAGGCTTGTTGGCTCCAATCTGGTCACCGACACCGCAGTAAGCTGCAGACTTCGTGGGACATGCCGAATCCAGCTCCTGGTCGTCGTCGACGCCTCCTGAACCTCGTGGCTGAAGAGTCAAGACACCCGTGGATCACCTGAAATCACCCGACGACTGTGGGCATCCATTTTCCTTGCCCCGGGTCACTGCCATGTGACTTTGAACACTGTCCCCTCTGCTTTCAGGTCTTCCTTCTTCTGAATCCAGACTTGGATTCCACCGGACACTTCTCTAAGCAGCTAGTCTTCTTTGGCTCCCATTGAAAAAGACGCCGCGACCCGACACCAAAAGATACCTATGCACCCTGCTTCCCTGGGCGAGGTAACTCCAGCACTACAGTGCTCCTGTGGGTGTTGGCTCTAGAACTACTTACCCTGTAAGTGACTTGCTTGTAGACTCTCCCAAAGTATCCTTAAACTCTAAATTTTCAATCGCTACTTGCTCCATTGAAGTCAATTGGGATCCGCGGCTGTGTTCTCACACTGCATGCGTCTCCCGTGGGTCCTTTACTTACCTGCCTTCGGTAGATTAGCGCTTCTGAAGGCCCTAGGCCTTGTCCACTCGCAAGTCGTTATTCTTAAGTCTCTTTTTTAGTATATGGTCTGGTACGCACCTAGGGCCCCAGCCATATTTGTGCTTAAATTGTTGTGAAATGTTGATTTATGCATATGTTCCTGACTTCTAATCTCATAAAGAGATTAGTAGAGTGTGTCTAGTAATAAATACATATATATTTTATATATATACCTGTGTGGTGTCCTTTCATTTAGTAATTCAAGAGATTATAAGGTAAAACAAGCTGCTTTACATTCCTCTAAAGACTTAGCCTGAAGGCTGCTCTCCACAGTTACCACTAGGATAGCTTTCTTTAAAAGGTTGTCTTAAACCTACTACCATTAGAGTCGAATTGTACTGGTGCAAGGTGGCCAAATTCTCACAGAGAGTGTCACTGGAAGAGAGTGACGCCGATAGAGCAGCTCGCAGCCACTTACAGGTGAAGGTGGTGAATTCTGGGAGAGAGACAGGTAAAGAGAAAAGTGACAGTTCACAGAGGTAGCGGGCAAGTTACTACAAATACGACACAGGCAGCAGAAGTGAGGGCGGTGACTGAGTGCCCAGCATGTAAGGGGAGACGTGTCGAGGCTGTGAGAGCAGCACCAAGCCAGTGAGACAGCAGATTGTAAATTGTCGAGAGACAGCAGGCGATGGTGGCAGTGACAGAGAACCCACCCAATAGCAGGGGTTGAGAGAATTCCAGTAGAACAGGAGAGACAGCCAGATTTGGGGGGGTGAGAAAGCCTCCACCCAATGACATGTGAGAAGTGACACTGGGAAAGTGGGAGACACCATAGATGGAAGCAGCAAGGGTTCAACTAACGAGAGACAGCGGTGGACACTGGGAAAGAGACAGGTACTCAGAAATGCATTGTATCTCGAAGTCTGTTATGAAGCTCTGTGGTTATGCTGAATAAGCAGCTACCTATGTTATATGACATCTCTTTATTAATGTAATAACTGCACTTTCACAATTGCTTTATTAACCTTCCTGCTTTCTCAAATTTGCTTGATAATGCATCATTTTTCTTCTCTTTTTTTCAAAATGTTCTCGGGGGGAGAACCCCCCCCCCGAACCCCCTTTATGGTGGTTCGGACTCACTCGCTATGATCAGTAGCAAACGTGCAGTATGCCAATCATTTTAGTCCTCCCAACTTTGAAATGTCACCAGCCTCCCCTGATTTTATGGTATGTATTATGGAGGACATATAACTGTTTTGATAAGATTTTCATCTTGCTCATAGATGCCCTTCCAAGTGGAGTTAGAGGTAGGGTTCCACACCGGTCTACATCCCCATGGCAGTCTCCCCAAATTCTCTGAAGATTTTTATCTAAACTGCATTCTCATATATTCCAAGGTATTTAAACCCATTTTTGTCTATACACAATCTCCCAGGCAGGTCTAACAAATCTACATCCCCTCCAACTGGATAGAGGCTTGATTTGCCCCCGTTTATTGTATACCCTGCATGAGTTCAATAGTGTTTAAACACCTGTCCGGTAGTGTCTCTTGCTGTTTGGTCTCGTAGAGCAGGATGTTAACTGCATAAAGCGAAATCCTCTCATCTTCAAATGCGGCTTCCTCTGTGCAGAAGCCTATAATGTTATGGTGTGCCCAGGCTACACAAGCCAGTGGTTCTAATGTAAGGGCAAAGAGGAGGGGGATAGTGGACAGCTCTGCTGTGTCCCTCTTTCTATAGGGAACTTCTCTGATAGAACACCATTTACTTTGACTGCGGCTACTGGGTTCCCGTAGAGTAGAGGTATCCTGGCCTGAAATTTGGATTTGAAGCTGAATCTCTTCAGGGCCTTTAAGAAGGGCCAGTGTACTCCATCAAATGCCTTTTCGGAAACTAGGGCTAGGACTACATGGGCGTTTCTTCTTGTCTGGGTCGACTCTAGCCAGTTGTGGAGTCTCCGGAGGTTAAATCTAGTGGATCTCCTAGGCAGAAAACCGGATTGGTCTTCATGAATTAGGGGTGATATGACGGCGATGAGTGGGGTGGCGTGGACCGTCCCCAGTTTTTTTATTTTTGTGTTCAGGTGTGAAATTGGGTGGTATGAATTGCGATTCGTGGCTGGCTTACCTTGCCTATGGATCACAACTTTTGTGGCGGCGAAGGTCTAGTGGCAGATTGCCCTCATTCCTCACCTCAATTAATATATTAAGGAGATGAGGTCCCAGGGTACTGGCATTTCTTTTATATAACTCTACCGGTATGCGGTTACGGCCTGGTGTCTTATCCGGCTTCAGTTTGGCAGTTGGCGCTTGTACTTCTTGCAGCGTAAGTGCCTCCTCTAGCGTCAAACAGTCGTCGCATGTAAGAGTCAGTACATTTACTGTGGCTAGATATTCCTCTATCCGGTAGGCCACAGCTAACGGTCTAATCCTATAAAGGTCTGCATAGTACCTTGCGAATTCGTCTGCTATCTCCTGGTCTTTGTCGTATAAGATTTGGTTGCCACCCTCTATACTATGGACCAAATGCGTTTCTACCTCCCTCCGACCCAACCAGGCCAACAGTTCACCTGCCTTGTCACTTGTGTTATTTAGATGATGTTGTATTGCCAAAATCTGCTTTTGTGCTTTCTTCTGTGCTAGCATTTGGTACTCTCTTCTTTGAGCCCCGGTCTTACAGAAGATGGCTGAGTCCGCTCCTGCTCCCCGGGTCCCCATCCAGCTTTACTAGTCTTCTTACTATGGGCTCTATTTCCTGGTGTTCCCATGTCTTTTTAGGTGCTATAAAATTCTGTGCTTGGTCTCAGAATACCGTTTTGAAAGCCTTCCAGAGCGTAATAGCCAAGTTCACTGACTCTTGGTTTTCTGCAAAATATAGGTCCGTGTCTGTTTTGAGCTCCATTGAGACTGTCTCATTCCACAGTTCCTAGGCATTTAGCCTTCACAACAAACCTTTACGATGAGGCCGTTTCCTTATCTGTCGCACCTATTTCCCATGCTGGAGCAAATATGTAATACAACCTAGAACCCACCCTGTGCAAGCCAGAAAAATAGGATTATCGACGGTCAGCTGGAAGACCTAGAGTAGTTACAGAGCGCATCAGTGGTGTCTCTCGTTGGGATACTGAGGCCAAGCCTGATCTATCTAGTTCTGGCATCATTACATCTTTAAAGTCTCTCGCTACTATATGGAGGGAAGAGCCTGCTTCTATTAGGATCTCTATAACCTTGCCAAGCATGTGTCATTGCAGACGAAGGGGGTGTAAACACTAATAAAAGTGACATCTTGTCTATCCCACATACCCCCTTGCCACTGCATATGTCCCGTGGAGGTCTATCCAGGATTCTTGGATCTGAAAGGGGGGTGTTTTGCTGACTATTATCGCCACTCCCACAGCAGCCTGTGGTAAATCCTGCATGAGCGCTTAGAGTGTACGCCCCTCTGTTCAAGAATCTACATTGGGAACCCAATAGGTGGGTCTCCTGGACAAGACCACATCTAGCTTGAGTCATTTTATGTAGGTGTCCGAGTACCCTCACTTTCCCTGCATATCCAGTCATTATGGCCGTCCCTCGCCCTTCCGGTGTCTCCACCCCTCTCGTTGATTTATCTTGGTCGTCTTTGACCGTTCTTCTTGATGCATCTCCTGTTTAGTGATGTGCGTATGCCTATTTCACCGCTTGAACATGAATACTTTCCCCTCCAAACACAACAAATGAACGTTATTAACTCATTTCCCTTCACCCCCTCCCTTTTGCCTTCTGCCCCTTGGCGCTCATAACCCCCTGAGTCAACATGACAAAGGTTTTTGCTAATACGGCCTGAAAGGTCTGTTGTCCCTCCCCCAATGACCTAAACTATATTCCCTGCAAATATACCCTTAACTAAACTGGTCACCTCTCTCCCTACACATTCACTCCAGGTGTTCCCTTGCTGTTTTAAAGTTCAAGAGGACTCCTCACTCACACTCACCCCTAGTCACACAGCCTCAACCCACCTACCATGGCTCTCTCACTCTAGATCCCACTACCCAGGCTTGAGGAAGTTAGTCCAAATGGAATAGTGAATAACTACTTGAGCCAATTCTCGCGGGGTGTATTCACTCTTGTGTGCTTTCCCCCCCAGGCTACTATTCTCCACTTGTGTATCATTTAGTGTAACGGTAGGCCACACAATTCACTTCTTCTAGACTATTGTTCACACTCACTGCGCTGTTACCTCACTAGCGCATAGTAATGTTTCCATGATTTCACTCAACCTGTATCTCGTTCTGCCACTCCATCAATCTTCCTTACACTCGTTTCACTTACAACTTACTTGCAGCCCACTTGAGGTCATAGAGCTAGATGTACGACTGTTTTTAGCTGTCGCAAACTGGAAATTGGCCTGTTTGCTACCACTAAAAAGGGTTAGAGCATGCACCAAACCTATTTTGCTAGTCGGTAACCTGTTACCGAATCACAAAATAGGTTTTGTGAGTCGCTATTAGGAAGGGGGGATGACAGGGGCGTCCCTTCCTAATAGTGAGTCGCAAGGGATGTAAGATTGTTGTGTGTCTGCAAATTTCAAATTGGTGGTGAGCCAGTCCCAAACGGGAAGCGAAAATCAAGGGCTGGGCAGAGAAAATGTTTAGGAGCACTGCCTGCTCTTAAGAAAACAAAACTAAAACCTTCATTTTTATGTATTTTTTAAATGGATCCTGTTTTTCTTTAAGGAAAACGGGCTGCATTTCAAAAAATAAAAACCGCTTTATTGAAAAAGAACAATTGATGGATTGAATGCTGAACAATGTCGAACAAGCACCCCTGTACAGAGATCTGGACCCAAATCAATTGTTTTGTTTCTCCCCATGCCATTCATGTTTAAACCCAGCCATATGCAAATCAGTCTTGACCCTGCTCCCCATGGAACAGTCCAGCCTGAACTATCAGGCCAGGTCCTCCCTGGACCGGAAACGAGCATCCTTGGATCGGTTTCAGGGTATCGCCCCCATCAGCCAGGCTAGCTTGACTCCAGTTGCATGGAGAGCACAGGACCCATGTCTGGGCATACCCGTCCCGCTAGGTGTGACAAATGCAAAAAGAACAATTGATGGACAGAATACTGAACAATGTCAAACATTCACCCCGGTACAGAGGTCTGGTATGCCTATATGTGGGTCCCGTGCTCACTGTGCCACTGGATTCAAGCTAGCCTGGCTGATGAGGAGTGATACCCTGAAAACTGTCCCAGGATGCTTGTTTCTGGTCCAGGAAAGACCTGGCTTGGTAGTTCGGTCTGGACTGTTCCCATGAGGAGCAGGGTCAAGACTGATTTGCAAATAGCTGGGTCCAAACTGGGGTGGTGTAGTGGGCAAAAAAAACCCAATGGATTTAACCCAGACCTGTTGACTGGGGGTGAATCTTTGCATTGTTTAGCATTCCGTCCATCATCTGTTCTTTTTGCTTTTATTGAAAAAGCAGTCACTAACGTGATGGTCTGCAGACCCCAGTAGGCCACCATCCCTGTAAGTGCCGGTTTTTCCCAATGGGTTGCAAAATGAGACAGGTCCTTTGCGACCTATTTGGGAATTGCAACCAGTGTCTCAGACACTGTTGTACATCAGTGTTTGCGACTTGCAATTTGCAAGGTGCAAAAAAATGCAAATTGCGAATTGCAAACACTCAGGGTCATAATCTAGCCCTTAGTAAAGCAGGAAATTGGGGAGAGCGGGCAAAGACCTTCTTCACTGACCTCCTTAGTCTCTTGTTTGGTCTCCTACTTGACCTCCATCTCCACACTACTGTGTCCAAAAAATCCTTCGCTCCCCCGTCCACCCCTTCATGTTTCAATGACCCCAGTGTTTTCATGTTCTGTATGTTCTTGTCAATCTTTCAGCGCTCCCGTGTCATGGCTGAATATCTCCTCCTCCCTGTCCTCTCGATGTGTTGGTTCCTCACCATCTATCCGTGGTCGTTGACTGCCCTGACACCGGATTTCCTCCACAGAGTCTGAGGATCTTCCTCCAGTTGTACTATTACCTGTCAACCGACCCAGTGATCTTCCCCTACCTCGTTGAGATCTGTTTTGCTTCTTGGTTGATGAGGACCAGAGTTTCGGCCTGGCTCCCAATTTCTCCCTATCATTGTGAGTTTTTTCTGTGCTGTGTGATGACTTAAGTTGTGGCCATTCCTCAATCCAGCTCCAGGCCTCCTCTAGTGTGGCAAAGAAGTGTTACTTGTCATTGTACAGGACTTCAATTTGGTGGGAGATAGGAGCATGTATTGTAGTCGTATCGACTGTAGTTTTGCTTTCACTGCATCGAACGTCCGTCTTTGTTTCTGTACTTCAAGGGAGTAATCTGGAGAATCTCAATATGGTGGAGGACTCCTGTTTTATTTCACCTAGCTACCTCGCTTCCCTAGGAACCATGTCTCTATCTTGAAAGTTCAATAGACTGGTTGTGATGCCCATTTGGTGGCCACGGGCACCCTATGAGCTCTTTCTATTACAAAGCAACTGGAGAAGTGACTGTCTGTAAAAGTGGACTACAGCCACCTTCCTACAAAAGTCCACCATGTTGGCCCCCTCCACTCTTTCGGGGAACCCCACCAATCTGAGGTTTTGTCATCAACCCTCAAGAGGATGTCTTTGGTCACTAATTTTTACAATTCCTTGGCGTCTTTCCCCATGGATTGAGTCACATCTTCTAGTTCAGAATCTCTCCCGTATGCTTTCGTCACATCCTCCACCACATTACGTAAATCTTGCCTTAGTAGCGACACTTCTGATCTGACTTCTCAAATCCTAGCTTCTAGGGCCGTTATTAACTTTTGGATCGCATTTAATAGGGCTGTGTTATCGTGTATTGTTGGTATGGGTTCTGTGTCTGCTACATTCTTGACCACCTGTGTGTATTTATCTATTTTCACCTGTCTTTGTGGTTCTGGCTCCTTATCTTTCACCACTGTAATGCGTCAGACTCTGCCTCACTGTCTGTCCTACTGGTGGGTTGAATATCTTCTGATCTGGTGTCCTGCTATCGCCAGTGGTCGTTTTGCTCTGACGACCAGAGTCTTATCAGGAGGAGGGGTGGTTGGGTAATCAATACATCCTAGGCTTGTCTGTGGGCCTTATTTGTCTCCGGAACTCTTCAGAGTTGGTTCTCTGACCGCCTCTATAGCATGGTTTGTCTGTGTTTTGCAGTGTATCACAAGCCAAGGTCAGTGCTTCGTCCCAGTCTTTGGTTCTGCACGTCCCTGCTCAGCACTGGTGTGTCTAATTTCTCCTTGGTTTCCTTACTTGTGGGCAGGGTGCGGGGGGGGGGTTTGTTTGTCTCTGCTTCAGCCGTGGATCTCTCGTCGTTTATCTTTCCTTTCCCTCGCTCGAAGGGGCTCTGCTATTATTCCTCTCTTGAGGAGGGAACTCTTTCTCAGGTTTAGCCTCTCTCTGTCGTCTCCAACACCCTGTGTGCAGACTCCTGACCTCGCTATTTCCAATTCTTCTCCCTGCACCGCTACCGTCTGTTGCAAGGACAGCAATCTTATCGGCCAGGTTGCGACTCCTCTCCTTCAATCCCTCTCTGTCTCTAGAGCTCCACCGCTGCCACTTGTGCCTTCTGTGGGAATGCTGGGCATAGCTATGTTGCAGTGATGCCCAACTACGGTCAGCTGCCGTTGTACTCCTGGGTCTTAGTCTCTTCGCTGCTCTTCTCTCTCAGCCCCACACTTCACCTTCTTAGCACCGATCCGCCTCTCAAAGAGGCCAGAGGGGGATGCGAAGAAGGCCTGGGGGTGGGGACTATATTCACTATTGCGTTGCTGTTGTGGATTTCCCTGTGGTCGACACCTCGCCTCAGCTCCCCTCCTCCCGTACCTGTTGGTTCCTCCCTCCTTCAATCTCCCCCAAGTACTTCCCCACACTGAACTGCATCTCAGTGGGCCTGGTAGGGATAGGGGGGGATCAGGAACAGTAGTCTGGCTCCTTGCGTTATCTAGACTACCCAAGGTGCAGCTCCCTGCACTATTTCCTGGCCCCCGGGAGGTGTTTCCAGTTTTTTTCCCTTATGTACCTAGTGTCTTCTGTTTGCAGTTCGGCTGCTCTGCTCGTCTGCCAGTTCGTCCCGGTTTTCCACTCTACGTTGGGTGATTTCCACTCCACTTCATGGATCGCTCAAGACTGCGGTAGGAAGATCTTGGTGGATCGCTCACATTGCCTGCTAGGTTTGCATCCCGTGTAGCCAGTTTCATAGTCACTGTGGATGGCGACCCTCATTTTCATTTGGCTCTGCCCACTCTCTGGAGTGGTCTCTGACTCGACCGCAGCTGTTTCCCGTTTTTTCGCGGGATCTGGGCTGCTCAACTCTTACTCAGGATTAGTATGGGGTGGAGTTGGGGGTCAATGGGCTCGGGGCGATGGGTTTTCAGAAGGATATTGTGAGGTCCTGTCAAAGCTCGGCTGTGAGACGTCTACTCAACTATCTTGTTTTCCATGTCCCCCTTCCGTTTTTTATTGCTAACCTCAGACTTTAGGGTGCGTTATGTGTTTGAGAGAAATATGGGATGCCCAGAGATCCACTGTCCTACATACATTCTACATACTTTAATATGGTACTCTTTGAAAGAACGTTGTTTTTTCTTTTTTTATGCCACCAGTTCCTTTATTTGATTTGGAAGACTTGAGCACTGTAATTTGCATGGCCCAAGTGTTCAGAAAAGCAGATGGTTTGAGATGTTCTAATGTTAATCAAATATGTACAGAATACCTCAAATCTCTTTGAAACTCTGTAGAAAACATGGATAGTGAAATATGTTTTCTTTCGTTGGCATAGTAGCTGCATTTAGTACTATACCATATGAAAATGATCTCCCTGAAATTGCTTTTCCAAGGTGTACGTTACTACTTGTAGCACGTTCTTGGTGTCTACGTTACACGCAGAGAGCAGTTTTAGCTTTATTCTTAAGGAGTATCACAGTACTGAATAGGTATGAGAATATTATTTGTCAGGAAGCTTGGTAAATGTCACAGAATGTTATTTAATTTACTGTTGTATGTGTAGTAGCCTGATGGCTAGCAGTGTGTGGGTGTTAGCACTGAAATATCAGATTCTGCTGCACGATTGAGGGACATCAGTAGAGCTACACATGAGTCTAGGCAATGTGATAGCAGGCACAGTTGCTGCATAGAGCCTCATTAGCATACTGTGAGTGAGTCCAAACACAGGAAAGTCAAGGAGTGCTAATGAACAAGACGCAAGAGTACTGAAAGAGCCATGAATGGGTTTAAGCACTGTGAAATCAGTGTTGCTGCAAACTTTGTGGTACACCAGCTGAGCTGTTTCTGACTGTAAGGTGTGTAGGACGTATGTGCACTGGCAGAATCCTTACAATTTTGCTCAATCTATATTACAAGTATAGGCCACATCTAGGGTGCACAGAAAAACCGTCTTGTCTCTTGGTTGACAAATGGCGGTGGGTTAGGGCAGAGGACGAAATGCATCCACAATCAATGGTTGGTATTCATTGTATTAAGGCCGTCACTACATGGATGAAAGACAGATGCCTCAAGCTCAACTCTGACAAGACCAAAGTTCTCATCCTGGGACCCACCACATCAGCCTGGGGGCCAGATGTGCTGGGCGCTCCCCCCACCAGAGGGACCACACACGCAACTTTGGCATCATACTGGATTCTTCACGCACAAAGGACCGCCAAATCAATGCAGTTTCCTCAGCCTGCTTCCACACTCCCCGCCTGCTCCGAAAGACATTCAGATGGATCTCCACAGAATCCAGAATGACGGTCACCCACAGATTCATCACCAGCAGACTTAACTATGGCAATGCACTCTATGCCGGCGCCACCCAGAAACAGCTCAAGAAACTACAGAATTTTCAAAACGCCACTGCCAGACTGATCCTAGACATCCCCCGCTACAGCCACATCACGCATCACCTCAGACAACTCCACTGGCTCCCATTTAACAAGAGAGTCACCTTCAAGATCCTCACTCACGCCTACAAGGCCCTACACGATGAAGGACCAGCATACCTGAACCACTGCCCTACCTTCCACGTACCCAACAGACAACTCCCATCCTCCCAACTCGCCCTCGCCTCCATCCCCAGGATCAAAAAGACCAGAAACGGAGGAAGATCGTTCTCCTACTTTGCCGCCAAGACTTGCAACACCTGCTCCCGCTCCTCAGACAATCAACGTCACTGATCCCATTCAGGCTCTTGGAATGATCCTCCACCGAGTCCGTCTAGCAGCACCCCCCAGAGCGCCTTGAGACCCTTACGGGTGAGTAGTCGAAGTGTACATGCCGCTTGATTGGTTAATATTGGATACTGGGTGCTACTATGTTGATTTCCAGTTAATTCTTTTCTTGCCAGTCACTGTGATCTAGTTTTATCCCGACAAAGAGGCTGTGTTTAAATCGCCTCATCATTTTAATTGCTCTTTAATAATTACAACACACTTCCAACTATGTATGCAACTACGATGTAGCGTACAATGCAAGCTCAGACAAGATGAGATGCACATCAGTTTGGAAATCATGCTTAGGGGATTAAAGGCAGCTTACCCTTTATGCCCAGCTCCCAGTGAGAGCTGCTCTCCCCTTTCTACTGGAGATTGCCATTGTAAAGATGATAGTGAACGAGGTGGCAACAAGAAGTGACACCATGTGTTTCTGCCTCCTGGGCCCAGCATCTGTGGCTGTGGGGTTAGTGATGGCCGAACCAGGGAATACTTGCACAGTGTCTAGGCTGGTCTTGCATTCCAGAACAGTTTCCTTCATGTAATTGCAGCTTTTTAGGTCTCGCCTAGGCAGCGTGCATGCGTTGCTCTAGGAGATGACCTTTAGAAATTTGTCAGCTCTTTTCAAGCACTCTGCATGTGCTAGCATCAATCTTCCGGGAGTGAGTAGCGGCGCGTGGGCTAATTGAAAACAGATGGCCCACGCGCCGCTGCTCGCTACCGCAAGGTGGATGCCAGCACAAGCTCTAGTGATTGAAAAGAGCTGTTTGCAATTGCCTGCTCTTTTTTTTCCACTGCTGTCTTGCCCTCGCTTTCCCTTCTCAACCTGTTTTATTTAAACTTGTCTTTGTTTATTTTTGTTTCTTACTTGGGTCATTTCATTTTCACTTTCCCTTGTCAACGTGTTTTTTTCTAAGCGCTCAGTTTCTTTTGACAACCTTCTCTGACTGCATCAAGGGTATGCTTTGTAGCTGGGAGGGGGTGCCAACTGCTACCAGCGCTAGTTCACGGCTGATGCATAGTACTGCAGTAAAATGTCACATCTGACATTTGAATCACTGCCTTTGTACAGACAGAGCTGCCGTGTGGTATTTCTAGCTATTGCATTCATATAGATTCTGCCCCGCCTCTCTCCTCTTCCGATAACATTTCTGAGCTGATTCCAGGTAGACTCAAAACTCTTATGTCAAACAAATCTACTCCCAAAACCACGTGATGTGTACTTTATTTACATAAAATGCACATTTGCGAGGTCATTAATGATGTATTTTGGCTGTTGATGTTTATTCTTCATGAACTCAGGTTGTGGTTTGCTCAAAGAGACCGTGTTGTTTAAGGATAAGTGACACGCATTGGTATCAACTGCCAACTCCATCTTTTCTGAATGGATTAGCCAAAGTGTTTTTTCTAACAAATGCTTACAACTTAATTTGTATTGTCACATTGTATATTATTTTTTTTAACTTTTTTTACATAGCGCAAACTGGACCCGAGACATAGGGTATTGGAGCACTGAGCACCAGTCTCGTTACAGAAACACACATTCATTTTTTGTTGTTGTTCGGCACAGGGAGATTAAGTGATGTCCCCAAAATCGCATAATCTTGAGCGTCTCTGCCCAGACTCCAACCCGGTTCCCCTGCTTTGAAGACGACCGCTCTAGCCGCAAGGCTACACCCTCTCCCCAAAACCTGTTTGTAAAATCTTTAGAGAAAAGAAAATCACCACAAGAAAAGGGTGGCAGTTTTCAGCTCAGCAGACGGCTAAATTCTCGAAGCAACTACATGATAATAAAAAAAATGAAAGTTAACTAACAGCGCATGGAAAGCGAGCAACCAACTTGTAAACCGGCCTTCACGAGCAAAGACTTGCTACGCGTTCTTAGTTTCCTTGTAAATAAACAGGAATAACGCTGTGGCGCCGGCACGCAGGTCGATGCTCAGCCATTCCCAGAAAATGATGAGGCAGATGAGCCGCGCCTGGCAATGGTTGTTCTCAAATTAAGTGACCAAAGATGCTTATGAGGAGTGTCACTAGCAACAATGGTGCCCAGCTGCAACTCATTGTAAAGGGCCACATCCACTAATAAGGTTCTTCACGATGCGTATCTATGGCAACCAACATTAGTAAATAGAACCGGGGTGCCCTCTGGTTTACTGATAGATCTGCAACTGTTCCTTTTCATCTACCAATAATCGGATAAAATCATATGATTGGGTTCTTTTCACGTTACTTCTTTGTTTACCGTTTTTTCCCACCTTCGAAAAACGCAGAAAATGACATCATTTAAGGTTTCTAAGAATTGCTCACGTTTTAACGTAGTATATTCCAGTAATGCTGTCTTCCTAATGATCTTTATACACTGTGAACCTTCGTTCTTAGGCTCTACCAGAAGCATTCAATTTCACAACAGCACCTTAATACATAGTTACAAAAATGTAACTAGCATTGGCATAGCCAATAAGTCTCGCCTTTGGGACCTTTTAAGTGTTTAGCCATGCAACAGTTGATGTTGTTGCACCAAGGATATTGTGCTGGATAACTAAACACTTAAAAGGTCCCAAAGGCGAGACTTATTGGCTATGCCAATGCTTGTTTGGATTTCCTGTTAGTGGCACTCTTGATACAGAAATATTTTAACACCTGCTCTGTGTGGACAAAAACTCTGTTAGGGTTCTAGTCACTGCTGGCCTTGAACGGACACGTTGCGCCACATGTTCTTTTTAGGTCTCGCTGGCGTTGCAGCGCGAAGCGCTGCCGCCAACGAGAACTATTGTCGCCCAGATGCCTCTCAAGGGAGACAGACCGGGGCACGCGCAGCGATCGGGGTCTGTGGACGCGCTTCGCGCTTGCGCAGACGCACACGCATACACACAGACACACGCAGACACACGTGCGCGCGCACACACCCCGCTGCTGCCGACCCCCCCTCACCGCATCCGTGGCTGCCTAACGCGCGCGCGCACACACTCCTCGTTTCTTACTTTTGTCTGTTAGCTCTTCGCATGCTAGGATCTGTGATGGTAATAGAAAATACAAGTCCCACAATGCAATACTTAAGTCAAATTAGGTACTGGCTGAATGTCACAGATGACATGTTACACTGCCTTTATTTGTTGTGAGAATATCTGGTGAATTGATTAGCAGGCGTCACTCTTTCTACACCCTTCCTCTGGATTAACACACCTACCCCGTTCCTGCCTCCGGTCATGTTTATACAATTAAATAATATTATCGCAGTTTGTGCTTCCCGCCACCCCAGGTACAGGCTGTGAAACGACGTTGTTACGCAGTGAGTGGCTGACAGCTCATACCCTGAGGGTGCTAGCCTGCCTGTTTCCTCTGGATCTGCTGGGGTGGAAAAATAAATTCTCGCGCCACCCCCCCGGAAAAAGAAATTCTCTGTATAAATGCACGCACTGACTCTCAATAACTATTGCGGATTAGGTCGGCAGTACAGGAAAATGCCCTGTGCTACTTACTGATGATTAGATTGCTACTCAAGAGTGCTGCTATTAAAGTTTGCCAGGTTGCAGGATGCTCCGCTGAAATGTGATGGGCCATTCGAGGATTGAGAGGCCATCTGCAGAGCCTGCTGCGCACACACCTGAGAGATTCTTCTGATGGGGCCAGGCATTACTCAGGTTTACGAGGATTCTCGTCAGCTCATACACCTTGAGAGATTCAGGTTAGACGACATGCAGTGCTCGGCTGAAGTCCCTATATCTCCTCTTTCCGGTCTGTATATGTTTACAATGTATGTTTTTGTGTAATTTGCTGCCATCTTGTCGGGCCTGAAGATGTGATTAATGCAACTTCCTGGCTCACTCTTAGTTCAAATTAGACCTGAAATTTCAAGAGGAAATCGGCGTGATCTTGTTTGGATGAAGGCGAGTGGCGCAACAGACTGCTCCTAATGAGATTTAACTTATTTTAATGGACGACTCTGGCCAAAAAATCTGGCTTGTGAGCATTTCAAATACTTATTGAAGCAGAAATGTATATTTTTTTACATTAGGGTCCTCTCTCAGCCTTTCAGTATCGGTTACTGTGATCACCCCTTTCACACTGCATACAAAGGTTTATAAAGTGACAGTGTGTAACAGCTTTGATATGGGTGCTTCATGATAATTTTAAAGATTATTAAATTTTACTTAGCTAATGCTAATTTACACAAATTTGTTAATGGAAATGCCTGGAGGCTATAACATTTATTTCCACTGGTTGGGGAAGAGCACCATTCCTGGAGGTACTACAATACCTGGTTGAAGCATAGAATGGAAACGTTTGATGTGATCCTTATCAGCTGTTTTCCCGATTTTAATTTATAATGTGTACCGCAGCTCTGTGTGCAAGGATGTGTTTTTTTTAAACCATACTGCTTACGTTTTGTGCGAAAATGTGCTGCATCGCTAAATACTTAAAAGGTCCCAAAGGCGAGACCGATTGCATTGCAAATGCTTGTTAGATCGAGCTTTCCATTGAGTCGTAGATACTTATATATATCGGGTCCAAGTCACACAAAAGTTATTGTGGTTCATACGCGCCTATTATAAATCGCACATTCTTCCAGTCGGAAGGTCTTGCGACATCTCTTGCGCATTGCTATGCTCATAGCTGCAGGGCAAAGTCCTTATTACTTCACGGAAGGTATTTTTTTTTTTTGTACTTGTAGCTTTATATAGCGCGAACTCGGCCCGAAGGTATCCGAGCGCTTTACATGATCACCGGTTACATTATAGACGGACATATTCATTTTTAGGCACAGGGAGATTAAGTGATTTACCCAAAATCACAGGATGCTTGAGCTGGACCGGCAAGACTCGAACCTGATTCACCAGCTTCAAAGTCTGCCGCTCTGACCGTTAAGCCACTTATTTATTTAGGAAGTTGTTTGTTAAAATAACAACACATATCTCCCTCTGGCTTCCTTGAAACACAGAAAAGATGTAGTGCGAGCCCAGTCAATGAAGGGAGGCGTCCTTCGCCGATAGCATTTAAATCCTTGCCTCCGGAAAACCTCTCCGTGTCCTCCGCCCTTTGAGAGGGGAGGAAGGAGGCGGGCGATGGGAAAAATCTCAGACACCACTGTAGTTTTGGTTGTGTTTCAATGCGCATTGATGTTTAAAGAAATAATGTTTGCATATGTATCCCACCCTCAATTATTTGTTTCTGTTCCTTTAGTCGTCGTTCCAGGATTATTGTGTGGGCCTGAGGATGGGGACTACCGTTCTTTAGCACTTTTCGGGTTCACAGGTTCCCTGTTTAGAGAACTGTGGAAGCCCCTCTGTAAATAGCTGATGCCATCCTTGTCTCAGATTTCCCATACACTCTTTGCCCCCCACCGAACCATGGCACTGACTGAACGTCTGTGAGCTTTATGGGTGCCGCCTTCGGTCACAGTTTTTTTTCTTCATTTTATTACTTCCAAACAAAAAATCTGCATTTCAAAAAAGTACGCAGAGGAAAATAAGCTCAGGTATGTACGTGATGGAAAAGACGTGAATAGTCCCCTTTAAACAAAGTCTGTTTTTATTTCCTAGGGTTTTATTAACTTGCTCATATTTAACTGTGGCACTTGTTTTGAAAATGTCATATTTTCTTTGACTGTTTTAGTGAACAGCGAAGAAAGGGAACTTTTCCATAAAATGATGATATCACTGGGCCCAGGGCCCATAGAAATGTACAGTCAATGTGGGTGTTTTCAGTTTTGGTTTATGAAGAAATTATCTGAGACATACAGTTTGCTGGAAACAGCCAGATTTCTCATCAATGCCCACAGTTCAGGAGCCAGAGATTATAGCAGGCTGGGGCTATTGCTCTCACGCTAACCTGGCCCGTGCTGCAGGCTATCCGAGATTCATGATGAGAGGTGTGTGTGGGCTGGGAGTCTTGGTATGGCGGGCCTTCTAATAGTATCTAGTCACATCCGCCATTACCCCTAAAGAGAACATTTAAGTAAATCCTGTCTCTCAGTACTACATACATGCTGTTCCCAGCTGCTAATTGATGTGTACAAATATTACTCTTCGTCCCAAATCCATGCCATGAAGTGTATTTTTTACAACAACAAAACTAAGTGGGCAATCCTCTGTCACAATAAATACACCTTGCGGGTTGGGCGACCACCTCTGTGAAACCCTTCGCAAACACTGGACACTGGCACCCTTAGAGCAACCTTTTGACTTGTGTCCGGAAAAAAACAACAAATGTGACTACATGCAGCAGTAGGGGTCCTTGCCATGAGAGGTAGTTACCCCAGCTTTGTGGATTATAAGCATGAGACAGTCAACGAGCATTGTGAGCCATTTGCAGGTGGTAGGTGCATCTTGTGGGTGCTCTTGGCTGGAGATGGTAGTGGCTTTTGGTAGGGGCCATTAGCATGAGGCGGTCACATCAGATTTTAACATGGAGGGCTTCAGTGGAAGCTTTAATATGGGCAGTTGCATGGAAGGTTCTTGGTCTGTGACGGATGTGGTTGTGGCCCTTGGTGCGATGTTGTTCCTGGCAGTGAATGCGCCTGGCACCAAGCAGATGCGCCTCGCAGTGTGTGCCTTGGGCATCTGGCCCAGCCTTTTATCAGTGACTCACTGGTGAAACCAATGTCATCTGAGCTTATTGTGGCAGAAGAGACTCCTGGCGCAGGTGCACTTCATTGTATGAATCCTGTGAAGTTCTTTCCGGCCAAGGCACTCTATTGTCTGGCCATTCTGTGAAGTGCTGTCCCACCCCATCTCTTTTCTTTTACCTTTATCAGAACTTCTAATTGACAGACAGTCTCAGATCCTGAGTCAGCTTTTGCTCTTTTTGTTTACAGGTGTTGGAGGAAACCTGCAGGAAGCAGAATTTCAACCCGGAGGAGTATGATTTGAAGTAAGAATCTAGATTCTACTGCTGGACTTCCATGAACCCTGAGGTTGGAAATGGGGCCGTCTCTCGTCATGCTGTAGTGGATTACTCAGGGAGAGGATTTGAAATATGTCCTGTCTTCCACAGACATGCATTTGAGAAGAAAGGTGGGGCAGTGAGTGGGCACAGCCAGGGAAGCTGTAGAGGGGAGTAGTCTCCAACAGAAATCACAGAATGGTGGACACCATCAAAACGTAGAATTGGCAGAAGATGTAAAACAGTGGAGTATGCTAGGGAGACACTTGCATTAGCTGTAATATGAGAGCTGCAGAATGGATGGCTCTCAGTAACAGGAGCTCGAAGGCAGAAAGATACCAACATGGGCTGTAGAATTGTATGGCAGAGGGTCAGTCGTATTGACTGTAGAATGTTCATCAGCAGGACTTCAAAAGATGGGCTGTACAGGCAAGGACTTTTGAATGGTGCAGGAGGGCGGTTGGTGACTTGTCGTGAATTGTGGTGGCTGTGCACCACAGGAGTTAGTCATTGGAAAGAGTAGGGGTTGTGTGGATTACCAGTAGGAGCTTTAGAATGAGGTATGTTCGCCAGAGCACAGAATGAGGATGCTACCAGTAGGAGTAGTGCAACTGGGTGGCATGAAGAGTACAGGCGTGGAATACATTAGGTATGGGCCTGTGGGAAATTAGCACTATAACACAAGTTGACACCTGCCAGTAGATGGCATCGTTAGGAGGTGTGTAATGGTGGGGAAAGAGCTTGGCTAGAATTGGAACTTTTACTGTGAGAAGAGATACACAGTGATGTTGCTCATTGATATTCCCCATCATACTGCTGTGGGTATTTGTTAATAACACATTCTGCACTTTTTTGCAGGTTCCAGAGAATGGTACTTGACCTCTCGCTGCAGTGGAGATTCGCCAACCTGCCAAACAATGCCAAACTGGAGATGGTACCTGCATCCCGCGTCCGGGCTGGGCCTACAAACACGGTACACTCCCTTTCTAATGACCGCTTCTCTTCACAGATTCATATAAGATAAGACTGTTCCCCTTCCCCCTCTGATCAGCCCTTCAGCACCCACCCATTTAAGTAACACAAGTAGTACTGGCAGGCACTGTAGACTTTGGCATCTCACAAAAATGAGCATAAGAGGGAAAAAGAACCAGGATGCCCTCCACTCATAAATCTCAAAAACAGGACCTGGTTACATACAAACACATCTATATCAAATGAAAAATGAGCATCACACCTGTTCTTCTATGGTGAAACAAGGCTGACAACATAGTCATGCCCAACCATATGTATTCTTAGGTTCATAAAATTGAAATCAACCCACCTAAAACAGGTTGTTGCAGGGATTCTGCTTATACACAGAACTATGCGTGGAACCCCAGGACCTCAGTGAATTGTGGTGTACCAGAAACTCACCTCAGAACCCAGAACCCAGTATCCGGCTAGCATAAGTGTCCCATTCGTTATCCGAGATTTAGCTCGGCGGTCCCAATGAAAAGACAACCCAGAACAAGCGACTCAGTGTACTCTCCGGAATGGTGGGAATCGGAAATACCTGTTCGTATATTATTCTCACATCAGTCCACAACAAGAATAAACAGAGACACGGTGAAAATAAAAAGAGTTTATTTTATAGACCACGTGTCCTAAGATGCAGTACTTTGGCTAATACAAGCAGACAAATGATTATAATTAAAACCATCAGCATCGTTACAATACCATAGAATATAAAGGGAGTGATCATGTTATAAATGACAGTGGATACTACCACCTTCCCTTTACTAAGAAGCTAATCTTATTATTATGCTAATAAAAGGTCTCTTAGGCTTGAAGGGGGGACCCCATACCTCAAAGATCAGCTTAGTGAAATCACATCACAGGAGCATCAGGAGTCTTCTCGCAGGAAGGCTCGTCTTCGGTCTGAATATTAAACATGATGTCTGCAATATTAAAAGCACCAACTTTCAGGTATTCGCAGCTGCCTGTATGTTATGGCTAAATAGTGAGTCGATCAACCTAGAGTGGAAAACATGCATTGTCTAACGACCCAGACTGTTCTTGTTACACCATGTACAGACCAAGGTCGCTGCGCAGAGCTCGGGATGGTAACAACAGATTGCTCTCATGTGAGGCAAAGCGCGAGGCAGCAGTTTGGTTAAACAATAACATGTAGATGCAGTGTCGTGCGCAAAAGCAGCAAGATGGCTTTCTAACATCTAACGTGGTTATGCTAACTTAACAATGTATGTACGTACTAAGGGATTCCTTACTACATGCCCCCTTGATCGAAGCACTAACCAGCAGGGAAGAAATGAGAGAACGCAGAGTTCAAATTCGACAGAGCAGAACAAGGCGTATTCAAATCGAAACCAAGTATCAGTTCAGAGAAAGTTCGAAAGAAAAAAGAAAAGCAAAAAAAAAAAAACCTCAAAAAGGAAAGGAAAAAAAATGAAAAATGCTGCTTTAGCCAGCAATCCAAAGTCACATGGTAGAAAAAACATAGTGGATGACAGTTCACTCAATCCATGAACGTGTATGCAGCATACGTAGCAACAGCTTCCAACAGAAAATCATTGGCACGGCCACTAAAAGTTTCAGCCATCCAGTTAATCAAAGAAAAGGAACATACATGTTCTTCAATAAGCGGAGCCTCTAGCACCATCAGAGGGCAACCGACGTGTTCTTCCAAATAACTCATATCCAAGAAGTCATAGGCAGCCCTTGCAATGTCCCAATTACCCAGGATTCCATGCGGCGCACCACAGGCCATAATCCGAACACCAGAACAGGTAAACTCGTGAGACACTAAGGGACTCATCAGTCGATCATAATCCGGTACCGGAGACACCATGTTGGTTAAGCACAAATCCAGAGGCCATTCAAAGGGACAATCTAGGCAGTGAAAGACAGGTTGTAGGCAGGTAAAGTAGGAATACCGGAAGGATAATCCATACGCCAGGCTCAAAGTCGCCAATGGCAGCGTACCATAATATTCAAGCATCCTGTCACGAAGAAGATGCAGACGGGGCAGGTTGTCGTGAGGCACAGAAAGTGCAGCCATTTCGTAGTATGAAAAGTAAAAGTAGCACACCTGCCACTAGCGCCAGAATCAGCGGGACACCGCCAAAGACGCTCGAAAAAATAGAATGAAAAAATGCCGGAATCACACCAAAAATAGTTTGGAAGGAGGTCACGAGGCCTGAGCCCACAAGTTTAAAAAAATGAGCCAGGCCAGTTGTTGACGAGGCATTGAAGATTGTTTGGATCAAAGCTCCAAAATGCAGGGGGAGGTCAGTATTCAAAAGCGCCTGTAGCTCAGTGCGCGTATTTGCCACGTGAAGGACAAATGTTTCTCGGGAGGAAGTCAATGGCACCTCTTTTTGAGACAATAGAGCTCTTATTCTGCTCATCTTGTTGAACTCTGCTTTCAAGGTCGGAATCGAAGGCCAGATGGAAACATCCAGCCGCCCATGCGGGGGTGGAAATAGAACATTATTGCAGAAGACTACTCTCTGCGATACAGTTACTATATATGGGATTCCCACTAACATCCCGCAGCAAGCTTCATTATTCAAAATTAAATAACTACCGTTTGCAAGCAGCGTGAAAGATGGCGTAATCACTGGCACTGGGATACCTTTGAGGACGCAGGCCAAATTTGGGGCGTGTACATTGCATGCACCGTGTAACTGAATGTGCCTACATACTACAGAATGATCAGGTGTCGAGGTACACTCCTCACCTTTCAGGTAAACCTCTGTACCGTCTCTTGTACATCTATACGTAAAAGGGAGAGACCAAACCTCATGTAGGAACGCGGTACCCAACTGTTCATATCTACCCAGAGCATAGTGTTTCATGCATGACGTAAACTTAAAAAGCGCGAAAGGGAGCGTGATCAACCCATGTACTAACCACACGGCTGAATTCAATTCCGCCACAGAGAAAGGTAACGGTTCCAATTTTTCAATGTGTAACAATGAATATGTAGCATCTTTCATGGACATGAGCTGCTGCTTTACAGTAAAGTTAAAGGGAAGGAACAATGATGTCGTATTCAGATAGTCCCAGGGGACCTTTCCTGCCTTTAACGTTTGTAATGTCCATGCAAACTGCATAACAGAACGCAACTGGTTTTGACCATGATACAATACAGACATATCATCATGTACAATATCAACAATTGAAGAAACAATATTGTCTAATGTATAAATTCTGGAAGAAAGTGTGTTAATGCTGTTATCTATAACGGCCAAGACCTTTTCCATATTTGCTTGATCAATGGCCCTCAATCTTGAAGCCGCTTCAATTTGCGACAATTTCCATACTTCGTTGTAAATAGCATACGCCCACCTCTTGGATCTGCCACCCACAGGACCTTTAACAAAATCATTCAAATCTATTTTGTCATGTAATTTTGATAAATGAACTTTGACAGATGCCAAGGTGGAATGTCGCAGCCAGGATTGACATAACTTCCCTACAGAGTAGGTAGTTACTGTATGAGAGGACTCAAACCGAGGGTCTATGCGCTGCTGCGTATACCCCGGTTTCAGACCCAGAAAACGACGTTGACAGGCATCTGAACTGCTTTGCCAAATCAACCATCCTTCACTACTAAATTTTGAAAAATTGAAAGATGTTATTAGAGACTAATGACTGCAAAGCAGGAAGGGACAGATCTGTTTGGTTATCCCAATTTGGGTAAGCGCCCAGATCTGGAACAGAGGGGAAATTCAGTTTTTTAGAAGTGGCCAATCCGAAACAGGTGGTCTGGAAGATGGTTGAATTCAAAAACAACATATGATTTGGTACAAGACAGGCACGATGTAAAGCTTCAGTTCCCTGAACCTGCCACGGTTTGGAACCCCAAACCGATTTAAGATCAATAGTAGCCTTCCACAGATCATAACCTTTGATCGACAACTCATCCATAAAGGACTTAGAATATAGTAATTTGGTGTGCGTCAGTCTAACCTTCGAGGCAGACTCCGACATCACTTTAAAATAAAAGGATGCTGGGCTGGAAACACTGAAATCAGTAAAATAAGTATATTTATCAACCAATGTAGGTGAACTGCCTAAAGATGGGGTAGGACAGTGTTCCCACTGGGTAAAATTTACAAAATTTCGAAACGTATTTGCTTTATGCAGGAAGTGATTGCCATAATGTTGAAAACAATACTGTTCTGCATAGTTAGCCGCATTTTCATATAAATCTTCTGCATCAAAAGCGGCATAATATTTCAAATCAGAAAACCGTGCTTCAATGGCATGAACATCCCAATCATCAGAACGGATGTTCTGCTTAACCACATCACCCATAGAAACACGAAATACATTAGGCACATTGATGACCTCAGTAGGACCATGAATTTGGAATTTAACAGCATCCCACGCAATTCCATCCAAAACGGGCCAGGCAGTAATATTCACAAAAGTCTGGTCCCTTTTCATGATGTGGGACGAGGAGTGGGGGGCCAAAGTTCCATCGATAAGTCTAATTATAGATCTCTCTTTGAGATAGTGGCCATTCACCAGACGGAAAAATACTATTACAAATCCAATGGACATAAACAAAAAAATACTTATAAGCACCAGCCAAATGTATGTCCAAGGGGGACTCAAAAAATGTCTTTTGAACCAACTAACAAAAATAGCAATGTTCGAAGGGGAAGTGGAAGGCAATGAGTTAGTGTCAAAGGAGAAACGTGACTGGGTAATCGCCGTAGATTGTAAAACTGGCGATTGACCATTTGTAGGATAAGCATACTCAGTCTCTTCGGGCAGACCACCATCCGGTGGTATTAACAAGGGATCAGTAACTGACTGCATCTCGATGGCAACATCAGACAAGGTGGTAGAAGCAGGAACCAACACTGAATTTCTTTGCATCGTCTGGCATGAAACTGCTGGAGTCCTACTAAGAAGTATCGGCCACTCGCTGAAGTTTGACATTGTCAATAGAGATGTACCTGTTTTCTTTGCGACCAGGAAGTGGAGGTAAAATGACTGTTCTTGTACCCTGCACTCCAAGCACTGGAACCGGTGCACGATAAGAGGGGCCGAACTCCTTCTTGTTCTCCACCTTCTCACGGACCAGGTCTCCAACTCAGGGTAGCCAGCCGACTACCGGAATCTGAAGCTCAGCATCAGATGTGGAGGGCAAGTGTTCCTTCGATAGAGTGTCTCTGGCTTCTTGTAGGGTCTGCAAAACAGCACAGTGATCATCTACGTCAAAGGGTGCGGCCGACGCCGCCATGTCTAGACCATCAAGGTCTGGGACAAACATTCTGATTCCGAAGAGCATCATGTATGGGGTCCGCCCACCCAGAGACCTTCTAGGGAGATTATTAAGTGCACGTTGGACGTTATACAAATGGGCTAGCCAATTCAGGCCTGTGCCTAAAACTCGTGCTGTCAAAGATTGCTTTAAGTCACGGTTCATTCGCTCCACCACACTATTACCCTCAGGTCGGTAGGGGGACGAAAATTTGACTTGGACCCCCAAATTTCTCATAGCCTCCTTGTAAGCCTTAGAGGCGAACGCAGGGCCCTGATCAGAATGGAAGGTACCACACGCAAAAGTTCCCACAAAGACACGCAAATCCCTGATGACAGTCCGTGAATCAGCACTCCTTTGTGGCCATACCCAAAGAAAACGTGTGCACGAATCCACTGCAACCAAGATATACTTGTACGCAGTATCAGAAGAAAAAGGACCGCAGTGATCTAGATAAACACAACCAAATGGTTTATTAGATATGTACAACTGTGTTTGCGGTGGGCGCGCAACAGTTGAAGGTTTAATCTGTTGGCAAATGTCACAATCAAGAACATAAGCGCGCGTTTGTTTATATAAACCGAACCACCAGTAACGTTGTTGTAACAGAGATATAGTAGCGAACACGCCGGCGTGGGCAGATGCCAACCCCTCGTGCGCTGCTAGTATCAGAGATGGTCTGCAGTCCGCGTTGGGAATAATTCTGTCACCAACGTCGTTAATCCTCACTAACGGGACGTTATCAGGACTTAAGTGATACAAATAACGAGAAGGAAAACCCTTCGGGTAATCACTTCCCTTCTCTGTAGCAGCAATAGCTGCCAAGATGTCATCATCAATCTTACTTTTAGATCTTGTAACTGCTGCCACTAAGTATGTAGCCACTGCTGTTTTTGCTGCCTCGTCAGCCAAGCTGTTACCGACAGCATGGACACCAAGTCGTTGGTGACCAAGAGTGTGAATAACATTCACGAGAGGGACACGTTCTTTAAAGTCTGCCACTCGAACCCAAAGCAATTTATGCTTAATTGTGCTACCTTTGGTATCGCGATATTCGTTTTGAGACCAGAAGTGTAAATTGTCATTGTAGGACTGGACACAATAAAAGGAGTCACTTACTATAAGAGTAGTGACTCGGGGATCAGCAAACTCCAGTGCAAGCACCAGAGCCCGGAGCTCCGCCAGTTGCGCGGTACAATCACCCAATGACTGCGTATGCACGGCATCAGATTGGAATTCACCATTTACGAATGTACCCACGACAATTGCGCAAGCCGCTGAATAGGCATGCTTCGATCCAATCGCCGGCTGCGCCGAGCCGTCAGTGTATATGACACAATGGTATTCTTCGAGCGGGCGCAAAGACAGAGGAGCCGGATGAACGAATTCATACTGTAAGTACTCCTGAGTCTGCAAAGAGGCGTCAAAGATATAAGTGACATCTGGTGATGTCAGAGTCGTGGCCCATTGTATCCACCGTGGATGCAAAGCTTTAGAATTTGGTACACTTGCTTTTGTCACCGCCTCTAGGGCAGGATACGGTGTCACAACCAGTATGCGTTTTCCATGTGACAGTGCACGTTCCTTAAGGATCGCCATCTGTACTGCTGTCAGAACTTTCTCGACAGTGGAAAAACGCAACTCAGCAGAGGTGTACAAGTGTGATTTATACGCAATGGGGACTGTGTCGCCCTCATTGAACGTCAAGTACGTGAAACCCACTGCGCCTGGTACTATTCTTATTACCAGGTTAGTGCGGTTATCACGCGTCAGTAAGTATTGTGAAGCAAGAAGATCAGCCTGTAAAGACTGTAGAATAGCAGAATGTTCTAGCTGCCAGCTAGACTTCGAAAAAGAAGGTTGTACCAAGGCGTAAAGCGGCTTGATACGCTGGGCATAATCGGGAATATACGTACATCTGAAATTCAGAAAGCCCAGCAAAGATTGTAATTTTTTCAGTGTTGTAGGAGCACGCAGGCATGCGCACTTCTCCAGAAAGTGAGGAGCCAATCCCTTACCTTCGTTGTTGAGCTCGTAGCCCAAAAACAACACTGTATATTCCGCGATGTGAGACTTCGCAAAATTAAATTTGTAGCCATATTCCGCAAAACCCGTAATGATATTGTTGACTCGAGACAGATGTGGCTTCAGCTCATCATCCGTGAGGTAGATATCGTCAACATAGGAGTATGCGTCGGGGTCCATTCTTTCTAAGAGAGAGACCACGCGAGCGGCAAAGACGCCAGGGCTGTTTTTATAGCCCATGGCTAATCTTGTGAACTGTTTCTGTTTGCCGCCTGAAGTAAACGCCGTCCACTGGCTACTCAGTGTGGACAGGTTATGGCTAAAAAAGCCATTGGAAATTTCAAGTGTCGTTTTAAATCTCTTACGCACGAGACTGTCGACAAGAGCCGAGCTGTGAGTATTTTGTACCGCGCAGGTCCGGCAATGCGAATTTAAGTGCCGGTAATCCAAAACTAAACAGTACGACCCGTCAGGCTTCGTCACTGTGAATAAAGGGTTATTCATAGGGGACACACAAGTTTCAATAACACCCTGATATTCCAATTGGTCAAGGATTGCAGCGATGTGCGGTCTAGCTTCACGACGCATAGGATATTGGGGCTGTGGCTGGGGCATAGACCGCAATGGAATCTCATGGCAGGGGGACAACTGGTCCCATCCCACCTGAGCACGATACAACGCCGGCGCTAGCGCCAGTGCCCACTCCTCAGCATACACTTCAGCCTGGTCCTTAGCCACTGTGTGCGCAAAGGACGGGAGGATTACCTCCTCCCCTCTAGGAGCGTCTAAAATGAAAGCTGGGGGCCAATCTGCCTCCGCTAGGAGGATATCATAGGTGGTAGTCAGATTATCCCAAAAAATCCCTTTTATTGTACGTTGCATGTCACCCTCAATTAGTAAGACTATTTCATAGAGTCTGTCAGGGGGAGCCACTCTGGTGTCAGCTGTCTCAACAGTAACCAATGTATCAGTTGCTGTCGCCGCCAGAAATGGACGCAGAGCTTGACGGACTATGGTAATTTCCGCTGCGCTGTCCAGTAGCGTCAGCGCCCATGTCCGGTTCCGAAGCCGTGTCCGCACTATCTGAGGCATACCTTGCCGTCAGAGCAGCCACTTTCTTCTTCTGAAACGGGGGCCTTTGTCGTGCGAATTCGTCCTGCTTGCCTTTACCTTCAGTCTGTCGGGGTTGGTCACGTGTTTGTGGAGCACCCCGACCTTTGCCACCGCCTCCGCCACCAGACTGTGAAGCCGATGTTTCCTTTGAAGAACGAGGAGAACGTTGTTCAGAAACCTGAAATCTATCAGGAGACTTAATAGTAGCACGATCACGCAGATCATAAGTGCGCTCACTATCTGACTGAACGGGAGAGGCAGGCCGAGACCCCTGTTTCTGCTGCTGCTTTCCCTGTTGTTTTGACCGCCAACTCTGTTTAGGAAAGTTTGGACGGTCATCCTTACCAGAGGCTTCTGCCTTACCCTGCTGCTTAATTTCGGGAGTTTTTACAACAGGTTTAACTCCTAAAGAGCTACGACCCAAATCTCTGTATGCCGTCGAGATTATTTTCGCGAACTCCCGCGGCTTATCCTCATCAGCAACCTTCTTCAGTTCATTACGAACTTGGAATTGCATAGCATCACCCTTAAGGTTACACATTACCATGGTAGCCACCAGGTCAAACTGTCCGAGGAGCCGCATTCCTAATTCTATCGCAGACTCCGCACCGTGGTTATCTTGAACACGTTTAATAACGGAGGGCAGTACCGACATAGACGGAGTGCCAAAGCACTGCGAGTACGTCGCTGCAAAGACCTTGCCCCAGTTTACACAATCATCAATGTCGGGGACCAAGTCTTTAGGCAAACTAATGGTAAGGATCCTGTGTTTCTCCACAGGAGATGTATTCAGGTAAACCGCTTCTATTTGGTCAAATTTTTCAGCAAGCCAAAAAGGGAAATCATCCCTATTTGGGGGGCGCTTGCCCATAACAGAATTAACCATAACAGGACTAATGACCACCGCGTGGTGGTCAGTAGGCTGCCCCGCAACAGCAGGTGCCCCCGCCTGCACATTGCGTGACATGTACTGTACCAAAGCCCTATGTACTGTAATAAGGGCAGTGTGCAGTACACGCAAATCAGCCACCGGCACCGTTAGGTAACGGGGATGAGGCGTATATCCGGCTAGTACCGGCCAAGTGGCCCCTGCAATTGACAAAGGGCCTATTCTCGGCGGTATAACCGCATGGGGGAGGACGCCATTAAACCAAATAAGATGCTGCCAAGCAGATATTGGTATTTCTTGTGTCCTATACGGTGTATAGTTCGCTGGCATGGCAGTGGCAGTGTAAGTATGAAAAGAGTTATCGTCCTCACTCACCGCCGGAAGCGTCACCCAAGCGTAAAACAACTCATAAGGATGAGCCGCATCGGCTCCTACCACAAAGATTACGTTCATACCAGTGTCCAGCACCCCATACTGCGTCAAATGACGTCTCAGAGGTGCTCGACTGTGCGCCGCTATTTCGACCGCCATAAGGACAAGCTACACTCGAAGTAATCAATAGCACAAGGGTTCAATAACCTTTTTAATGATCAAGCTTGAAGAAACCTATATCAACAGAAATAGGTAGGTTTAAATCCGTCAGACTTGTTATCCGGAAACAAGAATGAGGGTGCCGTGGACTAATATAAGCACTACTAAGGCGTTTCAACTCATAGACCAAACGTTAGGTGCGCCATGTTGCAGGGATTCTGCTTATACACAGAACTATGCGTGGAACCCCAGGACCTCAGTGAATTGTGGTGTACCAGAAACTCACCCCAGAACCCAGTATCCGGCTAGCATAAGTGTCCCATTCGTTATCCGAGATTTAGCTCGGCGGTCCCAATGAAAAGACAACCCAGAACAAGCGACTCAGTGTACTCTCAGGAATGGTGGGAATCAGAAATACCTGTTCGTATATTATTCTCACATCAGTCCACAACAAGAATAAACAGAGACACGGTGAAAATAAAAAGAGTTTATTTTATAGACCACGTGTCCTAAGATGCAGTACTTTGGCTAATACAAGCAGACAAATGATTAAAATCAAAACTATCAGCATCGTTACAATACCATAGAATATAAAGGGAGTGATCATGTTATAAATGACAGTGGATACTACCACCTTCCCTTTACTAAGAAGCTAATATTATTATTATGCTAATAAAAGGTCTCTTAGGCTTGAAGGGGGGACCCCATACCTCAAAGATCAGCTTAGTGAAATCACATCACAGGAGCATCAGGAGTCTTCTCGCAGGAAGGCTCGTCTTCGGTCTGAATATTAAACATGATGTCTGCAATATTAAAAGCACCAACTTTCAGGTATTCGCAGCTGCCTGTATGTTATGGCTAAATAGTGAGTCGATCAACCTAGAGTGGAAAACATGCATTGTCTAACGACCCAGACTGTTCTTGTTGCACTATGTACAGACCAAGGTCACTGCGCAGAGCTCGGGATGGTAACAACAGATTGCTCTCATGTGAGGCAAAGCGCGAGGCAGCAGTTTGGTTAATCAATAACATGTAGATGCAGTGTCGTGCGCAAAAGCAGCAAGATGGCTTTCTAACATCTAACGTGGTTATGCTAACTTAACAATGTATGTACGTACTAAGGGATTCCTTACTACAAGGTCAGGAGCCTACCATTCTACAGTCACTAAGAAAAACTAACGAAGTCTTAAAGTGTGACATAGGCAACACCCATGGAGCTACTGGTAGGTAATAAACACAAGGAGAGGGGAGACCCAGTTATTTGTGACAGTGCCTGTCTTGCCTGTATACCAGACAAGTGAGTGTAATGTACCCAGGTAAATTTGTTCTTGCTTCACAATTTCTCAGATAGTAAACTATCTCTGAGATGGTGTGAAAAATGTAAAAAAATATATATATATATATTATCTACTGGCGGTTGCCAGTAGATAGTTATAGTTGGGACCGAGTTCCCATAGGAAATCCGAAAATTCTATTTTGAATAAGTTTGGCGCCGGTAGACGAATCCTCGCGAAATTTTCAAAACTAATGGGGCGCTCCGCTCAGCTCCTACCCTGAAAGTCTCGGGGTGATTCGTCAAGCGAGGGCTGAGAAAAAAGGGGGGTCCCAAAACGCGTATTCCCCATGCATTTTCCCATAGGACCGTTAGTCGAAGGTACAGCCCAAACGGCTGAACAGAATTACTTGAAATTTGGCAAAGAGGTAGTCCTCAGGTCAGGCATGTACCTTTTGCATATATGGTGTCAATCTGTTCAGTAGTTCCTGAGAAAATTGCAGTTAAAAGTACATAAATATCTATATACGCGCACCGTGCGCGCACGGTGCGCGCACCATAACGTGCGCGAGCGTAATTCTGATTGGTGGTTACATGTCTGTCAACATTCGAATCGGTCGAAATCAGGAAGTGTCGGCCGCCATTTTGTGTGTGACGGTGGAAAAGAAAGGTGGAGAACGTGAAAAGGGGGCAGGGTAGAGAGTTCCTGACCCCCTAGCCTTTGTCAGGGGGTCCCTGAAGGACCCCGAAGGGTGAAAAAAACATTTTATTTTTTTTTCAAAAAATCGCAGGGTGCGCGCACCGTACGAGCCCCGTTGAAAAAAACTTTAAAAAAACCCAACATTTTAAACTGTTTATAAGTTTATAGAAGATATTAACTATGCTGTTCAACTTTATCCAAATTAAAAAAAAAAAAGAGCTGGGCCATTCCATATTACAGGATACTGTCAATCTATAACTATATACATAGGTAGTTTATTGTAAAATAAATATATAAAAAATATAATAATACATACATAATTAGCATTTAAAAAACCTTACAAATTCACTTAAAAAACCATAGGTTTCACACACGTTATAGTTAGGAATTAGCATTTAAAAAACCTTGCAAATTCACTTAAAAAAACCATAGGTTTCACACATGTTATAGTTAGCTGGACATTTCCCTCGTAAACAACCATTGAAATTCCCCCGTTATAGTTAGTTCAGATAACTATAACTCGCGCGACCGCCACTCTATCACAAGGATGATGTCATCAGTGATGTCACTGACCATGTCATGAGTGATGTAATATGTGACGTCATCAGCAGTGGATTGCGGTTGCGCGAGTTATAGTTATCTGAACTAACTATAACAGGGGAATTTCAATGGTTTTTTACGAGGGAAATGTCCAGCTAACTATAACATGTGTGAAACCTATGGTTTTTTCAGTGAATATATATATATATATATATATATATATATATATATATATATATATATATATATATATATATATATATTTTCACTGAAAAAACCATAGGTTTCAGGGGCGTTATAGTTAGCTGGACTTTTCACTCGTACAAAACCATTGAAATTCCCCCGTTATAGTTAGTTCAGCTAACTATAACTCGCGCGCCCGCAATACACTTATGTTGACGTCCCATATTACATCACTCATGACATCTCAAATGACATCACTGATGACATCACTGATGACATCATCCAGTGTATGTGTGTTTTTCTGAAAATCACATATGTTTTATATATGTATATCTCAAGGTCGATGGAAGAATAAATGGGTATATAAGTGTCTAAATGGATGATTTGTTTTTGAAAAATTGATTGTATAACTGACTGCTTAAGTGTATCTTAGAGAATACATGGCTTAGTGAGTAATGTTTAAATATGTAAATATCTGTATCAGTCTCTCACTTTGTGTATAAGTGGTTGCATGGGTTGGTGAGTAGCTACATGAGTGTCTATATAGGTTATTAGTTGGTTTTTCGAGTAGCAGTATGTGTGTCTGAGTGTCTGTATGGTTCGGTGGGGGGTATTACGTAGTGCATAGGTGCATGAATGAGTGACTCACTGTTTGTATGTGTTGAAGACAGCATGTGTGCAGGACTGTATGGGTGGATGAGTGTGTGCATGGGTGTGTTAGTGAGTGAATGACTGTCTCAATAGTGTCTTTATGAATAACTACATATGTTTTAAACTAGTATATGTGACTATTGGTGTATATAGGTGAGTATATGTGAGAGTGAGAGATTGAAAGAGTTCCTGTATGAATAAGTATGTGTTTCTATAAGTGATTGTTTAAAAGACTAAGTATGTGTAAAAGACTAAGTATGTGTTAGTTTCTGTAGAAGTAAGTGTGGTGGTGTGTGTATAACTGTATATGCAAGTAAATGGATGTTTGATTCTTTATTAGCATGAGTGACAATGTGTGTGAGTAACTCTATGGATGAGTGGCGTTGTGTAACAGGATGTATAGGTGTATGAGTACATATGATGAGTGAGTACATGCATGAGTGACTGTATAGGACTGTTGGTGAATGAGTGGATGTGTATGTGGATCTTAGAATTACTGAATAGGTTGTTGTAACTGATATTGGTATGTCCATTGTTTTGAAAATTTTAGTTAATATTTTTGAATGTGTGTATCAAAGGTTATATTAGGGGGTGAGGAGGTCTGCCACTCTATCACAAGGATGATGTCATCAGTGATGTCATTTGAGATGTCATCAGTGATGTCATGAGTGATGTCACTGACCATGTCATGAGTGATGTAATATGTGACGTCATCAGCAGTGCATTGCCGTCGCGCGAGTTATAGTTTGCTGAACTAACTATAACGGGGGAATTTCAATGGTTTTGTACGAGTGAAAAGTCCAGTTAACTAGAACGCCCCTGAAACCTATGGTTTTTTCAGTGAATTTCTAAGGTTTTTTAAATGCTAATTCCTAACTATAACGTGCCTGAAACCTATGGTTTTTTCAGTGAATTTCAAAGGTTTTTAAATGCTAACTTCTAACTATGCCTACAGAGATAGGACATGTGAAGAAAGAAGAAAAAACGCATAGAAAGAAAAAAAAGAAATGCAGAAAGAAGCAACAGAAGTCCTCAAAGACGAAGAAAAGTGCAGGAAGAAGGATAACGTGCAGAAAGAACAAACAGAAGAGCAGAAAGAAGCCTTGTTGCAAAATCATCCTGTACCCTCAACTTTTTCAGACGGATACTGGTGTTAACTGAGTCTGACTAACCAGTCCTAGAGCCAGTGCTATGTTAAAAGACACTCAGAATACAGTGAAAACACCTACATACACTAGGGAACACTATGCGTTGAGGTCCCCCTGTGATCATCATGACCTCCTCTGTAAGCCCCTAGTATATAATAGGGCAGGGGATTAAAACTACCTCTTAAAACACGCCACAGGGCGTGTTTGCACACGTCACCTCAGGCCCCGTCCCCTCCCTTCACCACTGTGTAAAAACGCCCTGTGGCCGTTTTTAGTTGGGAGATTAAGTTCATTTGAATCCTGAGGGTCCCTAGGGTACAACTAGCCCACTAGGTACCTCCAGTAAGCGCCACAGAGCTGCGTTGCAGAGAGGTGTAAAAAGTGGCACGGCCTGGACCACCTCTCTGCAACGCAGCTCAGTGGCTCTTACTGGAAGCACCTGGTGGGCTAGTTAGCCCCCAGGGGCCCTCAGGATTGAAGGGGAATTATTTCCCCAACTTAAAACGCGCCATAGGGTGTGTTTGCACACGTCACCTCAGGCCCCGTCCCCTCCCTTCCCCACTGTGTAAACACGCCCTGTGGCCGTTTTTTAAGTTGGGAGATTAAGTCCCCTTGAATCCTGAGGATCCCTAGGGGCAAAATAGCCCACTAGGTACGTCCAGTAAGCGCCACAGAGCTGCGTTGCATAGAGGTGTAAAAAGGGGCGTGGCCTCAGAACACCTGTCTGCAACGCAGCTCCCTGGCGCATACTGGAGATACCTGTTGGGCTAGTTGGCCCTCAGGGACCCTCAGTATTGAAGGGAAATTAATTCCCCAACTTACAGCTGGCCAGGGGGCGCGTTTGCAGAGTGCTGCAAGGAGGGAGCGTGGCCTCCGGCGCCATGCCGGTCTTTTATTTATTTTAGTTTTTTTAAGAAGGAGGGCTGTGTGGCCCCCCTTCTTTTTCTAATTTACTGGCCCTGGGGACCCCATCCCCCAGGACCTGCACCCTAATTTTTTGTTGTTGAAAAAAATAAATTTAGCCCTCCCAAGGCCTTAATCGGCCCCGGAGACCCCAACCCCTGGATCATGGCCTTTTTGTTTTTTTAATTCTTTAGGAGGGGGCTGCGTTGCCCCCCTCCTCAGGCCACTTGTGGCCCCGGGACCCCATCCCCGGGGCCGGCCTTTGTTTTTTATTATTTAAAAAAAATATATATTTATAGAAACACCTAGGACATGCTGGACAAACCGTATGTACCTATCACCATGACGATGTGCGTGATATTCATTAAAAGGCGACTATGCATAGAATAAATCCACATGGAATGTATTCACACCGCTAGTGAAGCTCTGACGTGTCTGACGCCCTACCGTGCCTAATCCCGGCGCCCCCGCCGGTGGGTACTCTCCAAGTAGACACCCTTGTCGTTTATTTATACAAACATGGGTAGCTATTGACGGGCACATTTAATATACACGCACACCAAGCCATTCAAAGGGGATTCGACAAAAATTCGACCAAACTATGCAAGAAACCCCCCTCACGGTTAATAAAACACACGTCTACCGCCGGATGTGTAATACTTTTTATTTTACTCTCTGGAAAGGAGACGAACCTCACTTGTAAGTCACAGCGTGCTCCTGGCTGAGCCCAATGCTGTGTTACACCCACCAGAGCCTGCCGAGTGCCTCACACCTCTGTGTTGTATTCCACCAGCTAGTGCATATGCTATGACACTCTCTAGCCCATGTGCACTGTAACACCACCCCGTGAATATGTCATGCCACACTTGCCTTCGCACGGGTTATATTGCCCCAACTAACGTGCCTTCCTCGATGCCCATGTTATAACGCACAGCGCTATGCCATACATATTACAATCTGGGATCCATATCTTTGTCACAGTGCATATGCAACGTTACACTCCCCAGCACATATTTTATATTACAACTTTAGAGACTAGTTAGGTTACACAACACTGCCCTGTGCATATTACACTCCAAGGCGCATATCGCATAGCACGCGCTAGTGCCTGTGCTATCTCGCGCTCTCCAATGAATCTGTCATTGCGCACAATGTATTGCATATTATATTTCACGCCCCGGTTCATCTTATATCACACGTTTTGGTGCATAGTTTATACCATATACTATATCTAGTTTTCATTTTCAATCGTGCTCTCAGGGCTATGTTCTATATAACACTGCGTCCACCTAACCTTTTCACGGGCATTACATTTTGCGTTGGGGGTGGAGGGTCAGGGGGTGTTTCTGCCAAGTGAGCCCGGAGTCACGGTCACAAACGTCCTCTTCTTCCTGAATAAAAGTGAGATTATGTTGCATACTTGTTCATATTTTAAGTAGTTCGCACAGACACACATTTTAAAAACAATAAAGTTCCTAATACCCACCTTCTCTGAACTGTTAGCTTGCTGCCCCATCCACCTCCTCCCTATCCTCTGTTGTCTGAATCCATGGACTAGCCTCCTCCCTCCTGCCATGCATGGTCTGATGTGCTGCCACTGCCCTCCATTTAGCATGATGTACCAGTCCACTCCTCCTGCCCTCCATTGCCCAATTCTATGGCCCATCATTGACCTCCTGCTTAGCCTCTGTGCTTAGCTTGCTGCCCCTATTCTCCTTCCCCCTGCCCTCCGATGTCTTTGTGCATGCCCCTGCTCCATCGTTTTTGCCCACCATGTTCCATGGACCTGCCACTCCTATCTACTCTGAGTGTTCTGTTGAGCTGCCACTCCCCTCCCACCTGCCTAGCATTGTCAGATGATTGTAACCTGTCCCTGCCACCTCCACCCTGCCTGTCCACATGCCATGCCCCTATCCCCTTCCTCATGTCCTCCATGGTCCATTTTACTGCCACACCCTTCTGCCCTCCCTGGTCTGTTGTGCTGCAACTGCTCCTCCTGCCTGCCCGCGCGGTCTGTTGTGAGGCCCCTTCCCCTGAACTCTCTTCTCTGTGCCCAGGTCCTGACCCTCCCTTCTATCCTTCATTGTCCTTTGTGCATGCCCCCGCACCCTCCTTCTTGCCCATCATAGCAATTGTGCTGCCACTAACCCTCCCGCTTGCCATGCATGGTCTTCTGTGCTGCCATGGCCCCTCCCACCTTCCCTGTGTGGTCAGCTAGCTGCCCCTGACCCCCTCCCACCTTCCCTCCATGGTCTGTGTGTATGCCATCATAGTCTCATTGTTGCTCTCCATGGTGTGTCTTGTTTCTAGTGCCCATCCTGCCTGACCTCCATGGTCATCTTGCTGCTCCTGCCCTGCCCCCTTGCCCCCAGCCCTCTGTTTCCATGTGCAGACCCCTATTCCCTCCTGGCTTGTCTGTTTCATTGTAATGCCCCTGATCCGTCCCTCCTGCCCTTTATGGTCTGTTATGCTGCAGCTTTATCTCCTGTCTGTCCATTATGGTCAGCTAGCTACCATTGCCTCTTTCCCCTCTGTTCTCTGTTGTCCATATGCATGGTCCTGTCCCCTCCCTATTGCTTTCTATGGATTGTTGTGCTGCGCTCCCGTCCCGCATGCGCTGTGTGGTGTATTGTGCTGCTGTAAACCCTGATGCCTGCCCTGTAGGGTCAGTTTGGTGCACCTCTCCATGTCCCTCCTGTCCTCTGTTATCCGAGTCCATGTCCCTACCCCAATTCCTCCTGCCTACCATGATCCAATGTACCATACTTGCGAACATTTTGAACTTGGTAAGAGAGAGATTTTGAAAAAAAAACTGGGGTATTGATTTTCCCCTTTGAGTTGCATTGAAAAAGAGGAGATTGTAGACAGGAGACAGATCAAATAAAGCCCATTTGAGCTTACAAACATTGGACGTTTCCTGGCTGAAACGGGTCTGTTGGCATGTATGGTTGTACTACCACTGCCTCTTCCTTCTGCCCACAATGGTCTATTATATTGCCACAGCCTCTCTTGCCAGTCCTGTATTGTTGGTTTGTTGCCCCAGCCCCCCTTTCCACTGCCCTCCATAGTCTTGTGCTGCCACTGCCCTTCCTGCCTGCCTAGTGTAGTCAAATTGTTGCCTCTGCACTCTCCTACCTGCCTTCAATTTTCAGAGTCCGTGCCCCTGGCCTCTGCCTCTCAGCAGTATCCTAATAGATTGCTAACATTCTATATTTATTACAAAAGCGTGGAATGCCTGACGTCATCTTGATGTAATCAAAACTGTAATACCTAGAGTATTTCCTTTAGACATTACATATATGAGAGGGTCTTATTTGCATCAAAATTATGGTTAGTGCTCTAAAAAACTAAAATGAGGACATATTTTCTGAGTTTTCAAATAGCGACAAAGAACTTTTAAATTATTTGTAATCTTTGTTTTTTTATCCAGTTGACCACGTGATTAAATGCTGCACCTAGGGGAGAGGATGTGGTGTTACTTCCAGAGCTGCAGACTTTGCAACTGGGGAACCAGGTTGGAGTTTCTGCTTCAGCTCAACATTCTGTGATTCTGGTCAAATCACTTAATCTCCCCATGTCTACAACCAAAATGAATTTGATCTTGTGTGATGTAACCAATGCTCATGTAAAGCACTCCAATACCTGACAAGTCTGCACTATATAAAACTTCAAATACACAAAAAATAAGTGTTTTGCACACTTCTGTCATTGGGCTACACGTGGGCTACATCTGGGTGATATTTGTGCTGCATTTGGGCTCTTTTGTCTCTGGTGGCCATCTTGGGAGATTTATTTGTTATGAAGTTTCCTAATTTCCTCATTTACTGCAGTCTCCTCAGTAGGAAATGCTTTCAGTTTTTACTTTGATTCCATCAAGAAGGTATTCAGATATGTCACACATTTGCCATAAATTCTGAATGTTAGCACTCTAGTTGCTCATTAGATCACTGTAGTAAAGCTACTGCTCACCACGGAAGTCTGCTGCTGGTATTAAAAGTGCATGTTTCAGTCTGCATATCAGAATTTTTTAATGAAATAGAAGAGGATTTGAGAAATCACTCAAAATGTGCCCTAATTTTTCTTTTTTCAGCACTAATCATAATTTCTATGGCAAAATGAACCCCCTCATTGTGTTCCTTTTTAAATTAAATGTCTTAAGTGTTATCAGTTTATTTCAATCAAGATGGCTTCAGGTGTGCCATACTTTTGTCATAAGTAAGACAGTAGGCGCTCTAGTTGTTCTTAAGAACACTCTGGGACATTCTGTCATTGGGCTATACTTGGGCTACATCTGGGTGATATTTGGGCTACATTTGGGCTCTTTTGTCTCTGGTGGCCATCTTGGGAGATTTATTTGTTATGAAGTTTCCTAATTTCCTCATTTACTGCAGTCTCCTCAGTGGGAATACTTTCAGTTTTTTATTTTGGTTCCATCAAGAAGGCATTCAGATGTCACACATTTGCCATAAATTCTGAATGTTAGCACTCTAGTTGCCCATTAGATCACTGTAGTAAAACTACTGCTCACCAGGGAAGTCTGCTGCTGGTATTCAAAGTGCATGTTTCAGTCTGCATGTCAGAATTCTTTTATGAAATAGAAGAGGATTTGAGAAGTCAAAATGTGCCCTAATTTTTCTTTCTGCAGAACTAATCATAATTTCTATGGCAAAATGAACCCCCTCATTTTGTTCCTTTGTAAATTAAATGTTTTAGGAGTTACCACTTTATTCCAACCAAGATGGCTTCAGGTGTGCCATACGTTTGTCATAAGTAGGACTGTTAGCGCTCTAGTTGTTCTTTAGAACACTCTGGGAAGCTGCAGTAGAACACAAAGGAATCAACTGACAGTCTCTGCCCTTGTTGGATGTACATGTTTTACTGAGAATGTCAGACTTCATTCTCACATGACTGAGAAAGATCATGTGAATTTACAGAAAATATGCTCTTAGTTTAGCTTATAGATTACCTTCCAAACCTCTGTGGGAAAAGCATGAGAAAATAGTTTTCTCTCAAACATGATTCATGATATCACAGCAGAAGGCTTTTTCACATGGTAAAATCACCTTAGAACACACCACAATTCCTAAAATGAGTATGGTACCATCAACAAATGATTTATAATGTAACTAAAGTCTTAAAACCTTCTATTAACTGCAATGCTTTTTAATGAGGTGCTATCATGTATATTGGTCCCAAGATGGCTGGCAACACTTCTTGGATGAAGTGCTGACAGCCAATCAGATCTCACGATGAAATGTGTGGTTAGGCTCCGCCCAGACATATATGTGATTTTACTTTTGTTTTTCTCCGAACTACTGAACGGATTTACACTACTTAAGCAAAAGGCACATGTCTGAACTGAGGACTACCTCTTTGCCAAATTTGGTGTAATTCCGTTCAGCACTTCAGGCTGTAGCTGCGTCAACAGGTCCTATGGGAAAATGCATGGGGAAAACGCGTTTTGGTACCCCCCTTTTTTCTCGGCCCCCGCTTGACGAATCACCGTGAAATTTTCAGGAGCGGACCGGAGCTGGCCAAAAGTTTGGAAAATTTTGCGAAGATTCATCAATCGACGCCAACGTTATTCCAAATAGAATGTTGCGGATTTCCTATGGAGAATGGGTCCTAACTATAACTACCTACTGGCGACTGCCAGTAGGATATATATATATATATATATATATATATATATATATATATATATATATATATATATATATATATATTCACTGAAAAAACCATAGGTTTCACACGTTATAGTTAGCTGTACATTTCACTCGTAAAAAACCAATGAAATTCCCGCGTTATAGTTAGTGCAGGCAACTATAACTCACGCGACCGCAATCTTCTGCTGATGCTAATACTGTATTTCGACACTTATTTGCCCATGTCTTCTTCCATTAAATTTTAGCTATACATATATTACAAATATTTTTTTTTCATAAAGACACATATGTCATCAGCAGAAGATTGCGGTCGCGTGAGTTATAGTTGCCTGCACTAACTATAACGGGGGAATTTCATTGGTTTTTTATCAGTAAAATTTCCGCTAACTATAACATGTGTGAAACCTATGGTTTTTTCAGTGAATTTGCAAGGTTTTTTAAATGCTAATTCCTAACTATAACGTGTGTGAAACCTATGGTTTTTTCAGTGAATTTGTACGGTTTTTTAAATGCTAAGTTACTTTACGCCATTCGTGGCGTGCGCGCCCACTTAACGCAGTTCGTTCCGCTCCGCTCCTACCCTGAAATTCTCGGGGGGATTCGTCAAGCGGGGGCTGAGAAAAAAGGGGGGTCCCAAAACGCGTTTTCCCCATGCATTTTTCCATAGGACCTTTAGACACAGCTACAGCCCGAACGGCTGAACAGAATTACTTGAAATTTGGCAGAGAGGTAGTCCTCAGGTCAAGGATGTGCCTTTTGTAGGTCTGGTGTAAATCTGTTCAGTAGGTCCTGAGAAAATAGCATTTAAATCAATATATATATCTGTAAGCGCGCTCCGTGCGCTTACCGTAAGCTTACCGTACGCGTACGGTGCCGTGCGCGAGCTCAATTCTGATTGGTGGTTACATGACTGTAAACATTCGAATCGGTCGAAATCAGGAAGTGTCGGCCGCCATTTTCTGTCTCTCGCACTGAGAAACAAAGGTGGGGAACGTGAAACGGGGGCAACGAAGAGAGTTGCAGACCCCCTAGTGTTTGTCAGGGGGTCCAAGAAGGACCCAAAAGTACGAAAAATAAATTTAATAATTTAAAAAAAAAAATCGCGTGGTACGCGTACGGTAAGCTTACCGTACGCGCACGAAAAAATAAATAAATAAAGAAGTAACAATCACATTTATTAAATAAATTAAAGGACCCACAAGAGAGAAAAAAACAAATGTTACTGCGTAAAAAAAGGGGAGGCGTGCACAGCATGGACTGCGCAACGTGGGCGCTCGGTGCGCGAAGCGCACCGAGCGCCCACAGCGCGCGCCCGCAGGGTGTGCGCATAGTGAAAAACCAGAAAAAAATAAAATAAAAAATACATAACTTAGCATTTAAAAAACCGTACAAATTCACTGAAAAAACCATAGGTTTCACACACGTTATAGTTAGGAATTATCATTTACAAAACCTTGCAAATTCACTTAAAAAACCATAGGTTTCACACATGTTATAGTTAGCTGTACATTTCACTCGTAAAAAACCAATGAAATTCCACGTTATAGTTAGATCAGGTAACTATAACTTGCGCGACCGCAATCCACAATGTGTAATTTCAGATGTCATCATTGATGTCATGAGTGATGTCACTGACCATGTCATGAGTGATGTACTATGTGACGTCATCAGCAGTTTATTGTGGGCGCGCAAGTTATAGTTACCTGATCTAACTATAACATGGAATTTCTTTGGTTTTTTACGAGTGAAATGTACAGCTAACTATAACATGTGTGAAACCTATGGTTTTTTAAGTGAATATATATATATATATATATATATATATATATATATATATATATATATATATATATATATATATATATATATATATATATATTCTCCCTCACCCACAGGTACCACCTATGGCTTACTTCATCATTGGACCCAGACACTGAATGGGTGGGCTCGATACGCTTGTACGATATGTTATGCTACGTCTATTTATAAAGTGCACGGTCACCCCACGAGTATCCTGCCGCTGTATTATGTGATTACCACTGCTGACACACATTCCTAGACAAGTATCAATTGCTGAGTATCATCAAGCGATCTGGTTTTACTCCTTTGGAAAGAGCCATGTTTTAAGTCGTCTCCTGAACTGTAGTAGATCTTCTGTCTGTCTTAGGTTTGACTGTAGCACATTCCAGAGTCAGGCTGCTTTGGTGCTAAAAGCTCTTCCTCCAAATCTTGCTGTTTTAAACCTGGACATGCTTACCAGATTGGCTGATGTAGATTGTAGGCTTTTAGTCGGGGAATACCATTTAAATTTGTTTTGTATCGGGATAAAATAGCCTTTAAATCCTTTGTTACAAATGTATTAGTCTGTGATCTAGGGCTAGGTTAAAATAGATCAGTGTGATGCTTTTAGGAGTTAATGCTCCCAGGCAACCAATAGGTTGACATGTTTCACCCTTTATATAGCCCATGAAGGGTCAGTAGGCTTTCCTCAGGACCTCGTTTTTACCCTGCTTTTTGCAATTGCTAATTTTCTGTGCAGTTAAATAGTGAAAAATATGAAAAATATGCACATAACCATACAGACCATATTTATAGGACCGTTTCCTTGTATTGTTGTAAATGACTTGTTTTTTCAACAGATATCATAGGGGTCCAGGGGAGGACCGACTCTGTATTCACACATTCATCATGTGTACACGTCCGCTCGTGCTCTTAGCGTCTCCCTGTGTCCCTCCACCTCAAGAGTGCAATCAATCTGCAGTGCAAATGTGAGCGCCTGGCCCGGCGTGTGCGTTTTTGTTGTGGGGGGTTGCGACCCTCTGTGACTACTTCTGGTGGTTTGCTGGTAAGAGTCCACCTGGCAACTACCTAGTCCGGTGCCCTCTTGAGGTGGAGTTGAGTCCCCCATGCCCTGATGAAATTGCCACGAAATTATCGGCAATGAAACATGTCCGCCGTTCAGGTTAAAGTAGTCTAAGCATGTCATTATTGTTTTAACTGAGTGCGTACGCAATCAAAAATTAAAGATCTGTGTGAAAGGTGTCTGTAATTCAATTTTATCCTGAGGAGAGTACATTTGACCTCCTTTGCACTGCGGGGGCTTTTAGATGTTAGATAAATATCACTTTAATTGATACACCTTTCACATGACTAGGATTTAGGTCAAGTTTTTCTGTCAGTAAAGTGCCAATGATGACAGAGTGAGCTAACTGGTGAGTACCTACCAGTAGCTACATGGGTGTTGCTTACGTTAGGCACTTTCGGACCCACTTCACACTTTTTTTTAGACTTCGTTAATCTTTATTAGTGACTGTAGAATGATGGGCACCCGACCTCTTTTGGGTGGGTTGATTTTAATTTTATTAATCTAAGAACACATGGGGGGCATGACTAGGTAGACAGCCTTGTTTCACTGTAGAAGAGCAGGTGTGACGCTCTTTTAAAATTCGATATAGATGTGTTTGTATATAACCAGGTCCTTGTTATTGGAATTGTACACTTTGGCACTTTCTGCATACTCTCATAGAATGGCTGTCCTTTGGGTCTTGGATGGGAGTGAGAGGTATCTGCGTCATGTAACTTCGGGATGAGAACTGTGCTTCTGAGGTTTGGTTTGGGGCAGAGAAGTATTTCCACTTTAGTATTTATGTGGGCAGAAAAGTATCTGCCTCTCTGCCTCGGGGAGGACCTTGTGGCATGGCCACCTGTGTGGTGGTAAGTTGACTTGAGAGTTGACTGCAAGTCTGGCAAATGGGTGACTGGTGTCTGTGTTTAGATGTGTGACAGACCAAGTACCCTGGAACGCACTAGTGCCACGTAATGCATTCTATTTCTTCTGTACAAGCTACGTATCACGTTTTAGGAAACTTTGAAAGGATCGTATGGTGTGTCCATTGAAATCTCAATGCTTAGAGACCCCTGTGGCGGATGTGCAATATTCTTTTGTGAAGGTTCTGCTTGAATGTATGTTTTATTTTGTAGGTTCCAGGCAAGAATGGCAGCCAGCCATCTAATATTTTTGTCTTTGTGTGCAGCTTCACCTCGTCAATCTGATCTGTGAAGCAGGAAATAAAAGTGATTTATCTGGGCCCAGCTCCCATGATTAATTTGAAGCGTGAGATGTGAAACTTTGACCTACCATCCTTTCTCAAGATTCTCTGTCACTTGTCCAAGGCCCTGTTTGGCACAGTATTCAATATGATATATTTTGACCAGAGAGAGATTTTTTTTTAAATTTACAAATTGCACCTCTTAAGTACTGATGAAGTTTGGACTTGAGGGCCACTTGAATTCTGCGATTGTGCGGCTGCAGCGTTTTTTTGCATAGTTGTAGATTTCCCACATTTGTCACATAATCCACCATCTGCCACGTAATCTACAGATTTCAACAAACAGTTCAAAAGTTAATAAAAATGCAGCGACACTTGTTGCAGCGCAGTGGAAAGCCCTTTGCAAAGCTTAAGTGGTCGTCTTTCTGTTGCTCATTGCTAGATGTGGGTGCTATACTGGTACTAATGAGGTGCGGTCAATACCAAGACAGCTGCAACAAGTGTAAACATTTCAAAATAATGAAGTAATACTATTAAAAAATGTGCCGCATTACGCTGCATAATTTGCTTTTTCTGGTTGCATAATTTACTGAACCCTGCACATAATTTGGCTGTTCCCTGCCGCATAATTCCAGTGGCCCTAGTCATTGCAAGCAAGCGATATTGGGTTTTAGCTCACCAGGCTTTGGCCTTAAAGCATGGATCCAGATTGATATGGTATATTGCTTCGTAATCAAAAGATTACTGCTCATTTGTCAGACTGGATCCATAGGTTGTTCCCAGTTTTACAAAAAGGCAAACTGTGAAGCAAATGTAAGGAGATTCTGTTTAAGTTTGAAATCGGGTGGTCTCCTCTTTTGTGTACTATAGAGGGTCATGGGATGGGAAGAAAGCAAATGATCAATTGTGCCTATGTTTACTTTGGTGTTCCACAGGGATCTGTTCTGGTCCTACACGCTTCTCACTTTGCACTCTTCCCCTCCCTACAATGATGTCTGTTGGTTGATGCAAATCCTCTATGTTGGTCTTGTTGAAGATATCACTGCTCAACTGCTGACCAATCAGAACTTGCGTTCATCTTCTTCTCTCTTTTTTCATTATAATACACATTTGCTCCTGTTTTACTTGCTCCCCTTTTATTGTCAACCCTAGTTTCACGTCCTATATATAGTCTTTAAATGTTCATTATCCGGCTCCTCCTCCTTATTTATGCTCTTTGTTTTCTCTTTATAATCCTTTTTGATCCCTTTGCTCTGTTCTTCGTTCTTGTTCTATATTCAATAGCCTTCCTGTGCTTGTTATCTCATAAATGTAGAAGTTCATCATTTAAACCTAAATTAAAAAGCAATTGAAAGATCAGCTCTTGGCATCATTTAACCACCTTGGACCGTGTGTTCATAAGCTTTTCTTTGGTTGACGTTTTAGTTTTGCAACTTTCTTGAGTTGGACAGCACTTTGGATAGAACCACTGTTATAAGTAATTCATTTATAATCGTAGGTGGCTCTTGGAGACCTACTCCTGACCAAACCGTACCAACTCTCCAAACCAGAATGATACACTTGAACATGTCTTTTTCTCTGTTAGGAAAATTCTGGAAGCATTTGGGGTCATTCACCAACTCCTTAAAAGTAGCCTAAAATTGTTACATTATGTAAATGTATGTGTGTTTTCATACTGGAACCAATCAATCAATCAATCCGGGAATTCCCGTGAGGGTCCTAAGGCGCTAAGGGGGGGTCCACAGATCTGTTTAGCCGACGAGCCAGGTCATGAGGGTCTTTCTGAAGATGCATCTGATGTCTGCCGGTAGCTCGTTCTAGGGCTTGGCTACAATGGGAGAGAAGGATCTTCCGCCTGCTCTGTGGATGCGTGGCGTTTCTGCCAGTGCGAGGTTGGAAGATCAGAGGTTTCTTTTGGGTACGTGGAAGTTGATTCTGTTGTTGAGGTATTTGAGTCTGTTGTTGTGTAGGCATTTGTAGGCGTGAGTGAGGATTTTGAAGGCGACTCTTTTCTCCACGGGGAGCCAGTGGACATTACGTAGGTGTTGGCTGATGTGTTCATGCCTGGGGATGCCGAGGACGAGTCTGGCGTCGATGTTCTGTATTGTCTGGAGTTTGCAGAGCAGGGACTTGTTGATGCTCGCGTAGAGTACGTTTCCATAGTCCAGTCTGTTGGTGATGAGTGCGTGGGTTACTGTCTTCCTTGACTCAGGGGGGGATCCACTTGAAGGTCTTGCGGAGGATGTGGAGGGTGTTGAAGCAGCTGGAGGTAACGGCATTGACCTGTTGGTTCATGGTGAGTGATGAGTCGAGTACGATGCCGAGGTTCTTGGTGTGGTCTGAGGGGGTAGGTGGGCTTCCAAGGGCAGTCGGCGACCATTTGCTGTCCCATGCAGAAGGGGTGGTACAAAGGACGAGGACTTCTGTCTTCACGGCGTTAAACTTCAGGCAGCTGATGGTCATCCAGACTGCGACATCTTGCATTCCTTTCTGGAAGTTGAGTTTGGCAGTGGTGGGGTCTTTGGTGAGGGAGAGGATGAGCTGGGTGTCATCGGCGTAGGATACGATGTTGAGGCCGTGTTGTTGGACGAGTGCTGCGAGGGGGACCATGTAGATGTTGAAGAGGGTGGGGCTCAGTGATGAACCCTGTGGGACTCCGCAGGTGATTTTCGTTGGGTCAGAGAGGAAGGGTGGGAGTCTGATCCTTTGACTTCTTCCGGTGAGGAATGATCGGATCCAGTCCAGGGCTGTTCCTTGTATGCCTGTGTCGTGTAGTCTGGCGACTAGGGTGCGGTGGGAGACGGTGTCGAAGGCCGCTGATAGGTCGAGTAGGATGAGGGCTGCGGAGTGGCCTTGGTCCAGGAGGGTGGGAATGTCGTCTGTGGCAGCGAATAGGGCGGTCTCTGTGCTGTGGTTGCTTCGGAATCCGGACTGGGATGTCTCGAGGACGGCATTCTCTTTAATGAATTGTGTCAGTTTCCTGTTGACTGTTTTCTCTGCAACTTTGGCTGCTAAGGGGAGGAGCCAGCTGGGCCGATAGTTCTTGAGGTCGGTGGGGTAAGCTGTGGGCTTCTTGAGCAGGGGTCTGACTTCTGCGCGCTTCCAGTTGTCTGGGAAGATGCCTGTTTTGAAGGTGGTGTTGATGGTGCGTTGTAATTCGGGTGCGATGGTGGCCGCGGCTCTGTGGTAGATGTGAGGGGGCAGGGGTCAGTGGGGGCCCCGAAGTGGATCCTTTTTATGGTCGAGGCGGTGTCTTCAGCCGTGATCGGTGTCCAGTTGGAGATTGGGGGCTGGCTGGTGTTTCTGGGGGGCGGGGGGCAGTCTGTGGCACCTGGTGGATGGTCGACGAAGTTGTTGTGGAGGTTTTTGATCATGAGGTGGTAATAGGTTCCAAGCTTGTCGCAGAGGTCTTGGGATGGGGTGATGTCTATGGCTTCGCTGCGTGGGTTGGTGAATTCATGAATGACACTGAAAAGTTGGAGTTGGCCAGGTTTTTGTTGTGGATGAAGTTCCTCTTGGTGGCTCGGATCTGGTTGTGGTAGTCTGCCATGGCGTCCTTGTAGGTGGTGTGGTTTTCGGTTGTCTTTGTGTTTCTCCAGTTCTTCTCCAGGCGTCTGAAGGTGCGTCTGGCTTCTTGGAGAGCGGTGGTGAACCAGGCGGCTTTCCTGGGCCGTTGTCAGTCGGGGTTGCGTAGCGGGCGAGCTCGTCTGCACAGTTGGAGATCCAGGTGTGGAGTTCTATGGCTGCGTCATTTGCGTCGGGTTCCCAGGTGTGGTTGTCTCGGGTGAGGGTGGAGTAAAGTTGCTCGTCAGTAACCATGCTCCAGTTCCTTCGTGGTGGGCGTGAGGCTGGTTTGGGTTCCTTAGGTTTGTTGATGGCGAAGTGTATGCAGTGGTGGTCGGTCCATGGAGGCTGCGTTGTGTGGCTGAATTGGACACTCTTTCCTGCTGCAAACCAATGTCTGTAATGCAACCTGAGCACACAGCTCACTGCATTTCCTTAGTAAGCTCACCCCTAAAGTAAGAGTTTGCTTTAATGATCCTTGTATACAGGTTTGAAAAACTTGTACAGATTTATACAAACCTTGCCTTAATTTCAGACAATCCTCTTTCACAGATCCACACAGTGGTACTGTAAGCTGGCAGCCAAAGAATTTGTATGTCTTGGGGTTACTTGTACAGTGTACAAAATAAACATAAGAAGTTGTTATAATTGACCCCATTCAATATGTCCTGTACGTCCATAGTTCAGTGTCCACTGTTTACATTCCTGCTTGGTATTATTTGGTTAACGGGGTATGGTAATGGATTGGCTCAAAATGGGAATGAGCCGATGGGGTGTGGCCAAGAACATGGCCGGGTAGCTGCGTTATTCGCGAGCTCTGCTGGCCCCAGACTTTATCCTGATCCTTGACGCCTTAAAATAAAGTGAACGTTGTCGGAAGACGGCAGCAGTCGAGGGGGCACCCGCGGAGGTGTGTGGAGGTCCTTTCAGCCGAGATCTGAGGCTTTGTTGGCATGGCATCCGATACGTGCCTCAGCAGGATGGCGGCTGGCTGGGAGTGACTGGCGGTGCAGGCCAAAGCAGAGTCGTGAGTTCCGGGTGCGAAAGTGGTGCACCCCGTGCAGTGACGGCCGCGGCGGCTACGGGTGGCGCCGACACACCTCCCCACCCCTCCCAGCAGCAGTGAAGATTGAGGCCCACAGTCCACCTCAAGGGACCCCGGCAGCAAAGCGTGGCTGCCGGAACCTGCTGCACGGCGTCTGAGAGGAGGGGGACCCTCTCTGGTAACAGAATGACTCCTGCGACCTGAGCAGACCAGACTGCGGCTTGCCCCCAGTAGAAGAGACGGGTAAGAGACTCGGCGAGGGGGAGGTTGGCGCGCCTATTCCTCTTATCCCCACCGAAGTGAAGCAGCCTCGCAGTGGGCTGGAGGCATCAGCTCTTCTGAGGCCGGGCGACCTGGGACACTGCCAGAAGCGGTGCGGAGCCGCTGGACTGCTGGCAGATTTCTTGAAGAGCTAGGCCCATAGTGAGGAGGGCTACAGACAGGCCCCCCGCTTGTGTTTCCCTGACAGCGGTCCCCGCATTAAGGACACCTCTCCTGGTAGGCTTGTGAAGGCCGCAGAGACCCTTGGCCAGAGCGTGTTGCACAGAGGATTGTCTGCGGCGGTATTGGACGCCAACAAGTGTCCGCCGCGGTGCGGCGCACAGTTGCCACCCACGCTGAGTATGCAGATACTGCTCAGTGACAAGGAGCTGTTTGGGGCAAAGCGGACTGGTGAGAGGGGCAGCGGGCCATCCTGACTTTGTACCGGTGTGGTGTGCCGCCGCCTACATAGCCCTGCAAGGTACCCAGCGGGCTGGTTCTTCCAACCGGTTGGGGTGCTACTGGTTCCTGGATCGGTGAAGTGGCACCACTATATACGGAGAAGAGCCCAGCGAGACCCCTCCACTTCTATTTGGTCCACCACTTTGTGAGGCGTGAAGAGACCTCTGAGGCCCCACGCAAGGGGTTATTGTCACACTGAGAGTTCCCCGATAGCTCAGGTGGAGCCGCGCAGGGAATCTGCCCCAGGCGACTAAGGTGGCTGCTGGGACTGGGAGAGGTGGATGGCCGCAGCCGGCTGACAGAGCACCCAAGATGGCTAGAGATAAGGAACCTAAGACATCTAAACAAGGGAAGCTGGACCGCTTTACCAAAGTCCTTCCAGCGACGGAAGGAGTGGAGGGAGGTCCTGCCCCCCTCCCAGATGCGGACACAATCCTGCAGGCCATGCATGCACCCCGAGAAAGCCTTGAAGGCAAGATGGCAGAAATACGAACCAAGGTTACGTTACTGCGCCAAGACCTGCGAAGGGTTTCGAAAGGGTCACAGAGGCAGAACAGTGCGTTTCGAAATTAGAAGACCCCTCGCAATCCACACGTATGGAACTGGTGGGACTCATGGCGACTGTGAAGGAGGTGGCCTGGAGAGTCGACGATGCCGAAAATAGAGCCCGCAGAAACAATCTGAGATTTATAGGTTTTCCGGAGAATGCGGAACGCTCTGATCCGGGACAGATCCTGCTGACGTTTCTTAGAGACTATCTCCTGGAGACACAGTTTTCATCATGTTTCGTCATAGAGAGAGCGCATCGAATGCCCAATGTCCGGCCGCCACCGGGAGCCTCCACGCCCCCCCCCCCCTCCCGCCGAGCACTGATAGCCCGATTCTTGAATTTTCAGGACCGAGATCTCATACTCTGAGAAATACGCAAGAAGGGGGAGATCAAATACGAAAACACAAGAGTGATGGTGTTCCCGGATTACTTGCGAGATGTCCAAAAGCAGCGACGCACCTTTGATCCCATCAAGGTGAAACTTCGAGCCCTCGAGATCCAGTACATGTTAATATTCCCAGCCCAGTAAAAGTTATCCTTCAAGATACCACACAGTTCTTCCAGACACCAGAGGAGGCATGGTCCTGGATCGAAGAACGGCCTCGGCTGCGGCGTGGATCGACAGCGGCTGTGGCATTGTCTACTGACAAACGACCGAGCCCCAGCATGGAACGACCTAAGGGAAAAACGGCAGAGACGAGTGCTGTCATGGCTACGTCGGGGAGGTCCCAGAGGCAGAAGGAACAGGGAGCCACCATATCGGACACGGATAACGACACTGCCCAGGTGCACATGTCTTGGCCCGATATTCCTGGAGAAGACCCCCGACTGCTGCAGCGTCCAAGCAATGGCGAAGAGGAATAACGAATTGAGGCCAGACGCCCACCTAGAGACGTTGTGAGATTCCCGAGGCCTGATGGACATTTGGGACCCTTGGCCCGATAACGGGAAGTATACAGTGTGTTGTTGTTATTGTGCTATCATATAGTTGAATTACTAGGGGAGTGGGGGGTGGGGGGGGGAATACAGACCTCTGGGTGGTTTACCCGTGCCAGTATTATCATGTTGATGCATTTGGGGGTGGTGGGGGTGCCTTCAGAGTGTGGGGAGGGGGTGTTTTGGACACTGCAGAATGTTCTGAAGTATGTCTACTGGGAAGGGGGGGTAGTTTTGTTCAGATAGCTTTCATGAATACCGATACTGGGCACTATATGGGCGCTGTTGGGAACTCTGGGTGGGAAGGGCACGCTTTGACTCTCCTTCCACAATGGTTTCAGTCCGTTACACAGTGCTGAAGTGGAAAGCCAATGGGTTGGAGAACAAAATTAAAGGGGGGTTAGTATCCAATTACCTTAAAAGGCTCAAACCGGATGTAATATTCTTACAGGAAACACATCTCATGGGCCCACACTGTTCATTTTTGGGTAGGGGGTAATACACCACCTTGGCACACGTGGGCTTCACCTGAGGTTCAAGGGGAGTGGCAAGCCTCGTTAAGAAATCACCCCCCTTCCGAGTCACTCGACAATGGCAGGACCCTGATTATTATGAAATCTGTTTATTAGCATTTGTTGATATAGACATAACATACATCATGAATGTAATATCCCACAAGCAATGAGTCCGGTACTCAGAGGAGTATCCGCTAATTGTGAACGTGGTGAGCCGCAAGATCCAGCGCCACCACGAGGCGTGGATTGATGCAATCAAGTAAGTATCAGGGCCACCGCCCGCAGTTTAACAGATTCATGTAACAGCCGAACTTAGAACAAAGAAGATAGGTTAAACAACAGAAGTCCATCAGAAACAACAGCAGCAGGTTCGATCTTAGACCATACGACCCTCAGGATACCCCCCCCCGGTCCACCCCCCCCCCCCAACCCCGGCCCCCCCATCACCCGCGACATGTCATACTATGAGAGGCAAATGTCAGTGTCCGCACATCCTCCCGGTTCGGTTAGGACCTCCCCGTCAGTCCCCGGAGTGGGTCTCCCAGGCTCACCTCCATTCCCCTCCCCACCAGGGAGTGGCACCGCAGTATGTGTCCCACAGAGTCTCAGGGCATCCCCATCCAGCCGCATCAGGACCTGCACGTGTACGTCCCATTGACTCGCTATGGGTGTGAGTCTGAGGCCTAACGTTTCCTCTCGCAAGAGAGCCGTGCCCTCCGCCCCCGCCACACTAGCAAGGAACTCCGCCACGCCTGCGCCCGAGGGGGTTCAGTCGCCTTCCAGCACTTGGTAATTAACCGCTTCGCCACAATCAGGCCCAGATCGAGGAAGCGACAGGCAACCTTCGTGGGGGGGAGTCCTACGAAACAAGTGTAACAGACAGGCGGGCCAATCTCGCTGCGCCAGCGGACCGGCGCAAGTACGTAGCGCTCCATGCACCGTACGCCAGTATGAGTCGAGCGCTGGGCAGCTCCATAGCATGTGTACTAGTCCAGCATCCAGAGCCCTGCAGCGTGGGCATTCAGCGTCCGCCCGGTGGAAATAGCGATTAATGGAGTCGGGAGTGAGATATGCTCTGTGCAGTATGAAGTACTGGATTTGGCGAAACCGCAGATTCCTGGGGATCCGTGTGGGCCCCCGTAGCGTATCCCTCCATTCCTTGTCGGTCAGGGGACGGTCCAAATCCACTTCCCATTTACCCCGTAGCGGAGACAGGTCCGCCGCCACCATCACGCGCAATGAGGCCGCGAACCAGCGAATCATGTGGCCGCCCCGTCCCATGACGTGAAGGTACTGCATCATGAGGTGTTGCGCCGGTTCCTCCTGAAGAGCACCCCACCGACTCGTCAGCGTCGCGACCAGCGAGCGGTGACGGAGGAACTGACCGGCCGGTAACCCCGTCTCCTCCGCCAGCTGGGCGAACGGTATAAGCGCACCGTCGCGGTAGAGGTCCCCCAGCGTGCAAATATCCGCCGCGTGCCAGTCGGCAAGCTCTGCCGAGCGCAGTATCCCTCGACCGCTAGGTGAACCCTCAATCGGCATGGCAGGGGCATATGGGGTATGTGACCGAGTCAGGTAGAGGGCTCGCCGATAGCACCGACAGGCCACCGCCACTAGAAGGGGCCCTGGCTTGGTCGCTCTGGCCGTCGGATGAAACAACGCGATGACATCCGTCAGGGGGAGCGGTGGCTCCACGGACGCCGTGTCGTCCCTTTCCCGGTCGGCCAGCCACCTGGCCACCCATTGCAGCTGTGCTGCTAGGTAATAGTGCACAAAACAGGGCATCGCAAGTCCCCCCTGACCCGTGGGGAGGTATAACTTAGAGAGCGCCACTCTGTGTCGTGCGGTGCCCCATACAAAATCCCGAAGGGAGCGCTCCAGGGCGGCGAAGAAGGACGCCGGGATATAGGTCGGCAGGTTAGCAAAATAGTAAAGGAGTCTGGGCAGGGCCACCATTTTGACCAGTGCAATGCGACCTGTGACCGCAAGGGGAAGGGTGCCCCAGAAACGCATCTGGGCCCTGATCGCCGTCACCGCGCTGCCCAAGTTACCCTCCACTAAGTCAGCGGGTCGCCGGTACACCTGAATGCCCAGGTAACGGAAGGTGTCTGGCTGCCACCGGACAGGCACACCTCCCAGTTGAAACCGGGGGTCCAGGGTATCATCACGGAACGGGTAGAGACACGATTTGGCTGCGTTCACCTTTAACCCGGAGAGTGTTGCAAACTCCGTGAGAACCCGTTCAAGGTCCCCTGAGATATTCGCCACATCCCGCACGAAGATCAAGAGGTCATCCGCGTACAAGGAAACCTGGTGGGTGGCGTCGCCCATTGGGATGCCGTCCGTCAACACCCCCCGCAGGGTGGCTGCCAGGGGCTCGATGGCAAGCGCGAAAAGGAGGGGTGAAAGGGGGCACCCCTGCCTGGTACCTCGGCCAACCGAGATGGCCTCGGAAACGTACGGGCCAGTTCTCACCCGGACCACAGGGTTCTTATAGAGGAGCGCCGCCATTTGCAGAAACCCAAGGCCTAGTCCGTAATGTGATAGGGTTGCCACCAGGTAGCCCCATTCCAAGCTATCGAAGGCTTTCTCGAGGTCTAACACTAGACAGCCCGCCCGTGGCCAGTGCTGTGCACCGTGTACGGCGACACGGAAGAACCGGCGAAGATTAAGCGAGGTACTGCGCTTCGGCACAAATCCATTCTGGTCCCTGTGCACCAGCACAGGCACGGTGGGGGCCAACCGCTCCGCTAGGACCTTGGCCAGGATCTTGTAGTCGGTGTTGAGGAGGGCGAGGGGGCGATAGGACCCTAGATGAGTAGGATCACGCCCGACAATGGCAGGACCCTGATGGCACATATATAGCAGTTCAGTGCACCTGGAACCACGTGACGTGGGTACTTATTAGTGTCTACGTGCCTCCAGCAACGTACGCTGGATAAGTTGATGGAACCCCTATTGCAGTCCAGCTCTGCCACACATATTATTGGGGGGGAATTTAATGATGTGAGTGATCCTTCTTTGGATTGTACACTGACTCGAGCCGGGTTGCACAAAGCTACTGCCCTGTCAAGGTTCCCGGCGGCCTTGGGCTAACTGACCTCTGGAGGCGCCACCACCCATCTACACGTGCATACTCATACTTTTCTGGGGCTCACAGGGTGTTTTCAATGTTGGACTACCTCTTTGCCCCAGCTGGAGAGGTTGAGCAAGTTGAAGAAATTGAATATCTGGCTTGGGGTATTTCAGATCACTCGCCACTCTACCTGCGGGTGGGAAAACGTGGGGGAGGTCAAGGTACTTATTGGAGACTGAATGCGTAGGCACTAAAAAAGGGAACAGTGGTAAAAGAACTTAAGGTAGAAACTGAGCTAAATTTTAAGGAAAACGTCGGCTCAGTACAGTCAGCCCTTACCCTCTGGGAGTCCTTTAAGGCAGTGTTGCGTGATCGGGCCCAAAATATTATTGCCCACAAAAAGAGGCGGGAAACCCAAGAGATTGTAGAGATGGAGCGCAGGCTAGTGGACCTTGATGATAATGGTTCCCCCACATTGAGCGACCATATCCTCCGTGAAATTGATGTCACCAGAAGGAAATACCAGACACTGGTCACTGAGGAGGCACGGGCACACCTACTCGCAGTTCAACATAGACTATATGAGACGGGAGATAGAGCAGGCAAACTGTTGGCATGGCTGGGCCGGAAGGAGCAAGAGTCGAGGAAGGTTACATCCATTAGGGGTCAAGGCCATACCTGCACCACACCCCAGGACATTGCAGGGGCCTTGGCCCGTTACTACTCACCACTCTATGCACCACAGACGCTAATGGGTGAAACACAAATAGCTCAATATCTCAAAGAGATTGAACTCCCTTGCCTCGCACAAGCCGAGAGGGATAGACTAGAGGACGATATTACCCTGGCAGAAGTCATAGAGGCCATTGGTCGACTAAAGACCGTGAAAACCCCGGGACCCACTCGGCTCCCGGGGGAATTTTTTAAGGCACACAGTACCCTATTAGCTCCACATTTACTTACAATGTTTCAGGCTTCCAAGGAAAGCGGAACGCTCTCACCGGACCTAAGAATGGCAACGGTGGTGGTGATACCCAAAATGGGGAAACCCCCGGACGAGTGTGGGTCTTACCATCCCATCTCATTGTTAAACATAGAAACCAAGATACTGGCTACCATCCTTGTGACACGTCTCTTAACTGTCATCACCTCCCTGATACACGGAGACCAATCCGGCTTTATGCTAAAACGAGCCACACGCTATAACCTGAGATGCGTGGCTAACTGGATGGATGCTATCCGAGATCGAGAAGAGGCTCACCTGCTCCTGTCACTCAACGCTGAGAAAGCGTTTGACGCCGTCCATTGGCCTTTTATGAGATGCACTTTGGAGAAATTCGGATTTGGCCCTGAGTTTAGGGAATGGGTGGCGCTATTATACACGAATCCAGAAGCTAGAGTTCGGGTGAATGGTGCTTTCTCAAGCACCTGGCCGATTCACAGGGGGACTAGGCAGGGATGCCCCCTTTCCCCCTTACTGTTTGCCCTTATACTTTAACCCTTGGCCTATGTCATCAGAGCCATCCCGGGGCTGGGTGGTTTCGTGGATGAAGCCCATCTGCTGGATGAAGAACGCACATCACTGTATGCGGATGACATTCTGTTATATGAGATACTCCCTCAAACTCTTCAAATTTTTTAGGTCTATGGGCGCCAGACCGGGTATAGGATCAACTGGAGTAAATCCACCTTATAATGGGGGTTTGGCCCTTCCGGACATTAGGGCATACTATAAAGCATCTCATCTCATTGTAATCAATGAATGGATTCACGCGTTCTGGGGACCTCCCGACGTATAGGCTGGAAAGACTACAGTTCAGGGAGAATACACACCTGCACTATCTCTACGGAGGTAAGGGAAGTAGCTGATTATTACAGACAACCCAGAGGACGCTGGAGGCGTGGAAAAGCGCTGAGCGGCTGATGAACTGGGACCAAAAACCAACCAGAGACACACCTGTATGGGAGGGGAATAGATTATCAGAGATCAGAAAGTTCAGGGGTTTTTGACAATGGGACCTAGTTAGTATCTCCAAAGTGGGGTATTTCTTGGAGAAAGGGGTATTGGCCTCCTTTCGCTCACTCCAAGTCAATTATCAGCTCCATGACACTCAGGTGTATGCCTACCTCCGTCTGAAGTATGCATGGGTGGCAGAAGGGCTGGATAGAAGGACAATACCGGAATATGCCCCGTTAGAGGGTCGACTCCTACAGGAGGAGATCCGAGCTAAAGCTATTTCATATACCTATAAAACGTTACTTAATAACATGCCGGACAAATTAGGTCCCCTCTGAGCTAAATGGGAAAGAACCACTGGGCTCATGGACGATCTTGACTGGGAAGCGGCACTCTTGCATCCACGTGAGGTGGCAATTAAACTACGGTTGCGCCTCATCCAATACAAAATACTGAACCAAGCCTATTTTGACAGGGCAAGATTACATAAAATAGGGAGAGCTCCGAATCCAGATTGTCTTAGATGTCACACGGAAAGTGGAACATTTATACACACCCTTTGGGAATGTAATACAGTCCGAACGTACTGGGGAACGATTGTGGCAGAGCTCAATAATATATTAGGAATCCAACTGGAGCTGGAACCAAAGTTTCTTCTTCTGGGAATTCCTACGGAGGTGGATATCCCACGACGCAAACTCATCCTGGCCAACCTGGAGTTGGTGGTAGCCAAATGGGACATAGCTAAATATTGGGGGGCCCGCAAGTACCTACTCTGAATGAATGGAGGGCAAGTCTTCATTTGTATATGGTGGTGGAACAAGTAACCTACAAGGCTAGGGGTTGCCCGCGGAAATTTCGGAAAATATGGGCACCATGGATTGAGTACTACGATCTAGACGTGGGAGGGCGAAGAAGGAAATGGGGAATCCCCCCCCCCCCCCCCCCAGAAAGGCCGAGGAATGAGCATTGAATGATGTACTGTTTGCCTTACTACTGGTACCCACGAGCGTTGTGAACAAGACCCTGCATCCCTTTTGCGCCCAGGCTATTCGAACTTGGCCACAGCCCCACCGGCTGACGACATTTTGCCCTTCTAATTGTCTTACTATGCTGCTATGGATGGATATCCACTGTGTATTGTGTATTCATGCTTTGTTTGATGTTTTGTTTCGCAATAAAAACTAAATACAAATATTTTTTTTTAAAGGGGGGGGTGAGCCTATATATGGAGGGTTAAGAGTAGCTGCAGGTCATGTGACCCGCAATCTTTGTTTGTGTGTTTGAACACTGAGTTTCACAAATTCCCTTATTTACTTAAAAGCTTTGTTGTTTGAGGGTAGACAGAGCCATCAAGGCTTCAGCGATGTTTTGACAATTATGAACAGATGCTGGGCTTAATGATTCAGAGTTTGTGTTTTGAGAACTATCCACAAAGCCGGATTTTGTTTCAGAAGCTCACTTCAATGTAACAAGTGGATCCTGGGAGCCCTTTATAAGTTGGTTCCGTTACCTAAGATGGCTATTACATCATCCAAATACGATACCCCTGGTTCGACTTGCATCTTCATGTTTTAAAAAGCAATGCAAAGTGCTAGAAAGAAAATGGTAAAAGAATTATGGACTTATTGACAAAATGTTACATAAAAACTATTAAGTCATACCATATGCAAAATGCGAGCCCAACCACTCTGCAACCAGAATTGAGAAAGCCACTAACTGTGTAAAATAATTTCTTTCAGTATGTTACATCCAGCTGTGAAAATTCCGGGGGCGATTCTAATTAAAGCCCGCTGCAATGAAATTGTCCATTTCTTTTCAAAGAAAGTTTTGGGTATCTATGCCTCAAGTTTATACAGAACAGGGGGTCTCTCACCGTTTCAGTCATAAGAGCTACTTGTATACAGTGAAAGTCATCCCAAGCTACTAATATCTGTGCATCAGGCAGGGTTTTGGGCAGTAATGTATGAAGCCTTTATCAATTTGGAATGCCTCTTCATAGGTAAGACATAAGAGCCGTAGCTACTATGCACCAAGCACCAAGGTATTAATATTACTAATAAGTCTTCCCAGCGCCACCTGATTTATCAATGAAATAGCAGCTTTAAATCTATTTAGGAGATAATGAAGTTTCAAAATACACAAATTTTTGTCTTGAAAACACGCTTTTAAATTTTTGTTAACATAGATTAATTGAACCAACCAAAAATGTACAATTTCGTACGTTTGGATGCACACAGGAAAGCTACTTACAGGTAGGTGGAGAGCCACCAGTAGCTCACAAGCAACGTATTGGAGAAGCCTGATACAGACTCTTAAGATTAAGGACCATGGTCTGTTTACCTTCAAATATGTTGAAGCAGAGAATTTGGATTCATTAGTCAATTCAGTAAAGTCTAGTTCCCCTTTAGGGCCCTCCCCTCCTCCTATCATCAGGAAAGCCTCACTGGTCCTTTATCCAGTATTAAGACATCGGTTGAACTCTTCCATAACTTCAGCTAAAATCCCTGATAAGTGGACGCATACAGTAAAAAAAATCTTTAGATCCAGCATGCCTTCAGAATTATCAACCTATCTTAGCCCTTCCTCTACCAGCTGAGATTCTGGAGAAACATATTAATTGATAGCTGGCAAAGTATCTTGAAGAGAATTTACTCCATTCCTTTCAGTCAGGCTTCTGGCCTTGCCACAGTACAGAATCTGCCTTACTAGCTGTGTAGAAGAATTGAGAGCCACCTTCGATTAAGGTGGCACAGATGTAATCATCTTGGTGGAACTAAGTGCTGCCTTTGACACTGTTTCTTATGATACACTTCTAGTTAGGCTTTATGACTGTGAAATTATAGGACTGGCATTTAATTGGTTCTCTTCGCTTCTCAGAGGATTCTGTTTTTGAGAAGCCCTACTACTCTGATATGGCATGTGGAGTTCCACACAGCTCATCTTTGAGTCCTACACTTTTTAATGTTTATGCATCCATTGCCAGACATTATTAAACATTTTCGACTTCACACTTGTCTCTTATGCAGATGACACTCAGCTAGTTGTCTTTTCATCTCCAGACCAAGGTACGAACTCCAGCCAGCTGAGAAACTGTCATTGGTAGCAGATTGGATGGATGGATGTGTAGGAGAGTAGGGTCTGCTATCCTATGGTCACCACAAATCTTTGCTTTTGCTTCACTGGTTTTATGACTTAGTGTGGCTGTGGGCCTGCTAATCAGACCCACAGCCCTGCTGCTCTCTCCCTAAATTAATGCCAATGCACGCTAGGTGCATTACCAATTGGAACTGGTTCACCTTATTGGACCCTGTAACAGTGTACCCCAGGTACCCAGGGCATAGGTGTATCCAAGGCCTACCAGGGGCTGCAGCATGTATTATGCCACCCCTGGCCTGGCCTCACTATTTGACACAACTGGCTGATCACTCAGCTGGGGTAAGTTGGTGTAATCACCTCTTACTTAGATATAGTATATCTATATCTAACATATATGGACACATGGTAACCTATCTGTCACTCCTATGGCAGGCCTTAACAATCCTGGAGGCAGAGTGCTTGGTTTCATGTGTGATGGTGCTCTGGCATGAGCTGAGCCTGTCTGCAGCTTTCGGAACAACGTCCTTTAGCTGTTTCATGATATTGCCATACCATATACTCTTAAGTGCATTATGTACCTCGCGGTCAAATGCTAACTCTGGTTTGGCTTTATCAAAACATGTCGAGTAAGGTGTCATACGATTTGGAATACTACCCCCCCCCCGCCAATTCTGGCGACGGGGGTAGCATTCCACCCTTCTAGAGGGACACAACATGTACCTAACCTGAAACCCGGGTAAAGTTAGACAGAGCCTCAGCATCACAAAATGGATGCTGCCACCACAGACACAAGTCTGCCCTCCTGCTGCTGGGAATCCTTCAAGCTTGGGAGGTGCTTGCACCACCCCAGACAGGATTTTGTGTAGTGGGTTAGGGAGGGCTGAATAGATTGAGACATGCCTCGGGCACACAAGGTGTCCCTGTGCATATGCCAGTTCAAACCGGAGCTGGGGCTCCCCCAGCCCCAGTCCTGGCGCGAAACTGGACAAAGGAAAGGGGGTGTAACCGCCCCCCTTCCTGGTCCCACCCAGAGGAGGGACCTAGTAGGTAATCCGGCCCCTAGATTTGGAATAAGAGTAGGAGCTGTGTCCCAAGACTTCAGATCATCCTGAAACTCGACTTTAAAAAGAAGAACTACTGGACTTCGACGTTCTGCTGCACAGAAGACTGAATAGAATCTCCCTTGTGGCCAAGGAGTGACCACCCTGTGAATACAGGCACCATCCAGCAACTCAACGACTGCTTTGCCGCTGCCTCCCGCCGGAGACCGAGCCCAGAGCCCGACAAGACCCAGACTTCCAGACATCTCTGAGCCAGATCCACAGTCCCTGCAAAGAAGAGACCCGTGGAGGCACCGAGAGACGTGGGACCGGCCATCTTGGAACGTCCACGACAAGCTGACTGCGCAGCACCTGATGCATCCTCAACGCTGTGCTTTGGGTCCTGAGAAGCCCCAACACCGAGCAGCATTTGCACCAAAGACCAGCCCTCCAGCATCCACGAGATCTGCGTAGGGCCCTTTTGCTTTTTGCCACTCGACGCGTCATCCCGGTTACTGGCCCGTTGGCTAGTGGCCATCTTGGCGATGAAAACTACAACTAACACTGCTGGTCTGGTTGCTCCAGACTGGCCCTTGCTCCTGTGAAAAGGAGCAGCCCCTCTGACCTTGCTGGCCAGAGCACCAAGCTTTCCTCGATTCCTGCGTGGCTTGCATTAGCCAAGGCCTGTTTGCTCCGATCAAGAAGCCGACATCGCCATCAGCTAGAGCCTTCGTGGGACAGCTCGTGAGTGACTCCTGGACGTCGTCGACCTCTTCACTTTCACGTGGCTGCAGAGACCAGCTTCTTTTCTTCACCTGTATGCACCCGACATCGCCTGGTTCCTTCCTGGTGCCACGCCGGTCACTGGCTAGTGACTTTGAACATTGTCCCCTCTGCTTGCAGGTCGTCTACTCTTCAGATCCATCCTTGGATCCACCAGAACTCTTCCTGCCCGGCCGCCTGCAGCATCTTCATCATCCTCAGGCTCCATAGACCTGCACGACGAAACCCGACGCACTTTGACCCCTATGCACTCGCTTCCTGTGGGTGAGGTAACGCTGGCACTCCGGTGCTCCTGGGTAGAGAAACATCTCTAGTGTCTAGGTTTCAAGTTGTTAGGTTCTGGTCCATCCGGAAGACTCCTTTTCCTTTAACTTTGTGACTTTTACACACCCATTGAAATCAATAGGTGCACGCGTGTAACTTTTAACACTGCACACGCATCCTGTGGGCCTCCTGGTCACTAACTACAGTTAGCTCCTTGTCGTCCCAGCGATTCCCAAGGCCCTAGGCCTTCTTTCCTTTCTATTTGTGGTTCTTCTACCACTATTTTAGTGTATGGTTTAGCTGGCCACCTGGCCCATCCATAATTGTGCAACTTTTCTATATTTAAACACTGCCTTGTTTTAAACGAATGTGCTTCTGTGCTCATAAAGAGTATAGGGGATACTTTTAGTAAATAAATACATATATATTTTGAATATATATCTGTGTGGTGTCCTTTCATTTGGTATTCAAGGAGGTTACATATGGTAAAACAGCTGGCTTCACATGCCCTCAAGAGTTTAGCCTGCAGACTGCACTGTCCACGCTACCACTAGGATAGCTGGTCTATCAAGGTTGACTTCAACCACCACCATAAGGGTTGTTTGGCATGGTACAAGGTGATCACTAGAATTAGTGAGCAGCATATACCAGGCCAACTTCTCACAGGATGGATGCTGCCTCAAGCTAAATGTGAGGGAAAACAGAGGTTTTGAGGGTAGGGACCAACTCACAATATTGGACACTGGCTTGGTGGCCTTCCACCTTAGGCCCTTTGTCAAAGGCTTCAATAAAGAATTTTGGGGCGTGGTTTGATTACCTGCTTTCCTTCGAACCCCACATCCAAAAGTTATTAGTATACTGCTTTGGCCTGTTAAGAAATTTAAGAAAAAGTCTGTGGATCCCTTCTCCCTCTCAAACAGAAATCAGTGATGCCGGCAAAAATCACATCATGGTTGGATTTTGGAAATATAGTCTATCTGGGGATCATCCAAAATGCAGTTGCATGACTACTGCTCCACAATAGCAAGAGAGCATTTGTTTCTGGTCACCTTGCCTGACTCCTTTGGTTAGCAGTTGAATTGAATTGCATTGAATTGAATTTGCTTTGCTTTTCAATCTCTGCAAGACACTCTATTTCAGGCATTTGGTTAAACCACAAATCCCCTCTAGAGCACTAAGATCTTTAAACCGAAAGTTAGCCTCTATACCCAGAGTTCCTAAAATAAGACAAGAAGTTTTATTTTTCTCTTATTTAGCCTCCAGACCTTGGAGCTCACTTCCTTATCATCTCTGTTCCATCCCATCACAGATGAAGTCTAATTTAGGAAAAAATGAAATCCTGTTTTATTTTTTTAATTCACAAGTGCCTCCACATTTTGTCAGTCTGCCTTTCATTGCTGGAAAGCCTGGATCAGGCAGCTAATGTACTATACAAACATCATAAATTAAAATGTTGTACAGGTGAAGGCTGTTCTGGTTTCATTCAGATAGCTATGAAGCACATGTGGTTCTGGGGGTTGGTCTTTGCACGGAAATGGATTTTGTGTATCTTAGCATACCACCAGTATACCCACTATCTTTAGGTTGTAAGTGGCAGGCTGAGAAGGGGAAGATGCTGTGTTTGGTGGCAGTTCTCAGGAGAACAGAGTTGAGAATGTGAATGCTGAGGTGCGAGAATGAGGAAGGGCATTAGGAGGAAGGTGGTGACATAGGGTTGTGGTGGGATGTTCAGTGCTTGATTTGTAAAAAAGAATAAGTGCCAGGGTTCTCGTCAGGAGGCCACTGCAGCTTCCACCACACAATGCCCCTGCCATGCTACCAATGATAGTAACAACACAACTACTGATCATCACACTCCTACAAGTGTGACATGTCGGACTATTTAAGGCCCCCATAGCTATAAGAATGGCTTAGGCGGTAGGTAATAGTCATTTTTAATGACTATAGCATTAATAATTAACTGTAGTTGTAGTCCTCTCTAAATTTACAAGACAGTGCCACCTTGTGGCAGGCTGTCCCAAGCCCCGGTGCTGACAATTAAGTGCCGGTCCTGAGCACCGGAAACCACCGGCTCAAATTAAGCACTGGGGATGTTTTGTCTGTGGAGGTGTAGGTACGATATTTGTGACTATAGACATTCAGGGCTAGTACTGATTTAGAAGTATGAACGGTGTTGATCAAAGATAGACAAGTGAGTAAGGTCTGGAATGTAACCATTCAGCTGTTCTACTAATGTAATGCTCTGTATCCCCTCTCTTTCTCCCTTCTCTATATATGACCTTCGCCCCTTTTTCATGGTCTTATATCTCTGCTTAGTGCCTCCCTACCCTTTTCTTTTTCAGGTCCGCATTGCACTACAGTTAGAGGAGGGCTCCAGATTGCAGGAGGAATTTATCTCAAGCCAGAGTCTGTGGGATGTGCTGCACCACTTTCCACAGTCCAGGTAAGCAAAGTCTAAAAGCTGACATGTATTGAGTGCGAGAACCCTTGCATGAGCCCTCTCTGTGTCCTTAGAGAAGAGACCCACACTACAGAGTCAAAATCTGCTTGGCGTGAGTGGAGGTACAGGCCAGTTTTAGGGTGCTTCAGGGAATATTTGGTTGGTTGTAGAACTGGGGGTGCTGCTGGTCAGGATTGTAATATCTGTGTGTGGCTCCCAGAACTGAAACCGCAGCAATTCAACAGGATAGGATTGAGGTCAGTTGACTGAACTGTGTGTACATAATGTTAGCATTTTGAAACTCCTAAGACGAAATGTTTGTGGAAGAAATATTAAGCACTTTGTGACTTGCACTGCAGCGATGAGTGATTTTTGGCAAGATTACGTAAGGAGGTTACGAAATATCAACATACTATATATTGGTTGTCTCCGTTTAGCAACGTGTTGGTACAGCATGGCTGTTAAAAGCAGCTTTGCTCACTCGATAACAGGCACATCATGTGTGTGCATCTGATATGGGCCCACAGCAGGTGCGATCAATTTTTATGTGTATATTGGAACATACTACTTTTATGCACAGCACCTTTTTATGTCCGAAACCTCCGAGTCCTGTGGAACTTGGTGGGGACAGATACAGGAATCCAAAGTAGTGGAAGTGTGAGGCTGGAGCATGCTCACTGCACGTTAGTGTGGAAGTTCTGCTTCAACTTTTATAACAAATCTTTGTCTTGCTTCTGTGTTCAGGGTGTGTAGCACACATGATTTTATCAAGGAGTTTTGTTGGTTGAAGACACTCCTCGCTGTATTCTTTGTGTGAGCTCATGTTCAGGCTTGGGTTCAGTGTGATTCTCAGTGATTTGGCGGACCAGCCAAGGTTAGATTGCAGTTTAGAGAATTGATTAGCTTTAGCCACTCTTAGATCTGGGGTGTCTGTCCGTTGTTGGAGAGAAGAAGAATTTCCGGCTTTTCTTGGTTGAGTTTCAGGTGGTTGTGTGATGGCCAGTTTTGGATTTCTATGAGCGTATCATTTAGTCGGCATACGCCATCTAGAGACGATATTTCCAGGTAGAGCTGGATGTCTGCATAGAGATGGTACGGGATGTTTGTTTGAGCATGATGGAGAGAGGCTCCATTTAGATATTGAAGAGTGTAGGTGAGAAGACTGAGCCTTGGGGAACACCTCTGGTTATAGCAGTGGTAGCTGAAGTCAAGTTGTTTATTTTTATCTGTTGAGAGTGGTTATGAAGAAATTATGTGAACCATTGCAACAAAGCTGTTGGCTCCAATCCGTTGTTTGAGGGTGTTTGGAAGAAGCGTGTGGTCGACCGCGTCGAAGGCCGATAATAGGTCTAGGAGGAGGAGCAGGCAGCATTGTCCAGCATCCAGAGATTTGTGTATACCAACAACTGTATTCAGTAAAGTTATTTGGGTGCTACATCCCTTTCTAAAGCTTGATTGGTGTAATTCAAGGAAATTGTTAGTGTCGATGTGTTGGTTGAGTTGGTATAGGAAACATTTCTCAAGAATTTTTGTCATTAAGGGAAGGTTGGAGACGGGCCTAAAGTTGTTGAAGTCATCAAGGTCTGATCCTGTTTTTTTTGTTATTTTTAAGCAGTGGAGTGACTTTGCCTTATTTTAGGCAGTCTGGCATAACCCTAGTACTTAGTGAGCTGTTTATTATCATCTTCCAGAGGGGGGCAATAACATGATTAAGATCTTTTTCTGGGGAAGTCTGTGAGGTGGGAGGATGGTTTTGAATTCGCAATTAACTTAGAAATGCCCTTAGTGTGTTTGAATACTTTCCAGATTCTGGAAGTTGTGCAGGATCTGGGATTTGGTTGCACCCATTGATCTCAGGAAGGGCGATCACTGCTTAGTAGTCCGAGGAGAGAGTGGGGGAGTTTTCATCATCTGTTATGGGGGTGCGATTCCAGTGGATGCTTAAATGTGGCAGTCTAGAGAGGACTTGATCATCATGATTTTATCATCAGCGTATTTTGAAAATTTGTCACTGAGTTCTTTGGAGACCTATGTGTTTTTTTGGGTGGTTTGGAGATCTATTGTTTAATGATATTAAAAAGATATTTCAGTCGTTTTATTTTGCGTTGTCTACAGGGCTGCGGAAGAAGGCTGCCTTTTCTTTCATGATGTGATTTTTTTTATATTTCCTGCATTCTGCTCTGAGCTGATGGAGATGGGTTAAGGATAAATTTGTTCGCCAGAGTCTTTCTGCAGGTCTTAGTTGCCTTCTTTCAATGTGAGTACTTTGTAAAACTAGAACCTCGAGGTAGTGTCTTTAACCCATTGTAGTTTCAGATGGGCTACTTGTTCTAGGACAGCTGACATCATTGAGTTAAAGTGGGCTGCGAGTTATCCGTCGTCGGGTGAAGTAGTAATATTCTTACTTTCAGAGCAGCCAAGGGAATCCGGCTTATGTTTCTAGTCCACTAGAGGGTTTTCTTAGTATGAATAGTTTTTGGTTCTGCTTGGTTCATGTGGAACAGAATGATGTGGTGAACTGACCAGTCGACTGGGAGGATGTTATCAATGGTTATCACTTCGTCCTGGTCTATAATGGCATCAAGGATTGAGCCTCTGGTATGGGTTAGTTCTTTGCAGTATTGGGTAAGGTTATTGCTGAGTAATTACTGAGTAAGAGTTCATTTAAGGATTGGATTAGTGTGTTTTTCTTATCATTTCAATAGAGATTGAAGTCACCTAGGATTATGTTTTTGGCATTGGAGAGTAAGCAAGGAGTTGCCAGGTCTGATAGGTGTTCACCGAAGGAGAGAGCATTGCCAGGTAGGTGGTAGAGGAGGTGGCATTTCGTTATTTTATTGTTTTTCATCATTATAGTAGTGCTTAGATATTCAAATGTGCTGTAGGTGAAGGTGACTGTTTATGCCATAGTGATGGTATTCTTATGGATTATGGCTAAGCCTCTGCTTTGGCGATCCTCTCTGTCTTTTTTTTTTTGGGATGATTGAGAACCCAGGAGGGACTAGTAGGTCAAGGAACAAGTATTCATTAAGCCAAGTGTCTGTGATGAATGCAATATCGATGTCATGGTTGAGGATGGCAGTTCAGTTGCATGTTTGGATGCATATCTACAGTTTATGGGACAACAGTTGATATTTCTGCTGCTGTTGTGCTTCTGAGTGCCCTGGGGATATTAGTGTGGGGTGCTGGTGGTCTTGCCATTTTTTTAGGTGTTAAGATGTTCCTCCCAATACAAGTGATCACCTGAATCTTTTTTTTACATTTGTTATTATTGCATCAGGTGATTAGTTTTGGCTATCCCTGTCACCTCATTGTGGTACTTTCTTGGGCTTGATTGTTTTGGCCTGTGAGCTTGGTTGTTGAGAGGTACTGTGAGCCAGCTATTCAGCTGTGTTTTAGACAGCTGAAGGGGTCATCGGGTGATGCAGGAAGGGGAGTGGTGTGGGTGATGAGCATCCTCTGGCTGAATTTTGAGGTTCATTAGGATTTTGTTGATTTTCCAGCATTACTTTCTCGAGTTGACTTTCCATAAGACTTAGTCGCTAATTTAGATCTATCGTGGATATTTACTTTGGTGATGAGGGTGTGGAGGTGTTTAGCTGCAAAAGTAAATTCATTTATGTCTTTTATGTGAGCACTTGGCCTTCGTCTCATCACTATTCATTGGAAAAAACCTCCTCATCACTATTTATTGGAAAAAAAACTTTGAATGGTGCCCACTCATGAAAATGTCTATATTTCTTGTTTTCAGATTGTTTATCCAATGGTTGCTCTAAAAGTGCTTCCCTGTCCTGATGATGACCCAATAATTCACAAGGGTCGAAACGTAGTCGACGCACCTCTAGAAAATTGGGATAAAGAATTGATTGCATTTTGCTCTTGCTATAATGCAGGCAAATTTGATTTTAGTTGGAAACCCTTTGGCATTGGGACCATTTTCATTTACACGGTCTTGTTTTTGTGTCTAGTGTTACATGATATTGTTCTGCATTCTGTCCATCAACTGTTGTTTTGCATTTGTCACCCCGAGTGGGACGGATATGCTCAGACGTGAGTCCCGTGCTCTACATGCCACTGGAATCAAGCTATCCTTGCTGAAGAGGGGTGAAACCCCGAAACCGGTCCTAGGATGCTTGTTTCCAGTCCAGGGAGGAACTGGCTCGGCAGTTCGGGCTGGACTGTTCCCATGAGGCAAAGGGTCCAGACTGATTTGCATATGGCTGGGTTCAAACTGGAATGGCATGGTGAGCAAAAAAATGATGGATTTAGGCCCAGACCTCTGTACTGGGGTGAATGTATGACATTGTTCTGCATTCTGTCCATCAACTGTTGTTTTTGCATTAGATCAGCACAAACAGTTCATTTTTGTACTGTTTTATGTTTTTAGAACAATTCGTTTTATAATTTCTACTACTTTGATAAATTCCTCTTGTGGTTACCTGTTTTGTGTTGGATTTGTTTTCTTTGTTGAACTCCTTGCTGTAACCTTTGTGTTTTTTCATTATTTAATTGCCCCAGGTTCTGAATTAAAAGGGCCGCCTCTATTGGGCACAACTGCTAAAGGTTACTTAACAGCACGAGTTATAGTTTCTTCAGATACTTATAACTATAAGTATAACTATAACTGCTCAACTTCTATGGTTTTCTATGGGTAAAACTTAAACTTAACTATAATTTCCCTCTAACCTTTGTTTTCAGTGAATTTCATTTTTTTAAACTTAAAGTAATATACAATTACCATAAGTTAACACAACTACCTTCGGCCGTGGGCGGCAGTGGCTTGTAAGGCCTGGCCTGCAGCTAGCTAGCCCTGTGGCTAACCCCTCTGCATGTACCCAGCCCCATGCGGTCCATGGCCTTTGGCCGTGTGCTGCAGGGGTATGATGTATGAGTTTTTTCTTCTTCCAGGTAGACTTCGGATCCGTGGGTACCTGCGAAAGATCCGCTTCCCTAGATATCTGTATTTTCTTCCTTTGAGAACTTCGAAACTACTGAACAGGTTTACAACAAATTAGAAGAAGGGCTCTTTCTAGACCAACATCTATCTTTCTGCCAAATTTGGCGTCATTCCGTACAGCGGTTCGGGCTGGAGCCATGTGTAAAAATTGCAAATCCCCATGGACAATGCACGTGGAAAAAACATTTTGGGAACCCCTTTTTCTCGGTCTCTGATTGACGATTCACCCCAAAACCACCACCAGCAGAAGAGAGTGGCAAACTAGTTTTGAACATTTTGTGAGGTTTTGTCAAACCGCACCAAAGTTCTGGGCAAAATGATAAACTATTTGTCTATGGGAAAAGGTACCTACTGGCTAATAAATAAATATCTGGCACATGCATCAACAAAGACTTTTGCGATTCCTTAATTGCGATTTTTAAGGAATCGCAATTAAGGAATTGCAAAAGCCTATGCATGTAGGAATCGCTATAAATATAGCGATTCCTACAAATTCCTTAATTGCGACTCGCAAATTGCGAGTCGCAATTAAGGAATGCCGTCCCATTCATTCCTATGGGCCTCCCGGCCCATAGGAATGAATTGGAGATTGCATGAGCAATTTGCGAGTACCAGTAGGTACTCGCAAATTGCTCATGCAATTTCAAGGGTGCAAGGGTATCAAAATGACACCCTATTGCACCCCTGAAATTGATCTGTGCACATATGTTGCACACACACATGCTCTAAGGGCATGTGTGTGCGCAACATGAAACTTTGAAAAATGCAAAAAAGTGCATTTTGCAAAGTTTTTGCAAATTACCATGAAGTTCAACTTCATGGTAATTTGCTCCCCCTATTAGCGAAATCGCTAATTTTTTAACTTTAATGCATTGCATTTAAGGAATCTCAATTTGGGATTCCTTAAATGCAATCGCAATTTAAGGAATCGCAATGTAGAGATTCCTTAAATTGCGATTTTTGCAGTTGGGATGATGCATCCCAAATGCAAAAATACCGTTCGCAAAGGGGCAGATTCTAAGAATCTGCCCCTTTGCGAACGGTTTTTACTTTGATGCATGTGCCTGTATATGTTCAAGGCATGTGAGCTGTAGATCACATGCTGTGCATATTCCTGCCATCTAGTGTTGGGTCTGGATGTTTGCAAGTTATTTTTCTTCGAAGAAGTCTTTCCAGTCACGAGGTAGGTGACTTCTCCTTTCCGTGATAGTGCGCATGGGCATTGACTCAATTATTAGACAGTTTTTTTCCGCCATCAGGTTCAGACATGTATTGCTGCACTCCGCTTCAAAACTATTTCTATTCGGGTTCCCCTCAGTGTGCAATCCACTCTACCCACATCGGTATTGTTTCAAACATGTATCCCACTTCTCCACGTATCGTATCCGTCGAGGAAAACCTCTATTTCGATCAAAGATTTTTGGGAAGGCCAATCCGACCTAACCGCGCTGGTCCACTTCGCAGTCGATGTAACGGACTCCATTCAATTCTGCGCTCGGTAGCACACCAAGTATCCACGTGCCGACTCGCACGAAGTGTGCAACTTGTGCATGTCTCCGAAGCACAACGAACAGGACTGCGACGTGTACAGATCGGTCCGATCGAAGAAAATGCTCCATGATCATCAGGCTTGATGTCATGAAATGCAGAGTCAAAACGTCGAATACACGCTGGACATCTTCAGCTAAGGATCCGTGCATGAATCCGATGCACAAGTGGCTGAGGAAGAACAAGAAGGACTTGCCTCCATTCCAGAATCGGATACAGAGATGGAAGAAGACTTGCCACAAGGTCAACCTCCCGTGAGTACCGAACGCCCCTTGACCCAAACTCCAACTCAGCTGAAACAAAAGGCTTTGGTGCTACCCCCGCCTTCGGGCCACCATCGGCACCAAGAATATGTTTCGGATGCCTTACCTTCCGACTCAGCACCGAAACACGTCACAAAGCTGTCCGGCTCGGGATCGAGTCAGCCAAAGCCTGGCACCAAGCTGAAATCTTCAGGCTCGAAACCGAAATCATTGACGCCGAAAGCAAAGCTTCCTGCTGCACCAAAACCTTCTGTGCCGAAAAGTCATTGTACCCGGCACCGAAATCCTCAGTGCTGAAACCTAAAGCTGTTCTACCAAGGCTGCAGGATCTGATTTTCGATGCCCCAACACCCAAATTGGACCCAAAACAAAAGGAACATTATATAAATCCAGATACAGGATGTGTTCTTACTAAATCTCCTCAGAAACGCAAACCAGAGTCAAGTGTCACCCTTTAACATATTTCTTTCAAGAGGAAGAATGTAGGTACTAACCCCTCCCCTCCTCCACGTTCCCCTACAACAACTTCTCCACCTTTGCAGAATTTACTGATTACACCAACTAACTCTCCACCACCACCACCACCTCATGATGATGATGATGGAGATGGGGGGGGCAATATTTTACCAATAGACCCCTGGAAGGATTAGAACACAGATTCACCTACAGATAACGACCCAGATCTCTACCATGCAAAGCCTTCTCCTCCTGACGACAATGTAGGATATCTAGAATGACTTGCTAAAGCTGCAGAATATCATGGAGTACAGTTACAGAAGGAATCTCTAGAGGAAGATTTCCTATTTGAAACTCATTATCACACAAAGGGCTAGCCATACTTTACCTATGCTTAAAGGTATGATGAGACATACCGATGATATCTTTAAAGATGAAGTGCGTGCTCGCATCCTCACCCCCAGATTTAATAAAAATTCTAAGTCTGCTCCCTCAGATCCAGTCTTTCTTAAAGGACAGTTATCACTAGACTCCTTGGTGGTCTTTAATGCCCGTAAACGGCCCAATTTACAGACTATAGGGGATGCTCTCCCTCCTGACAAAGTGTCAAAACTATTAGACGCGCCGGTTAACGAATAGCCGCCTAAGCAGCAAATCATTGGTGCATTGCCAACACCCAGGCCTTCTAGCCAGATATGATAGGGCACACTGGGATGCAATGGAGCAATTGTCTATAACACCTTCCAGATGAGCACAAAGCAAAACCCCAGAATTTAGTCCAGGAAGGGAAGCTCATATCCAATTCCTCAATTAGATGAGCTTTAGATGCTGCAGACACCGCAGCTAGAGAGATCAACAATAGTGTGTTATTAAGGAGACATGCGTGGTTGAGAATTTCTGGCTTCAAACCCGAAGTACAACAGTCTATTTTAAATACTCCTTTTGACAAAGAACATCTCTTCGGGCCCGAAGTAAATAAGTGATTCGAAAAAATTAAAAAAGACACAAAAGTAGCCAAGTCTATGGGAGCTCTGCAGTCTAGCTCTAAGTGGGGCACCTTTCGTTGCTCCTTCTACTGTGGATGGTCGAAAACCATGTCCTCAGACAATACTGCCGCCTCCTACAAAGGCAACAATCAATCTTCCTCTGCAAGGGGCTTCTTTAGAGGAGGATACAGAGGCAACAACAACAAAGGTCGAGGCAGGCGTTTCACACCACGTAATTCCCCTTCCCCAACAAGCAGTGACAGTAACACCTGTCTGGGGACGTCTTCTACAATTCCTCCCCATTTGTCAATCTGTCACTTCAGACAAATGGGTGTGGGGAATTATCCAACATGGTTATTGCCTGGAGCTTACCAACAATCCTCCAAACATTCCAATACGTTCTCACAAAATATCACCAGAACATTTACTTTTACTTCAACAAAAGGTCAAATCTCTCCTGTCCAATGGAGCCATAGAACCTGTGCCGTTACAACATCAAGGAACAGGTGTGTACTCCCTGTACTTTTTCAACCTCAAAAAGGACGGCTCCTTGAGACCTATTCTATACTTCAGAGAACTAAGCCTCTATATACTTTCAGAGCATTTCCACATGATGACACTTCAACAAGTGCTCCCACTTCTATAGCAGGGACATTTTATGTCTACTCTAGACTTACCACATATTTCCACATTCAAATTCATCCCGCTCATCGCAAATACCTCAGAGTCATAATAGCGGGTAATCATTACCAATTCAAAGTACTACCGTTTGGAGTCACCACTGCCACCAGGGTATTTACCAAATGTCTGGCAGTGGTCGCAGCACATCTGAGAAGACAACACTTCTGTAGTAGGGGATCTCTGTGTATAGTCATAATCTAGTGAATAGTCCCGCCCATGTGCGGGGACCCCGGAGCAATAAAAAATAATCTTTTAAGGTGTCAAATCATGCAGACCTGCATCCACCTTTAAGAGAGCATTTAATTTAAAGACAGATAATGCAGCCTATACCCACAGGCTACACTGTCCAGTACTTCAACTAGAATTCCACCAACATCAACAAACAGCACTGCCTGTCCAGCTTTTCTCCACAAGGGAAAAAACACCCTGCCTCTCCCAGCAACAGCCTCTGGAATGATAGAGAGGAAGGAATGGACAGACAAGCCCCATAGGCTGCCATTATGTGGCTCAAAACAGGATACTGTGCCTTTAAGAAAACTTTCCAGAACTTTCCCAGTATCCCAGAATGCACAGCAGGTCCCATTTACTTTCAGTTCTTTTTTCCGGCTCCTGCTATCAGGACCCTGGAGCATTGAGCTCTCCCTTTTCAAGGGTTTATTGGTTACTTTTCAAGTAATAGTTGTTAGTAAAGTCCTTTCCTTCTGGTGTTGTCAGCATGCCTGGCTTGTTTGACAAGTGTCCTGATTGTGAAAGGAAAAAGGCTAAGTCAGACCCTCACAGGGTGTGCATCGTCTGCCTTCCCCAGTCCCACGTGCCGGAGGAGTGTGAGATTTGCCGCTCTTTTTCAGCCAGGACCCTGAGAGAGAGGATGAAAATCAGGCTCCAGGTCCTGGAGGACAGAAGACTGAAGGCACGAGGTGGGTCTGGAGGGGCTGACTCTGCCCATGCTGAGGCCTCTGGGGGGCTCCCCAGGGGCAGGAAGACCAGCAAGCGTCCCCACTCCCCGTCGACGTCGAGGGCGTCGACGGCGGCATCAAGGGGGATGACTACAGTCTGTTCGCCATCTCTCCAGGGCTCTGGGGAGAAGCGGTGTTGACGATCGACGTCGAAGGAGCTGAACAGACCGCCGTCGACGACATCTGCATCGTCTGCGACGACGCCGTCGACGTCGCCATCAAGCCATCGGCGTCAGGATCGGACCCGGAGTCGGCGCGAGCCAGCCGACACCCGGCGTCGAGGCGGCGGTCACCGTCGACGTCGAGGAGATCGACGTCGCGAAGAAGGGCGTCACGGAGATCGACGTCACGGAGGAGGTCGACGTCGCGAAGATCGACATCGCGAAGATCGCCGTCGAGGAGATCGTCATCGAGGAGGTCGACGTCGAGGAGATCGAAGTCGAGGAGGTCGACGTCGAGACGGCGCAGGGGGAGCCCTGACGCCAGGAGTAAGAGAGGAACGGAGTCGCCGGGATCGGTGTACTCCGTGGTGTATACACCTCCTCCTCCTCCACCTCTGCCAGCACCGCCTCCGCCACCGACTCCTCCTCCTCAATCACCACCACCACCGCCAACACCACCACCGCCTCCACCACTGCCGCCGGTGTCTCTGCCTCCACCGCCGCCTATACCACCTCGCACGCCGTTGGGGCCTCCTGCGGTTCCACCACGGTCGGTCTCCCTGCCCAGGTATCCGACTCCATCGCAGGGGACGCCAAGGCCGCGACACCCACGGTCGCCGGGCCCGGTTAGACCGGCGGACAGGCCAAAGCTGAGGAGGTCGCGCTCCCGCTCCTTCAGGAGGAGAAGGTCGCGGAGTCGTGGACGGTCGTCGTCGTCGACATCGGGACAGCGCCATAGGAGGCACAGGTCCAGGTCGCGCACAAGGTCCTCGGCCAGGGATTTCTCACCGACGCTGTCGGACTCACCGGGGACTAGGGTGTCTCCGGTGGATGATCTGGTCTCCTTCCAGGAGGTGCTGCTGAGGGGGGCAGCCAAGTTGGGCATCACAGTGACGGTACCGACGCCCACGACTCTACACAAAAAACACCTGTCTCGCCCCCTGCTACCTCTAGTGCCGGGACTGGTGGAACCCGCGTTGGAGTTGTTCCTCACCCCCGCGGTGACGAAATCTGCTCCCTCACGGCTCATGAAAAAGTATCGGGCCCCGGACTCGGACCCTGCTTTTTTACGGATGGACCCGAAGCCAGACTCTGTCATCGTGACGGCAGCGAGGAAGCAGCATGCGACTGCACCTTCATCGACTGTCCCGCCCGACAAGGAAAGCCGCTGGCTGGACTCGGCGGGCAGGAAGGTGTGTGGGACCGCGTCTACCACCATGAAGGCGGCAAGTGCGGGGGCGCTGTTGGGACGTTACGACCGGGCCCTGTGGGAGTCCCTCCAACAGTATGCGGACCTGCTGCCCTGACAGGAAGGAGGACTTCCTGGAAACGGTGCGAGAGGGCATGCTGGTTTCGAACCAGGTCATCAGTGCGGCAGCGGATGTCTCCTTATTGGCGGCGCATTCCTACTGTCATGGCGTCCATCAAAGGCGTCACTCTTGGCTGCGCCTGACGTCGCTCAAGCCAGAGGCTCAGCACAGAGTAGCCAATCTGCCCTTCTCGGGGGAAACCCTGTTTGGAAAACATGCGGATGATGAGATGGCCCGCATGAAGGCGGAGGCGGAGACCCTGACGGCTGTCGGGTTGGAGAAGGCCGAGAAGAAGAAGTGCCCGTTCCAGAGGCGGTTCGGGTCTACGGGCAGAGGGCGTGGGCAGGGTTCGGGATAGCAGCAGCACCAACAGCAGCAGTTCCGGAAGCCCTTCCAGAAACGCCAGAGGGGTAGAGGAGGCCAGCAGGCTACTACCACTACCAAGGGCCCGGCCGGGTCTCGGCTCTGAGCGACTACTTCCCCCTCTACCGTTACCCACTCCAGTGGGGGGAAGCATTCAATTTTTTCCGGCAGAGTGGAGAAAAATTACTCAGGACAAGTGGGTGCTGAATACTGTTTGCAATGGATACAGTCTTCGGTTTACCAGCCCGCCTCCAGCAATTCCGCCGGTAAGCTCTCAATTTCAGCTGCGAGAGCTCCAGGCGGAGGCAGACATCTTGTTGAGAAAAAAGGCGGTAGAAGAGGTACCTCTGTCTCAAAGGGGAAGAGGTCTGTACTCTCTGTTCTTCCTCATTCGCAAGAAGGACAAGAACGAGTTCAGGCCCATTCTGGATTTGCGACAGGCAAACAAATGGATTCGCAGAGAGAAGTTTGCATGCTATCGTTGCATCAGATTTACCCTCAGCTGCAACGGGGAGACTGGCTCTGTGCCATAGATCTACAGGATGCGTACTTCCATGTGCCCATTGCTCGGAAGCACAGGAAGTTCCTGCGATTCCAAGTCGGCGCCAATCACTATCAATACACAGTACTGCCGTTCGGGCTGAAGTCCGCGCCCAGGACCTTCTCGAAGTGCATGGCGGTGGTGGCGGCACACCTGCGGAAGAACAAGGTGTTTGTCTACCCATACCTGGACGATTGGCTGATCAAGGCCTCATCCTTCTCGGAAGCAGAAGAACACTTCCGGTGGACGTGCGTTCTTTTGCGCAAATTGGGGTTACACGTCAACATGTCCAAATCGGTTCCGACTCCGGTCCAGTGCATTCAGTACCTGGGAGCCTCCATCGATACACGGTCAGCAAGCGTGTCTCCTTCAGAGGAGAGACGGTTATCACTCCTTCGGAAGGCCCAGGAACTCAGGATTGCGCCATCGACGACAGTGAGGAAGGTGTCTTCACTGCTGGGATCGATGGCCTCATGTATCTTCCTCACGCACGGCTGCACATGAGACCACTGCAGGAGTGCATGGAGGATCAGTGGGATCAGAGGACAGGTTCTTGGGACGACAAGATACGGCTGTCTCTACATGTTCTTCAGTCTCTGAAGTGGTGGTGCTCGGCGGAGAATCTCCTCAGGGGGGTTCCCTTCCACAATGACATTCCCACGTACAGTGTCGTGACGGATGCGTCTCTCCAAGGCTGGGGAGCGCATTCCGGGGAATTGCAGATTCAGGGAAAGTGGTCCCCGTTGGAATCGACATACCACATCAATTTCCTGGAACTGAGAGCTGTCTTCCTGGCGCTGAAGGCCTTCCTTCCGTCCTTCCAGACCAACTCACTGCTGATACAGACGGACAATACAACCTCTATGTATTACCTCAACAAGCAGGGGGGGTCGAGATCGCGCACTCTGTCGCAGGAGGCGCAGGCGATCTGGCACTGGATTCTGGCCCGAGGACTGACGATTACGGCCACGCATCTGCCAGGGGTACAGAATGCTCAGGCGGACGCACTGAGCAGGCTGATTCAGGAAAACCACGAATGGGTCATAAACGACGAAGTACTAGGAGAAGTCTTCGCAAGGTGGGGGACTCCAGACGTAGATCTGTTCGCCTCCGCCGAAAACAGCAAATGCCGAGACTTCGCATCCAGGTACTACCAGCGGGGGACGCTGGGGAATGCGTTATGGATCGATTGGTCGAACAGCTTTCTGTACGCTTTTCCACCCATTCCCCTGATTCCGGCAGTGCTCATCAAGCTGTCCCAGTCCAGGGCGCGGATGATCCTGATCGCCCCGGAATGGCCCAGACAGTGGTGGTTCACGGACCTACTTCACCGGTCTCTCCTTCCTCACATACGGTTGCCGTGCAGGCCGGACCTTCTCACGAAGTTCGGGGGGCGGATGGTGCACCCCAACCTCTCGTCTTTGAGTTTGGCGGCATGGCTCCTGAAATAGTGCAATATGGCCATCTGAATCTACCAGAAGATTGTATGGACATACTGAAGGAGTCTAAACGGCCTTCACTAGGACGTCCTATGCCTATAAGTGGAAGAGGTTCTGTATCTGGTGTAAGTCCAAGAACTTTGATCCTACGACATGTAAGGAAGATGTCATCCTTCAATATCTTTTACATTTAGTGCAGTCTGACCTTAATTTCCATTCCATTAAGGTTCATCTGGCTGCTTTGACTGCTTACAGGAAATGCCCTTCACAGACTTCCTTCTTTCAGATCCCTGTGGTCAAGGATTTTTTGGAAGGCTTGAAGAAAGTGTTTCCTCCTGTCAGACTTCCCTCGCCTTCCTGGGACTTGAATGTGGTGCTGTCCAGACTGATGAAGGAGCCTTTTGAACGCATTCACAAGGCTTCATTGCAGCACCTATCCTGGAAGGCGGCGTTCCTAGTAGCCATTACATCGGCCCGCAGGGTGAGTGAACTTCAGGCATTATGTTGTCAAGAACCTTATACTGTATTTCATGCTGCTAAGGTTGTGATGCGTACTCAACTTAAATTTCTTCCTAAGGTTATCTCTGATTTTCATGTCAACCAGACCATAACTTTGCCTACGTTCTTTCAGAATCCCTCTTCGCCAGCGGAAAGGTCTCTCCATTCCCTGGATGTTCGGAGGGTGTTGAAATTTTATCTGGATAAGACCAAGGATATTCGTAGGTCAGACCAATTGTTTGTTAATTATGGATCAGTCAGGACCGGTCTCGCGACCTCTAAGCAGTCCATTTCTCGGTGGATTGTGTCCTGCATACAATTGTGTTATCAAAAGGCTAATAAGACCTTAGGGGGTAAACCTAAGGCTCATTCCACCAGGGGCAAAGCTGCCACGACGGCTTTGCTGCGTAATGTTCCGATTGCGGAAATCTGCAAGGCGGCCACTTGGAAGTCGGTCCATACCTTTGCTGCGCATTACTGTCTGGACACGGATGCCAGGGCAGATGCTCAGGTTGGGCAGGCTTCGCTGCGCAATTTGTTCGCACAGTAGTGGTATTGTCTTGTGTGTTCTCCACCGCCGTTGTTGTGTGGGGATGGGCTTGCCATTCTATTCACTAGATTATGAGTATACACAGAGATCCCCTACTACAGAAGGAGTAGTTTCTTTTCTGTAACTCCAGTTCTGTAGTAGGGGTATCTCTGTGATAGTCATAAGCGCCCGCCCTCCTCCCCGGTGGAGAGATGAATGTTCATGTAAGGAATGCCACAGGTCTGGCGTGCTACGCCTTCAAAAAGAACTGAAAGTAAATGGGACCTGCTGTGCATTTTGGGATACTGGGAAAGTTCTGGAAAGTTTTCTTAAAGGCACAGTATCCTGTTTTGAACCACATAATGGCAGCCTATGGGGCTTGTCTGTCCATTCCTTCCTCTCTATCATTCCAGAGGCTTTTGCTGGGAGAGGCAGGGTGTTTTTCCCCTTGTGGAGAAAAGCTGGACAGGCAGTGCTGTTTGTGGATGTTGGTGGAATTCTAGTTGAAGTACTGGACAGTGTAGCCTGTGGGTATAGGCTGCATTATCTGTCTTTACATTAAATTCTCTCTTAAAGGTGGATGCAGGTCTGCATGATTTGACACCTTAAGAGATTATTTTTTATTGCTCCGGGGTCCCCGCACATGGGCGAGACTATTCACTAGATTATGACTATCACAGAGATACCCCTACTACAGAACTGGAGTTACAAAAAAGAAACTACTCCATCCATGTCATCCAATTCCTGGACTACTGGCTCATCAAAGCCAGCACTTACCAAATGTGTCTCCAACACACTCAAACCATTATTCACTTACTTCACCAACTAGGGTTTACAGTAAATGTGTTGAAGTCTCATCTATAGCCTTCGATCACACAATCTATCTGGGAGTGACGATGCACGCTCAGAAAGCTCTAGCCTCTCTATACTGCCAGGATTCACAGTATTCAGTCCCTTCTCAATCAATTTTAGCCCAACCAATCATTACCAGCAAAAATATTCATGCATCTGTTAAGAGATGATGGTGTCTTGCATTATAATTGTTCCCCATGCAAGATTTCACATGCGTCCCCTTCAAGAATGCTTGGCAAGTCAGTGGAACCAATCACAGGGTCAGTTGACCGATCTAGTGTTGGTAGATGGCTGCACCCATTGCTCTCTGCAGTGGTGAAACCCACAAAATCTATCCAAAGGGCGGTCCTGTCTCGACCCTGTTCCACAGACAGTGCTAACAGCAGACTCATCGCTCACTGGTTGGGGCGTCCACCTACAAAGTTACACAATCCAAGGATTATGAAGTTTAAAGTACAAGGACCTCCAAATAAATCACCTAGAACTACTAGCAGAGTTTCTAGTGCTCAAACCCTTTCAAACTCACCTAATAGGCAAAACTGTCCTAGTCCGCACAGACAACATGACAGCTATGTACTATATACAAAAACAGGTCGGGGACACTCTCTCTCCAACTGTCACGCCTAGCACAAGCCATTTGAAAATGTGCCATACATCAAAAAATGTATCTCCTAGCAGAACATCTTCCAGGAGTAAACAATCAAATTGCAGACCTTCTCAGCAGACAGAGACATCAAATCCATGAGTGGGAACTTCATCCCCAGAATCTTCTTCCCTACTTTCAGAAATGGGGATTTCCTCACATAGACCTGTTCGCCACAGCTCAAAATGCCCAAGCTTTGCCTCCAGGGTCCCACACCCGATCTCCAAAGGCAATGCCCTATGGATCAACTGGCCAGGGATATTTGCCTACGCTTTTCCACCTCTCCCACTCATTATGTTAGTAGTTCGGAAGCGCAGACAATCATCCCTCAAACTCATTCTCATAACTCCCACATGGACACGTCAATCTTGCTTCACCACCCTGCTAGAGCTCTAAGCAGTTCCACACCAAAAGCTGCATCTCAACTCCAGTCTCCTCACTCAAAGCCATGGAAAAATCAGGCATCCAAATCCCAAGGAACTCAACGTAGCAATTTGGCTCCTGAAGTTATAGAGTTTGGTTATTTACAATTGCCACCAGACTTTATGAATATCCTAAAGAAGACTAGGAAACCTACTACTAGGGCATGTTATGCAGTAAAGTGGAAACGATTTGTTATATTCAGTAACAATAACTATCAATCCCCTCGATGCTTCAGTGCAAAACATCATCTGTTATCTCTTACACTTACAGCAATCTGGATTAGCCTACACATCCATTCGATTTACATTTAGCAGCCATAGCTGCATACTTACAAAACAGACAATACTTAGCTCTATTCAGATTACCAGTGATTAAAGCCTGTATGGAAGGACTAAAAAGAGTAATGCCACCTAGAGCTCCACCTGCATTGGTGTGCCTGGCATGCTAATGTTATTACATACAAAGTGAAAGTAAAATGAGCCAATAGGCTCATTTTACATGCATTGCATCAGTGCCTGGGGGGGGGGGCAAAACAGCCCCCTTAGTATCGAGATACATGGAGGAGGTACTGTTGGAATGAAGAGAATCTCCCCTTTCCTTTGCTATCCGTCTCTAGTGGATCCCTGCTTGGGAATCGCCGCACGAACATAGTCCTTATGAGGCTAATGGGTCCACCTTTTGAACCAATGCACAAGTGTGAACTACAATTTCTCTCATGGAAGGTTGCTTACTTATTGCAATCACTTCCTTACATAGAGTTAGTGAACTCCAGGCACTAACTATAGAAGAGCCTTTCTTCAACTTCACAACTTCGAACCAATCCCAAAATTCTTCCTAAAGTGGTTTCTGCTTTTCACATCAATCAATCCGTTAAGTTACCCGTGTTATTTCCTCAAACTGATTCTGTTGCAGAACGAGCTCTACACACACTAGATGTTAGAAGAGCTCTTCTATATTATGTGGAAAGAACAATAGATTTTTGTAAGACAAAACAGCTCTTTGTTGCTTTTTCGCTACCACACAAAGGCAATCACATATCTAATCAAGCCTTGCAAGATGGATCATTAATTATATCCAAACATGTTATGTGAAAGCGAAATGAACCTTGACAATACCCCCTAGAGCGCATTCCACCCGCAAAATAGGGGCTACTATGGCCTTCTTAGGGAATATTCCCCTAGCTGACGTCTGTAAGGCAGCAACATGGTCTACACCGCACACATTCACCAAACAATATTGTATAGATGTGTTAGCGAGGCGACAAGCTAATGTAGAACAGGCAGTACTTGCAAACAACTGCAACAGCTACAGGTTAGCCACCGCTTTCAGATTTTTCTGCTGTATAATCTATGCAAAGCATGTAATCTACAACTCGCATGCCTCGAACGGATAATGTGACTTACCAAGTAAGCATCTGTTCTTGGCATGTAGAGCTATAGATTCACATGCGCCCACCCGCCTCCCGGGGAACCTATACCTGTTGCAGTTTTCTTACTTTACATATATGCGCATGGGCATTTCTATTCTACTATCACCGAAAGGAGGAGTCGGCCACCTCGTGACTGGAAAGACTTCTTTGAAGAAAAACAACTTGCAATCATCCGGACCCAACACTAGATGGCAGGAGTATGCAAAGAATGTCAATCTACAGCTCTACACGCCAAGAACAGATGATATAAATATTTTCCACCCATTTCAGCGTAACGGGTCGGCCCTTGGTAGCAGTGTCACCGCTATATACTAAAAACAAAACCTCAGGTGTTATCCACAGCATGAGAAACAAGCCCACCAGTCTGGAGTGAGTCAAAACAAGTTCTTTATTCAAGCAGGTAAACCACAGGTATACCATTACGCGTTTTGACCTAGCTGGGTCCTACTACTATGCAAATTACGAGGGTCAGTTGCTGGTAATTTTAAATACACTGAGATGGTTAAACGGTGAGGAAGGGCTCAGAGTACACATGTTTTGTTCATATGCTGTCAATCATGATGTATATCTGCAGTTTTCTGTAAATTCTTTAGAGGGTATTTAATTCTATTTTTTTTATTTTATTTTATGGGAAGATAACCCCTCTCTGAAACACCAACACTCTGGTAACAGCTAATTCATAAGGAAACTGATGTTTATTTCATTAGTGGCATTGCATTTTGGTCTGATAACAGACCATCATCAAACCTTTTTGTTACAATCATAAAGCGCAATAGAAATAGAAAAGCACAATAGTAATCAAGTGAATCAGTTAAAAGACTATTGGAAAACCTTCCATATTTTGAAACACAACAGATTTAGGTATCCAATAGTCTTTATGTAAAATATACACTAAGCTGGTTTAATCAATGGTCATTTTCCAGATTCATAAATATAAAGATATTTAAATTTAATGAATAATGCATGCAAAAAAAATATACTTTTTTATGGATCAGAGAGATGCACAATATCAACCCATTGCATATTAAGGGCGTGTTTGAGCTGTCCATCGCAGTAGCAGTCATGCTATGGATGGCTCCAGCACGTCCTAGTACTAGGGGCCTTTTTTTGGTTTAAATTTGGGCTGCTAGGGAAGAACTTTCACAGCAGCCCCAGTCATTTTTTGTTGTTGTTGTTTTTTTTATTTTTTATAATGATGATTGGTGTGCCTGGCACGCTAATGTTTAAAGTGAAAGTAAAATGAGCCAATAGGCTCATTTTACATGCATTGCATCAGTGCGGCGGGGGGGGGGGGGGCAAAACAGCCCCCTGAGTATCGAGATACACGGAGGAGGTACTGTTGGAATGAAGAGAATCTCCCCTTTCCTTTGCTATCCCTCCCTAGTGGATCCCTGTTTGGGAATCGCCGCACGAAGGCAGTGCCCAAGCAGGGGTAGACCCGTTAGACCCCAGAGAGTATTTTTAAGGGAGGGAGTGCCCTCCTGGTAAAGAGCTAGTGCTTTCCCCCAATCCCTCTAGCCATAAAATTCGAATTTCTTTCTGTCCCCCTGCCCCTACGCCGGGAGATGGAGGGGCAGAAAGGAGGTCATTACCTCCAATCTAGGTACAGCAAGTTTTATCTAGAGATATTCCACCAAAAAGTAACATGATAAACTTCAAAAGCGTGACTAACAGCAGAGTAGGATTTTTTTTCTCAATTGATTTTCCAAGCCAAAGATGTGCCCAACATATGTTTTGTGAACAGACAGTTTGTAAGTTTCTACTCAATAAGGCAGCCGAAAAATAATCACACGAAATCAACTAAACTAACAGCCTCTCACCCTGGCTGATGATAATCTATGCAAAAGCATAACAATCGCAATGTATATGCATACTTGATTGTGTTGTGATTCTGTCTTTGCTGGCGCTCCCACGGCTATGTATAAACTCTTCATTTCCCTTCACCAGCCATGTTTTCACCCCACAGTGACTTGGCAGGCAGACATTTAGAAGTTCTCCTTCTGTTCCCATAAACCAGGCTTCACCACGGTCTGAAACGTCTGTAGAGCGGTTTCAGCAAGCAGCTTTTTGTAGTGAGATGGGGATGACCTTTTTGAAAATCTGGCTTCACCTGCAGCCCTAGCGTCCAGAACCTTAGTTGTTGATTCCATTTGCTCATTCTTGTAACAAATCTACCCCGAGCCAAATGCTCTTTTACGTAATTACTAGTGAGAAAACTGAAACCGAGCAGGGAAACGGGCACTGTGTGCCCGACTGTTCTTCGTATAACCCGGTTTTGTCAGTGCAGACACTTTATGGATGTGAGTGGTCACCTTCAGCAGTATGTTGCTGCAGCGAAACATTTAAAGAGGTGATAATGCTGCCCAGAAAAAGCAAACATCCCTATTTGATAGTACGGACTTCTGTCTGTATCAGGAAATAAACCCCTTAAAACTGAATGTAATTCAAACTGGGTGGAAAGAAACTTTTTATTTTTTGTCTTGATTTTTTTCTTCTCCATACAAATTCGTTTATATATCACTGACAGTGTTCTGAATGCAGTATCTTTCAACAAGGTTATTGTAAAATTAAAAATACCACTGACAAGTTGACTTCTTAAGATCGAATGTTTATATTTCAATTTACTTGTTAGGCTGCAGGGGCAAGTTAATATACAGTATGGTATATTCTGCTGCAGTGCTGCTTTTTAATGGACAGGGGTGCTCCATAGGCCCCTTTTGAGTGAACACACTGTAAGCCTGAATCGGAAATCAGTGTAAGAGATGTGAGAACATATGACGCACACCTTTCATTACATACGTGTGTACTTTTAGACTTGCTTTCTGTTCAGCGCAGTATTTTAGATGGTTCATCCAACTAAATGGGTTTTTCTCTGTGATTTAGAAAGGACAGCAATACTAAAGTGGCCTTCCTGTACTTCAGTGCTAGATAAAATATATTCAACTATGTTAAAACGTCAAAATCACGAGACAGTTTCACATAATAAGCAACATTTTCCAATAATCTCATAATTTAATGCATAATTTCACTCTTTTGGCACAATTGGCCGACCCTGTCGTTAAATTTTGACCTCCAGCTTCTACATAATTGCCGTGGCCCTTATTTTGTGGTGTAAAATCTATGCGTTCCAAGCTTCCACTGTATTTCACTTAGGCCGTTTATCTGACTCAAAGGAGACTATTTGAAATTCGGAAAAAGCCAGAAACTCTTAATTTCCAGAAGGATAATCCGTGTTGGACTGCAGCTGTCCACCATATCTAACTTTTTGCTGTAGGCTTTGTTATCCTATACAAAGCTCAGCCCTCCCATCACAGAGCTCTTTCAATGAACAGGCAGGAAACTCGTGCTAGAAAAACGGGAAATGCATTTTTTAATCGAGATTTATTCATTTTATTTATTTAAAAAACAATGCCTTTAATTTATCTTATAAGGTCCCAAAGGCGAGACCTAATAGCTATGCCAATGCTTTTTTCCCCTCCCAGCCATCCTCAAATGCCATGTGAAAGCCTAGCCATGTGTTTCATTTTCTTGGCCTGCCTCCTGATCTTTTCACCGATGACATGACTGTATCCGACTGCAGACCACTTAGGATAGCTGTGTTCAGCAAAAGTGGAGGAGAGTCCTGCACCAAGAATCCTAGCAAACAAGCATTGGCATAGCCAATAGGTCTCGCTTTTGGGACCTTATAAGTATTTTGTTATGCAGCACAATATCCTTGGTGCAACAACTTTAACTGTTGCATGGCTAAACACTTATAAGGTCCCAAAATGCTTGTTTTTCAGTGGCAGATGAGACAAAGGCCAATGATAATTTGGTAAGGTGCCAGCATCAACGTCATCGTTCAGCTGAAAGTTCTCAGAAAGGCCAGAAAACATTTGCATTTCGAAGACACGCGCGCACCAGCATCAGTGCGAGAAAGTATACCAAAATACGGTCAACGTCAAAAGCGCTGGCGTCGGGAGTGAGAGCCTTAGAAAGAATATTTGCCGTATTTAAATTGTCCAGAGGAAGAATTTAAGAGGCCTGTGAATTCCCCAATATCGCCCCCCCCCCCACCCGCATTTCATGTTTCAGCGACGAGCACAAGGCAATTACCTTTCGGTGTTTTGTAGCGAACAAATTTAAATAAAGCATAAATATGTCCCGTGGACTTCTGTCCCATGTAAAAGGAGTCAGTCATAATTACCTAATTGAGCCAACTCGTGCCATACCTTGAAGATGCCCCTGCACGTGCCCCTCCAAACGACACCCTCATGGCGGAGTAGTGAAAGGCGCTGCAGTACATACAATTAGCAAATTGTGCGCTATGCAAATTACAATTAAAATCAGCAACTTCAGGGAAAGCTTGACTCAGAGTAATGAAGTCTGCGAGCAATCGAAACACTTTAATAAATAACAATGTTTGTTTCGCATGGTCAAGCTTGGAACGGTAGCCAGGGCAGGTGCAAAGACGCTTTATTGATGGCTGCTACGGTGAGACGTTATTCCGCACACTTCATCTTTGGAGGCTAAAACAAAGATTGCCTATGGCACTAAACTCTCATGAAACTATTCAAGGCCCTAATTTGCCTGTCTTCTAAAATGTGTATTCATGCAAGCCCTCTAAGGTGGACGGTAATGAATCCAGAGTGTCAAATCTGTATAGGTAAGGTAAGAGGGAGAGAGGGATAGTATTATCTCCCCCAGGCTTGTGATTTCAATTGCGTTTTACCGGCATTGGCACTGTATGGTCTGCGCTATCGCCGATTTTTAAATTGCTTTTAACTTGTTTTTGATGATCTGTTTTTTTAATTCTTCATCTTCTTGTTGTCTCTGCTGGGATAGTTGGGGGGTCTTTTTACAACTTCTGACAGTTTAAAATTGATTCCGCTTACCCGCACTTGCACTGCAGCCCACACTAGATCGAGGCAATTGTCCTGCTCAGCCGCCATCTTGGGTCAGGCGTGCTTGAGCATTTACACCTGGGGACATTAGGCAACGCGCTATATAGCATGCGCGCTGCGCGAACGCGCAGCAGACGCACGCAGCGGGCGCGCCAAAGGCGAGCCCGTCTGCGCCCGTCCGCGTCCCGGTTGCGGCCTGGGCCTGTCACTCTGCTCGCCAACCGGGGGGCACTCGTGCAGCGCTGACATATGGTAGGGATGAGCTACTTAATCTGAATTTGCCTTTAGGTCTCTCCCACCCTCATTTTAACCTGTTGGACGCTCAGGAGCATGTCTGTACTGTATGTGGTTTCTATCTCCCGGCCACTCCTCCAGCTGCCTCATTTGCTGCAGGCCGGAGGCCTAGGCTGGATACTGCACCTTCCATCTCTGCCGCCTTAATCAATGTACGATCCCTTAAAAAACATCACTCCGACATCTTCGAGCTGCTCTCTGACCACCCTGTCGACCTTCTGTTCCTTACGGAAACATGGCTCGATTCCAACTCTGACCCTTTTGTTACTCTGGCTATTCCTGCGGCTTATAAAGTTGCTAGGGCTGACCGCTTAGAAGGAAGGGGTGGCGGTGTAGCGGTTATTTTTAGAGAGAAGTGGGAGTTTATCAGGGGCGAGTCCCATGCTTGGGGGATAGGAGAAGCGTTAGATTTCAGTATCAGGTTCTCCCCCCATTTTCTACTTGGTGGGACTTTGGTCTATCGCCCCCCTGGTTCTGCCCACGCCACCATTCAGGTGTGGAGCGATGAGCTAATTTCTAGGGCGCTTCTAGGGCGCTTCGTTTTTCGCAGTTCCTGTTCCTCGAAGACCTGAATATACATTTGGATCAAGGGTCGTGTACTGATGCTATTGCTTTAAAAGAGATACTGCAGCTGGCCCAGCTGTCTCAATGGGTTGTCCACCCAACACATCAGGGTGGTCACATCCTTGATCCTATCTGCTCTAATTTTAATACTCTAGTAGAGGATCCTCTTCCCCTTGTGTGGTCCGACCACTTCATCACTTTTTTTTCCTGGAAGGCTGGCCCGCCCCATGTTGCCGATTCTATCTCGCGGAAACCAGACTTTAAGAAGGTGGATCCCGCCTCCTTGGCTGGGGCCCTGGCGGCCTTCAGGCCGACCCTTACAGGTGATCTTGAGGAGAGTCTCGCTGGCTTTACTAACTGGTTAGACAAGTCTATGACATGGCTGGCTACTCCCACCTCCTCTCGGTCTTCGAGAGTTTCGCCATCTAAACCCTGGTTTTCGTCTGAGCAGCGCACGCTCAAACAAGATTGCAAAAAGCTGGAACGGAGTTGGCGTCGCCAGGACTACTGTCCTTTGGCCAAGGCCGCTCTGAGGGCTAGTCAAAAGATCTATTACTCTGCCATTTGCCAGGCTAAAAAGCAATATTTCACCGAGCGTATTGAGCAGGCCTGTAATAATTCGAAGGAGATTTTTCACATAGTCGTTTTACATCCCCTGCCGCCCTCAACTGTTCGGGCCCGGCCACTGACGACTGGTGCAACACCCTCTCCTGTTTCTTCTCGGATAAAATCTGTTTGATACAAGAGTCCTTGCCTGTGTGTGCGGCGTCCCGGGTGGAAGATGGACGGACTGCACCTCTCCAGGGGACTTTGAATCACGCCCTGTCGGTCTTCTCTCCTGTCGATCCTGCTAGCACTCTGAAATTACTTAAGGGCCTCAAGTCCGGCTCGCCCTCGGAGTGCTGCCCAGCCAGACTGCTGGCAGCAGTTGCAGAGACCATCAATCCTGAGGTCAATGCCATTATCAACCTCTCCCTCGGGGAGGCTTGGGTTCCGCCGGAATGGAAACAGGCCAAAATTCTTCCTTTACTGAAGAAACCGTCCCTTGACCCCGCGATGCCCGGCAATTACCGCCCGATCTCCCTCCTCCCTAGCCTAGCTAAGGTATGTGAGAAGGCAGTGACTAGACAGCTCTCCGAATTTGTGGAAAGATCTGATGCGTTGCACCCAGCCCAGTCTGGGTTTCGGACATCTTATAGCACAGAGTCAGCGCTAGTTGAGATCTCGGAAGCAAATCGGGACTGCTTAGATGCTGGTGGCAGAGCAGTTTTGGTGATGCTTGATTTGTCAGCAGCATTTGACACGGTGCCGCATGCCAGACTGCTCTCTCGCCTCTCTGAGATCGGAGTCTCTAGTTTGGCTCTGGCCTGGCTGAGGTCCTTTCTGGAGGGTCGTATCCAACAGATTTGGTTGCCACCGGCAGCCTCTTCCCTGCAGGAGGTCTCCACAGGTGTCCCTCAGGGCTCGTCCCTTAGCCCCCTACTCTTTAACATCTATGTTACCCCTCTGGTCTTTCTGGCCGAGAAGTTGGGGGGCTAAGGTGATAGCCTATGCCGATGACACCCAGCTTCTTTTCACCTGGGGCAAGGGGGATGATTCCGTCTAGCCTGTGCAGAAGTGTTTGTCTTCGGTATTTGGTTGGCTTGCTAGAACTCAACTCAAGTGCAATGAAGACAAATCGGAGATCCTTCTCTATGGTAACTTCCCCTTGGACTTTAGATATGAGATCTGGCCTCCTGATTTCCCCCCTCCTTCTTCTGATAAGAGCTCCGCTAAAAACCTAGGAGTATGGTTTGAGGATAATCTGTCATTTTTGGTCCAGGTGAAGAACTTATCGGGTGGCTGCTTTGGTCTTCTTAAGGTTCTTAGGAGTTTTCTCCCTAGATCTGCTAAGGAAACGGTTGTTCGGGCACTGGTTTTATGTTGGCCTTCCTGGCTATTCCATGAACAAACTACAAGTGATCCAGAATGCGGCCGCTAGGCTCCTTCTTGGGATCGCTAGAAGTAGTAGTGTTCGCGCTCATCTTCATGCATTGCACTGGCTGCCCATGGTTGAGAGGGTTAAGTTTAAAGCATTGGTCATTGCCCACAAAGCCCTCTACAATTTGGGTCCCATCTATTTGCAGAGGCGGTTTGCCTTTTACGTTCCGACTGGAGCACTTCGCTCGTCAGCTCTTTTGTTGGCCAGGGTTCCGCGCTTCTCCCAGTCTAGTATTGGGGGCAGCTCGCTTGCGGTCAAAGCTGCCGTGGCTTGGAATGCTCTCCCATTTTTCCTGCGCAATACTCGGGACCCACTCTGTTTTAAGCGTCTCCTTAAGACCCATCTGTTTCCATAAGCTTGCTACTCTGGCTCTCCTCACTTGGCTTCGCGCTGGGACACTCCTCGGAGTAACTATTGCGCGTTATAAAAATATTTAACATAACATATATCGTGGCGGCGCAGGAGCAACATTAAGGAATTTTTCATGTCCTTTTGAAAGCATATGACGGCATGGAATAAAATTAAACTGACGCAGCAGCGCGAAGAAAATAAAAGTGAGCGGGCGCGTGTCTGCGAAAGTGATCGCAGGGACGCGCTCTGTGGTGGGGGAGGGGCAGAGCGAGGTGCTTGGTAGAGCGCTGTAAGGCTTTATGAGCCATGACGGCCAGACGGAGGAAAGACAGATGGCGGCTGCGCACGTGCACGCGCTCGTGAACGCATGCTTGAGGCCAGGAAAAGCCTCTGGTAGCAATTTAAAAATCCACTAACTAAATGTCTCGCAGAGCAGCGCATGCGCTGTATCAGGTGAGACCTAAAAAGGATACTAATCAACAGAAAGGACTTCACATTTACCGGTACTTCCAGCCTCAAACTTTACAGGCAGCAAGAATGCATCTTTAGGGGCTATGATGATTTGGCATTATTTTTTTGTGCGCACTAGATCTTTGTGCAGAATTGAGGTGAATTGGAGCACCTTTGTGTGGGCATCCATCTTGAGATCGTGTAGAATAGATGTGAAGTGCTTGCTGTTATTCTTCCCTTTCCCAAATGAAGTTTTGACTTGGCGCATTGGTGTCTTGTTTGCTAAACTCCTCCCCATGATTGTCTCCTATTTTTAGGCTCTGTGTTTGCTTCTGTCCTGTCTTGTTTTTGCTATTTTTATAAAGCTGGGTGAGGGCTTGTCTTAATACAAAATGTTTGCTGGACTCCTATCCCATGTGATATCACGTGCTGGTTCAGTACTTGTTTTGACCCTCTGGTTGGAGTGTTGGTTGAAATGTTGTTTTTGTCTAGTTTGTTTGGACATGCATTTTTTTGCCGTGACCCCTCTCTAAGTTCATGTTTTCTTTGCTACTGCCCTAGTTCGGCCTTTGCCTGCTACTGCCTCTGGTGGACACCAATCGTAGTGTACAGAGCTAGTTTCATTTCTGTGATTGGCATTGTGTTGCCCTGGATCACAGTGACTTTGTCAGTGAGAGGGGAAGAGAAGCTGCGGCATGGTGAGTGAAACGCATGTATAGCTAGATTGAATGGATGCAAGCAGGTTAGAGGAGCTTGTGCAGAAGATGAGAGGGATAGATGACTAGGTGAAATGTGCTGGTGGAAGTGAGAAAAGAAATGGCACGGACTTCAAGTGGAGCTGGGAGGAATAGGACTGTTAATGGGGAGCCTGGGTGACGGTTGGGGGTTCAAGGCAAAGCTTTAAGAAAAAGTAGAGCATGTTCTGTTTGTGTCTTTTCTTGCCACGTTTGGTTTTCTCTCCCATTCATCTTTCACCCGTAAAACATTTCCTTGCTTGCATTCTCGGCCTTTTAATTCCACTCACTATCTCTACTTTCCCACATACATTGCTGCTTTTGATCTTTTTCCTACTCTTCTCTTACGTTAATTTCCCTTGCTGTTTTCCTCCTTCTTGCTCCACTTTTCTGTTCAACTTCTAAAGAAAGCAAATTTCCTGATGTTTATTAAATGCAGACAAAAAAGTGAGATATAATGACAAACGGAGAACTGATACCTTAGGCATGGTCACCAAGGGATTACTGTCTCGGAAAATAAAGCATTCTGTGTGTGTTTATATGGGAAAAAGACTTCCATGTGCAGTGGGAGCTAATGGTTGGACATTGGACAAAGCTAGACCGAGGCAGAGGCACAGGACCAACCACAAAAATGAGAAAGTAACTTTGGCTAACACACAAACAGAGAGACACTGAAAGGAACATGGGCAAGTCCAATAGAAGAGACAAAACACTACAGAGAGAGACTGACTCTGTGAGACTCCCAGAGAAAGACACACACAAGGATCTTCAAAGAAGGAAGAGCTGGCATTGACACAGATCTCCATTGAAAACCTAGATCAGACAGAGTCACAGCCAGAATCATAGTTGTCGATGAAATAATCACAAAATAAAACCCAGAGGGAAAGGTTGCTTTTAACACAGTGATAAAATGAGAGAGGTGTTGGTGAATACACAAACGGCCTCATAAATAGACTGGTAAAATCACATAGACAGCCATACAGGCAAGGCTGATTGAGAGCTACCTAAAAGAGTGTCGGGGATACACAGAACCATAGAAACCCGGAGAGAGGCATATATGGAGACAGCCAATAAAACGAGGCAGAGAGAGACGGGTTCCAACTTGCTACCAGGTGTTTCGGTGGACTGGCAGGGTGCGGGGTGGCAATTTCACTGCTGTGTAGAGCCACTTTTTATTGCTGAGGGCCTTCTAGCCACATTCCGACTTGCAGCGCTTCCAAATAAACAAAGCCAAAACAAATGGTTTTAAAGGGTGCTTAAAGCGTACTTAAAACATTTTTTTTGCATTATATATATATATCAGCAAGTGATACAGCATTACATCTACAAACCAAAATCATCAGGAATATGTCAAAATGATCAGGAAAATATATATATATATATGTATGTATGTATATATATATATTTTAATTCCTGATCATTTTGGTTGATAGATGTAAATTATCAGAATTATGTGTGTGTATATATTCCTGATCATTTTGGTTGGTAGATGCAATGCTGTATCGTGACATTGAAGGCATGTTATGTTGTGTTTTTTCACCAAATATTTTGATGTCCATAATATCAGTTTCTGTTTTTATTTAGGAAGCTGATATATTCAATATGTATCCTCTTCAATTGCTGTTACTGCACCTGCAGGAGTCTGTCCTTTTTTTGGAGGTGGTCGCTCGTGGCCTCCACTGCTTCCCAGTTTCATGAGTGGGAAGGTTGGGTGGTTGGGTTGAAGGGGAGGGGGTAGGTTCAGCTATTACGTTTCTTTCTAGAACTGATGTTCTTTTGCCAGTATTACTATTATCATTATTTTCCCTTTTCTCTCTTTTATTACTCCTTTATGGGGGTTCCATTAGGAGTCAATTATGTTTTTTCAGCAGTCTCCATTTCAGATGGGAGTTATCTTGTAATACAGGTTAGACATCCACTACTATTCTAGGTCTTCACATATAGATTACTTGTATCATTGGGTCACGTATCTTAATTTTGTATTGCGTGTATACACTAACATTCTTTATAATCCAGGTCTTCTAAAACTATTAAAGGTAATCACCTTGAATAGAAAGACACTAAACCATTCAGTTAAGAGGAGAAAAATACTCCACGTCTGTCGTAAACTCAAACGCAACATTATTTCCCTACAAGAAACAAGACTAGGTGAAAATGACTCGAGACTGATTACCATCGTTGGTTTTGATACAGTTGCATCCTCCCCAGCTGTTACAGAAGTGTGGGGTCGCCACATTGATTTTTAAAATAGCTGGTATCAGTTGCTTAGAAAATAATTATGATAGGAACAGCAGATGGCTATTCCCTAAACTCTCTAAAGATGATAACATATTTACATGACTAACATTTATGCCCCAATGGGCGATGACCCCCATTTCTGGACAGATCTAAATAAAACACTCTCCCATATTCCAGTCACATATGGGTTATTGCTAGGAGAAAATTTTAACATGCATAATGGTTAGCACCTTGGACAGAATTTCAGCATGCTCATCTAGACCCAGTAAAGCTCACAAAGGTTATGAAACATATGACGCCCTTCTTAGGACTAACTGATATTTGGCGGCTTTGTAACCCTACAGTCAGTGAAATTTTATTTTCCATTCACATCCCCATAATACCTTTATGAGAATATATTACAATTTATCAAATAAATATTTTACGCCTATGATAGCGCACCCAAAAACACAACCTATTTTAGTATCTGATCATGTATTGTATCTACATAGAATTAGGTTTTGCTAACACGGTACCCATAGAAAAGATATGTTGGATTATTGAAAGATGATAATTTGAGAGAATAGATCACCTCAGCTATACATAATTTCTTCAAAAATAACCAAACCCAAAATATTGCACTTTAGATGATCTGGGATGCAATGAATGGACAAGGTGTAATGATAGATATTTTGACGATATTATGGCCAAGAAAAAAAAAATCTAAATGCTAAACTAAATTGTGTTCTGTGCTGAGAGCATTTGACATGGGATCAGATTTTGAACGTATGGTAGTGACTTTTTTCTCTCATTTGAAAAGCCCAAATTGAGGTGACAATCATAACTCGTCCAACTTTAACTTAGCCTGACGTGCCAGGAAAGATTGTCCATTGTCCCCTCTCTTATTTCTGTTGGACATTGAACCACTGTTAACAGGCATACTTTTAAATCCATGTATCAAATTCACCACCTGTACACACAAGCTAGCAGCATATGCAAATGATGTCCTAATTTTTACAGAAGAGGTTGATTTAGTGATTCCTGAAATTGTTTGGGGATATTTCCTGACTATGAATAAAACAGAGGTTTTTCCTGAAGTTTTTATGCAAACCTAAAATGATTGGATCATCTGGCTTTAAGTGGCAAGCAGATTATCTAAAATACCTTGGTATTGAATAAATAAAAATCTGTTGCTAACCAAAATCCACCTAGAGGAAAAAATAACAAATAAAATTAAAACACTTACAGAAGCATAGTCTCCTAAATTCAGTTATTTGGTGGGGTAGACTAGAATGCAGTAAAATGATAATTGCCCCACAAATAACCTTTTAGTCTAGCATGTTCCTGCTATTTCTTTTTGCAGATTTCTTAAAGCTATTGATGAAATGTTATCTAAATATATCTGGAAAAATAGAAAGGCCAGGATAGCTTCAACTAAACTGAAAACCTATAAAACTAATGAAGGGAAGAATCTTCTCAATTTTTATAAACACCTTACTTGTTGAAACAGGCTTGTTGGCGTTTTTTCCCGTCATTGGGCTCTGTACCGCCATAGTTGGAGTTGGAGGAATCGATTATCCACCCTTTCTCCTTCCTCAATTAGCTCACTATGTTCGGCTTAAAATCTCTACATTCCTGGAACATTATTCAATCCACATCTAAGGCTATCTTGTTGTTGGCCCGCAGATTTCTTAATAGACTGAAAAGTTCCAAGATAATCATGCCTGTGGCTTAACCCCAAGGTTAAAATTAATGGAAAAAACACTTATGGGACTATTAGGCAAAGTTGGGTATTCTTACGATCCAAGATACAACTCATACTGATGGATAACTCCGTCCAAAAGAGACGGATTGCATGGCTTCTTGAAGAATGTAGCTAAACTGGGTCATGTGGCCAGGTGGTGCTATACTACAAGACACCAATATACATGAATTAATAACTGATAAATGGAGTAATATATTCAACTCATTTAATATTAATCCATATGGACTAAAATCTAGACTAATGAACCTAAGAATAAAATTTCACCCTTACATATCCAATGTAAATAATGGGCATTGAACTGCTGCTTCTGGACTCCTTGAAGATGATCCAGGTGGGATTACGGAGTCTTTCTCCTGTTGGACTTGTGCCAAAGAAACTGCTGACTTAGAACATGTGCTGTTGTATTCTTTTTGGGATCAATTAAGTAAAACCATAGGTGGGATATTTCACACCCATATCCCACTCTCATTGTATAGTATGCCGCTTAACACCCTTACTGATGCAGATCTTTTTCTTATAGATCTATTACTTACAATAGGTATCAAAATGACACTATGTGAATGGAAAGACTTCAAAAAACTTATCCTACCATACTTGGTGGTCCTGGGTTTGTTTTATAAGAAGCACGGATAACACCATCTCAAACACTATATCCAATTCAAGTAACCCCAAAGCACTATGAAGTAAATCAGGCCTATAAACAGATTAAAATGATACTCCTCACTGATAATCAAGTTAAAATTGTGTTGTCTCCTAGGTATATCCAATCCTTAAAAGATCTCTCTTTATTGTTTAGTGAATCAAAGCAAGCAATAACCCTATTCTGACTTCATCCATGTGCTCTCTTTTCTTTTATCCTCCTTTAAGCTTTTTATTATTTAATTTACTTGATTAGCTTTTATTTTTTCGGTTATGATATATGTGGCTCCCAATATAATGACTCGATGTGTATAACTCAGGTATTTGCAAATAGGCAGTGGCGGCTGGTGCCTTTTAAAAGTTGTGAGGCTTAAAATTTGGGGATGAGTGTTACATTGTGAGAGCGAAGCCAGTCCGACCGAGATGGCGTTGGGTGTGGTTTGGATCAGGTCAGCCGAGGTCAGGTTCTAATAACCATTTTTTACACTTCCTCGTTCAGTCATGTAGTTCCTATAAATCTATATAGGATCTGCGTGTTTAGACAACATAAACTGTGGGATTGGTGTCCAGACTGATTCCAGAGACCTCCACCGGATTTGTTCGCCTGTGAACCAGCTAGCTCACAGGGCCACTATGAACTCCTCTTACCAAGGAGAAAATAGTTTTGGGCAACTGTCTAACATGACAACCTTGACCCCTCAGGGATCGTAGAAATAGTACAGTACTTTTCGCTCAGTCACTCGTGCTCACTTTGTCTCAGAGAGATACACAGAATAAACTATGGGGATTTTTTCAATAATCATTTATTGAGCCAGCGTCATTCTAGTATAAAATGTGTTCTGCAACAACCTTAAGATGGAACCAGATATAAATGATTATAAGCACCAACAGAATAAATGTATGGTAGATTTCTACCATAGTTCTAAAACAATAGATATATGCCGGTATTTAGATATATGGCAGGAAAAATACGTACTCCTACGATGCTAACTCCAACTAGATGTACCTAAATGTACCTAGCCTGTATGGAGGTGTAAAGCCAAGAATCCCCCCCCTAGGAAAGAACCAACCCCATTACCTGGTGTGAGAGAATGAAGGACACCATCTTGGTTTCGAATGGACACTCCGCAAGGGATGTCAGACCACTGCATGCTTGAGTATCTGCATGCAGGAACCTCAGCGTCTCGTGTCGGCATGGAAGTCTTTCTCCTCTTCCCGTCCCAGGAAAGATATGGTGTTTATATACCCAAAAGGTACCCTCAGGGTCTACCTTGCTGTCTCATGTCGGCCGAGGAGGACGAAAGGGATGACCCTTATACATAGTTCTATTCCAGAAGATGTAGAATATGGTAGTCCTTCTGTGATTCTGAAAATCCTCATGCATAATAAATGAGGTTAGTTTTCGTAGAAAACCACACAACATTTATGCAGCACCTAAATAGGTAAAAGGTCACCACAAACCAGTTATGTAGTACAATGGCACAGTAAATGTAGGTGACAGGTTAGGTGACTACCCAAGCCTATATTGAGGTACATTTTAAATCATAACGGTTTGTGCTCAATGCCATTGCTGGTGCTGAGCATAGAGAGGGAAGATAAAAAGACACAGGAAATGGCCAATCACTGCATGGCTTCATATTGAAGCCATGCAGTGACTGGCCATGTTCTCTTGACCTGAGCCTTGCATTCTGCGCTGCCTCACTTGCAGTCCTAGAGGCATATTAATGTCCCCTGAACCAATCCAAACACTGCTCACGAGCTGTTTGTTAGTAAACAGGATAAAAGCAGCACCAGGATAGGCTGGGACAGGCAGAACAAGCACTCCTTAGGAGACCGGGCGGCTACAGCTGTGATTCCGCCAGCTCACTAATTGCGCAGGTAGAGTGAGGCCTCAGTTTGCACGTCAAGCAGGTCAGAGAAATGCATGCACACTTCATTTAATAAGCTTTGGCATAGCCAATAGGTCTCGCGTTAGGGAGTATTTAGTTATGCAGCGCAATATCCTTGGTGCAATAACATCAACTGTTGCATGGCTAAAAACTTATAAGGTCCCAAAGGCGAGACCTATTGGCTATGCCAATGCTTGTTTTTAGAGGCCTAGCATGCAGTTTTAAATGTAGGCTGGTAAGAAAGGTGCCAACCCGAGGGGCAAGGTCTAGAGAGAAATAAGATAAGAAGAGAGGTGAGTTATAATGAGATAGCACAAATAGAAAGGTGAAGCACAGAATGACAGTTAAACTGAACTTTTATCTAATGCATAATACATGTGAAGTTCAAACATACAGTAATTATTTTCAAACGTTCCCTACACCGTGTGCACAGAGTATATTTCTGTATTGTGTGTATTATACAAATAGTATATCCTTCAATCACACCCTGAGATCTCATCTCTTCAACCCAATACTATGTACTAGAAGGTTTAGAATATTGACTGTTTGGTTTGGTGTACCACCATTCAGTCTTTTTGGAGTAATCAGCTCTCTCATCCAAATTTGGGATCTATCGGAAAGATCAAAAATGTAAAAAAATAAACTAAACCCATTGGATGAGGGGGAGCAATGTTCCTGTCCTCCAGTGCACATTTAAAATACAGACCCTGCTGTCCGGGCTCTCTGATCGGCAGGCTGCAGTAGGAACATTTCTGTTGCAGGCACCATTATAGTATGCACAGCTTAGTCCCAACAACATGAAAAACTAAAATAAAAGGGTACATAAGGAGGCAAGAATGCTTAATCGCAAGGCCCATGTGGGAGGCTCCTAGAAGGACCTCCCTAAAAGTAAAAAAAAGGGCTAATTTTAATGCAGAGTTCATGAGCCCAGCTTTGGGTTCCCGAACTAGTTCAGAACATATCTGGCCTTGATGGAGTTCAGGCTTACAAACCTGAACTCAGTCAACACAATGGCCCTCGCCTGCACTCATCCTCTGTTGCACACGGCAGGTCAGCATGTAGAGCACAGGGCCTTGGCCATGCACATTGGGGGTTGGTTTCTTGTAACAAGTTGAGCACTTAGTTCAGTCCCTGCTGCGCACGGCCAAACACATCCAGTTCAGTTGCAGAGAGACTGGCTACAGGCCAGACCCATCACTCACAGTGTGCTGTTTAATACTGAAGACCATACGCTGTTGGTTCAGTGGTGTAAGGACTTGTGCAGGGCCTACATCCAGAGCCCGCTATGAATGCTCAATCAAATGCACACTCATTACACTATATTGGAGAGCAGATCTGCCCGAGGTGGGTCATGAGTGAGACGGCCCACGTCTATGCACTGCCAGTCTGCGAAGGCTGGTCAAGCAAAGAGTTAGTAGCAGGACATTAGGTGCACCGCAGCTTGGACTCCGAGCTCGTCCTTTCTGAAACTTATGCTTGGCACAATCAAATGTAATTTGTTGCACGATTCAACGCATTGAATCATATGGTATAACCCCATCCAGTTCTCTACCAATATTTAAAATTTCAAAGACAACAGAAAAGATGGAAACAAGAAAGTGTAAGGTCAGTCCACAGATTAATTAAACAACTTTGCTCACTCTACACACACCCTCAATATCAGAAAAAAAAGTAGGTTAGAAAAATGTGTAAAGGAAGAGAAAGTATCTCACGTGTGCACCACCAGAGGAGCTACTGGTTGGTTCTCACCAGCTTGCCCACGTTTATTTCATCATTGATAGCTTTCTCATAAAAAAAAGTGAAGTGTCCAGTGCAAGGAAATACAAACACACAACAAAAGAAATGTGTATTGTGACAACAGGAACACAAACAATGTACCAACAAAGACAAAGAAGGGGTTAGACTCCCAAATATACTTTTTATTCTTATTAGGAGTCTATCCCACTGTTTAAAAACACAGCATGTTGAATACCTTGTTAATGACGGCCAACATGCTTCATTGCCAATTAGTTTGTGGCAAATTCATCAGGGCAATAGAGGTCAAAGATCACCTCCCTGGACACATAACAATAAAAAGGACTGACGAACACAAAGAGACACCATACAGCTTAGTTAGTTCAACGGGATGTCCCCAATAAAAACTCATATGTATATTCACAATTAATCACGGAAAGAATGCCATGACTCTGAACTCAGGTATATTACCTATTTGGAGCTATGGGCCCACATACCAGCCACCAACCAGTCACAGGGGCGTATAACCTGTTTGCTTTCGCCTCCCTGTTCAAAAAAGCACGACCATTGCTAGTGCCTGCATCTGTGAAAAGAATATAATAATGACGGGGATTGGTCCCCAGTATCCACATCTTCGCCATTCATCTTATGAAACGAAGATATTCCAACTGTTCCACAACCGAAATACAGACAGGGTCGCTCAAATGCAAGTCACAGAAAAACAGCGCACCTGTAGCCCTTATGATATACCTGTGGCCTGACATGCTGTTGAGGTGGCCCATGCGTGGCACATGGGACCTGGGGTGGCAAATAAGGTACGAGTCGGGTGGGAGGGACAGTGTTTTTTTTATCCCGCCCGTGGCCCATGCTGTCCTACTTCGGTGTGTAAAGCCAAACGGCACGGTGCTCTGCGCATGTGCCAACCATTGTTTTGACTGAAAATGCCATCGGTTTCGAAAACGGCGCTTAGCGCCTCGACGCAAATCGAGAAGCCGTCTCACTACACCCAAGTCTAGCTGGAGGGGGCGGGGAGAGACCCAAGGGGCAAGGGCCCTCGGGGCAGACATAGATGTACGAATACAGTGCGGCTGAGCAAAATGTTGCAACTTCTTGACAGTTAATTATCAGGAAAAGCGACGTTAGAAAATGGAATGTGGTAGTGGGCGCTTTCAAGGCCCCTCGCAGACGTTAAAAAGAATGTAGGTGCCCGGGGAGGGGCTATCAGGGCGCTGTTTGCAGTGGCCGGGGAGTCTGCCGTGTTCAGTCTCCGTCTTCAACTCTCCCTCCCTCCCTCGTCCCCATTTGCAAGCAGAGCTCTACGGCGGCGGTGTAGCATAGCAGCTCCTGCTTCCAATGGGGCTTCCGTTCACCAGATACCGTAGCTGCTCTTCGTGAATCCTTGCGCAAGTCCGGATCAGCAGTGGGAGTTTTTTGCCAGCTCCTCTGCAATGCTGTTTTACTGACCAAATATGAATGTTTGCCACAAAAAATGCCACGTTCCTTTCAAACGTTGCAAGGTGCGCTCATTTTCAAACACATCTTTAAGGAGTTCCCCCTCAGATATGCGGATATTACGCATGAATATTTGGGGTAAATTCCTGTGCTACTACCATCTGGATCGAGGCCACCCGGGCAGAAATTAGGAGGCACACTTAAACGTTCCATTCAATAAATTTCCCTTAGCCGTATTCGTTAATAAGAGATGAGCGGTGTCTAACCACAGCTTTAATTTTTTTCGGTCCACGCCTGGGAGAAACACGGTTTATGTGCAGAAAAGTACACGTAAACACAGTGGTCAGCGGTTGTATTAAGTATAGAGACGCGCTTTTTTAAATGTCTACACTGCTACTAAAGATGTATATACTGATGCATTTAAGTATGCAGCGCATCTGTCTAGTCGTCTGTAGTATAATCGCAGGAGGACGAATGTCCTTTCATATCACAGACTGATTATTCCCATGATGTATGTAGGGAACTCTGGGACAGGACCTGTTCTGTTTGGGAAGGCAACGTATGTACTTTATGGAGTGGAAACACAGCCGTACATGCCAACATTTTAAACCTGGCGAGAGGGAGATTTTAAAAATAAGTTGAGGGAATTGATGTTTTTCAAATGACTAGCATTAAAGTAGAGGGAATTTCAATGAGTTGGAAAACACCTAAAAGAAATCAAATTTTTGGTTTAAAAAAATCGAGTCTAACCGTAATCTGGTCTGTTGGCATGTATCCGTTGCACATTCTTTAATTGGGCTTTTAAAAGGGCGGTCTGTTAGCCGCGCTTATTATTTCAAGACTGACCTCGGGATGCCTTGCTACTCGTAGAATACAACAAGACCTGCGGCTGCGAGACGCGCTCTGTGGTGGGGGAAGGGCATTGAAGCGCGAGCGCGCGCTTGGGAGAGCGAGAGGAAAGCCAGATGGCGCCTCTGCTCGTAACTGTGCGCGTAACCGTACGCTCTATGCCACACAAAAAGCTGTGGTCGGCTTTTTAAAGCCCACTCACTAAATGTCTCGCCAGAGCAGTGCATGCGCTGGCTCAGGCGAGACCTAAAAAGTGAGTGATTCATTTGAGCCTGCTTGGTGTTAATGTAGCACAACTGCCACCCACGCTCATGGACAGGAAGTTAAGGCACCCGCAAACCGGCCCATCTGGCTGAAAATAAACCACTTAATACAGGTGGCAAGGGGTCACAAATACAGGGGGGGCAACAACATTGGAACAACATTGTGCCTTAATGGTGGAACCACCCTTGCACATAAAAGATTTTGTTGATTCACATCATCAACATTGTAGTATTGTTGTCTTAAAAAGTGTGTTAATGTACTTTATGCTTGTTAACCTAATATAGGGCTAATGTATGTACCACTTTTTTTTCTTTTCCTTTTGACTCCTGTTCTTGTTTATTGAATGCAATAAAACCTATATTGAACAAAATAAGAAGCTCTGCTAGTAGGAACGTGGCCGACAGGTCCTCTGTAAAAAAATCGCCCCCCACTGACAGTGAAACTGACCCCCATCCTGCCAGCCCACCGAAATGCCTGGTGCCTCTGGTAGGCCAGTGCTGCCCTGGTGAGAGAGTCTGAAGGACGTAGAAAGAAGTGCAATGTAACAATAGAATAATATAGCTAATGGAAATATAGCTAGATATGGAAACTGGCACCAAGATGAATGTGACTAAATGCAAAAATAAAAGTTTGACTGCCTAAACTTGGTTTTATGCTCAGATTTGTACTATAGGGAAATATTATTCTTCATGTGAGGCCACCATGGTCTAAATTTCCTCTTGTTCCTAGCCCTATGGTGTCATCTTTCTGCTCAAGGTCTTGATGTCATTTTTTAACTTAGAGAACCCTCACTCAGATCGTGAACGACTCAATCATCAAAGCCATTTGCTTCCAGTACTGCAGTCTATCATGCACTATGAGATACATTGGGAGAAGGCTTGCAGGAGCCCCCAGAAATGCTAGCGCTCTCCGCCCTTATACAATCAATTACTGCTGTGAAATTGGTGTCGAACATCTGTGCTTTCACGCAGGAGGCCTGCTTTGACTAAGGCACGGCTTGAATGGCAGACAGATACTGAAAGGAATATTGATGAGTGCCGGCAATACTGCTGCGCTATGACCAAGGGATTCTCTTTAAACGGTAGACACCGACTCGTGCACTTTAAATATATGAGTATATTATACCCCGGAAAGGTTGTATAGATATGAGTTGTGGGACTCGAATGTCGGCGTTGTGGTGCACAAGAGGCTGACTTTATACACACGGCGTGGATTTGCCCAGCGGTCTTAACTTTTTGGGAAACTGTATTCCATAAGCTAGGGACCATCACTGGCTTTTCTTTGGAGCTTGACCCCTTGCTTGCATTACTGGGATTTGATAAAGCTGGAAATAGGAATGTAAGGAAATTGGTAGCTATGGGACTACTCCTAGCTAAGCGCCGTGTTGTGATGTGCTGGGCAAGAGGGCCTGCCCCAACTCTGCAGGATTGGCACACAGACATGGTCTACTGTAATACTCAAGCGGATTTGTATGGGGATTTATTACCTCAGAGGTCTCATCCCAAGAGCTTTTCGGGTCCGTATCAAGTGTACCTAGTGAACAAGGAGATGGGTGAGACAATAGGGGTGGCTAATAGCCCACCCCCTTGAATCCTTCCTGGTTACGCTCCTTACAGATCCTAATCAAGAGGACTCCCGGTGACATAAGATAATATGTGTATGTGGTGACAGCCTGCTTCTCAATATGTGCATCTGTTGTATGCTGTGCCATTCGATGTGAGACCTGTTAAGATATCTGTGATTTCTGTTACATTCCTCGTCACTTTATTCAGATGTTCTATTTATACTGTTATGATTTAACCAGCCCGATATGAACACTGCTTGTATAATTTGACTCAGTAAATAAAGTTTTTGAAAAATGTTGCTCCTGAAATAATTACTAGTAACTAAAATGAAAACAAATTGTTGGTTAATTACGTGGAATATGTCAAATATATTGTTTTCAATAACTGAAATTATCTATAAATAAACAAGTCAATTTTGAAGCAAAAAAAAAAAATCCTAGCTGCTCGCTTCTTTGATAACCACCTCCTCTACACCACTCAGTTCTGATTTTGGCCGAAAGCACAGTTCAGAGACAGTCCTCATCCTACTGGATCTTTCCGCAGCCTTCGACACAGTCTCGCACCTCATTCATATATCCTTATCCAATCACTGCACGAAGCCAGCATCCCAGGTCCAGCACTTTACTGGATTTGCTCCTTCCTGACCGGCTGCATCCAGTCGGTCTTCCCGGCCCCTACACCTTGGATGCCATCGGTCTCATCTGTGGAGTTCCACAAGGTTCCACGTTCAGCCCCACTCTGTTTAAAGGATACATGACCCCAGTCTCCAGAATCATTCGTGTCCACAAAATCACAATTATATCCTATGTTAATGAAACCCAGCTCATACGCTCCATCTCCAACAAGACGCCACACCTCTGGACCAATTCCTCAGCCTACATGACCAAAGCCATTGTATGGATGAAAACCAAATGCCTCAGCAAAGCACAGACAAGCTGGAAGTAGTAGTCCTTGGCTAGACACCTCCCTCTGGGACGCCACTAGTGGCCTGCCGAACTTGGACCCACAGTCCTCCCAGCAACCCAGTCAAGAGCATATGACAACTCGCAATGACTGGGCAGGTAAACATTGCTTCTGTTTTCTGCTTCCACACACCCAAGATGCTCAAGAAGATCTTCAAATGGCTCCCCACCAACACTCGCAGGACCGTCACCCAAGCCATCATCAACTGCAAACTGGACTAAGGCAACACACTTTATGCTAGAATAAACGCTCCACTGAGCAGAAGACTCCAGACCATACAAAACTCAGTAGCCAGGCTCACCCTCAACTTCCCACTTTCACTTGCATCACCCTGCCCCTCAAAAATCTCCACTGGCTCCCAATCTACAAACGAGCACTCTTTAAACTCCTCACACATACATAACAAGCCTTGTACAACACTAGCCCCACGTACCTCAACAACTGCATAAACCTCCACAAACCTATTAGACAATGCTGCTCAGTTGGACTCCTTATTACACACACCTACTTAAATAAGCAAAAGAACATCCGGCAGTCGTTCCTTCTGCTATCTCCTAAAGCCTAGCGTGAGCTGCCTCTGCCATCAGAACCTCCTCCTCAGTTCTTGAATTCTTCAGGAAACTGAAGACCTGGTTTTTTACCTAGTCCTGACCCTATCTTGGCCCATAAAGCTCGCAGGACCGTCACCCAAGCCATCATCAACTGCAAACTGGACTAAGGCAATGCACTTTATGCTAGAATAAACGCTCCACTGAGCAGAAGACTCCAGACCATACAAAACTCAGTAGCCAGGCTCACCCTCAACTTCCCACTTTCACTTGCGTCACCCTGCCCCTCAAAAATCTCCACTGGCTCCCAATCTACAAACGAGCACTCTTTAAACTCCTCACACATACATAACAAGCCTTGTACAACACTAGCCCCACGTACCTCAACAACTGCATAAACCTCCACAAACCTATTAGACAATGCTGCTCAGGTGGACTCTTTATTACACACACCCCTTAAATAAGCAAAAGAACATCCGGCAGTCGTTTCGTCTTCTATCTCCTAAAGCCTAGCGCGAGCTGCCTCTGCCATCAGAACCTCCTCCTCAGGTCTTGAATTCTTCAGGAAACTGAAGACCTGGTTTTTTACTTAGCCCTGACCCTATTTTGGCCCATAAAGCTCCTGCTTTAGTGTCCTTTTGTTGTACACTTTGAGTTGCTTAAGAGTTTTCATTTTCTCTTTGTTTTTCAGACACCGTATGGAGGAATTGTGCCATGAGTTCTTGCCAGTCTGCGTTTACATGAGAGATGAGGTATGATTGGGGGAGACGAATAGATGAGTGACCTCAAGTTGCTGGATGTAATGCTCTATTATGTACACTTAAGGACCTCCTTTGCGATCTTAAAGTCTGAATGGTTGGCACACAGAGCCTGGTAAATATGGGAGGCTCATGCATACCATTCTGGGCATATTTCCCTCCTTACACATTTCAGGTGGAAAAGCGAAATTTTACTTTGCTACTTAATGCTGAACAGTCATGCCAATGCATTCTTTTAGTCACAAAGTAACTGTTGCCCATCATTTGAGATGTGTCCCAGAATAGCAAGCAGGGAGAAAGATGGCTGCGGCTAAGTACTAACTTTCAAATATTAGTTAAAAAAAGTGACACAAGTTATGTATGAAAAAATAAAATGGCTGGGTGGTTTTGGGATTTTGTATTGTGCAACATTTAATGTTCAAAAAACCTTCAGTGTAGAAATTACCCTTTAACTTATCATCTTGATCATATACTCTTCACTGATATTGCTTTTTTTTCCTGACCATCCAAAAAGTGCTTTGGTGCCTCTTGTGGAGTATGAGGCGCTATAGAAATGATGAGATGCAACCTCTAGTTTTTCTGAAATAAGCATACTGTGGGTATCTAAAATCACAGAAAGACCCACATGCTGGTCTTCACTTTGTCGACTTGAAAGCCTCTCAGTTACAGAATGCCCGTTCTGTCGAAAGATTTTGCACAGACCACTAAACAGAGAATGAGTTTGACTGAAGACAACTGGAACATCCCACACGGTATGCTTCTTATAGGCTGCTGAGGGTCCTCAGTCATCAACAAATACTCTGGAGTGCACAGGCTTCACCTCAACACTTTTTGACATCCTCCTTGTCTCCTCCTCATGGGAGCTCAATGGAAGGACATCATCCCAAAGGTTGTGGAGGGGTTATTGCTATAACTGGGGTAGTGTGGGAAAAGGGACTGTTGTCGGAGCTGACTTGAATTTGTTAGAGCCTTTTATAAATCATTTGTAGTGTAAGCTTGAAGTTTTAGTGAAGGAGCCATTTGATAAATGTAAGATCAGAATGACCGCAATTGAAAAAGCAGTTTCTGGCCTGCTCACTTCACCAGGACCGCCATAGGAGGACACACACTCTGGCGCACACACCCTGCCATGTTCTAGCGGAAGTTGCTGAAGCTGCAACAATAGGCCTGCCCCTTGGTGGTCTGTTGGCAGGGCCCAGTAGGAGCCCACTGGGTGATGGTCCTTGGGAGAGGACAAAGGGTCCTACAAAGCCTGTAAAGCGTTCCCGTTCCTGAAGGCACTTGAGCCTAGTAGTAATGACTATTTGAGTTCAACCAGATGCCTCCCAACTTTGCGAATATCCATCCTCTCCTAGTCAGTGGAATGACTGGCTGACCCCTAGAAGAGGGAACTGGTCTCTTCCTCATTTCTCTGTGGTGTTGTTTCAACCCCTCTTGCAAAGCCAATGAAGCCTTTTAATGTTGTACGGAGCCATCAAAGCGATCATAACCTGCTAGATCTCACATTGGCGTGGGACTAAAGTGGAGGCGATAGTTGTTATGGACAGCTTGCCTGCAATTTAATGACGGTCTGTTATCAAGGTCATACACTAAAATGGAATAGGGTGATAGTAGAATTTTTTTTAATCCAATTTGCTAATTCCTTGTGGCCAAGATTTTGAAATCTGTCTGGATGTGGCCACAAATCCCATTGCTATCTTAGCGTCTTAAAGACGATTTGTACCCAGGTCTCTACTTCTACAACACTTCCTGGCCCACATCCTAAAAAAGACTCTGTGTAGATGGTTTGATTGTAAGTCTTCATGGGTGCATCATGACTTAATGAAGGCCTTCAAGGACACACCCAGATCAAGAATTGAAATTGCGGCGTGACACCAGAAATACAAAGCAGATATCAAAGAGAGAAAAAAATGATCGTAAGCAGAAGGTCCGACACCCCCTTTTAAACAGAGTACCCTTAAACATAACCCTTCTTTTGGGAGCTACTAAATCATGCTATTTTTGCTGTTGATGACTAAGGATCTATTTGTTCCCATATATCCGCAGAGAGCTGGATCAAACACTTTGAAGTAATCTATGTGACATCGGGTAGTGAGTCTTTTGACAAGGAGTATATGATTAATCAGGGCCTGTTTTAAATTGAGTTTCAGCTAGAGGAAGTGAGTGAAGCTATTTCTTATTTATCCAAGAACATAGTGCCAAGTCCTGATGGGGTGCCTTCTGACTTAGCTACTCTGTTAATGCTGCTATTAAAGAAGGTATCCCTACATCCTGGAATCAGTCCATAATTATACCTGTCTTCAAGAAGGGGAAGAAAGAGTATTTCCGGTTGATACAGGTCTATTTCTCTATATGACTGTCGTAAAGGTAGTGGGGCGAGTGGTGCTATGAAGGCTTATGTCCTTGGTGGAAGTTAAGATTATTCTGTCTGACCTTCAATATGGTTTCAGGCCAGGATGAAGCGCACTTGACCAATGTTTATATTTGCAAAATATACAGTGGCCAAGCAAGGCTCCCTTCACATGGCGTTCATGGACTTATTGTCCGCCTTCAACAGGGTTAATAGGTATTACTTATGGAATATTATGCTTGATCTGAGGGTTGACAAAATAGGTTTTTTTTTACATGATTTGGACAAGGAGTAGTCAGCGGCTGTAAGATACAATTTAGACGTCCGCTGCACTGACTTTTTTAAGGAGAAGCATGGGTCAGACAAGGGTGTATGATTGCCCCATTTTTATTTACCCTGTACATTAATCACTTGGAGGACACATTGTGCAGAGCAGGGTGGGTTCTTCATCAATTCCAGCTCTTGTATATGCCGAGTGTCTAACAAGTGTCTAACGAAAGTATGTATGGGAAACATCGTTTACAACGCGGGGATTACATCGCGATGCCATTACATCGCGGTTTTTACAACGCAAGTCGTTACAACGACTTGCGCTGATGGCGCTCTAGGACAAGGAATAGTATAATTTACTATCCAACACCTTCCCTACTGTACGTAGACTGGAGTTGGAATAGTAAATTATACTACTCCTAAGTCCAGCGCCCTCCAACGCAAGTCGTTGTAACGACTTGCATTGTAAAAACCGCGATGTAATGCACCGCGATGTAAATGTATGCGTTGTAACGTCATACATCCGTATGTAGACAACTGGATGCCAACGAAAAGTGCCTTGCAGTTTTTCAGTTGTGGTTGAAGGGTTACTGGGATCTGCTAGTCTGTGTTCAGTTGGACACAGCTGAGAGTTAAAAGCAATTAAAGGCCAATCTGGTTCCTTAAAAGCTTTAAAGGGAGATAAAGTGTTGGAGTGATGCTCAAAACTCACAAGGCTCCCAACGGCACTACCAATCTTCAGGGGCCATTATCCAGAAACCTTTCACTCACAAAATAGATGTGGTTTTGTAGGGCACCAATAGAATTGGGGGCACCTACTAGACCCAAAGGTTTCGCCAGGTCCAAGCTGGGAATTGGAGTTTAGGTTTAAGGTGAACCTTGCCAAGCTAAAGGCTTGGTTCTAATGGTTCTAGTATCATGGCAACATAACCGCTAATGGGGCACAACTCCAAGACCTAGGGTTAAAAGTAAACTCCATAGTGTCTCTTTGACATTGCATAAGGGTAGCCTGACTCTCTGGGAGGCCAGGGAAGTTGCAGGCTCACTTGCGTAGCAGTTCTAGAAGCAACGCCTCTGGAAGGATTTTTGCCAGCTCAACTGTAAAGTTCTTGTACATCCTGAACACTTACTCTTTTTGAGGACCTCCAGACAGTCACAAGCCCTCTATCTAGACAAAGGGAAGAAGCGAGCAAACCAAACATTGCTTCTTTAAAACATCTGAGAGCCTGATTGTGAGTTCTGCATAAAATTGCAATCCCTTTGCAAACACCTCTTTGTGCAGAGATTTCATTTATAAGTGGTACACTTTTTATCACACCTGGTAATTACTGGTGCAATACGTTTGTACCCCTATTACATTTCAGCATGTTAAAACTGCCATAATTTTCTGTGGGCAAACAAAGGCCTGGTAATCAAATCCAACTGTTTTTCCCCATTACTTAATAAGACATCAGAAAAGGTGATATTTATGGAAACCAGTAACATATACCCTAAGGATTCGAAGGTTCATAATTTCTGTAAATGCTATATCCTGAATCAGTTATTTACTTTGATTGAAACAAACAAGTATAAACTGGATAGAAAGAATTCTATTATCCAAGTCTTTTTGCAGCACCAATTAGGCATCATCCTTTATCTCCACTATTGTTTACCTACCATCCCTTTCTATGCTATTCACTGACAACATGCCATAATATGGTCAACCAGTTGGAGTATTTTGGTAGAATTGATAGATCAGCACTTTAGTTGTCCAGGTCGTTGCTATTCAGCCAAAATCCACAAGTGAAACTGGACTCCATCTCTGAAATCCCCAAACTAGCCTGTGATTTGCCACCCACAGGATCCTCCCCATTTCCGGTTGTTTAGAAGGCTTAGATAACATCTCCCTTTACTGTACTTAGCAACTTCTATGGCCACCACATGTATGCTTCTCTTGTGTGGTTTCTTACATGCTTCCTGAGACTTTTCCATCTACTCATCAGAGGGACAATTTACAATCTTAGATTGTTGCATCCACCCTGGATTCACTATAGTGATAGCAACTCTACACCTCAGCACAGCACAAGGACCAAATCTTAAAATATTGTTTTTAGTTATCTATGCTACCACAATCCTCAGTTCTTCCTCCCAGTCTGTCCTGCCATCCATTGCCAAGTCAATAATTATCTTAATAACATGGTTAAACCTTTCCAAAAGAGGAATCATCTCAACCCAATCACCGACAGGAATCCCTTCATTCTAGGATTTTTTAAGTTTTACTGCCTAATCACTAATCAACACAGTCTGTCCCTTCATCTAAAAATAGCCCTTTCAGAACCTCTAAGACTGTCTGTGTCTCTTGCTGCAACTATTTTCAGTTCTGACCATTTGGAAAATATATCCTTTAATACTACTGCATACTTAATCCCTTTGCTTCCTATTTGAATTTGGCCAGCTATGTCAATTGTTAACTTTTCCTATGGTATCTGGTGACATGAAAGAGGACACTAAGGGCCATATGTAGATAGCATCACATTTACCGATTCATAAATACCGAATTTTACCGATTCGGTATTTATGAATCGGTAAATAGTATGTAGGAAATTAATCGGTAATCATTACCGATTCGGTAAATATCGGTATTTATGAAGCGGTATTTACCGAATCGGTAATAATGCATCCCTTCCCATTGATTCCTATGGGCCTGGAGGCCCATAGGAATGAATGGGAAGCCAGTTACTATTACCGATTCGGTAAATACTGAATCGGTAATAGGGGAGGCATTATCATGGGTGGCAGGGTGTCACATTGACACACTGTTGCACCCCTGATTCGTGCATGTGTGCACATGTGGCACACATACATGCCCTAAGGGCATGTATGTCTGCCACATGGCACTTCACAAATTGCACAAAAGTGCTTTTTTAAAGGTATTCGTCATTTACCATCAACTTGTAGTTGGTGGTAAATAACGAATCCAGACACCAATTATGCACTCACTTGAGTGCCCCCTACATAGCATTTCTGGATTCGGTATTTACCGAATAGGTATTTTACCGATTTCTTAAAATTCCGATTCGGTAAATACCGAATCCAGAAATCAGCCACCTACATCCCAAGTGCCTCAATACCGGTCGGTAATGGGATATTTACCGAATTTCGGCAGTTACCGACCGGTATTTGGCTTCCTACATATGGCCCTAAGTGTTTTTTTTAGCAATATATCATCATTTTCACGTCGCATAAGCCTTCCAACCTCATATATAGCTCAGCCAGAACATGTCTCTAACGCTTGTCTTAGTGTGGTGTGTGCCAGCATGTCATTCCATTCACTATTCATTTTATTTTTGGTCTAATACTTTGGCGAGTACTAATCTTATGTTTCTCTAAAGCAAACATTACATTCATCCCATAACTTCTAAATGCTATTTCATCGTTACTCAATTTAAACTCACTTGGCCAACCATCTTAAATGTGACTTCTCATTTATTTATTTTTCTCCACAATTCGTCCTTCTCATGACTACAAATATCTTCCTCTTTGGATATAGTCTATTCCCTGCCAACATGCATTCATCCGTCTCTTTTTCCTTGTTTTCTTCTGTTTGTTTGGAATACTATATCTTAAGTCCGCGATTATGATGTTTAGTGCCAGGTACATACACCACATCATTGGAATAATCTTGTAACTGCATGGACAATCCTGTGACTCTGGCAGAGGCTTTTCAGCACGATTCCTATCCTAAGGTATTTTGTTTGTGCTTTATGGTTATTTACCTTAACATGAACTCTTCTCCTCACAAACTATACACAATATATCATCCTCCACTCACAGGCCAAAGCTTCTTTCTTTTTTAGAGAGTATTTTTTCCATTGGGGTCAAAGAGCTTGAAACAAAGGTGACTTAGCATTCCTTTCCCTTTTCTGTGAAGGATCGGCACCAAACACTATCCACTAGCATCCATGATAATGAATTTCTGTATGGGTTCAAACCTTTAAGGCTTGTACTATACAAATAGCTTCATACTGTACATATAGCTTCACTGACGCTCTCTCGTACACTCATCTGTTCATTCAACTTGGCATTATTTTTCATCATTCACCTGCTCTTAGAATGTGTCTTTTCTGGAAAAAATGGCATAAATATTAGTAACACTCCACATGACCCCATAATAGGTTTAAAAGGTGCTTATTTTTGTGGAGGAGTCCTTAATCGCCTGCAAAAGGTTATTTTTTGTCTCTCTTCATTCCGATTTCATGTCCCAAATTATATATATTTATTATTCAGCAAAATTACATTTTGTATACTCTACTGTAAGGCCCATAGTCTAAAATTCCTAATAAATTTCCTGCTGTGCAATTGAGTTACTCTTTCGTTGCTCTCATCTCATCATGAGGATGGCACCTTGGAAGTACAGTACTCTCTTTACACCTTTTAAAGGTTCACAGGCCTTTAGATTTTGTTTTTAACTTGTTACATTTGCTGTACATTCAATCACAGAGGTCAAATGTTAGGCTCTCTCTTCAGAGAGAGGTTGATGTTTACTTTTCTTTCTTTGACTTCAAAGTAAGAGGATTTTTCTGACAATCTGGGGGTGTGAAAGGAAAGGCATTTTTTCTAGTACACAACAAAATTTCAATGTCTGTAAGTTATCTGTATGGATATTTCAGAAATGAAGCACATTTTTTGTAATTCTTAAGTGTGCTGGTACCAAATATTTTAATACCATCAAAACATATCAATTCACTATGTGATGCAACTTCCGCACATTATCGTTTGTCTATGCAAATATAATAATCATTTCAAATTTAAGTGTTAATATGAAGTGTAGAGATGCACCACAGCAATAAACAGAATTATAATTCTTGTCATTATTTACTTTTCTTTGAAAACCATCACAAATATGCAGTGAAGACAGTCAACATGTTTCGTCCATAAGAATGGACTTCAAGGCAAATGTAATTGCAGGAGGTATTCGGCAAATGTGACACATCAAGATGCGGGTTCAAAGTGAGAACCCCATGATAATATCCTTCATCAATCGTTTCGTGAAATGCAAGTAATGTGTATCCTTGTCGTCCTGGTCTGAAATCAGATGTATGTTGCAACGATAATTTACCCCTGGGGTGAAAACGACAAAGGAAAAGGGACTGGGGTTGTAAGCCCTAAGGAGCACTCCCATTGGTGCTGGAGTCGCAAAAGTCCGACCGCTTAGCCCGGGTGTGGGCCGCAAAAACACCTGAGTGAAGCGATCGGTCTTTTGCAAAACTGGAAAGCTGGTCCACTCTCTGTTCTGACCTCTGCAGTGCTGTCGTCCCTCGTCGGCTGCTTGCTCTTTACGATGTTGGAGTCTGGATTGGGCTCAAACAAGCTTTGGTTGCTGCAAGAGGTCTGGTACCCTCGGTATTGGTGCAGAGTGGCTCCAGTTGGTCCTGGTGTCAACTTTTGTGGTGAGACGGATCTGACCTCTAGGAGCACAGTGACCTCTTCCTGGGCAGCTGCTATGCCGGTTGATGTTGTGGTCGATGCCTTCAGGCTGCAGGGAAGTGGCTCCTCTGTTTCAAAGGCGGTGCTGATGGCATGGCATGGTGCTGGTGGCCCTCCAAGGTTTTTTGAGGCTGCACAGCTTCAGGACCAATCGTGGTGTCGCAATTGTCCGGACAGGAGCAGGTTGGCAGGTAGGGTTTGGTGCCAAACTCCACCAGCAGTCCACAGTTCTTGCTTCTTCTTCAATTCTATGTCCTCTGCTTTCTTCAGTCAGTCGAACCTGAGTTCAGGGTTATTAAGGGGAGTAAAGGGTAATAGCCAATGGGCTACTTATTCCTAGGGTCATTACACCCCTTAGATGACCATATCCTGTGAGGAGTGGGCATAACCCTGTCCCATAGTTCCTAATTCCACCAAAATCAAAATGATGGAGCCCTTCTTTTATGGAGCTCATCAGGCAGCCCACTTCAGTGGCCTGGTAGTGCAGCACACCTGCTGGCATATCAAATTTCCCACCTGTCCTGGTGCCAAATGGGCTTTAGGGCAGGGTTTGGCATCTTCCAGGTCTGGGGGAAGCCGTTGTCTCATATCAAAAGCGTCAGAGGATTTGAAGTCCCAGGCCTTGGTACGCAGATTTACTAGCCATTCTGCTGGAGGAGGTGTGAACACCTTCCTCCGGAGCAGGCATTGTTCCTGGCCTCCGAGAGCGCTCACCCGCAGGGGGTCAGAAACATGTCTGTGGTAGCTGGCTAGATGATACCAGTCAGCCAGCACACTAAGAGTCTGGTAGGTTTTCAGGGGGCACCTCAATTGTGACCTCTGGGTGCATATCTTTAATCACCCACTGGGATCAGTATGGATTTATTAAGATAAGGTGTTTAATACCAAACACTATAGGTTTCAGTGAAGCTATCATGTAGCTGGGAAACTCGTAATGACCAGTGCCCCCTACTTATACTTAAGATGGCTTCCCTGTTCAAATGTAGTAACTAGCAATTGACCACACAGGGGCATTTCTGCTCCTGCAAATATGTCCTCACATGGCATATGATGCACCCTGCCTTAGTGCAGTAGGGCCTTCTATAGGTGTAACTTACATATATTGCATGCAGTGTTTGTGGGCATGGCTCACAGAGTGTGTACAATGTTGTGTTTTCACATTTATCTGCACTATTTCACGCAGCCTGCAATGGCAGTCTTCGCGAGTTTGGTGGTGAATCCCTTAGGGTGGCCCAATACATACTGAAGCCCTTAGGGACCCCCTTTAGTACCCATGCCCTAGGTACCAGCAGTACCCTTTGCTAGTAACTTACAAAGAAACTAAAGGTCTTGCCAATTGGGGAATAATTCAACAGGTACCTTGTTTTAGGGAAAGGGCACTGGCACTGGGGACCTGGTTAGCAGGAACCCAGTGCACTTCTGTCATTATTGCATCAAATGCCACGCTAAAGTTGGGGAGACTTATGTCAAAAAGGGGTGCTTTCCTACAACACTCTAGGACACTGTACAACGCTCCATGCCCCTCCTCTCTATGCCCCGCCACTCCACTCTACACCACTCCACTCTATGCCACTCCATTCTACGCCACTCCACTCTGCATCACTCCACTCTGTGCCACTTCCCTCCACTCTACGTCACCCTACTTCTCTGTACTCCTCCCTACTCCTCCTCATTCTACGCCACTCTACTCCCATCTATTTCCCTCTACGCCACTCGAAACCATGACACTCTACAACCCTCCACTCTACCCAGCCTGTGCCACCCCACTCACACCACTCTGCTCGACAACACTCTACTACACCCTATGCAACTGCCTCTACGCCACTCTATGCCACTTTGCTCCACTTTGCTCCACTGTACTCTACAACACACTACTCGACTCTATGCCACTGCACTTTATGACACTCTATGCCACTCCACTCTACGACACTCTACACCATGGCGCTCCACTCCACTCTACTCCCTGACACTCGCTCTACTGCACTCTACAGCCCTCTACTCCCTCCACTCAACTCCATGACACTCTCCTCTCTATTCCCCTCATTCCCCTTTACTCCACTGTGCCACGCCACTCTATGCCACGCCACTCTATGCCACGCCACTCTATGCCACGCCACTCTATGCCACGCCACTCTATGCCACGCCACTCTATGCCACGCCACTCTATGCCACGCCACTCTATGCCACGCCACTCTATGCCACTCCACTCTATGCCACTCCACTCTATGCCACTCCACTCTATGCCACTCCACTCTATGCCACTCCACTCTATGCCACTCCACTCTACGCCACTCCACTCTACTCCACTCCACTTTACTCCACTCCACTTTACTCCACTCAACACTACGCCAGTTCACTCTACGTCAGTCCATTCTACAACACTCCACTTCAAGACACTTTGACACTCTTCTCTATGCCTCTCTGCTGTATGCTCTATTCCACGTCAGCCTACTTCACGCCACTCTATTCTGCACCAGACTGTGCTTCTCTACTTCACTCCATGACCCTCTACTCTGACACTCTATATGAAACTCTTCTCCACCCTATACCCCGCCACTTTACTCCACTCACACCTTTTTACTCTGCTCTATGCCACTCTACTCTGCGCCACTCTATGCCGCTCTACTTCAATCTATGCCCTTCCACTCTACACCCCTCCACTCTACGCCCCTCCACTTTACACCCCTCCACTAAACTGTGTCACTTAACTCCACTCTAGGCCACCCTACCCGACTCTACTGTAGGCCACTCTGTTCAATGCCACCAAAATGTACACCACCCTACTCCTTGCCACCCTACTCTACCACACTCTATAACCCTCCACTCTACGACCCTTCACTCTATGAAACTCCACCCCACTAAACTCTCCTCCACTCTGCTGTACTCTATTCTACCCCACTCTAGGCCGCTCTACTTCAGGCTACTCTACTCTTCGCCACCCTTCTCCACGCCATCATATCCTTCGCCACTCGATTCCAATCTGCTTCACTCCATGACCCCCCCACTCTATGCCACTCAACTGTACACATCTCTACTCTTTGCCACTCTACTGTATGCCACTCTGTGCCACTCTACTTCACTCCATGACCCTCTACTCCACCCTATCCTACTCTGCGTCACTTGACAACACTCCACTCCACAATACTACTCTATGCCCTTCCACTCTATGCCACTTTACTCCACTCTATGCCAGTTTAGTCAACTCTACGCCCCTTTACTCCAATCTGCTCTACAACACTCTACCCCATGCCTCTCTACTCCACTTTACTTCTCTCCAAGACCCTCCACTCTACTCTACAATCCTCCACTCTATGCCACTATACTCCATTCCACTCTACTATACTCCACTCTAGGCCACTCTACGCTACTTTACTGCACTTTATGCAACTCTACTCTATGCCACCCTACTCTGTGCCACTCTACTTCACTACATGCCCCTCCACTCTACAACAACAATCCACTCTACGACCCTTTACTCTGCTCCACTCTATGCCCCTCCACTCAACTCTACTGTAGGCCACTCCACTATCTTCCACTCTATGCCCTTCCACTCTATCCCACTCTACTTCTCTTCATGGCCCTCTACTCCACCTTACCCAATTCCACTCTGACACGTTACTCTACAAGACTCCACTCCGTGCCACTTTACTCCACTTAACTCTATGCCACTATACTCCTCTGCACCGCTCCACTTCACGCCACTTAACTCCACTCTGCCACTTTACTCTACTCTACAACACCCTACTCTACTCTAGGCCACTCTACTCTATGCCACTATTCTCCACTCTGTGCCACTGTTCTCCACTCTACTCCATGACAATCTACAAGCCTCCACTCTACGACCCTTCACTGTACGGCCTTCCACTCTATGCCTATTCAATCTACTCTATGATACACTACTCCACTCTGTGACACTCTTGGGCACGCTACGGCACTCCGACTCTCTGTGACACTCCACTCCACTCTATGACACTCTACAACTCTCCTCTCCGCTCTAAGCCACTCCACATCCCTCCACACTACTCCACTCTACTGCATTCCACTCTACAACACTCCACTCCACTCTACGGCACTCCACTCTACTCCACTCCACTCTATGGCACTCCACTCTACGGCACTCCACTCCACTCTTCTCTATGCCACTAACTTTAGCCATGCTGAACAGCAGCCACACTTGTGTACAACATGCCTTAAAGATATTGGCAAATCCAATAGCTCTTGCATAGGTGAGGGCTATTGGCTTTACCAATGCCTATTTAGTTTGAGGGGAACTTGGTGATACGCAGCTAACAGGTACACTATTCTGAATGAACGAGCATCTTCGATTATTTCCACTACCTCCCCTATATTTTATGTGCCTCGACCAAATGACCAACTACTCAGCAGATTCAACAGGCTCTAGAATTACATCATCAGTTTCTCTAGCTTAGGTGTCACATCTTCCCTCACCGTGATAGAATTATTCCTGGTATAGGAACTTATTCTACCACTTCTTTTAGCTTTATGCAATGTTGAAAGGCCTTCCATTGCCCAATCTTTCCGCATAAAACCCTAGTACATTCTTTAACATTTCCATTCCTGTCTGCTCACCATCTCCAACTACCAGTATTTGTTCTTTACTATTTGAGTCCAATATAGTAAGATTCCATTGGTCCTTCCAATCTAAGATCTCATTTTTAGGTCTCGCCTTGCTATCGCGTAAGCGATCGCAAAGCGAGACTATTGTGGGCTTTTCAAAGTGCTCCCAAAAAGCGGATTGCATGGCTAGCACGCGCACAATCACGCGCATCGTGCCGCCATGCACTCCGCTTTTGGGAGCACTTCAAAGGGTCCGCTCCCCCGCCCCCGCCAAGCGCGCGCGCTTCCGAGAGCGCCATTGTAAACAAGGCTGTTCTTATCTTGTTTTCTTTATCCCCCATACCCTCAAACTGTATGGCCTCTTAGGAGCCACGGCCTGTATACGGCTTGTCCCCATCCCCCACAGCCCACATGTTTGTTTCCTTTCGCTCATACACCCACATCCTATGTTGGTTTCTTCCTTTTGCTCCTGCACCCACATTCTATGTGGTTTCTTCCGTTCTCCCCTAACCACATGCAGTATAGTTTCTTCCTCCCCCCACTCCCCATACCCACAGCCTATATGGTTTCGGCCTGTACATGGCTTGTGTTACTGCCCTAAGTCACGAGGCACTAAAGCCCTCTTGTTCGTACTCATTTGGGTGGCAGTTTCCAGACCAGTCCTTCAGTCAGGGCGCGGTCTCTTTGAGAGCAACAAATGAGCTAGAAACGCAGCTTCAAGTCATAACAAGCTGGCGGTGCGGGCTGATTCTGCTTGCAAAGGCATCATCACCAGCCTTCATTAACCACCAATGGCTGGCCCTGCCCAAGCCTTTAACCAGCTGCAGCTCCACTGAGTTCGCACATGGGGAGATTACAAATGACACGCCGGGTTACACTGCCCCGCAGGCTTTTCTGCAGCGACCAGCTCACCATGCTGAAGCGGTTTAAAAGGGTCAGCGAAATCAAAAGGAAGAATTCACTCCCGGACTGACCGACTGTGACAGCTTTGTGCAAATTAGTGAGAAGGCACGAGATGAAAGGGGCTAGCGTGATAATTAACATATTGCATTACAAGCCTCTCTCACAAATGCATCAAGCAAGTTAAAGCAAAAACAGTAACGAAACAAGTCATACTCACAAAAGTAAAGCACAAGAAGCAGCACATAGCTCCAAATGACACACTGACACCTGTAAAACCAATGACCAATCCTTACGCGAATGATAAGTTGCATTCTGTTACACGTAGTTGCCCTCGAAAATCCCAGCATGTAAAGCGTAACTACCTGGCTAAGAAGACTGGATTTGCTTGTGGCGTTACACGTGAAATGAGGCCATTTGCACTTGGCAGCTATAAATTGCTCCCGACATAGTGTCTAAATAATATTAAGTGCGCTTCCAACGAAGTAAATATTTATTTAAACACCAACGCCGAAAGCACTCTGTGACTGCAAACAGTACCACCCGCCCCACACAACGCAGTTCACACAACAGCATCCGCGACGTTTCATTTTCACCTGCAGGAATATTTCTCACTGCCCCTGGATTGACACCGGATCGGCGCCAGGAACAAATGCCAGCCACACATAGGCATAAACAGAGAAGCAGGTGACATCACCCCGTAACCTGTTTGCACGCACGTGGCTTGCCTCGTGCAGGTGCACATGGCATGAGACAGCGAGGGACGGGGAGCAGAGATCCACGAAACGGTATCCATCTGCCGCGAGCGTGGCGGAGTGCATCCTGCTCAAACACCGCCCGCGACCATTTTCAAAACGAAATCAGCGCACTCGTGTCAGTGAGGGTACACGCAGTGCCCTGCCATTAAATAATAACTCTATTTTTATTCCAGCTTGTGACACAGCGGTTTCCAATACTTCTACGACTGTGTCAATAACAACAAGCATTTGCAATGCATTAGGTCTCGCATTTACGCGAGTTTGAGCTATTGAAATTGCAAATAACAATGCCTATTGGCATTGTCATTTACAATGCCAATAGCTTTAACTCGTGTAACTGCGAGACCTATTGCATTGCAAATGCTTGTTCATTGTTGCTCTGTTTTATAAATCTAAAGGTAGGTGAATGATAACCTAACATTTCAGTTGGTTATCCTCCGTACTCATAAAAGTTCACATTTGATGGCACTAATATATCTCTTAACCATCCTATGAATCTCCCTTTAAAGATACTCTGAGGAATACTCGAATCAGCTACAATTTGTAACCCTTCACCGCCTGTATTCATCTGACATACTGGTGTACTGGTATTGACACAGCCTCTCACATTTAGAACAATATGTTATTTATAGGTGTTGTCGCTACCTGGCTGCAGTACTTCATTTTCCAGTCATTCTACTTTGGAACCCCCTTCATTTATACCCGCACACTTGTGTGCAATGAGATTCCACATATGGTGTTCAGCAGTAGGGCAAGCCTTATTAAATACTAGGTGCCCGTTGCCTCCACGCCTGCAGCATTGTTTCATATCCTTTTTGTCTCGACAATATTTCCATTTTAATTTTTTATTTTTACATCTACAGGTATCTACACTTTTTGTTCCTTTCATGCTATTAATTTTATTGTCAGTATTGTTTGCTTTTTCAAGTACTGCTCTGTGACTGCTTTAGCACAGCGCCGTGACAACCCAGATTTCCTTAAAGCCACCATTGTATCTTCCGTCATAACCTCATAGTTCATCCATAATCTTTCCTGGACCACGGTGTTATTGTTGTGTATAATGAATGATTTGATCTCTAATAAATTCGTCTATCAGATTTCCAAACTAGTTAACAATAACCTCTTTAGGCAAGGCACATTGCTGAATCTTTTCTCCCTTGCTTCCTAACTTCGAGCAGTTCGTGGCTGTACAATGTTTTAGGCACAGTATGTTTTTAAGTTCGCAGTGTTATTGGTAAAAGCACTTACTTTGTACAGTCCCTCTTTCTCTTTTTGGGATTTATCTGAAAATTCTCAGGCCCCAAGGACAACAGTCTTTGTAACAACAGTGTTTGTTTCGTCTTTAAACCTAACCATATTATTCAGTAAACCCTCCCTCCATTCATATCGAAGCACAACGAGTCCCTTGGAGTAGGGGAAGAAAGGGTTTTGGTGATGTGGACGAAATAATGTTTGTTTGTTTCTGTTTCTGTCCCGAGCCGAGGGACAGGAGCAGGGATAGGGCGCAGTAGGCTTATACAAGGCAGAACGTTACACCCCTCATCGTTTGCCAGGCACGTTTGTGCTATTTGATAACTTTTGTGTTATGTTTTTGTCGATGGGTTGGCTTGTTGCCTAGCAGTAACAATGTAGGCGCACATAAGCCTGCTGGTGTTGGGCTTCACAGTGTTGGCATACCGCTCAGAACCAGGCAACAGTAACAAGACACAATCGCCACGCAGCATTGGTCGTCCACCGGTGCATTTCTATGGTGCATGACGGGTCTGTTGCTAGGCAACTGATATGTAACATGCTCGCAGCACAGTGCACTCTACCAAGGAGAAACTGAAGATGATTCAGCTGCCACGGACTTTAGCATGCACGCCACACCATGCAGGGACTTATACACGCTTTTGGGGGCGTCCTATGCCATGCAGGGACGTATACAAGCTTTTGGGGGTGTCCCATGCCATGATGGGACGTATACAAGCTTTGGGGGGTGTCCAATGCCGCCCAAGTGTGACGTGTGCTTGTAAGACTAAATTCCAAAATGTTCCAGCCTACTCGTGCAACTTTATGCAGTGGCGGTGTAGCGGTTCATGGGCAAAGCCTTCAGGCCAAATTTGATCTCTTGTGTTTCCGTGTAAGGGCTCCGTCCACTACATCAAAGAGCCCAAAACGTACCCTTAAATCTAGAGATATGTTTCCCAAGAAAGGGCCAAATCGCGGTAATTCTGTGGGACACATTTTTCAATCAATCAATCAATCACATTATTTGTAAAGCGCACTACATACCCGGTAGGGTTTCAAGGCGCTGGGGTGTGTGTGGGGGGGGGGTGGTGCTGTTACTGGTCGAAGAGCCAGGTCTTGAGTTGTCTCCTGAAAGTCAGCAGGTCTTCGGTTTGTCGCAGGTCGAGGGGGAGGGTGTTTCAGGTCTTGGCGGCGCGATGGGAGAAGGACCTGCCTCCGGAAGTGGTTCTCCGGATACGTGGGACCGTGGCCAGGGCGTGGTCAGCGGAGCGGAGATTCCTGTTGGGTACGTAGAAGGAGAGTTGACTGTTGAGATAGGCTGGGCCGGTTTTGTGGAGTGCCTTGTGTTGGTGGATCAGGAGCTTGAAGGAGATTCTTTTGTCGACTGGGAGCCAGTGCAGGTTCCTCAGGTGGGGGGTGATGTGGTCGCGGCGCGGGACGTCGATCAGGCGTGCGGAGGCATTCTGGACTCTCTGTAGTTTGCTGATGAGCTTGGCGGGGCTCCGGCGTAGAGGGCGTTTCCGTAGTCGAGTCTGCTGCTGACTAGGGCCTGGGTGACTGTTTTTCTCGTGTTAGTCGGAATCCATCTGTAGATCTTGCGGAGCATGCGGAGGGTGGTGAAACAGGTGGAGGAGACTGCGTTGACTTGTTTGGTCATGGAGAGTTTTGAGTCGAGGATGACACCCAGGTTGCGTGCGTGGTCGGTGGGGGCCGGGGGGGACCCCAGTGATGTGGGCCACCAGGAGTCGTTCCATGCGGAGGGGTTGGATCCGAGGATGAGGATTTCCGTCTTGTCTGTGTTCAGTTTGAGGCGGCTGTCCTCCATCCAGTCGGCGACGGCCTTCATTCCCTGTTGGAGGTTGGATTTGGCGGTGAGGGCGTCCTTTGTGAGGGAGAGGATCAGCTGAGTGTCATCGGCGTAGGAAATTATGTTGAGGTTGTGCTGTCGGGCGATGCGTGCTAGAGGTGCCATGTAGACGTTGAACAGTGTCGTGCTGAGGGAGGATCCTTGAGGGACGCCACAGATGATCTTGGAGGCCTTGGATCGGAATGGGGGAAGGCGGACTCTCTGAGTTCTGCCGGAGAGGAAGGAGGTGGTCCAGTCCAGGGCTTTGTTACGGATCCCAGCGTCGTGGAGGCATGTGCGTAGTGTGCGGTGGCAGACGGTGTCGAAGGCGGCGGAGAGGTCCAGGAGGATGAGGGCCACCGTCTCGCCGTTGTCCAGCAGGATCCTGATGTCGTCTGTGGCGGCAATGAGGGCGGTCTCGGTGCTGTGGTTGCTGCGGAATCCTGATTGGGACGGGTCTAGGATGTTGTTGTCTTCGAGGTGCCGGGTGAGCTGGGTGTTTACTATCTTCTTGATGACCTTTGCTGGGAACAGAAGCAAGGAGATGGGCCGGAAGTTCTTGAGGTCGCTCGGGTCCGCCTTGGGTTTCTTCAGTAGGGCGTTGATCTCTGCGTGCTTCCAACTCTCAGGGAAGGTGGCGGTCTCGAAGGAGAGGTTGATGATTTTGTGCAGGTGGGGAGCGATGGACTTGCTGGCTTTGTTGAAGATGTGGTTCGGGAGAGTGTCGGATGGGGATCTGGAGTGGATTGTTTCCATGGTCTTGATTGTGTCCTCGATGCTCACGTTGGCCCAGGTTGTCACAAGTCTCAACTGTGAATTGATTATGCTACTTTGTTTGTAACCGTTTTGAGTCTGGATTTCAAAATTAGATTCCTCCTTAGAATGTTTCATAGGATATATTAGGGGCCCATGTTGGGGTAATTTTAAGTTAATTTAAAAAGGAGCCGTGGATTTTGTTTCTTGGAACGAATTCCTACCGGAAATGATATTTAAAACAACCTTTTTGCGGGCTTAATTAGATCAAACTCAAATCGAATTTTATCTTTTCTTCACAGAGATGGCCGGAGTATTATTTTTGTATCGTTTAGACTGTCTGGTTCACCCAATTGTTGAGTTTTCTAGGGAATGCCTCCAGACCACTGATTGGTGGTAGAAGGTACTTTAAATGTAATACTTTTCACAGAGGTTTTAGAGATGGGCTGGATAGATGTGGCACTGAAGTGCAAAGCTGCTTCAATGGCCAAAGATTGCATGTTTTGTTTATGATGGCTCGAAGCAAGAAATTAGACTCCTAGTAATTGTATGATAATGAACCTTGGCTGGAGAGGGGGCCTGATTTCCGTAGTCAGGTGTTGCTGCGCTTTCTTTTTAGGAAGGTGACTACTTTGGTCTTTTATTGATTAATTTCAAGATTATTCAGCCTGCAGCATTTTGGAAGGTTGACTGGGAAATATTGAAGCTCTATGGTAGTGTAGTCCGTGAACTACAAGACACGCAGCGATTGGCCATTTTTGCGTAGGAGGGCATGACATTTAGCTTGCGACCTTTTGGCCTATATCAGCAACAATTTGAACAAGATTTGGGCCAGGACACATCCTTGCTTCAAATCAGTCACATTGTACCCCAGCGTAACTTGTATTTAAGTCCTATGCAGTAAATAAGAGATCACCTGGGTTTCCATTAAATGTTCTTGTGCAACAAACAGACTGAATCAGGCAAAATAATTAGTTATTTATTTTTATCTCTATGCATTAATCTTACCACATTGGTTTCTCAAAAGGCTTTTTCATTAATTCAGGTCAATAACCTAAATACCAAAGTCTTCCATGTGGACGTAAAACATAAGTAAAGGCCCATCACTAGTGCTAAAAGTTGTATTCTAGAACGTTTGGATTTAAAAAAGAAATCTCTTTAATATGGTGCACAGTAATAATCAACTAATTTTTTTTTTTTACTGCAAAAAGAGGATATAGAATGTGCAGAGGATAAACAAGGTCATATTTTTTGTTTTTGATTGCCCCGCCCCAATTTTAGGGCATGATTTAGTACTCGATAGACAGGTTACTCCGTCACAACCGTGACTGATATGCGGTCTGCCGAAATCTAAGTCCCATAGTATATAAGGGGATTTAGATTACAGCGGACGGGATATCCGTCCCTGTTGTGACGGAGTAACTCATCCGCTGAGTTCTAAATCAGGCTCCAAGTCTATTATCCAAGGGTGAGGATCAAAGTTTAATTTGGTGGCCTCTTCAAAATGTTACACATGAGAGACAATTTACTATTTAGTCTGGCATTTCTTGACGAGGTCCTTCTCTTCCTGGAGGGAAATGCTGACGCTGTTCAACCCTCAATTGTTTTGGGTCTTCTCAGGACAAGAAACTGGTGGTGTTTACATAAACAGAATGGCCATTTTTGCTAGTAATGGGGTTATGTAGAGGAAGGAGGGGAAGCAGATGTGTTAAAGTAAAGCACTTATTTTAAATTGAACAAAGATTACTGGTGGCTGGTTCTTCGTGAGTGCATATTCATTGTTCCAACATGTATGTGTCTATGGTGCAAAATGGTAAGTTCAGTAAGGCACAGGTTGCCTCGTGAATAGAAATGATCACACATTGCATGGCCAATATATCTTTTGATAAGTGAGTTAATTGCTACGGACAGCTGGAAATCGTAAATATTGTAGCATTATTTAAAATAAAGTTACTTTATAGAAGGTTGAGTGGGAAGAGAGCGCCAAAGCGTCCACCTACCTTTCAAAGATGCATGGTCTGATGCTTTCTTATGCTATATATAGGCAGGGCTTTAAGTGGGATGAAATAACTGGGGGGGGGGTCTCAAAGAAGGGGCGTGGTCAATATTATTAAGGACGTGGCTTAAAACACAGAAGCTAAAAATCTGTGCTTAGTGTAGTGTGCCGCCCGACTTGTATTTTGCTGTTTTTGTCATTGCATCCAGATATATGATACAACAAGTAACATCATACCTACAACAAGTCAGGACTATTGGCTTTGTCATTGGTTGTTAGTTGCATAAGATAAATAAGCAGCAACTATGGCTTGTATATAATATTGAAAAAACTTCCACTTTAAGCCCTGGTGACACAGGGCAATGTTGCTGCTCCTGAGTTTCAAAAAGAGAAGGGAAATCCAGAGAGAAAATGACTCTCTTTAAAGGATTTCCCTTCCCCTACAATGCTCACCTGGCATGACGTCACATGGTAACTTCTCCACTGTTGAGAAGTGAGAGTGTGATCACGCGCACATGATGTGCCTGCTGTCACTGCAGTCCACAAAAAAACGAACCGCATGTGCCAGGGCACAAAACAGAACCCAATACAGGCCCATTTCGCGGCCTCCTTTAAAACAAGTATTGGCATAGCCAATAGGTCTCACTTTTGGGACCTTATAAATATTTAGTTATGCAGCACAATATCCTTGGTACAACATTAACTGTTGCATGGTTAAACACTAATAAGGTCCCAAAGGAAAGACCTATTGGCTATGCCAATGCTTGTTACCGATTCTTGAGGAGTTTCAATGGCTTGGGCCGCTATGACCGGTTTTGAAGAGTCTCACAGACGATAATAAAGGAGCCGGGAGTCCAGATGCCTTTGTCCCATTGTACTCATTCATGAAAGCCTGCAACTTTTGCAGCAGTTTTTATGTAAGGCGCAAACTCGACCCGAAATTATCTGGGCGCTTTACACAAGGACACATCCATTTTGCGTAGCCACACGAGATTACGTTATTTATCGAGAGTCGCAGTATGTTGAGCCAGCACCGAGACTCGAACCGGGTTCCCCTCACTAGCTAATTTCATGAAATAGTTAAATGTTTATGGTGACCTCGGCACTGAGGCGAATGTAGAACAGGGAGTGAGCCTGGCTCAAAGTCTGCACCACCGCCCGAGTAATTATTTACCTGTAGACCTTCCGGTTGCCTACTTAGCATTCGGTCCGCGGTTGTCACTGGGCTTTGCACATCTCTCAGAGGGCACAGGTCACACATCTGCGGTGGGATGAAATTCCTGCAAGCGGCGAAGGGGCAGCGCAGCGAGGCGTGAACAGCTCCATGGGTAGAGCAGTTGGTACAGTACGCCACTCCTTCGGCAAAGAGCAGTGTTGTCGATTTGTCCCATGGTAAAAGAAGTTTATGGAGAGCTGTTCTGCGGGTGATGTTGTGGGCCGCACACACAAGCCAGGGCAGCGGGAGAGGCCTGGTTAAGTAGGACGAAATCTTGACAGGGATGAGGTAAAGACTGGGAGCTTTCTCCAACCGACGGTAGACCAGCAAAGGGGCGGAGACCCGAGATGCCCCTCCCTAGGAGGAAATTGCAGCCCTGCCCAGAAATCACAGCAGCTTCTCCAAAGTGCATTAAAGCTGCGAGAGCAGAAACTGTCACATCCCCGCCACTGTCTTACAACCTTAACTGCGCTCAATGTAAGGCTTTAGACAGCTGCTGAGACTCTGCGTCCTGTTATTTCTTCAGCTCCTGGGAGGGCAAGCAAGTATACGACGTAGGTGTAAGTGCGAGGGGCTACAGTTTGTGCAGGGCGTGGGAGTCAGATTGCCTTCTTTTTTAGAACAAGCATTGGCCGCGCGGCTGTAAAAGGAACGGCCGCGCGGCCTCGAAAGCGATCGCGGTGAAAGTGATCGCGAGGATGCACTCTGTGGTAAGCACGCGAGTGGTGCGCGCGCAGCAGTGATCACGCTGAAGGGGAACGCAAGCTTTAGGCCAGCGAGGTTTGGCAGCACTTTTGAAAACCCCAATACTAAATGTCTCGCAGAGCAGCGCATGCTGGCTTAGGCGAGACCTAAAACTGCTGGTGCTCAGCTCCGGTGAGACCCGATCCACTTAAAGCCCTGTATATAGAGGTGACTGGAAAATGTTTATAACATTTAAAATGGAAAATTTTTGAGTCACGTTACAAATGTAAATATTTATTGGCAGTGTGCACTGTGGACTACCTTTTCCCTTGGGCCAGCTAGGCCGAATGATTGATTGGCATTCAAGTGAGCCAGAAACAGAACTGGTATGTATTGCTCCTTGCTTTCTGAGCTCAGTGATCAACTGGTGTTATAGTCCGGTGATCCCATTACTTGTTTGTTAGATCCAAAATGTGTGGTATTATACTATTCGGTTTCACTCGCTAGTTGAAGTAACAGTAGGGGAGCAAAGCACTTTCTTAGTTCTTCCATTAGGCTTTGGCCTTTCTGTTCTAAAAAAAATAAAAATAATTGAAGTGACACTGTTTGCCACAAGTGGGATTGTGGTTATTGTAGTTTTTTGTGAGGATGAACATTGTCAGTCTGCATGGGGATATACAATACCCCTTATTTAGGGGCGTAAGGGATTTTTGAAAATTGTTAGGTGGACTCGTATGAAATGTTGGATAGATACCACAAGTCACAATGGTTTCAAATGTAGGGATGGAAGTCATGGAAGTTGTTATGCAGCAACTGGAGACTACCAGAATCGAAGGATTGATCAGGCAAAACGAATTTGAATTTCTGCTAAATCAACCCACCAAGCACACCAGTCTTGTACCTTTTTCCAAAAATACAGAAACACTCCACCAAGCCTCCAGGTAGGCCTATCGTTTCGGGATGTCCATCAATCTTGAAACGAATGTCAAGTATATGGACTTCTTTCTATAACAGTTTCCAAAGACTACAAAATCAATTCCGTCTTTGTTGCGGAAGAACACTTAAAGGAAAAGCAGAGGAGGCGCTTTATTATGGGATATCCTTGATTTGAGCTCAGCCTGTCCTCTCCTTCATATGGACCCAGCCATGTTTTGTTCAACCAGCATGGATATTCGAAGTGTGCTCCTTCTCAGTCTCTGAGCCGCTCCCTTTCAAATGTACCGTCAGATCTGATCATCTATGTGCCGTAGTTTCTGTACTGGGACAGGCACTGGAAGCATGCCGAAGACATAGTAAAAGTGTGGTGCTACGTCTAGGTTGACATTTCTTGAAGTCAGTCTGCATGTGATCTGTCGGCGAGTAGGTGTTGTCGGATAGCATGCAATGTGGATTAGCCTGAATTAGAACTCCTAGATATTTAATTTGTGTTGGCATCCGCCTAAACTGCAGTCTGTTCAGACTGGATACTGTTGTGCAATCACCAATTCCCATTACAGCTGGGACGGGATGGCTTGACGCTTTTCTTTTAACTCTGCCACTAGGGGGACCCTAATAAGATTATTCACTCCACGCACTGGCCTTTTTAGTATTCACAATACCAATCCCGTCTGCACATAACCTTTGCATCTAGGGAGACCACATAAGTGGCATAGCGATATACCTTTGAGAACATACCCCTAAGCTCCACATAGCAGCTGATGGGCAGCAGCTTGCACCTAATTTAATAAGAAAGGTGCCAGGAGGGTTCCGAAGATGAAGCATGCCACCCACTGGGTGGGTGAGGACTTTCATTCTTAAACATTAAGAATTCCCACCTCTGGTAGCCTATTGTGGTTTTTCCCCTTCACATTAGAAACTGTGAGCTTTGATGTGTATTTTGCAAGTTCTTTTTGTATGAAGACGTGTTTTGAGTCAGAAGGTATCTGTGACTTCTCCTCTAGTAGCGAATGTGCATTGGTACAACTCCATTGTTATATTGTTTTTCTCCACCATCTGGTTCAGAACTGCATTGAGGTTGCTCCTGATCTGGTCATTTTCGACGCTGAACATTGTGGTCCTGGGACCTGTTGCTTCAGAAACAGGGCCCAACGGGAAGAAATAGACACCTTGCTGTAGCATCTCCTGAACATTGTCAAAGAGATTCAGCCCATGTCTAATGCTACCAAACAGTCTGTGTAAGACTCAGCTGATACAGCTGCCTGAGGGATAAACACCTCTGTAATCCTCCGCCGCCACTCCTGACTAAGTGTTTCTGACCTTAAGCTAGAAGTGCAACGTCTTGGTAACCTGCCCTTGAAGTACCACCAACAAGCGGCTTCTTTCAGAAGCAGCAGATAAGGGGCGGGTCGAAGGCTACCTTCCCGACCCAACACAGTCATACCAATGACATTAGCAGTGCTGGCATTATCAGAGAGGTGAGGTAGGGGATACACAAGGGGCCACTTCCGGGGTAGTAACTGCAATTGCTGAGGCAGAGGCACCTCCTCCAAGGGAGCCTCTACCTCTAAACATTCACTTGCCCTCATCCCTCCAAACACACTACAGCTGTCGGGGGAGGCTCCAAGTATTTCTTCAACCATAGAAAGAAATACCCATAGACCGGTGAGTTCTGTTATCGAGTACGTCTATTACCTCGTTCTCACCTCAACCTCCACAAAACATCCTACCCCTCTCACACACCCTCAGCCCAGACCACCTCGCCCTACTACAAGAAGTCCAGGTGCTCCTTCTCGAAGCGACTCCCCCCAACACCAGGGCAAAGACATACTTTCTGTACATTCTGAACCCCAAAAAGGATGGCTCACTCAGGCCAGTCCTCGATCTCCAGTCTCTTAACAAATACATCCTGTCTGACCATTTCCACATGATCACCTTGCAGGATGTCATCCATGTGCTGCAGCAAGGCGACTTCATGGCACACTAGACCTGAAGGGTGCCTATTTTCATATGCCCATCAATCCGGCCCTACCTAAGCTTCATGGTAAGTGGCCAGCACTGCCAGTTCCAAGCATTGCCCTCCAGAGTCTCCACGGGCCCCAGGGTGTTCACCAAATGTCTAGCAGTGGTAGCCGCCCACCTCAGAATGGACGAACTCCCATCTTCCCTTACTTAGATGACTGGCTGATTCAGAAGTGCAAGCAGGCAGGAGTGCTTAGCCCATATCCAAGCTGCAATCTTCCTGCTCTATTGGTTGTGGTTTCCAGTCAACACCACCAAGTCCTACATCCAGCCACATCAGGTCTAACTCTTCCTGGGGTTAGTCCTAAACGCAGTCTTGTCCAAACCCTAACCAAGTGATCAAAGGGTGGCAGCATTTCAGCAACTACTGCCTCTTTAAGCCACCCTGTCCACTCACAGTTCAAACAGTGATGTGCCTACTAAGTATGATGGCCTCTTGTATAGCCCTAGTCCCTTATGCAAGGCTTCTTATGTGTCCACTTCAAGGGTGCCTTTTAGCACAATGAGCACATGCGAAGGGTCACCCGGACGATCTAGTATCGATAAGGGCCAGCAGCCGATGAAACTGCAACAACCTGTTGCGGAACAGGCCCTTCGCAGACCTAGTTGGGTAAGTGACAATCACAGCAGATGCATTACTTGCCGGGTGGAGGGTGCAACTAGACAACATGATAGTTCAGAGCCTGTGGTCACCTCATCAATGGGGTCTCCACATCAATCATCTCGGGCTTTTAGTCATACGCCTAGCCCTTATTGCTTTTCTCCATGACATTTAGGGCTAGGTAGTCCGCAAATTCGACATTGGGTGATCGAATACCAAGTGCTTCTCCCAGGTTTTGGCAATGGCTTTACTGACCTACTCAGTAGGATGCAGCCACAAATAGGAACTCCACCCACAAGTTCTACTCCCTTACTTTCATTGGTGAAGGGGTCCCAAACATAGTCTTCCCTTCCACTTGTGAAGACGCAACATGCCTAAACTTTGCCTCCAGGCTTCCACACTGGCCTTCCATGGGCAATGCTCTGTGGAGAAACTGGTCAGGGATCTCTGCATATGCTTTTCTCCCTTTCCCACTTCTGCCATACTTGTTGAGGAAACTGTGACAAACATCCCTCATCCTAGTGTCTTCCATGTGGGCCATACAACTGTGGTTCTCAACCCTTCTAGAGATGCCCATTGCCCCACATGAGAAGCTTCCCAACATGCCAGATCTTCTCGCACAGAACCAAGGCAGAGTCCGACACCTGGGCCCTAGATAGCTCAACCTGGTGATCTGGTTCCTGAGGCCCTAGAGTTTGGTTACTTTAACTTGCCTCAAAAGTGTATGAACATATTAAAGGAAGCACGTACGCCCACCACACACACTTGCTATGCTGCTAAATGGAAGAGGTTCGTTCTGTAACTCGAACTGCATAAACCCCCTTACACCTATGGTACATTACATTTTTTACCTCTTACATTTGCAGAAGTCCGATTCGGCTACACTTAGCTGCTATCACCACATATGTAGAAAAATAGAAATTGATATGCGCACTATCCGTGTTGTACGCTGTGGTACGTTTGTGGGGTGCTGCTGGGGTTTCACTCTCTGGTCTAGAGTGTAAAAATTCAAAATGTATCAAGCGTCTCCTAGAATAGGGGACGTCCCCCTGCGCACAACGTGAGCCCCACGAGGGGTTGGTTGAATCAATAGTTAGTACAAAATGGTTGAATATATGGTGAAAGATAGTCAAGGACTATAGTTGATGATTGATTTGCCGATATTAATTCATCATATCGCGAAAAAGTTCTTCAATGAATATTCAAAATATTAATCCATTGGTTAAAGTAAATCTAGCCCAATGCATTTCGGTCCTTATAAGACCTTCATCAGGGGACATTTCTACAAGAAAGTACAAAGCAACGAATCAGGAAGGAACCAGATTAAAATTGCTGATCTCGATGGTAATATCAAGATCACAACAATGTTAGAATGCAACTGATCAAATATGAGTAATACGTGTCATAAAGAAGAGAGAGTGGTGAAATGACTCGCTGGAAAAAATAATAATGTAAATGGTGATCTCAAGAAAAAACGTCGCATAAAATAAACGCAGAAAGTATAAAACAACTGTGGTGTTCGATCAACTGTGCTCGTACAAATACAGCCTGAAATAATGAAGTGCCAAGAAAGGAACCCACAAAAGTATGTGCAAGTGAAAAACGAGTGCAGTCTCCAATTGTGCCGGTCTTATGATAGTAGAATGAAAAAGTAGCTGGATAGGTAACGAAAAATCATACGAAGGTTAAGAGGCAAGTGCATTTACCAAGTGCAATGAGTGTACGGCGATAAGGTAAACGAAACAGGAAGCTGAAAGAAGGTGAGCATAGATGGTGAGACTTACGATAAACAACATGTCTTCAATGAGAACTCAAATTCACCAAGTTGAACAATCAGAGACGATAAACGCCACCAGTTAAATACGCAAAGCGTGTCGGATGAAATAGAAAGAGGACTGTCAGTAAAGAGCATATTGGAGTGTGTTCAATGTAATGAATGGGGACGATAAGCGTCGCTGGTGTATTGAACATGGTGTGATACGTAAAATAGACTGTCAGTGAAAGATAGTGAGCGTGATATTAGAAATTGTTCAGAGTGATGAAAAAGGTAAAAAATGATGAAGAAAGTGGGGGAAAGTGAAAAGGATACTTTTAGGTGATTAAAATCGGTGAAAAACAGTAAGCGCCATATTGAAATGTGTTCAATGTGATAAATGGAGATGATAGACGTCACTGGTATATAAATGGTGTAACACGTGGAAAAGGTCTGTCAGTGAAAAGTAGTAAACGCGGTATTAGAAATAGTTCAGAGTGTTAAAAAGTAAAAGTAAATGAAAGAAGTGGAAGAGTGTGAAAAGAATGTTATCGAGGTGATTAAACTAATGAAAAATAGAACAAGTAAAATATAAGAAAAATAAATATAACATATGTGTGATAGTTAGAGTTGAGAACAAGGAAATGCAAATAGTAGAATGACAAAGTAACTATGCAAACATAGAAAGTCAAAGGTGTGGTGAGTTAGAGGATGAATGATGGTGTTAAGCCAGTGAACTGAAAAATAAGTGAAAATTAAACATAAAAGATATATGAAGATAAAGCAATCGTGAAAAGGGAACAACAAAGGTTCGAGAATTTAGCAATGCAAATAAAGGTCTATCACAGATAACATGAAAATTCCATGCGATCATTTAGTCTGTGAGGCTTCATGGAGTTCAGGAGCTTGATCCAATGATTTTCCTTTTGGAGAAGAAGATTGTGAACATCTCTTCCTTCAGCAGATTCAACAGTCTCCAGGACCATGACTTTTAATTGACTGACATTATGATGAAATTCAGAGAAATGTGCAGCTATCACAGATTTGGTGTTGTTGGTTCGAATGTTGCTTTTGTGTTCAAGAATTCTGGTTTTTACTTTCCTTTCGGTTTTCCCTACATATACAAATACGCAGGGACATTTGAGCAAGTAAACAACGTTGCTGGTGTTGCATGTGGCATTAACTTTAAAATTGATTTTGTGACCCTTCATTGGATGGTTGATGTAGGATCCAGTGATGACCTTATTACAATTGCTACAATTGTAGCAAGGTCTGGTTCCTTTGTAGGTAATAGAACATGCTGTGTTTGTCGGTTGTGTGATGATTTCTTTCAAATTTTTTCCTCTTTTGAATGCAAAAATAGGTTTTTCAATGAATAGGCCTTTGAAAGCCGGTTCTATAGCCAGGATAGACCAATGTCGTAAAATGCTTTTTCTGAAACGGTTACTCATTGTAGAAAATTTAGAGACCACAACTGATCGTTGGCTGATGGGTTTAGCTGTTTCTGTTAATAATTGCATTCAGGTTTTGGTGGTGCAACGCTCTTTAGCTAGGGCTAAAACCTGTTGTGGGTACCCACGTTTGGAAAACTTCTTTAACATGATTTCAATTTGCTCTGAACAGATGTCAGGTTGTGATACAATATGTTTGACGCGAAGTAGTTGTGAATAAGGTAAGTGGTTCTTCAAGGCTGGTTGGTGAAAACTGTTGAAGTGCAAAAGATTATTGCGATCAGTCTTTTTACGGTGGAGGGTGGTTTCAAGTCTGTTGTCCACACGACTGATTTTGACATCAAGAAATGTCATAGTATATTGATCTACCTCAAAAGTAAATTGTATCCATTTGTTGATGTCGTTCAAGGAATTCAATGCTGACATGAGTTCAAAACACGATCCTTTCCATATAAAGAAGATGTCATCAATATATCTAAGAAATAAAGTGGCATGTTCTTTCCAGATGTTAGTGCTCAACATGTTGTCAGTCTGAAATGTTTCCAGGAAAATATTGGCATATACCGGTGCGGCACAATTGCCCATTGATGTACCGGTCAGCTGCAGGTACCATTGATCTTGCCATTTGAAATAACTGTGATAAAGTGTGAAATACAGTAGTTCCATGAGAAATGATTGAAGATGGGAATCCAGGTCTGAATGTAAAACCTATTTTTGCATTCAAAAGAGAAAAGAATTTGAAAGGAATCATCACACAACCGACAAACAGGGCATGTTCAATTACCTACAAAGGAACTAGACCTAGCTACAATTTTAGCAATTGTAATAACGTCATCACTGGATCCTACATCAACCATCCAATGAAGGGTCCCAAAATCAATCTTAAAGTTAATGCCACATGCAACACCAGCAACGTTGTTTACTTGCTCAAATGTCCCTGCGTATTTGTATATGTAGGGAAAACCGAAAGGAAAGTAAAAACCAGAATTCTTGCACACAAAAGCAACATTCAAACCAACAACATCAATTCTGTGATAGCTGTACATTTCTCTGAATTTCATCATAATGTCAGTCAATTAAAAGTCATGGTCCTGGAGACTGTTGAATCTGCTGAAGGAAGAGATGTTCACAATCTTCTTCTCCAAAGGGAAAATCATTGGATCAAGCTCCTGAACTCCATGGACTAAATGATCGCATGGAATTTTCATGTTATCTGTGATAGACCTGTATTTGCATTGCTAAATTCTCGAACCTTTGTTGTTCCCTTTTCACGATTGCTTTATCTTCATATTTCTTTTATGTTTAATTTTCACTTATTTTTCAGTTCACTGGCTTAACATCATCATTCATCCTCTAACTCACCACACCTTTGACTTTCTATGTTTGCATAGTTACTTTGTCATTCTACTATTTGCATTTCCTTAATCTCAACTCTAACTATCACACATATGTTATATTTATTTTTCTTATATTTTACTTGTTCTATTTTTCATTAGTTTAATCACCTCGATAACATTCTTTTCACTCTCTTCCACTTTTTTTATTTACTTTTACTTTTAAACTTTTTATCACTCTGAACTATTTCTAATACCGCGTTTACTACTTTTCACTGACAGACCTTTTCCATGTGTTACACCATTTATATACCAGTGACGTCTATCATCTCCATTTATCACATTGAACACATTTCAATATGGCGCTTACTGTTTTTCACCGATTTTAATCACCTAAAAGTATCCTTTTCACTTTCCCCCACTTTCTTCATCATTTTTTACCTTTTTCATCACTCTGAACAATTTCCAATATCACGCTCACCATCTTTCACTGACAGTCTATTTTACGTATCACACCATGTTCAATACACCAGCGACGCTTATCGTCCCCATTCATTACATTGAACACACTCCAATATGCTTTTTTCTGACAGTCCTCTTTCTATTTCATCCGACACGCTTTGCGTATTTAACTGGTGGCGTTTATCGTCTCTGCTTGTTCAACTTGGTGAATTTGAGTTCTCATTGAAGACATGTTGTTTATCGTAAGTCTCACCATCTATGCTCACCTTCTTTCAGCTTCCTGTTTCGTTTACCTTATCGCCGTACACTCATTGCACTTGGTAAATGCACTTGCCTCTTAACCTTTGTATGATTTTTCGTTACCTATCCAGCTAATTTTTCATTCTACTATCATAAGACCGGCACAATTGGAGACTGCACTCGTTTTTCACTTGCACATACTTTTGTGGGTTCCTTTCTTGGCACTTCATTGTTTCAGGCTGTGTTTGTACGAGCACAGTTGATCGAACACCACAGTTGTTTTATACTTTCTGCATTTACTTTGTGCGACGTTTTTCTTGAGATCACCATTTACATTATTATTGTTTCCGGCGAGTCACTTCACCACTCTCTCTTCTTTATGACACGTATTACTCATATTTGATCAGTTGCATTCTAACGTTGTTGTGATCTTGATATTACCATTGAGATCAGCAATTTTAATCTGGTTCCTTCCTGATTCGTTGCTTTGTACTTTCTTGTAGAAGTGTCCCCTGATGAAGGTCTTATAAGGACCGAAATGCATTGGGCAAGATTTACTTTAACCAATGGATTAATATTTTGAATATTCATTGAAGAACTTTTTCGCGATATGATGAATTAAATATCGGCAAATCAATCATCAACTATAGTCCTTGACTATCTTTCACCATATATTCAACCATTGTGTACTAACTATTGATTCAACCAACCCCTCGTGGGGCTCACGTTGTGCGCAGGGGGACGTCCCCTATTCTAGGAGACGCTTGATACATCACCACATATGTGCCAAACAGGGAACATTCCTCACTGTTAAAGATTCCTGTCATTAAAGCTTTCATGGAGGTCCTTAAACATGTCATCCCACCCTCTGTATCACCTGCCCCAGTCTAGAACTGTAACGTTGCCCCTCGTCAGACTCGGAGATGTTCCCTTTTAACCATTACAGTCCGGCCCTTTACAGTTACTCTCCTAGAAGGTTGCCTTTCTTCGAGCTATAATGTCCCATATTAGTGAGCTACAGGCCCTCACATTCTAAGACCCTTTATTCCACTTCAACAATGACAGGGTTGTTCTTTGAACCAACCCTATATTCCTATCTAAGGTGGTCTTCCCCACCAACTTTACCAGACTATTGAGATTCCAGTCTTCTTCTAGCAACCTTTCTCTCTAGCAGTGTGAGCACTACACATACTTGACATCACGTGTGCTCTTATGCATTACAAAGATAGTGCCAAGAACTTCCATAAAGCACAACAGGTTTTTCTTGCCTTTGCACAGCCTCATAAATGTAATTCAATATAAAAGGCAGGCATAGCCAGGTGGATTGCCCAGTGCATCGAAGCCTAGTACCATAAATCCAAAAGGACCCTACCTGCCCTTCCCAGACTTAACTGCACCCACAAATAGGTCATCAATATGGCCTTCTTTGGAACATACCCATAGCTGATGTCTGTAAAGATGCCGCATGGTCAACGCCACACACCTTTACAAAACATTGTGTGCACATTTTTGAAATATGCTAGAATTAGTCATACTGTCCTAAGGACTCTGTTTCAGGCCTCTGCACCATCCACTGTCTAGCCACCGCTCAGGGGAGTACTGCTTTTCAGTTGATGCAGAGTATGTGTATCTACAGCCGCACATGCTAAGAACTAATTGAGTTACTTAACCTGTGATCATTTGTTCATCGCATGTAGTGCTGTAGATTCTCAAGCCCCCATCCACGGAAGCAGTGTTTGCTACAGATATCTTCAACTCCATAGTTATTTATATAACAGGCATGGACATTATTTTTTAGAAAGTAGCAAATAACATGGCCAGGTGGGCGATAAGTGGGGCTTCACTAGGCATAAGACAAAATCTGACAACAAAGTTTCATCAGGCAAGCCCTTCAAAGAAAGGTGCAGTTGGTGACCGTCGCTGCAAAGGCTATTTAAAAATTCCACACTCGCAGTAAGTTCTTTTCCCTTCTTCCTGCAAAGTCTTACACACCCACAGCATAAACCAAACACATCTTCATGCATATAGCACATGTTTTTCACTATCAAAGACTCCTCTTCTTTCGCATTGCCACTGGTTTTTACATATAGTGCTTGTGTAAAGAAGTACAACAAGGAGGCTAGTCTCCAGTTGTTAGGTACACTGATGCCCCATCCGGAGTGAAATTGTTAACTGCTCAACTTCCTCTTCCAACGTAAGTCTCTTCCACATAGACAAGGATGACCTGAAGAATATTCAATAAAGAACCATGCATTAGGCTTCACTGCTTTTTTTGGATAGGTTTGCGAAATAGAAATGGAGTATAAATATATGCATACGGGGGGGGGGCAGGCGCTAGAGTGCGCACTACAAGATGGTCGCATAGTGTGAGTGTTGCTGAGGTCGGAGCAAAGCATATGTCATACTCATCCGCATCAAGGGCATATCGCCACCTAAAACAAAGAAATGTGTACCGGACAAGATAAGCAGTAATACGACACCACTGAGGAGGGCGGAGAGTGCGGGAGGGAAGAGCACAGCCAGAGAAAGTAAGCGGCAAGAAGGGCCTCGGCCAGGCCCTATCCTTGCGTCGGCTGTCTAGCCTGGGAAGCGGTATTGGCATGCAGTAGCAACTGGCCTCGAACGGAGAGCAGACACACTTTTTAAGCAGTTGCTCCCCTCCCCACCTGCCTCTTCGCTTAGCCAACTTGGAGCCTGGGCTGGGCTGATTCGGCCTATGTGGCGGAACCTGGGTCCTTCCGCAGCCTGGGAGAGCAGCGGCCAGGATCTTTTGGTGTGGTTGAGAGCGAGGTTCGCATATGGCTATTGTGAGGGCCTATGGCAAGACTTGTCTCCTCAGGCTGAGGTCTGGCTGGCCCCAGGGCTACCAGAGACGGGCGTGCCTGGGGCACCTCTGTCTGATCACTGCAGCTTCCTGCTTTGCCCAGAGTGCGACGTGCTGATGAACCCGCATGGGGAGTAATTGTTTACAGATGGGACTGCCCCTGGCCAAGGTGCCTTACTGTCATCACCTTACTGCAGACAAAACCTCGCCATGGCCAAGTCGAATGGGCAATAGTTATGCCTGACATTTAAAGGGAAAACAAAAACACCCAGAGTCAGCCCACAGCTAGCTGCAGCATCTGAGAGACCCTGCTACAATGATGGCGCACACATCCAAAGGGACCGGGACAATTAATCTTTGCTGCTAGAAATGTGGGGCAGTTTGGCTACCTTAAATAACAAAATGGACTCGGTGACACATCACATGGACAACATGAAGGAGCGTCTTGACTGTCAGCACACCCACCTTGACATGGCTGAAAGGAAGATATCGGACACAAGATGACACTGCTTTGTAGGTGAAACTACAAAGCAAGCTAGCAGTAGAGATGAACCGTATCAAGGCCAAGAATAAGGACGTAGAGGCCAGATTGAGGCTGAGTAACCTGCAGATAGTGGTCCTGCTGGAGTCCTCTCACATGCCAAAAATAAAAATGTGTGGAGAATATGCTTGCAGTCATATTTGAATGGGAACATCTGTTGCATGTATATCTGGTGGAAAGAGCACATTGTTCTCTTGTGCAGAGGCTGGCAGTAGGAGCTCCGCCTCGCCCATAAATTGCCAAGCTGCTCAACTATCGGGATAGAGACACTGAAAGGAGTACGGTACAACATGAGGGTTACACTTTGACTTTCTACTCAGACTTCATCCAAGCTGTACAAGATGCAAGACGCTAGTTCCTTCCGGTCCACCCCGCAAGGTTTTGAGTCGTGTATAAAGGCAAGCCCAGAATATTCCTGTAACCTGATGGGGTGCATAAATTCCTGAAACCGGTAACACGAGCGACAGAGTGGTGTGGCCACCCCTCCCCTGGTCCCTCTGTGTAGCCCCCAAACGAGGATCTGGAATAAATGGCTCCACGTGACTTACTGTGCATAACTCTGAATTAATCGTGCTCTGCCCATGGGTCCGTAGGCGCAGCTAAACATTTTCACGTGTTGTGCAAGGACTAATGGGGCTCTGGGATTCAGCTGCAGAGGAGAGCACGCCCTGGAGCAGTGCCGGGTCACCCACACCCAGTGACTTTGACTATAGATGGAGCGCTTGCCCTAGGAACTCTGCAGATATCCAGCACTACATCAAACATCATAAGACTGGCTATTCTGTCCACCACAAAGCAAGGAGACACTACGAGGGAACCTGCAATCACAGTATGAACACCATCACCCTTTTCTTGAACTATTGTTCCTAATGGTGACTTTCATCCAAGTTTCAGCTCAATGTGTCAGGTGGGTGGGGGGAGAGGGATGTTTGACACGCAACAGTACATTTCGAACTTACCAGTAGCATACCTGCTACAAATGCACCCCAGTAACGGACACTGGAAGGGAATAACCCAGCCACACTTCAAACCACACTTAATCAATGCCCACACCCAATAATACCATCAGACTCTTGATATGTAATGTGGGGGTTCAATGAAATGTAAAACCCAACTTTTTCTATCCTTCCTCACCTGTCACAAGGTAGATGTAGCTCTCATTCAAAAGACCCACTTGGCGGGGTAGTCACCCTCTACATTTTGCCAAAAAATGGAGCTCACACAGATTTTGTTCCTCATATGTGAAGGACATTGCCTTCCTAATGTCCTCTGGTGTCACTCATTGATGACAATGGCAGATGCATAATAATGTGCATGCAGATCACAGAAACCAGAGTCACATTGGTTAATGTTTAAAGCTCCAACATAGATGACCCGAACTTTATGAATTATTGGGCTCATGCTTAATGTTAGCTACTCATCACACGATATTGTAGGGTCATAGACATTAATCTCACAATGCAACCGTGGGTTGATACTACCTGGTTGGGGGACAGTGTGCAACACAAGAGCACAGCAGTCACTAAAGAGTGTGATGGCACAATGGGGTTTGTTAACCTATTCTGGTCCTGTTACCCAGAGTGAAGGGCGTACACCTTCCAAACTGTAATACACCATTCTAATTCCAGGCTAGACTACTGACTCGGGACCTGTAATGTGCTGGGATAGCTAGAAGAAGTAGAGCACATGCCACAGACACTATCTGATCATGCACCTCTGGCCCCCCCGGAAGTGAACCATAGAACATGACTCAGGTACCTGCGGCCAGAGGAGCTACTAGACAACACCTTCACAACCGAAATCAGATCAGCCATATCATCATTCTTTGAGATAAACACTGGTTCGGCAAACACAATAGGGACACTCTGGGAGACATTCAAATTAGTCATCTGGGATAAGTATATTTCTAAAAGGCAATGCATCCTTAAATTTATTGACGATGATCTAAAAAAGTTAGAAACAGAGATGCTATATCTGGAAAATAAGTTAAAATATGGCCCGGACTGACAGGTTGCTGGCACAGCTGGATGTCAAGCGGATGGAATTTCATGACACCACGGAGCTCTAGGTGAAGTTCCTAGGCAAATATGCAGCAGCTAGGAGATATGGAGAGGGAGAGCATCCCAGCAGGTCCATGACTGGACTGCTTCATCCTGCCACCCCCTTCACCACCCCCAGGCAGTAACAGGGATATTGGAGATGGAGGCGGCAGATGGGACCACATGCTGTAGGTCAGAGCATATACTACATAGGGGTGAGCGATAAATTCTGCTCCACCGGCAGAGTTCACAGACTTTTGTCCACGCCGCCAATCTCCGCATGGCAGAGTTGTTTTTCGCATGTGGCTTGCCAACTTTAACGTGGAGAGCGAGAATTGGCGTTCCCTACCGCAATTTCAGGTGCTAGGACGGCGAGATTTTCTCAGCACAGGCAGTTGCTACCGTTCGCAGTAAGGAAGCTACCACTTGAGAAAGCAATCTACTCTAGCAGCAACAAAGAAGCTGCACCTTCGGGCACACCACGTGCTGCCATGCGCACTGATACCGGCACAAAAAAATCAGTGCAGCATGGTGATTCTGCCCTCTCGTGGGACTCTGTGAAATCTTGCTGAGTTTTTATGCAACTCCGCAGAATTCTGCAGAGCGAAACTCTGTGAGTGCCACCCACCCCAAATACACAAATTTGTATTATACTACACAGACCTATACACTGCTAAACACAACTCCCCCCACCTGAAATACATGCATATCTTGACTCCGCTATACAGGCGTGGCTAGAACTACATCAGCAGAAACCTTTGTGCTCCCCATCTCAGTACATGAGATCAGAGCTTGTATTGTGGAATTATGCAAAGGCCCAGCAACAGGGGGGTGGACTCCTGGTACAGTTCTACAAAGAATACGCCAAATAATTAGCCCCCATGCTGTTGGAACCATACAGTAAGACACATTTACTTGGCACTCTTCCTCCCACCTTGCGTGAGACCATAGTTATTAAGCTATTCAAACCGGACAAACCTCCACATCTATGTGGGTCCTACCACCCGCTATTGCTAATAAATAGAGACACAAAGATCCTGGCTAAGCTGATCGCTAAACGACTGCTCCCTATTCTCCCCTACATTGTCCACTCTGATCAATCCGGGTTTGTGCCAAATAGATACAATCAATCAAAATAGCACTTGTTAAGCTCAGCTTGTCACCCCAGTGGGTGTCCAGGTGCTGTGGTGCAGGTCTCAGTCGAAGAGCCTGTTCTTGAGTTCTTTTCTGAAGTGGTTCAGGAAGGGTGAGGTGCGGAGGTGGAGAGAGAGGGTGTTCCAGTCTTTGTCGGTGAGGTGAGAGAAGGAGCATCTTCAGGTGTGGCTGCGGCAGATGCTTGCAGTCTGTGCGAGGTGTGAGGAGCAAAGGGTTCTGGATGGTTGGTGGAAGGTCAGGTGGTGATTCATGTAGTTTGGTGCTAGGTTGTGGAGGGCTTTGAAGGTCAAGAGCTTGAACTGGCATCTCTTTGGATGTGGAGCCAGTGGAGGTCTTTCAGGTGTTGGGTGATGTGTGTCCTCTTGGGCAGGTTGAGGATCAGCCTAGCTGCTGTGTTCTGGATTGTCTGGAGTCTTTGCATGAGGTTGTGCTGGCATTGTTTTTCTGTAGTCGAGTCGGCTGGTGGTGAGCGCCTATGTTACAGTTTTCCTGGTGCTGCTGGGGATCCACCTGAAAATCTTTCACAGAGCATGCATATCATGTGGAAACTGGTTGAGGCGATGGTGTTCACCTGGCATTTCCTAGAGAGTTCACGGTCTAGTACGATGCCAAAGTTGCAGACGTGGTCTTTCGGTGTACGTGTGGGTCCGAGCTCCGTAGGCCACCAGGAGTCATTTCAAAGGGCGGTTTGTCTGCCGAAGGGCAGGACTTTTTAACTTGTCCATGTTCCAATGAAGCAGTTGTTTCTCATCCATGTTGCGATGTTCTTCATGCAGTTGTGGGAGTTAGTCCACATCTGACAATTTGCAAACACCCTTTGCTCTTACCTACCAAATCGATTCGGCTTCAGCTGAGGCTCCGCCAAGGCCATCGACTCAGTGGAGTGGCGATATCTCCTGGCTGTGCTGGAAAGGATAGGGATGGGCAAGACAGTTGCTTTTATAGGTAACACATCTATAGTCTAACCCCTGGGCCAGGGTCAGAGTCAACGGTTTACTATCCCCTCAGATCCTAATTACAAGAGATGTGCAACAGGACAGCCCCCTTGTCACCGATTCTGTTTTCACTGGCAATGGAGCCCTTTGCATGCATAATTCGATAACTCATTCGCAGAGAGGGGTACACTTTCACACATGTAGACTGATCATATCCTATATGCAGACGATATTATGCTTCTACTGAAGGACCCGACACATTCAGGAAAATATTCAGGAAATAGTGGCCTTTGGGACTAGATCCGGTTTGCACATCAATTGGGAAAAGTCGGTTCTCGGTCAATTGACAGTCGCTACTGACCGACTGGAGGTAGGCTTTCCTTTTCAATGGCAGACGTATCTCATACGATACCTCAGTAACTGATTCTACAATGATACTGAAACGTTAATTAGAGAAAACTATGAGAGGCACTTCCCCAGGCTGCAGCAGCAGGGCAAGAACTGGATCAAACGTCTCTCTACCTCGATCAGGAAGAGTGGCGATAATGAAAATGGTGGTCCTCCCCAAGTTATTATATTTGTTCCAGAATGTCCCCATCTCATTCCTGAGGGCCTTTTTTATGAAGCTAAATGCCATCAAAACTAAACTTGCATGGGCCGGAAGGCAACCTAGGATTGTCGAGGCCAAGTTAATAATAGCATATGAGGAGGGAGGGTTATCTGCCCTCAGTCTCGAATGATATTACCTCACTGCTCAGGCCCAGTTTGCCCACTCCTGGATACACGACACGCGACAATTTCCACATTGCAGCTTAGAAGAGGGGCTGGCTGCCTGAACCAGGCTCCAGACTGCAATTATGCTGTGTCCTAGGCAACCCTGTACCGAAATTGACATGGTTCACCGCATGGTCTGGATATCGTCCTGCTTAGTTAATTACACAGGCTACACAGACATGTACTCTCTACACATTCTACTTATTAACAACCCAGAAGTCCCCGTGACAGCAGGCCAAGGGATAGCAGAGTATGGGGGACTTGTTTGTGAACACTAAGCTCCACTCTTTCAGGGAGTTCCTGTCTGAGAGTGAACTCTCCACTATGCAGATACTACTGTATCACTATGTGCGGCATTTGCCTTTTCTTCCCTGATGTGCCTAAGGAATGGCCGCTCTTAGCAATGATAATAACAAACCCCAGCCCACATAAACTCATCACCAGGATATATAAAATCCTTTCAAACCTGTCTCAGGCCTCTGCCATTGCAGGGCCTGCGCGCACAGCTTACTGCCGCTGTGACGTGGCACGTAAAATGGGGACCACATCTATGACCCCCTATAGGAAAGAAACACGTTAGTTCTAGATTCCTTACCTTAGAATTACCCCCATGCGTCAGACTTGATCCAGAACGTTTTTTCATCAGCAATACCTCTGCACGTCGGAAGGTGGCGTCGGTCAACTTTGCGTCCATCGTCGGTGTCGTGGTCACTGTGATGACATCGTGGCAGCTACTTAGACGCCGCCCTCCGCAGTGACGTCAGTTCTTTCTTTTTCCGCGCTAGCCAGCGCAGATCCGGGAAGATCGGTACCTCCAGTCACTTTTGAACTGACTGACTTTTTCTCAACTTTTGTCGACTTCTTTTTCGAGGCTTCGACTCCTGGTGCACGAGGGATGCCTGGTTTCAAGCCTTGCGGTTCCTGTCATCGGATGATGTCGGTGACCGATCCGCACCGGGTGTGTCTGTTTTGCCTGGAGCGCGATCACGACCCCAAGTCATGCTCCGACTGCCAGTCGATGGCGCCGCAGGCTTTGCGGGAGCGGTCTCGAAAGCTGCTTGAGCACCAGCAGTTGGATCTGTGCCGTTCGAGATCCCGGTCGTGAGGGACGGGTCGCGGAGCCACCATCATTTGGGTTCCAAGTCTTCGCACTCAGGGTCGGGTAAGTCGAAGCATAAGAAGAAGTCGAAGAAGCATAGGTGCTCTTCGACTTCTCGTCGGTTGGCCGACCCAACAGGGACGCGGGTGGTGCCCCTCCCGCGGCTCCGCACGCAGAGCCTGAAGAGTCGACTCCGCGATTCCCTCCCTTCCCGTGACCTGGGGCGACTCCCGCCCAGCTTTGTACGTTCTATGAGGCAATGCATGCCATCTTTGGGCGACCTGAACCCGCCGGCGTGCCTTCCGGCCCCGCGGACACGGTTGGGGGGGCCTAGGCCTTCTCCACCGGCAGCTCCGGCCCCAACGCTGCAGGCCCCCCTTGGATCCAGGCCTGCATTCGGATCCGGTTGACCTCATTACGCCTCCAGCGGCACCGCTTCCTCCGGCACTACTACCGCGCTCGACGCCGGTCGGCCCCCCTGCCAGCGTCGGCCCCAGCCTCCATCCCGATGTGGACCCGGAGCCGGACCGACATTGCCCGACGCCGGATCCGGCTTTGAGAGGGGTTTTGTGCCCCTGTTCACATTGGGGTCCCTTTTCAACAAGAATGGCACCCAGAAAATGAGGAGGAGGACTGGGAGGGGTCGGGTGACCCTCTGACTGACCAGTTGGACAGTGAACAGGACTGGAGAGAGGAACTGAGGGATGCCAGTGGTTTGGACACCTCCCCTGACCTTGGCATGTTGTCTCCTCCTATAGTGGCTATGGAGGAGGGAGCGTCATACGCAGTGGTGTTGTGTAGGGCGGCTCAGGCTCTCAACCTCGAGCTTCCTTCTGTGGCGATCAGGACTAACCTCCTGACAGAGGTGCTTCAACCAGCTGCGAGCTCTTGGGAGACCTTGCTGCCGTTTAATGAGGCCCTCTCCGACATCCTTTTGGGCAAGTGGTCCAGGCCCAACACAGGGGCTCCCATGGACAGGATGATTGCCAGACGCCACCGCCCAGCTCCAGGCAACCCCACTTTCCTATCCCAACACCCCACCCCGGAGAGCTTGGTAGTCCAAGCCTCCTCTTCCAAAAGCGCATTCCCTACCGCTCCACCGGAAAGGGAACCCAAGAAGCTGGACCATCTTGGAAAGAAAATGTTCTCTTCCGCTAGCTTAGGACTGCGGTCGGTAAACACCGCATGTCTCTTGGGCTGTTATTCCCACTCGGTGTGGGATGCAGTTGCGCAGGTGCTGCCTCAGCATCCGGAGGAGACCCGGGCAGTGCTCTCCCAGGCTGTCGCTGCCAGGAGGTATGCAGCAAAGTTTACTTTACCGTCTGTTGTGGGCTGGACATTGCCGACTCTCTGGGCAGGACCATTTCAACGTCAGTAGCACTTCGTCGCTACGCCTGGATGAGGTCGATTGGCTTTTCAGGGGATGTCCAGAACACCTTGATGGACATGCCCTTTGATGGCCGCCGCCTTTTTGGCGACAAAGCAGACAATGCTCTAGAGCGTTTCAAGGACTCCTGGGCTACGGCCAAGTCCTTGGGCCTATCCACCTGCCCTGCGCAGACTGCTTTTTGCCCCTTTCATGGCTACAGAAGGGGTGCCCCGTTATGTCCCGCCCAGAGCCACAGGCCGCAGCAAGTTACCCAACCTTCACGTGGCCGGGGACGTGGGAACATCCGTCGTGGTTCCGGTGGCCAGCTGGTGTGCAAGTCCACCAACACCCCCGGCCCCTCCTCTGCGGCAGCCTCCAAACCCCCCCAAGTCCGACCTTTCAGGGCCATCAAACACCAGTGAGCGGCAGGATTCGCCATCACCTCCCCCACTGGCACACCATCACGTTGGACAGGTGGGCTTTGCAAATAATTCGAAGGGGCTACTCCCTCCCCTTTGAGACTACCCTTCCAGCCATGCCACCGCTATACCACCGCATGTTGGAGGATCATCTGGCCCTTCTCCAGCAGTAAGTTATGGCTCTCTTGGCCAAGGGAGCCATCGAGCGCGATCCTGTCCCAGAAGTGGGTCGTGGTTGTTATTCCCACTACTTTCTGGTCCTCAAGAAGGACAAGGGCCTGCGTCCTATCTTGGATCTCGGGCACGTTGTGAGAAGTTGGCCTGATATATGATGTCACTAGTTCTAGTGTACACCTTGTATCAGTCCAAACAACCCTTATGGTGATTGGTTGTAAAGTCAACCTTATAGACCAGCTATTCTAGTGGTGGCATGCACAAGAGCAGTCTTAGGCTAAACTCTGTATGGCATGTGAAGCCAGCTGATATACCATTTGCAATCCCTTGAATACCAAATGAAAGGACACCACAACAGATATATTATAAAAATAGAATGTATTTATTCAAGTCAAAATACCCTCAGCACTCTTTATGAGATTCGAGGTAAGTACAACACAGTCTTATTTAAGCATACATGAGTCACATAGGTAAGTAATACAGTTAGGCCCTAGGGGCCACGCAAACCATATACTAAGTAAGTGGTATAAGAACCACTGTCACGAACACAGGTTAGGCCTAGGGAATCGCTGGGGCTACACTATCCTATCAGTTGCTAGGCAGTGGGAGGCCCACGGGATTCAGGTGCAGAGTGGAAACACTCACGCGTAATACGTTAAAGTCGATAGAAATAGTAGTATTTAGAAATTAAGAGTTTTAGGACACTTCGGAAGGAACTAGGAGTTAGAGACTTGGAAACTAGACACTAGGATAGTCAATACCCTAGTGAGCACCGGAGTACTCAAGTTACCTAGCCCACGGGCTGCGGGTGCATAGGTGTGAACCTGCGTCGGGTTTCGTCGTCGACTCCTATGGATGCCTGAAGAAAAGATGCTGACAGGCAGTCAGTGAAGAGTGTCCGGTGGATTCCAAGGATGGAATCAGGAAGGAAGATACCTGCAAGCAGAGGAGACAGAGTTTAGGTCACCAGCCAGGAGCCGGGAAGGAACCAGGAAGGAACCAGGCAATGTTGTGAAGATGCAGGTGAAGAGGTGAAGCTTGTCGCAGCAGCCACGGGTACCAGGAGGCGTCGAGGACGACCAGAACCAGGAGGCGAGCTGTCCCACGAGGGCTCTTGCTGTCGGCGGCGTCGATGTCGAGTTGGGACACAACAAGTCTTGGCAAGCGCAACCCACACAGAATGAAGGATTCGCTTCTGTTGCAGACCAGGAAGGCCTGAGGTGCTTCTCTTTCACAGGGAAGCAAGGGCCAGTCTGGAGGAGCCAAACCAGCGGTGGAAAGTCAAAGGTTCGTCGTCGCAGAGGTCACTAGCCAACGGGCAAGCAACCGAACAGACGCGTCGAGCAGGAAAATGCAGAAGGGCCCCACGCAGAACTCGTGGAGTGTGGAGGGCTGATCTTCAGTGCAGATGGTGCTCGGGGTTGGGGCTTCTCAATCCCCAGAGCACAACTTCGAGGATGCCTCAGAAGCTGCGCTGGAAGCAAGTAGCCAATTTTCCCAGGTAGCCGGTCCCACGTCTCTCGTCGCCCCCACGGATCTCAGCTTTGCTGTGGATGTGGATCAGGGTCGGAGAAGTCTGGAAGTCAAGGCGCTGGTCGGGCTCTGCAGTCGGTTCCTCGTAGAACGTTGAGCAAAGCAAACGGCAGGTCGCTTGATGGTGCCTGTTTGCACAGGGTGTCCACTCCTTGGCCACAAGGGAGATTCTTCAGTCTTCTTCCGTAGTCGAATGTCGAAGGTCCAGAGTTTCTGTTCAAGTTTCAGTTATCAGGATAATCCAAAGTCCTAGGGACTCAGCTCCCACTCTTATACTAATCCGGGGGGCTGGGTTACCTGCTAGGTCCCTCCTATGGGTGGGACCAGAGAGGGGGGTGGTTACACCCCCTTCCCTTTGTCCATTTTCACGCCAGGACTGGGGCTGGAGTGCCCCAGCACCGGTTTGAACTGGACTATGCATGGGACACCTTGTGTGCCCCAGGCAGTGTCTCGTTTCATTCATCCCTCCCTGCCCCAATACACTAAGGCCTGTCTAGGGTGGTGCTAGCACCTCCCAAGGCAGGAAACCTATTGTCCAAGCCTTCCTCGCTGGAAGGACTGCCAGCAGCAGGAGGTCAGACTCGTGCCTGTGGCAGCAGCATCCATTTTGTGATGCTGGGGCTCTGGTTAACTTTAACCGGGTAGTAGGTCTTCAACATGTTTTCTCCCTCTAGAAGGGAGAAATACTATCCTCATCGCCAGAAATGGTGTGGGGGTAGTATTCCAAAGTGTTAGACACCTTACACAACATGTTTTGATAAAGCCAAACCATAGTTACCATAACCGCGAGGATTATAAGGCACTTTAAGAGTATATGGTAGGCGATTTCATGCAACAGCTATAAGGACATGGTTCCGAAAGCTGCAGATAGGCTCAGTTCATGCTAGAGCACCATCTCACTTGTTACCAATCACTCTGCCTTCAGGATTGTTAAGGCCTGCCATAGGAGTGACTGATAGGTTACCCATGTGTCTATATCTAAGGTAGGTATAGGAATACTACACCTAAGCAAGGGGTGATTACACGACCTTGCCCCAGCTGAGTGATCAGCCAGTTGTGTCATAATGGAAGGCCAGCCAGGGGTGGCATAATGCATGCTGCAGCCCCTGGTAGGCCTAGGGTACACCTATGCCCTGGGTACCTAAGGTACACTGTACAGGGCCCTAAAAGGTGATCCTTACCAATTGGGTTATGCACCTAAAGTACATAGTATGAATTTTAGAGAGAGAACAGCTGGGCTGTGGGTCTGATTAGCAGGCCCACAGCCACATCTAAGTCGAAAACCAGCGAAGTAAAAGCAAAAAGTGGGGGTGAATATAGAAAGCAGACCCTACTCTCCTACACAACCCCCCCCCCCAACTTAGGGACATTAAACTAACCTTGACCAGTTGAGTCTTCATGTTCTAAGTGGAAATATCTGGAGAGTCCATCTGCATTGGCATGGTCAGTCCCAGGTCTATGTTCCACTGTGAAGTCCATCCACTGTAGGGAAATGGACCACCTAAGAAGTTTGGGATTTTCACCCTTCATCTGATTTAGCCACTAGAGTGGCTTATGGTCTGTCTGAATCTTGAAGTGAGTGCCAAACAGGTATGGCCTCAGCTTCTTCGGGGCCCAAACCACAGCAAAGGCCTCCCTCTCAATAGCTGACCAACGGTTCTCTCTAGGGGTCAGCCTTCTACTAATAAAAGCAATGGGCTGGTCTTGACCATCTATATTCAGTTGTGAAAGAACAGCTCCCATACCCAACTCAGAAGCATCTGTCTGGACAATGAACTCTTTGGAGTAGTCTGGACTTTTCAGAATAGGTACAGTGCACATGGCCTGCTTCAGGTCATTAAATGCCTTCTGACAGCTTACTGTCCACTAAACTTTCTTTGGCATCTTCTTAGAGGTCATGTCATTAAGTGGTGTCACAATGGACCCATAGTTCTTAACAAACTTTCTGTAGTACCCAGTCAGGCCCAAGAAAGCTCTGACCTGAGTCTGGGTAATTGGAGGAGTCCAGTTCTTTATGGTCAGAATCTTGCTCTCCAGTGGTTGAACCTGACCCCCACCTACCAGGTGGCCCAGGTACACAACCTTGCTCTGCCCTATCTGGCACTTAGTGGCCTTGATAGTGAGGCCTGCCTTTTGCAGGGCCTCTAAAACATTCCTCAGGTGGACCAGGTGATCCTCCCAGGTGGAGCTAAAGACAGCAATATCATCAAGATAAGCTGCACAGTAGTCATCCAGACCTGTAAGGACTTGATTCACCAACCTTTAGAAAGTGGCAGGTGCATTCTTCAAGCCAAAGGGCATCACCACAAATTGATAATGTCCTCCTGGGGTTGAGAAAGCAGTTTTGGCCTTTGCATTCTCAGCTAGTCTGATTTGCCAGTCGCCTGCTGTCAGGTCAAATGTACTCAAAAACTTGGCAGCAGCCAATCTGTCAATGAGCTCATCTGCCCTAGGTATTGGGTGGGCATCTGTCCTAGTGACAGCATTGAGACCTCTGTAATCCACGCAAAACCTCATCTCTCTCTTACCATATTGGGTGTGAGGCTTTGGCACAAGAACTACAGGACTAGCCCAAGGGCTCTCTGAAGGTTCAATGACTCCCAGCTCCAACATCTTTTGTACCTCAATCTTTATGCAGTCCCTGACATGGTCAGGTTGCCTGTAGATTTAACTCTTCACAGGCAGACTGTCACCAGTGTCCACCTCATGGGTGCACCAGTTTGTCTGACTTGGGGTCAGAGAGAACATATGTCTGTAGGCCTGTAGAACTTGTCTGCAGTCCTGTTGCTGATGGTCAGAAAAGACCACACCATCAACTGAACCATCATCAGGGTTCTGAGTCAGCAGGTCTGGGAGAGGGTCACTCTCTTCCTCCTGCCCCTCATCTGTAGCTATGAGTAAGCCCATGCCTGCCCTGTCAACATATGCCTTTAACCTGTTGACATGAAGCACCCTGTGGGGGCTTCTGGGAGTCCCAAGGTCCACCGAGTATGTGACTTCTCCCTTTTGTTCAACAATAGTGTGGGGTCCAGACCATTTGTCCTGGAGTGCTGCTGGGGCCACTGGCTCCAACACCCACACTTTCTGCCCTGGCTGGTACACAGTCAGCACAGCCTTTTGGTCATGCCAAGCTTTTTGGAGTTCTTGGCTTGCCGCAAGGTTTTTAGAAACCTTCTTCATATACTCTGCCATCCTGGAGCGGAGGCCACGTACATAATCCACTATGTCCAGTTTGGATTGTCTGAAAGGTCTCTCCCATCCTTCCCTTACTAGACACAGGGGTCCCCTTACAGGATGCCCAAACAAAAGCTCAAAAGGGCTGTAGCCAACCCCCTTTTGTGGGACCTCTCTGTAAGAAAACAGAAGGCATGGTAAAAGGATGACCCATCTTCGCCTAAGCTTGTCTGGTAAACCTTTTATCATCCCTTTTAGGGTCTTGTTGAATCTTTCCACAAGCCCATTGCATTGTGGGTGATAGGGTGTAGTGAATTTGTAGTTTACACCACACTCCTTCCACATTGCAGTTAAATATCCTGACAGGAAGTTGGCACCTCTGTCAGAGACAACCTCCTTTGGAAAACCCACTCTGGAGAATACTTCAAGTAGGGCCCTTGCCACAACAGGTGCTGTTGTGGTCCTTAGGGGTATAGCTTCTGGATACCTTGTGGCATGGTCCACTATCACCAGTATGAATCTGTGCCCAGATGCTGTTTGGGGGTCCATTGGTCCTACAATGTCTATCCCCACTCTCTCAAAGGGAACCCCCACCACAGGTAGTGGTATGAGGGGGGCCTTTGTGGTGCCACCTAATTTGCCACTGGCTTGGCAGGTGACACAGGAGCGACAAAACTCCTTGGTATCTTCTGACATGTGAGGCCAGTGAAAGTGAGGGACAAGTCTGTCCCAGGTCTTATTCTGGCCTAAGTGTCCTGCAAGGGGAATATCATGGGCCAAGGTAAGAAGGAAGCCTCTGAAACTCAATGGTATGACCAACCTCCTGGACGCACCAGGCTTGGGGTCTCTAGCCTCCGAGTACAGCAGCCCTTCATCCCAATACACTCTATGGGTACCTTGAGCATTCCCTGCAGCCTCAGCAGCAGCCTGCTGTCTGAGGGGTTCAAGAGTAGGACAGTCTAATTGGGCCTGCCTCAGATCTGCCCTTGAAGGTCCGCCTGTCCTAAGAAACTCAACCTGGTCAGGTTCCAGTTCTTCTAGGACAGTTCCTTCAGGACTCTCAGAATCATCCTCCTGTGAGGGCTGACTCTCTACCTGAGGCAGGGGGGAAGGCACAGCCTTAACCCTACTGCTCTTTCTCTTGGGTTGTGTCTGGTCCATTGTCCCAGGATCCAGCATTTGTTCAGTGTTGCACTTTCTGGCCTGTGACCTAGTCACAGCAAGGACATGTGCATCTATTCCCAGCATTTCTGCATGGGTCCTATACTCCACTTCAGCCCACACTGAAGTTTCAAGGTCATTTCCCAACAGACACTCTACAGGAAGATCTGAACTCACCACAACTTTCTTGAGGCCAGTTACCCCTCCCCAGGAGAAGTTAACAACTGCCACACTATGGGAGGTAGTGGCATTGCTAGCGTTGGTCACTAGGTAGTTCTCACCTAGCTTGATCTGTCGAGGGTCCACAAAGGCAGGTGTCACCATTGTGACACTAGCACCTGTGTCCCTGTAGGCCTGAGCCATTCTTTGGTTGATCAAAGGAGTCTGTCTGTACTTGCCCAGGTTACTGGGACCCACAGTAGAGGACAAAGCTATGTCCCCATCACAGATCAGAACAGCCTGAGTGGGTATTCTGACTAGGCCAGAATCCACTTCAGTTCCCAAGGTTAACCCTATTACACCCTTTTGCTGGGAACCACCACTTACAGCTGGACTAGGGGGTACAGTTGCCTTAGGGGCAATGGTGGTTGGGGGCTTGTCATTTTTGGTGCACTCACTAAACCAATGGGAATTTGACTTACAATAGTTACACCAAGGTTTCTTTTGGCCATCTTTCTTTTTATCCTTTTTGGGACCACCCTCCCCCTGAGCCTTCTGGTCTGCCTTTTTCTGATCACCGCCCTGGTTCTGGTTTTTCTGCTTAACTCTAGTCCTGACCCACTTATCTGCCTTCTTTCCCAATTCCTGGGGAGAAGTTAGGTCAGAGTCAATCAAGTGTTGATGCAGCAGCTGGTTTTGACAGTTGTTAAGGATTTGTTCTCTCATGATCAAATTATACAATCCTGTATAGTCCTTAACCTTACTACCCAATAACCAACCTTCCTAAGCCTTAGTGGCACAATCTACAAAATCAGTCCAGTCCTGAGTCTGTATCTTCTGGGTATCCCTGAACAACAACCTGTATTGTTCAGTGGTTAGGCCAAACCCATCAATCAGAGCACTCTTCAGGACAGTGTAATTGTCAGCATCCTCATCACTAACTGTGAGGAGCTTGTCTCTACCTTTCTCAGAGAAGGAGAGCCACAAGATAGCTGCCCACTGACTTTGGGGTACCTGCTGTACTTTGCAAGCCCTCTCCAAAGCAGTTATCCATTTGTGGATGTCATCCCCACACTTGTAGGGAGGGACAATCTTGCTCAGGTTTCTATTATCATAGGCCCTGTCTCTATCCTTAGGGATATTGCTGCCACCAGTGGGTCCTAGCCCACTTAACTTTTGCTCTCTGGCCAGAGCAAGTCTTTCTTTGGCAAGGGCAAGTTCTTCCTTTTCAATCCTCAGACTGACTTCCCTCATTCTGGCCTGCTGCTCTTTTCTCTGTGGAGAAGTCATTCCCCTGTGAGAAGAGGCATTGGAGCTATTAGAGACATGGGAGTGGATAGACTCCCTTGAAGGGGATCTTCCTCTCCTGCTTCTCTGGTTAAGTCCACTTGAGGGTCTGAATGGGGGAACCCCAGTCAGACTCCCATGTAGGCTTAAGTTAGCCTGGCTAAGTCTCCTAACTTGGACCTGGCTGTCTACCTCATCTTCTGAAGTCCCTGCTGACTCTTCTTGATCAGTATTGTGAGGGGAGTCTTCTGTGGAGGGTAGACCCTCATTGGTACCTAAGGCACCATCCTGGAAGGCTCTCTGAGCATCATACTCTTCTAAGATCTCCACTAGATAAATGAGGGTAGGGTTTGAACCCTGTTTTAACTTTCTGGAGGTACACAATTGTCTCATCTCCGGAAAAGTTAGGGTATCATATCTAGAGGGTATCTTTCTAGGATATCCCCCTCCTGAGAGAGAATCAACTTGATCTCCTCTCAGAGACATGATCTAGTAAGGGTGTGGTGTCTGCACCTACCTACACTAGTTGTATCTACTAAAACCTCTCTAGTAATTGTAGTCAGGGTGTGCTAGGCCCTTCAACCTACAACAACTAAGTTCAGTAGAACAAGTATTTATAAGCTATGTTATATGTACCTTACAAATATCTTTGTGATCTTTCAATTTGATATCTCAAGATTGCAATGGTATTACAACAGCAAGCTCCGATCCCAACCACTGCTCACCAATGTGAGAAGATGGCATGATATATGATGTCACTAATTCTAGTGTACACCTTGTATCAGTCCAAACAACCCTTATGGTGATTGGTTGTAAAGTCAACCTTATAGACCAGCTATCCTAGTGGTAGCATGGACAAGAGCAGTCTTAGGCTAAACTCTGTATGGCATGTGAAGCCAGCTGATATACCATTTGCAATCCCTTGAATACCAAATGAAAGGACACCACAACAGATATATTATAAAATTAGAATGTATTTATTCTAGTCAAAATACCCTCAGCACTCTTTATGAGATTCGAGGTAAGTACAACACAGTCTTATTTAAGCATACATAAGTCACACAGGTAAGTAATACAGTTAGGCCCTAGGGGCCACGCAAACCATATACTAAGTAAGTGGTATAAGGACCACTGTCACGAACACAGGTTAGGCCTAGGCCTAGGGAATCGCTGGGGCTACACTATCCTATCAGTTGCTAGCAGGGGGAGGCCCACGGGATTCAGGTGCAGAGTGGAAACACTCACGCGTAATACGTTAAAGTCGATAGAAATAGTAGTATTTAGAAATTAAGAGTTTTAGGACACTTCGGAAGGAACTAGGAGTTAGAGACTTGGAAACTAGACACTAGGATAGTCAATACCCTTGTGAGCACCGGAGTACTCAAGTTACCTAGCCCACGGGCTGCGGGTGCATAGGTGTGAACTTGCGTCGGGTTTCGTCGTCGACTCCTATGGATGCCTGAAGAAAAGATGCTGACAGGCAGTCAGTGAAGAATGTCCGGTGGATTCCAAGGATGGAATCAGGAAGGAGGATACCTGCAAGCAGAGGGGACAGAGTCTAGGTCACCAGCAAGGAGCCGGGAAGGAACCATGAAGGAACAAGGCGATGTCGTGAAGATGCAGGTGAAGAGGTGAAGCTTTTCGCAGCAGCCACGGGTAGCAGGAGGCGTCGAGGAAGACCAGAACCAGGAGGCGAGCTGTCCCACGAGGGCTCTTGCTGTCGGCGGCGTCGATGTCGAGTTGGGTCACAACAAGCCTTGGCAAGCGCAACCTACACAGAATGAAGTATTCGCTTCTGTTGCAGACCAGGAAGGCCTGAGGTGCTTCTCTTTCACAGGGAAGCAAGGGCCAGTCTGGAGGAGCCAAACCAGCGGTGGAAAATCAAAGGTTCGTCATGGCAGAGGTCACTAGCCAACGGGCAAGCAACCGGACAGACGCGTCGAGCAGGAAAATGCAGAAGGGCCCCACGCAGAACTCGTGGAGTGTGGAGGGCTGATCTTCAGTGCAGATGGTGCTTCTCAATTCCCAGAGCACAACTTCGAGGATTCCTCAGAAGCTGCGCTGGAAGCAAGTAGCCAATTTTCCCAGGTAGCCGGTCCCACGTCTCTCGTCGCCCCCACAAATCTCAGCTTTGCTGTGGATGTGGATCAGGGTCGGAGAAGTCTGGAAGTCAAGGCGCTGGTCGGGCTCTGCAGTCGGTTCCTCGTAGAACGTTGAGCACAGCAAACGGCAGGTCGCTTGATGGTGCCTGTTTGCACAGGGTGGCCACTCCTTGGACACAAGGGAGATTCTTCAGTCTTCTTCCGTAGTCGAATGTCGAAGGTCCAGAGTTTCTGTTCAAGTTTCAGTTATCAGGATAATCCAAAGTCCTAGGGACTCAGCTCCCACTCTTATACTAATCTGGGGGGCTGGGTTACCTGCTAGGTCCCTCCTATGGGTGGGACCAGGGAGGGGGGTGGTTACACCCCATTCCCTTTGCCCAGTTTCGCGCCAGGACTGGGGCTGGAGTGCCCCAGCACCAGTTTGAACTGGACTATGCATGGGACACCTTGTGTGCCCCAGGCAGTGTCTCGTTTCATTCATCCCTCCCTTCCCCAATACACTAAGGCCTGTCTAGGGTGGTGATAGCACCTCCCAAGGCAGGAAACCTATTGTCCAAGCCTCCCTGGCTGGAAGGACTCCCAGCAGCAGGAGGTCAGACTCGTGTCTGTGGCAGCAGCATCCATTTTGTGATGCTGGGGCTCTGGTTAACTTTAACCGGGTAGTAGGTCTTCAACATGTCTTCTCCCTCTAGAAGGGAGAAATACTATCCTCATCGCCAGAAATGGTGTGGGGGTAGTATTCCAAAGTGTTAGACACCTTACACGACATATTTCGATAAAGCCAAACCATAGTTACCATAACCGCGAGGATTATAAGGCACTTTAAGAGTATATGGTAGGCGATATCATGGAACAGCCATAAGGACATGGTTCCGAAAGCTGCAGACAGGCTCAGCTCATGCTAGAGCACCATCTCACATGTTACCAAGCACTCTGCCTCCAGGATTGTTAAGGCCTGCCATAGGAGTGACTGATAGGTTACCCATGTGTCTATATCTAAGGTAGGTATAGGAATACTACACCTAAGCAAGGGGTGATTACACGACCTTGCCCCAGCTGAGTGATCAGCCAGTTGTGTCATAATGGAAGGCCAGCCAGTGGTGGCATAATACATGCTGCAGCCCCTGGTAGGCCTAGGGTACACCTATGCCCTGGGTACCTAAGGTACACTGTACAGAGCCCTAAAAGTTGATCCTTACCAATTGGGTTATGCACCTAAAGTACATAGTATGAATTTAGAGAGAGAACAGCTGGGCTGTGGGTCTGATTAGCAGGCCCACAGCCACATCCAAGTCGAAAACCAGTGAAGCAAAAGCAAAAAGTGGGGGTGAACATAGAAAGCAGACCCTACACTCCTACACACGTCACCGCTTCCTCCTAAAGGAGAAGTTCAAGACGTTGACGATTTCTCAGGTCTTGTCTGCCCTCGACCCAGAAGACTGGATGGTAGCATTGGACTTGCAGGACGTTTATTTTCACATCCCCGTCCTGCCGGCCCACAGGTGTTACATAGGGTTCACGGTAAGCCACGAGCATTTTTTATTTACAGTGCTCCCCTTTGGTCTTACCAGCGCCTCTCAGATGTTCACGAAAGTGATGGCGGTGGTCGCAGCTCATCTGCGCAGATAAGGGCTTTCAGTCTTCCCCTATCTCGACGAATGGTTGTTGAAGGCGGGCTCGCTCCAGGCAGTCGTCTCCCACCTCCAGACTACGGCCGACCTCCTGCATTCGCTGGGGTTGTCCATCAATATGCCGAAGTCTCACCTGATTCCCTCTCAGAAGCTCCTCTTCATCGGAGCGGTTCTGGACATGACGCGGGTTCGGGTCTATCCTCCCGAACAGCGAGTCCGGGATATTCAGGCTATTTTTCCAATCTTTCAGCCTCTATCTTGGTTTTCGGTCAGAATGACCCTGAGGCTGCTGGGCCTCATGGCTTCCTGCATCCTTCTGGTCGATCATGCCAGGTGACAAATGCGGGCTCTGCAGTGGGACTTGAAGTTCCACTGGGCGCAGCATCAGGGGAATCTGTCCGATTGCATTCAGATCTTGGAGGGCACTGCACGTCAATTGCAGTGGTGGCTCACAAACCAGGATTTGGGTCAATGGCAGATCCCTCTCCTTTACCCAACCAGACCACACAGTGGTGATAGATGCATCCCTTCTGGGATGGGGCGGCCACATGGGAGAGGCAGAGATCAGAGGCCTCTGGTCCCCGGTGGAGTCCGGGCTCTACATCAACCTTCTGGAGCTCCGGGCGATTCATCTTGCGCTGAAAGCATTCCTTCCCTCTGCCCGGGCAAGAGTGGTGCACGGACAACACCACCGCCGTGTGGTACTGCACCAAACAGGGCAGGGTAGGGTCGTTGACCCTATGTCAAGATGCCCTCCGCCTCTGGACATGGCTGGAACATCAGGGCATCACCCTAGTGGTTCAACACCTGGCAGGTTCCCTGATCGCGAGGGCGGACGGACTCGGCCGCCGGTGCATGATGGATCATGACTGGCATCTTCACTCGGAGGTGGTGCAAGGTCTCTTTCAACAGTGGGGAGAGCCTTGGTTAGATCTATTCGCCACCGAAGAGAACACGCTGTCAGCAATTCTGCGTGTTGGAATTTCCAAGGCGGCACTCGCTAGGCGGCGCTTTTCGTCGCAAGTGGAGTTGCGGTCTGTTGTACGCCTTTCCGCCTATACCACTTCTGCCCAGAGTGCTGAAGAAGATCCGGCGCGACCGGGCCCAAGTCGTCCTTGTGGCTCCGGATTGGGCATGGAGAGTCTGGTATCCCGAGTTGCTCAACATGGCCATCGATCCTCCGATCCGACTGCCTCTTCGGGAGGATCTTCGGTCGCAGCAAGAGGGGACAGTCCTCTACCCGAACCTGTCCAGCCTTCACCTCCTTGCGTGGAGATTGAGCGGCGGCAGTTGACGTCTTTCGACCTGCTTCCTGAAGTCTGTGATGTAATCTTGGCAGCCAGGCGTCCCTCCACTAAAACAGTATACGCCTGTCGGTGAAACAAGCTTGTGGCATGGTGCAGAGCAAAGGCTGTGGATCCCCTTTCTGCCCCTCTTTCTGAGGTTCCCTTGTTACATCTTTCTTTAGCCCAGCAGGGCTCTGCTCTGGACACGATCAAGGGCTATCTTTCGGCCATCTCTGCCTTCCTTGGGCTTCCAGATCAGCACACCCTTTTCAAGTCCCTGGTTGTAAATCATTTCTTGAAAGGCATAGCTCATCTCTTTCCTCCTATTCCTTTTGTTATGCCTCAGTGGGACTTGAACCTGGTTTTAACTTATTTAATGTGCGCTCCTTTTGAGCCGCTTCACAACTGTCCTTTGAGGCTCTTGACTCTCAAAACTGCGTTCCTGGTGGCCATCACCTCTGCCAGACGGGTGAGTGAGCTCCAGGTGCTTTCTTCTAAGCCTTCTTTTCTCTCTGTCCATCCGGACAAAGTTGTCCTCAGGACCCGTCCATCCTTCCTGCCCAAGGTTGTCACTGTCTTACACATCGGGCAGACTATCACTTTGCCCACCTGCTTTCTGCATCCTTTGAAAGAGGAAGAGAGGCTCCACCGCCTGGACCCAAAACGTGCGCTTGACTTTTATTTGGATAAAAGTTTGGATCGCACCAAACAGTTCTGGGTGGACGACCAGCTCTTTCTTGGGTACGTAGGAGCTAAGAAAGAGCAGGCCGCACACAAGCCGACTATATCCCGATGCGTCGTCTTGTGTATCAAAGCCGGTTATTCTCTGGCAATTAAGGAGCCTCCAGTGGGGCTACGCGCCCATTCCACCAGGGCGACGGTTGCAACTACTGCTTTGGGTCAGGGAGTTCCTCTGAATGACCTTTGTCAGGCAGCTACGTGGGCTTTGTTGCACACTTTTACCAAACACTACTGCCTTGACAGTCCAGTCCGGAGAGACGGCTTCTTTGGCTGTTCTGTTCTCCAGGACTTTTTGGTGTGATCCTGGTTCGCAGACCCACCACCGGGGTTGGTATTGCTGGGGTATCTATTCTAAGGTAAGGAATCTATAACTAACTTGTTTCTTTCAGATGAAAAAGTTACTTACCTTCGGTAACGATATATCTGTAAGAAACATTAATTAGTTATAGATTCCTTACCTCCCCACCCATCCTCCCCGTTCTGTGAACGCATTTCTAGGGTTAAGGACATCCTTTCAGGGCCCTAGTTTAGTGCACCAGTGGTCAGTGTCTTGCATGGCTCTGCGTTTCTGGAGCCGAAAGTCATGTACAGATCTGATGTCCGCTCGCGAGGGCGGCATCTAAGTAGCTGCAGCGATGTCATGCCAGCGACCACAATGCCAACGACGGACGCGGAGCCAACCGACGCCACCTTCCGATGCGCAGAGGTACTGCTGACGAAAACACTTTCCGGATCCAGTCTGACGCCTGGGGGTAATTCTAAAGTAAGGAATCTATAACTAACTAATGTTTCTTACAGATCTATCGTTACGAAGGTAAGTAACTTGTTCTTTACTACATATCAGTCACCCCTGAGGTAGGCCCTACCTTGCCCTATGGGCAGGGTGCATTGTGTGGGATGTCCTGGTAGTGACAAACAGCCATTTTGGTTTCTCACTACTGTGAGGCTGCCCTCTCATAGAAATGCATTGGGGATTCCCTGATAAATGTTTCAGTGGTAATTCCTGATCTGAGAGGAGTAGAGTGGTTAAGTTTGATATGTTTGGAATAGTGGTAATAAATGCTGCGCAATGACGTTCACAGATTTATTAGCACTATTTTAGAAATGCCACTTTTAGAAGTGGGCATTTCGGTGTTATATGTGTCTTTGTGCTTGCCTGATGTGTATTGCATGTCTGGCTCTGGAGTGACAGGGGCTGGGTGAGGCAGCACTAGGCTAAATAGGCCAATCTGCATTTGGAGTGGTGGGAGGAGTAGCACCTAGGACTGATTGGGACTGTGCCGGTCTTCCACAATGCTGGCTCTGCCCCCCTGTGGTGTGTCGTGAGGCCAGAGCCTACAGTGACCTAGGAGGTGGTTTGGGTTGCACCTTCAGAGAAAGGTGTGAGTGTCCCCAGAACTGGTTTGGACCGGGCACAGAGCCCTGGGCCAGGGGGAGAACAAAGACGTTTGGGGTATAAGTATTGGGGCTGTGCCCCAAGAAAGGCTGCTGTTAGTGCTTACTTGGACTTGCCAGAGGACTGCCGGGTGCCAGGAGGTACCACCACCTGGGTGGCTGAGAGGACTGCCCCTCTGCTAAGGGGACCCTGCGTGCTGGCCTGCCTGTGCCCCGTCCTCTGCCCCACGGATCTCTCAGGCTTGGAGTCCTAACCTGCAGGACTTGCAAAGATTAGCGTTGAAGGAGCGCTGGATTCAGAGGGTGTGCCTTCTCTTTCCTCTGGGGAAGCCCTGGGGAGGGTGCTCTGCTTTTCCCCTGAACCTTGCTGTATTGTGATCCCTGGAGTCCTCCGGGAACGGTAACCCTGCTGCCCACAAGTGTCCATATAGGAGTGCTTTCCCCTGCCCTGAAATCCGGGCAGCGCCGCACTCAAGTGGACAGGATGAAGTGCTCCTGTGAAAGAGCGTGCAGAGCATTCTGGTGGCGGTCAACAAGTGCAGGGTGAGCGCTCTGGCTTGTATTGGGCTGGGGTCCCGTAGTGGTGTGTTGCAGTGTAGCGTGTGTCGGGCTGCACCAGCTGAGCCAAGACATTGCGGGGACCTTGCTCAATAACCAGGAATTGGGAGCCGCTGCAAAACGGAAGGACGGGCTAAGGAGCCTGACTCTGGGCGAGGTGAGCCTGAGGCAACAGAGTCCAAACCAGAAGTCAGGCGAAGGACTCCTGTTTGTGGGCAGGGCTCCCTGCGAGTGAAAGGAAGCAGACGGGAGCCTACCCTGTGTTCGTGTGTCCAGAACAGGAGACAGGACCAGCCTGGAGAGCCCCGTGTATGGTCAAACTGCTGAGAGTGAGGGCGGGGGGGGCCAGGCTGCGCTCACGAATCGTAGGACCTCAGTACATCCAACGCTGTCCTCTCCAAGGAAGGAGAGTCCCGAGTCTGCACTGGTGAAGAGCTTGGCCCGGCTGCACTACGAGGAGGTCGATTGGGTGGTCGCGCTCACAAGAGGCACCCCAGGCAAGTGAAAGAAGTGGCGGGGGCATTACCTGGTGTATGTTGCATTCCCCGCTCTGCATTCGATGAGCTGGGCACCGGGGCCATTCTTTGTGTGGTTAGGCCGGGGCAGGACCTCGGCGGAGGCCCCCCGAGCCATACATTCACGCCTTCCCGAACTTGCTGCAACTAAGCCGCTTGATCGCGAGCAGATGCACTCCTACCTAATGGTGGGGGCATTTTCGAATGGCATTCCGGGGCGAGCCCAGTAGGGGCCCCTGATTTGGTAGTTGCTACCTGTGAGAAGCCTAGGGAGAGAACATTAGGTATTGTCATAGGAGCACAGAGGTTGCTCTAACTGTTGTTCTGCACTCCTGGTCAGGTGAGGCTGGTCTTGCCTAGATGCTTTGCCCTGATGTGAGTAGGTTTTTGGATATTACGTTGTCAGGATTTGGCACCATGGATACAGTGATGTGATGGTAATTTGTACTCTAGTCATTCGTGTGCATTGCGCCCTGTCATGTTGTCTCATACAGGGGGATTCACCGGGATTCGGTTTATGCCTAAATGTGATTACTGCAATGTTGCAAATTATGTTTTGCATAATGTGTTTATGCTAAGTGCCACTGAGGTGCACTACTAAGGTAGGATATATGCCTATGGTGGTTTATGCCTAATGTGAATGCCTAAGGTGATGTATGCACCTGGGGAGTGTTACTGTGGTACACTTCTAAATGTGATCATGCATACTGTGTTTATGCCTAGTTCTAAGCCATAATGTGATATATGCTGAGTGATAATACCAGTAGGTACTGGTTGTTTTATTTTCACTACTTGTGCTTTCTAATGGTTTTGACAGTGGCTCTGACCTGTATATAAGTCCCCTGTAAAGTATTACTTAGTGCCAGGTGGCACAGTGTACATTTGTGATTGCATTCTAATGTGTTTTTATGAGTAAAACAAAGGCTATTTTTATATTACCTTGTGTGGAGTTTCTTTTGTGGTGCGCCTAGGGTGTCGCTGCTGTGTGAGTGTGTTGTGCAAACACTTTACATATTGCCTCTGGGATAAGCCTGACTGCTTGTGCCAAGCTACCAAGGGGTTGAGCAGGGGTTATCTTCGGTGTGTAACTCCCTTGCCCTGACTAAAGTGGTGGTTTCTGCTTGGCTTAGGCGCTTGTCCTAGCCAACCAGAAATCCCATTTCTAACACTCCTGATACCTGGGCATATTGCTGTAGAGAAACCAAACATGTCTCACCCAATGGTAGAATACGCCTCCTGCACCTCAGGTTCCTACATAGGATATATATTCTACCCCCATAACCATGGCCAGAATTGGCTTGGCTACAGACACCAAATGTTGGAGATGTGTGGCCCCATTTGTTAATTTCCTCCACATGGCTTCGGAGTGCACACTGATCCAGGCCTATTGGATTAAAGTGAACCAAGAGATTAACAACATGACCTCCCTTACGCTCACCCTACTGATTACTCTCCTAGGATGTTAAGGATGATCCCAACTCCCATAGGTGACTTGTAGCAATGGCCCTCCTAATGGGGAAGCGCAGAGTGGCAATACATTGGAGGAGGCCCTCCCCACCTAGGTACTCCCAATGGCCACGGGATCTCACCACCTTCTCCTCACGTTTAGAGATGTATAGTACCATGCTACCACAGGTCTGCAGACCCTCAGATATATGAGGCCCGCTATGTCAGTATTTGCTGCCCTGCCAATCCTCGCCCACAGAGGGGACTTGTCTGGCTAACAGCAGCCTTCTCATCTACTGAGCGGTTACACAAGAGTATGTGCTATTCCACGTTCCCCTTCCTGAGGTGTCCTGGGCATAAATACTACCCTTGTAAGATATCCCATTGCATGTAAATACTATACTATTGCTGTAAATGTGCATGCTACAAGTACTGCTAGTTTGACTGCATTGCTGCCTGTTAGTTATCTGTTTGAAAATAACTAAATACAAGTTTAAGAAATACTTGCATACAGAGGATAGATGTTATGTGTATTTGTAAAGCAGACTATCACCCGCAAGAGTATCCTGGTGCTGAGCAGGTGTGTGTGCCTAGTTCTACCTATGTAATGTTGATTAATTGAAAAGCCAGGTCTTTAGGTTCTTGTGGAATTCAAGAAGAGAGGAGAAAGCTCTGATGTGGAGTGGGATGTCATTCCATGCTTTGGGTGCGATATAAGAGGATGCTCATCTTCCTAATCTAGTTCTGTGTATGCGTGGAATGTGTGTGATTAGTAGCTCTACAGAGCAGAGGTGTCTGGGTGGTTGGTGGAAGGAGATTTGACTGTACAGGTAGGTGGGGCCTGAGTTGCGTCGCGCTTTGAATGTGTGCGTGAGGAGTTTGAATTGAGCATGTTTGTCTATTGGGAACCAGTATAGTTACCTAAAGTATAGTGTGATGTGAGTCCTGTGTGGCAGGTTGAGGATGAGTCTAGCTGCCAAGTTCTGGAAAGTTTGTAGTCTTGTAGTGAGTTGCTTAGTGGCCCCAGCATAGAGGGTGTTCCCATAGTCCAACTTGCTGGTGAATAGGGCGTGAGTGACAGTTTTTCTAGTGTTGCTTGGGAGCCTTTGAAGATCTTCCTCAGCATCTTCAGGGTATGGAAGCAGGATGCAGTGACAGTGTTGACTTGGACAGTCATGTCTAGTTTGCCTGTCAGTGATTATTGAAAGGTCCCTACCGTGGTTTGGGGTTTGAGTCCAGGTTTATCCCGCAACTAGCTTGAGTCCTATGGTGAGGTGTTCTTGCCGAAGATCACTACTTCTGTCTTGTTCTTGTTCAGCTTGAGATAGTTGACTTTCATCCAGTTACCGACTTCAGCCACGGAGGCAGTGAACCTTTTTTTTGTGTTGGGGGTCTTGTACGAGAGGGAGAGTAGGAGTTGCATGCCATATGCATAGGAAAGGATGTTCATGTAGTGTGCACAGATGATATTGACCAGAGGAATCATTTATGGGTCATAGAGTGTTGGACTGATCGATGAACCTTGAGTTACTCCGCAGATTACATTGCAGGGCTTTTGAGGAGTACGGTGCTAGGCTGACAGTGTTCTGTCCGTTGAGAAGGAACAGATTCAGTGGATCGTTTGCGTAGTAGCTTGATGAGGATGGAGTGTGCAACCATGTCAAATGCTGCAGAAATGTCCTGCAGAATGAGGGCTGCTGTGTCTTCTCTGTCAAGGATCATGCAGATGTCATCTGTGGCTATGATGAGTATGGTTTCTGTGGTGTTGTTGGCCCTGAATCTGGGCTGCATGGTTTTGAGGACCTGATGGTTGCTGAGGTGGTCGGTGAAGCATCAGTTGATTAGTTTCTCTAAGACCTTTGCAGGGTGTGGTAGGAGGGAGATGGGTCTGTAGTTGGAATACGTGGCCGGGTCAGCGGATGGTTTCTTGAGCAGGCGTATGATGGTGGCCTCTTTCCAGGTGTCAGGGAATGTGATGGAAAGGATGGAGAAACTGAGGATGGGTGTTTGTGCTTCACTAATCGGTAGGAGTCCTTTGGTGAAGGCATGATGGAGACAAGGGTCACTTTAGTAAATAACAAGTGTTTATTTTTACAGAGTTCAATAGTGTTTATAGTATTGGCTTCAAAGGGAAGAATGGCAAAGTTGTTATTCTAAGAATTCTAACTGGATCTGACCGATTGCGTACAAATATTATGTTGTAAGTTTGGCCATATAGTTGCCAGGTAACTTACCGCCCTTAAATAATATGTTTGAGGCATGTGTGCTGTAGATACGCATGCTTTGCATACTCCTGCCATCTAGTTTTGGGCCCGGATGTTTGCAAGTTGTTTTTCTTCGAAGAAGTCTTTCCCAGTCACAAGGTAAGGTGACTCCTCTTATACAGTGATAGTGCACTTGGGCATCAACTCCATTGTTAGATTGTTTTATTTCCTCCATAGGGTTTGGACAAGTATTGCTGCACTCTGGTTCTAAACCGTCCTTCGAGTTCCCCTCGATGCGCAATCCACTGTCCCCTCGACGGTATCATTATCATACGTGTTCCCTCTCTCCGCATATCCATTCGATCGGGAAAGTCTCCTATCTTCGGTCAAAAACATCGTAGGCGGCCTTCAGGCCTAGCCGCGTCAGTCCAGCCTTCTGCTAATGGAACGGACTCCTTTTCAATTCTGTCCTCGGTGCCACTCCAAGTACCTCTACACCAATCTACACAAAGTCTGCAACTTGTGCCTCTCTCCGGGGCACAAGGAAGAAAATTGCGAGGCCTGTCGTCGTTTCGATCGAAAAAGACCCTTTGAGATCGTCGAGTACAGGGACAAGAAATACAGCCCCAAAGCACTCAACATTCTCTGGATATCTTCGGAGAAGAATCCAAACACGAAGCTACAGCTGCTAAAGAAGAGGAGGCCTTCTCACTCGCAGAATACAATTCCGATCTAGAGATCGAGTTGCAGTCCAAAGACATTCCAGCATGACAGGGTGTCATGAGTACTAAATTCCCCTGCCCCATAAACTATCTTCCGCTAAACATAAGGCTTCGGCACCACCTCTGCCTTCAGGCAGTGGTCAGCACCGAGACAATGTTTCTGATGTCCCGCCCTTGGGCCTGGCACCGAAACAAATGGTCAAGCCTTCCGGGTCGGGATCGAGTTGAGACAGATTGTCTTCAGATCCGAAAGACCAGTCTGGTTCTGAGCTGAAATCTGATGCCCAAAAAGGACAGCTCCTTAAGACCGATTTTGGATCTAAGGATGTTAAATCTGTATATACTGTTAAAACACTTACACGTGGTCACGCTTCAACAAGTGCTTCTACTGCTACAGCAAGGCGATTTTTTTTTTCCTCACTGGACTTAAAAGACGCATAGTTTCACATTTCAGTTCACCCAGCACATCGCAAATATCTCAGATTTGTGATAGCAGGAAAACGCTATCAATTCAAAGTGCTCCCGTTCGGAGTAACCACTGCTCCCAGAGTATTCACAAAATGTCTAGCTGTAGTGGCAGCTCCTCTCAGAAGACAAAGATTCATGTCTTCCCATACCTAGACGACTGGCTCATCAAAGCCAGCCCACACCAAATGGATCTACAATACACTCAAACTACATTAGACCTACTCCATCAATTAGGGTTCACAGTCCATGCACAGAAGTCTCATCTTCAGTCTTCACAAATGCAGTCCTATCTGGGAGAAACTCTAAACACCTACACAGCTCTAGCCTCTCCAAATGCAGCCAGAATTCGAAATATTCAAAAGCTGCTACTACTGTTTCAGACAAATCAATACTTCGCAGTCAGGACTTTCATGCAACTGTTAGGAATGATGGCATCCTGCATCGCAATTGTGCCTCATGCAAGGTTACACATGCGTCCTCTACAAGAGTGTTTAGTACGTCAGTGGAATCAGTCTCAGGGTCAATTAACAGATCTAGTGTTGGTAGAGAGCCGCACCTATCACTGTGCAGTGGTGGAACACACAAAACGTATCAAAAGGTTAGCCCTTCATTGACCCTGTTCCACAGATTGTGCTAACAGAAGAGGCATCGCTCGCAGGTTGGGATGCCCATCTTCACAATCTGACAATTCAAGGTCAATGGGACAACAAGTACAAAACTCTTCACATCAACTATCTATAGCTTCTAGATGTGTATCTAGCACTGAAAGCTTTTCAGCCTCGCCTCATTGGGAAAGTTGTCCTAGTCCGCACTGACAATATGACAGCTATGTACTATGTACAAAAATAGTGGGGGACACAGTCTCTGCAACTGTCACGCTTCTCTCAGAACATTTAGAGCTGGGCAATTCATCACAGAGTTCATCTTCTGGCAGAGCACCTCCCAGGAATGAACAATCAGATAGCAGTCCTCCTCAGCAGAAGGCGGCAACAGATACACAAATGGGAACTTCATCCCCAAGTTCTCCTTCCATACATTCAAGAATGGGTATTCCCACAAATAGATCTGTTCGCCACAGTGGACAACTCAAAATGCCCAAAATTCGCCTCCAGGTTCCCACACTCTCTATCCAAAGGCAGTGCCCTATGGATGAAATGGTCAGGGATATTTGCCTACGCTTTTCCGCCTCTCCCTCTTCTTTCATTTCTGGTTCGGAAGCTTAGGCAAACATCCCTCACACTGAATCTAGTGGCTCCCACTTGGGCCCATCAGCTGTGGTTCTCAATATTCTAAGAACTGTCAGTAGTTCCACATCAAAAGCTGCATCTCAATTCCAGCCTTCTCACGTAGTACCATGGAGAAGTCAGCCACCCAAACCCTAATGAGCTAAACCTAGCAATTTGGCTACTGAAGTCATAGAGTTTGGATATCTCAACTTGCCACCAGAGTGTATGACCATTCTTAAGGAAGCAAGAAAGCCTACTACCAGCGCATGATATGCAGCAAAATTGAAAAGATTTGTTATATATTTTACCACCAACAATATTGATCCACTGGATGCCTCTATTCAGAAAATCATTTGTTACCTTCTGCATTTACAGCGTGCTGGTCTAGCCTACACTTCTATTCAGTTGCATCTTGCGGCAGTAGCTGCATATTTGAAAAACAGGCAACATCTGTCTTTGTTCAAAGTTCCAGTAATTAAAGCCTTTATGGAGGGTCTTAAACGAATAATACCACCCAGGGTACCTCCTGCACCAGTTTGGAATCTGAACATTGTGCTTACACAGCTAATGGGTCCACCTTTTGAGCCATTACACAGCTGTCTGTTACAGTTTCTTTCATGGAAAGTTGCCTTCGTCATTGCGATCCCTTCATTGATGAGAGTTGGTGAGCTGCAAATATTAACCTTAGAAGAACCCTTCTTTCAACTTCATAAAGACAGAGTGGTTCTTTGCACCAACCCAAAATTCCTTCCGAAAGTGGTTTCTGATTTTCATATCAACCAATCAGTTGAGTTATCTGTGTTCTTTCCCCAACCTGATTCTGTAGCAGAAAGAGCTCTTCATATCCTTCATGTCAGAAGAGCGTTATTGTATTATATTGAAAGAACAAAGGATTTTCGTAAAACAAAACTGTTTGTTGCATTTGCGACACCTCACAAAGGCAATCCGATATCTAAATCTGGTATTGCGAGATGGATTGTTAAATGCTTTCAAACCTGCTATGCTAAAGTTAAAAGAACGTTATCTATACCTCCTAGGGCACGTTCCACTTGTAAAATAGGAGCGTCTATGGCTTTTTAAGGTAAAATCCCTTTTGCTGACATTTGTTAGGCAGCAACATGGTCCAAACCACACACATTTGCCAAACACTACTGTGTGGATGTGTTTGCACTTCAACAAGCCAATGTAGGTCACGCAGTGCTGAAGACACTTTTCAAACCGCTGCAACATCTACTGGCTAGCCACCGCTTTGGGAGTATACTGCTGTATAGTCTATGCAAAGCAAGTGTATCTACAGCACACATGCCTCGAACGGATTATGCTACTTCCCAGTGAGCATCTGTCCTTTGCATGTAGAGCTGTAGATTCACATGCACCCTCTCACCTCCCCAGGCACCTGTAGTTGCAGCTTTCATTATTTACATTACATAAGCATGGACATCTCTTTACTACACTTACTCCATTCTCACCCTCTTGCGGGAAAACAATCGACTCAATGCCCATGCGCACTATCACCGAAAGGAGGAGTCACCTTACCTCATGAGTAGGAAAGACTTCTTCGAAGAAAAATAACTTCCAAATCTCCGGACTCAACACTAGATGGCAGGAGTATGCAGAGCTTGTGAATCTACAGCTCTACATGCCAAGCACAGATGCCTACTGGGTAATTAGCATAATCCTTTTTTCTGCTCAGATGTGTTTATTGGAATGCACAAATGCTTACCGCCTACAACCCGGTGGGCCAGTGGAAAAAAATACCAGCACTCAAGGTAAGGAAAAAAACACAACAAAAGCCAAAGCAGGGGATGGAGTACGCATATATCCGCAATAGTCTCTTCTCATTTCGACGGTCATTCAGATTGATGGACATTTATTATTATGCTATTGCAACTTATCAATATTTATTTGTTTGGTTACTTGAAACCATTACAAAAAGAAATGGCATAAACAATGCATTAGTATTTCATGCACAAAACAGTTCATTAAATTCAATGTATCAATAATGCTACATAGTTAATCCAATTATTTTACTTTTGTAATGAATCGGGTGTTGCTGAATCACCTAGCAAAACAACTTGGTGTTTAAAGAAATTAAATTAAGCTAAAATGGAAAATATGGCTACATTCAAAAAGGTACTACAGTAAAACTATGTTGGACGAAATGCAGAGTGCAAGAGAGCAGTAATCTTGTTTAAATAAGAATCGGTTACAGTTACCAGTTAATTCCTTTAAAAATTATTCCATTATTAAACTCAGTATACCTTAAGCAATTAATTCCCTAAAAACCTCAGTTCAATCTGCACATAGCTATTTGTATGGTACCAAAACACATGCTGCACCTCCTATGTGCTGCTGGTTAACCATACCATTGTGCCAGAGCCACCATGCTCCCTTATACAGCCCACTGAAAAACACTTATCATCAGATAAAACCTCTGGTTTACTCTTAGGTGTTCTTACTGATCAGGGCTGCCTCCATGCACTGAAAATCTGACGTTATAGTAGATATTAAAACTTTTGACTGAAGCCTCGCCACAAAGGGCGTTCTGCCTACCTAGTTTGTTGATGCTAAGTCCACAATCGTAACCAGTTGAATGTTCATTTTATAACAGTATTATCCGGATTAAGGGCGTTAATGATGGCTTGCCGTCCTGTACGGTCGCCTAATTGATTCCATTCTGCTTTTAGGAGCACTTCCCTTCTTCTTTTCAAACAAGGTGGGGTAGCTGCAAACGGTGTGGGAACGATTCCTTATAAGAACTACAACCCCTGCACGTTATTTTTTCCAGTGGTCTACGCCACCTAGCTAGATGTTTCAAAAAGGCCCATTCCCGTAGCCTAAGGGCGAAAAACTTACTTTTAAAATATTTTTAATATGTGCAGGCCAGGTGGGTTGTTGAAGCCTCTGCTTGCAGGAGCTAATAACTCCCCAGGAGTACCTACGCTTTGCCAAAACATCCATTTCAAGCTGGCCTGAATGAAATTGTACTCGCCTTCTGATACTTTGCTTGAAGTCATTTTGGGGGTACATGTGAGTTCCAAAGCTCTGTGGCATTCAACTAATTGCACCATTCATCAAGGTACAGGGATTGAGGCCGTCTGACCCTTCCAAGCTTCCTCCCCTGGCCAGTTGGAGTTTGCAGCACGTATTTAGGAACGCACCTGCCCGAGCCACCCTCTGATCAAGGAGGCTGAGTTCCAGCTGTATGTGTGGGGCTGATGAACATCTTAGCAGTCGAAGAGTGGCTTTATAGATTCTACTAACCAGGTTGTTTCCGAGCTTTCATGCCTCCCCAATAGGATCTTGCTGCCATAAATCAAGGTTGGAATGACCTTAGCCCTCAGTACCTTCATATGTGGATCAAGGCTCATCGCCTACAGCCAGCTAGACAATTTCGAGGGGAAAAAGACAAGAGGCCCAGGGCTTTCGCTTCCACAACCCCCATATGATGGACAAAGGAAATACTTGTCATCAATTGTAACACCAAGATATTTATAGGACTGTTCCTCTGAGATCTTGTTGGCATGAAAATACCAGCTTCCCATCTCATTGATATTTCTGCCCAGGATGAGGATCTTTGTTTTCTTTAGATTGACTTCCAGGCAGTTTGCATCAGTGTAGGTGTGCAAGGCTTCTAATAATCGCTGCAATTCAGCTCTCGTGTGGCTGAACAGAACGAAGTCAAAAAAAGGTTCAGTGGTTCATTTGAGTCAGTGGTTTCCGGTGCTGGGCACTGGCACTTTATTGTCAACACAGGCAATTGTGACAGTCTGCCATAAGGTGGCGCTGTCTGAGATGACCACAACAACAGGTCCATTATTAATTCAATATACATTAAAAATGACTATTACCTGCCCCAAGCCATTCTTATAGCTTTGGGGGCCTGGAATAGTCTGAAGTGTCACACTTGTAGGAGTGTGATGGTTATTAGTTGTTTGTACTGTCATTGGCTGCACTGTCAGGGGCAACGTGTGATGCAAGCTGCAATGGCCTCCTTACAAGAGCCTGGCGCTTACTTATTTTTAAATACAAATAAAGCACTGAGCAGGGTGTTGATATGTTCTGCCCTGATCTTTGGGGAGGGGGAAGCTGATCATGTAGTTAAGGGTGCTAAGTAGGTAAGAGATGTATAAGTTGGAGAGTAACGGGGCAAGCACACATCCCACCCTAACCCCCGGCAAGGTCACTCAACATAACCCACTGACTCCGAAGAGGAGGCGAGCATCAGAAAGAGAGAAATGAGTGCATGACTCAACAGCTGTTCTTGATTTGTCTGTATGTGGTGAATCTTAGTGGCGAGTGCTCTTTGTTAGCGTGTGTTTTTGGGTGGTGAGTGATGTTTTGAGTACCATGATATACAGTTATATGATCTCAGCAAGTGCTTGAGTGACCCATTACCTGCACCATGCAAATATAAAACATGTCCCACAATGAAACATTGTCTCTTTATGTTTGTTTTTTAGCACGCCAGACCAAGCTGTAAGAAACAATTTCCTTTGTTTATGAGTGCAAACAAACCGCACAATAGAACGTACAATGTATTATTATTTACCATGGAGGAGAACATCACAGACTGGGTGCGCTTGAGATTGAATCAGTAGGTAGAAATTTCAAGATGCTCTCACAGATGCACCCAACATGAAAGGACATCTTTGCTTTCTTGCCAAACAATCTGCTTTGAACATTTGCAAACATGAGTTCCATGAGAGCATGTTTACCGACGGAGACTGCAATGGTTCTCTTTTTGTGCAGCCATTGTTGCCTTTGTTTACCCGGACCAAACGTCCTGTGACTCTTTCAGACCCGAAGTTTCGCCGCTCTGCCTCTTCTTTGAACCCTCTGTGTACTGGCCTCTGCTAGAACTGTTCTGAACCCTGGCGTGCTGCTGCCTTAGTAAAATGATCAGGAACACAACCCTTCCCCTTTTTCTTAATGTATTTGATGTTGCTGTCAATATGCCACATGATCAGTGTATTTGTTCCAAATACTTTTAAACTAACAACTGCTTATCTTTTTTTGGAGTGCTTTCTAAGTCTGCTCTAATTTAGCTCGCTTTTTGAATAATCACAAAGACACGTTCTGGTTTTTTTCCATGTCATTTTACAATTAATAATATATATGTATATATATATATATTTAATCACAATTTGTAGTGAGAATTATAGTAAGGTTGGTTTGTTACTAACAAGAGTTATGATCAGTTATTTGGTTTCTGTCTGTGTTTAAATATGTTTTTCCAAAGAACATAGACTGTATGTTTGGCCCTGCTCAACATTCTTTTCTGATTTACATTAACATGCTTGCATGCTGGCCCTGGTGAGTGGAAAGTTTTCATCTTGCTGATTAGGGCCCCAGTTTGTTTTCCTTGTTTGGGTCTGTCATGCCATGGTAAGGAAAAACAGTGGCAGTCCCTCGTCCCTAAATAGGGCGGGACAACCTTCACTGTGACATGGCAGCACATTGGTCGAAACCCAGCGGTTTCCTTTACTTTTAATGAGGAGCAGTGACTTTGGCGAGGCAGAAGCACTACCAACTTGGGGCGTTGAGCCAATCCTGCCAAACTCTAATTGAGGCGTGAAGTTACATTGTTATTTCGTTTGGCAACATTACCAATCTTTTTGAAGAGCTCTTCTCATGTTTCTGGGATAACTGCCGGATAATGCAACAGACATTTCCCCTCCAACAACATTAAGTGCTTTATTTGCACATATAGAAGGTGCAGTCTGCATGACTACTACATTTGTGATAGGTCACAGCCCCTGGTATTGGATTTGTACTTTCTGCTGTACTTCTACAGCTTTGGGAACAGAGCCCTGGCCCTGCCTGCATTCAGCGCTAAACTGTCGTGCAGCTGTTGTAGAATTGCTGCCGAGTACCCAAAAGTACTGGATAGTGTCCAGGATATAAGCATAACGAATTTCCCTCTACAGAGAAGAAGGACAAATTGGTTACATGACAGTTCAAAGTTGATGCTATGCTACATTGTCGAACTACAGCATCCATCACTACAGCAAGTGACCTCACTGAGTTTCCCAGTATCTTTCTCTGCAGAAGTGACATCAGTGGTTTCCATCTGTCATTTCCTCCTTCCTCCCCTGCTTTAGTCCACTCTTTAGTGTGAGGCGGACACAGGCCAAAGTGGATCTGGAAGTCGCTAGGACCAGACTCCTTGGTATAGGTAAACTAGCTTCATCATTTGTCTTGCAGACATCACTTTTTACACAATGCACATCGAAAAAAGAATAGACGGCTTGGGAGTTATACCTGTTGGTCCTTGGACAGCTCTTAGATCGCTATTGTCTGCTGTGACGATCCTGTGCAGCCGCCTATAATGTGCCTTCTATCCTGCCTTCATCCATTGTCTGAGCAGCTAAGCAGGCCTCTTTCCGCCTCCCCTCACAACCCAACCTCTCACTGCGTCGTCTGCATGTCTTTGCATCTCTGGGGACTTTTGTCTAAAGGTTCTTGTGCAAACTGTTTGCACCCATAATTGCTTAGCAGCTGGGGTTAGGAAGAGGGGCCAGAGTTTTAGGTGACCAGAGTATAAGGAGACTGGTTGGTAGGTAATTGAGGTCGGTAGGTGGTGTGGCATACAGTGTGCAAAGCATGAAGTCGGGATAGAGGTTTGAGTAGGCTAGGGATAGTTGGCTCAGAGAGGCAGGAACTTTCATCAATTAAGATTTCAAGTTCCATCACCCCTGAATATTTAAATGGTGCTGAAGGCTTGGAGTAGGGTAACATGTAGAGATCAGACTTTTATAAGCCTGATTTAGCACATTCGGCATAGAGTGGGTACTGTATAATTAATTGATTGGACCATTTGAACTCATGGTATATATCTGGGCCCTGTGGGCAACTTGGGTGTGCCTTGCTCCTAGAAGCCCAGCTTGTGTGCCTTGGCCCTGGTAGTGCATATAGTGTGACTGGGAGAGCAGCATATGTGAGCTCTCCGAGTACAGGGTGCATGTTTGGGCCCTGAGAATACAGGGTGCATGCCTGGGCTCTGAGAGCACTGGGTATGTGCCTTAGCCAAGGGAGTACAGGCTATGTGGCTGCGACCTCAATGCGCAGGTTGTGTAACATTCCCCTGGGAAATACCACTGTGTAGTGTCCCATTCCCACATTTATCACCGTTTTTGGACCAGTGAGGAGGTTAGAACTGCACTTTAAAACTGTCTTTACTTAATGGAGGCTGCAGATCGGAGATGCTGCGGAGGCACCACTGGCAATCCAGTTGTGTGCCAAAGGCACACTGATCTGCACTCGTCTATTCCCTGTCCGTTCCCAGCTCAAGTACTCATGCTCTTCCCCCGCACTACTACTCCCCCGCAACATTCCACACCCTGAACCCTAGTGTATCATGCCAATTATTCGGCCATGCCTTGCCGCGCTGCTCTTCACTTATGTGGGGGCAATCGGGGATCTCAGTAATCCTGCACCTACTGACTGCTCAAGGTGGGCTTGTCACAGTTGATGTTGGACGTTTTCAATGTCACAGCAGCTTTTCTTTTTGACTTGAGCTTCTCCATCAGTCTTTACTAGGCGCACCTAGAGTCCTCACAGTGTCTCTTATTCTTAGGGGCAGTAATGGACATGGCATCTCTCTGTGTTTGGGAGAATGCTTGTATTCCAATTCTGAAGGTACTCCACCTAGTGGATTTTCTAAATTCCTGCATATTGATGGTCACGCATGCTGGCACGAGGGCTCTCCAGTGGTGCCCCGTCTGCAATGGATCCAACATGAGACAATCTGGCGGACATCATCAGGGTCCCTCAGTAGAGACCCACGTCTGGGCATACCCTGCTAACTTAGAGCATACAAAGCAAATACAAGGAGGTGACAAACGTAGTGCTGAAACTTTTCAGACACTTGCCCCCATCACAGATCTGGGTTTAATCCATCATTGTTCTTTAGCTCACTTCGCCACCCCAGTTTAGATCCAGCCATATGCAAATCAGTCTTGACCTTGTTCCTCATGGGAACAGTCCCGCCCGAACTGACAAGCCAGGTCTTCCCTGGACCGTAAACCAGCATCCTGGGACCGGTTTCGGGGTAACACACCTCATCAGCCAGGCTAGCTTGAATCCAGTGGCAAATTCAGCAAAGGACCCGTGTCTGGGCATTACCCTGTCAACTTAGTGCAAACAAAGCAAACACAAGGAGACGATGGACAGAGTGCTGAAACTTTTCAGACACTCACCCCTGTCACAGATCTGGGTTTAATGCATCATGGTTCTTTAACTCACTTCATCACCGCAGTTCAGATCCAGCCATTTCTTTTGCATGCTTAGTTGTATGGCTCTCATTTCACCTGGGAGGGTATCCTGACAGCTAAGAAGAGGGTGCAGCCCAATGTGGGCCTATTGGAAGAACTAGGTTTTCAGTTGCATGTGGAACTGTAAGATGGAGCTGGTGACTCTTGCGAATGAGATCATTTCAGCTATGTGGCAAGGGAGAAGGTATGTTATCTGGCTTAGCAGATGCAGGGGACAATGGTGAGGGAAAGAGGTTAGCCGAGCATAGATTTGTGGAGCTAGATGGAGCTGTTGAGGTAAGATCAGCCTTGGTTGTGGAGTGCTTTGTGGGTGTGTGAGAAGCTTGAAGAAGGTGTGTTTTTGGATAGGTATCCATTAGAGTTCCTTGAGGTGTTTGGAGATGGGAGTGCAGTGTGGTATTTTTAGAACGAGTTCTGCGGCTGTGTTTTGTATGTCTTTGAACCTCCTGGTGAGTTGAGAGGTGATGCCGACATAGGGAACATTTCCATAGTCCAGTCTGCTATGACTAAAGCTTGCATAATGTCGTCAAAAAACTTTTCTTGAGAAGCTTGAGTGTGTGAATGGCGATTAAATTGACTTGGTTGGTCATCTAGAGTTGGTTGTTGATCACGATGCCTACATTCTTGTCTAAGAGTGGAAGAGAGTCACCAAGCTCAAAGCAAAAAAAGCTGAAAAGGTGCAAAAAAGAATGGCACAGAAAAGTAAATGTGCAATAGAACTGGAGCGTAAATATGAAAGAAAGCAGACGCAGGGACAAGTGTAAAAAGAGCTAAAAAGGGTAAGAAAGAAAAAGAGTTGAAAAGCAAAAAGAGCAGAATTGTGAAAGTGAAAGAGAGCTGAGAATGAGCAAGAGTGAAAAAGGCTGAAGCGGGCACAGAGAAAAAGAGCTGCAAAAGCAAACCAGTTATAAGAGTGAAAGGGGCGCAAAAACAGAGAGAGGAAGAGGTCAGAGAGTGTTAGCAGAGGCTGGGAGGCCTCGGGTGACAGTGGCGGTCCGAAAGGGCCGGGCCTGCCCTGAGGACTGGGGACTTCAGGTGGGTGGTCAGATGGGGACATGCAGCGCCTTCTAATCTTAGCTGCACAAATCGCCACTTCTAGTGATCCATAAGAAAACTGGAAAAATACGCTGGAAGAATCCAAATAATCAGTGCAGTGTAAACTTCACTCTATAATAGCCACCAAATAAGTGCTGAAAGTCCTCTTGCAATTGGAGATTTTTCCATATGAAAAATGTTTCTAATATTCCCTATAAACGGGGCCACTGGAATTATGTGGCAGGAGAGGGGCAAATTATACGGCAGGGTTGCTTAAATAATGCGGCAGGAAAAGGCAAATTATCTAACAGAATATAGCATGTTTTGTAACAGTATTACGTCCTTATTTTGTCATTTCTACTCGCATTAACACTGCCTAGGCATTGGTTGCACCTCATTAGCACAGGTTTATCACCCAATTATAGCAGTAAGCAACAGAAAGGTGAACTGTCCAACTTTGCAAATGACATCCCACTGAGCGCAACAAACATCACTGCGTTTTTAGTAACTTTTGAACCGTTTGAACTAGAATTTTTTTTTTTTGTTGAAAATCTGCAGATTATGTGACAGGCGATGGATTATGTGGCAAACACTGTATAATTATGCGAAAATCGACCTAGACGCACAATCGTATAATTCCAGTGGCCCTGCATAAATTCCTCCGGTCACAGGGAGCCCTTGCCACGGTTCTTCAAATTATCTATAGAGACATTTGGAATCCTGAACAACTGTGAAGACAGGATGGAGCATGCTACAAAAAAAAAGAAATGCCAAGGTGGCAACCCATGTGAAATGAATGAGCTGTAAAGAAATGAAGCATATTTGTGCTGGTGACACCAACAGGACTGCTCCGACTTTAGCTGGATGGCTGTCACTGGACCGCGCGCCCATAAGCTAACCCAACCTGTGTAATCAGTAAACTTGCGACACAATTGTATGCCTTGTCAGTGTGATTTATTGTGTTGATTGCATGGTCCTTTGAGGTTACCATTGTGCTTACGTCCTCCCCGGGCTGGGGTTAGCAATGCGTCATGCGCTGCGCGTACGTTGCAGTTGTGCCCAGCGCGTGCTCCTGCGCTCTGCCCAGCGTTGCGTGGTTCCCTTGCGCGTTCCTGCGCCCTCCATGTGCCCTGTCTCCAGTCTGGAAAATGTGGGTCATTGTAGGAGTGTGGGCCGGAGGCGCTGAGAGCTCTCGGCCGCTTCAAAGCCATGTTTGTGTGAGAGGAAACCTCGTTACTGGTGGCGCTTCCTCCCGCCCGCACTCGCCGCCAGGAACCCTTCTGAATGGGATTCTTGTTTGATTTTCCAAAGGGCTCCCAGAGCTGGAGAGTTGCAACAGTGGTTTCTTTTTTATAAATATTTGCTTTTCTCCAAGTTTTGATCTTTTATTTCTTAGAACCGTTAACATTTGTCAAAATGTCATGCGTCTGGGAAATAGGAAGATGACGGAATTAAACTGGGGAAATATGAAATGTGTTTGTGAGCAAACGACTGTACACAGAGTCGCAAACACCTGCAGACTCTTGAGGACGCCCCTTTACACAACTCCTCGGGCCCTTCAGCCCCAAATACACAGTTTTGAGTACACAGGTACACTCGCTCCAAAAAAAAACACTTTGAAGCCCATGACTGTTACCACAACTTGTACAAACACACAATTTGAGCATGTGAGCCTTTGGTGTCCCCACACGCACTTAAAGCTTGCATTGTTACACACCACTACCAAACGCGCATGCATACACTCGCACTCTACAGGATTGATCTGTACACTCTACGTAACAAACACACCCAGGCATAATTACACATGCACGTATTTGAGCATCCGTCTTAACACACTGCTCACAATCACGCCTGCAATCTTCATCTTGGGTCCTTGTAGCGCCTTCAGCAGCCAACATCTCTGCTTGTGTTTCTACAGGTTCTATGCTTTAGGGAATTTGGAGGTAGGGGTTCCACTCTTTAAGTTTCTCCTGGTCTGTGGGTGGATGAAAGGATTGCAGACAAAATTGTAGGGACTTGGGGCTGAGTTGACCACCCACAAGACAAAAGACACACATCGTGCTCTTGCAATCTGTGTCACTGACCAGTTGCAAAGAATGTGAACAATAAACAGGTTTTGTAAACGCCTATGAACCAATAGCGTAATAAGTGTGACCTAATTTGCAATATGCAGATGCTCTGTAGGAGTATCAGATAAGTAGGGAATGGACCAATCGCGTACTAGTTGCTGTTTGCAGAATCACCTGAGTGCACTTGTTTTTCCAGTGTCGGGCCCATTGGCATGCATTGCTGTAGCTCTATTGGAGTTGGAAATAGAAGCTGTACTATAATGCCCTGGAACCTCAGCTGCAGATACTCGGTGAAGAACACTGCGGTGAGGGTGGGGGTCACCTTGCAGACATGGCACTCAGGTGGCAGAAGAACTGTTCAAAAAATTAACCTTCTCCTGAAGACCAACTGAAGAGGTTGGTGGTAAAGTTTGTGATTTTGTGGCTCAAGATACACTTGTGCATGCTTCTTTCGATTGGAAAAGGGGCAATCCTCCTGGTAAACATACATTTGAGTTAAGCGGATACACCACATAAGGAGGAAAAAATGCTTATCATAGGAAACGTTTTCCAGTATTGCAGAGCTCACTTTGTACACCGAGCCAGGATCCTCTTTGGTATTAAAAGTGACTTGATCAACTCAAATAAAGCTTGTGGACAGGGAAGCTCCCAAGTAACACATTAAATCTCATTAAACAACTTTGTTAACCTCTCTGAGGGTTGATGGTCTTTTTCCCTGTCCATTTTCCATCTCCAGGACTTCTGTTGGCCTATTTTGGTGCTTCCTTCTAAATCAAAAGCAGGCAAAGCATAATCGCCACAGTTTAACATCCGCTGCATGGATGTCACTGGTACAGCAGGTGCAGTCGCACCAGGTACCAGTGTTGTGAGGATCCAGTGCAACCCGAATTATAGCTGTCTTTACTAATGGACTGTGGTCGAGGGACCCATTTTCCTTGGCTTTGTTAGGACCTAGGATATGCTTGCTGCGCGAATGCTTCAGACTCTCCGTGGTTACCGGGCAGTATCGTGTGTGTTCTGCTGTTTCATCTGGTGGCTCTGAACCATCAGTACTACTACACTTACTACTCAAGTTACTCCCCTTGGTTACTAGATTCTCTCGAAGCAGAGAAGGTGAGTGTATTCAGGGACTTGTATCAGTAAGAAACTCCAATACAGTGTGACGCAGCCAATAATGCTCAATAACCTCAATGTCCACACAAAGCCTCAGCTTTTAAAACAAGCATTGGCATAGCCAATAGGTCTCCCTTTGGGACCTTATAAGTGTTTTAACCATGCAACAGTTAATGTTGTTGCACCAAGGATATTGTGCTGCATAACTAAATACTTATAACGTCCCAAAGGCAAGACCTATTGGCTATGTTAATGTTTGTTGGTAGAGCTGAAATTTCAGTCTGAAGCGGACAAGGCATTTTTATAGGGTCCTGCGTGCAGAGGGCCATGGGAGGAGCTGTGACTGATGGGGAGGATGATATATGTGGCGGCTTCGTCCCGGCTCTCCTCTAGCCCGCTGTCGTTAATCATGGCCACTCGGCGTTTCTCCCCTCTTCGTTTCCAGTGAGCCGCCTTCTCTGTGACACTGCTCCCGCGCCTTTAGAAAAGCCGCTGCTTTTGTCACAGCAAAGCGAGAGGGTGATTTTGGGAAAGGGGGGTGCTTTCCTAGAAACTGCCAAGCTGCATAATTCCTCTTCTGAAAAGAACAGGGCTTTTTTACTGCTCACACGTTCTCCTGTCAGAAGGCGTCAATTTTTAATTGAATGATAATACGAGGACGGCGAGTACTCACAGCTTGACCTTACAAGCCACCTAATTTTTAGTAGACTGAGGCAGAAGTGACTGCTCAACATCACATAGCATCTAGGCTAGAGATGTTCAAACTTTTTTAAGGCGCACCCCCCTGTGAGTGACAAAAACACAAATCGGGTGGGTACTCCATCCCCCTAAAATGCCAAACGTGTTCTAATAAAAATGGCATTCCTGAAAATAATTAACATATCAAACATTGCAGTTGCCTTCGGCTCTCTCTTTTAAAAATGCAATCAAATACACAATTGCCAACATTTTATTCGCAACCTCCTTTCCTTTATAAGAAATATGGAACAAGGGCATTGTGGGTTATGCCTAGCCCCACCTTGGCATCTACTCTGAGCCAGGATAGGAGTGACAACATTCGTCACCGATAGCTCTTTACAGTGTGGCGCAATGACACTCTCTTTTCTTTCATTATAAACGTAACACTGTTTTAAGCATGCTATTAGACCCTGTTCCCCAGGGCTATTATAAATGCTCCTCCTCCAAGATCACGTAAGGCCAACCCCCAGGGTCCCACTTAAAAGTTACATGCGCGCCGCTGACATTTAAAGTGCTTAGTAGGTTATGAACTGGAGGGCGGACAACATAAGGTGGTTTTAGAAACAGATGGAGTGGAATGGTTACGCAGTTTGAGCAAAAGGGCAGAAGAGGGTAAAGGTGCGCCATGCAGTATGACCTCGAGTTCAAAGGCTATCTGTTGTACATTATGTTTTGCCAAGTTAACCTAGCCATTACGGAGCGTGAAAAAAGACAATAAAGGGGAGGGCTATAAGAAAAAAATGCACACTACAAACAGCAAATTTATAAAAATGTTTAATTTAAAAAGCCCATTTATAAACCCCCCTATTGCTTGGTATATGGCATTTGCAGATGCCTTTTGATAAAAAGCAGTCCAGCAAACATCAGTTTAAATTATGCCCCTGTATAGCTATTGTGGCTCTGCCATGAGTGCTAGGTTTTGGTTTTGCTTTAGTAAGGTGGAGGAGACGCGGCCTTATTTACAATCACCTCGTCTGACTGCCTAGAAACAGCCTAAGGCGAGGTGGGTGGCGAGGTGGGGGTTTGTAGTGAAACTAAGCAGAGACTGCCCTGGAGCCATCCCACAGCCTTATCTGTTGTTCTAACAAGTCTGCAGACTAGGGACATGTGTCCACAAGTTAAAAGGTGGTCGTAAAAACATCCTAAGGGAGGACAGCAGTAAACAAGCACCGGAAGCTGTACATTTATTAGGAAGAGGATACCAGTTTAAGCAAAGGCAGCAGCTTTTGTAAAGGCATTTATTTTATCACAAAATGTTTAGGCTATTCCCATTCTTAGTACATATCCGGGTTCTCAGTTCTAACATATCTATTCAAAGTATTGGTTTCTAAACGCATTTAATTCTTCCAAAAAACAAAACTTAATCGGACCTTCAAATACTAAAAACAAAACTTAACCAGCCCTTCAAATACTAAATTAATTTCTGTTTGCACATCTTGTAAACAACGTAAACAAATGTTATTTCTCTAGGACGCCCTTTGGCTAAACTATCGGCAGGTTAGACAAACATTAAAGTGGAATGGTTATGCAGTTTGAGCAAAAGGGCAGAAGGGGTAAAGGTGCGCCGTGCAGTATGACCTCGAGTTCAAAAGCTGTCTGTTGCACATTATGTTTTACAAAGTTAACCTAGCCAGTACGGAGCGTGAAAAAAGACAATTAATTCTTGCTGAGAAACAAAAAATATTACTGGTTCCAGGGAGTGTGACACAGCCTGCCAGACACACACAGCGTTTCCCTGGCGGGAGCGAGCAGGGGCACCACCTGTTTGCAAGATAATTACAAACAGATGTCGCCAAAGCTCGCTCCCGCAAGGGAAAAGCCAAACGTGCACGCTTTGCAATTGAAAGCAATGCAAAGCGTGCACGTTTTTGGGCAAAAAAGCGAATCTGTTCCAAGAGGCCCCCTCCTAAGCAGCGCATGCGCGCTGCGTAGGCGAGACCGAAAAACGACTTAAACAGGTAGATGTATAAATCTGTGAAAATTTGATACAACCAGGAATGTGCTAACACCATCAAGTGGTAAGGTACGACCCTAAAGGTTTTTATAGCTCCTAGGAACTAGGTCTTAGATTTTCTATGACAGTGCCCTTATGACTGATGTTTTCCTAGGGTAATTTACTCAGGTTATCTCGGGGTTCACCAGAATTACTCAGGCATGTGGTATGTATGTATGTAGAGAGAACCCCTATCACTAAGGGATGCAGCTTTTTGTGAGGGATAGTAATGCTGGGCCAAATAAAAAAATCCAGCACTGGTTGAACACTGGAAACGTCATTAGACAACTCAGTGGGTTGACTTCTCAGCAGTTGACTTTCCAGCACTAAAGGTAAAATAAGACGTCTCTCAAAAATTCTCTGACCCTGTATCAAAAATAACCATTTGATAACTACTGTACTTCACTGAATGTTCTCATGTGACTACAACCAATTGAATGCGTCAATTGTTTTCATTCCATCCCTTTCATTCAATCTATTCGGGGTTATGTGATAAAAAGGGGTGTCTAAGGTATTTGTCAGATTTGTATTCTTAGAGAAAAGGTAGTTCCAATTGTGTTTTCTGGTTTCTTTCCATGTCTAACACAAATCAAACAAGCATTGTCATAGCCAATAGGTCTCACTTTTGGGACCTTATAAGTATTAAGTTATGCAGCACAATATCCTTGGTACAACAACATCAACTGTTGCATGGTTAAACACTTAAAAGGTCCCAAAGGCGAGACCTATTGGCGATGATCAATGACTCTCAATTATGTGGTGTCCTTCTGAATTGTGTGGCATGATGTGGAATTCTGTGGTGTGGAATGGATGTATGTGGCGTGTAGTGTAATTGTGTTGAGTTGAATTATGTGGTTTAGTGTTGAATTATGTGGTGTCGATTGGAAATGTGCGGCTGGTCCGGACTCTATTCCTTTGGAGTGCTATACCACATTTCGTTCTGAGATACGGGAGGACTTTCTAACAATCCTTAGAGACGCGCAACTAGGCCGTATTCCAGTCTCTTGGCGTTTTACAACTATTATTCTTTTTAAAAAGAAGAATAAGCGGGAGTTGGATCCTGCATCATTCCGTCCGATATCACTGATTAACACTGATCATAAGATCTTCGCAAAGATATTGGCCACAAGGTTAGCATCAGTGATATTGCCATTAGTGTATATTCGCCAACATGGTTTTATCCCCGGTAGAGACACGGCGGATCATGTCCGCCGTGTTATAGCATTGTTGGATTGGGCTCAAGTCACGGGATCCCCCTTGGTGCAATCCTGTTAGACGCGGAAAAAGCGTTTGACAGGGTTGCCTGGGGGTTCCTGTGGAAAGTTCTGCACTGGAAGGGGTTCTATTTAGATTTTATTTATGCCCTGCAGTCACTATATATTAAACCTCGCGCAACCCTATCTATATCAGGGCTGGCACCAAGACCTTTTGACATTAGTAGGGGCACTAGGCAGGGTTGCCCCTGCTCACCCCTTCTATTTGCACTGTATATAGATCTGTTTTTGTGTAAACTTGAGCTCTCTCTAAATATATCTCCGGTTAGGATCAATACGTATGAATTTAAAATCTTGGCATATGCTGACGATATTATAGTATTAACTAGTGATGTGTCAACTGCATTCCCTACTATTAAAAACCTAGCAGAACAGTATGGCCAGTGCTCGGGCTATAAACTCAATGCCCAGAAAATGCAGGTGGTTCAATCTACAGCAATGGGCCCCTCTGATGCTCCAGTGGTCCAAAGCGCAGTGTATCTAGGGATAATAATTACATCATCAGTTGATAAACTACCTGACATGAACATCCTACCCATTATAGATACTGTTAGCCTTACTCTACAAAGATTAGACAATTTACAACTATCCATGTTTGGTAGAAGGAATGTCCTAAAGCTGCTGATTCTGCCTAAATTTCTTTACTTATTTAGGACCATTCCGTTAGAATTTGCTCAGTCAAGCCTTGTTCGTGCAGAGAGATGCGGCAGTAGGTTTCTATGGGGATACCGTCAGCCCCGAAGGGCAGCGAAATGGATGCAGTTACCACTGCATAGGGGTGGGTGGTCTGTTCCTAATTTATTGTTATATAGTTGGACAGCTCTACTGCAACATCTGGCTATCCCACTATTTGGCGACAGAGCAATACTTCCACTATGTCGTGCACCTTCTATATTTGAGATTGGACTAGGAGAGGAGGCCAAGGGAATTTTATTGTCAGTCCTCGAACCCAGCTACTATAAAAAAGCTAAGTTTAAAGTAATCATGTCAATGTACTCAGTTTGGAGGAAGGTACGGCGCAGAAGGTCCATCGCCAATGTAAATTTTTTTTACCCCCCTGTCAGCGGCTAGACTGCTACCCTCTATCTTTCAAGATCAAATCACAATTCGGTGGAGGCACCACGGTATCACTATTTTGGGTGATTTAGCACATGAGGGCAGCATGGCTTCTTTTCTTTTATTAAAGAATAAGTTTAGTTTGGATATACATGAATTCTTCAAATATTTGCTGCTTCGAAGTCATTTAGTTAAACTTTCATATAACACCCCTACTCTGTTTGTCAAGAATATCCTTATGGACATGATTTTGAAGAACTCCCAAATTGGGCCGCTTTATCAAAATTTATTGCTAGGCCTTCCCGATGATCTCTCGCTTTACAATACTAAATGGGAAACTAAGTTAGGTAAGGCGAGTATAGATATTACTCATACATTAGAGCTATCTAGTAGGGTTTTAATCTCAGGGAGCCTACGCTCCCAAAGTTATATGGCCCTATACGATCTTTACTACTCTCCAGCCAAAATATCTAAATGGAGAGGTAGGGGTGGGCACAGCTGCCCGAGATGTGGTTTAGTAGCAGCTAATGACGTACATATGTTTTTTACTTGTTCTAAATTGGCTCAGTTCCTTCAAGATGTTGAGACATTTATGAATACAAGCCTTAAAATCCCAGTGGAGTTATCTCCGGAATTAGTAATACTAGGTTGTGAGACTGATTCTTTGCCATTAAGAGCGAGTCATATCACAGCTCTAATATTCATTGCTATGTCTTTAATACGATTATGTATTACATCGGAATGGATTAGTCCTACCCCCCCCCCCCACTTTTGTGAACTGGAGAGCAAGGATTCTAGGATTCTAGCTCTCCATAATTTGGAATCAGCTGTGTTCATGAGGGGAGGTAGGAGGAGACGTGAAAGGGGGGCACAAATCTGGGCTCCATTTACACAATGGCGGGTAATTGTATGGTATTTTGTTTCTCTTTTTCCGGGGATATATGGGTTTGCCGTGCCCTATTTATATTGTCCATTTGTTTTCCACAAAGTCGTTAGATGTGCTATAGGAAATGTATAATTTACAATGATTTCTATGATGAACTTATATGGCATGAACTATTGTATTATTTTCAAGCTGAATAATAAAAAAAAAAAAAAGGAAATGTGTGGAGTTGAATTCTGTGGCGTGGAACTGTGTGGATAGCTTTGCCTTTTTGGTGACATAAAAATAAATAGGTAGGGGTTAAGCTCCAAATCTGTGTTTTTGGATGTTAATTAAAAGAAAAGACAATTTCTTTCCCCACCATTGACATAATGGTTGCCTTGGTATAGTAGTTCTTTTATTCTCCTCACTCTAGCCAACTCCTGCATTTTCCAAGTGTTCACTGTCACCTAATGAAAACTGTAAAGTTGCTTTTAATAAAAAATTGTGTTATTTTTTATTTCTGCATAGCTGGCTAAAAGCGTCGGAAAGTGAGTGAGTGAAAGATTGGATGGATGAGTGAAATGGTGGATTGGTGGGTGATTGAAGTGGTGGATGGATACATGCATGGATGAATGAGTGTAAGCATGGATGTAAGGATGGATGAGTGAAAGGGTGGATGGATGAGTGAAAGGGTGGATGGATGTGTGAAAGGGTGTATGAATGATGAGCGAAAAGATGGATGGATTAATGAATGAAAGGTTGGATGATGAGTGAAAGAGTAGCTGGATGTATGGGTGAAAGGCTGGATGGATGGACGTGTTGAATGGGTTGATAAATGGATGATGGATGGATGAGTGAGTGAAAGGATGGGTTTAAGGATGGATGAGTGAAGATTGAAGGAATTAGTAAAAGGGATGACAGATGGGTGGCTGGATGAAAGGGTGGATGAGTGAATGGATGGAAGACTGAGTGAAAGGGTGGATGGATGAGTGAAAGGTAAATGGATGTATGGATGGATAGATGTGTGAGTGAAATGGTGGATAGCGGGTGATTGAAAAGATGGATGGATACATGCATGGATTAATGAGTAAAAGGATTGATGTAATGATGCATCTAATCACAGGCATTTACAAATGCAGTTTAGCACATTAAAGCCAGACAATTTGCCAAAAAAGGATTGGTTTCTTATTGGTTGCATATACAAGAAAAAGAAATGAATATGATATTGTGATGACAGAGTATACTTTTCACTGGAAAAATAGTCCCTCGAGCATTTTAATGGAATCACTTTAAAGAAAATGGAATGATACACCTGAGGTAAGATTAAACACTCCTCTGAGCGGCGCCCCAATCCTTCTCTAATCTGTACTTTTAACCTTTAGTAACAATTGGGCAGTACTGTCAAACCAGAGGTAGTAATAGTGGTAATTACATTTTGTAATGCATTGAAAATGCTGAATTCAGTTTAAAGCGTTGGACGATACAAGTTCCCAAAGCAGATTTCACATAAACAGAAGTGGAAAGTAGTCGTCCATTTGGAAAATAGCAAATGTTGACAGAGGGCTTTCTAGAACCTTTGCATCTTTAAAAGAACCGTTAAAGTACCCAGACTTCCCTGGCCTGTCCAAAGAATCAGCTGGAGGTTATGTGTGACCTTGTGCAGCCCAATAGAGTCCAATCCCAAGACGCGCACGCATGCGAACAATTCCTCTCTCCGTTGCATTAAACGGGATATCTAGATTAAAGATCTAATTTTTTGCATATTTCGCCTAAACAAGCCCTGCACGCCCCCAAACCACAAGAATGGAGGTTGCGCCACCTCTGACAGATGGGCAGCAGCTGCGAACAAAAGCTGAGAGAATGGTACATTCCAAAAGCGAAAGCATGCGATGATTTCACTCGAGAGAGAAAAAATGCCAGTCATGTAATGCACGAGATAATGGAATGGCTTGTTGATAAACGGAATGGGCCAGATGTCCGATTTATGCATAAACCAGTCATCGCCACGCTGAGGTTTCAGATTTTGCAACAATATGTATGGCCTGTTGGCAAGAAAAACAAACAATCCTGGGAGTTGTGTGCACGCGCTAAACAGAAATTTAAAGTAAAAAAAAAACATGCGAGTCGTGCGCGCGTGCGCTACGGCAAAAGTGAGGCAAAAGTGAAAGCAGCTGTGGCGAGTGGTGTGCGCGCACTAGGGCGAGAGAGGAAAGCCAGATGGCGCTCTGCTCTTGTTTGTGCGCGTAACCGCACTCTCTATGCCACCCGGTCGGACTTTTAAAAGCCCACTCACTAAATGTTTCGCCAGAGGAGCGCATGCGTTGGCTCAGGCGAGACCTAAAAAGGTCTTTAAGCAGACCATTTTAAGAAATGTCTCAGAGCCAAATTTAAACAGAAAACCCAAGTAGAGGCAGGGTGGCATATCACAGTGAGATAATTCAAGCCATCTTTTTTTTTTATCGAGGCAAAGGTGAAGGAAGTAAAATTTAAAATATTTTTTGATACAATTGTATTCATATTTTATGTGAACAGCAGCCGAGACGGGAAATAATCACGGTGCAACTTGAAAATCATAGCTGTTGTTTTTGCCCCCCATTTGTGCCTGTATTTTTATTAAGTCCGTTGTGCCAGTGTTTACGTTTCCTTCCTGTTTGTCCGCCTACCTCGCCGCTCTCCCTTCCCGCCACCGCCGCTTTCCCCGCCCCTTTTTCTCTTCTGTACCCTCCCCGCTCCCGCCTCCCAGCTGCTCCGCCCACCCGCGCACTTGGCCTTAAATGGCGACCGTGCGACGCAGGTGAGTGTGACCCACTTGGTATGTAGCGCGCTCTACAAGTGTCATTGATTGATTGATTGATAGTACTTGGAAAGTTCTTGCATATTACACGAGGAGGCTTGTTGTCCCGATATGATAGCAGTATTCTACCCAGATTTCTATAGCTTGCCCTGTGGAGATATGAAAATGTTACTGCCACCGGCCCTGGATCTCTACATGTTTTCTAAGACAACTTCTGGCCCCATAGATGGGTTCCTCAAATCCATTCCTCTTAACCACTCTTTGAAATGAGGAGGTGGGCAGAGAGGCCGATCACCAGTATTTACCTATGTCATGTTTGGTAAACAGCAGTCCAAGGCCTATGAACGAGGCACACTGTAGGTGACCCATCTTCCTCTGTAACACCCAACTGTTACAATTTAGATGTGAGGTTAATTTGCCAATCATTTTAATTTGCTATCACAGATAGTGTTTGAACAGTCTTGCACCCGTAGATTTGATACAAAATGGAAACATTCAGCGTTCCAAGTCATTTGGGAGATGCAGTTCTACCCATCTTCCAGAGGTGTTTAGGAGAGCAGTACCCCCTTCCAGAGATTGCCAATTCTCGGGTAGCCAATCTAGGTTTGCTTCAATCATCATCCAGTGAACCCAGGCTCCTCTCCCAATAGGATTTAAGGTTTGCAAATCTGTGTAGGCTGTTTAGGACCAATATATGCTATACTTATGGCATTCCTTTGGTCTCTAGTTGACCAACCTCTAAGGTGGCCTTAAGTTCAATTGACTCTGTTAGAGGGGTCATTTTATATTTATAGGTCTCGAGCTCATGTCGCAGTTGAGGCTTGTGTGCGAGGACAAGGCAAGTTACCTGTACCTGACGAGAAAGAGGGTCAACTTGGTAAACATCAAATTCCCATTATATCCTGGAAAGCTCTGTGTATAGGAGATTAATATCTTCCTCTGTATTCTTTCCTTGGTTTCCAAGGTACACCTGTCCAACTGCCTTGACGGCTCCAAAAGGATGCGAGTGGATGCGATTGAGCTGTCATTCATTTTGAAAAAGGTTTCAGGTGGCCGTTTGAAATAGGTTTTAGTCTGCCTCTTCCCTCCGATAACCTGTAAAGGTCACATTAGTGGCACTGCAGGCTTTTAGACGACACATCCCTCACTGTGCATCTTTATTGCGTCCAGTACATAGTTCAATCAGGGCATAGTCTGACACTGTGAGGCAAAATGCTGGAGCTGGAAACCCAGGCAAGGTAAGTGTCATGGACAAAGAGGTAACTGAAGAGGGAAAAGGAATGATAGGTGGTTGTGAAATAAGTGAGTCCTCAAATTGTGGGAGGAAACCCGCATCTTGGAGCTCCAGGGAGGCCACCAAACTTGGGATCAAAGCAGATCAATAAGAGTCAATCCATCTTGTTTGTGGTCCATGGCAGCATTGACGTTGCTGCTAATGATCGTGGTTCCCTAGGGTGGCCTGGCTATCAGTAACTCTGTAGGGTTCAGGTGGCTGTATCTGATATAGGTAAAAACCCTAAATCACGTAAAGTAATGTATGGGCGGTATATCTTGGTTCTCCGCCTTTAAAAACGTGATAGCATCATCATTGGGTTTATTCCATGCATCCTCCAACCTGGAGGGAACCACTGAATCTTCCAGTAGTGATCAGGGAAAAAAATGATAAAATAAGAAAGTAAAAAAGTGAGGAGTGCTCAAGTGAAGTGATTAGTTATAATAAAATATTCCTCATGCTGCCTAAAAAAATGTTTTTATTCTGATAGGTGCTGAGGAAAAGTTAAAAATATCAGGTAGCAGACTGGACGTATTATGGATCCTCTGCGATGTTAAACATAGTGAACGGTCGACATGTTTCAGCTCTTGAGGTGCCCAGAGGGGGGTCAGGGAGCTTTCTTCAGGACCTTGAGTGAGTAGCGTGATTTGAAAATTTTCCAAAATCGTATAGAAGTTCCAATACTGATTCAGAGGGACTTCGTCAGGGGTAGTACCTATATGCAAAATAAGTGGGGGGGGGGGGGAAGGGTGAGTATGGGTGTCCTTGTTAAATTCAAGGAAGGAGGGGCCAAGGAAGCTGCAAAGGTAATGAAGATGAACAAAACAAAAGCAACTATAATTGGCAAATCTTTATATACATTTGGTATACATTTTAATCTGCAAGTGGAGATTAGAACCATCGCTCTTTTTAGGTGAGGCATCAAAACGCAATGTCCTGGGAAGCAGGCGGTTAGTAGGTGGATGTTAAACAAATTGTAAAAATGAGCATTTACTCATAGAGTCAGAGTTAGTCCAAAGTCTGATGTGTTGGACAAACCGAGCATAAGCACGACTCATTAATCTTCAACATCTCTGACACTCTACTTACAGAAGAACAAGAATCTGTACTCAACAAAGGCCTAGGCTTCGTACCCACCCCACCACTAGACATCTTCAAACTGCAAAGCGAAGTTGCCCACTTTTGCAGGACATTGAAACTGAAAGCCTTCTTCCAAGATAAAGAAGACAATACCAACAGAGGAGACACCTCTCTGAGACCCAAGTCTACTTTCTGCCCAGCGCACCATCAAGTTCCAGTAGAGATTCAAGCTTTTGAACAAGCAGTCATGAAGGAGATCAATCAACTTGCCGAGACAGCAAAAAAACCGTTTATGAACACCACAAACAAAGAAAAAAAAGCTCTAGAAGAACTAAAAACACACCCTAATATTATCATCAAACCCGCCGATAAAGGCGGAGGCATTGTCATTCTGAATAAAGAAGCCTACCACACACAATGTCTAGAGTTATTATCTGACAACAAATTTTACAAAATAATAACAGAAGATCCCACACCCAGATTACAACGAACTATCAACCTTATGGTTGAAGAAGCCGAGACTAATAGTTGGATCTCAAAGAATGAAGCTTCTTTTCTACGTACCACCCTCCCACGAACACCATACTTCTATTCTCTCCCGAAAGTACACAAAGCAAGAAAACCCCCACCTGGACGTCCCATAGTCTCTGGGATTGGCTCAATTCTTGAACCCCTCTCCCAATTTGCGGACCAATTCCTAAAACCTATGGTCCAACGAACACCCACGTATCTCAAAGATACACGTGACCTCCTCAATTTCCTAAAAGACAAGACTTTCTCCAGTGAAACGATGCTGCTTGTAGGACTCGATATAGAAAGTCTTTATACGAGCCTACCACAACAAGCCACCCTGGATACTCTCGAAGATCTACTCTTCCAACAAGAATGGCTATACCATACACCTAGACACTTTGTCTTAGAATGCTGCAGACTGGCCTTGACTGAAAACTTTTTCGAATACGAAGGTACTCTTTACCAACAATGCCACGGTACTTCCATGGGAAGTACCTTTGCTCCAAGCGTGGCAGGCCTCTACGTGAGCAATTTTGAGAGTACCTTCATATTAAATGACACCAACCCCTTCCTTCCAAAAATCCTATTCTGGAAAAGGTATATAGATGATGTCATTATGCTCTGGGATGGTACCAAAACCAACTTACAAGAATTTCACGATTGGATGAATACTCAAGACCCCTGCCTCAAGTTCACCTATGACGCAGATAAGGAACATCTGGACTTCCTAGATCTCACCATTTATGTTGAAAATGACATCATCAAGACAAAGACCTTTTTTAAACCAACAGCCAAAAACAGCTTACTCTCTTTCAATAGTTTCCACCCGCGTCCATTACGAGAGAACTTGCCTTACAGCCAATTCCTCCGCCTTAAAAGGAACTGCAGTGAACTCAGTGAGTACAAATTGCAAGCACAAGATCTTTCGACCAAACTCAGTAAAAGAAACTACCCTGAAAAAATAATTAAAAAATGCCAGAAGAGGGCTAGAAATCAGCCAAGAGAAAGTCTCCTGGAGCTAACACCGAAAACCACAACCACTGAGAAATTAACCTGTGTCACCACCTACAGTACTGTAACAAACTCAGTCAAAAAAATCATTAATAAAAATTGGCGTATCCTTACCTCTGGCAGCCTCACTTGGCCAAAACCCATGTTTGCCAACAGACGAACCAGGAACTACAAAGATATCCTGGTACACACTCGTCCACCAGATGTCACACCGAACTTAACTCAAAGTACCTTGTGGACCCTACCCCCAGTTACAGGCCACTTTCCATGTGGCAATTGCTCCGTCTGCTCCCTGACAAAAGCTACCAAAACTGTAATCTTATCACCAAAATTGACCTGGACAATGAGACAACATACCAACTGCAACACGACACATGTCATTTACATGATCACCTGCCCGTGTGCTCTCAGGTATATTGGAATGACTTGTCGCAAGATCAAACAAAGAATATGCGAGCACCGAAGCAATGTTAAATGCGGTCGAGGAACTACCAAATTGAGTGCTCACTATATTGAACATCCACACACTGTCAATGATCTGAAATGGATAATCCTGGAAACACTCGTATCCAAAACACCCAATGCAGAGAAACTACTCTTCCAGAAAGAACAAAGATGGGTCCACCGCCTTAAAACCAACAGTATAGGTCTGAATAATGATATTCCATGGCTAAGTATGACATTATAAACAGAGAAAAGGTATATACCACACCTTTACATACTAATTCAACAGCGGTACGCTGTGGCTTCTCCACTGTATCTAGATGTGCCAGGACATCCCTCCCTTTAAAAGAGAAACTCCGTAGATCCCCATTCCGGACACTCCTGCCCAGCTGCACTATTTAATTATAACGATAGAACAACTGTAGCCCTGCACAACAATTTCCGCTGTTTTAACATCACATTAGCCATTGATATGATCTGTTCCGTTCCGTTCCGTTTTGTACGACTGAATTAAGTTCTTGCAGCCCGTCACATCAATTACCGCTGTTGTGACATCACACAAGCCATTGACATGATCTGTTACGATCTGTACGACTGAATAAAGTTTTTTGGCATTGACACGGCCCGCGCCAGTCCCCTTTCTATTTCATGTTATCTCGCTACTTAAACACACCCCTGGCTTCCACGTTTACACAGGAAACCAGAGTCAGCACAAGTCGTAGCTGACTACCGCGGTTCGGAGCCATCAAGACCAGCACAACCATGAAGACACGTAACGTTACTCTGCAATTTCCCCTGTAATGCTCGCTCTTTTCTTTATTTGCACAGTATTAACGCTGCCTGTATCTACGTACGGAGCTCGTACTGTGGAACACCCCAGGTACTGTTCTTCATTTGTTGAACACAGCGCATAGTTAGCACCTCATACGCACCAGACCACGGAGCGTTTTTGTGTCAAATAAGATTCCTTTTGTAGCTCGCTTAACTTCGCGATTAGCGCCCCCTTTCTATGCACATTTGGATTCATTACCCAGTATACGTGTACAGATCAACTATCATTGTCGCAACCATAGACAAACACCGTTGCACACTAAAGGGCTCGTTACGGACCTGCACTTAATTATTGTCACTTTCACGATCAGTCTGTACCGCCCCCCCCCCCCTTTTTAACCAACACATCAGACTTTGGACTAACTCTGACTCTATGAGTAAATGCTCATTTTTACAATTTGTTTAACATCCACCTACTAACCGCCTGCTTCCCAGGACATTGCGTTTTGATGTCTCACCTAAAAAGAGCGATGGTTCTAATCTCCACTTGCAGATTAAAATGTATACCAAATGTATATAAAGATTTGCCAATTATAGTTGCTTTTGTTTTGTTCATCTTCATTACCTTTGCAGCTTCCTTGGCCCCTCCTTCCTTGAATTTACCAAGGACACCCATACTCACCCTTTCCCCCACCCCCCCCACTTATTTTGCATATAGGTACTACCCCTGACGAAGTTCCTCTGAATCAGTATTGGAACTTCTATACGATTTTGGAAAATTTTCAAATCGCGCTACTCACACAAGGTCCTGAAGAAAGCTCCCTGACCCCCCTCTGGGCACCTCAAGAGCTGAAACATGTCGACCGTTCACTATGTTTAACATCGCAGAGGATCCATAATACGTCCAGTCTGCTACCTGATATTTTTAACTTTTCCTCAGCACCTATCAGAATAAAAACATTTTTTTAGGCAGCATGAGGAATATTTTATTATAACTAATCACTTCACTTGAGCACTCCTCACTTTTTTACTTTCTTATTTTATCATTTTTTTCCCTGATCACTACTGGAAGATTCAGTGGTTCCCTCCAGGTTGGAGGATGCATGGAATAAACCCAATGATGATGCTATCACGTTTTTAAAGGCGGAGAACCAAGATATACCGCCCATACATTACTTTACGTGATTGAGGGTTTTTACCTATATCAGATACAGCCACCTGAACCCTGGTGCCAGCAACAAGTGATCCATTCTCCTTTGATTATATATGAATAGCTGGAAGCCGTTTGGATCACAGCCTCTTCTTTTTCCCTATTTTTGATTATATCATCTTATCAGTAACTCTGGTCATCTTCTCTGGTTTGCAAAACCTTTGCTGGGAACATAAGCACTACTAAACATCCAGGGTCTACCTTCCAGTACACTAACCACAATAACACAATGACCATGTGCATTGAAGTGAGTTTGTGACAAGGAACGGTCTTCTTGTGTAGGATCACTTCTCCCACAAACCTCTCTTGAACGCTGTGTGAAGCACACATATAGATGTATCTGCTAAAGAAGTTGCTGCAAGAAACTCATCTCCTTGCTAGCACATCTAGCAAGGAGATGAGTTTCTTGCAGCATCACAATTGGAATTGTAGGACCCATACTTAATCACACTATTTAAATAGTTAACGTATCAGAACAGTGTTTAACTACTTTAAAACTTCTCCCCTTGTCTTTCGAACCTAAACAGTAGTACTCTCGTCAAGCCCAGGTAAATGGCTTACTATGAAACTTTAATTAACATCCAGTAGCACAACCTCTCCCCTATTCTTCTACTCCTGAAGCATCTTCTGCCCAAATTACATCCCATATTTCAATTTGCAAATCAGGTAAGAAACTACATGTGAACTAAGGAGTCAGTCCCAATATCTCTGTGGCTCATAATCCCAGCTAAAATCGTACATACTTGAGCTATACAGACCAATAATATCTTATAAAGTCATGCCTGGAGAGTCTGTTTTGTGATTCTGCTCAGCCAATATTTTTTTCCTTACTTGAAATGCTTATAGAAAATGAAACGGTCAATCTGAGTCTCAATATATTTTTGTTTAACAAACACTTGCTGGAGCGCTTACCAGTACATGTAGAAAAAGAACAGCCATTTCGATAGCTTCAACATTTCATACATTCACATAGGTGACCTGGTCCACCAAGCTGATCCATCAAATTTTCTACCCTTTCCCAGTTGTTACAAAATGAATTTTGTACAAATCATCCGATATTTCGATTAATATGGGGGTATTTACAGCAGCCCATTCACATAATTGAAGTAGCTGTATGGGGTACATATACTATAACTCGAGAAGTTTGTTATTCATATGTTCTCTTGGGGAAGGCCGAAGATGATTCCAAAGGTGAATGAGCATTCAGTACTATTGCCAAATGGGGAAAAAAGAGTCCCAAAACACATACAGCGTGGGTTCTGCAACGCTATTTTTATCAGTGTTGTGTTACAAATCACTGATGCCTAAATTACCAAGATTCTGGTGTGTGTAAGGATAAGCCCAAGAGGGGAAGAAAGACCAATCTTATCGGAAGAGGTAGCCTCACTCACATAATGTGACATGCTTCATCATAGGCAACCTCTCCGAACCCTGGTTGGCCAATCCCACCAGGGTGGACGCAACCTCCTAATAAACCTTATAGAGGGAGTTCTTAAATAAGATAATTTCCTGGACAAATGCATCTAAAAGTACCTAGAGGTAACTGGGACACTCGCCATCCACTCTGGGGAGGGACGATGTCCTCTGTAGTCACAAACTAATTTGAGACAATCATCAGTACTTTTTTTGTCTGTATACCTCAGCCTGCAATTTCATAAGTCACATATAAAGCTACCCTGGTGCACTGGGTTTCAAAAAGAGGAAGAAAAGGTTAAGTCACAATCTGCCAAACTGTAGCGGGCCACTACGTAAAATACACCTAATAATGCCCAAAGTAGATGTCCGCTATGTGGAGGTACAAATGGGTAAAGTAATCATATGTGGTAAAAGAAGGGCAGTAATGCCCAGTAAGAGTAACACCTGAAGTAATTTCCCAAGAACTCACTTCATCAAGAGGTACACCATGCAGGAGCACCTATCATCCGTCTCTCACCCAGCTGCAAGTACAACTGCAATGATGGATACGGCCTCTATTTAAGGTGGAGGGAGAAGTTGATTAATTCGCCTCACCTGACTGCACCATTGCAGTATGGGAATTGTAGTTGACATCTGCTTGGCGGGAGAGGGGTCAATACTGCTGCTGAATATGGTTAAAAGGAATTTTGCTTTCATATGATTAAACTAATAGGGTGCCAGCCCCTAGAAACCGTGGTCAGATAAAGGTGGCGTTGGGGGGAGATATCCCGTCATGGCGGTATATGCTGTCATTTTTGGTGCAGGCCTAATCACCAAAAATGGAAAATGTAGTACTACTGGGCCATAGTTATAAGCCAAATGGTGCTGTTACGGCCATGTAAAACTTGGGAACTGAACCAGGAACCCTCCTAGAACTGTTCCTGCTGCAGCTGTGCAGATTGTCATAACTGCGCAAGTGCCAGCATGGTTGTGAGGCCGCTGCAGGCTATGGGAGGTGTAGTCCCATACGTGCCTAACAGCGGCTCCGGATAGGGATCAGTGTCAAGGTTTGCATCATAGGCGTTGTGTGCCATAGGGGCTTTGTACATACTGCAGCGCGCCAAGTTAACTTGCACAATTTGCTGCCAAGCCTGAAAGCTATTGCGTTTGGTGGCCGAGGTAGGCATTCCTCACTTAAATGATCAGTGTGGTTTAAAATAAATACTTAGTGTTCATATCTATGGGTTATAAGAAGAGCTGGGTGATGCACTCATTTCAAAATACCTAAAGCATAGATATGGATGGCCACTCGACAGGCCTATGGATTGAGTATTGCACCAAGGATAAACACTGTTTATTAGGGTAACAGAATGTAGTACATTGTTATCCTTGGTGCAAATGCACAGGCCCCATTAGGCAAAGGAACATCGAATCTAGCCCCATGTACATGGCAAGTGTAAATTAAGACAATATGTATGTTACTGGCCAAACAGCTATTGTGCTGTTGGTGAAAATGAGATGTTAGGGTGACATAATTACAAGTAAATTGTGCTTACAGTAACACAATGAAGCACCAAAGAGGTCCTAGTGGTACGGATGAGTCCTTGGGTTGGAGATACCACAAGTCATGTTGTGGGGGTTGTGAAAGGGGGTCCCAATTATCATTGTCTGCAAAATCATTGTTTTTGGGAGTTCAAATGACCCCAGGGTATTTTATCATTCAACCTATGGATGACAGAGCCGACTCTGTATATCCATCTCTGTTCAAAGATGAGAAGTGATATTCATGTCTTCCTTATTTTGTTTCAGTTTTTCAACAACGCACCATTCCAAATCACTGTCACTGTAGGAGAGTAGGGCCTGCTATCCTATGGTCACCCCAAATTTTTGCTTTTTGCTTCACTGGTTTTTGACATATTGAGGCTGTGGGCCTGCCAATCAGACCCCCAGCCTGCTGTTCTCTCTACTAAATTTACACTATGCACCCTAGGTGCATAACCAATTGGAAGTGGATCACCCTGTGAGCCCCTGTACCAGTGTACACTAGGTACCCAGGGCATTGGTGTATCTAAGGCCTGCCAGGGGCTGAAGCATGTATTATGCCACCCCAGGCTTGGCCTAACAAATTTGACACAACTGGCTGATCACTCAGCTGGGGTAAGTTGGTGTAACCACCTCTTACTTAGGTGTAGTATACCTATACCTAACCTTAAATGGGACACATGTTAACCTATAAGTCACTCCTATGGCAGGCCTTAACAATCCTGAAGGCAGAGTGCTTGGTTCCATGTGAGATGGTGCTCTGGCATGAGCTGAGCCTGTCTGCAGTGGTCGGAACCCCTTCCTTCTACTGTTTCCAGATATCGTCATACCATATACTCTTAAGTGCATTATGAACCTCGCGGTTAAATGCTAACTTTGGTTTGGCTTTATCAAAACATATCGAGTAAGGTGTCATACGAATTGGAATACTAACCCCTCGCCAATTCTGGCGACGGGGTTAGCATTCCACCCTTCTAGAGGGACACGACATGTACAGTACCTGAAACCCGGGTAAAATCAGACATAGCCTCAGCTCCACAAAATGGATGCTGCCACCACAGACACAAGTCTGCCCTCCTGCTGCTGGGAGTCCTTCCAGCTTGGGAGGTGTGGACAAAGGGTTTCCTGCCAGGGGAGGTGCGTGCACCACCCCAGACAGGATTTTGTGTATTGGTCAGGTAGGGCTTGAAAGGAACCAGACATGCCTGAGACTCACAAGGAGCCTCGGTGCATATGCCAGTTCAAACCGGTCCTGGGGCACACCAGCCCTGGACCTGGGGCGAGCTGGACAAAGGATTGGGGGTGTAACCACCCCCCTTCCTTGTCCCACCCTTAGGGAGGGACCTAGCAGGTAGTCCGGCCCCTAGAATCCGCTTAAAGGTAGGAGCTGTGTCCTAAGACTTTCGACATCCTGGAATCAACTTGAAACTAAGAAGAAGACGGGAACTTTGACGCTCTGCCGCACAGAGGACTGAAGCTAATCTCCCCTGTGGTCAGGGAGTGACCACCTTGCTAACGCAAGCACCATCCAGCGAATCAACGTCTGCTTTGCCGCCGCCTCCCGCCGGAGCCCGAGCCCAGAGACTGACAAGACCTGGACCTCCAGACCTCTCACCACCCGATCCACAGTCCCTGAAAAAAAGAGACCCGTGGAGGCAACGAGACACGTGGAGCCAGCCATCTTGAAACGACCACGACAAGCTGCAAGCGCAACAACCGAGGCTCCCTCCAAGTTGTGCTTTGGGTTCTGAGAAGCCCAACCCTCGAGCAGCATCTGCACCAAAGGTGAGCCCTCCAGCATCTCCACGATCTGCGTGGGGCCCTTCTGCATTTTGCCACTCGACGCGCCTAACCGGTTGCTGGCCCGCTGGCTAGTGGCCATCTTGGCGACGAACTTCAAGAAATACACCGCTGGTCTGGTTGCTCCAGACTGGCCCTTGCTCCCCTCCAAAGGAGCAGTCCCTCTGACCTTGCTGGTCAGAACCATCAGCTTATTTCGTTTTCCACAACAATTGCTTTTGCCAAGGCTTGTTTGCTTCGATCAAGTTGCCGACACCGCCGACAGCGAGAGCCTGCGTGGGACAGCTCGTGAACCGACTCGTGAACCGACTCCTGGACGTCGTCGACCTTCAGGGGCCACGTGGCTGCAGAGACAAGCTACACCTTTCTTCCTGTTTGCACCCGACATCGCCTGGTACCCACCTGGTGCCACGCTGGTCACTGGCTAGTGACTGTGAACACTGTCCCCTCTGCTTACAGGTCTTCTACAACTCCGATCCACTCTTGGATCCACCGCATCTCTTCCGGACCGACCGCCTGCAGCATCTTTGACTTCAGGCTCCACTGAACAGATCGAAGAAACCCGACGCACTTCAACACCTATGCACCCGCTTCCTGTGGGTGAGGTAAAGCTGGCACTCCGGTGCCCAAGTGTAGAGTAACATCTCTAGTGTCTGTGTTTCCAATCTTGAGTTCATAGTCCATCCGGAAGATCCTTTTTGCAGTAACTTTGTAACTTTTACGCACCCATTGAAAACCTATGGGAGCACGCGTGTGACTATTTGCTCTGCACACGCAACTCGTGGACCTCCTGGTCACTAACTAAAGTTAGCTCCTTGTAGGCCCAGCGATTCTAGAGGCCCTAGGCCTTTTCCCTTTTCTGTTCGTGGTACTTATACCACTATTTTAGTATATGGTTTGAGCGGCCACCAGGGCCTATCCATATAAAGTGCAACTTCTGTGTATTCTAACGTATTCTTGTTTAACGATTTGTGCTCCTGTGCTCATAAAGAGTCTAGGGGATACTTTGAGAAATAAATACATATATATTTTCAATATATATCTGTGCGGTGTCCTTTCATTGGTATAAAGGGGGGTTACATTTGGTAAAACAGCCTGCTTAACACGTTTCACGAGTTTAGCCTCAAAGACTGCTTAGCCTACGCTACCACTAGGGCACCTGGTCCGAAAAGGTTGACTTACAACCACACCATAAGGGTTGCTTGGCATGGTACAAGGTGATCACTTTAACTAGTGAGCATCATATACCAGGCCAACTTCTCACAGTCACTATGCTCCTTCTCGATGTAGTGTTGCATGAATTTCAATGCATTCCGTTTACAACATATGGTGCTGCAGTGTTCTGTTATTGTTTTTATGCTTCTTGACCTCATCCCTACATACAGGAGATTACAAGGCCACTTTGTGGCTGGGCGATTGTTTGTGTCAAAGTGGTATCTCATAAGAGGCATGATTGGTAAAGGCATATGCGTGGTAAAAATCCCACCCCAGCTCCCCCCACCCTGAGCCCTAAAACCTGGCCTCTAGCCCTAAACACTGCCTGACCCCCCCCCCCCCATCCTGAGACCTAAAACCAAGCTCCCAGCCCAAAAAACTACCCAGATCCCAATCCCCCCCCCCCCCCCCCCCCCCCCCCCATGGCCACCAGCCCTGAAATAAGCCCCTTTCCCACCACCCTGAGCCCTAAAACCCGGCCCCAGCCCAAACAGCTACCCTGACCACAACCCCCCACCCCCCCAGCCTGAGCGCAAAAAACGACCCCTGCCCTGCACCTTAAAAGACAGCCCCAGCCCTCCTTACCAAGCAGCACCCTGGTGCGTCTTGTCCCGATCCTTCCTGTTCCTCTTCCTGCCCATCTGCTCTGAATCTAGAGTGCTGACTGCCTTAACCACGCTTATGCCTGATTAAGGCATATCAGTGGTTAAGACAAGCGTTGTTCTGCTTGCATTGTATCGGCGGCACGTATGGTTTAGCCTGCCTTCTTAATGCCGTTTCCCATTTAAATATAGTGGTGGGCAGACAGCTGGTCTCTTCTGTTGAAACATGGGGGCAGTTCAACTGTGGCAACTGGTTTAGCGGTGTTCTTTCCTTTGATGTTGTGAAGTCTGGGGACCTGGTTCTTGCAGTATTGAGTTATCTACACTTCCTCTTTATTTGGGTTTAGGGTTAAAGCTAAGCTGACTTAGCTGAGATGCTATGGAAGGTTTCCTTTTTCTTTTAAGAACTGTCTTGCAGTTCTGATGGTTACTTGCTTATATAAGGAATAATAAAGATCCCTATGCCCAAACCATTCCCTCTTCGACCCAAAAAAAAGATAGGTCCCACCTCACTGAAACCACTGGTGTCCCCAAAGAATGGTGATGAAGTAATTGGTGACCAGAGGACTGATTACGGTATCCTGTTAGGGACTGGTTTAGGATTCCACTGGCTAAGATATAATGCACTACAACAGATGTAGTAGTGGACCAGGACCTACTATGGAGTCCCATAGGTACCAAATAATTTAGTGTGTATCTAGGATGTACCTCTTGCAGTAAAGATTTTCAGGTGGCAGGAATGCCCGCTGCAATAACTAGCTTCACCAGTTTTTACTGGGAACTTTGGAGTTGGGGCTCGGCCACAACTTCAAAAATCAATATGTCTGGAAGAGAACGGACTAGATGTAGCATAAACATTTAGCAAAGTGTAACCTTTGCACTTAACAAGTGTTTACACAGGGTTCAATGGGGCCCTAGTGAAATATTTGTTCGGATCGTCTAAATCCAAAGACTACCCAATGACCTTATTCTTTCCTCTGACTCATGGTTAGTCTTCTGCCTTTCTTCACTTCCCCAGGTCCTTGGTCCTATGTCCTTCTGACCGCAGCCTGATCTTCATATTACATTACCACTTTCTCCCCAAGCTGTCCGTTTGTGCTGACACCTATTTACCACGGAGACATGTGCTCATTGTGCACCACTTGCTCACGCACCAACCATGTGGCCAAGCTAGAGCTGATGAATGTGTACCAAAGCTGTTCTTAATCTATTTCTCCATTCCAGTTGATATATTTAGTTTAGTTTATTTATCTAAGTTAATATAAAAGGCAGAACCAGCCTTGCCTAGGCTTGCACCTAGACATGGTTGAGCGGACAGTAATGGTTTATTTCAGCAACTTCACCATTTTGGTTTACAAGAATCTAATAAAAATGTCTCTTTATTGGAGTGTGCATCTTTTAATCATATGTTAAGCCCGGTTTCATGATTTTGTTTTCTTTTTTTTCTGAAAGATACGAGATTTGTTAAAAGATTGCATCAATTAGCAAAATGAAAGGTGTGCACCACTTAGTTAAACATAAACATTTACCATCTCCTTTTGAGGGTAATATTATAGTATCCAACAATGTATTTTAGGTTTTCTGCTGGATGGGAAAGCATTTTTCTCAATGATAAAATTTAGGTTAGCAAACAGTGTCTTGAGCTACTGTGTAAAGTTGAGTCCTCAAGGTTTGTTTTGCTTATCTAGCAAGTTCAGTGACTTGTTCGATGCAGTCAACATTGGAACAGATACTGGTTTAGCGTGCAGGCAGTCGTACTGAGAAACACTCTCTTCAGAGATCATCCCTCACAACCTTATTCCTTCCTCACGGGAAGAACCCAAAGGGTCAGACTTGCCACCCTTCACATCAGAAATCAAGAAACTGATTTGCAGAATCCCACAGGGACCATCCCTCAGCACCACTCTTTTCCACATATACATGACACCGTTCGCCAACATTGTCCAATCACATGACATCACTGACACCCAAGTCATCCTCTCCCTGACAGACAAGACAACCACCACCAACTAACTCCATCAACCTGGTAGGAGACTGGATACGAACCAACATCCTGAAGCTCAACTCCGACAAGACAGAAGTACTGGTCTTTCGCATCAAGACCTCCCCATGAGACTCCACCTGGTGGCCTTCCGAGCGAGGACCAACGCCCACAGTTTGCACAAGAAACCTACGGTTCATCTTAGAAGACATGCTCAACTTGATAGCTCAAGTCAAAGTAGTATGCACCTTCTGCTTCAACATCCTATGCATGATGCTAAAGATCTTCAAATGGTTGCCTCAGAACACCAGACAGACCGTCACGCAAGCACTCATCACCAAAAGTTGGACTATAGCAGCACACTCTACGCTGGAATCTCCAAACAGCTCCTACACAGACTCCAGACCACTGCTGTTAGACTCATACTTTACTTCGCACGCCGCACCCACATCATGCCGCATCTCGGGAAGCTTCACTAGGTCCCTATTCACAAGGGCAGGCAATTTCAACTTCTCATGCACGCATACAAAGCCCTACACAAGACAGGACCAGAATACTTGAACAGCCGCATAAACTTTCACCAACCCACCAGCCACCTGCCCAGGGAGGGCAGGAAGGCTGTAATTTTTGCGGGGGTGTGGGCATGGGCATGCCCGTTATGGGAGCCACCGCCCTAAGTTAAATTTGCCCCAAAAAAGACCCTGGTGTCTAGTGGGCTTTTTGCCCCCTCTGGCGGGGTAGATTCGGGGCTAATGACCCCATCTGCCCCCCACGGGGGGCAGCAAGTCCACTAGACGGTAGGGAGTTTTTTTGGCAAATTTTAATTAGGGTAGGGGCTGCCCAAAACGGACACGCCAATGCCCCCACCCTAATTAAAATTTGCCCTATAAATCCCTGGCGTCTAGTGGGCTTCTTGCCCCCCCCCCGAGTTAGATTTGGGGGCTACTGTCCCATCTGTCCCCAGGGGGGGCAGGAAGGTTGTAATTTTTGCGGGGAGGGGGTGGGGGCATGGGCATGCCTGTTTTGGGCAGCCCCCACCCTAATTCAAATTGGCCCAAAAAGAGATCCCTGGCGACTAGTGGGCTTTTAGCTCCCCCGGGGGTGCAGATTGGCAGCTAATGCCCCTATATGCCCTCCAGTAGCCCCCAATCTGCCCCCCGGGGGGGGGCAGAAAGCCTACTAAACGCCAGGGATTTTTTTTGTCAAATTTTAATTAGGGTTGGGGCTGCCCAAAACGGGCATGCCAATGCCCCCACCCTAATTAAAATTTGCGCACAAAAATCCCTGGCGTCTAGTGGGCTTTTTGCCCCCCCCCCGGCGGTGCAGATTGGGGGTTAATGCCCCCATATGCCCCCCAGGTGGGGCAGAAAGGCTATCATTTTTGCATGTGGGAGGTGGGGGCATGGGCATGCCCATATTGGGCAGCCCCCACCACAAATTATAATTAAAAAAAAAATCCCTGACGGTCAGTGGGCTTTTTACCACCCCCCCCTGGGGGGCAGATTGGGGGCAGAAAGGCTGTAAATTTGTGGCTGGGGGGGTGGGGCCATTGGCATGCCCATATTGGACAGCCCCCACCCCTAATTATTATGAAAGAAAAATCCCTGGTATCTAGTGGGCTTTCTGCCCCCCGGGAGGGCAGATTGGGGGCTACTGCCCCATCTGCCCCCCAGGGGGGACAGAAAGACTACATTTGCCCTTTTTAATAAGGGGGGAGCAAAGGCCCTTGCCCAAGGGGCCGCTCCCCCCTCACTGGTGCCTAGTGGGTGGATCCCTGCTTGGGGATCGCCATCCAATGATACCTCTCCTGTCTTTCTACGTTCCCGGGGGGCTTAGATAGCCCCCTGAGCACATAGAAAGTGAAACTGAAATGAGCCGAGAGACTCATTTCAGTTTCGGTTTCTGTGCAATGACGACAGCGCGACGTGCTTCCTGATCGTCATTGCACAGAAACCAGGGAGGGGACCTCGGGAGCTGGGGAAGCTCTTCCCCAGCTCCCTAGGCTTTGGGGGAGAGAAGGAAATCCCTCTGCTCTCTGCAGCAGAGGGATTTCCTGCCCCTGTCCTCATGACGGAATGGTTCCGTCATGAGCACAGGGGCACCGATGCTCATGACGGAACCATTCCGTCATGAGCATCGAAGGGGTTAAAACATGTTTTAAGAGTAGTCAGTGGGGGGGCGTGACCAAGCCGAGCTACAAGATGGCCGCTTAATCAGTCGGCTCCGCCGAACGAGCACGAAATCCGTCACATATCCGGTTAAAATTGCCTAATTTAGGGCTTCAACACCAACATCGGTGATCGGAAGGGCTGTGGAGCTGATCAATACCTCCTGCGGCCAGAAAGGAGGTACGGAACATTCATAGCGAGCCCTGCGCCATCGGGCCTGGTTGGGAAGGCGGCGCAGCCGCGTGGCCTGCGCGCCGGGTGCATTATTGGCAGCGTGCACTCACCGGGACTACTACCTCTGGCGACTGGATGGTGGTGCGCCGGTAAGCTACATCCCATCGGTTTCACGTGGGAGGTCCCGGACCGCGGCTTCCCCATACGCGGGCCGTGATAGACTGTGGGCGTGCCGCCGACGCTCCGGAGCCTGGTCGGGCTGATGACTGTGCTTGAACCCGAGAGGCCGGTAATAGCGGAGTTGCGGCATCTGTATCGGCCCCCACTGAAGGGAGCAGTACTGGGGAGTGACTGAGGTGAGGTGGGAGCCCCGCGCCGGCCGGGAGGGAGCTGCGTGCCCAGGCTGACCATCGCCTTGCTGGGAAGACGTCCCGAGGTTCAGTGCACCAGGAAAGCACGGGGCCAGAACTGCAACACTACTGAGCTGTAGGAGCTGCCACACGGCTGCGTGGTTGCCATATAAGCCCATGACCAAGGGCAGTTGATGATTGGGACTGCTTCTTGACCTGGGACATACTACATGAGGGGCACTCTAGCTGGGACACTGTCATAACCCCCGCGGCTGCCTGGATATACCGCATCGTTGCCCTGGCCCGCGGGCCGTAAGAGTCGCCGCGCAGGAGAGCACTGACTCCTGCTGAGAAGCTCCTGTGGGGTGGAACCCTTTTCCCCCAACGTCGACTTTGATGCACAGCTGAGGCGCATTTCTGGAGAGGCCCTGGCACGCATTTGAGAACACCTTGGTGCTGGGGGGTCCAGGACGTGTGCTACCAGTAACCGGCACTCCTGCTGTTCATGGGCTGTGTCACGCAGCTGAACAGAGATTGGTGATCCCACGGCTACTGCCACATATGATACCCATTACCAACCGTGAATAAGGTCCACAGGTGGGATCTGCATACATCATGGCGGGGGGTCGCAGCTCGAAGGCAGCCCTCCAGGCCAAATTAACGAAATATGCATGGGAGGGAGGCCCCGGCGTGAGCCCCAAAGGAACCCAAAATACATCCAATAAATCTGAGCCCGGTGGGAAGCACAAGGAGCCAACATTGCAGGACATTCTTGAAGCCATCACCACCGTTCGTACGTCCTTGGAGTCATGTATTGACATGGTATCCACAGAAGTGTCCCTTATTAGAGAAGATATGCGCTCAATGAACTTGCGCTTAAAAGATGTCGAAATCAAGGCGACCTCCCTGGTGGAAGACACGTCAACGCTGCAGAGGAAAGTGGATGACCTGCAAACGCATGCTGCGCAGCTAGAAGCGCAGTCTAACCGCTCCGCAAGACATTGCGGACGCATTTGGTACTTATTACCAATCCCTGTACACCTCCTGCACGAGCTACTCGGAGGAGGAGGCCATTTCACTCCTTCGAGATATTCAGATTCCAGTTCTTACCGAGGAGGAGAGTTCCGACCTCAACCGAGATATTACAGTAACTGAAGTGGAGAAGGCCATTCATGATCTACGTGGAGGGAAAGCGTCGGGCCCTAACGGGATACCTATAGAATTATTTAAGCTAACTGCGGACATGACTGCCACTTTTATCGCAGACATGTTTCGGGAAAGCAAGTAGTTGTGAATTCTTCGCGAGGATCACCGATTAGCAAACATGCATAGAGTTGAAAGAGTAGTCAGTGGTCCCACGGACCGCTGTCTACTCTTAAAAATAATTAAAAGAAAACGTTTCATTTTTCTTTTAGAAATGTATCTTGACTTCCTTTGAGGAAAACGGGATGTATTTAAAAAAAAATAATAATGATCGGTTTATTGAAAAGCAATCACAGCTATGGTGGTCTGCTGACCCCAGCAGGCCACCATCCATGTGATTTTTGAGATTCCCAATGGGTCGCAAACCGAGTCCTACCACGTGAACATTAATGAGGTAGATCTATTTGCGACCCACTTGGAATCGCTAAATGTCTCAGACACATTTGTACATTCGTGTTTGAAATTACCAAATAGCAAAGATTTGCTATTTGGTAATCACAAACCATACACTATGTACATCTGGCCCTTTGAGAAGAGAATTTAGAGCATTGTGAATGTGAATAAGGAGAGCTTCTTAGTGATTAAGGCAGATAGACTGTTGGGGGAGAATCTGACTGAGACTGCCAGATAGAGAGTGAGCCTGATAGACTACCGGGTAGAGAGGTAACCCTAGAGCAGCGCTTCTTAACCTATGGTTCGAGGACCCTGGGTATCGGGGACTGCTTTGAAAATTATATAAAATCAACAGATTTGTTAAGTGTTGATAAATAAAAAAGCAAAATGGATTTTTTTTTTAAACTTTATGTAAATGTGAAGTAATTTGAAAGTGGAGGCTGAAAATTACTAATTGATTCATAGGAGCAGTGCAAGGGCATCAAACAGAATGTAGTATGGACTATGGGTGGCCTCCATTGAATTTAGAAAAGTTCCACTCTTACCATTAAAATTAACATTTTGATTTTTTTATATTTGTGAATTAAATAAAATATTCTATCATTTGTGTATTTGTTTGATGGATGCCAGTTTACGTAATTGTGTGTATTGCTTTGCGGTTCAAATAATTGAAAGGTCGGATTCTAATAATGACACACTGTGGGGCCCTTGATTCCAATAATGATTTCAGTAATAATTAAGGAGGGGTTCACAGAAGTCAAACGTTTAAGGACTACTTCCCTAGAGGCTGTAAGGTGTAGATGGAGCCTCACTCAGACAGAAACAGCAAGATGGGAATTCAGCTTGATGTGGAAACTTCTAGGTAGAGTTGGAGCCTCAGATGGAGACCTCGAGATAGGGAGTGTAAAACAGTGAATTGTGTGTCTGGGAGTCCACCTCGAGTAATAAAGTTACAAACTTGTTGGGTCCAGCCAGAGGCTTCAGTAATTTAAACCTGAGTTCAACCCCTGGTAGCTATGGCACAGAACAAACTAGGTTAACTTAACAAAAGCATTTAGCAGTACCAAAACAGTTTAATGGTTGAAAACAAAACATCAAACATCCCTCTATAAATCTATTAAAATAGAATAGAGTTAAAATTGTAATAAAAAAATGACACCAAAACCATAAAAATCCAGTAAGAGCAGCTGGAGATCTGAATTTGAAAAGATACAAGAGAAAAAGGATCATGAAAACGTAAAGCACCAGTCAGTAATCACTGTTCATGGGTGACAGTGCATAAGTGCAGTTTCAGGATGACCTTGATGGAGCGTGGGCTGGATATGCCAGACCGGTTCGTCCTGGTCAAAGATTTTGCCATAGGACTTATGGCCTGATTTAGATCGACATTGGGATATCCGTCACATTTGTGATAGAATAACCTGTCCGCCAAACTCTAAATCAGTCCTTTAGTCTCTGAAATGGCAGTTAAAATCCACCAGCTGGGCAAGCTGCTGTATCTGAGGAAATCCTCTCGTACCCAGATAGCTGTTAGACAAGGTCCAGCTCTTTTTCGGAGCGCATACTCCTCCAGTGGGGCACGGTTGTAAGCTGTATCTAAGGTGAGTTTCACAAGGCGCAATACCTTCTTCCTGAGGTCCCTCTGAAATGCATTTGCTGGTGAGGAGAAGCTCTGAAGGGGAGAAACTTATTTATTGAGCCCAACAAATGTGTGCCTTGGGCAGACTTGCTAAGGTGGTTGTTCCTGGTTAGTATTTGAAGTCCAGTTAGGCACAACCACGGGTCCTAGGACCTCAGGGACAACTCTTCAGCGAGGCCACCTGCAGGGTCCAGTCCATGCCCAGTTGCAACTGGTCAGGAGGGCACTTCAGGAAAAAAACCTCTTGCAGTTTGTTGTGTCCCTGTAGCCACAAAGGAATTCAGTCAACTGACCCTTGGAGGCCACCTCTTTGCCCTGGGTACAAATGGGAGGATGTCCAACCCTTTAGATCTTGTCACAGGTCTCAAACAGCAGGCACAGTCCTTCTTCTGTTCTTCCACAGGTCCAGAAAATATTCTGAGGAGAGTGTACAGGGGTTCCCTCATGTGCCACAGTTATGGTTGGTACCAGCTTGTGGAAGGGGAGAGGGGGTGACTTGTGGCTCCTCCCTAACCAGTGGGGTAAAAGATCCCAGGGCCAACCCTGCCCAGTTTTCAGAAGTTCCTGTTTGCTCAGTAACTAACAATCACACAGTGCACTTTACTCCCATAATCCAAGATGGAGAAACCCTTGCTCCCTTGTGTAGAACCTGTGTGCTCATGCAGACGTGTGGTTAGGGAAATGAGCAGTCCCCCCTCCTTTTTGGTCACTGAAAACTGGTTCTGGGGGTAGCTTTCCTCCCATTTGGATGGGTGCCTACCTAACTGTGGGAACAAGAGTTCGCCTTCCCTCAGTTTCACCTTACATTTTATTTGTCAAAGGGCAGGACCTTTATAAGTTAATGAAATTCTTGGGTCTACCCGAACTGGCTTCCTGCAAGGGCAAAACGCATCTCACTTTGACATTGTATTGGATTTTTAATAGATATTAAAAATAAAATAATTTTTCTAGCCGGTCCCAAACTTGAGATGGCACAATTGATATTTTAACTTGGCAAACAAAGCGGAGTTCACCACCAAGGCCTGATTTTAATCTGTAGTCTATTTTTCTTTGTAGGAGAGTCAGAGCCTTCCGCAGTGAAAATGGCTTTTGGGGCCTTGTCCTGTAGGGGCATACTAACATTACATTTCTAAATGTCCTACTTTTAAATACCAAGCACCCTATCTCTTGGCAACAGGGCCTACATAGTGGTGGCTTAATAATATTTAAAAGGGAGATTTTTCCCTGTCAAAGGGGTTATTTTGACAGTTCGAGCTGCAGGTTTGAACTGCAGCAGTCAGGGTGTACTGGTAGGCTGGAACCCATGTTTTCCTTATTACACTAGTAGATGCCAGAATAACTAGAGCAGCCCTCAGGTAACACTAGATTTTCCATGCCCTGGGTGTAGTCCTGCACTATGGTGCTATAGGAAAGTTAAATATGCCAGTTAGAAATTCGCCTATTTTTACACATTTTGTGTGCCAGAATACATACACTGGGCACTGGACAGCAGTGTCCTAGTGTGCAGAGTCTTGAACCCAGCAATAAAATTAAATTCCATAAAAAATGGGGTAGACCATGCAAAAAGGGCATTTTCTCACTGGGAAGGAGGGTCAGAGTGAGACTGCCAGATAGGAAAGATAAGATGGAAACAGCCACATTGAGAGGAATCTCAGACTGCAGGAGAAAAATTGCTGACGATAGAGAGTGGATAGGAAAAAAACACACAGCTGTGGATTTGAAAGACCTAGACTGTCACCTACTACTATGCTCCTGTAAGGCTGCCTGACAGTCTTATTGTGTGCCCCAGGGTGGGTTGCTTATTCTCTGTGCTTCTGCTGCTTCAGTCTCGCATTAAGACACAGCTTAGAGACAGTTACCCATAGGCCACAATGGACTAGACATGGAGCTGTCTGTAAGCAACTAAACACCTATTGGCTAGCCCCCTCGTTATCATCTGCATTTTCTGGCCCAGGATCACAGGTCTTATCTCCTTAGAAAGATGAAACCTTTATCCTAACTGTACAGCATCTTATTCTATGTTACTATGTTTCTAAAGTTGTTCGACAGAGCTATGGATCTTAAAGTGAAACTTGGTGAAACAGGTAGGTAGTTGCAACAAAATGCAAGGTGATTTGTGATGAAACACAAATTGAAGGAGAGATCATTCCATTTTTAAGTGGCTAGATTAAAAAGGGGTGTCCGCCTTAGCGGCTGCGAGAGAAGCAAGAGCGCTGCAGCAAGAAAGCTCTGCCTGACTTAAAAGGTCTGCCAGGGGTGTAGGGGAGAATGCATACCTGGAGATTGTTAGCCTGTTCTGTTCTGTGTAGAGAATAGTGACAGACATAAAAAGATTTGAGGAGAATGCATTTGCTGACTTAAGATTAAGTGCAGGTAATTTAAGTGGTGTTAGATGGAGGAGTGAGTAGGAAGGCCTAGGATAAGGCGTGCAGTGGAGTTTGGGACTGGATGCAGACGCTGATGAGAAAACGGTAATCCATGATAAGAGATGTTGCAGTAGTCCGGTGTTAGAGAATAAGGTCTTAATAACCAGTTGTCAAAGATTTTGTGAGAGGTAGTGGACTACTTTTCAAAGAATGTGATATTTATAGAACATCATGTGCTACAATTACTTTTCTAAAATATTTTTAGCAATAACCTCATATTCCCATAGCATCTTACACTAGATTTAACATTGCATTCTATGGCATCTCACTCGCATTTGAATGACGGAGTAAAACCTGTATAGGAGATGTGTTGTGAAAAGTTTTCTGTTGATTAGCACACTCGTGCCTTTAACAACTTCTTGTTGTCACACCCAGGATGTCAGGTGTAGGAAGAACTGTATTCACATAAAATTAAAAGAGTAGTTGAAAGAGAAAAAGAAAGGAATCAAACTTGTGTCCAGCGGCAACCCTTTCTCGCTGACTGGAAAACCTTGTTCAGAAAAGACCCAAAGCAACCCAAGACCAGTTTTGGCCATCGAAAGTCTTTTCTCTGATGTATAGTTTGGCAGTTCTGGATGGACTGTTTCCATGAAGAGCAGGGTCAGTGCTATTTTGCATAAGGTGGGTCACATTGGGTGACAAATGATGGGTTGAACTCAGAGTGATTGCCAGTGGTTTAGACTAATTGCAAGAATCCCTTTCATCACAGTTTGTATGATTGGCTATAATGTATCCACCATCAGCCTAAAGTCTCTCCATAACCTTGTATGAACAGCTTGTAACAATGGGGCGTGGCTAAGCCGACAATGATGGCATACGTGCTCGGGTAGAGCTCCGCCGGAAGCTCCCTGTTTGTGGCCACATTTATCAATTCTAGCTGACCTGCTGCAGTGCTTGGCGGACAGCGACATACCTGTGCACCCGCTGCAGTCCTGAGGCAAGTTTCGGGTGAAATCGAGGGTCACACACACCAAGCCGCAGTGCCCGGTCCTGTGGCGAGCCGAGTGCGCTCATAGCAAGTCAGAGGCGCTGGCTACGTGAGACCGTGGCTGAGCCCTGCCCACCAGGCCGCGCCGAGTGGCGCAGTTACTTCCATAGTGCCGCTGAGAAGTGGACTCGGCGTCGCCCTTTGTAATAGCACACGAGTCGTGCCCTCGGCCTTCACACCACTGGCTTGGGCCGTCAGCACGCCACAGACTCTGGCAGCAAACTTTAGCGTGCTTACGAATCTGGGGCCTAGCTGCGCTACTGCACCACACGGATTGCTCCGCCCACGCACTGAAGCCCGAGCTCAGGAGGCACGGACCGGCGGACCAGCAAATGCATCTCAGGACCGCCCGCTACACCACCGGAATCGTGCAAGGGGAAAACTTTGACGGACTGCGGCAGCCTTGACAGGCCCTACTGCGGGGTATGGGTTGGGTGAGAGGGGAGGCACGAGACTGAGATATGTCGACAGCGAGTCCCTGAGGGTTACGACACGCTTGGACACCCCCAGGTGGCTTTCTCCACCCTCCCCACTCTGCATTATTCGCCTTGCCTCCACTGTCGCTGACTTCTCTTCAGCTTGGACTTGTGGGCCCGTGGCGCTGCAGATTTGGTGGACAACACAGGGCGATGCCTGCAGTTCTCAAATGGCCCTGCATGTTGATAAGATGTCCTGATGCCTGCTCTGCCCCAGCTGCCAAGACCTACTACCTCATAGTCTCCACCATATCTCTGCTGCCATGGACTTGATCAATTCTGTTGCCCTGAGGTGGGCCTCCAGCCGACGGGCTTTGAGCGTAGCCACACCATGGCACTAACCAACCAGTTTGACTCGCGGTGAGGGCACCCGAGCGCGAAGTGGGGAGCTCACTGCCCGGGAGCTGCTGGACAACGCCGCAGCAGACACCCAAGTGCCTGCGGGACACCACAAGCGCGCAGGGAGCTGCTTGCCACAGACACCTTGACACCCAGCTTGATCCTCGAAGCGAACGCTATGCTACATCTTAGCCTACGTTCCCTGATATGCAGAGTCACCCCGGTGAAGCCAACCCTTACGCGACAAGCGGGCAAACTGAGGCCCTGACCAGACCAGAGACCGCCACGAGTTCACGATTACAGCCACATATCACAAGGCACTCGCGCCAGGGTAGGTGCAGGAGGCGCTCTAACTTCACCTCTGTCCTTTAAAAGCAAAACAAGCAAAATGGCGGCACAGACTGTTACTGTTTCAACCTCCAGCAAGCTGGATGCAGTGCTAGCAGCAGTTGAAAAACTGGGAGAGACCCTGACCCAAACGCGCACTTCATTAGAAAACAAAATTGACAAAGTGGCCATTGACATTCACGTGCTGATCATTGCAAGCTGGCGGACCGCACCACCCCCGTCGAAGCTGACATCGCCGACATCGCCCCACAAGTTGCAGCTGCAGACCAACACATACAAAATTTGCTGAATCGTGTTGAGTTCCTGGAGGACAAGGTCAAGGATGCCGAAGGACGGGCACGGCAGAACAACGTGCGTGTAGTGGGCCTGCCGGAACGTCAGGAAGGGAAAGATCCTGCTGCATATACTGAGGCTTGGCTCCGCTCTCTGCTACCTGAAGGCACTCTCTCGTCTTACTTCGTAGTGGAAATAGCACACAAGGTGCCAACGAGAATTTATTCCTACCTCAAACGTCACAACATACAGATAGCGCTACATCAGGAAACCCATTTGTCTAAGCCAGAAATGCCACACTTACATCGCCGCTGGCGCGGACAGTTGTGTGCCACGGGATACTCAGCGTTTGCACGGGGGGTTTTAATATGGGTTAGACCGGGGGTCGCTTTTAAAGTTACAGACACCAAAATAGATGCACAAGGCAGGTACGTGGTAGTGAGAGGCATACTGGATGGCAGGCCTATAGTGATTGCTTCGCTATATGCACCTAACACAGAACAAGGGGCATTCTTTGACCATATCTCACAGGTACTAGCGCCCTGGCATGATATCCCTATGTTGATGGGGGGAGATTACAATAGCATATTAGATGCTGCGCTGGACCGATCATTCCCCCCCCCCCCCACCCCCCCTTCCAGGCACAAATATGATTCACGCCATGAGAGCACTAACTGATTGGGCGGTACAATGGTGCCTGACAGATGCGTGGAGACACCAATATCCGACTGATAAAATATACTCTAATTACTCTGAAGCTCACAGGTTGCATGTACGCCTGGACCGTTTTATGATCTCCAATGTTTTATTGCCCTATGTAGTCTCGACGCATTATCTGGGGCGGACCCACTCAGATCACAATCCCCACACTCTAGATCTGCTGTGGGAAGATACCAGACCTCCGATCCCAACCTGGAGACTGCAACCTGATACTCTATTAGATGCATCTTTCCGTGGCTCGCTAGCCACTGCCATAGATCAATATTTTGATGAGAACGCTGGTACGGCCTCTACACTCCAAATAGAATGGGACGCCTTTAAGGTAGTGGTGAGAGGCCACTGCCTAAATACGCAAGCAGGCATGCTCAAACAGCTGGAGAGGGATCTACTGAGGATAGAACAGCGATTAGCCACAACTGAGCAGGAGGAGCCTGTGGGCGCCGCAGGTACCCTGTCCAGTGCGCGAGAGGAACATTCCCGGCTGCTGGACAGATTACGCTGTTTAAACTGTGAGGCACATTCTGAGAAAACCCTTCGCCAAGGTGACAAGGCAGGCAAGCTCCTCTCATGGTTGATTCAACACGAGTTCATGGCTCCACCGGTCACATCCTTGCGTACAATGCAGGATACTATGGTATACACCCAGACAGCCATTCATGACAAATTCACATCTCACTACGATCTATTATATAAATCCAGCATACAGGCCACGCTTGCTGAGATTCTGTCCTTTTTGGCAGACCTTGCGTTACCACAACCTACCCCCGCGCAACAGGAGGAACTAAATGCTTCCCTCTCACAGGAGGAAATCAGAGACAGCATATTTTCATTGTCTAATGGCAAGTCACCAGGTCCTGATGGCTTGCCGGCGAAATTTTATAAGGCGTATTCAGACATCCTACTTCCACAGTTGTTGACTTTATATGCAGCCGCCACAGAAGATTCTTCGCTTGCAACCACACAAAACGAGGTGACCCTAATCTCCTTACTTAAGCCGGGTCGAGACCCCCAACTCCTCTGCTCTTATCGCCCTCTAGCGCTCCTTAATACGGACTACAAAATATTTGCATCTGTACTGTCCAAGCGTTTAGCCCTGTTGGTAAAGACATTAATTCATCCTGATCAGAACCAGGAGTACATCCCTCAACATACGCAGGCTGTTTAGTGTGCATACATATGCCCCAAATGACTGGCCGCGTTCTGGGTGCCTAGTTCTCAATTTAGAGAAAGCTTTCGATTCCCTGGAGTGGTCTTATCTTGCAACGGTTCTACGTAAATATGACTTTGGGGAAGGTTACATACAGATGGTAAGTGTCCTCTATCAACGCCCTATGGTACGGGTTAAGATAGGGAAATTAATCTCTGGCGCCTTGAGAATAAGGTGGGGAACACGGCAAGGTTTTCCGTTGTCCCCACTACTTTTCTCCCTAGCTATGGAGCCCCTGGTTGCGCTACTCAGAGCCAGTAGGGATGATTGGGGCATACCATTAGGCGATTGAATGCACGCGGTCTCGCTATATGCAGATGACCTACTCCTGTATGTTAGAGATTTGCAAGCTATACCACCAGTTCTAGCAGACATTTTCCGACAATTTGAACAATTGTCAGGACTTAGAGTAAACTTGGCGAAATCCGGTGTATACTCTTTTACTAACTCAGTGACTGAAACAGATCTTACTATCAATGGAGCCAATTTGTCTTGGTACCCATCCATGTTTAGGTACTTAGGCGTTTACATCTACAGATCCCCCTCTGATGTATTAGATGGCAATTTTGTGCGGGCCATAACGGCAATTAGAGCGCAAGTACACTTTTGGAAAACACTGCCACGAAGTGTAATGGGTCGTGTCACCTTGACGAAATTGATCATTCTACCATGACTGCTATATTATTTCTCAAATCTCCCAATATATGTCCCTGTCAGGATTCTCTGGAGCTTAGAAGGCATTCTTCGTAATTTGATCTGGAATAAAGGCAGACCGCGAAAAGCGTTAAGCAAATTATATGCGCCCAAAAGCAGTGGTGGCCTAGCAGTCCCGAACATGGAATTATACTATCTGGCTTCTCAGCTACAGTGGGTGTCTAAATGGATGAGTGGGAAAGGGATGGCGGACACTACTTTCACCCCATAACTGACCTGTGGTACACTTCCTTATGCTCCACTGATACCATTAGTAGGGACCCCAGGGCCACAGAGAAAGTGTCTGAAACCGAACTGCAGACATGGCATGCGGCAGGATTAGACGCGGTGGGCGATTTGTATGCGGAGGGCAACCTTCTCACATTTGATATTCCGTCCATGAAAAATTATATTCCTGCAGGCCAATTTCTACTACATGCGGCCATAGTGCGTACCCTGACGACAGCCTGGGGAGACATCACAACTGAGCCCCAAACGCATTTATTCATACGATACCTACATGTAATGGGGGAGGGCTCACATGTGGTACACTGGCTGGCGGAAGCTCTCCTGATACACACGTTGAAACCACTGGCGAGACTTCGCGAGAAGTGGTCTGCAGACCAGGGACAGCTGTGGACTGACAAGGAGTGGGCAACAATTGTAGCCGGCTCCACATATACCACGCAACTCAAGATTTAAACTTATCCAGACATACATAATACACAGGGCATACCTTTCCCCAGATAAGATAAATTACTATTTTCACCTGGATACTTCTGCTTGCCCCAGATGCAAACTAATTGGTGCTGATCTGTTGCACATGCTGTGGTCTTGTACCTCACTACAGTCCTACTGGCACGCAGTAGTGGACGCATTGACAAAATGTACCGCGACGCCACTACAGTTCAATTGGGAAACCTGCGTGCTGGGGTTATACCCACGGATGAAAAAGAATAAAGTAATATCCAGATTTAGAGATCTGGGATTGATAATGGCAAAACTCCTTATCACGAAAAGATGGAAACACACGGACCCTCCAGCGCCGGCCAACTGGGAGAAATCCCTTACAATATGGCGCAAGCCGAGAGCGCCACGCTGCACAAGGAGGAAACTGCGGGATTGCGCAAACACACAATTGTGCAGGCCTGGGATGATCTTCTCAAAACGCTCACACCACCAGACATCGCAGAACAAGACTCACAGCCCCCCAGTGACGCTGATGTGGCCCCAGCGCAGTAAGACACTTCCTCCCCCCTACTCTACATGGCGTTTTGCGCCGCCACCAATCATGACGGGGCCGCACGCAGCAAGCTGATAACTAGACACCCCCCCAGCACACCGCTACCACATCACACGACTTCGCTATTACTCTTCCCGATTTTGTAATGTATTGACCCTCATACTCCTCGACACCTGCAATACGGATTGGCTGCCACGAGCTAAAGATGGCGATCTTTTCTTTTCTATCTTTTGTTATTAGTTATGGTTCACTTAAACAGGCATCGTATTCAGACCCTTGATACAGTCATTGCACATGGAGAGAACGAGAAACGTATACAAGGCAACCATATCCATGCTTGAGTAAGGATGTAAATGTAGACCGCATGTCCATATGTAATAATTTGTTCTTTATACAAATGCATAAATTACAGTGTTCTCAGTATTGTTGTTCCATACTTGATATGATGCAGAACAACTTTATAATATGCTAAATGTACTTAATGAGAAAAATTTCAATAAAAAGATGTTTAACAAAAAAAAAATTAACAGCTTGTAACAATTCTACGCTATGATTAGGGCCATCCCTAGCCGGTATAGTCTGAACTTTCCTCTCAGACGTCACATAGAAATATGTTGCGTATTTCCATTTCATTTGGTTTGTAGTGTCCAAAGCACAGGGCAGGCCAAAATGTCGCCCAGGCCAGGGAGGCACAGTGTTTCCATTAAATGCTATGACCTCTACCTGTACTCACACTCACTCTCTCGTATCCTCAAAAAAATAACTCCAACACACTCCCACTCCATAATATTCAGGACCTCATTGAGCTTCCTTAGGGGTAGTACCATTGGTATGTGATGTCAAAACAGTGCAAATCCAGTCCCTTCCTCTTAGTACTTTTCTGTGAGGAATGCTCCCATGATGACTTAGTCAAACCATGGTAGATCACCTAATATGCCCTTGGACTACCCACAAGCTAAGTATTTTTTCATCAGACTATGCTCTATACTACAAAAAGCTACATTTCATAGGGGAAAACAGAAATTCAAGAAGCAAAGAAGGACAGGTACTTCAAAATCCAAAAATCATAAAGGAAAACACCACGCAACAGTGATGTTTCTGATCTGAAATAACATTCCTGCAGATCAGAAGAAGGTCCCTTTGTATATTGTGATCCAGAAAGGGATGAAAGAACTCCTGCCCAAAATAGTGAACTCCTAACAGTTGAGGATTTAATATTTTGCTACTTTTCTACTCGAATCCATTCTTGGTGACCAGTATTATCTGTGCAATTGAAATTCATAACATAATCTTGAATAGGTTTTGTCTCCTATATATGTAGTTAAACCACACCCCAGTGAAAACAGCTCTCTTGTCACCTGGTGTGGTCTGTGGTATACAATACCACAAATTAATAAATATTGTCCGACACTTCTCCTACGGTCAGCGTCCAACACCATCTCACTAAAATTGAAGCTGTTTGGGAGAGAGATCTCTTGCCTGCCCATGCTCTTCCCTGGAACACTGTACCGCTGCCTTTGCACAATGCCTCTCCTGCCCTGAGTTCTGAAGAAGATTAGGATCGTCGGGCCCAAATGATCCTAGTGGCACTACGTTGGGCCAGAAGAGCGTGGTACCCAGAATTCCATGGTCTGAGCATCTGTCCTCCAATCAAACTGCCGCTTTGTGCGGATCTTCTGTCGCAGCAGCAGTGCAGGGTGCTGCACCTGAGATTGCACAATCTGCCTCTCCATGTTAGGAGATTGAGCGATGAAAGTTGACCTCTTTTGACCTCCCCCCTGAGGTCGTTGATGTCCTCTTTGTAGTAAGGCATCCCTCCACAAAATTAGTGTGCTCCAGCCGGGGCAAATGTGTGGATTAGTGGGGCTCCCGACGAATTGACCTGTTGCAAACAAATTTGTCTGAAGTTTTGTTGTTTGTTCTTTCTGTAGTCCCAACAAGTACGTGCTTTGGGCACTGCTAAGGGCTATTTAGGCTTTTTGGCGGTTGCCAGATCAGTCTTCTTAAAATCACCTGTTGTGATGAGATTTTTAAAAGATTCGCAACATTTGTTTCCACCAAAACCCTTTGCAATGCTTCAGTGGGACTTCAACTCATTTCTTCGATGTGCATCCTTTTTGAGCCAGTTCACAGTTGTCCTTTGATGCTACTGAAGCTGAAGAAAGACTTTCTGATTGCTGTAACGTCAACTAGATGTATGAGCAAGCTGCAGGCTCTTTCTGTTAACCCAGGCTTGCATTCTACCAAAAGTGGTCACTCCTTTTCATGTCAGGCAAGTTGTCACCCTTCCGGCATTATTTGCTCCACCTCTCTAAGGAGGAAGCGATTCATTGTATAGGCCCTAAGAGGACAGTAAGCTTTTATAATGATTTGTACAAAGGAACATGGAGCGGCTACCTGGGTGTCAGTATTCATGTCAACGAAGCACTACTGCCTTGACAGTCGGGTCCTTCAGGCGTGGCTTTTTGCCAGCTGCGGCCGCTGCCGGTAAGAGTGGTGGGGCAGTGGGGTCAGGTGAGGGGGGATTTCGAGAAATGCCACTAGGGAAAATTAAATAATCAATTTTCCCTTGTGGTCGTCTCTCAAAATCCCCCTCACCTAGCCCCTCCGCCCCACCGTTCTTACTTGCAGTGACCGCGGCTGCTTTTTGCCCACTCAGTCCTGCAGGACTTCCTGCTCTGAGCCAGTTCACACACTCACCACCCTGGGAGGTACTGCTATGGTAACTATTCACAGGGTGAGGAATCTTTGGTTAGAAGTATCCATCATAGGAACAAATTACTTACCTTCAGTAGTGATCCTTCTGGAGGATACTCAGTCTTATGGCAGATTCATCATGATCCTCCTATCTCCCAATTCTGTGAACAAGACAATATATACATATATACATATAAAAAGGTCCCAAAACTAGAGATCTGCACACTGATCATGCCAATCTGCTGATGGGCTCTGTTTCTCAGACAGCCTAGAAAGCAACTGACATTAGTGCGACTGCTTGGCGTAAGGGGTGGCTGGTAGCCTTAGAATGTGGTGAGGCAAGTGAAGTACCCCACCGCTTCCCAAAAACCTAAATTAAAGTACCCCTCCCTCCAAAAGCCAGAAACAAACCAATCTCTCCCTCCATAAGCCTAAATAAAAACCACCCCTCCACCCTAAGCGCCTAAATAAAACATAAGCACTAATTTAATCACTACACTTGCATGCATTACACATTTCTAATAAATAAAATTGTATTTACCCAGGGGCTCCACGTCCTCCTCGGTGTCTCTCTGCAGTCTGACGCATGAAGGATGATCCCCTAACCAATCAAGACACAGCTCTTATGCTGCTAATAAGCAAGAGAAAAGCTCCAGGAATGAACTCTCCTTCGGGCCCTGGAGCCCTGTGCTTACTCTCCACCCAACTGTCTAAGGCAGCTGGGTGGAGAGCTTCAAAATGTGCATGTAACTTTGGCCAGCGCAAGACAGCTGGCCAAAGTCACATGCGCACTTTGGAGTCTCCAGTAAAGCCACCGCTCCAGTCCTCTATGCTGCCAATCATCAGCAGTGGACACGCCGCCATTTTTCCAGGCTCGAGGCCGGCTGCAGCGCTCCTCGGTGAAAAACAAAATGGCAATGAAATCATTTCATTGCCATTTTAATTTTCACGTTTAGCGTGGCTCACAGCGGGCGACGCTCCCACGCCATCATGACAAAACCCCTTCTGGATGGCACTTATTTGTGGCTCCGCTTGTTGACTTCCGAAGTAGAAAGCCGTTATCGCAGAGATGCGCAACTCCACCTACTGACACACACGAGTACTACTTTTTGAATTTTTGTATCGAGCCTGACACCTGGGAAATACTCCAGTAGATAGGGTATCGACCAGAAAGATTGTTACCGAAGGTAAGTAACTTTTTAATCTGAACATCTGCTACCCTGTCTCCCAGGCATGGATGCAGACATTAGAGAGAATTGGGAGTGAGGATGAGAATGTAAGAGCGCATGAAATTTAAAAGTGCGCCATGCTAACCATATTTGGCAAAGGTATTGATTGCCTTGTGCTTTTTGAAAGGAGGTGCTAGAATGTAGAACTGTTGATAGAGTAAGTAGAACAGCATGGTGAAATCTAGTGTTACCATTATTTTCACAGTAGAGGCAAACTTACTCTCTTCCCAGAAGGGCGGGATTGAAAACTACAATCCACTCTGGCAAAAACATTCAAACCAGTTCCTCACTGCAGGGTGCCGTATCTAGAATGGGGCCATTGTGGCATGCGTGTGCGACGGCAGTCATACATTTAACCGATTTTGACTTGTACTTACGTCGGCAGTATGTTTATTTTTATGTTATTGCCTGCCCTCCTCAGATGAGTCCATAAACATGACCTTTCGTCCTGAATTTTGGCTATTTGTCCTGAATTGTTACTGCCTCTGCCCAGGATTTGCCTCCAGGGCAGGTGGGGCGCTGTTCTTACCCGCGTGGTTGTGAAAGAGAGGCCCGCTCTTTATGGTTTTCAATGTGCTGCGCGTGCCTTTATGACCTTTCTTACTGTCACTGCACACTAATCTTGGTACTTCACGGGGTTGTGAATTCGAAAACTACTGCACATTATTATCTATTGTGTTGTGTTTGACGCGTGCGTTGTGCACGCGCCACACACCTGGAAGGCCTAATGTCACCTTTCCTGTACATGTCAGGGAGGCTTGCACTGCTTCTCCCATAATGCACTTATGTTAGTGGAACTTGGTACAAACATGACAACACAAAAGCTAAAATTGACAGGATTCTTCAGTGATGTTTTTCTACGTGCAATATTTACTAATACCAAATCGTACCCTGTTCTGTTTAAGGTGACTGGGAAAGCCGCCTTGAAGGCAACGTCCCTGAAATCTCTCGGACTGACAGCAGGAAGCGGCAATATCCGGTCAGTATGCGCATGTGTGCGTGTGTATGTGTGTGAAGGGGATGGGGACTAGTTGGGACTCGTGGTTTAAATCCTTTTAAATAGAACTTTATTAGCTACATTGTTTTGTGTGTCAAGTGCCTAAATAAAGCCCTTCAAAGAGAGGAGTCGCACGAGCCGGTAATGGCTCCATGCTCTGTTTATCCTAAGCTGGTGTCCAGATGTGTTTCCAGCTGCAGCAGATGTTGGCGCGGTGGGGATGGTTCTGGGGTTGCCAGACCTGACTGATCTTGTCCATTGTCACAAGGTTGCTCTTTTAGGGAGCAATAGGTGGGGTGCCTCAACATCTGAGAAGAATTAGTATCGGGTGGGGCATCCTTCTCCCCATTGAATCTGCCCCATTCTCTGTTACACCCATGTCTTCCTGGCGACAAATCATTCTTCCCCTATGTATCCCTCTCATTAACTGACGTGCATCCTACTGAGGGGAGCAGATCGTTCTCCGCTATTTGTATTTCTCCTGGTTTTTAGGTCGAAGCCTACCAGACAGTGCAGCTCTCTGGTTTGCTAACAACATCTTGGGGACATTCGGAAATCTTCCCTGGGAATGTATTCCGCCCATTGCTTACAATTGGCTTTATGGTTTGGAACTCAAATTTACTTGCTTTCTGTTTGCTGCCTCTATTTGTTTTAGGCTGTCCAGTTTGAGTTTGTCCCTTCCGATGCCCAAACCCTTTTTACTGCATTCTTTCATCAGTACTTGATTTCTATAAACAAGCCTTTAAATCTTATTCTTATCTTGCCACATTCGCTGTGCATTCAGAGCCCTAGGTCAGATGTCAGGCTCTTTTCTTCCAGGGAGCTTGGTATTTACTTTTCTTTTTCTGACTTCAAAGTGAGAGGATTTATGTGCCAAAAATGCTTGCTACTGTGGGTGTGCTTGAGGAAGGCTGTGCAGTGTTGTTGTTTTTTTTTTTTTTAGCACACAACAACATTTTTATGTCTGTAAATTAACTTTGCAGACCTGTCAGACTATATCGAAAAGTAGAAATGAAGCAATTTTTTTCATAATTCTGATGTGTTGTGGAAACCAATATTTTAATACAATCAAAACAAATCTTTACACTAGGTGATGACATTTCCACAAATTATCTTTTGTACGCTGTATAGTTTTATCAGTAAAACTGAATGTCTCTGCAAATGTAATGGTCATTTCAATTGAAGATATGTTGTCTGTATTGGCAGTTTTCTAACACACCATTCATGCTTCATTTTGCTTCACACCACTCTACTCTGCACCACTCCACACCACTGTAGTCTACTTTGCACCATTCCACACCACTGAAGTCTGCTCTGCACCACTCCACTCTCTGCCACTAAACTCTTTCCCACACTACTTTGCGCCACTGCACTCTGTGCAAATGCACTCTACATCACTTTATTCTAAACCAATGCACTCTACGCCAGTGCATTCTAGGTCAATCTACTCTACTCTGCAACACTTTAGGCCACTGCACTCTACACCAATGTACTGTACGCCACTCTATTCTACTCTGCGCCACTATACACCACTGCCCTCCACGCCAATGCACATTACGCCTCTCTTCTATACCCGACTGCATTCTACAACAGTCTACTTTGCAACACTGCACTCTCTGCCAGTGAAGATTATGCCATTGAACTCTGTGCTGCATCTTTACTCTGCAGCACTCTGTGGCAATGCACTCTATGCCTCTACACCACTACCCTCTATGCCACTACACTCTATGCCACTACCCTCTACACTACTCTACAACACTACACTCTCTGCCACTGAACTCTGTGCCACTCTATTCTGCACCACTCTACTCTGCTGCACTCTACGCCAATGCACTGTATGCCACTTCACTCTATTCTGCTCCGCTCCGCTCTACTCTGCTCCATTCTTCGACAATCTACTCTGCACCACTGCACTCTGCCACTGCACTCTACCACTGCACTCTACTCTGAAACAATCTACTCTACGCCATTGCACTCTGTCACTCCACTCTATGCCACTGAAATCTACCATGTGCCACTTCACCTACTCTTTTCTGTGTAGCTGTACTCTACACTAGTTTACTCAAAACAAATACACTCTGTGCCAATCTACTCTACTCCATTGCACTCTATGTCACTTTATGCTGCGCAATCTATGCCACTGCACTTTACACCAATGCACTCTACGCCACTGTACTCTGTAACATTCTACTCTGCGCCACTGCACACTATGCCACCGCACTCTTTACCAGTACACTCTATGCTATGCCCCTCTTATCTACTATGCAGCACTGCTCTCTATGACACTGCACTCTACGCCACTGCACTCTACCTCACTCTACTATGCAGCACTGCACTCTCCACCACTCCAGTCTGGGCCACTCCACTCTGCACCACTCCGCTCTGTGCCACTCTTCTTCAGCACTGCACTCTGCCCCAATGTACTCTACGCCACTACTATGTGCCACTCCGCTCTACCCTGCGCCACTTCATTCGTATACTACTCCACTCTACTCTGAAAAAATCTACTCTACGCCCCTGCTCTCTATGCCACTCTACTCTGCACCACTCTATGCCACTATTCTATGCCACTCCACTCTACCCTGCTCCACTCCACGCCACTTCACTCTATGCCACTGCACTCTACGCCACTCTTATCTGCACCACTCTACGCTGTGCTACTCTACTCTAAACCGGTGCACACTAAAGTCAATGCACTCAATTCCACTCTACTCAAAACCAATGCACTCTACTCCTCTACACCACTACATTCAATGCCACTACACTTTACCTTGCATCACACCACTCTGTACCACTCCACTCTACTATGCACCACTCCATTCTATACCACTTCTCTCTATTCCACTCTACTCTGCAACACTGCACTCTGTCACTGAACTCTTTTCAGCACCACTGTACTCTACTGCATTCTACGTCAGTGCACTTACACCACTACACTGTACTCTGCATCACTCTTCTCTACCCTCCTTCATTCTATCCCAATTCACTCCAAGCCAATCTAATCTTCTCTGCCACTGCTCTCGGAAACAATCTACTCTATGCCACTGCACTCTATGTCACTCTATTCTGCTCTGCACCCCCAGTACTCTGCCATTGCTGTCTGCACCACTCCCATCTGCGCCACTCTACTCTGCGTCATTGCACTCTACCCCACTGCACCCTCCGCCACTGAACTCAATTCCTCTCTGCTCTGCACCACTGCGTTCTACACCACTGCATGCTACACCACTCTACACCATTGTGCTCTACGTCAGTGCACTCTGTGCCACTCTATTCTACTCTGTACCTCTGCCATCTATGCCACAGCACTCCACGCCACTGCACTCTACTCTTTACCACTCAACTCTACTGCACTCTGCTGCACTCTATGCCAGAGCACTCTATGCCACTACACTCTGCATCACTCCACACCACTCTAATCTCTTCTGCACCACTGCACGCCATGCCACTGAACTCTACACCACCCTATTTTATGCCACTCTACTCCACACCACTCTACCCTACACCAAGCCACTTTACTCTGAAGCAATCTACTCCTCACCACTGCACTCTACTCCACTGTAATCTACGTTCTGCACTCTGCACTTCTGTACTCAAAACCAATGCACTCTACGCCAATCTACTCTGCCCTTCTGTACTCTAGTCTACGACACTACACTTTACAATACTCCACTTCGATGACCTACTCCACTCAATGCCACTCTACAACACTGTTCCAATCTACGTTTCACGCAATTCCCTCTGTCACTTTACTCCGCTCTATTCTACCACACACTACTACACCTTACTATACTCTACGCCCCTCCACTCCAGGACTCTGCATGCCACTCCACTCTGTTACTCAACTCTACAATACTCTACTCCACTGTAGTGTATTTCCTATTTCCCTTATAGGCTCTGCGCATTTGAATAATATACACTATAGTTTTTGCATAGGACTAAGGTCAGTATGCTTCTATAGAGTACATTAAACTTAATTACTTTATGTGCCAGCTAACTCAGAGGGCTTCTCGAGTAAACAAGAAAGGAGTAGTTTCTGACAACCGCATAAACATGACAACTTTGTTTCCCTTAGAATCAGAACGTGTCTCAGAATCGTGGAAACAATAGATAACAGTTTCAATTGTGCATGCTTAGTTTCTTCAGAGTTACACAGAAATAGATAGACGGGCGTTTCAATGAAAGGATTTATTGAACAGTCTTGTTTCTCGTCTAAGAGATGTGAGCTGTTACAATCATTAGACAGTAAACAAGATATAATATGCACAGCGTAAGCAGTAAGAAGAAATAATACTGCAATAGCATTATCTTTTAGCTATGACATATATTCATATATACATACATAAATAACACAGGCTAAAAAGTGAATACTCGTCTGATGCTTCTAAATTGCGTGTATTTACGCGCGTTTTTGTAAGTGATTTGTTGCTAACATGTCAGCTTGTAGTGATTGCAGGATATCTGTGTGTTCCTGTTTCCAATTTTTGTTTTTGAAATCAGGCTTGATTAATTCGTAGAGAGGTTTAACCCCTTCTGCGTAATTTAGAATGTAAGTTCTTCCAAAATTTAGGAAACCTAGAATCGACTGTAAATTTTTCAGCGTTTTTGGAGGTTGGAGCGGCGCACACTTTTCTAAAAAGTTAGCTGCCCGGCTTTTGCATTCACTTGAAAACTCGTATCCTAGGAAAAGGACATTGAGATGGGCAATTCTGGATTTTTTAAAGTTGAATTTATAGCCGTCAGATGCGAAGCCCAGTATAATAGTATTCACCCTGTTCAAGTGCCTATCCATGTCATCGTCTGTCAGATAGAGGTTATCGACATATGACAATGCCTCATCATCATAAATTTGTAGTAACTCTGTTACTCTTGCTGAGAATAACCCCGGGCTGTTCTTGAACACTTGTGGGAGTCGACAAAAGTGATGCTGGGTCCCCATTATTGAGAAAGCTGTCAAGTACCTACTTTCAGGTGCAATGTTTTAACAAAAGAAACCATTTGAAATATCTAATGTGGTTTTATATTTTTTACGCACAATGTTATTCATTAATGTTGTACTGTGTGCATTTTGCACAGCAAATGTCTTAGAACAAGTGTTCAGGTGTCTGTAATCCAAAACTAGATGATGTGTTGTCTGGTTTGGAAACAGGGAACAAAGGATTGTTCATTGATGAGGTGCATGTTTCAATCACCCCTTGGTATTCAAGTTGATCCAAGATCTCCCTGACCTGTGTTTTAGCTTCTTGCTTAATTGGGTACTGTCTTTGTGCAGTAGGTTGACATTTTAATTGGAATTTATGGTGAGGTGAGTCCTCATTCCATCCTACATGATTTTTGTATAATGCTGGGGCCTGGGCTACTGCCCATTTCCTGGCATATGTATGTTTTAAATGTATTGGAACATGGTTGGAGAAGGCTGGCATAACGATGTCTTCGCCATGTGGGCACTCCCTAACAAATGTTGGTGGCCAGTTCTGTTCTGCTAGAAGTATGTCATAACCCCTTGAAAGTTTTTCCCAAAAGAGTGCTCTCACTTTTCTTGGTAGGTCTCCCTCCATCCGTTGTGTTATCTCATATAACTTTTGTGGAGAACTAACCCTAGTGTCTACAGTCTCAACTGTGATGTACTCATTCAAGTCCACTATCTCCAGAAGTTCTTTCAGGTTCAGGCGAGCTATTGTTACTTCTGCTGCACTGTCCAGCATTGTTTGAGCCCATCCTCCGTTCTTGAGTTGTGTTCTCAGAATTTTCGGCATGTCTGGTCTTCAGACCTGCTACCTTTTTCTTACTGAATTGAGGTTTTTCTGAACGTGTTGATCGTCTTTGGTCTTCACACGTTCTTCTTTGTGATCTGACCGTCCTCTTCTTTCGGATGTCTGTGAAGATGTCTGAAAGGTACGAGAGGAACGTGTATCAGTATCTTGATACCCGTCCGGTTTTATCAAATTATCCCTATTACTGAGGTTATACCTCCTTTCAGAGGTCTCCTTTTGAGGAGACCTACCTTGGGATTGAGAACGTTTCTCTTTTGAATGTAGTTTGTTATTTTCCCACTTCTTTTTAGAAGATGTGGGATTGTGTTTAATTGAGTTCTTCTCAGGACCTCCAGACAGTTGTGGTTTAACTGGTTTTCCACCCAAACTGTCTCTGCCTAATTCTTCATAGGATTTTTCTATTATTCTGGGTAGTTCTTGTTTATGTTCTGTTACATCAAATTCCCTTAAACGTTGGCGGATCGCCACTGATGCTGCCTCCCCTTTAATATTAGATAATATTATTGTTGAGACCTGGTCGAAGTTTTTTAGTAATTTCATACCTAAATTCAGAGGAGGCTCTGCCCCGTATTCATTTTGAATTTGTTTCAGGACATCAGGCATTACCGCAATAGACGGAACACCATGTGTTTTAATATAGATGGCAGCAAAGATGTGCCCCAAGTGGTGCAGTCTTCCAGGTGTGGTGTGATCCCCGTTGGTAGACAGATTGTTAGGATTCTGTGTTTCTCATAAGGGCTAGTATTAGGAAATACTGCTTCGATTTGAGTAATTTTTTGAGCTATCCAGGATGGAATTTGTTCACGTTTTGTGGGCATTTTACCCATGACTACATGTAAAGTCTGTGGAGTAATTTTTTATTGTATTCCCCTGATGAGGGGTTTTATTTGGAATGGTTAATGGTGGCTGGACTGTGAAAGTCCGCATGACATATTGGACTAACTGTCTGTAAATTTTTATTATGAGTTGAGTGAGTAATTCATCGTCTGACATCTCTTCGATGTCAGGATGAGGTGTGTAGCCGGCTAAAATTGGCCATGTTGCTCCTGGTCTACCTAGTGGACCGATCCTGGTAATGTGATTGTAATGTTTTAGGGCACCTTTAAACCAGAGCTGATGCTCCTGGTATGTGAATGGAATTTCAACATCCTCGAAAGGATTGTATTCCTCAGGTGGTTCATATTCTTTTATAGAAGTGAAACACTTTTGTTACTGGATTTGATTCTGGGAATACGATCCATGAATAGAATACCTTGGTCTGAAAAGATTCATGTGCCTCTATCACAAAAACTGCTCTACCACCTCTAGGTGTTAGGCCATGTTTTATAAGTTTTCGAGTGATGGCTGTTTTTACTTAACTTTGGATGGATGTTTATAACACCCTCATCGGTTTCATTTAAACCTGTAAGATTAACAGCTGTTACGACTTGGTTAGTCGCAGCCTCACCGGTCACGGCATTATAATCCCCATTTTGGGACATTGTTTTTTGAAAATGTAGAACAAGTTTCAAGGAAACAAAGATAAGGTGCACAATATTTTGGAACACTGTATCCTTCAACGTTGAACAAACCAAACGGCTAATACATTGGATTTTTCGTCCTACTCTGCTATGGCGGATATTAACCCTACTCACTCCAGATGTCTTATGGAGAATTATGAGTAGGGGTCTCTGAGAAAAGCACGACTGAGTTACTTCAGTATCTAGCATTAAATTAGTGCCTTACCAAAGGTTGGGCGCCATGTAGTGTAGTTCCTATTTCCCTTATAGGCTCTGCGCATTGGAATAATATACACCAAAGTTTTTGCATAGGACTACGGTCAGTATGCCTCTATCGAGTACGTTAAACTTAATTACTTTATGTGCCAGCTAACTCAGAGGTCACTAGAAACGTCTCGAATAAACAAGAAGGGAGTAGTTTCTGACAACCGCAAAAACATGACAACTTTGTTTCCCTTAGAATCGGAACCTGTCTCAGAATCGTGGAAATAATAGACAACAGTTTCACTCAGTCAATCATGCATGCTTAGTTTCTTCAGAGTTACACAGAAATAGATAGACGGGCGTTTCAATAAAAGGATTTATTGAACAGTCTTGTTTCACGTGTAAGAGATATGAGCTGTTACAATCAGACAGTAAGCAAGATATAATACGCACAGCGTAAGCACTAAGAAGAAATAATACTGCAATAACATTATCTTTTAGCAATGACCTATATTCATATATACATACATAATTAACACAGGCTAAAAAGTGAATACTCGTCTGATGCTTCTAAATAGTTCTACCCCAGTGTACCTAACCTAAGTGTAGTACAAGGAAAGAAGTAGGTGCTGTTTTCTATAGTATAGTATATACTAAGTTTTATATGCCAAGTGTCCCTCTAGCTTCTAGTCAGCTCCATACCTTAGAATGAGAGAGGTGGGAATCTCTTTCCGAATCTCAAGCTCCAACACCCCGCGAAGGGAGTCAGAACACTGGAAGCTGGATTCTCTGCGAGCAGGGATGACAGTGTCTGGTCAGTGTGTCAGACGGGAACTCAAATTGTTCCGAACTTGCCGTGGCGAGCCGTATCGAGCTGTGCCGTGCCGTTCTTGCCATGGTAAGGGAAGGTATATTTATACCTGGAAGGTGCTTAGGAATGCGAGCATTGATGTAAAGTCGGGCAGAGTAAGACGTCATGAATGAACCCCTAAGAATAGTAGTTCATGCATAATAGATGAGCTCTTGGAGAAATCAATAATCCTAGCTAGGGAAAGTCCCGATGGCTTAAGGGTTTGGTTTCTAAGAACTCGTTGTGACATGGGATGGACGGATGTAGGTGACCATGCCTGTATTTGGATAGCATGGCTAATGCCTAAATAAGGACTGGGATTCTATGCCTAAATAAGGGCAATGCGAATTGTGCCTATATAAGGACATGATTCAAGGAAACCTATGTACGGGCATCTAAATCAAAACACAACACCACTCTATGCTATTCCACTCTCCTACCCTACTCCACTCTATGACAATCTACTCTGCTCAATGCCACTCTACTCTATAACACTCTACTCCACTCTGTGCAACACCCTCCACTCCACTCTACACCAATCCTCAACACTCTGACACTTTACTGCACTCAACTCTACTCAAATGTATGCCCTTCCACTCTACGCCACTCTACTTCTACCAAGACACTCCACAACACTATTCACCACTTCATGACACTCCACTACATACCACTCTACCCCCTCTCTACACCACCCCCATAACATACTCTCTACTCCACTTTACGATACTCCATAACACTGTACTCCACACCACATGACTTTCCTTTACCTCACTAACTTTAAGTCCTGTTGACCAACAGCCACATTGGTGTACAACATGGCAAAAAAATTGTCAAAGCGAATAGTTCTTGCATAGGCGAGACCTATTGGCTATGCCAAGGCTTGTTGCAATGTGTAGTTGTAGAAATCCCTTGGTTTTGCTCATTATTTGTTCTACAGGCTCTGACGTTTTGCATGTTGTTTTTTGCTAGTAGCTGCTGAAATAAAAGTTTATGAAGTAAAGGAAGAAATATAAGCCTAGCTTGTTTTTTTATTTATTACTTTCTCTTGCTCTTTTAGATTTTTCATCAAAAAGACCAACCTCCTTTCAGCACAAGGTGATCAGGGAAGCCCTCAGACCAACACCACCTCAGCAAAGCGTGATCATGAAAGTCTTCAGGCCAGCACTCCTTCAGCACAGGGTGATCCTAGCAGACCTTTGTCTTGTACGGTTACCCCCTCAGCGCTAGGTGGGCCAGGAAGGATGCAGCCTACAACCATTAGCACTTCAGCTCAAAGAGAAGGATCAGGACCCCAACCAGCCACCAGTGGCTCCTCTGCACAGAGCAGACCAGGAGGTGGAGTGGAAGATACTGCCAAGTCAATAGTTGGAGCTGGAAGGACTGGTCCGGCTACTAAATCTTTAGTCTCTCAGCCTTACTCAGATTCCTTTCTAATTCAAAGAGGGGACCAGAACAATGCTTCTTCGGAGGACAAGGTGACAAAAGCAACTGCAGAATTCAATACTGTGGACGATGAGCTGCCATCTCAAAAGAAGATTCAACCATCCCATCTTCTGGAGGCTGCTCCACCTACTCCATTTATTCCTTTCTTGGGAGGAGGTCGGCGCTTAGGCAGCGCCTCAGGGGAGAGCTTGTCTTCAGTGAAAGGGATGCCAATTCCAGTTAATTTGCCATCATCACAATCAAGCCCTGGAGGGCCATCCAAGCCGAAAAAGATCAAATCTCTTTCCGAGCAGGAAGGAGGTTATCTGGTGAGTTGCATTTTGGCCTTTTGGCTCAGATCACGTGTAGTGTCTGTTCTTATCGGTTTTATATCTGAAACAATACCTTTATCTGGTGAGTTTGGAGTAAAGAGGCGCCAGCGTACGGAACAGCCTAGTAGAAGAGTAGTGGGTTCAAGTGAAGGACAGAGGAGATAGAATGAGGATAGAGGATGTTGGCAGGAAGACGTATTTGATCAAAATGAGCAAAGCAGCTAGATTGGTGGCAATGATGCTTGAAGTTTGAGATGAGGGTGGTAATGTTTGTGTGTCTGATCAAAACACACCAACACTTGAAGTCCATCCTATAACCAGAGTGGACAGTCTATAGCAGAAATGGGAAGTAGAACCATTATATCACCTGAAGTGTGAGAAGGGCTCTGCAGACTGTTCAAAAGGCTTACTTAACACATATGACTTAGAAGAGCCACCACGCCTTCTCAATGACTGTTGCAGTGCTGCCACTAATGGACATTAAGTGGACATTAAAAAGATGATCCCAGAAGGCCAAATAACGTTAGTCACGCCTACTAGCCTGGCACCCAAGAGATATGAACCACTAAAACCCATGCTGTGTGTTGCCTCTTTCTCATAACGGAGGTCCTTCTGTTCTCCAGAGTCTGTGTTTGGGCTTACATGCGGTGTTAATGGTGATTGAGTGTGCTATGAATGGTGCTTTCTACAATGGCATGTTACATGCAGTGCAGAATAGCGGTTCCCTGATTAGGGTAGTGCCATTCCAGCTTCTTTTTTATTGGGCAGCCCCTATGGTTGCACTTCAGAGAACACATATTATTTTAAGCCCTGTATGCTTTCTGGCTGCAATGTAGACTCAGCACACAGCCTTGCTGGAATACAAAATATTGATACACAGTCTCCTGGGAATCTGTGTGAACCACATCTATCTTTGACCTCCTACCTTTGTACACTGCCAGATGTGTAAAACAAATTGAAAGTCCACACTCAGGGAGTCTGCACTACTTCATTGAGAACCTACATTTTGCTGACCATTCAATACAAGTTCTCCCCGCCCCCTTTTGTGAATAAAAGGCCCCTTTAAGGGAGCCACAGGCAGACAAGGGCAAGTGTGTTGTTTGAGTTTGTTTGCTATTGGTCTCTGTCCTACTACCGCTCTGCAAAGATGGCCAAGTACAATTCTTTCTGCACTTGACTCGCAGGGTTGCAAGTGTAAGCAGTCAAAGACTTCTCAAGAATGGAGTGTGAGGGGCACTAGCTGTGAACTCAGCAATCAACCAACGAATATATGACGTTACAGCACAAACAATTACAACGCATGCTTTTACAATGCGTTTTTTCATCGCAACTACCATTACATCTCATGATTTTACAACGCATGCCATTACAGCGCATTTTTAAAAACTACCATTACAACGCATTCCATTACAATGCATACCATTATAACGCGTACCATTACAACGCATAATACTTTTAGGGCAACAGTAGGGTAAGTGTTGGATAGTGTAGGGGTAAATATTACTATTCCCATCTACCCCAAAACCCATACCTACCCTAAAACAAAAAAATCTTACTTACCTTATAATGCGTTGTAATGGTATGCGTTGTAATGGCATGCATTGTAGTGACATGCGTTGTAATGGCATGGTTTGTAATGTCATGCGATGTAAAGGCTGTTGCGTTGTAACAGCTGCTTTGTAAAAGCAGTGCGATATAATGACTGCGTTGTAATGGATGTTTCCTTCAACCAACACACAGTAACTTGATGATCAGCTGAGTGTGTGTCTATTTGAAAAAGAAAGTTACTTTTAATCACAAAGAAATACTAAATGCTGCACAATCCATTTAATGAATACAGGGTGATAGTCCTGATTACAATACCGCTGTGGGTGCTACAACCCCTTCTGTCTCCCACCTGTGTGACCCTCTTTCTTATAGTTCCCTAGTAAATGTTGGCAGAAGCATGAATTAGGTGCAAATGCAAATTACATTCTCTACAAGGTCAAATGTGAAACCAGTCGACTTTGTTCTTAGTCTCTTTGTAGTGTTAAGAAAACAGTCTCAGGTCCTCATGCTCACTTTACCATGTTGCAGGTGCTCGGGCCAAACTGCAGACAGAGGTCCTTGGTGTGAGATTCTTGCAGCAGTTGCAGGGGAGGTTCGACTCAACTCATGTCTTCAGCATGTGTGGCCTCTCTAGGGATGAGGCAAATGCCACTTACCGTGCCTTGGTGCAGTGATCCCAGGGTCTTTGATAGTTTCAGACTGTCGCTAGGCCTATATAGATAGAGCAAACAGTAAGGCAGTTGCAAGTTACTTCAGTCGGTGTACGGATCGCAAGGTAGTTGGGGCCCAACTTGGGGAGGTGCAGACAGATGGCAAGGCCAGACAGTTGTCGCCCACCTCAGGGCAGTGCAGAAGGATTGCAAGGCAAAGCAGTTGTAGCTGATCAACAAGAATGGCTGGGAAAGAAAAGGAGACCCACTATAGCAAGGGTCCCTCCTAACTTTACTCTCTCTGGTAGTACACTCTCTCTGGATGCTACGCAGGCCAGGAACACATTGGACGTCTCCTCATGGGCAGACTTTCCTCTGGTAGGGCCAGCTGTACGTTTTACCTCACAGCAGGTAGGCAGGCTTCTAGACACTAGCAGGCCCTCCGCTCATGCAGCATAAACATAAAGTTCAGACTTCAGGTCATGTCCCTTTACCTGTAACAGACTGGCTGTCAGACAGACACCAGCAATGGTCACACAGCAGTCCTTCGACTACCCTGTGGAGCAGACCCTTCCTTGGTCATGGAAACATGGGAATTGAACAAACTGTGGTTGTTTGGATTACATTTATATATACATTTTCGATAATGGGGATGTGAATCCACAGTCTCAAACTTCAGAACCGATTTGAGTTTGTTCTCTTTTAAAAGTACCTTTTATGCTGCTCTCGGAGATGGGGCCATCTCCGGGTTGGAGCACCCAAACATGGGCACAATCAAATGTGAGATTTCTGCTCCTGGCTGTCATTAGCTTTCCTGAAGAAGTAGTCTGGCACAGACAAGAGTCGACCTGACCTAAAAGCTTCCTCACCTTGAACCACAGAAACTGCAGTCCCATCCTCACCCCTCCCTTCAGTCAGTGCTCAGAAATAACTACAGCAGCACCTTGCTAACAAAAAACTGCATGGAACTTCTAAAGGTAGCACTGTCTCCATCCTTCTCCTTCTGTGTCTGATCTCACTGTCTCCATCCTTCTCCTTCTGTGTCTGATCTCCACCCCAGCCCCAGGAATGCACATCCACTGTTTATGGTAAACGACCTAAATATAGAATCCAAAATATAGACAGACAGCACAGAATATCGACTCTCAAATATATAAATAGCACAGAATATCGAATTACCAAAATATAGATAGGACAGAATATCGAAATTGGGGTATGGAATATCGATTTCCATAATATCTTTATTTTTTTTACATTTTTTTTTGTGTGTGTGTGTGGTTTGTATGGTAGTATATGTGTTAAAATTATGTATTATTTTTGTAATGTATGTTTCATTTTTTTGAAGTAATGAATGTTATGTAATTTAATTTTTGCGTAATTTAATTCCGTAGCGGGTTGTGGGTTTATAGGGGACTAGGGTGGGAAGTAATTTAATTATAATAAATTAAATATACATTTTTATTTATATGTATTGATAATTAATTGAATGATAATTATTAATTGGTAATTAATTTTTATTAATTGGTAATTAATTTTTATTCATTGTTAATTAATTTGTATTCATGAATTAATTGATAATTATGTTAATTGTATTTTTTATTATTAGCAGCGGGTTGTGGGTTTACAGGGGAATTGGGTGGGAACTAATTTAATTGTAATAAAGTAAAAATAAATTTTAATTTATGTGTATTGATAATTAATTGATCATTAATTACTAATTGTAATTAATTTGTATTAATTGCTAATAATTTTTATTAATTGTTAATTAATTTTTATTAATTGCTAATTAATTTTTATTAATTGATAATGTTAATTGTATTTTTTATTATTGAGAGTGGGTTGTGGGTTTATACGGGAATTGGGTGGGAAGTAAATTAATTATAATAAAGTAAATATTAATTTTTATTTACATGTATTGATAATTCATTGATAACTAATTATTAATTGGTAATTAATTTGTATGAATTAGTAATTACGTTTTTTTCAATAGAAATAAATTTTTATGAATTGGTAATTATTTTTAATTACCTTTTTTATTGGTATTGATAATTAATGTAATCTTATTTTAATATTAAATCATTACTTTCCCTACTGTTGCACTCTCAGGAGTGGGAATAGTAATTTTTACCCTCCCGCTATCCAACGCTTTCCCTACTGTTGCACTCACTGGAGTGGGAATAGTTATTTTTACCCTCCCGCTATCCAATGCTTTCCCTACTGTTGCACTCACTGGTGTGAGAATAGTAATTTTATCCTTCCCGCTATCCAATGCTTTCCCTACTGTTGCACGCTCTGGAGTGGGAATAGTAATTTTTACCCCTACGCTATCCAACGTTTTCCCTACTGTTGCACTCACTGGAGTGGGAATAGTAATTTTTACCCCTACGCTATCCAACTCTTTCCCTACTGTTGCACTCACTGGAGTGGGAATAGTAATTTTTCCCTTCCCGCTATCCAACGCTTTCCCTACTGTTGCACTCAATGGAGTGAGAATAGTAATTTTTACGCTCTCTATCCAACAAAATCTCTACTTTTTTTACATTATATTTATTATTTTGACATTTTAAGCCTTTTTATATTATTTTAAGTATGTTTTATTTAATTGTTTTTAATATTTAATTACTTTTATATTATTTTTAGTTCATTTTAAAAATTCGAAATTTTAGCTAACTATATTTTAAGATTCTATATTTTGGAATCGATATTTTAGTACTTACCTGTTTGTAGATAGGGAGTCTATATTCTGTACTTCTATATTTTGGAGTCAATATTTTGGGCATTCTGTATTATGTCCCTAGATATTTAGTCACTGAACCTCTGTTTGTAGAAGCTGTCCTCATTCTCCATAGTTTGCCGTTTCAAACCAGGGGCATCCAAAATGGATCCCACTGGCTTCAGTACTCAGACTCGCACAGAGTCCTACTACCACACATGTATTTCAGGCAGACTACACACACACTCTTCTCACGCACTCTCACACTCTTTCTCTCTCACTCTCCCCCCACACTGACAATGGCACTGATAAAAAGGTCTGGCCATTCTAAGGATTCACATAACTCAGTAGGCTGCCACCGCCACCACTTTTTGTGCAGAACATTATTCCTCTGTCCACTATGAAGGGCATCCTTCGTCAGCCACTCCAGGTTACACGCCAGGTCCTTGACCTCTCATTGCCAAGGGCAGGCCTGGAGCTCTGCACACGTTGTACATTCATGTAATGCAAGGGCCAAAATAAATGTCAGGCTACCGGATACCACAGCAGTTGGGCACTTTCTGCAGGGTTACATGCTTGTTTAGCATATGGGGGCATTTCCATCCGAACAGTGAATGTTTTGGAAGAAAGCAAATGAAAATGGCTTCTACTTTGACTGATATTAATTGTGGACTTTGGCACTCAAAATTGAATGATCCTGAATTCCTGCTAGTGCAACAATTATTGCAAACCACTGCCTCTTTGAGTGTGTAGGCTTTGTGCGCCTGGACCACTTGAGTAGTAACAGCATTTTGGGCTTCTTAATCCGAAATAGGACGTTAAAAGTTGCTGTGTGCCCAAAGGATGTTATGTTATGTTATTAAAGTTTATAAAGCGCACGATTACCTTACGGTGTCCTGGCGCTGAGCACTGATAACCTACGCTGAAGGAACTAAAACTGAGAGAAAAACCATGTTTTAAGATTTTTCCTGAAAAAACTGAAATCAGAGGCATTTCTCAACATAAAAGGGAGTTCGTTCCAGATCTTTGATGCCCCATGAACAAAACTCCTTCCTCCCCAGTTAACCTTTTTGATGCAGGGTGTTTTCACTAGCTTAGCCCCGGCAGATCTAAGCATTCTGCCGGGGGTGTACCAGGAAAACTTGTCTATGAAAAACTCGGGTCCCGTCCCGTTCAGGGCTCTAAACACTATGCAGGCGGCTTTAAAACGAACTCTCAGGTGGATAGGAAGCCAGTGCAGTTTCTTCAAATCTCCTTTGACTGACACAGTCCTGGGAGTCCGGGTCAGAAGCCTGACCGCGGCATTTTGAATGACCTGCAACCTATTTTGATGTTGAAGTTGCATATTGACATAAAGGCCGTTACAGTAGTCCAGACGCGATAATATAAGTGCAGTCACCACCGTGCGGAGACACCCCTCAGATAGATATGTCCTAATTTTTCTGATCATTCTGAGAACCATGGCACATCCAGATGTGACCCTGCTCACCTGGTCCCCCATGTTAAGTTTAACATCCACCACCACTCCCAAGTTTTTAGCTTTACTACAAGGTGTGGGGCAGAGACCAAGCGAGTCAGGCCACCAATCAGGCGTCCACATCCGAGGATTATTGCCAAAACGCATCACTTCTGTCTTAGCTGAGTTTAGCTTAAGGCAGTTAGCCGACATCCACCTGGAGATGGACACCATGCATTCAGAGAAGCGGATGCCCGTTTCATTTTCAGCTCCTTCCATCACAGACAACACAATTTGCGTGTCGTCTGCGTAGGAGGTGAGCTGAAACTCAAAGGATCTAATAATGCCAGCCAGGGGTGCCACATAGATATTAAAAAGTGTAGGGCTAAGGGATGAGCCCTGTGGCACCCCGCATGGCAGGGAAAAAGGATCAGAGGTGTCACCGTTTAATTCGACTATTTGTGATCTATCCTTCAGGAAGGAAGCTAGCAGATTCCATGCTTGTCCTCCTATCCCGATCTCTGACAACCGATTAAGCAGTACCTTATGATGCACGGTATCAAAGGCCGCGGATAGGTCTAAAAGGATCAGCATCGCGTTCCCTCCTTTGTCCAATACCTCACGAATCTCCTCAGTAGATTTGAGAAGCGCCAGCTCAGTGCTATGATAAGCTCTGAAGCCATATTGAGAGTGATCCAGGGAATTGTTAGACAGAAGAAAGTCGCTGAGTTGTCTGTTAATGGCTTTCTCGAGCATTTTAGCTGGTAAGGGAAGTCTGGAGATAGGACGATAATTGGATGGATCTTTAGGGTCAAGAGATTGTTTTTTTAATAGTGGAAGCACTGAGGCTTCCGGTGAGAAATACATCATTAAACAGAGGAGTTAAAACCCTACAAGTAATGTCTGCAATCTGCTTAATAATCCAAGTAGGACAGGGATCACTATGAGCCCCTGATTTTGTATTGTTCATAAGTTTCATTGTGTCCTCTGTGTCCATAGGAAGATAATGATCCAGGATGCTATCCGGAGGCAGGGGGATATTGGTAGTAGGATCATTATTATTTTTGTTGACCAAATCTGACAGGGAGGAAAAGATACTTTCCACTTTTGACTTAAAGAATACGGCAACAGTGTTGCAAAAATCAGGGATAACAGGTACATTAGGGTGCCGATTACGATCCTGGAAAAAATTTCCCCGTACGACTCGTATCCGGTCTTTTTACCGTACGAATCGTACAAGTGCCGTACAAACTGCCAAGTACGATTCGCATGGGAAAAAGTCCATACGAATCGCATTGGGAATTATTCCCCACACGTCCTCGGGTCGGAAAATGTGTCCGACACGTCCTCGGACGATTTACCGTACAAATGTGAAAAGTGAAGTCCGACCGCGGAAGTACGATCCATCCCGTGCGTCCGATGTTACAACCGTATGGAAAAAACACCGTCCGCACCGAACTCCCATAGCAACCATGGAGACATGTGCCCGCATACGCGCCCAACACTCCCCCCCAGCCCTCCCGTGTAGGAGTCGAATCCCCACCCGTGTATGTACACCCGTGTATGTACGAGACGTACCCCCACCCGTGAATGTATGGAGCGTACCCCCACCCCAACCGTGTATGTACGACTCGTACCCTCACCCGCGTACGTATGGAGCGTACCTCCCACCCCAACAGTGCATGTACAGACCGTACCCCCACCCCAACAGTGTATGTACGACCCGTACCCTCACCCGCGTATGCATGGAGCGTACCCCACCCCAACCGTGTATGTACGGACCGTACCCTCACCCGCGTATGCATGGAGCGTACCACCCATGCCAACAGTGTACGTACGAACCGTACCCCCACCCCAACCGTGTATGTACGACCCGTACCCTCACCCGCGTACGTATGGAGCGTACCCCCCACCCCAACCGTGTATGTATGACCTGTACCCTCACCCGCGTACGTATGGAGCGTACAACCCCAACCGTGTATGTACGGACCGTACCCCCACCCCAACCATGTATGTACTACCCGTACCCTCACCCGCATACGTATGGAGCGTACCCCCACCCCAACAGTGCATGTACGGACCGTACCCCCACCCCAACCGTGTATGTATGACCCGTACCCTCACCCGCATACGTATGGAGCATACCCCCACCCCAACAGTGCATGTACGGACCGTACCCCCACCCCAACCGTGTATGTACGACCCGTACCCTCACCCCAACCGTGTATGTACGACCCGTACCCTCACCCGCGTACGTATGGAGCGTACCCCCACCCCAACAGTGCATGTACGGACCGTACCCCCACCCCAACAGTGTATGTACGACCCGTACCCTCACCCGCGTATGCATGGAGCGTACCCCCACCGTGTATGTACGGACCGTACCCTCACCCGCGTATGCATGGAGCGTACCACCCATGCCAACAGTGTACGTACGGACCGTACCCCCAGCCCAACCGTGTATGTACGACCCGTACCCTCACCCGCGTACGTATGGAGCGTACCCCCCACCCCAACCGTGTATGTACGACCCGTAACCTCACCCGCGTATGTATGGAGCGTACCCCCACCCCAACCGTGTATGTACGGACTGTACCCCCACCCCAACCGTGTATGTACGACCCGTACCCTCACCCGCGTACATATGGAGCGTACCCCCACCCCAATCGTGTATGTACGACCCGTACCCTCACCCGCGTACGTATGGAGCGTACCCCCACCCCAACAGTGCATGTACGGACCGTAACCCCACCCCAACCGTGTATGTACGACCCGTACCCTCACCCGCGTACGTATGGAGTGTACCCCCACCCCAACATTCTAAGTACGGAGCGCACCCCAGGCCCCAACACCAGCACCTTCCCCCAACATCGCGCATGTACGAGTCGTACCAAGCCAGACACAGGGACAGCACTGTACAACTAAATTCCCGAAGTACACACCGTACAAACGCTAAAAACGCACGTACACAACCAGGACAAAGCAAAACAACACAAGAATACACCATTCGAATGGCACAAAGCCACAAAACATGTCCAACAAGCACAAAAACAACACATTCACTGACCTGCAACTGCCAAAATCCCAAACAGAGGCCCAAAACACAACCACTCCTTATAACACACCCACCCAAAGTTCAAACACAGCCACACCCACCAATGGACAAATAAAAAGGGCCCACAGACACAAACCATGAGCCTTTGCAACAGACTCACTGCTGCCAGACCCCACAGACAACCTACAGCACCATACTTGAACCTTTACTACACCTTACACCTGCACACCTTCACACACACAACTTCGCAAACACCCCCTCATCACATTCACACACACACCTGCACAACCACACCCACACACCCACAACCATCCACACACCACCCCCCCAACCATCCACACCCACACCCCTCACCATGCCCACTAACAAGAATCCAAAGTTCACTAGCCGAGAGTTGGAGGTCCTTGTCGATGAAATCCTCAGAGTCGAGCCACACCTCTTTGGAACATTGGTCAGACAGACCAGCATTTCAGAAAAAACAGCCATGTGGCAGAGGATTGTCAATGCTGTGAATGCTGTTGCGTCCACCAGAAGGACCAGGCATGAATGCCAAGCCAGGTGGTACGATCTGCGGAGGAGGGTCCGAGCCAAAATGACCGACGACCACAACCAGGCCAACGTCACTGGAGGAGGGCCGCCCCGCAGACCCGTACAATACCATCCCTGGGAGGAGAGGGTGATGGCCATACTGCCGGTGGTGGCAGTGGACGGATTAGAAGGCCTCCGAGACCCGGGTGAGTACACAAACAACTCACCTCACATGGGGGGAACGTCATCCACAACCAAACTCACAAACAGGCACGCAACCACCCCAAGCTATCGCATGACTCAGCCACACTCCATGAACACGCACATGCCACTGGCGCCACCATGCCCCATGCACCCAGCTGGACAATGCCAAGTCACAGGCCACAGAAAACACCAACACAAGACACAGTAAGCCGGATGGCGGGAGTGTGGGCCCCAAAAATCACATAGTGCAACTCAGAAGCAGACAACAATGCCCCCTGCCCATATGACCTAGGTCACAGCCAGACAAACAGTGTGTCCCCACACAGGAAAGACTTGCCAGCAAATGGCGGACGCCTTGCATTAACACATGGGGTGACGGCACGTTTTTGCACATGACAGCAGATAATGAACAGCCAACACTGTGAAAGAGTGGCAGCACACACCACCACAGCAGCAGCGCAGACACAGACACTACACCCAATGGGTGCCTGGAGATCAGAAACAAACTCACATCAACAAGCCAAGGGCCATTCAAAGATCTGCAAAAAGTGTGTGCCTAGGAAGCTGGGCTGAGGTGACAGAGGGTGACACACAGAGGGAGGGAGAGGGGGACAGAGAGGGAGGGAGACACAGGGAGACACAGGGAGACGGACAGATGGAGGAGGCTGACACACAGAGGGAGGGAGAGGGGGACAGAGAGGGAGGGAGAAAGGGACACACAGGGAGCCCAATTCAGCCTTGGGGGGTGTGGGAATGTCTGCTCGTCAGCAGGTGGACTGCGTGCATGTAGACAAGGGTGGCCAGTGCCAGAACCCCCCCTCTTCTCCATGGCAAAACACAGGGCCATGTCTCAACCTCTGCACGAGCACAACGCCAGCTACCTGCATTATCTAAGTGTGTGGAACCACTCCATGTGCCCACGTACAGTGCAACACGGAAGGCACCAATGCATGGCTCGCCACACCTGCTCACTCCACTGCTGACTGCAGTCACAATTGACGCAGCAAGTAAGACTGTGCCACACATAGGTAAAGTCGCAAAAGCTGTGGCCAAGGGACATACCCATGCACAAGTGCACTGTGAGTGGAATGCAAGACATATCCAAATTCCCAGAGGAAATGTGCCAACTTAGAAACGAATGAAAAATGGATGTTGCATGGAACAAAATTAACATTGTCTCTCTCACACACAGGTCAACGTCGTGGATCACCCCCCAAACCTGGGGGGGGAAGACTCACAGGACCCGGCTCTGCGGGATGACGGACACACCGGCAGCGACGACTCTCACCACTCTGTGGACGAACCCGACCCCGACCAACCTGGCCCCTCTGGTGTCCAACGACCTGCAGCACCTGCGTCAGGTACAACTGGGCCAACCACCACCCCCACTCCTGCCACATCCCAGGAGACACCCAGGATCCCTGCCCCACCACCACAATGCAGCCAGGCTGGCCAGGAGGGACACGGTGTACCGGGCACCCAGGAGGAGGCAGGCGACAACGCCAATGCCACCCCTCAGGGGTCCCGGAGACCCGATGTGCCCACAAGGGCAGGCCAGGTGCAAGTGGGCAGGGGTGGTGGGAGTGGAGGACGGCGGAGGCGTGAGCCTGACCGGTTGGCTGCGGAACCGGTATATTCCCATGTCCGAAACATCCTGGACACATACCGGCAGGACACCACGGGCATGGCCCAGGTTGTGTCCACCCTCAACGAGATGAAGGGGACCCTCGAGGAGATCAAGACCCAGCAGGCCCAGCAACATGCGTAGCAACATGCCTGTCTACTGCGACACCAAGGGCGGATGGAGGACAGACAGGCTGAGCTCGTGACGGTTTTCACGGGAATTCACAGTACACTCCGTCGGATAGCCGACAACATGGGCAACCCTCCCTGTGCCACCAGGCGTAGAACATCACCACCCACAGGGAGGGATCAGGAGGAGGAGGAGTCATCCGACGGAGCATCCCAAACATCGTCACGGCCTGCTTCTGAGGGTCCCCGCAGGAGGGCGGGTCGTCCACGGAAAAGTCCGTGAGGGTCAGCGCAACAGCACCATCTCCCAGTACACCTGGCCAGCACCTGGCCCACTGGACCAACAGCAGCACAACAGCAAAAGACATTCTCTGCCACATGGACTTGCTGGTCACTGTCTGACCAATGTTGACAAAGACTGTGGCATGGACTCTGAGGATTGTCAATGGCAAGGACACCAACTCCCCTAGTGAACTTTGGATTCCACACACCCGGAAAGCCCCTCATGTCATACCCCCCCCCCCACGTACCCCAACCAAAATAAAAAGTTACACGATAAAGAGATGATGCCTACATTTTGCATTATTACCTTACATGTGTCTTGTAAAGTCTAACCATGCCTGAGTTCTCATTTGACTTCAACCATCCACACCCTGGGGCCTGAGTCTGGCACAGGACACACATGGGTCACAATGTATTAGGCAAGACGGACATGGAGCACCATACACACCCGTGATGGGCCCAACCAGCTGAGGGGGTGGCCGCACAACCGTGCCGACAGACCTATTGAGTACAGCGACAGCCATGCGCAGAGGTCAGGGATCATGTGGAGTGTCCTGGGGGGCACCCAGGTATGTGTGGACAGGTGGCAGAACCATGTCCTGCAAGCTTGAGTCAGGTGGATGCAGAGAATGGTGGCCTGGCCAACGTTGGATGCATGGGGATGGCACATGTCACAATACCCACACAGTCATGGACATTATGCACAATACACAGTCTAATCCCACACAAACTGCTTGCATCTTGCTACTCGACACATAGACACATAGCCACTATCACGGAAAACCATGCCAGACATGCCGGATGCACCGTGGCAACACACCAGTATTGACTGAGAATAGGCACCTTGGAGGCATAGGGACACCTTTATTATTCATGTATTTGGGAATGCAGAGGCAACTCGGAGTACACATGAACAGGTCATGTGGAGTAACATGTGGGTCCAACACTGGAACCCCTCTTCTGCAGCACAAATGCGTGATAGCCATGGAACTGGCACACAAGTGTCGGCTAACAGCTAAACACCCCCTGCTGCTCACGGAGAGGCTGCCATACACCATTGATCCTCTGATGTGAAAGTCCAACACCATGTCACGCCAATGCAAACCGTATGTGTCCGAGGGCAGTGTTACACACATTGATGCCATCATCACAATCCACTATCCCATCAGAGATGACTGGCAACAAGTCCGACCATCTATTCAGGTCTACACAGCTACATGTCATGTGTCCCATGGTGATGCGACATGTCTGCAGAGGAACCAAACATCGACCGGGGCAGTGTGCACACATCGTAAACAACTGCCACACCCAATACACCCCTGATGCATCCCTTACCCTAAGGAGACTTCCAAACTTGTCCGTGCGTGTAACGCTGAGTCAGCACACGATGACGTGTCCATGAGGAATAGCAGTGCCACAACAATGCAACCAGCAGACGGCATGCGCAAGTACCTGGGGATGAGAGACACACAAGAAGTCAGCCACAAAAAGCACAGCCACTTGCATGTGCATGTACTCGACACATGTAAGGATGACAACATGCTAGGTCACAATTATGACTGGGGAAATACAACCATCACTGGCACCATCACTCCAGTGACACATCCACACACACCTCTGACTCACGTGGCATACATGCAGATGGACACACACATCGCAACACATGCCACACGGGGACCAATGCGTGCACACACAGACACTGGTACTCACCACTAAGCAAAGAAGTCGCGTATGAGCCAACTCCGGATGTCCTCTTGCGGAACCACTTCCTCCACATCACTAGCCCCATTGCCAAGCCCTTCGTCCTCCACGGGTGGATGGTCCTGATCATCTTGATCCAGGATGAGTGGCACAGCTTTCTCAACTGCCATGTTGTGCAGCATGCAGCAGACCATGAAGATTTTGCAGACCTTCGCCGGGGCATATGGGAGGGCGCCGCCGGTCTTGTGGAGGCATCTGAATCGGCTCTTCAGGAGGCCAAATGTCCTCTCTATCACTCGCCTTGTCCGGCCATGGGCGGTGTTGTAGCGGAGCTGGGCCGGCGTGATGGGGTTGCGGAGAGGTGTGATCAGCCATGACATGTTGGGATAGCCAGCGTCCCCTACATGGAAACCGCATGGACATATGTAGGACAGGAGAAGCCGTCGTGCTGGAAGTCTACGCAAAATACAGGACAGACAGAGTGTACCCACCAACAACGCATGCTCGTTCGTTGCGCAGCTGCGTCATCATTTCAGGCACCCTGCTATGCCTCATGATGTAGGCATCGTGTGCTGATCCTGGAAAACGAGCACAGACATGTGAAATCACCATGTTGGACAGACACACCACAAGGGCATTGATGGAGTGGTAGTGCTTGCGATTCCTGTACGCCACCTCCTGTGCCTGTGGTGGTACCAAAGCCACATGTGTCCCATCTATGGACCCAATGACATGGGGCATCCCTCCCAGGGCATAGAATCCACGCTTGACCCCAGTCAACAGTTCAGGAGTAGGGAAATGGATGAACTCATCCAGGTGAAGCAACATGGCCTCTAGGAAATCATGCAGCACACGGCTGAACATGCTCTGGGACATGCCACCAACATGAGCTATGGTATATTGAAAGGTACCCGTGGCAAGAAAATGTAGGGCTGCCATTACCTTCAGCTTGGGTGTCAGTGCCGTAGGATACCTGTGCAACGGTTGCAGGTGTGGTGCCAGCCTCGCCGTCAACTCCTCAATCAACGGTTGGGGGAAGCGGTAGCACCGGATACAGTCATTCTCCCGCATGTCAGCTGAGTCCGGAATTGGTCGGGGAAGAGGCGGCGCCCTGCAGTAATTTGGAAGTGACAAGGAAGAGTGAGTGCACTACAACAACAATTTTTTTGTACTGAGCACATGTCAATCTGTCAATACACATATGCGACATACAGAGTCAGGTATGTGCCACATGCCCTGGACACGTATGGCTGCCAGGTGACACTCCTACCAAGACCCAGCTACACACGGAGATTGTGAACCTCCACATGCCATGGCATGGGATTAGCTGTGTCCCAGTGTTAGTGAACAGCCATACGCAACACAGGAGTGACATACATCAACACATCAGCAGAAGTAGGATGTCGATTTCAGAGACTGGTAGCGGAACACTAGAGCCACAGGTCACACGACATCACACTAGGACAGCCCACACACCTTGCCAATAAGGTGTACATGTAATGACTCACCACACATTCATTGAGAGGATGCAGACATGTCCTTGTTACGCTACTCCGTGTCCCATGCATACATACGCACCTCACACCCGATACCACATGTGGCCTGGTGTGCATAACAGTGCGCCATGTCCATCTACACACAGACACATGTTGGTTGCTGCAACAGCTGATGCATTTGAGGGAGCACCAACATCAAGCTAATGGGAACACCCCACACATACATGACATAGACACATCGTGCACCGTGGGTAGTCACATGTCTGGTGTGGTAACCCCTGTAGCGGGCATCAGGGGACACTTGCGTGTGTTGTTGACTGTGCCATGCCAGTGACGCTCATCCCAAGTGTGCAGTACGACATGCACACATGTCAAAGGAGTTAAGGGCATGCCTGGCACACATTGCACCGTCACACATAACATCTGTACACATCTCATCATACATCTGGTGCCCTCTCGACTCAGGAGTAATGTGCCACATCACAGCCTTTCACACCTGTGCCCCACACATGTAGTACTGCCCAGACAATGCCTTGATGTCCATCCATGGACAAGTATGTCAGCCCTATTCCTTCCTGTGTGCTGCCTGTCACCACTGTGATGTGTGAAAGGCACCGTACATTCGCTCAGAGGGCCTTTGTACGTTCCCTATCACTATGGGAGTGCTGCCGTATGTGTACCCATAGTGATAGTGAGCGTACGCATGCGTGTACGGTCCGGACCACTATGGGTACGCATACGCGAGAACACCCATAGTGATAGTGAGCGTACAGGCGTGTGTACGGTCCGTATCACTATGGGTGTTCTCGCGCATGCGTACCCATAGTGATAGTGAGCGTACGCACGCGTGTACGGTCCGTATCACTATGGGTACGCATACGCGAGAACACCCATAGTGATAGTGAGCGTACAGGCGTGTGTACGGTCCAGATCACTATGGGTGTTCTCGCGTATGCGTACCCATAGTGATAGTGAGCGTACGCACGCGTGTACGGTACGTATCACTATGGGTACGCATATGCGAGAACACCCATAGTGATAGTGAGCGTACAGGCGTGTGTACGGTCCATCTCACTATGGGTGTTCTCGCGTATGCGTACCCATAGTGGTACGGACCGTACACGCGTGCGTACGCTCACTATCACTATGGGTGTTCTCGCGTATGCGTACCCATAGTGGTACGGACCGTACACGCGTGCGTACGCTCACTATTACTATGGGTGTTCTCGCGTATGCGTACCCATAGTGATAGTGAGCGTACGCACACGTGTACGGTCCGTACCACTATGGGTGCGCATACGTGAGAACACCCATAGTGAGCCGGACCGTACACACGCCTGTACGGGCCGTTGCTATGCATTTGGGGTGCCCTAGGGCCCCGGTACGCACCGTACCTGTGTGTGAAACTCCAAATTTTATAGGGGACACATGAGGGACAAGTATAAAGGCCTGCATGCATGCTGGTTGTCATGGAGACCAAGTTTAAAGTTTGATTTTTTTTCAGCAGGTGCACAGCAGTAGTCAGTTTGAATGAATGTACTTTGTTGCAATGTGGTTCTGGAGGTGACATCATGCTCAAGAAAAAAACACTATAGGAACCCACTGACTGTGCTAGGTTTGAAGGGATTGGAGGAAACATAGGATGCAAATGTGAGTGACCAATCACTCTGTACTCCTGTGCATGAAACAGGCCAGCAAGGCAGATATAAGGCAGCCAGGTCCCATGAGGGAGCACTTGCCTGCACATCTCTGGATTCTACGACCCAGCTGCTGCTACTGATTCCCTGGAACCATGTCAAGGTCTGTGGAGAGGGCACAGCCTTTCACCCTGGAGGAGAACCTGGCTTTGCTGGATGTGATCCTCCCACAGTACCCCATGCTGTATGGGCGACCAGGGTATCAGGTGAGTGCAGAGTCTACTAGCACAGACTGTGTCCCTTGTTTGTGACTGTGACTTCTGGCATTGTGTCCAGGTGTGACACACATGCTATGTACTGTAGGGGGGGTTCCAGGGGGGGGAATGCCTGATGTCTCCCAGCCAGTGCATGCTGTGGTGCATGTCTGCTGTCACTTGCATTGTGTTTACTGTGACAATTACTGCATGATGCATGCCACATACTGCCTGTCTTGTCCTCCTGGGAATGTAGCCTCTACAGTCCTCATTTTATTATGCGGTCAGCCCAGTGTGACAGGTGACTGTACCCACAAATGTGTGTTAGTTCTGTGTACCTGTGCTGAGAGTGTCCACGTGATGTGTTCGTAGCCTGGACATCGGTGTGTGTGTAAGTCCCCTGTCATGTGGGTGGGTGCAGATGTGGAGTGTGGCACCCGGGCTGCATGAGGGATGGATATACCCTGCCCATGTGATGTGAGCAGGGAGCAGTGCTGTGTGTCTGATGTGCAGAGCCAGCCCCACACCTGTGAGCCCCCCCCCCCGTCTAGTGGCACATGTGCAGAGTGAGGTTTGTCGCTGCATTTGGCAATGGCAGGTGAATGTCCTGTGCCTGTGTGTGTCTGTGTACTCTGCTGCGGTAGCGTCAGTGGCCTGTGGCATGTGACTGCTTAGAGGTGCTGCACATTATCCTGGTGTACCTTCTGATGCACAGTGTGAGCCTGGATCATTGATTCTGTCGTTGCCCTCATTCCACCTGTGTACTTTCAATGGCACGTACTGCTTTTGCCCTTCCCCAGAGGATCATGTCCCTATGACAAAGGTGCAATGCGTTGGATGCATACCATGCCTTGTTGTAAACAGCAAAATAGTTCTAATATGTGTCTCTGTGACATGTGCCAGGTGTATTGATGTAGTGTCACTTGTTCATCCTCACAGGTAGGCGCCTCTGCCAAGAAGCAGATATGGATGAACGCCGTCAGTGCCGTGAGGAGGACGGAGGGTCGCAAGCGGCGCCTGGCCCAGGTGAGGAAACGCTGGCAGGATATCCGGTGCTGGACGCGGAGGATCGCACGGGTCCTGCTGGGGGACTCACCTGAGACCCATAAGAACCGCGGGCGCCGCCGTCTGACCCACATCCACAAGCGTGTGCTGGCGGTGGTATTTCCAGACTTGGACAGGCGCTTAAAGGAGAAGCAGCAGCGGGAAGGGGGTAGGTACATGTGTGTTTGTTGTGTGTCACCAGCATATGTAAGTGCACAGTTGCATGGATACACTGCCAGGGTTTAAAGGTGCTGTGCATATCCAGTTACCCACAGTATAGCGGTGCTCTCCTGCCTCCCTTCCCCTCCTTGCAATGTGTTCCCTGGTCTGTGTGTAGTCACTCCTTCACAAGGTTATCTAGGCTGGCACTTTCTCCACGTGAACTATGCCTGTAGCATCATGTGTGGGGGTGGTGTGTAACAGGTTTTGGGACCTTGCCTGTGCCCTGTCCAGTTCATTACTTGTGGGTTCCATGTCAGTTGGCACTGATGCTGAGTCCAGACATGGGAGTTAATCTCACAAGTGTCATGCCTTACAGCACGCATGTCCTATGTTGTGGCCTGTGACTTGATGTGCATGAGTGTGCGATACGCATAGTGCAGGGATGGTGGCGTGTGTTGCAGTCATTCCCATTCAGGACCATGGAGTTGTGTGGCCACTACTGTCCCCTGGGGCATATTTTCCTAGGTGTCATGTGTGTCATCACAAAATGTGGACACTCTCAGTGTCTACAGCATAGGTTGTGCTCTGTGCCATTGTCCCCTGGCACCATATATATTGACGTAAAATGTAGTACAAGTGTCCACTGTACAGCCTGACCTGATTTTCCTTGTTCATACTCACGGTGGCCAGTGCCTGTGTGTCTTGTTACAATCATCTGTTGCTGCCCATTTGTACATGATTATTTGGACAGGCGTACCTTGGGTATTTGGTGTCCAATCTTGCATTCATCCAGCCCATGTGTATTTCACCCAGACTAAGAGATGTAAGTGCTTCCTGTGTCTCAACAATTTGTCTCATGTAGGGGGTGGTTGGTGCGGGCAAAGCCTACATGTCAAAACCTGATATCTCCTTGCTAGGTCTGGCCAGTGTGTGATGTTTGTCTGCACATGCACTCAAGGTGCAGTGAGCCAGTCATGGTGGGCATGTTTTCAGTATTACCTATGCAGCATGTGCCTCTAGTTCCTGGATGTGGTCCCTGCTCATCCCTATTGCCTGCCACGCTGTGTGGTGCAGATGCAGTGCTGGATTGTCCCCAGGGCCTGGCTCCTCTGTCAAACTCCATTTCATGTCATTTGCTATTGTGTCATGCTCTCCATAGTTTTTCAGTGGCATGGTGGGTCAACCAACTGTGTGTTGCATGCCCTACATCTGTACCTTGTTTTGTAGATGTTACTGATCTTTCTTTTCAGGCTATGCACTGTAACCTATGTAGATTGGACTCATGTGACATATGTATACAGGTGTATGATGAATTGCTGTCTCTTCACCTTGCCCACAGCATCGTCGGGGGACACGGAGGGAGACATGAGCACAGACGGAGCGGAGGGACCGAGCACCAGTGCTAGCGGTGACATCGTGCCTGGCACATCAAGTGGAACTGAAGCGGAGGAGAGTGAGGCCGAGGACCTGTCCACTGGCACGACAGAATATGAAGCTGACGGGTCCGAGGATGATCTCTCCGAGTGGGCGGAGGCTGCACCAGCAGCTGACAGCAGCACAACATCTCTCCCCGCCCCCTCCATTGCCATCAGCCGCCTCCCACTTGCTCGTGTCCCTTCCCAGCGTGCCCAGTCACCACATGTCTCCTTCCTGCCAGGCACCGCACCCCCTGCCCCTGTCTCCACTGCTGCCGCCAATGCAGAGTCTGTGGACATCCAGCGGCAGTTGCAGGTTGGTCAGGCTGCGATGCTTAATGTCCTCCATGGCCACAGCCAAGTGCTGCACAACATGGAGGCATACTTGGAGGGCATTTTTTCATCGCAGGCTGACCAACGCAACTTGCTGAGGTCCATTGAGTCGACACTGACTGCAGCAGTGGGTCTCCTGCAGCGCTACGTCCAACCCCCTACCCCTGACCCATCCACACTTCCCACTCCCATGCCTGTCCCACGTACACCCAGACGTCAGCATGCACCCACCACAACAGACACAGGCACCACACCAGCAGGGAAGGTCAAACGCGCACCTCCTGGCACGCACACACAGGGTGAAGTAGGCACACCCACTGGGTCGGGGGGCAAACGTAAGCCACGCAGCCAGAGTGGGAGTCCGCATTCCACCCAATCCACTCCCTCCAAATCCCCTCCCCTCAGCTCTCCTGGCCACATATCCGGCAAAGACTCCTTCATGGCCGCTCAGTCCCTGAGCCCCACAGTGACACCACCCCGCAAGCGGTCAAGGGAGTCCCCGGTCAGGGTGGTTGAGTCCCCCCCCCCCTGTCCACACCCTCCCCCAGTGGCGCTGTGACCCATCCCTCCGCCCCCCCCCCCTCCTTGGGGCCTGTGGTTCCTTCGGGTGCAGGAGAGTCGCTGGAGGACCTTGCTAAGGTGTGCAGCGCCATCCTGGCCTCCGCCTTTGGCCCTGACCCACCCCCTGTGGTGGAGTCCTCCATCCCTGCACCCACGACGCCTACCCTTCGCCCTCATGTCCCTGCGGTGCCTGGTCCTTCCCCCCCACATGATGCCCTCCCCGCTCTGGAAGACGAAGGCGTCTGAGTGTGCAGGCAAGCTAGGGGACACGCGTCCCACTGTGTCCCCCACCTGGATGTGAACTTTGGATTGCCCTATGGGCATTGTACATTTTGAACTTTCAAGGGACAAACACATTTTTTTGATGCTGAATAAAGCATTTTATTTTTCCTTAGTACACTACTGTCTGTCTGGTATTGCTGTTGGTGGACCTGCCCCATTATTTTGGGTGGTGATAATGTGTTGGGTGTGTGGGAATTGTAGTCTTGTGCTGGTCATAGGGTGGATCCTGGTATCTGTGTGCCATCACAAGCTGTTGGCTACATAACTTTGTTCATGTACGCATTTAATGCATGGTGTCATCATTCCAAGGTGTGTTCCTTCCTCTGTGTAACCTGACATCTTCCCTGCAGGGTCTTTCTAATATGTGGTGCTGAGCTGTGTCTACATTGGCTGGGTGTGTGACGGACTCGTTAGACTTGGGCCATGCATGCTGAGCGATGTCTCCACCTGCATCATTCGTGGCGTTCTTGGTGGTCACTGTACTTGTGTATGTAGACTGTTGCCATGACTTCATGTGTACATGTTTTCTTTTTGGCGCTATGCATGTGTATACTCCCAGCCTCGCACACATGTGGTACATGTACTGCAGGATCTTTGTGCACCTGACTGACATTTGTGGGCAGTGGATCTGTGGGTACTCCACCCTTTTCTTTGCAGGAGCACTGCTGTGCGTGTTAGGCACCCACCCCTCCTGTGTCTGGGCACTGCTGGGAGGACTCTGCACCCACCCCTCCTGTGTCTGGGCACTGCTGGGAGGACTCTGCACCCACCCCTCCTGTGTCTGGGCACTGCTGGGAGCGATAGGCACCCCCCCCCTCCTATGTCTGGGCACTGCTGGGAGGACTCTGCACACACCCCTCCTGTGACTGGGCACTGCTGGGAGGACTCTGCACACACCCCTCCCGTGACTGGGCACTGCTGGGAGGACTCTGCACACACCCCTCTTGTGACTGGACACTGCTGGGAGGCCTCTGCACCCACCCCTCCTGTGTCTGGGCACTGCTGGGAGGACTCTGCACCCACCCCTCCTGTGTCTGGGCACTGCTGGGAGGACTCTGCACACACCCCTCCTATGTCTGGGCACTGCTGGGAGGACTCTGCACCCACCCCTCCTGTGTCTGGGCACTGCTGGGAGTGATAGGCACCCACCCCTCCTATGTCTGGGCACTGCTGGGAGGACTCTGCACACACCCCTCCTATGTCTGGGCACTGCTGGGAGGGCTCTGCACCCACCCCTCCTGTGCCTGGGCACTGCTGGGAGTGTAAGGCACCCACCCCTCCTGTGTCTGGGCACTGCTGGGAGGACTCTGCACCCACCCCTCCTGTGTCTGGGCACTGCTGGGAGGACTCTGCACACACCCCTCCTGTGACTGGGCACTGCTGGGAGGACTCTGCACACACCCCTCCTGTGACTGGGCACTGTTGGGAGGACTCTGCACACACCCCTCTTGTGACTGGGCACTGCTGGGAGGCCTCTGCACCCACCCCTCCTGTGTCTGGGCACTGCTGGGAGGACTCTGCACCCAACCCTCCTATTTCAGGATGTGTGAACATACACGGGTGTGGGTTCGCTCCATGCATACGAGGTGGGGGTACGGGTCGTACTTACACTGTCGGGGTGGGACGTATACGTACGCGGGTGAGGGTACGGGTCGTACTTACACTGTTGGGGTGGGGGGTACGCTCCATACGTACGCGGGTGTGGGTACGGGTCGTTCATACACGGTTGGGGTGGGGGGTACGCTCCATGCATACGCAGGTGAGGGTACGGGTCGTACTTACACGGTTGGGGTGGGGGGTACGCTCCATGCATACAAGGGTGAGGGTACGGGTCGTACTTACACTGTTGGGGTGGGGGGTATGCTCCATACGTACGCGGGTGTGGGTACGGGTCGTACATACACGGTTGGGGTGGGGGGGGGTACGCTCCATGCATACAAGGGTGAGGGTACGGGTCGTACTTACACTGTTGGGGTGGGGGGGTACGCTCCATACGTACGCGGGTGAGGGTACGGGTCGTACATACACGGTTGGGGTGGGGGGTACGCTCCATGCATACGCGGGTAAGGGTACGGGTCGTACATACACGGTTGGGGTGGGGGGTACGCTCCATGCATACAAGGGTGAGGGTACGGGTCGTACTTACACTGTTGGGGTGGGGGGTACGCTCCATACGTACGCGGGTGAGGGTACGGGTCGTACTTACACTGTTGGGGTGGGGGGTACGCTCCATATGTACGCGGGTGAGGGTACGGGTCGTACATACACGGTTGGGGTGGGGGGTACGCTCCATGCATACGCGGGTGAGGGTACGGGTCGTACATACACGGTTGGGGTGGGGGGTACGCTCCATGCATACGCGGGTGGGGGTATGGTCCGTACATATCCGTCCCCATGCTGTGGAATGCTTGTGCGGGCCGTACCCAGGCCTTTGCCACGTGGGTACGAGCCGTCCCGCCATTGTTGGGGTGACGTAGGTGTGGGCGTGGTACGACTCGTACCCACGCTCTTAAGGCGTGGGTAAGGGACGTACCTGTATTGTTGTGTTGCCGGTTCGCGTCGTCAAGCACTTCCGTTGTGGCGGACGCTGGCTTTGATGAACACGCCCCCACCCCCTCGTAGTGACCAGGGCCTGGGGGTCAGGTATGTCCAGGGCATGTGTGCTGTGTGACTTTGGTGGGAGTTTTGTGGCCTGCCCCTGCTCCTGCCCCCCCCCCCCCCCTTTCCCCCCTCCCTTTGTTGTTCTGACCTTCTGCGGCGTCTGCGTCGTAACCTGTAGAGGAAGTCGACTGCTATGAGGGCCGGGATGACACGTAGGTTCAGGTCCATGTCTGTCCGTCGCGTACAGGTACTCCTTGTTCGTGTCGTCCTGATTTCCCAGCAGTTTTTGGATGCCGGAAAATATTGTCCGTGCGGGATGACGTCGGTGCGAATCGTACTTCCTGGTTCGTGAATGGCAGGCTGCGTGCGTCCCGACGTCACATCGGCGCTTTCCCGGATCACATTTGTTTGGTTATTTTCGTCGGTCGGGGTTTTGTACGATTCATACGGAAATGGTATGTTCGAGGCATATGAGCTGCAGATTGTACACTTAGCATAGATCGCCATCTGGTGTTGGGCCCGGATGTTTGCAGTTTGTTTTTCTTCTTGGACAGTCTTTGGAAGTCACGAGTTTGGTGACTCCTCCTTCGGTCCGTACTGCGCATGGGCTTCGGCTCCATCCTCAGATTGTTTTTTTCCGCCATCGGGCTCGGATGTGATACTTCGTGCTCCGGCTTCGAACTTCTACGGTTCCAGCCTCGACGGAAAATCCTCGATTCTTCGAGTTCCTTCATCATCTTCATCTCTCGAAGCGGCACTTTCTCCATCCCGTACATCGACACCGGCCTTCGGGCCCTCCGCGACTCCGGTCCCGGCCGATGGAAAGGACTCCGTTCAAAAAGTGCCCAAAATGTGGGTCTAAATTTCCCCACACCGACCTCCATCAGGTGTGTAACCTTTGCCTCTCTCCGGAACACGAGGCCAGAGACTGCCCCGCCTGCAAGTCTTTTCGATCGAAGAAGACCATCCGAGATCGAAGAGCTCGACGCACCATGGCGCACTCATCCTCTGCAGCTCCACCGGACATCTTCGGAGACGACGCCGAAGCTTCGGGGCAAACACACACCGAGCAGGAGGAAGACGTCGTCAGCGCTTCCGAGGCCGACGACTCCGACGTGGAGGACATTACACCAGCGCAGCGGGCCGTGAGTACTATGCCCCCTCCTACCCCCACGCCGAAAACCAAAGAGACTCAGGTTACTCCCTCGCCTGCCGGCCTGGGCAAAACCAAAACCAAAACTTCGATCACCCCACCTTCGGGCCCGGTGTCGAAGCTCCCAAAGTCTCATGGCAGCTCGGGATCGAGCCAGCCGACACCCGGTGCCGAAAAACAGCATCCGGCACCGAAGACTGCAAAATCCAGCTCGACTCCGAAACCACCGGTGCCGAAGCCTGGACACTCGGTGCCGACCAAACACAAACACAAATCTGTCGGCACCGATGCTCCGGCGCCGAAACATCATTCGACGCCGAAACACCCGGAGACCTCAAAAAAGCATGGCGCACACACACCATCGAAACCCCCGGTTCCGAAATCACCGGTGCCGACAGACGACTCGACACCATTGGCTCTGTTTACACCAGACCCTTTACAAAAGACTTTGTCCAAAGATCCAAAGACTGGGCTTTTGACTTTAACTACCAAGAAAAGACGCCTTGATGCTCCGGCTCCTCCTCCTCCACCCAAAAGGAAGGACTCTGCTACTTCTCCCCTCAGAGTGCCCTCCCCACCACCGCCTCCCCTACCCCCTCCACCTCCTCCACCGCCTCCACCTCACAGGTCTCCGCCACCTGTACCTCACTACGATCCGACCCCATCCCCAGATCCGGATGATGGGGATCCGGACAATTACCCGGCGGACGCCCCAATGGATCCCACTCCACCAGGGACCCCAGATCCATGGGAGGATTACAATAACCCTGATATACCCAATGTACCTCAGGACGACTTATACCCATCAAGACCGTCTCCTCCAGAGGACTCCTTAGGGTTTCACCATTTAGTGCAGAGAGCAGCACACTACCATGGGGTGGACATGCACAGTGAACCAGTAGAAGAAGACTTCCTACTGGATACATTTGATATACAAGACAAATCCACTTCCATTTTACCCATGCTTAAGGGTGTCACCAAGCACGCTACAGAGGTGTTCAAAGACCCTGTCAGAGCCAGAGTACTGAACCCTAGAATAGAGAAGAAGTATAAGGCGGCACCCACAGACCCTGCTTACATCAAGGGCCCTGCTCCCCTAGATTCCCTAGTTGTCTCCACAGCTAGAAAGCGGGCTAACTCCCAATCCTCAGGAGATGCCCCACCGCCAGACAAAGAATCTAAACTTCTGGACGCGTCTGGTAAACGCACCGCCTCCCAAGCTGCAAACATGTGGCGCATTGCAAACACACAAGCACTGCTTGCGCGATATGATAGAGCACACTATGACGAACTAGAGGCTCTTATGCAGCACCTTCCAGAAAAATACAAGCACAAGGCTCATGACCTGATACAGGAGGGTAAACTCATTACAAACACCTCCATTAAGTGTGCCATCGATGCAGCCGACACTGCTTCTAGGGCCATAAATACCAGTGTCCTGCTTCGTCGCCACGCCTGGCTCAGGATCTCAGGTTTCAAGCCTGAAGTCCAGGCATCCATACTCAATCACCCCTTTGACCAGGAAACACTCTTTGGGCCAAAGGTAGACGAAGCGCTCGAAAAGATGAAGAAAGACACAGACACAGCAAAGTCTATGGGGGCACTCCAAACACAAGCCTCCAAACGTTCCTTTCGACGCTCGTCCTTTCGTGGCACAGGCAGAGGCTCCTCCACCGATAACGCCTCTACCTCCTACAAGTCCCCTCCTCAAAATACCTTTTCAAAGGGCAATCAGAGAGGTGGTTACAGGGGTAACAACAATAAGGGCAGGGGCAAAACCAACAACACCCGTTCTGCCACCCCCCCGCACAATGACTCCCCTCCGCTCCCCCCAGACCATTCCACTCCGGTCGGGGGCAGACTACAAAACCTTATCCACGTATGGGAGTCCATAACATCGGACAAATGGGTAACCCAAATCATTCGGTCAGGGTACTGTCTCGAACTAACATCTACCCCACCCAATATCCCACCAAGGCACCGTCCAATGTCTCAAGAACATTCCACACTGCTCAAACAAGAGGTACTCTCACTCCTCCAAAAACACGCTATAGAGCAGGTCCCCGTCAATCAACAAAATCTAGGGGTCTACTCCCTATATTTCTTAATACCAAAGAAAGACGGGACCCTCAGACCCATTCTCGACCTCCGGCCTCTAAATGCCTACATACACTCAGACCATTTTCACATGGTCACCCTACAGCAAGTCCTCCCACTCCTCTGCCAGGGAGACTTTCTCACAACCTTGGATCTGAAAGACGCATACTTTCACATTCCAATACACCCCTCTCACAGAAAATACCTCAGGTTCGTGGTGGACGGGCAACATTACCAATTCACGGTTCTCCCCTTCGGGGTCACCACCGCACCGCGGGTGTTTACCAAATGCCTAGCAGTAGTAGCAGCACACCTCAGATGTCAACACATTCACGTCTTCCCTTACCTGGACGACTGGCTGATAAAAGCCGCGTCCTACGACCAATGTGTGCAGCATACAAACAGCACCATCCAACTGCTCCACCAGCTAGGCTTCACGGTGAACTACCAAAAGTCCCACCTCATACCATCTCACACAAAGCAATATCTCGGGGCCACTATAGACACCTCCAAGGGTATTGCCTATCCAAACTCAGCCAGAATCACAAGCATTCAAGCCTTACGCAAAACATTCCTTCCTCAACACTCTCTTCCAGCAAGAGTGTTTATGAAGCTCATAGGAATGATGGCGTCTTGCATCTTCATAGTGCCCCATGCAAGACTCCACATGCGTCCACTTCAAGAGTGCCTAGCACAACAGTGGAACCAGGCCCAGGGTCAGCTGACGGATCTGGTGTTGGTGGACGGCCGCACACATCACTCTCTGCAGTGGTGGAACACCACAAACCTTTCCAAAGGGCGGCCGTTCCTGGACCCGGTTCCTCAGGTGATTCTAACAGCGGACGCATCGCTCTCCGGCTGGGGAGCGCACCTCCTACACCTCACCATGCAAGGTCTATGGACGCCACAGCAAAAATCGCTCCACATCAACCACCTGGAGGTCTTGGCGATCTTTCTAGCCCTAAAATCTTTCCAAAAACAGATTTCGGGCAAAGCAGTCCTCATTCGCACAGACAATATGACTGCGATGTATTATATACAAAAACAGGGGGGGGGACACTCTCCCCAGCTCTCCCGCTTAGCCCAGAGCATATGGAGATGGGCAATTCCCCAAAACATCTTTCTCCTGGCACAGCACGTTCCAGGCGTACAAAACACCATGGCAGATCTGCTCAGCAGACAAACACAACAACTACACGAATGGGAACTGCATCCACAAGTTCTTCACCCATTCTTCCAACAGTGGGGGCATCCTCAGATAGACCTCTTCGCCACCCACGAAAACAAAAAATGCCCAAGCTTCGCCGCCAGATACCCACACCCATTGTCCAAGGGCAATGCGATATGGATGAACTGGTCAGGCAGATTTGCATACGCCTTTCCACCTCTCCCACTAATTCCATTAGTGGTCAGGAAGCTACAACAGCACTCCCTCACACTCATTCTGGTAGCTCCGACGTGGGCCAGGCAGCCGTGGTACACCACGCTACTACAACTGTCAGTGGTACCACATCAAAAATTGCATCTTTCCCCATGCCTCCTAACCCAGAACCATGGAGAAATCAGGCACCCGGACCCAGCTCAGCTCAACCTGGCGATCTGGCTCCTGAAATCCTAGAATTCGGATACCTTAACCTTCCCCCTGATTGCATGAACATCATCATGGAAGCCAGACGTCCTACCACTAGAGCATGCTATGCCGCAAAGTGGAAAAGATTTGTAATTTACTGCCGTAACAATACAATCAACCCTCTAGATGCATCCATACAGCACATAATATGCTATCTGCTCCATCTTCACAGGTGTAACCTGGCATATTCATCCATACGCCTACACCTAGCAGCGATCGCTGCCTATCTACAAAACAGGCAGCATTTATCACTCTTCAGAGTGCCCGCTATCAAAGCCTTCATGGAAGGCCTTAAACCAGTAATTCCTCCCAGGGCACCACCTTCCCCTGTATGGAATCTAAATTTGGTTCTTACACGTCTAATGGGTCCGCCCTTCGAACCAATGCACAAATGTGAGCTACAGTTTCTCACCTGGAAAACAGCTTTCCTTGTAGCTATCACTTCCCTTAGAAGGGTTGGTGAAATACAAGCGTTCACCATACAGGAACCCTACATACAAATGCATCACAGCAAGGTCATACTTCGCACAAATCCGAAGTTTCTGCCCAAAGTCATTTCCCCCTTCCACCTCAATCAATCAGTGGAATTACCTGTCTTCTTTTCGCAACCCCAATCTGTTGCAGAAAGGGCCTTACACACGCTTGATGTAAAAAGGGCGTTACTATACTACATACAAAGAACGCAACCCTTCAGGAAGACTAAACAATTGTTCGTTTCCTTCTCTCCACCACATAAAGGCAACCCCATTTCAAAATCAGGGATAGCTAGGTGGATTGTAATATGCATACAAATTTGCTATCAAAAGGCAAAGAGAACATTATCTGTTCCCCCTAAAGCCCACTCTACAAGAAAGTTAGGGGCTTCTATGGCTTTTCTAGGGAATATACCCTTAGATGACATCTGCAAGGCAGCCACATGGTCTACACCGCACACCTTCACAAAACACTACTGTGTAGATGTGCATTCCAAGCAGCAAGCTAGGGTGGGCCAGGCTGTACTAAAGACACTTTTTCAAACAGCTGCAACGGATACCGGTGGTCGCCGCTAGGGTTGGGTACTGCTATATAATCTATGCTAAGTGTACAATCTGCAGCTCATATGCCTCGAACGGAATATGCTACTTACCAGTATGCATCTGTTCTTGGCATGTAGAGCTGCAGAGTTGTACACGCCCACCCGCCTCCCCGGCTACCTGTATCCGTTCCAGTACATCTTATTTAGATACAACACATGGGTTTCTCACTGTTATTACTACGCTCCATCATTTCCCTGTTGGCGAAAAACAATCTGAGGATGGAGCCGAAGCCCATGCGCAGTACGGACCGAAGGAGGAGTCACCAAACTCGTGACTTCCAAAGACTGTCCAAGAAGAAAAACAAACTGCAAACATCCGGGCCCAACACCAGATGGCGATCTATGCTAAGTGTACAACTCTGCAGCTCTACATGCCAAGAACAGATGCATACTGGTAAGTAGCATATTCCTTCCGTGCGAATCGTACTTCCATGTTTGTATATTGTTACGACCGGGTACACGTCGGACGGAGAATATGCTCCGTCTGACGGTTCGTACCCGGATTTTACAGGATCGTGATCGGCACCTAGGTGTCCTGGGATTGGATAATTTAATTACTGTTTTAAAAAGCACCTTTGTATCAGATTTCGCTTTCGTAATTTGAGAGGAGAAGTATTCTTTCTTAGCTAGCAGGAGAGATTGCTTATAGTTCACAATCGCTGATTTAAACACTATTTTATCAGCCGTAGCATAGTTTTTTCGCCAGGATCTTTCGGCCCGTTTACATACTAATTTTTTTATCCATGAGCTCTCCTGAATACCAAGGAGCGGTGGGTAAGGCCCTTCTCGGCATCCATTTTCTAGGGGGTGCTGCGTGAAGACACGCATCTTTTAGCCAACTGTTAAACAAACACGTTGCTACTTCAGGGTCATGCGAAACTGTAGGCATAGAATCCATGAGGGAAGATTCAAGATGTTTGGCATCGATTTTACCCCAAGCCCTAATCATAATCTCCTTCTTATATTTAGGGCCGATAGGTCCCCTCATAGCATACTTAAGTTCAAAAGTAACTGCAAAATGATCGGACCAGGTAATTGGGAGGACGGAAATGTTACCTAGGTCATAGTTATTTGAAAAAATCCCGTCAAGGGTGTGTCCTTTCGTGTGAGTAGGAGAGGAGACCAGTTGTTCAAGTCCACCTAGGGCCATAGTGTAGTTAAGCCTGGCTGTATCTGGATCATCCAGATTTTCTAGATGAAAGTTGAAGTCTCCTAGCACAACACATGTTTGTTGACTCAAGTGTTCTTCAAGTAGTATATTCAACGAATTTAATAAATTAGTCTTCCCTCCAGGAGGGCGGTAAATTAAAATCCCTTTAAAAGGTTTGTAGAGTGCGGAGAAAATATTAAAAGACAGAGCCTCGCATCCGTGATCGTAAACAGGGAGGAAGTGAGGGGTCAGTGAATCATGATATATCACTGCAAGCCCTCCACCCCTTTTTTGAGTACGATCAAGAGAATAGCTGCAAAAACCGTCTGGAGTGGCTTTAACCAAGTCTGGACCCGAAGTACTGTCAAGCCACGTCTCCGTAATAAATGCCAATTTAATATTATTGACTTCCAAAAACAGGGCACATTCAACCGAATGCTTAACAAGCGATCTGGCATTAAATAGGGCACATTTCAGGTTATTAACCCTTCCAGTGTTTTTATCCGCAACCTGAGCAGTTTCCCAATGTCTAATAGGAAGGTTAAGCAATGTTGGAAGCGAGCTCGAACACTCGTTACACATTAAAGCTCCATCAGCTCTTTCTACAGCATTAATTGCTTCAGGAATAGTGCCCAGAGACAATTTGTGACAATGTAAACCTTTGTCTACATGATTCCACATCTGTAGTTACTCACCAGTATAAACCTGGCTTCTACATGGTGTAAGGGGGCCAGGGGGACTGGCCCTAGGCCCGGCCTGGGCGCGGACGGGCGCAGATGGGCTTGCCTTAGGCGCGCCTTCGGCATGCCAGCGGCGCGCCCGCTGCGCGCGTCCGCTGTGCGGTCGCGACAGCATGCTCCTAAAGTACTCCCCCGAAGAGCCACTAGACCGCTAACCGGCGGAAGTGGAATTATCCTCTTCGGAGCGAGGCTCCGTGAAAGTGCAAGTACAAAATAGCAGCAGACTCCCACTCCGAGCGAGATAAAAGATGTAAAAACAGGTAAAACCAATACGTTTGTTTTTTGTTTAAAAAATAAGTAGCTCACAGTGATTTTCCAATTTCCAGATTTCGATAGCACCACCAGCGAGCATTACACACAGCTTCGCTAGGCAATCAAATGCCATGCTTTGGACTCTGAAGAATGCCCTTCTGCTGTTTCGTGTCCTAGATGAAGAGGAAGCTGTGCTTCCTGGTGTTTGAGTAGGAACAAACCACTGACCACAAAGAGTAGACAGCAAAGTAGAGCTGACTGAAACGTACATGAAGGCCATCTCTAGAATTGAGCTGCCCAAGAGGTATGAAAGCCTTGGAGTACAGCCAGTCCGAACCAAGCAGAAGATATTTTTTTTCTTTTTTTTTTCCTTAAAGATTTTATTATATTATACAACTCTGCCACAGCAGGCACAATCTTTACATACTCAATAGGTTACAGTTCACAATATAATTTTAGCCTCCCCAAACTATTATCCATGATACATGTACTTATAAATAGCTCAACAGTTTTCTGCCCAGTGTTCGCAATGGCATTGTTCAACTTTATCATGTATATCATAATACTGGTAGATTTAATTTTGGTAGGAAGAAACAAATATATGGCATTTTTACCGTGTCTATGATGCTTCCTATCCAAATAATTTCTCCATATAAGTCCACAGTGTTGTCCAAAAGTCCCTTAGACGATATGGCATAGTGGAAGTGTAGATTCTGGCCATATACCCACACATTGTCATGTGTTTAAGCCAGTCTAAGATGGTGTATCCATTTTTCCATTGCAAGTCATTGCAACTTCGTGTCTTCCCAGCAGGATGGCCATTGCCAACAATTTTCTATAACTCTTTGGGGCATCTTTCACATAACCCAATAAGACTACAGTCACAGTGATAACAAAAGACACTTGCATCATTATCTTAGTCTCCCCCACCACCTGCAACCAGAATCTAGGCACTCCAGGACAATTGCAGCCATATGCATAAAGTCTGCTTCCGGACTTGAGCATCTTCAGTAGTTAGAACTAAGTGTTACATCATGTTTAACCATAGACACTGAGGTATTATATACTCTGTGTAAATATTTATAGTGAATTAACCAATATTTACCATTGTGAGTGACCTCTATGGTTTGTCGGCAACAGTAGGACCAGGGTCCATCTTTTACTTCAATGCCCAGGTCCTGAGCACATTGTAGCATAGTGTGTGCACCCTCCCCTCCTGCACATTGCTACATTAGAGATTCTTGTGATTAAGGTTTTGGGGTGGGGATTGGACAAGAGACAGCAGTTCCCACTCTGCAGGCTCATCTGGGAACGATGGAAGCAGTTCTCTCATCACATTCCTTAAATTACAGTAAGTTAATGTTACTAGTGCGGAATTGGTAGGTATCCTCAAGTACTCCTGAAATTAAATACATTGTAGATTCAGAAAGAGCTCCCTTTGTTCTGTCCTTCTTATTCAATTGTTGTAGTAGTGCAGTGTTGTGTACAGTCTGTGTTGATAGGTAATGTATAATTGAAGTCTGAGGGGGGTAGATCACCGGAATCTCAAACAGTGAGTCCAGACTAGACCAAATCTACACCGCACATTTAAACGTGGAGCTCTCACAATTGGGTCCGAATACTTTTTGATATAAGGCAGCCGGAATAGCCATTGGTGAGGTCAGTCAACTTTCCAAGTCATAATGTGGGGCTTGTCTGCAGTTGCATATCCAGTGATGTGCAAACGAAACATGTGCCATTAGATAATAAACCTCAAAATTTGGTGCACCAAAACTTCCTTGTTCATATGTTTTTTATAATTCGGCCTATCTTATTTTTGGCTGGTACCCAGCCCTCACTAGCTCAATCATGAGCAATTTCTATTGGACAAAAAAGGCCTTTAACACAGTACAAATGTTCTGCTAGAGGTATAAGAGTTGTGACAGAATTAACATATTCATCTGTGCTATCCTGCCAGCCACTTTTAATGGAAGTTTAATGCACCTATTTACTAGGTTTCTGAATTTTGTCATGCTTTTACCATATTTCACTTTCATTACAATCGGGATATCTTTATGGTACGTTATCCCCAATAATCTGATAGGGTCAATGTGGCATTTTGTGGAACCTCTATTATAGGATGAGTGGTGTTGGGTGTTAACAGGACCATGAAACATTTAGTCCAATTCATTTTCAAACCGACCATCTGCCGAATGTAAATATTTCTCTTATTATTGAATTTAGATTGTGAGACCACGGATCAATAGCAGCACATCATCTGTGTACAGTGGGAGGAGAAAGTCTCAATTTTCAAGTTTTATCCCCCATCTGTGGTGATGTTCCCTTAATATGCATACCACTGGCTCCACCACCAGAGCACACAGAAGAAGGGACAGCAGACAGCCCGGGCGAATTCCCCTGCCTTTTCATGTTTGGTGATATAGTCTGTCATTTACAATTATTTTAGCAGAGGGGCCGGTATAAATCAATTTAGTCTAGTATAGCATGGCTTTACCCACCCCATCCACGCAAGTGAAACACATAGGAAAGGCGATTGAATAGAATCAAATGCCTTTTCTGTGTCGAGAAAAGTTGCCCAAACGCCTTACTTCCAGGCTTGGTGAGTAGTGGCAAACAAGGTATGTAGGTTATCTGTAGTAGATCTACCTGGTATAAAACCAGATTGGTTCAGTCTTATCAATGCGGGCATTAAAGGTAGTAGTCTAATAGCCAGTATTTTAGTCTGTATTTTACTATAAACATTAATTGGGGTTAAGGGTTGATACAACCCACAATCTTCCAGCAGACTATCTGGTTTCAAAAGTGTGTTTACAATTGCCTCTCTCATATCCTCCACATATTCTTTGTAACATTCTGTGGGAGGCGATCACCTTCTGAGGTACAGCCATTCTTTAATTATCGTGTCTTCATCTTGATATCTTCTGTGGAATTTGGCTGACACAATGGAGCTCACTCCTCCAGCTCAGCTTCAGCCATGCTAGAGTAGCTCTATATAAATGTGTACATATATTGCTTTCTTGCTCTGATATATGGGAGCTATATAATTTTAGTAGTACTCAGCAAATGCCTCTAGGACCTCCGCTGAGTCATACACTGTGTTTCCATTTTTAGTTTATCCTCAGTTCATTATTTACAGTCCATTTTTGTTTAGTCAGTGAAGCAGGCATGTTCTCCTCCTTACATTTCCTTGCCATTGTGTATTTACTCCTAAAGTGTAGCGTTTTTCTAAATATTATATTTCCCCTTCTAGTTGTGCTAGTTTACTGCATATAGATTTTAAGATTCCAACATACTTGCCCCAGATTACAGCTTCATATGACTCCCATAAAGTCGCTATTGTGGTCATCAAGCATCTGTTGATGTCAAAACAGGAATGTGTTGCTTCTCTGATTTCCTCCCTGAAATCTGTTACCTCCCTCTCCTTGCCAAAGCCATTGAAAAGTGTGTGCTTGCTCAACTTAATAACCCCATTGAAAAATACAACTTCCACGGCACCTTCCAGTCTGGGTTTAGGAAAGGCTGCAGTACTAAGACTGCGATACTGAACATATAGATCTCAAGAAGATGGCCAGGCCTGCCTCCTGGACCTCTCGGTCGCCTTTAATACTGTCAACCATCACATCCTCCTAAACACCTTCTCACAGTGCACAGGCATCAATGGAACTGTCCTCCAGTGGTTTGCCTCTTTTCTAAACCAAGGATCACAGCTAATCAAACTCAACAACTCAACCTCATAAGTAACATCAGTCTCACAAGGATTTCCTCAAGGGTCAATCCTGTCTCTTGCCATTTTCACCCTCTGTATGGAACCCCTGGCAGTGATCCTGAATAAAACGGAAATCGCCCATCATACCTATGCAGATGACGCCCAACTCTACATGAAAATCTCGTCAATCAAAGAAATCCAGTACCTAAACGGCACCCTCGCCACGGTCCAAGCCTAGCTGACCAACAACCATCTCAAGCTCAACCTCAACAAAACCGAACTTCTTTTCATCCAACCTAAGGAAAAATCCTTTCCTATGGACACGTGGCTCGACTACCTCACCTCATTAAACTGCAGCCTGTCTATCTCCAACTCTGTTAAATCCCTGGGGATTACACTTTACAGTCACTTGAGCATATTAATGCCTCTGCAAAAAGTGCCCTCTATACGCTGAAACACCTTAAAGTCAAACTCTTCATCCCTGTAGAAGACCTGAAGACTGTGGTACAATCTTTAGTCCTCCCCAAGCTGGACTATGGTAATGCAGCGATTATGAACGTTCCAAAAATACACCTAGCCCCTTTGAAAGCTAAACTCCATGCAGCCGCTAGACTAATTTGGGGAGAAAGCGGCTTTGACCACATCATTCCCACTCTCAAGCAGCTCAACTGGCTTCTAGTTGAAGCAGGAGCTATATGCAAACTGGCTTGCATAACTCACAAAGCTCTCTATACAGAAAAGCGTGTCTACCTCGCAAACTAATTATCAAAAGCTGGTCAAAAGAGACCTCTTTGAAGCTCTAACAGACAATTCTTGATCCCGCCAATATTTAAGAAAGCAATATCTCACACCCTCGCCTTCTCTGGGAATGCTCCCAGAATATGGAACTCGCTGCCAAAAGACCAACTTGACAATCACTCATTCCCTCACTTCAAAAAGAAGGTGAAACATCTTCTCGTCAATCAGTATTTAAACACTCCCCACAATCCATTGGTCTGGTCTGTTTTGCTCCCACCCCACACTCTGAGCGAATCTGAGCCTCATTACTTTGGGAAAAACTGTGCCTTTCTCCTCCCACCAACGTGAGACCCTACCCTAAATACCTCAGCACCTTAGTGTTCATCTATATTACTGCCTGCCGAAACGTTTCCATTATAATTGCTATTATGTATTTCTATTTACAGCACTTGTAACCTCGTGCAATTACTGCTGTGATCTGTAATGCGCTATTTATATATTTACCGTATCTGCCTCAAAACTGTATCAGCAACTATATCCTAACGTCGTTCGTATTTACCTCAAAACTGCATCTGCAACAATATTCAAATTTCTTTCGTATATTTCGTTTACATTCTGTCACTATGTATTTTTATCTACTCCAAACGTATCTCATGTAATGGCCGTTATGCAAACTAAGTGAAGCATTCCGATGCTCTCTGGGGAAGTTCGCGCTATATAAAACTCAATAAATAAATAAACTTCATGGCTGTAACCTCAATATAAATTGTGGCTGCCACTCATTAGGTAAAGAAAGCAACAGAACCACAGGGGAATAATCTAACAGTATTCTAGGAAAGTGCTGTATCGTCTTAGTCCACCCGCAATGTCTTCTGAACTTATCCTAAAGTCTAGCCTCGATGAGGAGATATGCACAGGTGAGTAAAAGGTGTTGTCTTTTTCATCCAGTGGGTGCCTTTCCCTACAGATATCTGCTAATTCAGTGCTTCCCAAACGTTTTAGAGCTGCGACCTAATTTTTAGAACAACAAATAGTCGCGACCCATCTAACTTTAAGGGACATGAGGTGGTGACGATTTTTTTATGTGAAAGTAGACCTGCTTTTAAAATGCTGGAAATTACCAAAATACCACACTCTTCACACTTTTTGCATCCCCCTCAAACAGCAATTAGTTGTAAATGTCACGCCTTTGACCATGGCCATCTATATGTCTTTACTAGACTGTGGCCAATGTATTGATCTGCCTATAAAAGTGGCAAGGTGAACTCCACTGGAGCAGGAACACTTTTCAGAGTGGGGTTCTAGCCTGTGACATCTGTACACTAGAATCACAAGCCTTCTGAAAAACTTCGATGTTGATACCAGCGATTTTTAGAAAAGTTGAAAAACCTCTTTTGCAGCAGAGTATGAGATAAGGCCTCATATTCATTTTTCTGTTTAAACAGTGTACAGCGGTGCATTTTGGATTCCATGTATATACTGCAGTTGTATATCGCGAACACAGCCCAAGAGCATTGGAGCTCTTCACATGAGCACCAGAATACATGAGGTCAGATTCATTTTATTTCAAGCACAGGAGATTAAGTGAATTGACCAAAGGCAACACTGGGACTCGAAACTGGTTCCCAAGATCCAAAGTCGACAGCTCTGGCAACATCCATATTTCATAATTTGTGTGAAAGTCCTAAACAAGTGGGATGATTGTTTATGGACACATGCAGTGAACATGTTGAAATGACTTTGTGAAGTGTGGACTTAGGGATATAGTTCGGCACCTTTGCATCAGTGGTGCTGGAACAATTTTCAAAGTGGGGAATCCTGACATCATTGTAAATTCGCTGATGTTGTGGAGATTGTGAAAAATCATTGCTTCAGACAAAATGTAGCAAATGTATTTGCCAGGAGAGAGATAAGGGTGTAGTTCATAGCTGGCTGTGCATGTTGGAGTACTCTGTCACAAATATATTTCTAGAGCATCGTGCAGTAGCCCACTGTCATTTACAGACTTCACATTTTTCATTGAAATAGTCCTTAAATTTGCACAAACATACCGTTTTACTGTAAACTATATAGATTACAAATGATAATGTGGAAAAATCAGGTTTCCGTGAATATTTATCGTTTCCATATAAACTAGTAAAAGTGTCCTGATTTCTTTTGATCATATTAAAACCTTTGTTTCCGTCGCACTTCAGAATTAAAAAAAAAAATGCGCTTCAGTTTTGCTTTCTTAGCTGCTGATATATTCTGACACGTGTAGAATTAATTTGCAGGTATTTACATTTTGTTGTGTTTTACAAAGAAAATTACATTCTACGCTTTTTCCTTTCACACTCTGTACCCCAGCAAGATTGTCACATAGTTCACTTTAAAAACTCATCTCACTTTGCAGTTGGAGAAAGAAAGATAAACACAAATCTCATGTTAAAAGAATTACTAGCAATTTATCACAAGAAATAGTCTGACATTTGACCTCCATCTTTGACGCACAGAAAGTGTGACATGATGAATACAAAATGTAAAGGCATCTTTATTTATTGCTATTTTGCAACCCACCAGAGATCGGTTGGTGGCCCACCAGTAGGTCGCAACCGACAGTTGGTGAAACTCTGCGCTAATTCATTATATCAGCAGGATTAAGGCTTGTGGTGTGTACATGTAGTTCTCATTACATGGCTCAGGATGCAAAAGACTAAGCTGTACTTGTCCTCCCTTTAGAGCCAGGAGTTGGACACTCTACTTGAAATCCAATCTGCATATTCGGCCACTTGGTCAAAGATGTCCATCCTGATTGTAGGCACCCTCATCCTCCTCACCTCCGATGTAGTGATCTGCACTAAACTCCTTGGAGCACACCTGAGAAAACACTATGGAGACTGAGTTTCCACCACTAGTGTATGTGATGTGTTACTGATAGCAGAGACGTAGAACAACGTCCCTATACAATTGAGTATTCACATATTCATACAGATTTCTTCAACTTGCTCACACTCCCTTCGGGTAGAGGTTGAACAGCTCAATGATGGATCCTTTTTTTCAGCAAGCAGGGACATATTCAATAGATCTCTATTTTCTCGTTGGAACTTCAAGCAGAGCCAGTTTCATGCTGGTGCCTCCATTCATTGTAATGCCTCATTCATTGTTTGTGTGCAACTTTCTGTCCATCTTCTGCCAAGAATCACAGCCAAACAAGGGAGCTCACGGGCTGGTTGATTCTGGTTGCACCTTTGTGCTAAAATCTGTTTGTTTTTGCTTTTCTGGATTGATCAGTAGCCTCCTGTTCAGGGGAAAAGTAGATTTTCTGTCTCGTCTGCATCTTATTGTTCTCCAACCCTGTCATCAATGGCTGAGTTTATCCACCTTGTGATTGATGTGCCTGTGTGTGGCAAGATTGTATAAATATAACCTGACCAAGTTTGCACTACGAGGAAACACTTAACTAGGCGGTAATTAATAACAAATGGCTTCTGATTTGGCACTGGTCTTAAACATAAGGATCATGACCTTTCTCTCATGCCATATTTTGCCTTTTCATACCTGGATAAATGTTGTACCTAGACAGTCAGCCAGTAAAACCACTTTATTCGGCTAACAAAAGCCATAAAAGTACACCACAAACAACAATTATCATACAAAGAATACATATAGTCATTTAAATACATTTTGGGTTCAGTAGAATTTGCCAAATACAAACAATAAAAATACCAATAAAAAGTGTCTTATAAATCATTAATCAGGTTATATCAATATATAAAATCAAAGAACATTTTAAGGTTTCAAGCACCCTTTCTTCCCTGCCGCAACCAAGAAATTCGCCACATTAAAAATCTCCCAGGGGTTATTTAACAACTGCAAATATAATAATGCAGATCTAACTTCCACAAAACCTTTTGCAGTCCCTTTTGATGCAATGTTTGCTTTTGCTCAAGTGCATTTTAGACATTTCTCCATGTTTTTATTCCTGTTGAGCTTCATGCAGTGTGGGAGAGGAATCTCACAATCAAACCGCTGGAACTCATGGCCATCAGTGACCTTACATTGGTGACTTTGCAAATGTTTTTCTTATCACTTAGTCTTCAGCATGGAGATCAGTAAGCATTGATCTATTGTATTGTGACCCCTAAAATATATTTTACGCAACTCTTTGAACTTTTAGTTACCTAGATATCAGTCATACTATTAAATTCGGTTTAGTTTGTAGAGGGACTTCTGAGGTACTCTTTGTCACTTATGGTGGTCTTTCTCCAGGCATACATATTAAAGACCTCATGTGTATTGACTGGTCTTCTGCATTCGTTCTTTTGGTATCCAGATGCATGCAGTTAGGTTCATGGTGTCTTCATTCGCTTACAACTCCAGCCACCTTTGAATTGCAAGCACTACTCTTTGCATTTTAGCCTTATTAAAACACTGTCTTGAAGACTACCTTCATTTAAGCTCGTTGCCACCCATCCCTTATTTGATTTCTCCTTTTTTGAAATCTTTCTATTGACCTGAAGGAGATTTGTTTAAACATACCTATAACTTCAAGCGTGATATTCAGCATTTTATTGTGAATTGTTTTGTTTTCTATTAGTAAAGTTGGTAAAGCATATGCCTTGGTAAAATAGAGCGGCAAATATTACATAATAAAAGTATAATGTACATTGTACAATCTTCAATACCTTGAATTAGTCATCATTGACAAGTAAAACAAAGCAGCATGAAAAGGTCAGTGAATAAAGAAAACACATACAGCTCAGATAGTCATGTCATTGTCCTACTCTGCCTTGTTAGTCTTTCTTGTCATCCCTATCTGTGATGTCACAAAGTTCTGGCCACGCCTTGGTTCTATACATAGTGGTTGGTTCAAGGACACTGAGCTAATGTTATCATCTTAGCCCCTAGTGAGCCTTCACACATACAACCCTGGTGTTCCCTGTTAAACTTCTTCCTCTTAGGCATACTGACCTGTGTTTGCCTTCTGTGAAGCATACAACCATTGTTACTTTGGCACCAAGGATGGGGTGACTTTTGACTGCTGGTCAAGCAAGTTACAGGAAAAATAAACATAAAGAGGAAACTAGTTTGACCCATACGTGGTGTGTATCTCTAGGCATCCCAGAAGCCTTGTGATGAGCTACGACCAAGACTGCTGCCTTGGAGGACTCCAGTCTGACTGCAGAAAAAGGCTTCACTGCCAAGCCTGTAATACCTCTATTGGGTGTTGGCAGAATGCTGCTTGGTAGAGCTGCCCATCATGTGGGGCTGGTCAAAGACTAGTCATTAATGGTCTGTGCCTTGATCACTGCACTGTGACATTTGTAAAGTGCAATCTGCAGCTTGAGTCTCTTGAAGCGGATGAATTGTATCCGTGCTCTTTGAAGAGGGATTGCTATAGAATATCATCTTATCTCCATTCAATTGTGCTTTAAGATCCCAATACGGTGTGAACTTGGCGCCACAATGTTAAGCTGTGAGCTATTGGTGCATTTCCAACATGGTCAGGATGGACATGTCTGTCCAGCATGGAGTCCTTTCTGGTGAGTAGAGGGGGATTTTTGCATATTTTTCAGTGCTTTGTAAAAAAAAAAACCATAAGAGATAGACAGCGCCCTTAATGTTTCTTAGGAAGCTGCTTCCGTCTTTTGCTGCTGGTGCGGTGCTGCATGTTGTCTGCATTGATACCATCCCAACCTTTAGTGATCTCACTACCCCTCTGAGCAGATTGTTGACTTAGTGGTAGAGGGATCCAGGGATGTGTGTAAAGGGGTATTTTCTTTTTTTTTGCCTATTGTTATTAATGTTGTATTCCCAATAACCCTGAATATATTTGACAAAAGGGTGAAAACATGCTCTGGTCAAGTAAGCTGCGCAAAATTTGGCTTGCCAGGTCTGTTGTGGGCAGAAGGTCTTTGAAGAAGATTTGGTGTCATGGCTGACCTGAACTGCCTTTTTTATTTGGAGGTTCAGGAGGTTTCCCTTGAGAAAACATTTTAAAAATGGGGTCATATATTTCATTTTACAACACAATTCTCACTTGAATTTGCAAAACAAATTCACAGACACTCTAAAAGGGCACTCATGAGATATTCCAATATGTGCAGATTACCATAAAATGTCAGATAAGAGAACTTCCAGTATATGAATCTTCCCCCTTCAGATAGCTCTCTACCATCATCCAGCTCCAGTACAGAGCTATAAATCTGTGACATGATCACAGATTCGAATACCCCATGAACCTCACCTTAGATTAATGCCATGGCACAGGGTATCAACTTTCAACTGGGCACACATATGAAAGACTTCCTTCTCCTTCAAACCCAACATTGAGAGGACTATCCAAGACACTTAATCTACAGACTGCAGAGAGGGCGCAATTAAGAGTCTAGAATATGTCTAGAGAGAGACTGTAGAGAACATGCACTCCAGCAGTTCTTCTAAATAATACTTTATTGTATCTAGCAGCCCCAGGTAAAGGCAACGCTTCTTCCACCTGACTTTCTCTAACTGTGTCCTAATTGCCTGTTTCAAAATCAACCTTGTTTCTTGGAAGTATACATGGGACTTCACATTCCATCAAGGAGGAACACATATAATATATAGGGTTGGGATTCACAACTACTACGCAGTCCCCTTGAAATGTGCCTTGAATATACTCAACTGACCTCTCTTGAAGTTTAAATTCAAGGTCCTATATGAAATTCACTATCGCTACTGAGGCAAAGATCCGGTTGTTCTCCGGGAAGGAGGTCCAGGTAGCTGTAGAGTAGGGTACATGAATAAGATTTATTGGGACTTATTTGCAAGTTGTTAAGATGGTAAGTTTCAGATAAGTAGTTTAACTCACCGGAGCAGCCTCCTTGCTGCTCTGCCCACCCACACACTCCAACTGACATTCTCTCAACCACACCCAGCACTCCAGCATTCCATTACCTCACCAAGCACTCCAGAATACCTCACCAAGCACTCCAGCATTCCACAACATCACATCCATACTGGCTGAGCAGCAGGGAAGAGGTAACTAAGGGAAAGGATAAATATTAACTGTTGAAGTCACAACACCTCTCCTTCCCTTAGGGAAAACAATTGACAATATAAAACAATGTATGATGGAAATACACATCATTTAATATCACAAGCACAAGAGAAGGACATACAAGTCTGTAGGATAATGATCTCCATGAAACAAGTAAATTCCAGGTATTTATTTAAAACTCAAGTAGACAGAGGCACAGTACGTCTTAGTACATCAGGATAAGAACATAACTGTCAACTCTGGAACATAAGTTGTACAGCGCAGGTACAGCGTTCCATGTTCCAGACAGGGAAATCAAGGGAGAAATGATATTACGAAGGGGACATGAAGAATGAGGAAGAAGGTAACACATCGCACCCCTATCAAAAATAAAATAATAATTAAGCCAAATACCTTCCGGGTAATTTTTTTGTCGAATATTACTCTTAACTCTAGATGCTATTAACTGTGTAGAATGAGAAACATCACCAGAAATATTAGGAGGTTCATGTAACATAAAAGGTTTACCACCATGCAAAGTTTTACATTTTGCAACTCTTCTTACATTCCAAACCCTACCATATTGGGTAATTACGCTGTTCTTGCAAACTTTCACAATCTTAATGGGATGGTACAATTTGGAATAACCCTTAGTTAGTATATTATCTCCAGGGGGAGGTTGGAATTCTACTGGAGATAATATACTAACTAGGGGCTTATGGTTGTTACATTCTTCCTCATTCTTCATGTCCCCTTTGTAATATAATTTCTCCCTTGATTTCCCTGTCTGGAACATGCAACACTGTACCTGCGCTGTACAACTTATGTTCCATGTTCCAGAGTTGACTCAGAGTTGTAATTGTATTTATATAGCGCTTACTACCGAAGCGTTGAAGCGCTTGTCTTCACACCATGAGTAGCCCATACATGGCTCCTAAAATATGCGCACATGCATTGATCTGTTCCTGACACATATGGTGCATAGTGTACATGAGACCCTTGTATCTAGTTTCTGTCCTACGCTATGAAAGAGGTTTTAGGGTAGGAGAGGCACCCAAAGGTGATAGCCAGCTAGGCTGTGGAGGCAGGAGTAATAGCAAGGGGGCCCCTGGGCTCCACTAACTTGAGGTTCATTTTAAAAACAAATACCCCAGCAGTAGGCACCCACATAGAATTCTGACACCTCCGCCGCCCCTGTGAAGAAATATACCTGATCCGTCGTCAGTATTAAATAAGAAGAGCAGTGGATTTCCAAGACTCGTATTTGCCGTTTCCTTGTAAAAACTGATGCGCACAATGGCTCTGCATCCGAAGTCTGCCTTGCTGTCAAACGTAAGGAATAGGCAGAGTGGGGGCCCAGGTGGTACTGGAACCAGAAAACAAACTGCCTCTGTAACCAGTTTACAATAGTATGTAAATATGCACAGGGTCTTTAAAGACTTGTGAAAGACTCGGTCGGGCCGGAGATAAGACTCCAGACACTGCCCAGCCGAGCCCCCAGCAGCTCCAGCTGCAGCCCGGCTGACTGAGACACATGACGGTGGGGGCTGAAGCCCTTTCAGCCTAATAGGCATTGCGCGCCTGGAAGCAATAATGAAAGGTGAAGTGGTGGGGTGGAGTGCGCGCCCCCCCTGAGGAGATGCTGCGCCCCCCCAGGGGGGCGCGCCCCACAGTTTGAAGACCTATGGATTAAGGGAATTCATTATTCTACCCCATTTGAGAGTTGTTGGAGATTTGGATGTGTTTGAGCAGACGATAATGCAAATAAGCATAAGATTTGGAAAAGAAATAATTCTGTGCTGGAAAGAAATAAGTTTTATTCACATTCTCAAAATAATGATGGATCCATTGAGGATTAGGTTTCAGCTTTACGTGATTAAGCCAGATTTTGCGAATTGGGAACTATCACTTTTGACCAGGTTCTACGGGACCAAATTGTGATGAAAACAAAAAGCAAATGAATTCAAGAAAGGTTATGGGCTGGTACTGAAATAACTTTAAATGTGGTTATTGGTATTACTAAAGGTATAGAGCAGTCTAAGAAATTGTGAGTGAGATTAGAGGGCAATCCTTCAAAGCAAGTTACATAAGTAATGAGGTTAATGTTGTGAAGAACAATTCCAATGTTAAATATAGGAAAGATTTTGATAACTGAGCATTTGAAAAGAAGTCTAGCTCTGTGTGTTTTATATGTGGAAGTTCGTTCTATGTATGGAATTTCAAAGATTGCCCAGCTGTAGATAAAATATATTTGAAATGCAAAAAGAAGGGACATTTCAGTAGGGTGTGCAAGCCAGTGTGTCCAAGAAAGTTAGTTGTATAACGAGTGATGAATGTGAGGAAGATGTGGGAAATATCAATTCAATTCTTTGTATGACTGACAAAGTATTTAGGGAGTTCCTAAATGTGTCCTTGAATGGATAGGAAGGATATTTCTGTAATGGTAGACTCATGCATGGTACAGTATTATTGGGAAATCTGTGTTTTGCAAGTTATGGGAAGGGAGACAATTGTTATCTCCTGATGTACAATCAATCAGTAGATTTGTAGAGCGCTTCTTGTCACCCGTGAGGGTATCCAGGAGGATTCTCTGGACATAACATTGAGCTAGAGGGATGGTTTTGGGCTGATTTGGAATTTACGTGGAGAAGAACAAAGGCTAAAATGTATGTGGCAAAGAAAGGGGATGCCATTTTGTGTTGGCCACATCAGCAAGAATTGAGTATGAATCTTGACCATCTTTATACATAGTAATGTCAGAGACAAATGGCTCTAATTTTGTGGCTGAGTAAAGTTCATTATATGCAGATCTATTTTGTGAGACGTTAGGAAAATGTGAGGGTTTCAAACAAAACATAATTCTCAAGGAGGGGGCAGTTACAAGAGACATTAAAAGTAATGTTAGAGGATTTCTGTGGGAAAAAAAATAATTGAACCAATTGAGTCATCACTATGGGTGTCTCCTGTAGTTATTTCTGTAAAAAGTTCATGGGAGTTATGCCTATGTGTTGACTTGCGTAGTTTAAGTGATGAAATTTGGGTTGATTGGCATCCATTGTCGAATTCGCGTGACATGGTCTCTACTCTTTCTGGTGCGACTGTATTTTCTTGCAAGTGCTTACCACCAGGTTGAGCTGCATGAGGATTCTAAATACCTTACAGCATTTGTTACTCCTGAAGTCCTGTTCCAATATTTGTGAATGCATTTTGGTTTAGCCAGTGGCCCATCAGTAATTCAGCATTTAAGGAAACACACTCTTGAAGGGGTTTACGGGTGCTGTAGCATTCCAAGACTATTTTTTGGTGTCATGTTAAACATATGAGGAACATAATAAAAATGTATGTATTGAAGAAACTCTAATTGAAGGTTTTGACTGTGTGCGTTTCTAAATGTAGTTTCTGTAAGGAAAAAGTTGGATATTTGGGCCTTGAAATTTTCCAAAGTGGAATTTAACCTAAATGGAACCATGTGCAGGCAATTGTAAATGCTGCTGTGCCAATTTTGAAGGATCAGTTGTTATCATTTCTGGGTCTAACAGAGTTGTATGCAAAGTGTGTGCTGGATTATGCCACAAAAGTTCTTCCTTTAAGATGCTTGTTGAGGAAAAATGTGAAATTTGAATGGGGGAGAAAGTCCGTCAAATTTTTGAGTTGAAATGGTTGGAGCATCCTATTTGAGACCTTATGAGGTAAGGAAGGAATGTGTGGTGGCTGCGGATGTGAGTAGTGTAGGTTTAGGTGCGGTTTTAATGCAAAGAGATAAGGCCATGGAATGGGTTGTGTCATATGCGGCGCATACCTTAAAGTCTTCTCAAAGAAATTACGTTGTAATTGAGAAGTAGTTATTAGCTTGTTCTTGGGCTATGCAACACTTTAGGCAATCCTATAGGGAACACAGTTTATTTTAAGGACCGATCACAGGCCTCAAGTGAGCGTGTTATCTGCAGGTGGGGGTATGCCTTTGACTGCACGATTAGCTCCTTTGGTTGCAAAATTAAAAGAATATCAGTGCATTGTGTAGTATATTTCTGGATGTGATAATGTACACGCAGATTGCACGTCCCTTTTCCCACTTGTAAATGATGATGAAACAGTTGATGATCAAGAGTGTGACGTAGCTTACACTGTTGATGATGTCAGAGAGGACTGTGAGAGTATGAGTGCCAAGAGTGTGATTTCGGAAGATGAATGGAAGGAGTTGTGCAAGCAAGGTTTGAATTTGGCTCAAACATTTTTAATACATGGATGGCCTGAAAAACGTAAATTAGGCAAGGATTTAGCTTTGTTTTACAAAGGGAGAACTGAATTGATGATGTGCAATGGTATTGTGCCTTCAGAATTTGTTGAAGAAAATATTTTCTTTAGCTCACGAAGGTCATCCTGGTATGTGTGCTACAAAACGGAGGGTCCGTGAATTTTATTGGTGGCCTAAGGTGATGGCATGATTGATTGTTGGGTGAGTAAATGTATGCTGTGTGCTAGCAGTAATAAGTCTGTTAAAACGTGTGTTGTTTAAATGGAACCAGTGGAGTGTGTTAAAGGTCTTTGGAGGTAGTTGGGGATTGATATTGGACAGTTTGTGGTGTTGCCTAAGAAATCTGCTTTTGCCATTGTTTTGCCAATGGCAAGAGGTAAAGATGTGTGAGCGATTGGGTTCTAGGTGTGTTATTGAGTTTCTGGATTAAGTTTTTGCATAGAAGGTTTGCCTGAAGAATTGGTATTGGACAGTGGTTACCAGTTCACAAGTAAAGATTTGGAAAGTTTTTTGGCTAGGTGTGGTGTAGTGCACAAGAGTGTCCAATTATCATCCCCAGGCAAATGGTTAATTGGAAAGATTCAATCGAGTGGTTAAGGAGTCTATTCAATTGGTGGCCAAGAGTGGATTTCCTTGGAGGAAGGAATTACAGGCTATACTGTTGTCATACAGAACTTCTCCATATTAGGTTGTTGGTATGTCCCCATTGAAAGTGTTGAGAGGTGGAAAACTAGGACTTAATCTTATTCCATGGTGGTTCAGAGGAAAAAATGGTTATGACATTGAAGCCGATTTTGGCAGGATAAAGGAAAGTGTGGAGGCGCACCAAAAGATGATGATTAGTTCTTTTAAGAGAAGTGGTTTGTCTTGTTCTAGATTGAGAATTGGTGACTTTGTGAGAATAGAGATTCATATGTTGGTGGGTAAGGGGTTAGCCAGGTGGTCGAATCCTATGAGAGTGATTGAGGTTTGTAGCAAAGCTGTGTGTGTGGAAGGTGTAAAGATATGGAATCTTAATAGAAGAATTTCTGTATTCAAAGGGAAGTTGAAGTATAAGGGGATACCAGTACCAGATAGATGTGATAGTATTGCGTTTCAAAGAGTTTGTAATTAATTGTTCAAATGCTAAATATTGTTTTTAGCGCTAGTGTATTGTTATAATTTGTTAATTTCCTTGTGGTGAAAATGTGTTATGTTTTATAGATTTTATCTTTATTTTATTGATTGTGTACTGGTTTATTTCCATTGCTAGCATGCCATCAGTGTTTTTCTGGAAAAAAAGGGAAAGATGTGTTGTATATACATATATTCTGTTGGAACCTGATGTGGAAATGTTCTGGGTTAGAATGTGGTGGAAGGAATGTTGGTGGAGAAGTAGCAGTTGCTGTGTGACAAGGAGCTTGGCGGTTGTGGAGCTGTTATGCGGTATTAAAGTCGATGGGCTTACCAATTACTGTTTCTTCGTCTTCTTTACAGCACTGCACTATTGGTTTAATTGATGAATTTATGAGAAGAGTAATTACATATCATTTGAATGTTATCAATCCTTGAAATAATTCTAGATACCAATTTAAAATACGATATTGTGTCATAACATGAAAATCATTGCATTTAAGGCTATCAACAGTCATGTTACATTGCCTAAAAAACAAGGTCCAGGCACTTATCCTTGTAGAACATGAACTACTTTACTAGTTGAATTTCTCTACGTAACAGTTTCCTGGAACTTCCCTTTGTTGACTACTGGATGTCTATCTCCCCGTCAAAAAACATTTACAGTTGATGGACTCAATTAAGGTTTTTGAGGCATTTTTTCCATAATCTGAAGTGGAAATAATATTACAAGCTGCATAACTATCCTAGACAAATGGAACTTTACAGTGACCTACAAAAATGTCTACTGTAGGTGTTTTCTTTATATGATCCATTTGACTAATGCATAGTTGTCCAGTCTCCATCTTTTCAAGCATTTCAAGCATCATGTATGTGCGGGTCAATTGAATTTTCTTCTGTCATCATTTCTTGTCCAGAAGGATGTTCACGATCTTTGGTTTGTCCTGTATATCTACGATTTTGTTCCCTTGCTTCCTCCATTCTGGAACATTTCCATCTTCCAGACTTTCCGTTTTTGCTTTGCATACAGAGGCAAAACAAGTACATTTTCTGCATTTCCAAAACTGTTGTCCTGTAGCCATGTGGAAATTGGAGTCCACATCTGTAACATTGTTTCTTTCCGCTCTTCTGACTTTCAGCTTTTCCTTTATTACTTTCATAGTTCTTAGAGATGTGTCTTACTTTCCCTATAGTGTTTATTTGTACTTGCTCCTTATTGGCTGCATGTGTCTTTCCTCTTGTTTCTGTTAGTGCCATATTTAGAGCGGTTGCCAAATCATATGTGTTTTTTATAATAACTTTTTTCTGAATTCTGTAGAGTTACAACCTTAAATTATTTGGAGCCTTATCGCTTCCTCATTATTAAGCTTTTCAAATTCGCAAAATGTTGCAAGATTCCTTAATTTTGTGACATTATCCATTGATTCTTCCTCACCTCGTCATGTTCTATTGAAAGTAACCTTTCAAAGTCTATATTTTTCGGTGAGTCAGATCTTTCGATGAGACACGTTGAGACCTCTATTCTTTTGTCTCTTGTTCAGAAAACGTCACAATTAGATATTCTACTTCATCTCCTATGAAATTGAGCAGCAAGTATATTGCTTGTTTATCCAAATTTTGTTTTCATGAGGCTTTTAAAAAAAGTTCGAACCTCCTTCTCGATCTTTCCCACTTGGGGCAATAGTTTGCCGTTTCATCATGTCAAATGACATTGACTTGTGAAAATATTGTGCAAGAGCTATTTTCTTCCTTTTCAATTAAATGTATTTGTTGCATTTCTGTTGATGTAGTTTCACTTCCTTGTGAATTTTTTTTTTCTTCTTTGTTTTCGAAATATGAGTGTTTCCTCCGTATCACGTTCTGTTTCATGTTATGTGACACTACTTTATTTTTATAAAAATCCTCAAACTCCTGATTTTAAAATGGCTGTTTTTATTAAATTATGTGAGTTAGGTTCAACTGCTTAACTTCAAAATGGTATGTATTGAGGAAAAATTGCCTAATTTGGGCAGATATTAATTATACTCCTTTGAGCTGCCCAATGCATTCTGTGCTTAATAATTTCGAGTTATTATATAATCTTCAAAGTAGGAATGTTGCAGTTTCACACTTTCTCCTTTCAGTTTGTAAAACCAGGTCGCATTTGGTGTACAAGTGGTTTATTTACATTTTTTAACTCGTATACATTTTTCAAAGAGCAATACTAAGGCATAATTCTAATGAGAAGCACATTCCAGGTGTCATCGTCTGATTTGTATTCTTGTCAACAATGTGAAGCCACTGTTTACCCCATTAACATATGAATAGTAGAAAGACAAGATGGGAAAAGATTAACACAGGTTTTCAGCCAATAGAAGATGTACAAGTGGTTAAGCAACCCAGAAATCAATAGACCAAGTCTTTCTTTTAAAAATTTGCGTTTGGCTATGGGAGCAGAGTTCTGCATTTCAAGTAGTAGCTATTGATACAGCAATTGGGATTTCAGGAGGTGTTTCGGGGTTCAGGATATGTCTTGTTTTGACTGGCTATGTATGACCTATGGGCCCAATATCTTTTGGTTTACATTTTATTGTTTGCATACATGTGAAGGTATCAGCAAGGTCATTGCAATATGTTGTGCCATTTAGCTAAGCTGTTGCGGTAGGCCGAGGGCCATGAGGTCATTCAATGGCTGTTCTGCATTTAGCAAGGAGTAGCAGCACAGCGGTCAGCTTTCTCATATGTAAGATATATAGGGGAATCATGGTGACATACCAAAGAAACAACTGGGGACAGATCAAAGTGGTTGGTTGTGATTTCAAAATGTATTGTGTATCCTGGGACATTTCCAGGCCAGATTAATAAAATTGATGATGGTTTGTGTGCAACGATAATGCTGGATTTATGTGCGAGTTGATTCTAATTTAATTGTTGGCGGTGTAGTAGAATTATATTAACATTTTATAATGTATGAGTTTTTCTGTAAATCATAGTCTGCAACAATGTTTCCATGTCTCCTTATCTGTACTATAACCTAAATCTAAACTCTATTCCAAATGTTCTCACACTGAATCAACTGTGATAAATGCCACCCTATATAACCAGTACAATCAATACATCCATTTCCCTAGTGTTGGTAAAAGCTATTATGTGTGGTAAGGGAGTAAAGGAGGGCTTGTTGGGGAATGTGGTAAAGTTATGTTTGGTAGAGTGACATAGTCTGTAGTATGCAAGCTTATTCGACAAGGAGGGGGTTTAGAAGGGTTAAATTGATAGTGATATAAACTCAATATTTATAAAGAGATCTCCTAGTACCAGCATGTTTTTCCAGACATGATCTCTCTGATGATTTTTGTTTTGTAGCAAGGGGTTATTCAGAAGTTATATATTGGCAGCTTAGAGTTGTACTAGGCCTGCTTTTCTGCTGGGCTCCCAAATAGCCCAGTGAGTACTTCGAAGCGTGCAGATCTTCAAGGCTGGTCTAGGAAGGGGTGTTGAGAGAATGTTTTGTAGTGAAGAATGTGTAGAGTGCTCCTGTATGTGGTCTCCCATGGCTACTAGATATGGAGAATAGCAATCAGGTAGTAGCTAATATATTGCAATGCCAGATCGAGCAGTACAATAGTAGTATACTATACCTGAGACTGAGAACCCTCTACTTTCAAATGGGAGAGGGTTAGTAAGTTCCATTTGATTCTGGACTGTTTGCCAGCCCAGACCGGTCTAGACAATACCATGCTTAGTATAGTAATTTGAGGATGACCATTTTATTAATGGTACTACATCCTGCCTCCAAGAGGGGGAATTTCATCCATCTACCTGTGACTCCAACTTCAGAATTCCCGACCCAAAATTATCTCCCACTACAGCATCCCTTTCTTAGTAAATAAGGAAACCTAGCTACCTGATAGAATCCATGCACTACCTAGGGAGGTACAGGCATGGTTATTTTAGAAGATTTTCTATTTGTGTTGGTTTATTTTAACTCTTGAGATAGCACCAAATGTGATAATCTCTCTGCTGGTAATAGATCGAAGTCTGGCTTGTTAGTCATTTGGAGGATCTTGTCTGCATAGTAGGATAACATAATTTTCCTGTTAGATATTGATATTCCTCTTTTAGAGTGTGTTTAACAGGACACAGATTAGGGGTTCTAAAGCCAGGGTGAAAGTTGAGGAAAGAAGTGGTAATCATGTTGCGTGCCTCCGTTAATCTGAAGAGTATCTGAAAGGCAGCCATTGATAGGGATTCTGCACAATGGGTTGGTGAATAATAACTTAATGATGATGAATGGGTATCTACTGATTCCTAGTCGTTCCAGTACCATCAACAAGAATGGCTATTTGAGTGAATCGAAAGCCTTCTTTGCGTCTAGTGATACTGCAGTAGCTTAGATATCACAGATGGATCTGAAATATGAGAGAAAAGTGTTCTGACATTATTATTATTATGGTAGTTTGTAAAGCGCATGGTTACGCACCCCGACGTGTCCCCGCGTTGAGAAGAAAAGAGAGGCGGCTAGAGCAAGGAGGTCACATCAGTGCAGAGCGGAAGAGGTGAGTTTTTAGTGTTTTACGGAATTTGGTCTCTGAGGGTTCGAGGCGCAGCTCCATCGGGAGCAAGTTCAAATTCTTGGCCGCAAGAAATCTGAAAGATCTCTCCCCCCATTCGAGCTTTACGAATTTTGGGGACAGCTACTAGTCCAGTGCCCGAAGATCTGAGCATCCGCTCCAGTCTATAAGGGGTAATGAGATTGTGAAGGGGTGAAGGCGCCCTGCTCATTATGATGCGATGACACATGCAGAGTGCCTTGAAGATAATCCTCTCCCTGACCGGCAGCCAGTGAAGGGACTTCAAGGCAGCTTTAGAGGGCGATCTTCTAGGAAGCCTCAGTACCAACCGGGCTGTAGCATTTTGAAGTACCTGGAGACGATTAAGGCTTTTTGCTGTAACGCCCAGATACAGAAGATTAGAATAATCGAGTCTGGATGTGACCAAGGCATGAACAAGGGTCTGCCTTGCACTAACTGGAAGTAGGTCAAGAATCTTCCTTAAGCTCTTAAGCATGCCAAAGCATATTCCAACCACCCGATTAATCTGGGCAGTGAATAAAAAGGTCGATATCAAACAACACTCCCAGATTTTTTGCCTGCTAACAAGGCACTGGAGTGGATCCCAGGCATGTTGGCCACCAAGCCGATGACCACACATTCGGTGCACCTCCCACCACGAGCACTTCACTTTTGGACCCATTCAGCTTCAGGCAGTTATTAGACATCCAGGATGCAAGCTCCTGCATGCAGGCACTGAAGCTGGATGCCGCAACATCAGGTGCTCGTGACAGCGAGATGACCAGCTGTGTATCATCGGCGTATGACACTAGTTGAAGATCGTGACTTTCCACAATAGTGGCAACAGGGGAGACATAAAGATTGAACAGGGTGGGGCTCAGGGCAGAGCCCTGAGGAACCCCTTGATCAAGAGTGACCATACAAGAGTAATATTCTCCTTGTCTAACCTGAAAACCCCTGTCAGTGAGGAAGGATTGGATCCACCTGACATGAAGTGAAGCTACCAGATATGAAGCAAGGCAGAAAAAGTTTGTCTATTAAGGGTGTAAATGTATTAGCTATCAGTCTTGCTAGGATCCTATGGTCTTGGTTAAGGAATGACAGTGGAAGATTAGATTGTCCGAGTGCTTCATTTCTGCCAGGCTTCAGCAGTGAAGTGGTAATGGTTCTAGGTTGTGACTGGGAGATAGCCCTTTATCATGGTATCGTTGTATGTATGTTATGGCTGCAGGTCCAGAAAGTCTGAGAATTCTGCTGTTGGGCTGTAGGATCCAGGGACTGTACTCCACAAATGGCTTTTTATCCATGTTTTCATTTCAGTCATTGTAATCTACTCTGCCAGAGGAAATCTGTTGTAGTCGCTGATCCAAGCCAGAGTGATGTTGTGTTGAAAGGATTTGAGCGATGCTGATGATTTTGGCCATCTGGAAGTGCGCAGTGTGGTGTACAAATGTGGTGAGAATATCTTCATATGTGTGCTCAATCTATTTGAGTTGCATAGATATTGACCAATGCAATTGAAGTATCTTAAAGGGTGCCGATTATTAACAGTACTTTGCTTGCAGGGTCTGTTTGGTAAAGTCTGGGATTAAAGCATACAATTTTGCTTGTATTTATCACATCTCCTTTGGCACATGAACGGTAAGGGGTATAGTAGAGATGTAGAACCCAAGAGGTAGCAAATTGTAGTTGTGGGCCTGAAGCTATGTGTGTTTCTTGTATCAATGCATTGTCAATTTTGTGCCGATCCAAGAATCTTAGAACTAGCCTAGCCTCCTTCTTCCCCCGCCCCTAAATACAGTCTGATCATGTCAGTTTCTAATTAAAGTTCAGTAGTATGTTGCCCAATTAACCTCCTAGGAATGTAGCACAGTGGTAAAATGGAAAAAAACAACCCTTCCCACCCCCTTCCACAACGAGCACCCAAACCTTTAGAGGAACATTAATCCTATACTTAAACCAAACTTCAGTTAATAAAAATAAACACATTTTATTGTACACACATGAGGAGGCAGAAGGGATACATTATCCTCAGATAAGGTTCAAGGGTGGAAAGCATCTCTATTGGAATACTATGCCCCCTTTGGGGTGATGTGGTGTGTATATATACCGAATTACTCCAAAAGGGAATAGTGGGGGCCGGTGTCCATCCTCTGATCATGGCAGAGAATTCTGTAAGTTGTTGCAGTTGCAGAGACTGCAGTTTGGTAGTGTCTGAATTCCTCATTAAGTTCCAGTTTGATTTAGTGGGCTGTTGTGCTATTGAGCTTCACTAGTAGTTTCAGATGTGGAAGGGATATTGACAGGTTCAGAATTTGTGCCAGTGCCCTTCATATGTTTTCGTATGTGCACTTGTTTTTTTATGAAGTGAGTGGCATCTGACTAGTTCATGAAGAAATAGGTTTTGCTGTTATATTCCATCTTGAGCTTGCCTGGGTATAGAAAAGCATATTTTTCTTTAGCAGCTATTAATTCTTTTCTTTTCCTTGTTAAAGGCCCAGTATGCCTCCTGCACCCCCACAGTGAAATCCAATAAAATGGACAGGTTATTCTCTTGGAAAATCTCTATTTTAACAATCTAGCAATGATCCGATGTGGAGTGGCACCTGTTCATGGTCTTGGGCTGAGCATTCTGTGTGCCTGTTTGACGATGCAAAAACCAAAGGATTGACGATGAAAGCACATGAGAACTGTTGTCTGACAAATACTTCAATTACTAGGGACTCAATGGATGTTCCAACTCTACCTATTGATGAATATTCAGGTATCCCAATTATGCAGACATTGTTTCATTGAGTTTGTGCTTTAAAGTCTGTATTTTTGGCTTTGATTTCCATCAAGATATTATTTATTTTGATGATGGCTACTTTGGAGTTGATAAAGACCACCTTTGAGGTCTGAGGTTCTCTGTTCAGCAGTATCAAGTCTGCTGGCATGTTTATTGACTAATTTCTTTATGTGATTGAGAGACATCTTTGGGGTGTCTATTTTAGTGTTTATGGCATGACGACAATTGCACATTTCTAGAAGGATCAGTTTGATATCATCATGGATAGCATTGAGGATAAAATCACTGTTGTTGGTGACGTAACAATCATCTGCACAATCATAGGGCTTAGGGTGTTGTTGGTTTTCAAAGGATAGTTTAGCCTGTTTATGTTCAGATTTACTAATTTTATGAGGGTTCCAGTGAGAAAAGCCAGTTCTCACTATATCCGTCATTTGTATCTGTCTGAGTACAGCAATCTGGGCAAGGACCAGGTACCCGACAGCAGGTGCAATATAGGAATGTCAGGAGCTTGTGGAGTTTGAGAATCTGTAGTTGAATCTTGGCCCACATCAGGCTGCAGGGACAATTATTGGGGAGTGCCGTATTCCTCTCTAATCCACTCAGGTGGATTCAGAGGACAGGAGTTCTCCTCGATGGGCTCGAGATTAGTCCAGGCAGTCAAGGGGAGGCCAGAGTCGATGCACAGACCTGGGCAGAATAGGAGCCACATTCCCTTTCTTAAGGCATTGTGGGTCCAGGTTCGGATGAAGAAGGGAGGGCAGCAAATTCTGGCTCAGACATATAGAGATGGGCCGTGTGAGCGGGCACTGCTCACTGTACAGGTTTTAACAGTAGCCACAAATGTCCCTGGGGCCTCACGCTGCCCTCGGTGGTGGCCAAATATTGCCTCAGTTTCAGCTAAACTTCAGGTACCAGGTGTGTTATTGTGCAGCTGTAAGATTGTGCAGGTATTAAAAAATATAAAAGGGGTCGGAATGGGGCCAGTATCTTACTCATCCTCGCTGAGGTCTTCCTCTGGGAGAGAGGCATCACCTATCTCTGTGAGGATCTTTTGTTATGGCCACGTCAAAAGGCCCAGGAGGATTCCAGCTGTCCCACGTACTGCTGGGATACTCCTGCAGACTGGACACCCTGCTTCTTCTGGGTCATACCCGAATGTTTATGCTGCGGCCTGCTCTGTCTGACCGACTAGACAAGCTGTATCACAGCCACACAAAGCTGTCATTGTGGGACCTCCTGCATGAAGACCCAGGTGGAATTCAGTTGACAAAATAAAAAAGGCAGGCAGCTGCCCCCGATCTCTAGGCGTGCCTCCTCAATAGTAGGTCCGGCAGGCCAGTCAGTGGCACAAAATTAAAATGGGCGGATTTCAAGTCCTCTCTGGTCGGCAGCACACCACTCAGCAGGGGCAGCGTCAAGGCAGCTTAAGGGAAGAGTTTGGCATAGTGATGCTGTGTATACAGAGGCAATATGTGTCAGATTGAAAGAATGCGGGGACAGAAATCCCGAGTTGGGTGACAGCAACATCTTAGTTGGTGCTCTGCCACACCCCATAGAGTTTGTTTAATGTAAAAGTCCAATTGCTTACCTGTCCTTCTTTACCTGACAGTAGGTTTGAGTGGAAAGTGTCTTTCTTGTGTGTTTTAAACTGGGATGAGGGAGTTCATTTCAGGAATTGAGAAGTTCCTTATTGTAATGTAGTCCTGTCATAGGCTGGCTCCAGCATAGTCAGAGCCACAGTCTTTACTGAGGGCCCAATTCACAAAGGGCTACTGCACTCGTGGCGGAGGCCATGCAGTCATGGTGGGAGGGACCACGCACTCGTGGCGGGACTTCCGCACAGCAATTACCCATTGCGGAGGTCCCGCCATGAGTGTGGACCCCCCACCATGAGTAGAGAGGCCCTTTGAGTATCGTGCCTCATGTGTTTTGATGTGTGGCTATGAGTGGATTTTGCTACAGAGTTATCAGACCCCAAGCCTTTAATATTTGTTGCAAGGTGGTTGTTCCAATGGCTCTTAGCAGGGCATTGAAACATTTAGGTGCCGATTCCGATCCTGTAAAACCCGGGTACGAATGGTCGTACGTAGCATTTTCTCCCTACGACTCGTACCCGGGAAATCCTCCTTACAAACCAGCAAGTACGAATCGTACAGAAATACCATTTCCGTACCATTCGTACAAAAGTACGTGCGGCGAAAAAATACCCACAATTCCGATCCGGGACATCGCGTACGTGACGTTCGGACGGAGTCAGGCAGCGTTTTACTGACCAGCAAGTACGATTCGTGCCTCCGCACGGAGCATTTTTTACGGCAGCCAAAAAGGGCTGGGAAATTGAGGACGAAGCGAAGAACGAGCACCGGTACGCGACGGACAGCCATGGACCCCATCCTACGTGTCATCCCGGGCCGCCTAGCCTACGACCTGGTGCACAGAAACCCACGCAGATGCCGCAGAAGGTCAGAACACCACCCAGGGGCAAAGGGGGGGGCAGGAAACATAACCCCCACCCAAGTTAAATTGTAAATATGTTCTGTACATACATGACCTCCTGGCTCTGGTCACTTCGGGGGGGGCATGTCCACCACTCCCTACGTACCGTCACAACGGAAGTGGACGTGGACGCGTCACCACGACAATGGTGGTACGGACCGTACCCACGCTGTGGGGGCGTGGGTACGGCCCGTACCACCATTGGAGTGGTGATGGAGGTGTACGCGCCGTACCCATGCTGTGGGGGCGTGGGTACGGCCCGTACCACCATTGGAGTGGTGATGGAGAGGTACGCGCCGTACCCACGCCCCCACAGCGTGGGTACGGCGCGTACACCTCCATCACCACAACAATGGTGGTACGGGCCGTACCCACGCTCTGAGGGCGTGGGTACGGCGCGTACACCTCCCATCACCACTCCAATGGTGGTACGGGCCGTACCCACGCCCCCACAGCGTGGGTACGGCGCGTACACCTCCATCACCACAACAATGGTGGTACGGGCCGTACCCACGCTCGCAAAGCGTGGGTACTGCCCATACACCCTATGAATGCGGGGTTAGGATCCGTCCCACCCGTACCCCTACGGCACCAGTACAGAATGGATACAAGGCGTACACACGCCACGAATGTTGGCATAGGGCCTGGTGCAGCATATAAGCAGTATATTGGTGTGTGTGTATGCACAGGACAGCAGTGTACTGCACCAAGGGGGCGGGTGGGATGGTGGGTGGGTGGGTGCAGAGGCCTCCCAGCAGTGCCCAGACATATGAGGGGTGGGTGCATATCACTCTCATTAGTGCCCAGACATATGAGGGGTGGGTGCAGAGGCCTCCCAGCAGTGCCCAGACATACGAGGGGTGGGTGCAGAGGCCTCCCAGCAGTGCCCAGACATATGAGGGGTGGGTGCATATCACTCCCAGCAGTGCCCAGACATATGAGGGGTGGGTGCATATCACTCCCAGCAGTGCCCAGACATATGAGGGGTGGGTGCAGAGGCCTCCCAGTAGTGCCCAGACATATGAGGGGTGGGTGCAGAGGCCTCCCAGTAGTGCCCAGACATATGAGGGGTGGGTGCAGAGGCCTCCCAGCAGTGGACAGACATATATGGGGTGGGTGCATATCACTCCCAGCAGTGCCCAGACATATGAGGGGTGGGTGCAGAGGCCTCCCAGTAGGGCCCAGACATATGAGGGGTGGGTGCATATCACTCCCAGCAGTGCCCAGACATATGAGGGGTAGGTGCCAATCACTCCCAGCAGTGCCCAGACATATGAGGGGTGGGTGCAGAGGCCTCCCAGCAGTGCCCAGACATATGATGGGTGGGTGCATATCACTCCCAGCAGTGCCCAGACATATGAGGGGTGGGTGCATCATTCTCAGATGTCCACAACTCGATGGGTCCATGAACGCATCCCCAATGTGCGACTATGTTGAGAGTGCCATATCAACACATCACTGACAGCAGTGTCCCACTCCCATGAGGATGGATGTAATTCCCCCACTGCATGACACACCACATGTGGGTGCGATGACAAATGACACATGCATACCCACCCCTGGCGGATGCAGCACAATACACACACTGAGATCATGTCACAAGACTGTATAGTTATGTGAAATCCACTAAACTAAGAGAGACAAAGGGAACACACACTGTCACGCACATTCCAGGACTGATAGGAATGTACAGGTGCTGGGACAGCCACCAAGTTGTTGTCTCCCATGGAAGGAATAGGGTGGACTTCCCACAGATACAATGCCCACAATTGTCAGTCAGGTGACCAAATACCCTGCAGAACAAGTAACATATGTGTGCTAGGCTGTGAGTACACACATGCATAGTGCGGAAAAGGGACCATTTCCCCATGGAGGCATGGCAACATACTCTATACACAAGTACAGTGACTACCAAGGATGGCACAGACAATGCAGCAGGACACATTGCTGAGCAGGCATGGACATAGTTGAAGGGATCCATCAGCCACCAAGGGAATGTAGACACAGGTCAGCACAACAATGGTGCAACTCCCTGCAGGGAAGATGTCAGGTGCTACAGAGGAAGGAACACTCCTTGGGACAATGTCTCAAAACACAAAGAGCATACACGACCAAAGAATCATTGCAGAGACCTTGTGATGCCACGCAGATACCAGGGTCCACCCCATGAGCAGCAGACTACTACATTTCCCAGATACCCAACACATGATCACCACCCCAACTCATGGAGCATCAGCACCAACATCAATACCTGAAAAGCAATTGTGTGCAAAGTAAAAACAAAAAGCTTTATTCAGCATGAAAACAAAAAGTAGAAAAGGACACTATTTACAAAGGCCATAGGCCAGTCCAGACACGATGTCCTGGGGGTGGGGGGGGGGGGGGGGGACACATGGCCACGTGTCTCCCCTAGCTTGCCTGCACATTAGATACCTCTGGTTGATCGACTGGGGTGGGGGCATCATGTGGGGAAGGACCAGGCACCGCAGGGACAGGAGGGGGTAGGGCAGGTGTTGGGGGTGCAGGGACCGAGGACTCCACCACAGGGGGTGGGGCAGCGCCAAAGGTGGAGGTCAGAATTGCGCTGCACACGTCCGCAAGCTCGTCCAGCGTCTCCCCTGCACCCGAAGGAACCACAGGCCCCAAGGAGGAGGGGGGGGGTCGGAGGGATGGGTTGCAGCGCTACTGGGGGAGGTGGTGGACAGGGGGGGGACTCAACTCCCCTACCCTTGGAGTGCCTTGCCCGTTTGCGCGCAGGTGAAACAGTGGGGCTGAGGCCCAGCACAGCCAAGTAGGTCTCCTTCTCAGACTGTGGGGCAGGGGAGCCGGGGGGAGTGACATTGGAGGGACTGGGGAGTGAGGCATGCGGACTACCACTGTGGCTGCGTGTCTGCCTGTGTGCCCTAGACCCAGTGGGTGTGCCTTCTTCACCCCGAGTGTGCGTGACAGGAGGTGTGCGCTTGCCCTTCCCTGTTGGTGTGCTGCCTGTGTCTGGTGTGGTGCCTGCCTGGGAAGGTGTGTGTGTGCTTGGGACAGGAATGGGAGTGGGAAGTGTGGATGGTGCAGGGGTAGGTGGGGGGACGAAGCGCTGTAGGAGACTTACTGCTGCCGGCAGTGACGAGTCCATGGACCTCAGCAACAACCGTTGGTCAGACATCGCTGATGACATGCCCTCCATGTACGACACCATCTGTGTCAGCAGTCTGGTGTGGCCATGGAGGACAGTCAGGATCGATGTCTGCCCCACCTGCAACTGCCGCTGAATGTCCACAGACTCGGCAGTGAGGGCAGCAGGGGAGACAGGGGCAGGGGGTGCGGTGCCTGGCACGAAGGAGACACGTTGTTGCCCTACACGGACAGAAGGGACCCGAGCAACTCGAAGGGCGGTGATGGGAATGGAGGGGGCGGTGACAGTTGTAGTGCTGCTGCCAGCTGTTGGAGCAGCCTCCGCCCCCTCAGGGAGTTCAGCCTCGGACCCGTCTGCGTCGTAGTCGGTGGTGGTACTACCCAGGTCCTCCGCCGCACTTCCCTCGCCCTCCGTGCCCCTTGATGCTGCCGACTCGCCAGGAGTGGTGGCACTGGTGCTGGATCCCTCCTCCACATCCGTGCAGGTGTGTCCCCCGATGATGCTGTGGGCAAGGTGAAGAGACAGGAAATAATCAGTCACCTGTGTACATCTGACACATGAGTCTAAACTAAATGGGTCACAGTGCATATCATGAAAAGCATCATGAGGAACATCTAGAATAACCAGCACATATGTAAGCCCTGCACTCCCCAGTTGGTTCACCCAACATGCCCCCTGAAATAATGAAAATCAGGACACCACAGCAAATAACTGGATATCCAATTATACAGAGAAGCTAGTGTCTGTGAACAGTGGAGCACAGGCAGACCATGACGGCATGCCACCTCCTGGTCACTGTGAACGAAATAGTATTGGTGCACCCAATTGCAAATAACAGACGCCAATGCTGAAGGAGTCCCTTCCCTAGACCTGTGAGTACTGTAGAAAAGCACAAGTAATACTAACTGATCCATTGGGAAGCACAAAATTTTACACAATTGACATATTTGGAAAGTGTGAATGTCCCACCTATGGAACAGAACACACGTGCATGAATATCAGAAGTCACACAAGGAGGTGCACACAAAACTACATTTACACAGTCATTGTATGAGCTGGCCGCCTAATGCCAAGAAGCCAATGTTAAGAAGAAATGTGGTATCAGGAAGTACATATACATGGCACCACGGTGGTCGGGATGACTTGACACCGGTAAGTTGGCATCAGCAACAACCAAGGACTAACCCAAATGCTAACACACTGTGGGAACATGGATATGTAGAATTCCCCAAAAAAATTTGGACAGAAATGTGCCCATGTTCTAATTGTGCCAGCGTGTTCCACAAAAGTGTAAAAGTGGTACTTGTGCACTCCCTTGGGAGACATCTGCCATGCAGGCACATCATTGTCCTTCACAAAAATCAAAGTGAAGCATATAAACTATTGGGACATGTGGACAAGTGTAGTGAGTGCCAGGGCACATGACTTCTTGAATAACAACTTAAAACATGCCACCTGTCACATGGCCATCCGTACCATGATGACACAGTTGGCAACACATCTGACACACTACCTGTCATGTGGAGTGGCACACATGTCCAGACACAGGACAATGCATTAGCAAAAAATGGCCCTGAAATTGTGTTGGAATAAGGAGCACCTGCACTGAGGAGACACCCTGATGTGAACGAAGAATGTCCACATAGATGTCAGCACACACAGACCATTCCACATAGCATCTGGAGTACACACCTGTGCCAATAATGGATGAGCAGGAAACATGTTTTTTACTTGTGACACATGCTGCAAAGCACAAACATGACACCCTGCACAACATGCCTGGGTCACTGCACGTTGAGTGCCTGTCCAGACAATCATCACACACTGGTCAGACCTGGCAAGGAGACATAAGGTTTGGACATGCAGTCCTTGCCCGCAAAAACACCCCATACCTGAGACAATGTGATTGAGACAGTTCAAGAAGTGACACCTCTCAATCTGGGTTTAATAAAAAGTGCATCAGGAAATCCTAAATGTACTCCACATCACCTCGTGAGGCTGCCAACACATATTTGTGACAAAAAACCTCAACAGATTGTTGTACATAGACACACAGGCACTGGCCAGTGTGAGGATGCAGAAGCAAAATGGGGTCAGCCTGTACAATGGGCACATGTAGCACACTTTAGATAAATACAAATGAGGCCAGGGAACAATGCCACAGAGGCAAAACTATGCTGAACACATTGAGAATGGGCACAGTGTTGGATGACACACATTATACCGAGGCAAGGGTGTCATAGGGTACTGTAGTGGGCACACTGGTCCATGGTCCTGGAATTATCTGACTGTAACATGAGCTGCCGTCCCGGCACTATGCATATCTCCCACTCATGCACATCATGTCTGAGGCCACAACATCGGTCATGCATGCTGAAAGTCTGTCCATTTGAACACTCACACTCCTATGTTGAGACTCAGCATCAGTGCCAACTGATATGGACCCCCATATGACTGGACAGGACAGGACAGGGCACAGGCAAGGAAACAACACATGTCTCCGACCCCACCCCCACATGATGCAGACAGCAATGTGCACTTGGATTAACTGCCAGCCTACATGACCATGTGCAATAGTGATTACACACAGACCAGGGAACACATGTCAAGGAGGGGAAAGGAGGAAGAACAGCAGCGGATGACTTTGGGGAACAGAAAATGCAATGCACATATTAACCCTGGCAGTGTAGCCATGCGACTGAGCACTTCCTAAAGCTGGTGACACACAACAAACACACATGTACCTACCCCCTTGCTGCTGCTGCTTCGCCTGTAACCGCCTATCCATGTCAGGGAAGACCACCGCCAGGACACGCTTCATTTGGTGGGTCAGGCGCCCGCGGTTCTTGCCTTCTGGTGAGTCACCCAGCAGGACCCGGGCGATCCTCCTGGTCCAGCACCGGATGTCCTGCCAGCGTTTCCTCACCTGTGCCAGGCGCCGACTGCGACCTTCCACGGAGATCACGGCCCTGACGGCCCACTTCCATATCTTCCCCTTCTCGTAGGCGGTTACCTGTGAGGATGCCAAACTGAGAATAGATCACTACACCTGCTCCATGTCACAGAGACACACATTAGAACATATTTGATTTGTTGAACAGGGCATAGTATGCTGCAAAATAATAGCACCTTTGTCATAGGGACATTGGCCTCTGTGTAAGGCCCAACGCACTACATGGCATTGGAAGTACACAGGTGGCATGAGGGGTGCGACACACTCCCTGATCATGGCACACACTGTACATCACAAGCAACACAAAGCTCATGGCCAGCACCTCCAAGCAGTCACATGCCCCAGGCCACTGACCCAACATCAGCAGACTACACAGACACACACAGGCACAGATCATTCACCTGCCAGTGGCAACAGCAGATACAAACCTCACTCTGCACATGTGCCACTTGCCTGGGGGGGTGTCACAGGTGTGGGGCTAGCCCAGCAAGTCAGACACACAGCAAGGATCACTTCTCACATCAGATGAGTAGAGCTGTTGCCTCCTCCATGCAGCTGTGGTGCAACACTCCACATAGACACTCACCCACATGACAAGGAACATTTACACACATCAATGTCCAGATCATTTGGACACTCTCACCACAGCTCAACTCAACTCACACACATCTGTGGGTACAGTCACCTGTCACACGGGGGGAACACTGAATCACCTCAGGACTATAGAACAAGAAGGGCCAAGAGGATTAGCTATGCTGAATGTGCCATGCAGCATGCAGTGAATGTCACAGTAAGCACAATGCAAGTGAGGAGTGCTCACATGAACCACATCATGCTCTGCATGACAGACATGAGCCATATGAGCCTACGCCAACACTACCATAGTGCTACGGGCCGTACCTGCGTGAGTACGGCCCGTAGCACTATGGCGTACGCCTACGCCAACACTACCATAGTGCTACAGGCCGTACACGCGGGTACGGCCCGTATCTCTATGGCGTACGCCTACGGCAACACTACCATAGGGATAGGACCAGTGTGTACACGTACGTGTGTACGGTCTCAATCACTCGCCTGGTCTGCCCATGGGCGTTGTTGTAACGGTGATCTGCAGCTGTTCTCGGTCCATTTGGCGATGGATTGGTCTTATTGTGTCACATGTCCATTGTGAGAGTGGGTAAATCCGTTGCCTGCCCCGGGGGGGTGTGCTTGTGTGAGGGGGGTGTGTGACCGGGCCTGCTGTTGCGTGTAGTGTGATTTGTCATTGGGTCTCCCAGGTGATGTGTCTGTCCCCTCATGGTGCATGCTGGCATGACTGTGAGTTTGAGTGCCTGTGCTAGATATCTGAGCTTGTGTAGTTGGTGTTTGAGTGTACAGTGGTCACAGGAGGGCCTTGTGCTGCATACAGCAGGGCCAAGTGTCAGCTACCTTGTCAGTACTTTGCCAGTCCCTGTGTATTGGGCATGGTGCATGGGTATGTACCTAGGCCATATGGGCTGAGGGCATTGGTGTCTGCTTCTGAGTTGCACAATGTGTTGTGTGAGCCCCACCCTCCCAGCATCCCGGACATCCAGTCTTGGGTTTGTGGTTGGTGTGGCCTGGGACATGGCATTGCCTTTATTTGTGAATGGGGCATGGAGACGTTAGTGGCATGAGCGTGGTTTTTGTGTGTGGTTGTGTGCGGTGAGGGCTTGGGGGAAGTTGCGTGCATTTTGTGTATTTGTGGTGTGGATGGCATTCCCCCCATGTTACGTGAGTTGTTTGTGTACTCACCAGGCTCTGCGACTCCTTCGACTCCGTGTACTCCCACCGGCGGAAGCATGGCCATCAACTTCTCCTCCCAGGGATGGTAATGTACGGGTCTACGGGGCAGCCCGCCTCCAGTGATGTTACTCTGGGCGTATTCCTCGTTCATTTTCCTCTTGACTGCCCTGCGCAGATCGTACCACCTGGCTTGGCATTCATGCCTGGTCCTTCGGATGGGCGCAACAGCATTCACCTTATCGACAATCCTCTGCCACAGGCTTGTTTTTTGGGCTATGCTGGTCTGTCTGACCAATGTTCCAAACTGCTGTGGCTCGATGATGACTTTGTTGACGAGGAGGTCCAGCTCCGCCCTTGTGAACTTTGTATTCTTGTCTATGGGCATGGTGTGGGGTGTGGGGTGTGGGTGTGGATGGTTGTGGGTGTATGGGTGTGAATGTGACGGTGTGTGTATGAACGTGAAGAGGGGGTGTTTGTGAATGAGGTTGTGTGAAGGTGTGTAAGTGAAGGTGTAGTTAAGGTGTAAGTAAGGTGCAGTTGTTTGTCTGTGGGGTCTGTCAGCAGTGGGTCTGTTGCAAAGGCTCATGGGTTGTGTGTGTGGGCCCTTTTTATTGGTCCATTTGTGGGTGTGGCTGGGTTTGAATTTGTGGTGGGTGTGTTATAAGAGGTGGTTGTGATTTAGGGCCTCTGTTTGCCTGTTTGGATGTGCCAGGTCAGTCATGGAGATGTATTTTGTCATGTTGACGTGTTTTGTGGTGTTGTGCAAGTCGAATTGACCCTCCTTGTGCTGTTTTACAGTGTCCTGGTTCTGTACGAGTATTTTTTGCGTAGGTAAGGTCCGTACATGCGCGATGCTGGGTGAGGGTGCTGGGGTACGGTGTTGGGGTACGGTGCGTACAGGTACGGGGCTGGGGTACAAGCCTGGGGTGCGTCGCGTACAGGTGGGGGGCTGTGCTACGGTGTTGGGGTACGGTGCGTACAGGTGCGGGGATGTGCTAGGGTGTTGGGGTACGGTGCGTACCGGTGCGGGGCTGTGCTACGGTGTTGGGGTACGGTGCGTACAGGTGCGGGGATGTGCTAGGGTGTTGGGGTACGGTGCGTACAGGTGCGGGGCTGTGCTACGGTGTTGAGGTACGGTGCGTACAGGTGCGGGGCTGTGCTACGGTGCGTACTGGTGCGGGGATGTGCTACGGTGTTGGGGTACGGTGTGTACAGGTACGGGGCTGGGCTACGGTGTTGGGGTACGGTGCGTACAGGTACAGGGCTGGGCTACGGTGTTGGGGTATGGTGCGTACAGGTATGGGGCTGAGAGGCGGGCCTGGGGTGCGGCGCGTAGAGGTGGGGGGCTGGGGTACGGTCCTGGGGTACGGGGCATACAGGTTCGGGGCTGGGAGACGGGCCTGGGGTGCGGCGCGTACAGGTGGGGGGCTGGGGTATGGTCCTGGGGTACGGGGCGTACAGGTGCGGGGCTGGGAGACGGGCCTGGGGTGCGGCGCAAACAGGTGCGGGGCTGTGCTACGGTGTTGGGGTACGGTGCGGAGGGGGGGGGTATGGTGCTGACATACGGGGGTACGGTGCTGACATGTGCGGGGTGAGGGGGGCTGTACGACTCGTATCCGGGCACAAGTTTAGCCGTGTACATGTGTGCTACAGCGTTCGCTCCGTACGGTGCCTTTTTCATGCGGTTGTGTATTCGGACAGGCGGTACGGATCGTACTTGCGCGCTCGGACTTCTGTTTTACGATTTGCACGTAAAAATGTCCGGCTCCCTATCGGACACTTTTCCCGACGCTTTTCGGAGGTAAAAATTTACGGCTCCCTCTCGGACCATTTTCCCGACGCAATTCGTATGTATTTTTCACGTATGACTCGTACTATGCAGTTTGTACGGTACTTGTACGATTCGTACGTGAAAATATAGGATACCAGTCGTACGCAAATTATTTTACCCGGATCGGAATCGCCACCTTAGTGCGGAATTTATATGTTGGCAGAAAGAGTACTCTGTCGCAACGACAGCGGAGTTCCCTTGCTGCCAACATAAAGGCCCACCCGATTTAAATGCGGGCAGACATTTGGTATAATGACAACAGAGACTACTCTGTTTCTGCTGTGATTAAACCCCCTGATGGAGTAGGGGCTGTAGGAGATTGCCTTGTATGTCCACCCACCTAATTGTGATGGCCGGACATAGAGGTCAGTTTTCACTGCTTGTTACCACCAGAACAACCCTGGCAGTTAAGCAGCAGTGAAATCTGAAAAACACACCCCACGCTATAGGAGATAGCTCCCATGTCGAGGTTGCTTGCTTTTTTTTCTTTTAAAAAATAAAATCCTGCTTTAGGGCTTTGTTTTTTATTATAAAAAACAAACGTGAAAATTTGACGAACAGCTCTGTCATGTTGACAGAGCCGTCCATGAAACCTTCAGTGCATTTGCAGGAACCACTGCGAGGGCAGCTTCCTGGAAATGCTAGATGAACGCTGGCCCGACAGACATATTTAAATACGGCGGGGCAAGTACCCTTGGCATGGCAATCGTGAATGTACTCCACAATCCCGATAGATAATACTCTGTCCGCCAATATAAACCAAGCCATAGTCTTAACTTTGTATTAAGTTAAGGTTGCGGCTAGATGTCTTGAAAGCTTACAACAGGGTGGACAGACCGGTCCATATCAAACATGCATCTTGTGTTTGTGGTTAGGATATTATGATATACTGGCTGCAGTGTTTGGTCAATACTGAACTTTTGTTTGAGTGGAGGAGGGTTTGTATGTTTTGTGCTTGACCGTTTTGAGGCATGCTAGTTGAGTCATTGTGTTCATGTTAAATGAGTGGCATATGTAACTTTGCAGGTCTAATGTGGTATGTGATGATTTTTATGTTAATGCGGTTTGTCTTGTTTAGTCTGCATTGTAGATTTGCACATGTAATGCAGTTATTAGAGGTTATCTGTCCACTGAAGTTTCCATGTAGCTAGTTTTCATATGTTTTGTTGCTGTATCCAGTGGTTCCTTGCAGGTGGCAGAAGTGCTATACTTTGTGGAGTTTGTAGGAAGGGATCAATGTGGCATGCTGCCTTGCAGTGTCATTGTTTTAGTCTTATAATTTGTTTTTCTGTAAACTTTATTTTTCAGTTTTTGTATCATTTTACTGTAAATAAACAAACTTGAACAATCCCATCACGGTGTCCGAGGACAGCATACTTCCATTCCTACATGTTTGTCTCTTAAAGCAGCATGCAGGCCTTGTATTTACAAATGTACGAGCAAACCAGGATATAATGTCCATAGAGTCCCCACCCTATTCACTTATTAGCCACCTTCTACATCATCCCGTATGTCAGCAGTTATTAACCAGTTCAGTAAAAAGAATTCTCTCACGTTATCTTCATAGCGCAGACCACTATGCCTCTGCCTCTCAGGAGCTTCCATTTTAACATAGGCATCTTCTAGGGCATCATCTATAGTGTTGATCATGTCTGCCCAATTTGCAAATCAACCCCTGCGTACCCATACTGTCTAACCTTTTCTTTCGTATTTCCTCTTCAGTCATCCACTCTTTGAGAAATTTTTCACAGCTACCTCCTTGCCACACCCTAGGGGACATCAATTCAATGGCTATTCAGCGTTTTGCATGCATTTAATTTACGCTGCATCTTTATTTTCTTGAGGCTGAGGATAAGACCTAACAGTGTTTCACTGTTGTCTTTAATAGTATGACAGTCATTCGTCTAAGGTGGGGGACCACCTCACATAAATAATCTACTACCACCTGACAGTTCCATACTATATGTGCAAAGCCTGCTCCAGTATCTCCACATTTTTGATAGTTTGACAGCCTATCAGGATAGATATTTTGCATTCTAGTAGCTGTAAGGTATGTGCGATAGAGAAATTCTAAGCCTTGTTAGTCTTTCTTATCCTCTCTAGTTGTTATGTTACAATTTTGGGTTCATAGTGGGTGATTCAGAGAGAGACCTGAGCAAAGTTACTGTTGAGATTTTATCTCCTTGTTTGGCCTTTGAATGTGTGAGGGTTGTGGTAATAAATTAATTTTCATACTCTTGAGTGTCTAATTATGCTATATTTACGGTTAAAAGGTATTTACAGTGGTTACTCAAATTTAGTTTGCTTCAGTCCTTCCCCTCCAGAGGATGAAAACCCACCTGCCCTGTCTGACTTTACCCATCAGTATGGGTATCTGGTTGGAGAAGAATAGTCTGTGGAAACGAAGTAAATGAGGGTATCAGTGAGTAACTGCGAGTCTCCCCTTTAAAGGTGTTTTTAGCGTTGTTAATTGAATGTCCTGGTATGCTATCCTGCTGCCAGGACATACCACAAGTCTTAAGGAATGTGATTGTGATCTACAGGCACAATGTTCAATGCTGCGAGTAGCAATGTGGTGATGAGAATGAACCTAGATACTGAATGAGTATTCCATAGGCCAGTATTCATTCTCCTTTGACTTGTGTTTGTTTGGATTTCAGCTAGTACAACGAGAGGCTGTGGTGTGTCACTTGGACTTGGAAGACGCTGAGAGGAAGGAATGGCTGGTGAGCAGCTCTGACGACCTACCTGATGAATTCTTTGAAGTCACTGTGGATGATGTGCGAAAGCGACTGGCACAGCTCAAAAGTGAACGGTGAGAATTCATCTACTACACCCCTGATCAGAGTGCACTTCCGATTCTGCCCTACTCTTCACAGCCAATAATGACCGCTTTTCTCAGCACCCGCGCTGCTATTTTGCCATCACAGAAACCAGTCTTTGCTATGCACTCCTGGTACCACTCGTTTGTTATAGGCCCTTTCCTGCCTCCTGCTTCCAATACTTCTCCATTATAATATGGACCTGTTCTGTTTTACACCTTCAGTACCCTCTCCAGCTTTAGTACATCAACTGCCTTTCTGCATTTATATAGTGCGGCTACTCACCCATAAGGGTCTCAAGGCGCTTTGGTACCTCACAGCTGTTGCAGGCATTCCACCAGCCTCTTCCCCCTCAGATGACTCTTTTTTATTTTTGGACATTTTATGTAAGTATGAACAAGACCACAGGGAGTATCAGAGCACTAGTTTATAATACAGTAAATGCATGCGATAACTATGGAAAGGATGCCACGGGTATTGCAGGATAATCTGTGAGCTTGCAGTATCACTGAATCACAAACTCCAAGAAAAGTGAATGAGAAACAAAAAGGTATAACATATAGTCAACAAAGTTGTATTCTACGAAACAAGCAGTTCTTTGGTCTTGGAGGTATTCACTCACCTAAAAAATGTATTTTAAAAGAGACAGGCAATACATCGAAGTAGAGGAAGAGGGTCGTTGCATATTATAGTATTTATCAATCAGGTCAGGTTTCAGTAGTCACTTAAATAAATTGAAGGGATTAAGCAATCTAATGCACACTTATTAGGATTTTCATATCTTAGATGTCTACCCTAATAACTTTTATCTAGTGAATTTGTTTTTAACCCATCTGGAAGCCCTGGAGATGTTAAGTTTTTATGGTTTATTTTGATTCCACCTTTTATTTAGCCAGTTTTATAAATGCATCTTTTCTTCACTTGTAAGCATTTTAAGTAGATGAGGAGTGTGTGAATTGGTCATGTTTTGTGAGACTTTAATGCAAAATTTGGCTGCAGCATGCAGGATATCCTTTAGAGATGAAGGTTCTTCCGTGGAAGTCCAAGGAGAAGGTCATTGCCATAGTCAATGCAAGAAAAGACACAGAATTGCAGTGCACATTATAAAATCAATAAGAGGTAGGAAGGTTTTGCAGTTACTGAGTATATTGAGATGGAAAATGCCCCTTCAGCTAGATTCTAAATTTGGCTCCAAGGTTAAGTCTTCTGTCTAATATGATTTCTGTGGATTTGGCGGATTCAAAGTTTTGAGGGTGAAAGCCTGCAAATCAGATCACATGCTGTTTTTGTTTAGATAAAAGTCAAGTTTTGGTTAAAAGATATTCAAATTTGTTTAAGTTCATTTCTTTTTAAGGGACCACTTTTTAGCCATTCTCGAATCTTGATTTATTTAACCATATTTTGTGATCAGAGTTGGTGGAGACACAACGGTATTACTGGATATCATCTGCATATAGATAATCCCAAATCCCTAGCTTAGTAATGACCCAGGGGAGTTCAACATAAATAATGAAGAGTAAGGTTGCCAATGGGAAGCCCTGAAGCACATCACAGGTAACTGGAGTTGGTACAGAGAGAAACTCCACCAATTTTGCACATTGATGCCTGTTTGCAAGATCGGATTCACATCATTGTAATAGCATGCTTTTTATTCTGTCTCGTTCTTTGAGCAAGTATTATTGGAATTTATGGTGCATAGTACCAAAGTCTGAGGATGGGCCTAAAATAATTAAGCCTTTGAGGCATATCCTACTACATCAAATCCACCCTTGATGTTTTGGTGCTGTGTCCTGAGCGGGAATCTAATTGAAAATCACGAGTGAGGTTGTTTACTTCCGGATAATCGTTTTCCATGATTTTAGTGAGAAATGGTATACTGTGATAGAACAAAATTGTTTTTTTTTAACAGAGGTTAAGACGTCTAATTTTTTGTAGATAAGGAACAGGACAGTGTTCTAATGATGACTTGATAATTTCAAGGAACTTTGGTGTCAAAGTTTGATATATTTGTTTTGGTCAGGTATTGTGGTATTGGGTCAGTTGCATAGAGGGAGGGTTTCATATTATTTACAGTGTCTTTGAGAGAATCCTTCTTAACCTTTTTAAAACTAGACCTTGAAGTATTCATTTTCTTAGTGAAATGGTTATGTTAGAGGTATCCAAGGTGTAGGAGCAGAAATCCTGCCTAATTAAGGTAATTGTTCTCACAGGCCTGCCTCTTTCTGGGCCTTTCCTTTCTGCACTTCTCTGCTCTCAAAGTCCCCTCTCCTGTCTTGACTCTTTGTCTATCTCTCTCACCTCCAACCCAATAATTCTACTAGTCAACCTCTTACGCTTGTATTTCTTTCTTGCACTTGGAACACTTCCCATCTATCCTTTGCTTCAATGCTGATGTCTTGTTTTTTTCTTATCCAGTCAGAGGTTGACAGAGATGCCACTGATGACATCCGCTTTGCGGGAAGCTCAAAAGATGGAGAAGCTGGAACGCTATCCCAAGGTAATTGTTTTCTAGAATGTAATGATATGCAAGAGGTATGAAAAGCATGCTGTAAGAATTGTACTTTCTTTATTAATTCCTTTTTGTTATCACATATATAAATTCCAGTACAGGGGTGTTCTAGAGCAGTGAAGACAGAAGATCCAGGTCTGTGTGTTGGAATAAGAAGTTCCTCGGGTCATGTAATGCACACATACTCGTTATCTGAAGGATCGTTCTAGAACTACAAACCCACGTCACTATTGAGAGATGTATCTCTGGCAGGATGGCAGTCCAGATGCACCAGCAGATACCCATAGGGAATATGGAGAGTGAAATAATCCACTCTGCAGGAAAATGTGTTTGAAGTGAGGAACGTTTTTCAGACTAATACTTCAATAACAAAGTGCAGATCCGGATGGCCAGCTAATGCATTGCCTTGAAAAAGGGAGGTGACACAATACTTCAAAGGAGGCACAGAAAATAGGGCTGTGAGGCTCAGAAAGAGGAATCCTATTTATGGCATAGCATTTGCCAGGAGTGGAAAACGATGTTCCAGACTTTTTGAGCCAATGATACTAAAATCTCATGAAGGGAAAATGATCACCAACATGCTCATTAGTGTTCTCATGGAAAGAGTGTGTCCTGTAATTGATTTGTTCAGTAGAAGATAGAATTAAACATGCAATGATTACATATCCAAGTACCAGAGAAAAGGGCGCACAGAGGAATTGCTTTATCATCTGATTTGGGATATGCACTCACTATTTTTTTTTTATTTTTTTTAAACTATTTTCCATTTTCTTCTTACAAAGGAAATATATATGTTCGTACATCATTTCGTGGTCATAGATTGTCACATCATTCCAAGATAGCGTCTTATTCTTTACACAAATATATTCAACCAGTTACCAAGTGAAAAGGATCAATTGCGATACTAACCGTACATCATGTAAGGGTCCCTCTGAATCTGCCTCCCCCACATTTATAATAACAAAAATCAACAAAAGCACTCCTCTTCCCAGAAATCAACATGCATCACAGCGAGATTCACTGACTTTTATACCTAAGAAACCTGACAAATGAGGATCCAGGGTCACCCCACTCCCTCAGGAGTTATGCCATGCTCTAGTTGGGTTTCAGATTCCTGTCGAAGTTCCTCGACATATGACTTGTAGGGTCCCCAGATGTCTTTGGGGCGAGATGTACTGGGCATCAGACTTGCATAGAGCTCACTGTTTACATTGCAATAGGCGAGACTGTGTAACCAACCTTGAACAGTTGGGGCAGTTTCCCCCCTCCCCCCTAGTGTAGAGCCACTTCTCTCTTTGCTAATAAAATACCCAGTGACGCAAACCTGCGGGTTTTCTTGGGGAAGGTGAGCGTATGTCCTAATTGGGCAACTTCCGGGATTGGGGTAAGGGGAATGTGCAACATCTGACCCAACGTGTGGTGGACCTGTTGCCAATAATTTTGTAGGTTGGGGCATGTCCAGGAGAGGTGAGCAAAGTCCGCGTGTGGTGCGAAGCATTTGTAACAGTTATGTGGCCTGGCTGGGTCTATTTTGTGAGACAAGGCTGGGATGAAATAAATGCGACACAAGAATTTAAAATGTAGCAGTTTGTGTCTGCTGTTCAGGGAGACGTCTTGCGTAACTGAACAGCAGTAAGCCCATTGTTCATCAGTGATCGTGGTTCCCAGGTATTTTTCCCATGAGCTACGAATTTTGCCGTCCCGTACAGACTTCAGTAAGGCACATGCCTTGTAAAGCTTGGAGATCAGGTGCAAGCTGTTCGCGTTGTCTATGACCAGTGTTAGAGGGGGAAATGAGGCTGGTTTGAGTGGGAACGTCGGGAAAGTGGCTCGTAGTGCGTATCCATGAAGCTACTAGGATTAAAGCGTGCATCTTCTGTGGGGGAGAAAATGTGGCCGTCTGGATAAAGGTCACCCAGTCTTGCTAGTTCAAATTGCGTCCGAGTGAGCTGCACCAGCCTTTCACGTGTAATGGGGATTAAACGCGGGTTTACGGCTTGGAGGGCGGAGGAATATAATCTCTCTGTACCAGTGATCCGGCATAATTTATGCCCGGCCCAGCTCGTGGTGGAGACTGTTTGAATGTCGAGTGGGTCTCTGGGGAATCCCGTGGGGATGATAGTCGAGAGGCGCTCTGGCAGTACAAGGTCCGCCTTAGACTTCTGATAGGGAATCCGGGCATCAGGGTGATACCAGGTGTAGGCATAGCTTCTTTGTGCTACCCGGTAGTAAAGCTGAAAGTCTGGTACATTACAACTCCCTCTTACATATGGTAACGTAAGGACAGCCCAGCGGACCCATGCTTGCCCACCGCCCCATACCAAGCGACTCAGGAGGGAATTAAGTGTGCTAAAAAAATGATTGGTGAGCGGGATCGGTATGTTATTGAAAAAATATAGAAATTTGGGGAGGACTATCATTTTTATTATGGCCTCACGTCCAGCCAATGACAAGGGGAGTTTCAGCCATTTCTCTATTTGAGTGGTTAGTGTGCCTACTGCCCGCCCGTAGTTGAGGCTCATTATTTGGGCTGTGTCCAGGTGCACGTGAATGCCTAAGTATTTCACTGATTTGGTGCACCATTCTAGGGGAAACTCCAGGTCCCATGGCTTCGTACTGCTGGTCAATGGAAATATGACTGATTTGTGCCAGTTTATGCCCAAGCTGGAAAAATAGCCAAATGTTAAATTGCAGCCCCCTGTATAAATGTCTCTCTTGGAAGTGCCTTATGAGGAGGTCCATGGCCAGAAAAAACAATAGTGGGCAGCCTTGTCTAGTACTGCGTGTAAGCTGAAAAGGAGTGGAGAGTGTGCCATTTAATCGCAGACGGGCAGTCGGTTTAGTGTACATGAGGGCTGTAGTGGCGATGAAGCCCATGGGCATTCCCATGCGGCGCATGATGGAGAGAAAAAAGGGCCATTCTAATGAGTCAAAAGCTTTTTCCGTGTCCAGTAGGATGGCAGCTCCGGGCATGTCCGGGTCAATCCTATGAATGACCGAGAACATCGTGTGGGGATTAAGGGAGGTGGAGCGATGGGGCACAAAGCCGATTGAGACGGGGAGATTATAAATTTAATTAGTTGGGACAATCTATTTGAGATGACCTTTGCCAGTATTTTATAATCCAAGTTTAGGAGGGACAGCGGGCGATAGGAGCCACATTGCGAAGGGTCTTTGCCTGGTTTAGGAAGAAGAATTATGACTGCTTTGCGCAGGGTGGGGGTAGAGTCTCTTTTTCTAAAGCTTCAGCATAGAATTCAATAGGTTTAGGGGCCAGTATGTCTTTAAATGTTTTGTAAAACACCCCCGTGAATCCGTCTAGCCCAGGCGCTGAGGAGCCCCGATTGGTGTCTATGGCAAGAAGCAAATCTGCGACTGAGATGAGTTCAGCTAGGAAGTCCTGCATGTGTTTTTCCAGATAGACTAATGCAATTTCGTCGAGATAGCTCTCCTGTGCCTTGTTATTGTCTCCTAGGGTAGATGCGTATAACTTGGAGAGGAACTCCATGAAGCCACTCTGAATGTCTTTAGTGGAGTAGTGAGTATGAGAGTCAGATGCCTGCAGTTCAGTAATGTAGGTTTTGTGATAGGGTGGTCTCAGTAACTGAGCCAGGACCTACCCAGGCCGTTCACCCTCTCCGTAGCGTGTAGCTGTCTGGTATTTCCCTAAGAATAGAATTTCTCTGTCTGCTGTGTCTCATTATTCCTCCAGTAGTACCAATCGTCTGTTCTCATATGTGGATGTTGCCTGATGTGTAGATGTCTCATCTAATGCCTTTAGGTCTCGCTCAAGCTGTGCTAGCTTGTTACGTAAGTCTTTTAATACTCCGGCGTGTTTGGCAATGCATGTGCCTCTAAGAACCGCTTTAAATCCCTCCCACAGTACAGTCCATGAATCTACCGAGCCAGTGTTTATCGCGAAATAGTCCTCAATAGCCTCGTGTATTTCAGCCCTGAAGACTTCATCCTGTAAGGCACGGTTGGGAAACCGCCATTGTCGCTTGAAACCCTCCGGGCGGGGGATCCGTGAGAGCAACTTAACTGGAGAGTGATCCGAATAAGTCCTAAGGAGCGTCTCGACCAAAGAGCACCAGCCAAAAATATCGGGTGAGATAAGCCAAAAATCGATCCTCGTCCACGTGTTGTGTTGGCCTGAATAGTGTGTGTATTCTGTAGTGGTGGGATTGCGTTTCCGCCAAATGTCCAGCAGGGTGTACCGGTCACAGAGCTCCTGGAGAGCCCGGTGGGCCTGGGGTTTAGAATCGTGTGCCACCGGGGTACTATCCGCTAGGGGGTCGGGGAGTAGGTTGAAGTCGCCGACCATGAGCAGAGTCAACAGATCTAGCTTACCCAATGCATCGACGCAGTGTGAAAAAAATCTGGATTATCCGTGTTAGGGGCATATATGCATACTAGTGTAACTTTCCTACCAAAGATAGACCCCGACACTGCCAGATATTGTCCCTCGCAACCTTGGAGAGTGGAACTGTGGCAGAATGGGACCCTGTTGTGTATTAAAATGGCTTTTCCCCTGGCGTAGTTGCTGTAGTTTGCGAAATATCTATGTGGGCCCCAGCTAGCCCCGAAAGGTGCCCTGTCTGACTTGGGGAGATGCGTCTCCTGCAAGTAAGCAATGTCCACCTTGTGTCTCAATAGATAATGGACGACCTGTCTACGCTTTCAAGTATTATTCAAGCCCCTCACATTCCATGAGAGTAGGGTGAGGGACGATGGACCCTCCACATTACCAAACTTTGCCATCTGGTTGACGTAACATTTCTAACTTAGCAGACAATCTACCATGATCAGCAATGCTCGATCTAGAATGATTGAGATGTACAACGAACAATTGACTTATGAAAAAAATTATCCACCCTCAACCCAGCCATACCCCATCCGGGGCAGGGCCACATCCCAAATAAGAGTGAACGTGAAGTACCAAATTGTTTTACGTTGAATTGACGTTCCAAAAAAAACAGTACCCCAAAGTGAACAAAACCATGCACAAAGGATACACCATGGGGGGCAGCAACGCCCCGGCATGTCTCCAGCTAACTGCAATATCAGTGTAGAGTTACTAGCGTGTTCCTGCAAATTTAAACTTTAATGCCTGAAATTTGGAGTGTCCCGCTCATTCCGTGCCAGCACTGGAAAACAGTTCTGCACTCGCATCTGACCCCTTTCTGGCCAAGGGGTTATTCTTTTTTTTGTAGATTCGACAGAATTCCTGCGCCTCCGTAGGGTTATCGAAGATGCAGGCCCTGCCATCCACATCCACTTTCAACCTAGCTGGGTAACGCATAGCATAACGCAGACCCAAGTTTCTCAGAGCGGCTTTGACGCCATTGAATTTTCGACTCCTGAACCATGGTGGTGAAATCTGGAAAAAATGACAGTTTGGAGCCTTGCCAGTCCACGTCTCCTTTTTCCCTCGCCAGCTGAAGAATGGTGTCTATGTCTCGGAAGTTCATGATACTTGCTACAATGGGTCTAGGAGGGAGACCGGGGTTGGGACAACGACCCAGTGATCTGTGCGCTCTCTCTATCAAAAAGCCCGGAGTGGGGGCGTGGTTTGGACGCCGAAGGAGATGGCGGCTCGGTGATTCTCTCTGCCCGTGCGATACACGAATGAGGGCAGAGGAACGGGCCTCACCGCTCTTCTCCAGCAACGGAGGGCGGAAGATGTGAGCGGAAGGTGAGGAGGCCTGAGAGGAGAAATTTGGAGCCGTTTTGCTGCTGGGAAGTGGCCCGGCCACGACCTTAAGCGATCCGATCGATGCCTGTGAGGACTTCGGCAGACTACGGGACCGCGTGACCGGAGAGGTGTCGGCGGCTGGGCGGTCGCCGAAGTGGAGCGAGATCAAGTGTGAAGGCTATTGGATCTCAGCCGTTGTAGGTGCTGGAGCGCACTTATGGTGATATGGAGGAGCTGCGCAGCGCGATAAACAGTCGTTGATGTATGTCGCATTGACAAAATGGCGGATACCGCGACATGAAAGGAGAACCCTCGTGCTTCTGTTGTAGAGTCTATGGGGCGCTTGAGTATTTCGAGTTATCTGCATTCTGCGAGGGATGTGTGCCTACCCTGAAGATGTGGGCTGTGGAGTTGTGAGACCGATTCTACTACCTTCAGTACGGCCTGTGTACAAATGATTACGGCGTGTATGTCATTGTGGCGGAGCGCATGGAATAAACGGCTCCCTCCAGGGTGGAGCTAGGCCTACTGGGTGAATCCGGAGCTCTACTTCTTGTCCGCGACTGGGTTGCTCTGAGCCTGCATGACTTCCTGGCCACTGGGTGATCTCGCCTGCGATCTTTTGCCTGGCACCATGGTTTCGATACGTGGTGGTGCGGCCATTTCCTGTCCATCTACACTGGTCTCCATGTCGTGATCAGCGCCATGTTCTGAGTTCCTCCAATCACATTGCTAGAAGAAGGGAAGACGCCATTTCGGACGGCAGAGTGAACGCCTATCAAGAGTCACTCCACTGGAGCAGGTTGATGTAATTTGAAACTTTCTATCTGGCAGAGGTGTCTTTTCGGTGGTCTACCATGGCGGATAGCAAAGAATCGATGAAGAGCACGAAGAGGCTCAAATCTGACCAATCAAATCCTAGTTCACCCAGCAAAGGGGCGAAAGGTAATCCCGATTCGACGGATCTGATTCTCAATAAGCTGGAGGAAGTTAGGGAACTGGCTAAGGCTACTAAAGATGAGGTGGCGGCTATCAGGCAGGATAATCGTGAAACCAATGCAAAATTGGTGGAGGCAGAGTCGAGGATCAGCAGGCTTGAGGATCTCGAAGTAAAGTCGTGTGCAGCCATCACCCGCTTGTGCATTTCATCGGATCTCACTATGCGGAAACTGGCGGAGTTGGAGGACAGGAACAGACGGGGGAACCTACGCATTTTTGGCCTTCCGGAGGGGTCGGAGGATCAGCATGCTAGTTGCGGAGCTTTCCTGGAGTCTTGGTTCTCCCAGGCTACTAATCTGTCCTTCCACCATCCACTGGAGTTCGATAGGGCTCATAGAGTACCAGGCCAGATAAATAAAAACCAGAAAGGGCCCAGAGCAATTGTGTGCAAGCCATTACGTTATCAACACGTGGAACAGATTCTTGGTTTCATGAGGAAAAACAATCATATCTTATGGAAATCAGCCAAGGTGTACATTTCGCAGGACTACAGTAAAGAGACGGTGGAGCTTAGGAAGGCGTTCTTGGCGCTGCGACCAATGCTAAAGAAAAGGGGCTTTCAATATGGGTTCGCTGGCCCTGCAAAGTACCGTGTTTTGATCCAAGGGTCCCCTCATTTCTTCTCTGATCCTTTGAAACTGAAACGCATGCTGGAGGGCCCGGATGATCAGGACATGGACACAAGTGCCTCATTGGGGACGGCGGCACAGGCCTCAGCCTCAGGTTATGGGTGAACATAGCTTTGTACGTTCTAATGCTGTCTGGGGGGCAGGCTGCCTAGGGCATATTTTCTGTCTCCGGGCTTTCTCCAAAACAGTGTTTTTGGCAGTACGCAGTGGTTGATGCACAGGGTATCTAGCCATGTGTGATGTCTTAGATTTATAACCTTCTGTATAGAGGAGTTTCAGTTTACTGGGCCAACATAGTTAACGGTCATGCGTAGTGTTTTACAGGTTTATTACGGGGGTTGGTAGGGATTGTTGGGGACTTTAAACTACTGGTCCGGATTGATTGATGAGGTACAAGTGGGTTATGCTGGTGGGGGGGTGTTGTTGCCTAATGGGTTGTATCAGGCCTTAATCTAAGAGGGATAGTTCCTCAAGTCCATGGTGCTTTCTCTCAGTTTACAGGTATGCACGGGGGAGTTCCGACGCATTCTCCTTCCAGTCACCATGTCTATCTTGTTCAGTTGGGGTGGGAAGGGTGGGGGGCAGGGGGTTTGTTGGGTAGGGGTATGTGTTCTTTGTTTTTTACTTTTATTGTTGTTTACTCCGGCTTGCATGGTCCTCATCTTTTTGCTTCTTGTGGGTGTGAGGGGTACTGGGCTTTACTGCGGATTTAAATACGATTTCACCGTGAAATATGTGTTTGTTGTGATGTTGTTGCAACCTCCTGATGATAAATAGCTCATTTGGCTCGCCGGTGGGAGCATGTAATTTAGACAGACTAAAGGTACTGTCGCTTAACGTTAAGGGCCTGAACCAGCCTGTGAAGAGACAGAAGATATTAGATTATGTTAAAAGACTGAAGGGTGATATCGTCTTGCTCCAGGAGACGAAGCTTGAGGCAAAGCAGTTTTACCACATGAGAAATAAATTCTATAATGAGGTGGTGGGTGCAGAGGCTGTAAATAAAAAGAATGGTGTCCTGATACTTGTTGCAAAGAAATCGAAGGTGGAGGTTTTATCGTCCGAAGTTAGTGCAGATGGTAGATGGGTCACGGCCAAGATGAGTAAGGATAATACAGAGTTCTATGTCACCAGCGTGTACGCACCCAACACTAGCGATCTGGTCTTTTGGGACAAACTAAATAAACACCTTGAAACTATTCCGGATACTGCGTTGCACATAGTAGCTGGGGATTTCAATCTCCCTATAGATGCAATTTTGGATAGGGATTCACGCTGTGTCTTTAAATCTACGAAAGCCCATAAAGCTTTTCTTAGTATGTGTAAGCGTTTCCACTTGATAGACACATGGAGACTCCAGAACCCCACGGAGAGAGATTATACTTTCTATTCTCCACCACACGACTCATACTCACGGATTGACTTCCTCTTTATCACACAAAATGGCGTCCCTAGATTGGATTCCACAACCATTGAGCCCAGGGTTTTATCGGATCATTCATGCATTTCCTTAACACTCACTAATGTTAAACCATCCTCTCGTCAGACAGCTTGGAGGCTGAACGATGAAATCCTGGCTAGTGACAAACACCGGGCCACAGTACAGGAGGCTATAACATCATATCTTCAGATTAACAAGCAAGGGGACACGTCCGATCTCATTAGGTGGGAGGCTCTAAAAAGTACTATAAGGGGAGTGTGTATCAAACTTAGGTCAGAAATGAATAAATCTTACAATGAGAAGTTGGAGGCTTTGGAGATGGACATTAGGAACTTAGAGATCAAACATTTAAAAGATAGGGATGAGATGTCTCTTGCTGCATTGGCGAATAAAAAATATGAGTATAATAAAATAGTTAGTGAGAGGGCGGGAGTCTGGCTCGACAAGGGCAGGAGATTTAAGCTTTGTGAGTCTAATAAGGCGGGTAAGTCCCTCGCCTCATACTTGAAGTTCAAGGTCCAGAAGAACTCGATTAGTGTCATTAAGGATGCTTCTGGGCACTCGTACTCGGATCCTGATAAAATAACGGAGGTGTTTAGAGTTTTTTATGAGGACCTCTACGCCAAAAATGAGGCGGTAGAGGAACCTAAAATTAAGGAATACTTAGATGCGTGTGATCTCCCACAGCTTTCGGAGGAAGATCGGATCAATCTGAATGGTCCAATCAGCTCTGTAGAAATAGAGGCTGCGATTAAACGTTTAAAGGTTGGGAAAGCCCCTGGCCCTGACGGATTTACGGCAAAATTTTATAAAACTTTCCCCTCCCTTTTGGTTGGCCCCCTCCTCCAACTATTCAAAGGTATTAATGACTCTGGTGAAGTGAGAGGTACTTTGGCTGAGGCCATAATAGCGGTACTTCCTAAAGATGGGAAAGACCCCTCGCTACCGAAAAATTATAGACCGATCTCACTGATTAATATTGATTGCAAACTCCTGGCCATGATACTTTCTGCTCGCCTGCAGGGGGTTCTTCCGAAGCTGATCCACCCATCTCAAGCCGGATTCCTTAAGAACCGTTTGTCCAGTGACAACACAAGAATTCTGGCGCATGTATTAGAAAAGGCGAAACTCTTAGACACGCCGACTGCAGCGATAACACTGGATGCTGAAAAAGCGTTCGATAAGGTGGATTGGTCCTTTCTGCGAGCTGTTCTCTGTAAGTTCAATCTAGGAGAGTCATTCACTAAACTGGTAATGTCCCTCTACTGTTGCCCGACTGCACGTGTTAGGGCTGGTGGATCCTTTTCCTCTCCCTTCCACTTAAAACAAGGTACGAGACAGGGTTGCCCCCTGTCTCCTTCACTCTTTCTGTTGGCGATTGAACCGTTCTTATACCATATACGGCATGATCCGAATATAGCCGGTATACCATTTGGTGATTGCACTATAAAACTAACGGCCTATGCGGATGATGTCCTGATAATGTCGGAAAGAGCGGACGAAGCAATTCCGGCTCTCATGGCTGACATTGAAGATTTTTCCAGAGTATCTGGATCCAAACTTAACAAAGATAAAACGGAGGTCAAACTTTTGAACAGTGTTGGGGATAAGGGGATTATTGGAGATTCCGGGCTTACGTGGCAACCTCGGTGCTTTAAGTATCTTGGGCTGGATTTTGACAAGGACCTGATTTCCACGCTGAAAGTAAATGAAGACTTGACCTTGAAAAAGATTTCTACACTGCTTGATGGTTGGTCACCAAAGTTTCTCTCTTGGTGGGGTAGAGCAGAGACGCTTAAAATGATGTCGACTCCGTTGGTCAATTATTTGGCAAGCATGCTCCCTATGACGTTCTCTAATGCTTTTCTTACTAAGGTAGATCAGGTGTTTGGGAATTTTCTGTGGCAGGGTAAGAAGGCCAGAGTCTCTCTGAAGAAGTTACAATTAGCAAAGGATAAAGGCGGACTCGGTCTCCCCTCCTTCAGGAGCTATCAGACGGCGTTTCTGTGCAAACAGGGCGCACAGTGGCTGTTGAAATCCCCTACTTACACACCATTATGGATAAATATAGAGGAGTCTTTGGTAGATCACGCGCCTTTGGAGGCCCTCCTTACGATGAACCTGTCACACCTTCCTCACTCCAAGTACATCATGCTTAATACTAGAAGGGCCTTACTTAGATTCGATCAAACACATAAAACAAACCTGACAGTCGCCAGGTCCTCGTATATGTCCTTGTGGAGGAATGCACATCTTAAGATTAAGGGTAGGACTATATTTTGGGAGTCATGGTCCAAGAAGGGCATTAACTTAGTGAAGGACTTGTATGAGGATGGGGCTCCTCTGCCATTCTCGACCTTACAGAGCAGGCATGATCTTAGTCCGATGGATTTTTATGATTTTCTTAAACTTAAATCGATTCTGACAGCAAACAGCTTCTCTCCGTATGTCCCTTGGCTTATACAGCAGATCCCACGACTAATACACGAGGGTCACTTTGTATCGAAAGTATATAAATTGTTGTTGCCCCTACCCATGAAAAAACACAAAAGAGTGGAAAGCGTATGGGAAGCGGAGCCAAATCTATCAGGCATATCCTTTGACTGGGAGGTGATTCATAAGTTAGCCCTTACACATAAAGTCTCACCCATTCTATTTCAGACGAAGTATATGCTTCTCAACAGGGCCTATTGGACTCCCGACAGGCTGTTCAGATGTAAATTAAGAGATTCGCCTGTGTGCTGGAACTGTCAGCTAGGCACCGGGGATCTTGCGCATATGCTTTTCTCCTGTTCTTCATTAAAGGATTATTGGGGGAGAGTATTTGATTGCATTTCCCATGTCTTTAAGATAAAACCTGTACAGGAATTTATTTACGTCATTCTGGGGGCACTGGACCCACAAATAACAACTGACCAAGATCGCCAATTGATGGACTTAATGTTAACAATGGCATGTAAAGTGATTCTTTGCAAATGGAAAAATGCGTCTGAAGTGAGCTTTAAAATCTGGCAGGAGTGGTTGTCTTTCCTGAGGGGGTCAAGTAATCCGGCGCTTCAAGCTTCTACCTGGAGCCCCTCAAACAAAAAGCTCTGGAGGGCATTGGATGCATCCTCCTTTCATTATGACCCACCCTGAGAGGTATATTTTGCTTGTTTCCTCGGAGTGGGGTTGTGGTTGGGTGCAGCGTGTTTGATCCAACGAGTCCCGGGGTGCTGCGCGCCACACATGAAGCAATGTAATAGACTGTATTGGTATTTGATGATGCGAGCTGGATTGGGGTTTTATTCTTTATTTATCGTTTTGTCATTCATTTTCATTTTTTGTATTTGTACATATGACATGACTGTACTGATCTTGGTGCACGGAAGAGTTATTGTATTGTTTTTGGTTCTTCAATAAAAAATATTTGAAATTAAAAAAAAAAAAAAAAAAGCCCGGAGTGAATGCCTCTTTTCCAAATAATTCCAGCAACAGAGTCTCAACAAACAGGTCCATACGGCCAGTTGGAGTCGAATCGGGAACTCCAAGAATGCGTACGTTTTTAACAGCAACCTCCTTCAGAATGCGTTCGAGATGTTTGACGGATTGTGCAGTTCCATCCTTGATGTCGGAAATGCGTGCCTCCGCCACATCCAGACGTCTTTCATGAACTTGAACTTTGGCACCAAGGCTGGTAAGGGATTTATCAAGGGAATCAAAGCAGCTATCTAATGCTTTAAAACCGGCCCACATCTCCTGAAGCAGGGAATGAGTTGGGTCCAATGATCCGTCTCCGTGACCCAGGCTCTGCACCACCTCCGCCATGTTTGAACTTTGAGGTGGGTTAGAGTCCATGGCCTTCTCAAAGGGAAGCGTTCTCTGCTTAGGATCTTTGCGGCCCATGCCGCGCAGAGTGAGTCAGTCTCAATCAGCCAGTCCTCAGTGGGGGTTTTCAGGTGGTCGGTCACTTTACCAACACTGCGTAGCACTTCAAGCGGCCTCCGCAAGCACGCCGGAGAAGAATCAGACTGTGTAGGTGCCACGTGCTGAGAATATATTTGAATTTAAAAATTTGAATTTAAAAACATTTATTGAGCGCACGTATACCATGCGGTTTCATGGCGCTTTAAGTGATGCAGTAGCGGTCGGCAGTAGGGCTAGACAGTGTAAGCTTGCTCAAATAACAGGGTTTTAAGATCTTTCCGAAACTGTGTATATGGGAAGGCACCACCTCTATTGCCTACACACGGAATAACGATGTGAGTGTTTGCCCGTTGTGGGAATTAAGGCGCATTAGGTAGCTTGCATAGTAAGCCACCAATCCGCAAAAGAGGGAGGCAATGTGTTGTGCAGGCAGCAGGGGCGACGGTAGAAGTCTTGGCGCTAATCTTCTCCCAGTGAGCCGAAACCGGGAGGGGGGTAGGCTGTAATGCCAGGTCCGTAATGCCCGGTCTGCCACTAGAAGGGAGTCCGCCCTGTGTAGGAGAGCGTGAAGCGCTAGCTCAGGGCGTCGGCGTATTGCAAGAATTCCAGGAGTGGGGGCCAGGGTGATTCAGTCTGTGTTATCCCTCAAGTGTTCATGGATCGCTTCGCATCGCCACCTCGTGCGGGATCAGCAAGACTTTGTCCGATCGTGTTAGGGCCAGGGAGACATCAGAGCCGGCAGCTGCGAAGTGCGTACCCCTCCCCCCGCAGGCCCCGATCCGAAGTTCGCGGCGTGTCCCGCCTGCGGGGCCTACAGCCAACACTGCTGCAGCGATAACGTGCTGGGGCTGCGGGCGCACAGTGCAAGGGGAGGCCGCGGTGACTCACCGGATTTCAGCATTGGTGTCTGCTCCGGGTGAGAACAGCTCAGTGCGCAGGAAGCTTGGTCCGGGGGGACGGGCCCGCTACGCAAGGCCCGCGACACAGGCCTACAATCTGCCGCTTCGGCTGTTCTCGGGCACACAGCAGCCTCGCTGCAGCATCTGTGGATTCAGCGCAGGTTCAGGCATCCGGTACATCGTATTTGTCCCACAGTGTCGGCATTAAGCACCGGAACACGCCATTCAGCTGGATGGCCGGACAGAGCTTCAGAGCCGAGCGTCCATTTTGGTCGCCGGCTTGGCCACGCCCCCCTGCACTCACTATTTTTCACTGATCATCCTGAGCCAGGAAGAGAAGATAAGAGATTTTCTGTAACAATGATTCGAATAGACCTAACTGAAGCATGCTCTGCATTGTACTCAAAACCAGTGTTAGTCCTCACAAGGCACCTCCGACATGTCCTTATCTGTTAGCAATTAAACTGGACAATTTTACACATGTGAATCGAAGGTTTATGAACAGAGCGACTTGGTTTCCAAGTTCACAGATTCTGATGGATACTTCTAATTGTAGATATCTCACTTTAGAATACTTCCCAGGCGCCTCACTGGATCCAAAAATGTTTTTTAGCAATGCTCCTGCACACTGCTAGGTGGTGGCATCTGGCTCTACGCTATCTCCACAACACCCTGGAAGTGAAGGGATGGAGTCTAATATCAGCGTCACCCGTTTGCTAGCATCAGCTCATTTCTTTCTGCACCTTCTGGCGTGGATCTGGAGCTTCACTCCCAAATTCTACAGATTTCTAACCATGCTGTGACTGTAGAAAATTGTCAGTCATGGATCCACACGAGGTGTGTCTCTGGTTTTTGCACTCTGCACAGGACTCGAAGTTGTGTAATATGTTTGCCCTCATGCACCTGAAGGTGATCCAGGAAGCGAAGCTGTATGCTCGCAAACATAGGAGGTCGAGATCCTCATGTAAGTCCCGCTCCAAGTTGTGGACACTAACTTGTTCTCACTCTTTGGGCCATTCTAGCCAGAGGTCTACCTCACAGTTAAAGCCCTTCGGTAACTCTCAATGGAAGTCCAAGTGAAAACATAAAAAAGAGAAGTGGTATTCAACACTCCCCCCCCCCCCCCCCCCCCCCCCCACTATGTATCCACAGAGAGGGAGCAAGGGGGTCATGATGTCAGTCAGTACCCCAGGAGGCCCCCAGTCATGAAGCTGATAGTCCAACTGATTCCGGTGTGCCCTGAGGTTCCTGGGCTAACAGTGATGTCACAGCAGATCAATGCCTTCAAACAGGTCATGCTGCAGATTTTCGGGGCACTTACAGCATCCTCTGGCAGCCTTCGGGCACCAAGGAACTGCAAAGACCTTCAGCAGGTCTTTTCGCAGCACTGAATGACCCCCAATAGGATCCGTCCCATAGCACCCCCATCCCCTGCCCGAACTCCCTTAGTTGCTTCACAGTGTACCCCTCGAGGTCAGCTAACCGGAATTCCATTCTGGCAGGTGGGGACCTAGACACTAAGGAGAAAATTTCCTAGGGTATAGGTAACAGTTATCAGCTAACCAGGACTCTTGTACTCTCAACCTGGACAGTGGAAATAACAATGCAGCAATCAATGGTTTCAGAGCTCTGGAACAATTAGGCGTTTAATTGTGGCGCCCTTCGCCTCACAGAAGGGTGCTGTATGGTCACAGGTCCTAAGGATCCCACCGCTGCCACCAATGTAGGACCTGGGGTCTCCAGGCCCTATGGGGAGGTAACGTGACACGAGCGGTCGGGCAACCGAAGGTCTGTGTGTAAAGCAACCATACAACACGCACCTCACATGCGACGAGGAACACACACAATAAGTGACGCCACACTGTAGGAGTTATGTAAATACTCAAGTTTATCCAAGTAGATCACGTTAGATGCAGTTCATAAGGCAGCAGTACATTTCATAGGTTGATAATACAATAGCTAGCGATGTACATATCAGTCAGGAGCTATAAGGCTGTTTCTACCACATATGCAATTCATGAAATAACAGTACTGCCTGGGGCACAACTACCACTCACGTAGCTGCACACGCGCGTTGGGCGCGCTAACCGGTGACGACCTCAGAACGGGGCACCTAGCATGGAGAGCTACTCGTGATCTCAGGCACATAGCACTGTAATAGGGAATATAAATAACAGAGCGCTACTCGTAATCAATAGCGTTTAACACTTCAATATGGCACATGGATACTAGCGCGCTACTCGGAATCAATAGCACGTGACACTTCAACCTGGCATATGAATAACAGCGCGCTACTCGGAATTAATAGCACGTAACACTTTAAAGCAGGGCATATAAAAACAAAGCGCCACTCATAATCAAAGACTCTCAGTACTTTGGAGCGGAGCGTATAACATAAGGCGCCACTCGTACTCAATGACTCTCAGTGCTTTGGAGCGGAGCGTATGACATAAAGCGCCACTCGTAATCAATGACTCTCAGTACTTTGGACGGAGCATATAACATAAAGCGCCACTCGTAATCAATGACTCTCAGTGCTTTGGAGCGGAGCGTATAACATAAAGCGCCACTCGTAATCAATGACTCTCAGTGCTTTGGAGCGGAGCATATAACATAAAGCGCCACTCGTAATCAATGACTCTCAGTACTTCGGAGCGGAGCTTCCAGCGGGGAACGCCACGGGACCTGAGGAGCAAGTCTCTGGGCTCCGGTGCAGTTCGTCGGGCACCGCGCTTCAGTACCGCTCGAGGGGGCACACGGAGAGGATCCCTCGGCGGGGTCTCTTCCGTCGCGAAGACAGGGGGGGGGGGAATCCCACGGAGAGGAATCCCGGCTAAGGGTGCGGTGTGGCTCCCAACCCGGGCTTACCTCGATCTCGGCGTCAGCAGGCGTCCGCTCCCACGATGATGGGGGAACTCGGCCCCGGCCTTGCACACCTCCTCACGCAGCTGCGACAGGTCCAACATGGTTTTTCCGCCTTAGTGATGAGAACTCCCTAGAGGTTGGGTAGCTCTCCCCTCTTTCGGCTGGGAGGGACGCATGTTGGACCTGTCAGCCCTAGGGTGGTCTCCCCTTCCATTTTTGTATCGTGCCTCATTTTTTCCACCCTCATTTTTATGTTGGACTAGGTCTCCGGGCGCCTTTTCATTGCCAATCAGTGTTAAGGTGCAGGTCCTCCCTTCTCCCAAGATGGCTGCCACAGGCCCCTGCTACTGCAGAGTGGTCTTTCATAGTAGCACCCTAGCTGCCAGGAGCTGGCTGGAACCCCACAACAATGTTGCGACTCCAGCCCGCCCTTTTTGTCCCATAGGTAGAGTGGGGAAGCTCCTGGAATGTGCTGGAACCTTCTAGAAGGGAGGTGTGGTTTTTCTTTTGCCGCCTTGGCCAGAGGTCACCTGACCTAGGGCTACTTAAGAGAGGGAGGGAAACTTTTGTGGTGAGTTGGCCATTGGGGTGAAGCAGAGCTGGAAGAATCCACCAGGAGTGTAGGCGGCAGGGCCTAGCCAGGGACTTATGCCTCTGAGAGTGACAGGATTTAGGTGCTGCCTCTTAAGTGAGTGAGGGACCCTGTGAAACCCACTGATCTTGCCCAGCAGTAGGAGGACCCAGAGACTCTCTGCCCAGCCTGACTAGGAAGGATCTAGTCGCCCTCTCCATTCCTAACCCCCTGTAACAGAACCCCTTAAGGGCGCCAGATACATCTGCGCCAACAAGACCTTATCTGAACTCTAAAACCTATTCACCAAGCACTGAGACTGCGTGTCCAGACTGAACTCTAAAACCTATTCACCAAGCACTGAGACTGCGTGTCCAGACTGAACTCTAAAACCTATTCACCAAGCACTGAGACTGCGTGTCCAGACTGACCCCTGAACCCTGATGCAAAGCTGACTGGAGAACCACCGGGGATCGACCAGGTATTAGCGCTGTGACCCCTGCGCTTCCTGCCCTGGTCTGGGACCCCCGGCAGCGTGCTCCGCTGAGCACCGAACCCCAAACCCTAATTTGAGCCCCCCCTGTGACGACGGAGCCAGCGCGCTCACCGCATGGCCTGGAGGCCTGGAGAAGTGCCCTGCCGTGTCACGAGGCCCGCGGAGAAGCCCGGGGCCCCGTCGCAGCTGCGTAAGGAGGTGTGTGAGGCCGGGGCCGAGTTCCCCCATCATCGTGGGAGCGGACGCCTGCTGACGCCGAGATCGAGGTAAGCTCGTGGCTGAGATCGCCCCCGGTGCGCCCCCTGCGGGTTGGGAGCCACACCGCACCCTTAGCCGGGATTCCTCTCCGTGGGATTCCCCCCTCCTGTCTTCGCGACAGAAGAGACCCCGCCGAGGGATCCTCTCCGTGTGCTCCCTCGAGCGGTACTGAAGCGCGGTGCCCGACGAACTGCACCGGAGCCCAGAGACTTGCTCCTCAGGTCCCGTGGCGCTCCCCGCTGGAAGCTCCGCTCCGAAGTACTGAGAGTCATTGATTACGAGTGGCGCTTTATGTTATATGCTCCGCTCCAAAGCACTGAGAGTCATTGATTACGAGTGGCGCTTTGTTACACGCTCCGCTCCAAAGCACTGAGAGTCATTGATTACGAGTGGCGCTTTGTTATATGCTCCGTCCAAAGTACTGAGAGTCATTGATTACGAGTGGCGCTTTATGTCATACGCTCCGCTCCAAAGCACTGAGAGTCATTGAGTACGAGTGGCGCCTTATGTTATACGCTCCGCTCCAAAGTACTGAGAGTCTTTGATTATGAGTGGCGCTTTGTTTTTACATGCCCTGCTTTAAAGTGTTACGTGCTATTAATTCCGAGTAGCGCGCTGTTATTCATATGCCAGGTTGAAGTGTCACGTGCTATTGATTCCGAGTAGCGCGCTAGTGTCCATGTGCCATATTGAAGTGTTAAACGCTATTGATTACGAGTAGCGCTCTGTTATTTATATTCCCTATTACAGTGCTATGTGCCTGAGATCACGAGTAGCTCTCCATGCTAGGTGCCCCGTTCTGAGGTCGTCACCGGTTAGCGCGCCCAACGCGCGTGTGCAGCTACGTGAGTGGTAGTTGTGCCCCAGGCAGTACTGTTATTTCATGAATTGCATATGTGGTAGAAACAGCCTTTATAGCTCCTGACTGATATGTACATCGCTAGCTATTGTATTATCAACCTATGAAATGTACTGCTGCCTTATGAACTGCATCTAACGTGATCTACTTGGATAAACTTGAGTATTTACATAACTCCTACAGTGTGGCGTCACTTATTGTGTGTGTTCCTCGTCGCATGTGAGGTGCGTGTTGTATGGTTGCTTTACACACAGACCTTCAGTTGCCCGACCGCTCGTGTCACGTTACCGCCCCATAGGGCCTGGAGACCCAGGAACTCTGCCAGGCTATTCCTTGTTGAAGTCAGCACCGGGAGAGGATTGGGTGTTGATTTTGAGACTTCAGCCCAGCATCAACCGATATCGCACTACGAAATTGAAATTAATGAAGTGAAACTGGTCATTATACAGCTGTACTCTGTACTGGATGCCTCTACAAGGGCAAATTCACCAGAATCTCCATTATATTTTTAGCTTTGACTCTGAACATTGTACACCCCCTGAGCGAGATGATGGTGGTGGGGAAGGGGATGGTGATCTTCTCTTCAATATGATGATGACATTTTTTACATGAACGTTTCCTAGGCCAATGGGATTGATAGATCCTTGATACAGTATTGGACTCACTATTTGGGCAACCAACAGAAGAGAGTGCATCACTTGCAGTAGTGGCTCGGTGAGCATCTGAGGATTTAGATTAGAAGTTGCCTTCAGTCGAGACCAAAACTAACATTGTTATGGAAATTTTTAAGCCAGGGCCAGCCAAGTCTAAGCTCTTACTTCCCTTCAATGAGGCCCTCACTGATACCTTGATGGGCATATGGTCAAAGCTCTGTTCTTTCCCACCGATGAATAGGCATGTGGCAAGGCATCACAGACAGGCGCCTGACGTCCCTGATTTTGTCACTAAATACCATACTGCAGAGAGCTTGCTGGTTCTGGCTTCAACCTCAGTACATACCCATGACTTCTCTGGATAGAGAGTCCAAGAGGATTTTTTTTTTTTTTTTTTTTTTTTTGAAAACCTTTATTGAACAGTTCAATAAGAACAAGTATGGGCCTACAACCCCCCAGGGCCGGCCGCTAAGCAATCAGGGCAATAACGACAAGTACAAACCCAGGCAGCACTTCGGGGAGCAAAATCGTACTACTATTACTGTGAACAGCGTAAGTAGGGCACCAGGAGAAAAGGTTTTCATTTTATAATGAGACAAGGCAGTAGGATCAGGTGACAAGCAATTTTAAAACAACAATCACGGATCTGCAGAGTAATGGATGTTAGCGATTTACAGCAATCTGTTAGGTCGATGGCGCAAACACAAGAACATCAGGATGGGGAAGAACATAATATACAGTTGCGCCCGCAGGCCCCCGCCAAAACTCCCCAAGAACACCTCGGAAGTTGTGAACACATGGAACGGCAACGAGGCATAACAACAGGGAGTGTATCACGCTGATCCCGGAAAAAGAAAAAACAAAAAGAGTCAGAGAAGAAAAAGGAGGCCATGGAAAAGGAGATGAAAGAATACAGAATCCCCTCCCCCAACCCCCCACCCTGCACCTCTGCAAATGAGTACGGCCCCCCCCCCCAGCAGTGTGCCTGTCGCCCTGGAACCAGACCCGAAATATAGAAGAGTAGGGAAAAAGAGGTAGGAAAAGACCCCCACCGGGCGGGGGGGTAGAGAAAGTATTTATAAACTTGGAGGAGGGCCTTCATAACAGACCCCCGGCGTTCTCCCTCCCGCACGGTAAGGTTCCCCTAAAGTGAACAAGGAACAGCACCAAGACAATCTTCTCAAACCACGATGGGGAGCATTATGCACCTATTGTGCCAGTAGCCACGTCAGGAGAGCACGCCACCCCTAAGCCCGCCCGTCCACTAGGCGACCACCCCAGAGGGGCAGCCTCATCCCTGACCACTCTTCGGAATTCTGCCCACGCCAACCCCTCGACCCAGCATCACACCCAATGTCCCCAGGCAGAGAAATGTCCAACAACGACAGAGAAGCGACACACACAGGTGGGGTGGAAGTCTCTGAGGAACACAGTCCGCCGCGTGAAGAAACTGGCTTCCCAGGGCTGCCCTAGGATCTGTACTGCATGCAGGGTTCAGGGAGGCAGAAGCAGCCAAAGCAGACATTAGTTGCTGGAGTTGTCCCTGAGTCGTAGGAGGGCATGTACGGGACGAGGCCACCACAGCACACACAGGTCCATCGCCTCCGGGAGAGATCAGGCCCTCAGAAGGTCGAACACACTGTAGCATACTGGCCGGGGCGTCTAGTCGTGCACTAACCTCAGGGGCGGCCGCCACAGCATCCTCCTGCGCGCAGTGTGGGTAGTCTCTGCGTTCGTGTGAACAGGCGGGCCGCCACTGCCCCAACTCCGACGCAACACCATCGAGCCTATTCCCTAGGATCACGAAACCATGAACAAAGGAGGAGTGAAGAGTACCAAGAGCCTCGAGGAGGTCGCCGTACCCCAGCTCAGCTCTCTGCGCTCTTGCCGCCATACTCCCAGAAGTCGTACGCTCACAGGCCCGCCGCGACCCAGCGGACAGGATGGTAGGCTTCATCGCCCAAAGATGGCCGCCAAGTATGCCCGACCCTCACCGGGGCCGAGACAAACGTCGCGGTGTCCACGTCGCGGGTGGCCGGGTTCCGGGGGCAAGCAAAAAACTATCCTTGGTCACGGGCAACAGTCGTCCCCACCACGGACCAGCCCCCGCAGAAATCCGGGGGCGGCCCGCCGCGATCGGGGCAGGATACGGACGGCGGCCGGGCAGCTCACCGGCAAGGCAGGGGCAGCCACCGGAGGATCCAAAATTTGCACCCCCGGTCATGCACTCGGTCCGCTACGCTGGACAGTAGAAGTGACCATGTCGAAATGTAGGCCGAGTCCGGCACCGCTCCGGTGACCGACTCCACCCAGTCACCACTGGCCGCTATTGTCGCACTGCCACCCGGCCACGGCGTCCACTCGATGTCCCGGCTCCAGGGCCGCGTCGGCCGCAAAGTTCAGATGCGATTTTCTCCGGCGATACCGCAGCTAGCAACTTCGGAGTCAGACAGTCGGGAGCCCCCCTCCTTCAGAAACACGACCACGTAGCACAGGTTGAGGATCTCAGGCAGGATATCCGTGCGGGATGCGGAGGTTCACGGAGCCGGGAGTCTACGCTGCCGTCCCGGTCGCCATCTTGGCTCCTCCCTCCAAGAGGATTAAGGCATTTAGAAAACAAATATTATTCTCTGATAACCTGGCTTTGAGATTGGTCATCACAGTCTGTTTGTTGGGCAGCGTTACGTACACCATCTAGGACATGGCCAGCAATTTCTTGGCGGTGGTCTTAGAAGACCGTGGGCCTCTCTTGCTCAGACAGTTCATGATTGCCCGGGAAGAGCTATTGGCACCAGTTCTGTGCTCCACAGTCCTGCATGAATGCGTTTCGCAGGGTCTTCAGAGATGCACATGTTCGAGGCATGTGGGCTGCTGAATTCATATCTGTGCATAGATCGCCGCCTAGTGTTGGGTCCGGATGATTGCACATTGTTGTCCTGGAAGAGTCTTCGAAGTATCACGAGATAGGTGACTCCTCCCCTGGACCACAGTGCGCATGGGCATCCTCTCCATCCTTAGATTGTTTTTTTCCGCCATTGGGTTCGGATGTGCTTATCTTAGCTCAAGTTAGGAAATTTAAATTTAAGGCCAAAAGGCCTCTAGTTTTCGTCGGTACTGTTCCCGTTCGGTATCAAATAGTTTCTTAGTGCTTTAGCACCTTCTTCCAGCCTTTCGGATCCGCTGGGTCCGAACATCGAACTTCGATCGACGATGGAATCGAGGACTCCGTTCAAAAGGTGTCCTTTGTGCCACGCGAAATACCCACACATCGACGTCCACCTGGTATGCAAAAAATGTCACTCACCGGATCACGATGAGTCGAAATGTATGGCCTGTGCCCGATTCCGCTCGAAGAAGACTCTCCGGAATCGACGGGCAGCGAGATTGGAGGCGCAGCAATCGGCGCCTGCCCCGGCCAACATCTTTAGCACCGAACACGAGGACGCCGAGAGCGTGGAAGAAGTAGACTCCAGCCCCGCTTCCGAACACGATTCCCGATCGGAAGACGACGATGAGGTGATCTTTCAGAGAGAAGAAGTCGTCGACGAGGTAGGAGACTACGATGAGGCCTTTGGGGCCGAGGAAGATAGCTCCGGCGAAGAGCTAGGCCAACCCGTCGATACGGAGGCCGACAAAATACGTCGTCATGAGGCTCAGGTCGAGGGATCGCCTTCGGACCTTACCCGAGATCAATCTCACGGTTCTTCGGCCCCGCCTTCAGGCCCGGCCTCGAACATTTCGCAAGAGCCATTATTGTCAAAGACGACTGGGTTCCCTTCAGCGAAACCGAAACCATCCATCGCACCAGTTCCATCGAAACCGAAAGTGAAACTGGTTGTGATCGGCTCGAAGGCCTCGAAGCCCTCCACTCCTTCGGCGCCGGCAAAGGTCATCGGCTCCGACCGCGCAATAAGGGATTTCGGTGCCGAGCTCACCGCAGCGGATACGGTTGCCGAACCAAAGAGGAAGGCCCTCGGACCCCACAAGGCGCCTCGGCCTCTGGCACCGAAGACGTCGGCCCCAACCACCAAAGTCAAGGTGACCACCCCGTCTACGTCGACGTCTAAGATGGCGGCGCTTGCCAAGTCATCGACTCCAACGAGCGTAGATACCTCCCTTCGGATCGATGACCCCTTGACTGCAAGGAAGTCGCCTACCTCCAAGGTGCCGATCGGTTCCAAAGAGCCGTCTGCGTTCACCGTGCAACAGGTCTCGGCATCGTTGCAACGCATCAGAGAACGGGCAGCCCTCCACTCGACGTCGGGCCCCGACACGCACAAGGCTTCCAAAGCCCCCTCGGCGCCGACCAACATCACGTTTGGGTTGCCGCCGCCCACGGCGCCGAAACTATTCGAGATTCGGACACGTGTCCTCCGGGCACAGTCCCCAGCCACTGGACAAACAGATCTCGAGCCTTCACAGCCACAATTTATCGACGCCAACACTGGCAGGTTGATGCTCCGCAAGAGGAAACTCACGCCAGAAAGAAGTTTGGACTCCTATAAAATTCCTCTCAAACACAAGTTGCCGGCAGGGTCAGAGCCAGTGCTTCATGAACACTTTCAACCCTTCCATCAGGATCCACCGTCCTTTTCTCTGACGCCTTCAGAGGCAGACGCAGTAGAGGACTATGTAGGGGATGATACCACCTACCCTGGGGATATCGATCCTGATGATCACCTACAAGACCCAGATCAGGCATGGGATGACCCCACAGACCAGGGTACCACACCAGATACCCATGATACGCAGCTTTATAACATAAAGACCTCTCCCACAGAGGACACTGCTGCCTTTAATGCCCTCATTGAACGGGCTGCTGCCAATCATGGAGTGGAACTCCATTCTGACACTGTCGAAGAAGACTTCTTGGTGGACACTTTCGCCTCTTCCGAAAGAACTGTCAAGACTCTGCCCATGTTAAAAGGGGTCCTCAAACCTGCCAAAGACATTTTTAAGGAAACAACCAGGGCACGGGTGCTAAACCCCCGGATTGAAAAAAAGTACAAGCCTGCACCCGGAGACCCTATGTACATTAGGGGTCAGTTACCTTTGGACTCCATGGTGGTTGCTAATGCTCGCAAAAGAGCCCACTCACAAACAGGTGATGCTCCTCCCCCAGACAAGGAGTCCAAAGTGCTGGAGACATCAGGCAAACGGATTGCAGCGCAAGCAGCGAACATCTGGCGCATTGCAAACACACAGGCACTCCTGGCCCGGTATGATAGGTCCCACTACGACACACTCGAATCCCTACTCCAACATTTGCCAGATGAATATAAAGAGGCAGCGGAGATCCTCATTAGAGAGCGACAACTCCTTACCAACGCATCCATCAAGTGCGCACTGGATGCAGCCGACACAGCGGCGAGGGCAATCAACACAAGCGTCATGTTAAGACGGCATGCATGGTTGAGAATCTCAGGCTTCAAGCCAGAGATTCAGAACAATATTCTGAATCAACCGGTCAACCCAGACTATTTATTTGGCCCTGAAGTTGACACTACCCTCGAGAAAATTAAAAAAGACACTGACACTGCGAAATCAATGGGGGCTCTGCAGACGCAGCAGTTTCGTAGTGGCTCCTTTCGTCGCCCCGGGAATAGAGGAGCAGCTAGAGGTCAGAGGTCACAGCAGCAGTACACTAAAGGGGGCACACAAAGTACCTACGATAAAACCAACAGAGGTGGATATCGTGGCTCCAGCACCAAGGGCAGAGGACGCGGTTACGGCAACACCAGGTCCTCCCCCAAAAACAAACAGTGACGCCCTCTCCCTGCCCCCCGACCACATAACACCTGTCGGGGGGAGACTCCAACAGTTCCTGTCAGCGTGGAAGACCATCACCACAGACAGGTGGGTCAGGGACATTATCCAACACGGTTACTGTCTCGAATTAACGTCCACTCCACCCAACATACCGCCAAAGCACCGTCCTATGTCCGTAGAGCACTTGGCATTATTGCAGCAGGAAGTGCTAAGTATGCTACAAAAAGGTGCAATAGAGGTCGTGCCCGTCAACCAGCAGGGGACAGGGGTGTACTCTCTGTACTTCTTAATCCTAAAAAAGGACGGGTCGCTCAGACCTATACTAGACCTGAGACCCCTCAACCAATACATTCTCTCAGAGCATTTCCATATGCTCACCCTACAGCAGGTTCTCCCGCTACTCAGTCAGGGAGACTTCCTAGCCACACTAGACCTAAAAGATGCGTATTTCCACATACCCATACACCCTTCACACAGGAAATATCTCAGGTTCACTATACAAAACCATCACTATCAGTTCAAAGTTCTCCCCTTCGGAGTAACAACAGCACCCCGGGTCTTTACCAAGTGCCTAGCAACAGTGGTGGCACATCTACGGAGACAACACATTCACGTCTTCCCTTACCTGGACGACTGGCTTGTTCAGGCAAAGTCGGCCCAGCAGTGTGCCAGCCACATGTCCCTTACCATTCACCTTCTTCACAGTCTGGGATTCTCACTAAATTACCCAAAATCACATCTCCAACCCGCACACGTACGACAGTACCTGGGCGCGACCATAAACACTCTGGCAGCCACAGCTCAGCCAAATTTGGTAAGGATCAACAGCATACAACTGCTGATCTCAAAGTTCAAACCTCAACACTCCCTTCCTGCGCGAGTGTTCATGCAGTTGATAGGCATGATGGCCTCCTGCATTTTCATAGTCCCGCACGCGAGTCTACATATGCGCTCGCTTCAGGAGTGCTTGGCACGTCAATGGAATCAGGCTCACGGCCAATTAAAAGACCTAGTGTTGGTGAGCGGTCGGGCATACAACTCTCTGCATTGGTGGAATCCACAAAACCTTTGCAAGGGCCGACCGTTCCAAGAGCCTGTTCCACAAATAATACTGACAGCGGACGCCTCTCTCCAGGGTTGGGGAGCTCATGTACTCACTTACACAGTGCAGGGACTATGGACAACGCAACAAAAGAAGATGCACATCAACGTTCTGGAACTGATGGCAATCTTCCTAGCCATGAAGGCATTCAAAGTACACTTGTGCAACAAAGTCGTGTTGATCCGGACGGACAACATGACTGCCATGTACTACATACAAAAGCAGGGAGGAACACATTCTCCACAGTTGTCTCATCTGGCTCAGAGCATGTGGAAGTGGGCCATTCAGAGGAACATATTGAATGAATGAATGAATGAATGAATGAATGAATGAAATGAGTTTTATAAAGCGCACGTAGCTGCCCTGGGGCGTCCAAGCGCTGAGAATACCAACTGAGGCTAAGACGGCCGGGCGAGCCCGGATTGGTCATGGCGGAACACCTCCCCGGCAAGGACAACCAGATGGCGGATCTGCTCAGCAGACACAGCCACCAGATGCACGAGTGGGAGCTACATCCGTCAGTTCTCCAACCGTACTTCCAACAGTGGGGTCATCCAGAGATAGACCTATTCGCCACAAACGAAAACGCAAAATGCCAAAGCTTTGCCGCCAGGTTCCCACATCCACAGTCACAGGGCAATGCGATATGGATGAACTGGTCCGGCAGATTTGCGTACGCTTTTCCCCCAGCGCCATTAATACCTCTAGTGGCCCGCAAACTGCGACAACACTCACTGACACTCATCCTAGTTGCTCCCACATGGGCGCGCTAACCATGGTACACCACCTTTCTAGAACTTTCCGTGGTGCCGCATCAAAGGCTGCGGATCAAACCTGCACTTTTAACGCAGAACCATGGCGAGATTCAGCACCCAGATCCGCAACAGCTGAACCTGGCAATCTGGCTCCTGAAGTCTTAGAGTTTGGCTACCTAAACCTGCCACCTCACTGTATGGATATCATCAAGGAGGCCAGGAGACCCACTACCAGAGCTTGCTATGCGGCTAAATGGAAAAGGTTTGTCATTTACTGCAACAACAATGACATTAACCCGCTGGACGCATCCATTCAAAACATCATCTGTTATCTCTTACACTTATACCGATGCAATCTGGCATACAATTCAATACGTATCCATTTAAACGCGATAGCAGCCTATCTCCAAAACAGGCAGCACCTCTCTTTATTCAGAGTGCCTGCCATCAAAGCCTTCTTGGAGGGACTCAAACGAGTAATTCCCCCAAGACACCCACCGGCACCGGTGTGGAACCTCAATTTAGTCCTCACCAGACTAATGGGTCCACCATTTGAACCTCTCCATTCATGTGAGATTCAATTCCTCACCTGGAAAGTAGCTTTCTTAGTGGCAATCACTTCGTTAAGAAGAGTTAGTGAACTCCAGGCACTAACCATTCAAGAGCCATTCATACAGGTTCACGCAAACAGGGTTGTACTACGTACCAACCCCAAATTCATGCCCAAAGTGATATCGCAGTTCCATATGAATCAAACTATTGAACTGCCTGTTTTCTTTCAAAATCCACAAAATGTCGCAGAGAGAATGCTCCATACACTAGATGTAAAGAGGGCCCTCCTGTACTATATAGACAGAACTAAGGATTTTAGGAAAACAAAACAACTTTTCGTTGCCTTTTCTCCACAACACAAGGGCAACGCCATTTCCAAAGCAGGGATAGCCAGATGGATCGTTAAATGTATTCAAATTTGCTATCAAAAAGCTAAACGCACATTAACGATTCCCCCACGAGCGCACTCAACACGAAAGTTAGGGGCGTCCATGGCTTTCCTAGGATACATTCCTTTGCAGGAAATATGTAGAGCAGCCACATGGTCCACTATACATACATTTACCAAACACTACTGTGTAGATGTACACTCAAAACAGCAGGCAGCTGTAGGACAGGCTGTTCTCAAAACTCTTTTTCAGACTGCTGCAGCTGGCACGGGTAGCCGCCGCTAATGGAGGAACTGCTATATATTCTATGCACAGATATGAATTCAGCAGCCCACATGCCTCGAACTGAATATGCTACTTACCAGTATGCATCTGTTCTTGGCATGTAGGGCTGCTGACATTCATATCGCCCACCCTCCTCCCCGGCGCCTGTAGCGGCTGCAGCACTCAGAATTACTATATAGCATGGTCATCACTTACTGTATCTACTCCATCACTGCCACAATGGCGAAAAACAATCTAAGGATGGAGAGGATGCCCATGCGCACTGTGGTCCAGGGGAGGAGTCACCTATCTCGTGATACTTCGAAGACTCTTCCAGGACAACAATGTGCAATCATCCGGACCCAACACTAGGCGGCGATCTATGCACAGATATGAATGTCAGCAGCCCTACATGCCAAGAACAGATGCATACTGGTAAGTAGCATATTCAATCTTTTTCATGGCTATACCCTTTGATGGCTCAGATCTTCTTTTTTTAAAACATTTTATTGATTTTGCAATCTAAGTAGAAAATGCAGCCCATAAGGCCAACAATAATCCAACAAACGACAAAAGTACAAAGGAAAATATAAACGTCTGGACGTACATATCCCCACACCCGCCAACCCAACATCCTTTGAGAAAAGAGAATGCAAATCTACATATAACAGTTGATGTCTCACAATCACCCTGGCCTAAGGAAAACGACTGCTCCCTCGTACTCCCAGGACCCTGATGACTCAATCCCACTGTTGGGAGCTCCCGGACTTGTCCCCAAGTCCCCCTTCGCAACCTATTTCCAAGTGCATCCCCATTCTACTGCATAGTGTGCAAGGCTACCAACCCATCTAGCACCTCTGCACCTGGACTCAACAGGGCAGATAAGACCAATGTGCTGGTGGACCTTTGGTCCTTGCCCTTCTACCACCTCACGACCAAAAGGGGTCAAACAGAAAAGTATTGCAAGTGTCTGTACGCAGTGAATGTACTTTCTCTAATAGGAAAGCATTAAGCGTAAATCTGTACAGTTGGTTAACATTGCTAAAATTGTAAAAAGTATATTACGAAAAAGTACTTACCTCTTTACAAAGTTCTTGATTTAAAAAAAATATATAAAAATACCTGTTATTTTTCTAAATCAGTGTGGAACTCCTTTTTGAGCGTGTGCATCATTTATTGACACTGTGTGTGCAACAAATGTCTAACACTCCTTTCTGATAAACGTATGGCTGCTCAACCACACTACCCTAGATAGAGCACCTTGGGTTTGCTACAGCAAGCCTTTGTCCACTTATAAGGGATACTTGGATTCTTTACACATCATACCTCTTTTTGGTATACTATATAAAGAGCCAACTTTCTACAGCTCCTACTCTTGCTATTTCCTTGTGCTGAAAAAGGATGGAAGCTTCTGGCCTATACTGGACCATCAGCCTTTGAACTCCTTCTTGCAGAAGCCTAAATTTAAAATGTTCACACTATTCCAATTCTTGGCTGGTCTTGACTTGGGGGACTGCATAGTGTCCTTGAAACTGCAGGAAATGTATTTTCATATACCCATCCTGCAAGCCCACAGACATAACATGTAGTTCAAGGGCAGCCATGAGCATTTCCAATTTGCAGTCCTTACCCTCACTGGTGCCTCTCGATTGTTCACAAAATTGAGGTTGGTGGTTGCTGAACACCTTTCGAGATTGGGGATAACAGTTTCCCCAACCTTGATGACTGTTTGTTGAAAGCAAACTCTCCACAGTTAGTCGTAGACCATGTATATATGATGGCAAATCTCATGACATCGCTGGGGCTGAAGATCAATGAGCCGAAGTCGCACCTGACTCCTTTGCAGAGGCTGACATTCATTAGTGTCATCCTAGATACCCTCCAGTTCAAGCTTGTCCCTCCACTATGACAAGTCCAGGACATTCGGGCTATGATCCCAATCTATCAGTCCCGGTCCTTGATAAGGGTGAGAGCTCCTCTGAGGCTTCTTCTAGCATGCTGCTTATTCTTGGTTGACTATGCCAGGAGGCACATGCGAGCTCTGTGCTGGAATTTGGAGTTCCAGTGGGCCAGCAATGAAGAAATGTATTGGATGCCATCCAAATTACGGAAGAGAATGCTCACAATTTGCAGGGGTGGCTGCGTAAACGTAATTGTTCCTGTGGCAGTCGCTCTCCCTTTTCTACCCAGAGCTGACTGTGCTGGCAGGGAAGTTACTGCTGGGTTTGGGGATACCAACTGGGGAAATGTAGAGATCATAGTACTGTGGTCTCTGATGGAAGCTCAGATCCATATCAATCTGTTGGAGTTTTGGGCCATCCGTCTGGCTCGTAAGGCCTTCCTGCTGTCCATCAAGGGGAGGATTGTGCAGGGTCTGACAGAACACCATCACCCATGCCATCTGTCACCTTAGGCATGGTATATATTTTAGTGGCCTCCGATCATAATAACTTTGAATTTTAGTACCCATTTTGACTAATTTAATCCTGTGGAATACCAATAAAACTTTCAGAAATGGCAGTCACTCAAAAATAGATGAAATGTGCCTTTCCAGGAGCCCCAAAATCATCAAGATGAGATTGGGAAAATGAAAACAGAGGTAGAAGTAGGCTAAGGGGAGAAAAGTAACCATACATAAACAGAGGTGGGATAGAGAGAAAGTTTATTTTTCCAGGTGACCTCTTGGAATTTGGGGGGCCCTGGTAATTGCCCCCGTTGCCAATGACTACAAATGTCTCTAGATAATTACCATCCCCATGTAGTATTTCAACAAGCAGGGCAGAATGGAGTCTTTAGTCCTGTGTCAGGAGATTCTCCATGTCTGGAGTCGCTTGGAGTGTCGGGACATTTTCCTGATCCCAAACTACCTGGCAGGTTTCTTGTATGCCAGAACGGATGAGCTACACAGCTGGCATTTGGAAGATTACGAATAGCATATATTTTGTGAGGGGGCGTACGGCTTCCTTCAGAAAACGTGGAGAACGGTGGTTAGATCTTTTTGTCATTGTCGAGTATACGCAATGTTAAAGGTTTTGCACATTGGAGTTTACATGTGTGCGATGTCAACAGTTTTGCACGTTGGAGTTTACACTCTCTAGGAGTTGCATTCTGGCTGAAATTGAAGGCCAGACCCCTGCTTCAGATTGGTCCCGGAGAGTGTGATACCTAGAACTGATCTGTCCTTCCATCTGTTTGCCACATTGCAGGGCACTTCTGTCTCAGCAACAGGGCACGGTCACCCACCTGAATCTACGCAACCTACACCTCCATGTATGACAATTAAGGGGCGGCAGTTGACTACGTTTGATCTGTCACCTGAAGTAGTGGATGTCATCCTCACTGCACTTCTGTTCATTTATGCCAGGCACTGGGACAGGTTTTTGGCCTGGTTTGGTAGTCCCAATATTGACTCTATACAAACCAAGCTAATGGACGTTATTATTATTACGGTGTGCACTATTAAAGGTTCCATTACATTTTTACTGTACAAACAATCCTTGTTTAAATCACCTGTTTAGATGTGGTTTATAAAAGGTTTGGCACGCACTTCTTCCCAAGTTGTTTGCATTGCCACAGTGGACCTTAATTTGGTCTTGATGTTTCTCTTGTGCACGCCCTTTGAGTCAATGTGTAGCTACTCACTAAATCTCTTTATTTTGAAGACTATCTTTCTTATTGCAATTACTTCAGCTCATTGCGTGAGTGAACTTCAGATGCTTACGGTGCAACCGCCCTAGACCTTTGTTCTTTTCCAGACAAACTGGAGTTGAGAATGGGGTAGCCTTCTTGCCAAAAGTTGTGACTCCTTTCCACATTAACAAAAAAATAAACAAATAAGATAAATGGCCAACTAGGGGATCATTTGCAAAAAAGTTATTGACTTGAGGTATGTATCTTTATGTCCCAAATGGTGACATTCAGATTTAATCATGCAATGTAATTCAATGATTTAGGAAGCTGGCCCTTTATCTACTATACCAAAGTAAGGTATGGTGTGCACAGAGTCCAGTGAATCTCCAAAGGTTTACAGAGATATTAGTAGATAATACCTTACTCTCTATTTGTGGTAGTTTGGGTGAGCAGTAAGGATTTATCAGAGGGTAGTGTCAAGCATTTATTGTACACACTCAGGCAAGAAATGATGTCACACACTCCAAGACTTAACTCAGACCAACTGTTTGTGTCAAAAATATTTCTTCATTGTATTTTATTATAGAACCAAGCAGGACTTTGTACAGGTTAAATATGATTTTGCTTTTCAAGACCGATTGTTAAAAAAAGAAAGCTGGATGAATAATGACTTTTCTTACAGGTTTGTAAAAATGTTCAAATACAGTTGTAATTACTTTTGGATTACTTTTGATTACTTTTTCATGGTTATTTTTGCTGCTTAGTGTGATATGCCTAGATATCATACTGGGACATTTCTTGGATAAAAGATAAGTAAGTCAGTTTTTCTCAACACACAGTTTCTAAGACTGGCATACACTTTTCCACAGAAAAACAGTCAGTGCAGTTCTATGGGAGAAAACCAGGTTATCGGTTTAAAGGTGAGTAATCAGTATTGGGAGTTTGGTTTCTGGGGTTAGAACCAGGGTTCCCCCAGGGTCAATGATGCACTCAAAGAGCACACTCAGCGGCACTAGGGTTTCTGGGTGCAGAGTGCTGAGGCCCAATGTTATCCAGTGGGGGATAGGGGCCCTCCAGTTGGTGGCTGCTCACGGGCACGCCACTTGGATGTGGGAGCAAAGCTCCTAGGGTTTAGCTCAGGGCAAAGGGGGATCCGATTTAGCACACACGGTGCACCCACAGCAGTACAGGGGCGTCCGGGTGCTGGGTGCTGATTTGGCTTCGGGTGCCCTGTTGTTTTCAATGGGAGTTGACAGTTTTGTTTTTTGGCTGCACGCTTGTCCAGGAAGTCTTCTGGGAGGAACTAACAGCTGGGCAGGTAAGTAGGTGCACCTCTGGTCCTCTTCTCCAGGGCGCAGGGAGACTGGATGCAGGGGTGCCTTTTGAGGTCAGATTTCACCTTACCGGGCCACTCGCTGTTGGCTAGGGGGGGGTCTCCATGCAGAGGTTGCAGGCGATGTTGGGGAGTCCTGGAGGGGTCAACCCACGGTGGACTCAGACTCTGGAGGGCTGAGGAACCTCGCTGGGACTGGTGGGTCACTCTGACTAGGGCCGTAGGCAACGGGTGTGGTGGTTCCAGGTATCGGGTTTCTTTGTCTTCAGCAGACTCGGAGTCCTGCTTTGGAAATTCTTTTGAACAGAGCTGCTGTTCACAGAAGATCCAGCCTTCGTTAACGACAGTCAGTCCTCTCAGGGCTTCTGGAGGTTGCTAGCTGCAGGACTAGGCGATTTGTGGTGCAGGATCTCTGGAAAAAGCAGACCACCAGTAGGGCTGGGGCCAAGTCATTTCTTCTCTGCAGTCTACTCTGCTGGGCATCTTCTTTTGTCCTTCTTTGTTGGTTGCGGGAATCTGCTTTCTTAGTTCAGGGCTACCCCCTAAATGCTGTATTTAGAGGCGTTTTAGGGATCTCGAGGTCAGTGGCCAATGGGCTACTGACCTGAGGGTGACTAACCCTTGGTGTGCTCACCCCACGTGGGGGAGTAGGCACCATCCCTAACCCTGATTGGAGAGTGCCTGCGATCTGCAAGATGGCGAACACTGAAGAGTGGGCTTCACCTCGCCTCCCCCACCTGAGGGGTGGGATTGGCAGAAGTGAGCAAACCTTCTGGGATGTTCTAATTTTTCCCGACTGCCCTCCCGCCACAAAGGGGGTGAGACAGGGGGCCTGCTCCTGATAGCGGAGAGACTGGGGGTCCTTTTACAAAGGTGGCAAGGCCTTTGAAGCTCCCCCGCCACAGATGGCTCTTCCTGACCTGGGGAGGTGTGACCAACTCTGCCCAGGAAAAACTATATTTCTGTGCCTAGGGAGCGAAGGCTCCCACCCCACGGGCCCAGAAACATGTCTCGTGGTGGCATTTTGGTATTTACCAGTCAGGGAATCCATCAGAGGCTAGTCGTTTTTCATCTTTAAGATGCCCTCTGAGTGAATGGTATAATACATCCCACACTGGCATCAGTGTGTATTTATTATACTGAGAAGTCTGCTACCAAACTTCCCAGAATTCAGTAAAGCTATTATGGTGCTGTGGAGTATGTAATGACAAGCTCCCAGACCATATACTGACTCTCCGCACACCATCGACCACGAACCCCTGCTAGCCTGGGCCAACGTGAGCATCGATGACACCATCAAGACCATGAGCACAATCCATTCTGGCTCCCCGTCAGACCCATTCCCACACCACCTCTTCAACAAAGCCAGCAGCTCCATCGCACCCCATCTGCGCAACGTCATCAGTCTCTCCCTCGAGACCGCGACATTCCCAGAGAGCTGAAAACACGCAGAGATCAACGCCCTACTCAAAAAACTCAAGGCGCACCCAAGAGACCTCAAGAACTTCCGGCCCATCTCTCTGCTTCCGTTCCCAGCCAAGGTCATTGAGAAGATCGTCAACAGACAGCTAACCCGATACCTCGAAGAAAACAGAATCCTGGACCCTTCCCAGTCAGGGTTCCGCAGCAACCACAGCACCGAGACTGCCCTCATCGCTGCCACCGACGACATCAGGACCCTGCTGGACAACGGTGAGACCGCGGCCCTCATCCTCCTGGACGTCTCCGCCGCCTTCGACACCGTCTGCCACCGCACACTACGCGCACGCCTCCACGCCGTAGGGATCCGAGACAAGGCTCTGTAATGGACCACCTCCTTCCTCTCTGGCAGAACCCAGAGCATCTGCCTCCCCCGATTCCGATCCGAAGCCTCTGAGGTCATCTGCGGCATACCCCAGGGATCTTCACTCAGCCCGACACTGTTCAACATCTACATGGCCCTGCTCGCACACGTCGCCCATCAGCACGACCTCACCATAATCTCCTACGCTGATGACACTCAACTGATCCTCTCCATCACCAAGGACCACTTCACCGCCAAATCCAACCTCCACGAAGGAATGAAGGCCGTCGCCGACTGGATGAAGATCAGCCGACTGAAGTTGAACACGGACAAGACGGAGGTCCTCATCCTCATGTCCAACCCTTCAGCCTGGGACGACTCCTGGTGGCTGACGGCACTGGGGGCAGCCCCGACACCCACCGACCTCGCACGCAACCTGGGAATCATCCTCGACTCAACGCTCTCGATGACCAAGCAAGTCAACGCTTTCTCCTCCTCCTGCTTCAACACCCTCCGCATGCTCCGCAAGATCCACAGGTGGATCCCGACAGATACAAGAAGAACAGTCACCCAGGCCCTCGTCAGCAACAGACTCGACTACAGAAACGCCCTCTACGCGGGGGCCCCGACCGAGCTCATCAAACGACTGCAACGCATCCGAAACGCATCTGCTTGACTGATCCTCGCCACAGCCACATCACCCCCCACCTGAGAACCTGCACTGGCTCCCCGTCAACCAGAGGATATCCTTCAAGCTCCTCATCCACGTCCACAAGGCACTCCACAAGACCATCCCAGCCTACCTCAACAGACGACTTTCCTTCTATATTCCCAACCGCCAGCTCCACTCCGCCGACCTTGCACTCGCCACCGTCCCTCGCATCCGAAGAACAACCACCGGCGGGAGATCCTTCTCCCACCTCACCACCAAGACCTGGAACACCCTCCCATTGAGCCTACGACAGACCCAAGACCTGCTGACCTTCAGGATGCTACTCAAGACCTGGCTGTTTGACCAGTATGATTGATTGACTGATGTACTCTTTATGGCTTTATTGCACTTACAATGTCTAAGAATGGACTTAGACACTGAATGGGTTCAATGCTCATGCAACTGTACCCTCGCCAGTGGTATAGTGCACCCAGCTAGATAGGTGTCCTAACTATACCATAGGCAGTGGTATCACTTTTCTCTGCACCAAAACATGCAGCCTGCAATGGCACAGGACCTCTAAGGGTGGCACAATATGTGCTGCAGCCCTTAGAGACCTTCCCTGGTCCCAGTGCCCTCGGTACCAATGGTATCTTTTATCAGAGAGTTGCATGTGGCCAGAGAGGTACCAATTGGGGGTACAAAGGTACAGTTTTGGGAAAGAACACAGATCCTGGGAACCTGATTGGCAGGAACCCAGGGCACATAAGTCAAAGTGCATCAGAAATCTGGAAAAAAAAGTGGGGGTGGTTACTGCAACAGAAACCCACTCTCCTACAAATGAAATGAAGTATGAGTCTTACGTGATATGAATTTACTTGAAAAAGATTACTGTATGATATGTCATGATTAAGAACAATACTTGAGGGACATACCATGCAAAACAACAAACATAAATCATGTCCGGCATAAATGACTTATGAAAAATGTAATCCATGAACCAATGTATGACAAGTCTACTCATTCCTAAGGTGACAGTCCAATGCATAGAGAAATAATTCATGAGCGAGGGTCTACAAGACAGTTTATGGGGAAGAAGTTAAAGCGCTGTTGACAGTTCGTTCTCTGTTAATACGCAGGACTGTTCTCAGGACTGTTTTGGCTAAGGGAGTTCTATATAGACCTCTAATGCTGAAATGGCAGATTATTATGGGCTTTTTTTACTTAATTTTTTTAATTTTATTTATTAGCCTTTAGATATAAATCATACACAGCATGTGGTTGCAAATATATTGTTATTCATGATATACAGTATATAATCTTGAATATCGAATAAGGCATAATGAAAAAGGCAAGGGGAAACAAAGGGAAGAAAAAGGAATAAAAAAAACACAACATAGGGTAAAATTGGTGCAGCTAAAGAATATCATATGGAGCATCACAATACCATATACAACATATATAACAATTTAAATATAAGAAGGAAAGATGCAGAGTACCAGTTGAAGCTTATTTCAACACAAGTGGCCCCCAATGTCAGGACTGCACAACACACCTGACTATACCCAGGTCAACAGGAGAAATGTGTAATACAACATTTTTCACCCCTGAGGCACAGGTGAAGGCACATTTGATGGAGCACATGCTTTGATGGAGCACATGCGCGAATCCAAGACTGAAAAGGACCCCAGATGTCACGAGGCCGCTGGCAACAACTCCCAGAATGTGTTTAGTTGCTCCTGCCAATATGTGACATCTGTGATCCAAGACTTGACTTTCGGGACCCTTGCTCTCCCCCAAGACATGGCAACACGTCTCTTCGGCAGTAAAAAGCAACATAGCAAGCAGGTGCCTGACTTCTGGCGGAGCCCCCTTCGTGTACCCCAGGATACCCAGGAGCGGTGATGGCTCCATTGGCATCTCAAGTATTTTACTTATTGAAGTAAAAATTTATAGCCAATATTGTGCGATCTGGGGGCAATACCTGGCCAGGTGAAGAAAGGAAGCCTGGGCGGAACCACATCTCCAGCAGCCCATGTCCTCATGGAGTCCCATACGGTGAAGCTGCGTGGGCGTCCTGTAATACCTATGCAGGAAACTAAAGTGGATCAGGCAGAGGTTATAATTTGGAGATAGCAGCTCCAGCTGACCACAGCAAAATCTACATTGTTCCTCGGTCAGAGGCGTGGGTAACTCCTCGTTCCAGCTGGCAAGGGCTTTAGGTTCAGTGATCGGTCATGTATGTGGCATCGAGTTGAATAGACTTATGATCAGCTTCGCTGGGATGAGTTGTTTAAAATGTGTTCCAGGGCTGTTAATGTGGGTGATGGGGCAGGGAAGAAGTCATGCAACTGGTGAAAGGTTGCCCTAGTGCGGTAGTATAGAAGCAGGTCACAGAAATGTGATGTGCTACCTCCTGTCCACGCTAACGGGGAGACAAAGGCATCACCTAGATACAGATCAGAAAATGTCTTCCAGCCAAGCCTTTCAGCTCTAAGCACCTCGCTGCGATCAGCCAACGCTGATATCTGGGTGTTATAAGAGAGAGTGGCGGATTGGGCGTACAGCAACTCCTGCTCTGCTCTCATGCGTAACCCATCCCAAGCCCACCAAAGCTTTTCAACAGTGTCTATTTCATTTCTGGGTCTCTTAAATTTGGAAAATAACGACACGTTCAGACCTCCTGGTCAGGGACCGGCTCCCCCTCCCCCCATCCCCCACCGCAGGTCTGCTGTTAAGTGATGCTGCTCCGTGCACTGTGCTCTCATCCCTGGTGGTCCAGTGGGAGGGCCTTGCTCTTCTGCTGGCCGCTGCTGTCTGTCTCTGTGCCGTTTTTCTGTCTTTTTGTGCCCGTTTTTCTGTCTTCCTTCTAGCCTCTTCACTCTATTTTCTATTGTGCCTGTCTTGTCATTGTACCTGTGCCTATGTGTAAATTTGCAGTTTTTTTTGTCTTCTGTCCCCGTTTTCTCTCCGGGCCCTTCTCGTCGCTGCTGCCCCGTGGCCCCTCCCACCCTGCCGGTTCCCGCGCTTCCCTCCCCCTCCCCTACTTAATGGCAGCCGATGCGAGGGAGCGCAAGCAAGACCTCTGACCTCCTGGTCCGGGACCTGCCCCCCCCCACCCCCTCAGCTCCGCTCTTAAGTGCAGCTGCTCCGTGCACTGTGCTCTGCCTGGTAAGGTAGGTGTTCGAGGCCCTCCACCCGCAGGCTCCTGCCTGCACCTCATGCCTGGTGGTCCAGTGGGAGAGCCTTTCTCTTCTGCTGGCCGCTGCTGTCTGTCTCTGTGTTTGTGCCGTTTTTCTGTCTTTCTGTGCCCGTTTTTCTGTCTTCCTTCTAGCTTCTTCACTATATTTTCTATTGTGTTTGTCTTGTCATTGTACCTGTGCCTGTTTGTCAATTAGCAGCTTTTTCTGTCTTCTGTGCCTGTTTGCTCTCTGTGCCCTTCCCGCCGCTGCTGCCCCAGCGGCCCCTCACCCCCTTGCGGTTCCCGCGCTTCCCTCCCCCTCACTAATGGCGGCCGCTGCATGACCACGCAGCGGGCACGCCGCTGGCACGCCAAAGGCAAGCCCGTTTGTGCCCGTCCGTGACCCGACCGCAGCCAGAGCCAGGAACCCTGGACCTGCAAACTCCTATCGCTACAACTCCGCTACCCTCCTCGCACTCAACGCCGGAAGGAACAACAACTGCCAGCGGTAGACGCCAAACACCACCCACGGCCAGATCTCCTGCCATCACTGCTGCCAATTCTTCACCTATGACCACACCCCCAGGGCCCCCGCACCGAACGCCAACAACACTGAAGCCCTGAAGTGCATCCTCCTCACCGTGCGCTCCCTGCACAGACACGTCGTAGAGATCTGGGACCTCCTTGACACCATCTCGCCAAACGTCGCCTTCTTTACAGAAACCTGGACCAACGCCTCCTTGGCCCCTGACATCGCCACCCCCATCCCAGACGGATATAAGATCCAGAGGGAGGACCGCCCAGGAGGAGAACTCGCCATTGTACACAAGAGCTCCCTCCGACTCTCCACCTCCACCACAAAGGACTCGTTCCCCATCACCAAACACCATCACTTCCAGATCCTGGCCAGCCCTAGAACCACTCTCCCCAGCACCCTCGCATACAGACCATCTGGACCCCGTGCCTCATTCGCCAGTACCGTCGCTGACCTCATCGCACCCCACGCCATCGCCTCCATGGACTACATACTCATCGGAGACCTGAACTTCCACCTCGACAACCCCAGCGACCCCAAATCCACCTCCCTCCTGGACAACCTCGCAAACATCGGACTGAAACAGCTCGTCACCACGCCCACCCACAAGGCAGGACACACCCTCGACCCCATCTTTGCAGGAGGAAACATCTACTTCAGCCTCACCATGCAACTCCCATGGACAGACCACCACTGTGTACACTTCCACGTTGGCAAACTCACACCACCCAAACCTGCACCGCACCCCCCACGAAGTAACTGGAGCAAAGTCACTGAGGAACAACTCAACTCCACCCTCAACCACGACTCCCCCACCACGTCAACCGATGCCAACCTCGCAGCCAAAGGACTCCACAAATGGATTTCCAGCTGCGCAGACAAGTTTGCACCACTACGCAACCCTAACAGACCACACCCCAGGAAAGCCACCTGGTTCACCGCTGACCTCCAAGAATCCAGACGCACCTGCAGACGTCTTGAGAAGATCTGGAGAAACAGCAAAGCGCCAGAAGACCGCACCACCTACAAAAACGCCATGACCGAATACCACCAACTCATCAGATCCACCCAAAAGGACCTTCATCCAATACAAGATCCTTGCCAACGCTGGCAACTCCAGCAACTCTTCAGTGTCATCCAGGAATTCCCCAAGCCCCCCAGCGAAACCACGGACATCACCCCTTGCCAGGACCTCTACGACAAGCTTGGATCCTACTTCCATCTGAATATCAAGGCACTCTGACAACTTCAACAACCAGACATCCCACTCCGAAACCACTTCCTGCTCCAGCAACGCCATCCAGCCAACCATCTCCGCCTGGACCACAGTCACCACCGAAGACAACACTTCGACTTTGAAAGGCATCCACTCAGGGGCCCCCACAGAGCCCTGCCTCCGCACATCTTTCACAGAGCCGCCGCCACCATCGCTCCTGAATTACGACACACCATAAACACCACCTTCAAGACCGGCATCTTTCTCGATGACTGGAAACATGCAGAAGTCAGACCCCTGCTCAAGAAGCCCTCAGCAGACCCCACCGACCTCAAGAACTACCGACCCATTTCCCTCCTCCCCTTCGTGGCCAAAGTCACCTAGAAGACCGCCAATGCACAACTAACCAAATTCATCCAAGAAAACTCCATCCTCGACCCCTCCCAATCCGGAATTCGCATAAACCACAGCACCGAAACCACTCTACTCGCCACCACAGACATCCGCACCCTCCTCGACCAAGGACACACCGCAGCCCTGATCCTTTTTGACCTCTTTGCAGCGTTTGACACCATCTCCCACCGCACACTCACCGCCAGACTCCACGATGCCGGCATACAAGGAACCGCCCTCGACTGGATCCGCTCGTTCCTCACCGGCGGACCCCAAAGAATCAGATTACCACCTTTCCTCACCGAACCCACGGAAATCAACTGCGGAGTGCCCCAAGGATCATTGCTCAGCCCCACGCTCTTCAACGTCTACATGGCCACCCTCTCCGCTATCGACAGACAGCACGGACTCAGCATAGTATACTATGCCGACGACACCCGGCTCATCCTCCCCCTCACCAAGGACCCAATCTCCACCAGACTCAACTTCCAGGAAGGAATGAAGGACGTTTCATCCTGGATGAGCAGAAACTGCCTGAAGCTCAACTCGGGAAAGACAGAAGTCCTCGTCCTCGGACCCTCCCACTCGGCATGGGACAACACCTGGTGGCCTACACCCCCTCGGCAGTCCTCCGACACCCACCATCCCCGCCCGAAACCTCGGCATCGTACTAGACTCCTCCCTCTCCATCACACTTCGCCTCTAGCTGTTTCAACACCCTCCAAATCCCCTGAAAGACCTTCAAGTTGATCCCCTGAGTCAAAGAAGGCTGTCACCCATGCACTCATAACCAGCAGACTGGACTACGGAAACGCCCTCTACACCGGGATCAACAAGTCTCTACTCCGCAAGCTCCAGACCATATAGAACACCACAGCCAGACTCGTCCTTGGCATTCCTAGACACAAACGCACCACCCAACATCTATGGAACCTCCACTGGCTCCCCGTTGAGAAGAGAGTCACTTTCAAGATACTCACCCACGCCTCCAAATGCCTCCACAACATCGGACCCCAATACCTCAACAAGAGGATCTCCTTCCACGTACCCAAGAGAAACCTCCGATCCGCCGACCTCGCCGAAATCCTGCACATCCGCAGAGCCAGAGCAGGTGGAAGTACCTTCTCCTACATCACAGCAAAGACCTGGAACGAGCTCCCTCTGAAAATCAGACTCGCCCCATCCCTGAACATCTTCAGGAAGACGCTCAAGAATGATAGGGAGCGGCGCACCCCCCAGCACCTTGAGACCCTCATGGGTGAGTAGCGCGCTTACAATTCCCCTGATTGGTTGATTGGATCAGGCGCTGCCCTGTCCAGTTCAATTGCCACGTGCGGTTGAAATGCAGTGAGTAACACCCAGTGATGTAGGACCTGGGCTTGTGTACAGTGGGCGTATAGGGGAATATCTGGTGCTCCTAGCCTGCCCTAAGTGGCAGTGTAAGCAGTTCCCATGAAATCCGCACCTGCTTCCCAGCCCTCTCCTGTTTAATCAACAGGGGTCTCACTGTTTTTAGGAACGATTGTGTGTGGGGGATGGGGAGATTGACGAATAGATACAGAAGCTTAGGTATTACTATCATCTTCGCTATAGCGATTCTTCCCGCCAGTGATAGAGGTAAAATGGACCAAGTATTAATTTTCCCTTCCAGCTAACTTATTGTGCGTCCATAGTTCATCTCCCAGAGTTCTTGCATGGCTTGGCTCAGCCAGACCCCTATGTACTTAACTGGTCCATCGGCCCATTTCAGTAGGTAATCAAGTAGAAATGGATCCGTGCAGTCTGTCAGAGGAAACATTGTGGATTTAGACCAATTAATTTGGATCCCAGGTAGTCTGCCAAATCAGGTAATTTCACGTAATATAGGAAGTATGTTCACTACTGGATCACTGATATAAAGCGTGACATCGTCCGCCTACAACGAAATTAACAGGCCTCTGGATATGAATTCCACTCCTCTGTTAGCATGGTGTTGTCAGAGGCGGGTGGCCAGGGGTTCCATAGCTATTGCAAAGAGGAAGGGGGACAGAGGACACTCTTGCCTTGTACCTCTAGTGATAGGAAAGCTCTCAGACAGGATACCATTTACACGAAGTTTAGCAGTAGGTCCAGAATAGAGGAATGTACGTCTAGATGACATCGGGATGCTGAGCTGTAGCAGGCAAAGGGCATGGTCAGAGAGGGTTCTGGGCAAAAGACAAAAGTCTGTCGTCCATGCCGCCACATCTCGGGAGACCAGCCAGTAATCCAGTCTGGACCAAGCATTATGAGGTTATACAAGTGACTACTGCGCTATCGGGGTTCCAGTGTCTCCATATATCTAACAGTCCATTTTCATGAATAAGTGCATTGAGAGTCTCACTAGCTCGGGGGTGCAGTCTCTGCGTCGACCCTCGCCTATCTAATGAGTCATTTAATATGGCATTGAAATCGCCTCCTCAAATAACAGTATCACACTCCAATCCTACGATGTGTGCCCATACACTGTGGAAAAACTCTGGCTCGTCAGTATTGGGGTCGTAAATAGCAGCCATCACCAACTCCGTGCCCCTCGGTGAGCCCTTGAGGATAACTAATCTCCCTTTGGTTTCTAGGTGTGTATCTGCCGTGTTCCACTCAAGCCCTTGGTGTGTACATATTGCCACCCCTCTAGCATAGTTGGAATAAACTGTGGAGTAAACAGCTCCCGAATATCTATGTTGAAGCTTTGTGTTTGATGAGCGAGTCAAGTGGGTTCCCTTAAGAAAGTAACAATCAATCTTGCGTCGGATCAGTTAGGCCTGTATGAGTCTGGCCTTTCTATGGTCATTCAGACCTCTGATATTCCATGTAAGAAACCTAAGGGCTGTCATGCCACATTGATACGATATACCCAACGCTCCATTCATACCTCTGTACCTGTAACATGACCCTAGCTTCCACCGCTAGTCTGGATGTTGACCTAATCTGCGATCTAACCTGTATATGCAGTGTCCTGTAGTTACATACAATCGGATAAAGCATGTCTAGAAATTTACACATATATCCTGAATTGTTTACAATATTCTGCTGCACTATGACCCCAAACTCAAACCCCCTTCCCACACCAACCCCCCAATTAGGTTGAGTATTAACATCCCCCCTCAAAAAGCAAACAGCCCCCAAACATGTGTATGAAATGACAGTTACGGACTTCTCCCGAGGGGCGAGGTGTCTCCGGCATACAGCCTGACCATAGGCCAGGTGGCTGAGAGTTTAATGGGAGACCTACTGTAGTTACCCTTTACCATGCTGTTAATGATCTCTGGACGGTCGGCAGTGCAGGCATCCACAGTGTTAATGTTCCACCCATCCATGCCCACATCAATCTCCCTAGCACAACTCCTGGGATGTGTATATCAGGCGTGTTTGAAGATGTCAATCATTGTCCCTGAGAGCTGCCTCCGATCTACTTGCAGGTGTTGGCGAGCGTTTATTACCAGCCACATGCTTGGCGAACTTCAGAGCAGACTTTGCATCTGTGAAATGGTGATGGTTGCCTTCATGTGGAGCCCTGAGCTAGGCTGGGTATAGAAGGGCATAGGTGATGGCAGCTTGGCGAAGGATGCGTTTGGCCGGTATGAACTCTCTTCTAGCTGATTGAACCACGGGCGTGAAGTCAGGGAAGAAGATCTGGTTGCCCTGGTGCGTTACTTGACCCATCTCTCTTGCCGCGCGAAGTTGAGCAGACGAGCCAGGATAAGTCTTGGGGTAGCTCCCAGTGGAGGTCTTGGGCCAGGGATCTGTGAGCTCCATCCACGATGAACATTGCTGAGAGATGAGAACCAAATATATCCCGCAATAAGGTTTCAACGAAGTCCTCGACCTTGCCCATAGCTGAAGTCTCCAGTATTCCTGTGATGCATGTTTTTTCGACGGGACCGGGCCTCCAAATCTTTATTTTGGGCCTTAATAACCTCCAGTACTTTCTCCATATTTAGTAGCTGTTCCCTGGATTCAGCTTGAAACCTGTGTGCATCTGTGGCTCGGTTTTCTAATTAATCAATGCGCAGTTCATGGGTGTCCACCTGTTTTTTTATCCTGATCTAGTCTATCTGTAAGTTTGTCGATTTTATTGTCAATCGTTTTAAAACTATACTTTACCTCTAGAAGTATTGACCGGAGGTCATCACCCTTCTCAGCAGCTCCATCTCTATGTTCAGTGTCAAGGTCCGGTTCCGAGTCGGCGTGTCTAGTTAGTCTTTTGTTTTCGAATGGTAACTTGGACAGTTTCATGTCCGTTTTCCTCCTGGTTTGTGGCAAAGTTCAACCGAGCACGCCGGCCAGTAATGGGTTTAACTGATACAGAAGTCTTTCAAGGTTTCGCCTCCCTGCGCTAGGCCCAACTCGCCCCCTGCAGGGAGCACTGCAGCAGCTAGACATATTAGGTGCAGAAATCTAGTGTCTTGTTCGGTTCTTGCCTGTCAGGTCAGTTATATCCCGAGCCTCTGTTACTGCTGAGGTGGCCGGTGGGCCCAGGGAGGCTACGCCTCTCGATCTGTGCACATTCGTTCCTGCTCCTGGTAAGTTATCTCCTGGATATGGCGCCTCCCAGCCTCATTCCTGGTGTCACTTTTTTAGGTAATATATGCAGGTTAGGGCCAAAGAACTGAGCCGGGAGGGCGGCAAGCGGCAGTCCGCAACCCCGTCCCTCCTCGAATTGAAAAATTGCGTTGAGAGGGGACAGACTGGACATGTATGTAGTGAGTCCATTGTATCCGTCTCTCAGGTCAATGTCATCCGGTCCCCGTTTACTTAATTGCAGATCTCAACTACCCGGGGATACTCCTTCCACCTCCTGTGGCGCAGCCGGCCAGCTCCGGTGATTATGCGCCGCGGCCTCCGCCCGCTCTCCAACGCACCATGGCACACCTTAGAGTCTCGCTCCAAAAGGGGTGCAGGAGAACCCACAGGCAGGAGGAAGACCAGGTCGGCAATCCACAGCGTAGCGTGGAAGATTGTAACCCAGCGGCACAGTCACAGGCGTACTTCGATGTCTTGATCCTCTGAGTCGATGCGTTCGCCGATCAGCTTTCCCCTGCAGCTCTCGACTTGTGTGGCGAGGCCCACCGGGCCCGATTCACAATTGGAGGCTTCCCAGGGTTGGCGGCTGGCAAAGCGAGCGCAATCGGGACCGGATTTGTCAGGTGATCGGATGCTAGCTCAATGTGAGGTCATATGCTCCCCGATGTGTCAGGATTTTGGGCAGTTAATGTCTCTCTGTGAGCGGCCATCTTGCTGCTCGGCTAGACCACACCCCCGCAGATTATTATGTTTGAACTCAATCACCAGTATTATATATTTGCGGATTAACTTAACTCTGATTCGAGCTCTCGGGATTCAATTAGACATAGAGCATGACTGCAAAAGGCTTGTGTATAGCAACAGCAACACTCCTTTCCACGTAATGCAGACTATCACCTTGCCTGTGTTTTGTGCCCCTTTCTACTCCTCAAAAGAGGAAGAGCGGCTTTAACAGCTGGACCCCAATAGAGATTTGAGCTTTTATATTGACCGTACCAAAGGACTCCATGTTGACGGCCACCTTTTTCTGCGGCGCTCCGTGACGAAGAAAGGGAGGGTTGCGCAAAAGAGGACCATTGTGAGGTGTATAGTCCTCTGCATTAAGATCTGCTACGCACTTGCCAATAAACAGCCGGCCGAAGAAGGGCTGAAAGCCCATTCCACCACGTTTAAATCTGCTACTACTGCCAAGCTGCGACATGGGTGTCAGTGTACATGTTCACTAAGCACCACTGTCTTGATAGCCAGGTCCTATGGGAAGGATAATTTTGCCTACATGGTCCTGCAGAACATCTTGCTCTGAGTCCACTCCACAGAGCCTCCACCTGGGGAAGTACTGCTTTGCTACCTATTATGTTAGGAATCTGCAGTTCAAAGTATCCCTTAGAAGATCAAGTTATTTACCTTTGGTAATGCTCTTTTTGATAGATCCTCTATCTAACTGCAGATTCCTCACCACCCTCCCATCTCCCCGTTCTGTTGAGTGGCCTCTTTTTAACATCTAAAATGTTCCCAAGTTAGGAATCATTCAACTGGTACTGACAACTATTCACGCTCCATGTTTGAGGGTACGTAAAGAGACGAGCAAGAAACTGATGTATGCGCTTGGCGGTGGCACTCATATGCGGCCCTACCCTATCACTTTTGGAATGGCATGGAGCCAGCGCGGAGCTGCACAGCACCACATTGCTGGACATATTTTTCAGACCCAGTCTGGCACACTAAAAATAGATTTACCTAAGGTAAGTAACTTAATAGTTTGGGTATCCACATTTGTTCGAAGTAAATATGCACTTGATAATTGAGGAAAGATGACCCAGCCCTAGGAATGTTACTCTTTAAAGTGAAAGAGGTTTAGAATGGTGCTCATGACTAATCATATATCACCTGCAGATAGTACAATAGAAGGTATTCTACATTTGACACATAATGGACTGTTAGTCGCTGCACCTGGCAACATTGGCATCATATGTGTAGTCTCAGCAAGAAGGTTTCTCACTGAGAAAATCAACAATAAAGGTACTGGGGGGCGTGGCTTGGCGCCGACAGCAATGGCCCCTAAGAGAAAAGCTCAGCCGGAGCTGGGGCTCCAAACCCCCATAACATCCGTAAAAATCCGGCTGGGCGGGATCGGAGCGGCGAGCCGCGCGTCGGAGGGTGCACTGAACCGAAGAATCCCCGAAACAGCCGTTCGCGCTGGGCTGGGAGCCCGTGGGAGCCAGGAGGGCGCGGCGCCGGCGGCGCCTCTGAGTGAACGCGACTGGGAAGACTCCGAGTGGGCGCGAGAGTCGCGCGCTACCTCCGCTGACGAAGACGAGAGGAGGCGGGGAGGACCGGGGCTGCCGCGCACTGCCAGGCGTAAATTCCCGAGATTGAAAGCAAGGTGAGGGCTGGCCGGTGCCGCGTCGGAGGACTCCAGTGGCTGCCGAGGCTGCCGAGGCCGCGGGAGACTGGCGAGGCCCGACAGAGACAGAAGACCTTGCACACGGTAAATAGCGGTGCGAGAGGCCTGCGTGGGGGCGGCTGCCGTGGTCCAAATGCCGGAGTGAAGCACGTTGGAGGAGGTGCGGAGCGCAACCGGGGCAGCACATTGCACATGATACAGCAGGTTTTCGCGATCCTCTCTATATATACCCTAAGGCCTGGACAGCGAGCAACAACACAAAGGGAGTGGGGCCCCGGTGTGGTGGACGCGGTTCGCTCCGTGGGAGGCGCGGGCGCACGTGGCGCACTTCTCAAATCTGTGCTGCGGCTGCCCGTGACTGATCTCTCAGAAGGAAGCCTCTCAGCTTGTTGGGGGACCTGGACACGTGCACGCTGCGGGTGCGGCCGCCTGGAACACGCGTGCATGGGAGAGGAAGGGTTGCACTGCATCTGGTGGTCTGGACTGAGCACAGCCGAAACTAGGGAGAAAGCCCAGCCTGCTAAAGCACAACGGACTACGTGAGAGCTAAAGGGCAACCTGGTGGTCGGACTGCGGTAAAACTACACCCACTCGGGCTTGCACACCGGGACAGGTGGGGTCGCATCATTGGAGGCACGCTGGCGGCCGACACACCACAACTATGAGACCCAAAAATGGCACCGCGGTTCAATCCATCAAGCTGGACAAATACGCCATTCTCAGACCGACGTCGCAGTCCGACGATGCGCAGGAGGACCGACAGGGGGAGACGGAGCCGTCTCTGCAGTCCATAATGGCGGCCATTAAGGGGCTGGGAACCACCCTTGAAACAAAAATGGACAAAATGTCAAATGAAATGAATCTTATGAGAGCAGATATGAATAAAACAACAGAGCGAGTCAAAGAAACTGAAACAAATGTTGCGGACCTCCAAACAACCAAGAAACGTTTGGAGGAGAGACTAAACGCTCTGACTCACCAGCACCGCCAAATGGCCATAAAGCTCGAGGATCAAGAAGGGAGGGCCCGCCGCAGTAACATCAGAGTGGTGGGAGTTCCGGAGGGACTGGAGGGGCCGAGTGTTGATCTCTTCCTGGAGGACCTCATCTTAAACCACCTCAAACCAAAAAGACTCTCCTCACTCTTCACGGTGGAAAGGGCACATAGGGCACCGGTCCCTAAACCAAAGCCAGGGGCGGCTCCCAGAACGATCATTGCCAAGATCCTGAATTATAGAGACCGGGACGCCATTCTACAGGCTGCAAGGATCCAGGGGGACGTGCAGTACAAAAACGCAAATATCCGGTTTTTCCCGGACTTTACACTTAAGGTTCAACAGGAGCGGCGGTCATTTGAAGGGGTGAAAGCAACTCTGCGACAGCGTGGGTTCAAATATATGATGTTCTTCCCGGCGAAGCTTAAAATTCTTGCGGATGGGAAATCACTTTTTTTCACCAGCCCCCAGGAGGTACAGGACTGGCTGGAGGGGAAGTCAGACCAGAGAAAGACCTTAAGGGCCACCACGAGACGGATGGAGCCTGACAATCGAGAGGAAGTGCCTCCAGGGGAACATGCCGACCCGGGACTGCGTGCTGCGCGCACTTGGAGGTCGCGGTCCAACAGCCCGGGTCGGGCCACAACATGACAAGACTGGGAAAAATAGAACTTCCATACTCACGTCAGGAGAGGACTTCATCAAACCGTAATGTACAAGTAGAGATGTGCTATCCTAGGGGGCGGTGGAAATTGGGTTCACAGTTTTAAGTAGTGATCGCATAATTTTGTATTGCCCTTTGGGAACGCTGGGGAGGTGCCTATATACGCTCCTGACCTATTGCACATGGCGGTGGGTGGGGTGCGCCACTGACTAAAATTACCAGTGCTGGCCGGATGTGGGGGCGCTGCTCTTGATCCCGTGTTCTGCAGATATTTCAGTGCCATGGGGGGGACCTCGGGCGGCCGGGGTCGGCTACTTCCCACTTCACCAGGACACAGTTGTTCACTCATTGGGGCGATAGGCACTCTGCTGGTTGGGGATGTGGGTAGTTTTGAACCTACGTGGCAGGGTAGCAGGGAGGGGGGGTGGAACACCGGGGTTAGTACGATTTTTGTTTATAATTTGTGTGCTGTTGGTTGTGGGGAGGACGGGAGGAGGGGGGGGGTTATCGTTGGTCATGCGAACTTAAATTGTTAGTAACAGGGTTGGTCGGCATCGTATACGAATGGTCCATGAAGAACTGTTTTTACATCAGACATGCACTGGGATAAAAGTCTTAAAATTATGAGTTGGAACGTCAACGGGTTGGGGGATAAAATTAAAAGAAGTATTGTGCTGCAACACCTCAAAAGACACACCCCGGACGCTGCATTACTACAAGAAACACACTTAATCGGTAATACATGTAAAGCGCTCAACAGGTGGGGCTACAAAATGGTGACACATGCAGGGTTCACGACGAGGTCCAGAGGAGTGGGGATCCTTTTGCGACACACCTTCCCCTTCGATGCTCAGCGAACTTGGGGGGATCCGCTGGGGCGCTTCGTAGCGGTCGCAGGGCGGTGGGAGGGACGCACACTCACACTAGTGGCGCCATACATTCCCCTGGGTTTACAAGCCCAATCTTATAAGGACCTTGGCGCCTTTCTCCTCGGACTACCTGAGGGACACCTCGTGATTGGGGGTGATTTTAACTCCGTTGTATCAGGGGCGCTGGATAGGCACCCGCCGCGAGATATAGGACCTGGGCAGCAGTGGCTCCCTACCTTCCTTGACGCCTTTGGTCTTGTCGACCTCTGGAGGAGGCGACATCCCACTCGCAGAGAGTACACGTTCTTGTCGGGATCCCACCGTACCCTCTCTAGAATCGACTACATCCTATCTCCCGTACAGGCAGACGTGACCACGTCAGACATTAAGCACTTGCCGAGAGGGATCTATGATCACTCCCCAATATGGGTCCACCTGACAATTGGGGACAAAAGAGTCGGAGGTATAGCACCAATACATCCCTGGTATCTAAAAGATCAAGAAACCAGAACCGCAATGGGGAAGGTAATTGAACAATACTTCCTCGACAACGAGGGTACGTGGACTCCCCTACGACTTTGTGGGAGGCATTTAAGACGGTGCTCAGGGGACAGGCCATCTCAGCAATGGCAGGTAGACGTAAAGAAAATGAGAAGCAGTTGACTGAGGTCGAAAGCGACATCGCTCGGCTGGAGGAGGGAGCTGGGCATGACCCCGACAACGACATCTCACATCAATTGCAAATAAAAGCGGCGGAGTATAAAGCAATCGCTACAGACGCTGCAAAAACCCTGGCACGTGACAGGGATGGACGGATTTATGTTCAGGGCGACAAGGCGGGCAAGCTGATAGCCTGGTTAGATAAAAAAGAGAGGGCGCACCGAGTGGTATCTGAACTAAAAAGCGCTTTGGTTGCCGTCCTCACTGAACCTCATGACATAGCTAGAGAACTCGCTGCACACTTTGAGAGGGTGTACCGGAGAGACTGAGTTCACGGAGAGCGACTCTTCAGATTTTTTGGCAGACATTAAGCTGCACACCCTCACTGATCAAGACCGTGAAAAACTGGAGGAGGACCTAACAACTGATGAATTAGCCAAGGCCATAGGAGATCTTAAGGTGGGCAAAGCGCTAGGGCCCAACGGCCTCCCAATTGAGCTGTACAAGCTCAAGCCAGATAAGATGGTGCCCCATTTGAAGGCCATGTATTATGACAGTAAGAGCATAGGTAAACTGCCAAGAGATCAGCGCATAGCGACACTGGTATCCATTCCCAAGCCAGGGAAACCGAGAGATGAATGTACATCGTACAGACCAATATCCCTCCTCAACGCAGAACCTAAGATACTGGCTAAATTGTTAGCAAATAGACTCCGGCTTATCATAACTAAGCTAGTACACCCTGACCAATCGGGATTCATACCCCATCGAAATACGGCCCTTAATCTGCGGTGGCTACACGGAGTGCTGGGGCATTGCCCCGGAATCCAGGAGGATGCAATAGTGGTCTCGTTGGACGCAACCATGACCTTCGGCACCCTTGAATGGGCATACCTCTTTGCGGTGCTAAAAAAGATGGGCTTTGGCCCCAAATTTATAGGGTGGGTACGCCTTCTGTATGCTGAACCGCTAGCACAAGTGACGGTCAACAATAAAATGTCGGAAGTGTTCACATTGGGCAGAGGCACCAGGCAGGCTGCCCTCTGTCGCCGCTATTGTTCGCCCTCTCCCTCGAACCACTCGCGGCATGGATACGAAGTGATGTCTCTATCCGGGGACTTCGATGGACCGAGGGTTGGGAGGATAGGATTTCGCTGTACGCGGACGATATCCTCCTTTATCTTTCATCCCCTGCACGTTCATTGAGAGTGGTGCTGGATATTTTCGCCCGTTTCGGACGAAACTCGGGTTTCCGAATTAACTGGAGCAAGTCGACGCTCTATGTTCTCCACGGAAACGCTCCCTCTATTCCTAGAAACTGCACGATACAGGTAGCGGCAGAAGGATTTAAATATCTTGGCATATTTATCACCGCCGATGCCAGGACTCGATATGAGCGAAATCTCGCTCCTCCCTTGCAGAGGCTTCGAAGGGATGTGGATGTCTGGAAGAAGTTGCCCCTGTCCCTTCTTGGGAGAGCAGCGCTGTTCAAAATGATGGCATTGCCTAGATTCTTATATGCCCTCCCGAACTACCCAGACATGGTGCCTCATGCATTCTTGAAGGAGGTTGAGTCCTTGCAGAGAGATCTACTGTGGGATGGCAGACCACGCATAGCACTCGGTAGGCTCGCGCTCGGATGGTATGATGGGGGTATTGCACTACCAGACATCAGAAAGTACTTTTGGGCAGCGCAGCTGGCTGCAATTAATCAATGCCAATACGGAAGTGGGGATGACCCAGCATACGGAATGGATAGTGGGTTACTGCCTGGTGGCGACTTCACAAGAGCACTTTACTCTAGACCAGCGAGGTTCAAGCTCACAGGCCCCACTAAACACGCGGTACAGGTATGGCACGTGGCCAATAGAGCTCTGGGGTGGGCCAATCAACTCACGATGGCCACCCCCCTATGGGATTCAGAACAGTTAGGAACTTTGGGGCGAACTAAAGGGTTCGATAAATGGGACCTCATAGGTATTTCACACATAAGGGACCTTTGGGGGCAGAATGGAGTGGAGACGTTCATTGCACTACATCAGACATATGATATGGCTGAATCAGAGCACTTTCAATACGCGCAGATTAAGCACTCTTTACAGGCCAACATCCCAACTGGTACGGAGCTGCCTGAGGCATCCCCACTTGAGGACAGGTTACTGGATGGGCACTTACCAGAAAAATGCATATCCCTAACATATTAAAAGCTCATCCACCATATCCCTGATCCCCTTACTGCACTTAGAGGGAAATGGGTAAGGGATGGTCTGGAAATTGACGATGAGGAGTGGCAGGAAGCACACTTCTCACCAAAAGAAGTTGCTATATCGGCAAAACTGAAACTGGTACAACTGAAGATTCTACACAGGGTTTACCTTTCAGGGAAGCAACTAGTGCTCATGGGCAGAAGCGGGGACGGGTTGTGCAGGAGGGGATGTGGGATGCGTTCCTGCACGTTCTCTGGGAGTGCCCACTAATTCAAGAATATTGGCAGAGAATCCTGAAATGTATGAGTATGGTTTGGGGGGTGCCTTTGCGGCCGGAAGCCAAGAGATGCCTGTTGAACATTTGGGAGCCCACAGACTTAAATGTGAAAGGGAGGATCTGGGCCACACTCGGGCAGATGATTGCCAAGCGCAATATAGCGCAGTTATGGGAAGCCGCTGCGCCACCGACAATGAAGAAATGGAAAGAGGACATGGACTGGTGTATGGTGAGAGAGAAAACAGTCTATGTAGCGCGGGGATGTCCTAAGAAATGGATAGTAATTTGGACTAAATGGAATGTATATCGGGGGGGGGGGCTGTGCGAACCCCCAGCTATCCCAACCCTCGACGAACACTGTACGGTGTAGAACTCACTGCATGTACTGTAGATATAAACGCTATAACGAAAGTAATATGCCGATGCCTTTAAAGAAAATCTTGTATGGAAATGTACGAAACACATATCTGTATCGCATGACCACTGTGTTAAGTTTAATAAACAGAATTATTTTAAAAAAACAATAAAGGTACTGTTGGCGGTAAACAACCATTACAATAAATCTTTTACCCCGCATACCATCACCCCACATACCATGACAACGCAAATACCATTACTCCGCAATGAGATTACAACGCATGGCATTACATTTTATATGCTTTTACCACGCATGCCTTTACAACGAAATTCGTTGTAAATGCATGAATAGTAAAAGCATATGATTTATAGGGTTTGGGGTGTAGGGGTATATGTTATGGGGGTTCAGGGGTAATTTTAGGGTTAAGTGAATGTTTGGGTTTTGGGGTGCTGGGGTATTTTTAGGGTGGGTTTAGGTTTTGGGGTACTGGGGTATTTTTAGGGTTCAGGGTGCGTTTAGGTTTTAGAGTGCTGGGGTATTTTGGGGGTTCAGGGTGTGTTTAGGTTGTGGGGTGCAGGGGTAATTTTAAGGGTGTTGGGGTAATTTTAGGGTTCAGGGTGGGGTTTAGGTTTTGGGGTGCTGGGGTATTTTGGGGGTTCAGGGTGCGTTTAGGTTTTAGAGTGCTGTTTTTTTTTTAGGGGTTCAGGGTGCGTTTAGGTTTTAGGGTGCTGGGGTATTTTTAGGGGTCAGGGTGGGATAGGGTTTTGGGGTGCAGGGGGTATTTTTAGGGTTCAGGTGGGTTTAGGTTTTGGGGGGCTGGGGTATTTTTAGGGGTCAGCGTGGGATAGGGTTTTGGGGTGTAGGGTATTTTTAGGGTTCAGGGTGCATTTTGCTTTTGGATTGCTGGGGTATTTTAAGGGGTCGGAGTGGGTTAGGGTTTTGGGGTGTAGGGGGTAATTTTAGGGTGGGTTTAGGTTTTGGGGTGCTGGGGTATTTTTGGGGTTCATGGTGCGTTTAGGTTTTGGGGTGCAGGGGTAATTTTTGGGGTGTAGGGGGTAATTTTAGGGTTCAGGGTGTGTTTAGGTTTTGGGGTGCTGGGGTAATTTTAGGGTGGGTTTAGGTTTTGGGGTGCTGGGGTAATTTTAGGGGTCAGGGTGGGATAGGGTTTTGGGGTGTAGGGGGTATTTTTAGGGTTCATGGTATTTTGGTTTTGGGGGGCTAGGTTATTTTTAGTGGTCAGGGTTTTTTGGGTGCAGGGGGTAATTTTAGGGTTCAGGGTGGGTTTAGGTTTTGGGGTGCAGGGGTATTTTTTGGGTTCATGGTGGGATTAGGTTTTGGGGTGCAGGGGTATTTTTAGGGTGGGTTAATGGTTATATATTAAGGTAAAGCACTTTTACACAGTTTATGCCTTCACCACGCATGCCTTTGCGTTGTTAAGGCATGCGTAGTAAAGTCATATGCGGAGTGAAAGTTTGCGGGGTAATGGTATCGCGTAGTAATTGAATTTACGTTGTGAGAAATGCGGGATGATGGTATGCGAGAGAACGTCATATATTCTTGACAACCTGTCCCAGTATTTAGTCTACATTTTGCATTAACAAAACTGTCAACATAGCCAACAAACGTGAAACAAAGGGTTCTCCACTTCTCCCTCTTGACTTTTCAAAAGGAAAAGATTGTGTGTATGTATGTGTTTATGTATGTATGTGAGTGTATTTATATATATATTCACTGAAAAAACCATAGGTTTCACACATGTTATAGTTAGCTGGACATTTTACTCATAAAAAACCAATGAAATTCCTCCGTTATAGTTAGTGCAGGCAACTATAACTCACGCGACCGCAATCCTCTGCTGATGCTAATACTGTATTTAGACACTTATTTGCCCATGTCTTCTTCCATTAAATTTTAGCTATACATATATTACAAATATTTTTTTTTCATAAAGACACAATGTCATCAGCAGAGGATTGCTGTCGCGTGAGTTATAGTTGCCTGCACTAACTATAATGGGGGAATTTCATTGGTTTTTTATGAGTAAAATGTCCAGCTAACTATAACATGTGTGAAACCTATGGTTTTTTCAGTGAATATATATATATATATATATATATATTTCCGTGGCATGTATATAGCTGTAGATAAAGCAAAACCAAAGGGAATGATGGATGAAGTGTTGAACAATGCAAGCACTCACCCCCAGTTAACTGATCTGGGATTAATCCATCATCATTCTTTAGCCCACTCTGCCACCCCAGTTCAGACATGGCTATATGCAAATCAGTCTGACCCTGTGCCTCATGGGAACAGTCCAGCCCGAACTGCCAAGCCATGTCTTCCCTCGACCGGAAACCAGCATCCTGGGACTGGTTTCTGGCTAATCAGCCGTCATCTGCCAGGCTAGCTTGAATCCAGTGGCAAAGTGAGCAAGAGACCCACGTCTGGGCATACCCTGCCAACTAGGCCTGGGCTAAAATTCCGTTCCGCTCGCGGAAATTGCGATAATTTGAAATTTTTGCGTTCCGCGGAGAGCACGAAAATGTCAATTTCCGCAATCCCCACGTTACCGGAAATTTTTTGCTTGCTCGCGCTGTAAAAAAATACATTCTCGCGTGCGCCTTACCTGATTCCCCGCGTTCGCCGACAAGTTTTCCCGATCCGGTCGCGTTCTCCAAAAGATGTTGGATTGTTGGTAGCCATTTGCGCTGTCTTGCGACAGTTCGCGCCCGCAGTAACGTCATTCGTCGCGTGATCACGTCTTTCTTCTCGCGATCATGCACCACGAGACAAGTGAAAACAAGATGGCCGCGCCCGTGAGCAACCGCATGGGTAAGTTGGCGAGCCATGACCTCGCAGAAAATACCGCGAACGGGCGGGAAAAAAACTTCTGCGTCTTCGCGATATTTCCGCATGTTTGCGGAGATTTTTAACATGTTCGCGATAGTTTGCGAAAGTGAATTTCGCAAATTCCACCCACCCCTACTGCCAACTTAGGGCGAACAAAGCAAAACCAAAGGGAATGATGGACGGTGTGTTGAACAATGCAAGGACTCACCCCCAGTCAACTGATCTGGGTTTAATCCATCATAGCTGTAGATACACATGCTCTGCATACTCCCTGCTATTTGGTGTTTGGCTCGGACTTGTGCAACTTATTTTTCTTCAAAGTCGTATTTTTTTTGCCACGATGTGTAGTGCCTCCTCCTGTGACTAGTAATGCGCATGGGCTTTGCCTCCATTGTTAAATTGTATTGTTCTGCCATCGGGTTTGGATTGTATCCACTAAGCTCTGGGTCGACACCTCATGGTGTTTGTCTTCAATTCCAGTTGGCGAAAACAATAATTGATTTCAGTTTGTTTCCTTGTCATTGCACTCTTCGTCTGGCTCAGCGACCGGGTTCTACTCTAAGGCCATCTCTGGGCCTGTGCTCCTCCCAAAGCCTTCAACTCCGTAATGAAAGGGACTCCCTTCCAGTACTGTCCTCAGTGTTGTGCAAAGTACTCCTAGACAGACCTAAACCAAATCTGCAACCTCTGTCTGTCTGCTCTGCTTGCTTTGCCTTCCACTCCCAAAAGACTCTGCAGTACAAACAAGATTGACTCCTCGCTCAATGCACCATGGAGAGGAGCAGCAGGAAGACTACACCCTCAACCTCTTCGGGGACTGCAACGTCAGGAGGGAACCAGAGCCAGGACTCTCGTGTTAGCAAGCCCTCCACTTCAGCCACAAGCGTATCTTACCTCAGCTGATGCCCCCATCACTACAGGAAGTCACTGAATCGGCTTCCAAGGTTCCCCCCTCTATGAAGCTATCCCCAAAGTCCCCCCACAGCTGCAACTCCTCTTGTACTTTTTCGCCCCTTCTAGTCAGCTTAATTTGCTTTTCCTCTGCAGACGCCCATTCCATAACATCACTACCAGACCTGTGACTTTCAGGAGAGTGGATGCCCATCCATTTAATTGCCACCTGTCTTCTAGCCAAGACCAGTGCCAATCTGAGGAGTTTATGGTGCTTCTTTTTTTTCCTTGTGTTCTAGGGACTGTTCTCAGTATGCCCTGTGCAGGCCCACGGTCCATCGTGACACCCTTGACTGTCGTTAATGTAGCAAAGACCAGTAGTGGTGCAGTGTGGGGCAGTCCCAGGCTAAGTGTAGGAAGATGGCCCTGGGTGTTTGACGTCCAGGGCTGGTGGCTGCTCTGTTGGGATATATTTAGTTCAGCATATATTCTTGGTCAGGTCAGGTATATTCTATGGAGGAAATTGAATTGTATCAATTTCAATCGCACATTGCTAGAAACCTCCCTGACTTGTGTGCATACTGCGTCCCGAACCCTGTCAGTGAATTGATCTCCAATATTACGTTCCCATGCTCCCTTACTCTTAAGTGATCTAGTAGAAACACCCCATCTTAACGCCCTGTACATATGTGTAATAGTATGCTGGGATGTGCCAGATTGTAGAATGGCAGCCAGAGAGTGTATTGGGGCAAGAGTAGAGGGCAATCCTGTCCAGATTTCACTTGCCGTCTTCGCTAATTTGCCGTATTGGAGAAACTGCCCTGGTCCCACTCCGAATGTCTCCTGAGCTTCTAGGAATGCAATAAACATATCTCCCAAGTACAAATAGCCTAGAGTGTTGCAGTCTCCCTCCCACCAGTGGGTCACAGGCATCACCTCAGATATTTGGTTGAAGAGTGGTAGGACCCATATGTCAAGTTCTCTGTCGAACGGTGGTCTGTGAATTATGCATCGCACAATTTGTTGCCACACCAACCCCGTATGATTATGTAAAGAAAGTCCCTGGTGATATGGCTACCCCTCATAAGGAAAGCCAGGAGTGAGGCGTCACCATACGTGCCTTTAAGGAGTTTCTTTTCCCACTTGTACTCTTCTGTCGATCCAGTTCCATAAACCTTGCATCACTCTTCCAATATTATACTCATATTGGTTATCCACCATATGTGTCACCATAATGCCTAGAAAATTAAACTTGGCAGTCTCAAACTGCATTTCCGACGTCCGGCAGATCCTCTGGGGTTTTGGTCGCTAATATTGCTAGGGTGAAGAGCAGGTTTACTTGCAACCCTGAGACCATCCCAAAGCGACTCAGTGGCTCTAGAAGTAATGGAACGGACTCCTAAGGGAGTCTTCAATAGCATAAAGCTTCATCCGCATATAATGAAACAAGGTGGGATTCCCCAGTTGTGATTATTTCTGTGTGAAGTTTTGTTGCTAAGGCCAGGGCAAAGAGCAGTGGGGAGAGGAGGAATCCTTGCCTCGTACCCCGCTGGACAGTCCAGCTGTTCGACACTGTTTTGCTCATCCATTCTCTGACATGGGTTCTCTATACAATAATTTCATCTATTTGCGAAATTTGGGGCCAAACCCATGCGGTATAACACCTCCCAGAAATACTCCCAGTTAAGGGTATCAAATGCCTTCTCAAATCGATAGCCACTAAGGCTGTGTCATCCCATCTATCAAGTACTGAGGTAAGCACATGCGTAAGGCGTCTAATGTTCATCTCTGTGTTGCATCTTGGGACAAAGACACATTGGTCGTCCCGAACGAGGGTGCCAGTTACCCGACCCAACTTGATCACTCAAAGTTTATAATGGTAATCAGTTGAGACTTAGTGGGAGCCAATGAGTCCCCTCTGTGTTTCAGTAGCATGTGAATAGCTCCCTCTCTCACGAGGCGGAAGGAACCCTGTATCCCAGGCTTCCTATAACATGTCCCACAGTTTTGTTAGGAGTTGAGGGGAAAAAAGCTTGATACAGTTCCATGGGGAACCCCATGCTCCCCAGTATTTTGGCAGACAGCAACTCGTTCAGCATCTGTATTAATTGTTCATGTGCTATGTGTCGCCACTAATATACAGTCTAGTCTACTGTGCGTATTGTGGGTCAAAGACCTACATGAGTATTTTTGTGTCAATGAGGGGAGTGTCCTCCATATATTAAATGAATGCAAATTGTCCATTGCTTCCCTGAGAGACTGCGTCATTTTGGGTTTCATATCCAGTCACAGGGGGATTGACTGAGTGTTCCATCTAGAACACAGTTAAAGTCTCTCACCCATATAAACGGTGTAGTAAGCAAGTAGGTTTTGTATTTTTGCTTCCGACGTTGGACTAGCTTTAGCAATGTCTGACAAAATCTGTGCCCCCAGAGGTTTCTCAATGGCCTCCCGATTTAGATGCTCTCCCAGGACCGGAAGCATATTGGTCTATCCTAGTTTGTTGCATCTGCACTGTTGCCCTTTCTTTCATCATAATGAAAACACCCAACCTCCCGGAGCTCCGTTGATTTAAAAGCAAATTGCCTTTGGGGAGATGAAGTGAGGTCAGGTGCCCAGTGAGCTTTGACAGAGCGTTGACCTCCCCAGTTCGCTCCGCAGACAGCTAACAGTGGCTCCACTCATTTCCCCTGCATTCACTGCCTGATAATATTCTGGCCATGGGGCCAATCACCCAGTCTCCTGTGGGCCCCAGGCTCCTTCATCGTGTGTCCAGCTTAGTCTGGAGGACCCGGAGAGTGCTGTTGCCCTCAATCTGCCTTTTCTGGATCCCACACCACCGCGTGTCTCCTCGAGGGACAGAGCGTAGGAAATCTGGCCTCTGCCAGCACACCTGCCCCAAACTTCTTCCAGTCTTCTTGGCCGGTGCGTCCGGCCTGCACCAGCACCACCTCAACTTTTTGGGCCCGCGACCTCACTCCCCAAACACCCTTGTATGCCTCTAGCCCATCTTCATCAGATCTCCTCGCAGCTGGGGCAGGAGCACAGCAGGCAGGGCAGAGCCTTAGTCCCCTGGGTGCCCACACTCTTTGGGGTCACTGCAGTCCCAGCCAGTCATAGTGGCAAGTTCATCAGCTCTCGCGGCCAACCATCTCTCTCAGCAAAGGCTGCTTAGGCCACCTCCAGGCTGCGAAGGCAGCTCATTCCATGTCTGGGCAATGTTCCTCCGATGGTCTGGACTGAGCGTGGTCGAGGAGTAGTCCGGGAACATTTCCCTGGGCCGGATTCGTCAAGATATTAGGGCTTATGGCAGCTAAGTCTTGTTGGCCATGTTGCTAGGCCACGCCCCTCTCCATGCTTAAAACTGTTCCTGAGACCTTCAAAGACCCTGTGAAGGCTCAGAAGGCTGAGAGCTGATTAAAAAAAAATATATATATACCCTCACCCTTTTCCGCTCATCTCAGGAGGGGCAGCATCCATGTGTTCCCTTACTTGAAAGACTGGCAGATCAAGAGCGGGAACCAACAACAATGCTTTGCACATACCCAGACCACCATAGACCTCTTGTTTTATCTAGGGTTCACCGTCAACACAGTAAAGTCCAACCTTCAGCCCCAGATTTTCATAGGAGCAGTTCTCAACTCAATCACCAGGAAAGTGTACCCAGCCAAGCCTGGATCCAAGCTTTTCAGTCATTACTGTCTCTTTTTCAGCCAGATCACCACTTAATGGTCAGGACGGTCATGCTTCTCATGATGGCCCCTCCTGGATTGCCATAGTTCCCAAAGCCAGATTACTAATGCGTCCGACACAAAAGTGCTTAGCAGCACAGTGGTCACAAGCGGAGGGTCACTGGGAAGATCTCGTGTTTGTTTGAGTCAGCACCCACGCTCTGTGCAGTGGTGGAACAGCAAACATCTGTTTCAGGGATGGCCGTTTCTCAACCCAGTATCACAAGTGACCATAATGACTGATGTTTCGCTCATGGGGTGTGAGGCACATTTGCAGGTCTTAACCGTTCAGGGCATGTGGGCATCCCACCAACTGGCTTTCCCCATCAGGTATGTGGTGTTACTGGCTTACAGTTGCTTATTAATGCCTTCTTCTGCGAATTATATCACAAGGTAGTCTTCAGCTAGACAAACAACATGAGCCATGTATTATCTTACTCACAGCAGCTGTCAGCGTTAGCACTGGGCATTTGACGATGGGTACTCCTCCACACGATCCATCTCCTGGCGGAGTACCTACAGAGAGTAGACCACGACTTTCCAGACCTGCTCGGCAGGATGCGGCAACAAGTCCATGAGTGGGAATTCCACCTGCAAGTCTTACTTCTGTACTTCCGTCGTTGGGGTTCGCCGATGTAGAGCTCTTAGCCACTGCCGAAAACACCAAATGCCCAATCTTCGCCTTCAGTTTCCCTCACCCACAATCCATATGATATGCACTATTTTAGAACTAGTTTGGGATATTTGCCTGTGCTTTTACGCCTCTCCCACAACTTCCATACTTAGTCCGGAAGCTTCCGCAAACATCTCTCACTTTCATCCTAGAGCTCCCAAGTGGGCCAGGCAACCATGGTTCACCACCCTTCTCGACATGTCTTCCTTGCCTCATGAGAAGCTGCCCAACTGGCCAGACCACCTCACTCAGAACCATGGCACATTCAGGCACCCAAACCCCAAGCTGTTCAATCTTGCAATGTACCCCCTGAAGTCTTAGAATTTGGCTACCTCGATCTGCCTCCCAAGTGTATGTCCGTCCTTAAGGAGGCCTGCAGACCGACAACGCGGGTCTGCTATGCAGCCATAAGGAAAATATTTGTCCATTAGTACCTTCTTAAACACATTGCCCCCAGCGCCTGTGTGGAATCTCAGTATTGTCCTGACTCAACTCATGGGCCCTCCTTATGAAACCTTCCATTCGTGCCCTCTACAGTTTCTCTCTTGAAAGGGGGCCTCCCTAGTTGCCATTACATCTCTCAGGCGAGTGAGTGAGCTTCACACTTTTACCTCAAAGAACCCTTTTTTCTGGTTCACAGTGATAGTCGTCCTTAGAACTAATCCAACATTTCTGCCCAAGGTGGTATCTTCCTTCAACCTTTTTTTTTTTGTTGAAACATTTTTTATTGTTTTCCAACACAACAAGGCAACAATCAACTCACCATCCCCACCCGTCCAGGAAATACCACACATATATCAGCATCCCCGACTCTCCTGAAGACGGCTCAACCTTCCCACCCGGTCCCCTACCCCCCCTCCCCCACCCCCTGTCAGTGTGCCCCCGTCTCCTACCCCGTTCCCTCTTTCGATGTGCCCCCCCTCCCTGGTCAATAAAATACAGGGGCCCAGCCTCTCCCTAGACAAACAGAACCGTCCAGCTAGCCCAGCCAAAAGTGCAGGTGGTCAGAGCCCACCGTCTCGCCTCTTCTACTCCCCGCTCCCCACTACCTCCTGCCCGTCAGACCCGCTCTCCTCAGCCCCAGCCTGGGACATCAACCCCTGAAGTTCTACCACCAACGCTTCCATCTTCCTTCAACCTTAACCAAACTATTGAACTCCTCGTGTGCTTCCCACACACAGGTTCTGTGGCAGAGAGGGCACTCACACACTGGACTTTAAAAGAGCTCTCATATACTACATTGTATTGTGTTGTAATTTAATTTACATAGTGCTTACTACCCCTGACGAGGCATCGAATCGCTTTTTTGGCAAGTAGCACACTACCCCAGGGGGGGCGTGGCTAACTGGCCACAATGGCGGTCGCAAGCCTGTAGAGCTCCGTCGCAAATCCCCGAATTATCCTGTGAAGAGAAATCCTACGGCGCTGCCTTCGAGCAAAAAGACGGCGGAACGGAGGTGCGGTGAAGCGGGAGTGCCGGCGAGCTTCTGGAGCTCTGCATGTGAAGCAGACGGGTTGCGGAGAGATGGCGATGCCTGGCCGGCGGGGCTGAGGACGGAGACTCTCCCCGAGAGCCGCGCGAACTGCGTCTGGGGCTATGGAAGCCGGAGGTGCTTACTGCGGTGGAGGCAAGTCTGGGACGACCGGGCTGGCATGGGAAAGTGACAGAAATCGCTGGTGGCCGCGGCGTGTGACTGCTGAACGGGACCCCGGAGGACCCCAGAGGTGAGCCCTGGAACACGGGCGGGCTGGAGCTGCGGCGCCGGGAGTAAGGAGCGGAGCCACGAGAGAGGCTGCTGGGGTGGGGACCCCATGAAGGCGGAAGCACAGAACTGGTGAGCGCCGCGCCTGGGCAGCAATATACAGCGCGACGAATGGTGGCAGACGGGGCGCGCTGAGCGCCGGAGGCATCGGCTCGTCCTCAGTAACGGCTGAGAGACGCGGGAGCTGGGCAGCGGCGGCCATTTTGAGCCTCCACTCTGGGGTCGCTAACTGCAAGCCACACGAGGCACAAAGAAGACGCAGTCGTGGGCATGTCATGTGCGGAGTGATTGCAGCGAGGAGAGATTTGGGTAGTCCCCGCTGGAGACGGCAGACGAGACCTCCGGGGATGCCCATACTTATAGGCTAATGGGCACGGTGAGAGCCAAACTGTGCGGGGAGCGCATCAGTGACTGACGCCGTGAGGCACATACGGTGGCGAGCCTGGGAGCATAGCGCCTGTTGGAAAGCGCAGGTGAGAGGTGCGGAGTGGCGGTGACTGCTGACAAGAACCTTGGCGAGGTTGCGGCGGAGGGGGCTGTCAGAACTCCTGAAAGGCGCCATGAGACTGAACATTGTGGTGCGGAGGAGGGTGTGAACGGCGCAGCTGCACTTGAGGAGATGCCCCAGGGGTGAACTGCAGCGCTATACTGAGAGGCCTCCACCCGACCATTGTCTGCTACATTGGGATGTGACCGACGCTGCGGGCTAAGGTGTGCTGCCTCATTTGACGCCTGACGGGTGCTGGAGGTCACATTGTGGTCCCTGGGAGCGGAGCTGCCTGCGTCTGTCTGGCGCTGTCGCTGCTGAGAGCGGGGATGGAGGATACCACTGACCGCAGACCTACCTTTAGTGGCGGGGGTGGACCCCACTGACGGACCCGGATTGCGACCTGTTGAGCGCGGAGTCTCCCTGGGGGGTGGAACCTGTGGACCCTCGGCGGGGGATGAGGATTGAGTGAACCTCGCCTACTGATCAATTGACTTTGTTCTGGGGGAACAGACTGGGTGATGCCGCGGGTGCACCTGGCCTACAGAAAATCGGCGACGGATGCCCACGGCGCAGCAACTAGTGATGGGCCGCATGCGCGCCAGGCAGCAACAGGGCCCACTGCAGGTACCGGCCCCCGATCGCCCCCGACACCGAGCGGAGATGGAAGAGGGACCGTCGTCTGCGTCACTTGCGGCCAAACTGGACTCTGTGCTGGCCGCTGTGGAGAAGATAGGGTCAACTCTGGAGCACACCAGGACGTCCCTGGAGAATCGCATAGATAAGGTCACGTCTGACTTTACACTCCTACATGCGGACCACAGGAAGCTGGCGGACTCGGTCGCCACCCAGGGGGAGACGCTCAAGGAACTGCAACCGATCACTCGAAGTCATGCTGCTGCCCTACAGGACATGTTGGATCGTATCCATGCTCTTGAAGACAGGGCGGAGGATGCAGAAGGGCGATCCCGTCGCAACAATGTTCACGCTGTGGGCCTTCCGGAGGGAGAGGAGGGGCGCGACCCAGAGCAATACGTGGAAAACTGGCTTCGCACGTTTATGCCACCGGGGAAGCTGTCGGCCCAATTCGCGGTGGAAAGAGCTCACCGATTGCCTGCCCAGAAACCGCCGCCGGGGGCCCGGCAGCGTCCCTTCTTGTTCAAGCTGTTGAACTATAGAGACAGAGACGCCATTCTCAGAGAGGCCCGCAATGTGACAGGTCTCTCAGTAGGTGGCAGCCAAGTTATGCTTTTCCCGGACTATACTGCGTTGGTGCAGCGCCGCAGAAACAACTATATGGCAGTGAAACACCAGCTCCGGGAATTGGCATTGCCGTACTCCTTGTTATTCCCAGCCAGGATGAGAGTGGTTGACAAAGGGAAAACACATTACTTCGACTCCCCAGCGGAGGTCTGGAACTGGCTGGAGGAGAAGGGATTATGGACAGGGCCGAAACCAGTGGATTCAGGAGACGGAGCCCGCCCCCACAAGAGAGAAGGGCGCAGAAAGCGGAGACGACCCACGCGGGAGATGTCGGCGTGGACAGCGGCTCCCACGCCGGAGAAAATGAGACTGGAGCGCCAAAATGTACTACAGGCGATCACGACGCTCGCAAGCCCAAGCCACGTAGATCCGTCAGACACGGATGAGCGACCCGAGGTGCTGAGGAGCAGATCTACGTCGCCATCGACGACACACTCCGAGGACTATCGTGGGCCAGTGGTCACCCCGCAGACTGCGGACGGTATCCTAGACTGAAAGGTGGCATAGCAAATGGCATTCGTACAAGTATCTTGTAGCTAGCTGCTTTACTTAAATGAGAAGGGGAGGGAGTATGGAACATGGGACTGACCGGGCAGACCTACTGATTGGGGAGAGTAAGTTGTAATGTCTATAGGTACCTTTCCCGCGTTAAGGCCCATAGAGGGAGAGCAATTGCTGGGGCTGGCTCCTGGGAGTCTTGACTGGGCCTCGCTAGCCGCACCACTCAACATTAGAGGACGTTTCTTAGCGGCACGCCGCACTTAAGGGGCACAAGGGGACAGAGCCAGGGAGCTGACATCTACACACACATTCCCCCAGGTCACACTCTGACCTAGTTTTCACCTGCGTACGGTTGCGCAAGTTTGGACGGACACACTTGTGAGGTTCGCCCCGATTGTTAAACAGTTTTTGTTACCATGTTGTTATTGTTACCTCAGACCACTACTCCCTTACTTTACTGCAATATAGACTGGCTGCTGCAAGTCCTGGGCCCGCTTCCCTCTGAACCTATACTGCTTAGACATGACACGCGTTAATGTTATGACGTGGAACATACGGGGCATGCATACTCCCTCGCGAAGATACTCTGTCTTTGCCTACCTCCAGCAACACGCGGTCGGTATCGCTCTTTTACAAGAGACGCACATGACACAGCCTGAATTAGAGAAACTGCGCAGGCGCTGGAGAGGTCAGTTATATGGTACAGTGTACTCGGCACACACCAGGGGCACGCTCGTGTGGGTTAGGGCGGGAGTCCCGTTCGTCTGTGGGGAGGTGTCTGTGGACGCTGCAGGCAGATACACATTGGTACGGGGCACACTTAATGGCCTGCCTGTACTGCTAGCCTCGATCTACGCTCCAAACATCGATCAAGTATCCTTCCTTGCCCGGCTCTCACTGGCGCTCACCCCGTACGCTGGGCTCCCCTGGTTGTTGGGAGGGGATTTTAATGCGGTACTCGACGTACAGCTTGATAGGTCATTTCCTCCGCTACGCGCGACGTCCGCTGCCTCCACGGCGCGCGCGCTGGCTTATTGGCTCTCACAGTGGGGAGTACTAGATATTTCGCGAGCTCTGTATCCTATGGACCGCGTCTATTCCTACTACTCCAAACTGCACGACCTACATGTGCGACTGGATAGGATAGTAGGATCTCGGGCATTGTTGCCACTGGTGGCACGGACGGACTACTTGGGGCGCACGCACTCCGATCATAATCCAATGTGGCTCCAACTTAACTGGGAAGTGGATCGCCCACCCATCCCTACATGGCGCCTACAGCCCACAGCGCTAGAAGACCCGGAGTTTCGCTCCTCAGTGGAGACTGCTCTCCTATCTTATTACGAGCTTAATGAGGGCACGGCGAGCGACGCAAGGGTGGAATGGGACGCGCTTAAAGTGGTGCTACGCGGTCACTGCTTGGGAGCCACATGGAACACACGGAGGCAGCTGGCGAAGTCGCTTGCTCTATTGGAGTCCCAACTGTTGCAGTATGAGCGGGAAGGTGAGGGCCCGGGTGAGCGGGCTCGGCAGCTGGCAGACCTGCGTGCGGCTCATGCGGCACTGTCGGAGCGCCTGAGGTGTCTGAATTATGCGGCACATACAGCACGCACGCATGCTTCAGCGGACAGAGCGGGACGGCTGCTGGCCTGGCTTTTGTGGCAAGAGGCCAATCGGGCTCCGATTGTGGCGATGCGCACGCCAGAGGGAGAGCTGGTGTGCACCCAGAGGGAAATTCACAGGGTTCTGGTAGACCATTACACCCAGTTGTACCGCGCGCGGGGTCACTGCTCAGGAGAGGATTTGGAGCGGTTCCTTGGACAAACGCAGTTGCCAACTGTTACGGCCGAGCACTTAGAGGTCCTGAATTGCCCTCTCACGTTGGAGGAGATAGGGGAAGCTATATCCTCCATGGCGTCCGGGAAAACTCCGGGTCCGGATGGACTGCCCACTGAGTTTTACAAGGCCTACCGCGAACACTTGGTGCCACACCTCCATAAGGTATATATGGCGGCGGTTGAGGTGGACAGACTGCCTCCTTCGATGCGAGAGGCTTATCTGGTGTCTCTCCCCAAGCCGGATCGGGACCCCATGGATTTGGGATCGTACCGCCCCTTAGCGCTTCTTAACACTGACTATAAGATCCTTGCAAAGGTGTTGGCGGAGCGCCTGGCGCCAGTGGTCTCGCACCTAGTCCATAAAGATCAGAACGGATTTGTGCCGAAACTAAATACGTCCTTGAATTTGCGGAGGTTTTTCAGGGTGGCGGCGGATAGCACACAGGCATGGCCTAGAGCGGGCTGTCTAATATTAGACCTGGAAAAGGCATTTGATTGCCTGGAGTGGCGATACCTGTCGGTCCTGCTGCTACGATACGATCTTGGCTTGGGATTTCTACAGCTGGTGGGCCTTCTCTACAAAGATCCTACGGTGCGGGTACGGCTAGGCCCGTATACCTCGGACGCCGTACCGATTGGTAGGGGGACCCGACAGGGTTGCCCACTATCGCCGCTCCTGTTCGCTCTGGCGATGGAACCCCTGGCAGTGGCCATACGGGAGAGGATGGGGGCTGGCATACCACTGGGGGACGCGGTTCATCAAGTGTCCCTATATGCGGATGACCTGCTGGAATACGTTAAAGATGTTGATGATATACCCCCTCAGTTGGCCCAAATTTTGTGTGAATATGCTGCCCTTTCGGGGCTGCGGGTGAATGCCAGCAAATCTTGTCTCTACGCATTTAGCGATGGGCGACAGGATCCCGGATATATCTTGAATGGCACCAGAGTACAGTGGAGAGGAGACACCTTCCGATACCTCGGACTTTGTATCTACCGCCAGCCAGCGGACCTGCTGGATGGCAATCTAGGCAAGGCATTTGCGGCTATAAAATCCCAGATACGTTTCTGGACCACATTGCCTCTGACGGTCACGGGTAGGGTGGCACTATCTAAAATGGTGATCCTTCCGCGACTCCTATATTACTTTACTAACCTGCCCCTATATGTCCCAGCGGCCTTCTTTGCCAAACTGTCGCAAACTCTTAGAGACTTCATCTGGGGGAATGGCCGTCACAGGATGTCGCTTAAAAAGCTTTATCTCCCTACAGACCAGGGAGGATTGGCTGTACCCTGTTTTGAACACTATTACTTGGCGGCCCAACTGCAGTGGATAGCCCGCTGGCTGGCGGATAGGGGCCGAGAAGATACCGCAACACTGCTGCCGCCGTACTCACTTGAGTAGTTGCTGGTGCTTTTCCACCCGGCCGCCAGGGCTACAGCACCGGCCCCGCTCCTTCTGGCTGTGGCGTACCGCTGCTTTCACAGGAGTCTCTTCCTCACTCGACATGTGACCCCATACGCGCCGGCACTGCCGCTGGAGGGAACATCCAGAGTGGCGGGACCGCTCACCTCCCGTGCGCTACTGCAGTGGCGAGAGGTAGATATTCAGACTCTGGGAGATTTGTACCGGGATGGGGTGCTCCTCTCGTGTGACTCGCTGGTGGAGGAGTGGGGGCTATCGCCGGGGCAATTCCTGACTTACCACTCCATAGTTAGGACCCTGGTTGCTGGGTGGGGAGATATGACCGCGGAGCCCAGTCAACACCTTACTATACAATATCTGCACATGATGGGGAGAGGCCGGCGGCTGATTAGTTGGTTTGCAGCGTCATTACGAACGCATACGGCGTTTGCCCTGGAACCACTTAAAGGCAAGTGGGAAACAGACTTAGGGAGGCAGCTGACAGATACAGAATGGGTCCGTATACTGAAAAGCCCGGTGCGTATACCTAGAAATATGCGCCTTCGGCAGATACAGCTGTTTGTACTCCACAGAGCGTATCTCACCCCCGCGGCTCTTAATCGCTACTTTCGCTGTAATGACGCAAAATATCCTAGGTGCGCGGAGATGGGGGCTGATTTCATTCACATGCTGTGGGGCTGTTGTAAGCTGCAATCCTACTGGAGCGCGGTCCACGACTCCCTGCGTGCTATCACACACCGTGACATACCTTTTGACTGGATGGTCCACCTGCTGCACCACTTTCGCAGATCCCCGACAACCAAGGTGACGTCCCGATTCCTAGATCTGGGATTTGCGGTCGCAAAACGTCTCATAACTAAGAGGTGGAAGGCACAGGACCCACCTCACGCGCGGGCATGGAGGTACTCGCTTGCTGCATGGGCCGGGGCAGAGTGGACTGCTATTAGGCGGCAGGAGACATTAGGGCTGCGGAAGACGCCCATCGTCACACAGTGGGAGGAGTTACTCCGGGCACTTCGACGGATTGAGGAGGTGGATGGAGAGGGTGCGACAGCAAGTGGGGAGACGACTCCGAGGCGGGCACCAGGGGACCTGCCGGAATGACTTCGTGGTGTTCCACGCATGACATGCAGCTAGTTTAGATATCATGAGAACACGCGCTTATGTACAAGACGGTGAGTCACGTCTGAGCCATAGCGCATCAGCGTGAGGGACAGGGGACGGGCGGGTGGCGGGCACAGGGCTATGTCCAACGGAGCTGGTCTGGGTTCGAGGTGGTTGAGGTTTTCCATGGGGTTGTTGTTCTATTATCATTTGTTGGGAATAGTTGTGGATCTGGTTGAGAGGCTTACTGGGACAATTTGCTGAACTACTGCAGAGAAATGGTGGGTTGCGCATCGTACTGTTTAAGGTTTGAACTGTGCCAGAGGTCCTGAGGAACTGGATAGAGCTATCAGTCGAGGAGCTGTTATATGACCACGTTTCTGACATGTGCGATGTATAGTGCTATTGGCACTAAAAGTTCTGACTACGGAATACATAAGCCAGTGTGCTGTAAGTTTGCAACTATGATTACAAAATTAATAAAAACAGATTTAAACAAAAAAAAAGTAGCACACTACCCCAGAACCCAAAAAAGATTAGTGGAGGATTATTCTCGTGAAATTTGAGTGGTGGACCTGTGAGTCTATCTGATAGACATCTACCTGCAGATTCCTCACCTTTGAACTTCCAGGCATCTGGCTGGATCCAGAAGATTTTTTGATAGCAGTATCCCTGCACGCCGATAGGTGGCATCGTAGGCGTCGGGTTCGTGGTCGTCGTGACGTCTGCATCGTTTATATAGGTACCACCCCGGTGCTCTGAATTCAGTTCTTGCCTCTCTGCTGCAGCCTGCGCAGGTCCGCCGAAGGGAGCTACTCTCTGTCGCTTTTTGACAGACTTTTTGTTGACTCCTTTTGGTGTGCTAGATAATGTCTAGTAAAAAAGTCTCGAGGTTTGTGCCATGTGGCGCCTGTCACAGCGCCTTGTTGGTCACAGACACCCATTTGGTGTGTCTCTGGTGCCTGGCGCCATGGAGGTTGCCTCGTCTATCTTGCTCGCTGGTCCCCGTCGAGGGTAAAGTCCGAACACTGCTCCGGGGGGGGGGAGAGGGGGGGGGGGTGTAAGAAGCACCATAAAAAGCACAAGAAGTTGAAGCTTGCTTCAACTTTAGCCCCGTCCGTCGCGCAACGAGACGGAGGAGCCTCGACCTGGGTCTGCTCCACGTTTCCCTCCCTTTCTGGGGCCGGGAGAGACCCCCGCCCAGCTGAAAGAATTTTTTGATGTCATGTGCACCATATTTGGGTGGCCTGATCCTGCCGGCACACCTTTTGGCCCTGTAGATTCAGCTAAAAGAGACCAATGGGTTCCGCACCTTCGGCTCCAGCCATGGCCTCCTCTTGGATCCGTTCCCAGATCTGGACCTTCCCCGGGGCCGCGTCCGACGTCGAGGCCCTCGGCATTGCCAGCGCCCACTGTCGGCACCTCCCCCATCATTCCATACGATACGGAGCCGGTCGGGCGTCCACCCATGCCAAAAACAGCACTGACAGAGTCATATGGCTTCATGTCGTTCAACCTACCCTATTCTGAAGGGCTAGGCATGGATAATGAAGATTGGGAGGGGCAGCAGTATCCCTTAGAAATTCCTTCAACCCAATCAAGACCTGGACTGGTATGAGGACCTGGGTGATGCCAGCGGCCTGGACCTCTTCCCATATTCTGGCATGCTGTCTCCCCCTAATCTGGCTACGGAGGAGGAAGCTTCATTCGCAATGGGGGTGCGTAGGACTGCGGAGATCTTGGACCTGCAGCTTCCTCTGGTGTCAGTCAATACTAACGTCCTGACGGACGTCCTGCAGCCTGGTGTCTCCTCTTCTGAACCCTTGCTGTATTTCAACGAGGTCTTAACAGATGTTCTACTGGTCACCTGGTCCAAGCCCAGCACTGAAACCATTGCCTGCTTCCACCACCCTACCAGGCGACCCCTCTACCCGACCCACCCCACAGAGCTTGGTGGTCCAGGGCTCCACTTCCCATGGCGCGCTCCCTTCCACACCCCCAGACAGGGAAGCCGAGAAGCTGGACAGCTTCTGTATGAAAATCTTTTCTTCCACCATCCTAGCATTGCGGTCGGTAAACCCTGCATGCCTATTGGGCCATTAGTCCCATTCTCAATGGGATACGGTTGTGCAAGTGCTGCCCAGGGTCTTGGAGGAGGACGGAGCTCTCCTCTCCCAAGCTATTACAGACAGGAAAGATACGGCTAAGTTTGCCATACAATGTGGCTTAGATACGACAGACTCGCTAGGGAGAGCGATTTCCTCTATGGTGGCCTTTAGGCGCCAAGCCTGGCTGAGGACGTCTGGCTTTTCAGGGGATGTCCGAGCTAATCTAATGGATATGTGCTTTGATGTCTCCCGCCTCTTTGGAGACAAAGCAGACGCAGCGCTTGAGCTCTTTAAGGACTCGTCTGTGGCCAAGTCCTTAGGCCTCTCCACGTCATCCCGGCTTGTCTGCTTTTCACCCCTTTCGTGGCTACAGAAGGGGCTTCCAACTCCACCAACCCTATACCAGCCAGAGGTTACAGCAAATCCAGCAACCTCTGCGGGCCGCGGACGTGGTTCGCCCTGACCCCGTTGGTCAGGTGGCTAGAAGTCAGGTCGAGCCACAGCCCCTTTCTCCATCACAAAACCCTCATAGTCCGATCCTTGCAGATCATGGATGCCCAACTGGTGGCAGGATATGCCTTCACGGCGAGATATCACATCTGACAGGTGGGTGCTGCAAATAGTCTGAAAGGGCTACTCTCTCTGCTTCAAGACTACTCCCCCCCCCCCTCCATGACTCCAACTTACGATCGGCTGACGGAGGTTCACCTTGCCTTACACCACGAGGCAGTTAAGACTCTCTAGGCCAAGGGAGCCATAGAGAGTGTCCCCGGGCCAGAAATAGGCTGTGGTTGCTATTCCCGCTATTTGTTCGTTCCAAAGAACTACGGAGGCCTTCGTCCAATCCTCAGGGCCCTCAACTACTTCCTCAGAAAGGAGAAGTTCAAGATGCTCACCCTTGCTCAGGTCCTGTCTGCTCAGGACCCGGGAGACTGGATGGTATCATTGGACTTGCAGGACGCCTATTTCCATATCCCCTTCTTTTCTGCCCATCCTCACTACCTGTAGTTTACTGTGGGCATGAGCACTTTCAGTTTGCCGTGCTCCCCTTCGGCCTCACTAGTGTCCCTTGGGTGTTCCCCAAGGTGATGGCGCTGATCGCAGCCCATCTGTGGAGACCAGTGATTTCTATCTCGACGACTGGTTGTTGAAGGCGGGCTCGTGCCAAGCAGTCGTCTCCCACCTCCAGACCACCTGCAAACCTCCTGCATTCGCTGGGCTTCACTATCAACAGGCCGAAGTCACTCCTGACTCCCTCTTAGACTCTCCCTTTCATCAGAGCAGTTCTAGACACTGTGAAGTTTTGGGCCTATCCTCCCGAACGGCGAGTCCAGGATATTCAGGCTATGATACCGATGTTTCAGCCTTGATCCTGGCTGTTGGCCTTATGGCCCCCTGCATCCTGCTGGTGAGCCATGCCAGATGGCACATGCTGGCTCTTCAGTGGGACCTGAAGTTCCAATGAGCGCAGCATCGGGAAATCTCGCCGACCTAGTTCAGATATGAGAGGGCACAATGAATGAACTGCGGTCGTGGTTGACAAACCGCGATTGGGTCAGAGGCAGCCCCTCTCCCTTCCCCCACCCAGATCTCACCATGGTGACGGATGCGTCCCTTCTGGGATAGTGCTGGCATCTGATAGAGGTGGAGATCAGAGGGCTCTGGTCTACGGAGGAAACCAAGCTCCATATCAATCTGTTGGGGCTTTGTGCGATTTGGTTGGCACTGAAAGCCTTTTTACCATCTTCCAAAGCAAGGCTAGTTCATGTGTACATGTACAATACTAATGCTTTGTGGTATTGCAACAAACAGGGCGGCGTGGGGTTGTTGACCCTTTTTCAAGAGGCCCTGCTTCTCTGGACTTGGCTGGAACAACCTGGTATTTCCCTGGTGGTTCAACATCTGACTGATTCTCTGAACGCCAGAGCAGATGAACACAGCCACCTGTGCCTTGCGGATCACGAGTGGCGTCTCAATCTGGAGGTGGTGCAGACGGGTCTTTCCTGGCAACGCATTTTGTTGTGAGTGGAGCACAGGCCTCCTATACGCCTTTCTGCCCATACCACTCCTGTCTAGAGTGCTCAAGAAAATCAGGAGCAAAAGGGCCAAAGTCATCCTTGTGGCTCCAGACTGGGCACGGAGAGTCTGGTGTTGCGAGCTTCTGCAGATAAGCATCGATCCTCCGGTCAGGCAGCCTCTTCGGGATGATCTTCTGTTGCAGCAGCAGGGGAGGGTCCTCCACCCGAACATGTCTACTCTCCACTTCCTTGCGTGGAGATTGAGCAGCGACAGTTGACAGTTTTTGACCTTCCTGCTGAAGTCTGTGAGGAGGTTATTCTGTCAGGCAGGCGTCCCTCCACAAAGTCGGTATACACCTGCCGATGGCTAAAAATTGGTAAATACTGTACAGAATGGTTTATTGACCCTTTGTCTGCTTCCATGTCAGATGTTCTTCTTTTTATTCACTCCTTGGCCCAGCAAGGCTCTGCTCTGGGCACTCTGAAGGGCTACCTTTTGGCCCTATCTACTTTTATTCTGCTGCCTGATCTCTTGTACAGAGATTTTTTAAGGGGCTTACCCATATGTTTTCCCTTTCCTCTTTTATTATGCACCCATGGGACATTAATTTGGTTCTTACTTTTTTGGATGTGTGCACCATTTGAACCTCTGCACAATTGTCCCCTGCAGCTGCTTGCTATTAAAATTGTCTTTTTAGTGGCAATAACTTCTGCCAGGAGGGTGAGCCAACTACTGGCACTGTCATCTCAGCCTCATTACCTGACCGTCTTTCTGGACAAAGTAGTGCTCCCCCCAGGGCATCTTTTCTGCCAAAGGTAGTAATACCTCTCCATCTGGCTCAATCTGTTACTCAGCCTACTATCTATGCACCTCCGAATCATTCAATGGAAGAAGAACGTCTCCATCGTTCGGACCCAAAAAGAGCGTTATCGCTCTACCTTGATCGTACAAAAGCATTCCAGGTAGACAACCAACTCTTAATAAGGTACGTTGGAGCAAAGAAGGGGTGATTGTACTACCACTCAAAAAGAATACATCTTTATCATCACAAACCTCCATGTGATATGATCAATTAAACCAGTACCAGCTCCCGAGCACCCTATACATTTGCACCTTAACTAGGTGCTCCCATTTCTATTTCTTTCAGGCAAGCAGAAAGCCTGGAAAGAAGATTTGTTTAGTGTTTAGCTGCCTGTCTGGCTTTGGTTTCACAGCACAGGAGACTGCCTGAATGACACTTCAGCGGAAGCATTTCAACTATCTTGAAGAACCATTCCAGGACAAATGTATTTTCAGAAAATGTAGGAGAACGTTTTTTTTTTATATAAATTGAGTATGTGCACATCACGCCCCTTTGATCCCACTCACTTCGACCTCTGATTATTAATATGTAAGAGCAATGCCAGGCACATCGGCTACACAGCAAGGATGTCATGGACCCTGGTGCAGGTAAAGAAAAGGGCTCCTTGGACTGCTGCTGGTGTAGTAAAATACAGCAATTAACAGATTTCAATGGGTCCCGTAGGAGTCAGGGCCCCAAAGCCACAGCACCCTCTGCACTATAGGTAGCTATGCCCGTAAGAGACACATGGAAAGCACAGCAGCAACAGCTGCAGATTTAGAAGTTCAATTTTTGCCACTAACGCGTATGTTGCTATCCTTAAAGGTGAGGTGCATGTGACACCTTTAGTCTATTACGATATCATAGTTAACAGCTCATACAACATGCATTCTCACCCTTAGCGCAAATGGCTTTGCCAAAGCTTTTTGGCGGTGCTGAACAGCATCAGTAAAATCGGAATCTTTTTTGTAGATGCTGTCTACCATCATTGAAAGGGGGAAAAAGGCGCAATGGCAGCTGCTGTCAGCGGTACCCTCATACTGTATGCACATGCATGCGTTGTCACACATGCACTTGCCTATAGAATGATTCAGGTTGTTTATTTTTTTATTGACCGATCCAAGATGGCGGGCCTCACTTGCAGTGGCCAATAAAAATAAAAATTAAGAGAGTGAAACACTTTTCTAGAGGTACTGCAGGAATCCGAAAAAGAAAAGCACGTAAAAGAAAGAAAAGAAATATTCTATATATCTTTTTTTTTTCACAAAGCTAATATCTGCCATTGGCTGGCATCCATTTAGTTTTGCCAATGCTTGGTTTGTTTTGTCAAAACTTTATCATAGGGACGTAGATGGGCCATCTCATTCTAAAAAAATATATAGATAGATGGAGGGAAAGTGAAATATTGGTCACTTTTCACTCGCATTAGCAAAAATATTCAAATGGAGCAAATTGTTTTGCGGATTTTAATTTTAATAATAATGCATTATTTGTACAAGGCATATCTCACTTTAGCATCTTAGCGACATTGCACACAATTTCATCTATGAGTGTCAAGTCAACCCGGGAGCATGGGTTATCAAAAATGAGACATCGATAGGGCACTTGCCTGTTATTTTAAAAGTGAGTCTTTAAATGTATTTAGAATGTTTTAAATTGTATAGACTTGTGATATTGCTGCAGAGTTTTATAATTTATTGAGCGATTTGGCATTCTTATTTGCACATTGCAGTGACAATTTGTTTTGGCATATAGACTGCAAATGTCGCTTTTAAAGATATACGGTTGCACTGTCACTTTAATATAGTTTTCAAAACTTTATTGCTAATGAGGCACTGTTGCTTTAAGATTTGCAATGGTATGAAATGGTGAAAAAATGGCGGCGACTTCAAGTTTGAGAAAGACCGCTGGTGCGGTCAAAACGTTACCTGATAGTATGTGGCTGAAGCAAATACTCGTAATAAACGACCCGAGCGTGTTGGAGTCTGTTCCACATTATGCGAGCAGGCGTTGGAACATATATATTCACTGAAAAAACCATAGGTTTCAGGGACGTTATAGTTAGGAAGTAGCATTTAAAAAAACCTTAGAAATTCATTGAAAAAACTATAGGTTTCAGGGACGTTACAGTTATTTGAACATTTGACTTATATAAAACCAGAGAAATTCGCCTGTTATAGTTAGTTGAGCTAACTATATCTCGCACCCCGCAATGCACTGCTGATGACGTCACATATTACATCACTCATGACATGGTTAGTGACATCACTGATGACATCTCAAATTACATCACTGATGACATTATCCAGTGAATGTGTGTTTCTGTAAAGTTTAAATATGTTTTATAAATATATATATTCCAAGGTGTATTGAAGAATGAATGAGTGTATAAGACTCAGGATGGATGATTAAGTAGGTGTGTGACTAACTGTATAAGTGACTAATTAATTGTGTCTTGCTTAATGCATATGTTAGCGACTGATATAGACATTCACACAGTTTAGGTTGTTAGTTGGTGTGTAAGCAGTTCCATGGTTTGGTTAGCAACTAAATGAGGATCTATATGAGCTATTCATTGCTTGTCTGAGTACCTGTATGAGTACCTGAGTGTCTGCGTGGGTGGGGGGGGGGGGGGTGTGACTCTGCATAGATGTGTGAGTGGCTAATTCTCTAGGTATATGTGTTCAAGTCTGTATCTCTGAAGGTCTGTATGGCTGAGTGAGTGTGTGTATGAGTGTCTCGGTGAGTGAATGGATGCCTCAGTGGTACATGAGTAACTCCAAATGTGAAAGACAGTATATATGAGTGTTAGACTATATAAATGACTATATGTGAGAATGAGTGATTGTGAGAGTGCCTGTATGGATCAGTGTGTCCTTGTATTAGTTATTGTATTAGAGTGTTTAGTATATGTTTAAATAAGTGACGTGGTATGTGTATAACTGTACAGGTGAGTAAATGAGTGTTATTGATTATTTCCATTACTGACTAGGTGTGTAAATAACTCTAAGAATGAGAGGCGGCAGTGTGTGTGTCTGTATAGATATGTGACTGGATATGATAATGCTGTATTGATGGCTGACTGTATGTATGAGTGACTGTATAGGTGAATTAATGGATGTGTGCAGACCTATAAATTAGAGAGTGAATATGCACTAACTGGTATTGGTGTGTTCACGGTTTTGAAAATTATAGGCTGTATTTTAGACTGGGTTTATCAAGTGTTATATTAGGGTCTGATCAGGTGCATCCGATTTTCACGTGGATGATGTCATCAGTGATGTCACTGACCATGTCATGAGTGATGTAATATGTGACGTCATCAGCTGTGCATTGCGGGGGCGCAAGTTATAGTTAGCTCAACTAACTATAACAAGCGAATTTCTCTGGTTTTATCTAAGTCAAATGTCCAACTAACTATAACGTCCCTGAAACCTATGTTTTTTTCAGTGAATTTTTAAGGTTTTTTTAAATGCTAATTCCTAACTATAACGTCCCTGAAACCTAAGGTTTTTTCAGTGAATTTCTAAGGTTTTTTAAATGCTAATTTCTAACTATAATATGCCTGAAACCTATGGTTTTTTTCAGTGAATTTCAAAGGTTTTTTAAATGCTAATTTCTAACTAAAACGTGCCTGAAACCTATGGTTTTTTCCAGTGAATTTCATAGGTTTTTTAAATGCTAATTTCTAAGTATAATGTCTCTGAAACCTATGTTTTTTTCAGTGAATTTCAAAGGTTTTTTAAATATCGAACTACTATTGTGTATTTGTCATTAATACTATTTTTTTTAACTTTTCAACTACATGAAATAAACTGCAAAAGTACTATGTAACGTAATACGTTTCACAAATTACAATGAGTTTTTAAATAATACAAAACAATTTAACATTCAGATACAATTTTCTCCCTTTTTTTGCTGTCATCAGCTACTACTTAACTTCACTATTCACAGTGATGCCAGCGTAGTTTCATCATAAACAGCATGGGAAAAAAAAACTATCAACTAGATTGTTAAAAATTTAAAAAAAAACTAATTCTCTCACATATAATACAAAATCAACACAAATGACACATCCAATAGAACTTCAGATGTTCAAAGCTTACCTTTACTTCGTAGATTGTCTGCAAATTTACCCAATACGCCAGATAATGTATCAAGAATTTCGCTTTGAAAGCATCCAGTATGAATTCCTTCAAGATCTTACGTAGTTTCTCTGCACAATTTTCCCAATACAGCAGATAATGTATCAAAGATTTTGCTTTGAAAGCTTCCAGTATGAATTCCTTAAAGATCTTGCGTGGTTTCTCTGCACACTTTCCCAATACGCCAGATAATGGATCAAAAAATTTGCTTTGAAAGCATCCAGTATGAATTCCTTAAAGATCTATATACCTTCCCATTAAAGCCGAATAATGTATCTAAAATATTTGTTTCAAAAAAATTAAGTATGAGTTGGGTAATTCATAAGGCAATCTCGGTTTCATTTCCAAGTGTGTATCATTACAGTGACTCCAACCATTATAACACTTTAAATAAACTGTATAATGTCCACTTGTAGTAGTACTTCCAGCATGGGAAATAATAGCAACTGTTGCAAAAGTTCTTCCAGAAATAGATACTTGATTAGGAACAAAAAATTTAATTTTGGTTTCCACTTTTCTTCCATTTGGTCAACAGCATTGCAGCATTATAATCAAATATTTTCCATATCTTTGTAGGCATAATGCAGATAGCATTCTTGATTTACAACAAGAACACATCATCTCATGATCAGCTTCTTTTACTAATTTGGAAAATGGTACAGATTTGCAGTCCGGTATTGTTAAATATAAAAATCGTTTTCTGTCAACTATAGTGCTTGAAGTTAATGAACACTCTTCACATTTATGTTCCCATTTGTAACTGAGTCCAAATAAACTCTCAATCTGAATTCCTTCATATTCTAGTACTCCAAGCATAACTGTTGGAAAACGAGGCAGCATCTGTGAGGCCTGCACAAATAACATGACTACATTTGTCCTTCACTGGGAACCAAACACCCAATTGTAGCGCCTGACTCTCAGAGGGTAGCGTTGCAGAGCAGTCTGAGGCTTACTCAAGGGAGGTGGTGTGGGCTAGCAATCGCCATTTGCAGGTGCACAAAAATAACACTCAATAATTGATTGTCCAGTCTGTACTTTGCTTGATAAAAGTAAGAGTACATTTATTAAACACACACACTACTCAATACCATGCACCAATTTACAAATATACATAAGCTGTTGGAATTACTTTGTGACATTGCATCACATCTTCACCCCTCCCGCAGGGGGGGGTGGGGTCTAGTACCACCACTCCCATGTATGCACATCAACTTGCCCCCAATGCAGTTAGTTGAACATAACCAGGAGCGAGGGGCTGCGCACTGGCACCATCCCAGTGGCGACCCACCCCATTACCTCAACAAGCATTAAAAAGGGGTAACCCTGGCTTGGTGACACATGACCCTGACTGAGCATCTCCTACTGACCATAAAGTATGCACCTCTATATCTTAAGGGCTAGCAGTCTGGGGTCTTCACCTAAGCGCAGCAGCAAGAATCCAGGTTTACGCACACTTTAGAATGACAGTACTCGTTAACTTAGTTGATCATTTGAATGCATTGCAATTACCGCCCCTAAAGGCATCACAGATGAAATCACAGGATTACGCATATACAGCCAGACACCCTAGAAGGACAGTCTGACAACATAACCCCACTTGGCTTATGACATCACCTTACACCATCACCTTACACCAGCACATCACATTAAACAAATGAACTTCAGTCCCTCTGAAAGAAATAACCATTAGTAAATGCATTTCGGTGCAGTTACACCACTTCACCTCCAGGGGATGCCCTTCTCCAGACATCCCCAACTCAGCCCTTCACTCCATGATGCACTTCGTCGTACACCCTCAGCTGTAGAACATAAGTCCCAGCCCAGAAGGTGATAAATGCTGGCTGAGCCCTTGAGGGGTTATTATTTCAGATGCCCCAGGAAACTTATGGGGGGACTATTCTCCTTTCTGCTGGGGGAGGCTGCGGTGCTCCTGCAGCCCCCATGCACTTCCTTTCACCCATGAGAGTGACCCCCTCCTCTGGGGGCCACCAGGCGCCAAAAACGAGGTTCTCCCCATGCCTTGCAAGGCATTATGGGGCGCTTAGAGCTCCTTCCTTTGCATAATTGATGAGCGGCTCTCCCGCTGTGCCGGGGAGAGCTGCACTGGCAGTCCCACCCGGGACCCCCGCATGCCTCCGAGATGGGGGGCAGCCTGGGGAGGCCACCCCCGGCTGCCCCCACCGGCTCCCCGCCCGGCCAGCACCCTCGCGTGCTGCCGCGGGAGCCGGCACGACTCTTCTCGTCTGCCCGCCCCAGCGGGCAGAAACGCCGCATCCTCCATGAAGCGGTTCTTCGGGGGGAGTGCGACGGCACTTCCCCCCCACCTTCTCCACCCTCGGGGCCCGGGGATGGGGTCCCAGGCCCCCGAACACCTTCGGGGGGCACGACGGCGCTCCCCCTCACTCAGCATCGGTGGGGGCCAGGGTGGGCTCCTGTCATCCCGTGGGGGGACCTTCACAGGGTGCGCGACGGCACACCCTGACTTTCCTTCCTTGGGGGGGCAGCCCCCGGGACCTGACCCACCCCGGGGGCAGTTTCCAGACCGGCGGAGGAGCCCCACGCGCTTCGTCGTCGGTCCCGTCAAAGGTCGTGTACCTTCTGGGGGGCATATCTCAGCCCCCAGGGGTCCGATCTCCTCCATTTTCACGTCCTCTTGCTCCTGGTGGCGCCCCCCCAGTCACTGAGAGCACTCTCCTTCGCCCTCCGGGTCTCCAAGAGGGTGCCTTCTGCAGGGAACGGTCTTCACTGGCTCCCTGCGCCAGCCTTTCGCTTGGCTCTCCTTCGGGGCCTCACTTCTCCCTGCGCAGAGGCCACTGCTCCTGCGCACCGGTCCTGGACTCTTCTTCTGGTGCTGTTTGGGTCCTGGGGCAGTCAGGGGGTCTCTCCTTCCAACTGCCCAATGCGCCAGTCTCCAGCACCTTCAGCCTCCACCGACCACACACCTGAGAGAGCTTCTCTTCCTGTGCAAGCACTTTTTAAAAGTTGAGTAGGTGGCTGGCAGGAAGTCCCTGTTGGTCCTATCAAACAGCGACACATCACTTTCCTGCCCCTGCTCCCTCCTTCTTGTCCAGCCTCTGGGTTTGTTCAAAATGGCGTTGTACAGTGTCACTGGCCACATGGCCTCTGAAACCCAACTCCTTCCACGCTACCTTCACTCCTTGGTGCAGCCTGGTGCCTGCCACCCAGTGACAGCTGCTAATTGATGAGCCTGTAGCCCCTTCCATCTTCATTTCGTGGAGAGGAGGCCCTCGCTTGTGGAAGAAAGGTTATCAATCCATCCAGCTGAGGTCAGCCCTCAGCCTGGGTCTGGTCATGGCTGGCTCAGAGAAATATGACAGTTCTGGATGACCCAAAAGCAGTACAAATATGACTTTGGACTCTGCAGAATACTTCTTTTCACATTTGCTACATTGGACTTAAGTGCGTGTCTGGAATCTGTAGGCCTAATTGAAGTTAATCTAGCCCCTGGCTCCACATTCCCATAGGGGAATAAGGAAGTGAAAACACAGTAAAACACACTGACTTTCCCTGGCATGTCTCTTCCATCCTGAGTTCACTGTGGGTGAGTCCCAACTTATGAGGCTCCCCAATAGTAAAAGCTCAACAATAAGGTGCTCAAAAAGCGAAAAATCCGGGCGGCCCATAGTGTCAGAACCACCTTCTAACAATAACCAGAAATTCTTGTGCATCTTGCTGTATATTAGCACTGAACGTTAAAGATCCAGTACATGTATCCAACAGTTGGCGAATACCAAAAGTAGAATGAATCTTACTTCTATCAGTTCTAAATTCTTGAAATAAAGTGTAGAGTGCAGAACATAGTTTTTTCCTGACTTCCCATAATTTCACCACAAACATCTTCAAGATAAAATATAACATTTAGAATGACATTACCATAGCAGTTGACAACAGAAGCATTTTCTAATTGGTATCCAACAACATCATCACTTGTTTGTATTTTCTGCTTCTTTACATCTTTTCTTTTCTGTTGATTTTCTTTCTGCTTTTCAACCATATTTAACTCTTCAACATATTTGCGTTTTGAACACACAACACGTTTCTCATAAATAGGATATTTACCTAAATGGGGAGCATAAAGCCTTCTCAAACGATTATATTCTGTTACACAATTAACATCCGCACTAACCTTGTTCTCATCAAAATCAATTAAATACAAACCAGACAATGTTCTAACTCGAGATAATGCAACATATACCATTCCCTCTCTAAACACAGTTTTTCCAACATTTACAAAAGCATTATCTACACTTAAACCTTGTGATTTGTGAATAGTTACTGCATATGCTAAACAGAAGGGAAACTGTTTTCTAGGAACATACAAGTCTTTTACAAGCAAAAAAGGTGCGGCAGAAAGTGCAATCTGTTGTACCTCTGCAATCTGATCAAATTTAACTTTCAAAAATTCTATTCCATTTCTATTTTGATATTTCACAAAATCAACAACTTTCCTCACTAATCCTTCTTCTACGTTCAGATTACGCTTCAAAATTACCCGACAGTTTAAACATACATCTAATTTGTTTCTAAGCCAGCAGTTTTTTGATACAGACTTTTCCAAAGAATCCAATTTAGTCTGTAGTTTTTCTGAAAGAGCAATTGTTATTCCTTGATGCTCTATTTTATCAATAGCTTCAATGTGAACCATTTCTTGATTTTCCAATTTCATAAGCTCTCTATTAAATGTATAACACTCTTCCACTGTAGGCATTAAGCAAACTATAGACTTTTTTTTCTTTCATTTTCTTGTACATTACTTCTGCTGGTGTGTTTTCATTTGTAAATAAGTTCTTTCTTTAGTAGACGACTTTGAAAAGCTTCTTTACCATGTTTGCTTAGAACACTAATTCTTACATCTTGTAGAATATTTGCATAATCTTCATCTCTTGATTGTCTCATATTCTGAGTGAGTTCTTTATATTCAAATTGTAACCACAGATTCACATTTCCAATACTTGCCAGAGATTTCTTTGTCTTCATGTAGAAGAATTTTAAACACTGGTTCTCCTTAACAGGGGTTAGTTGTAGCAGATCTCCAAATACAATTAAATGTTTTCCTCCAAAGAGAACGTCGTAATCTGTTTTTAATACCTGTTGCATTCTTAAGTGTACAAAAGCAAGCATTAAGTTTGAGCCCATGCTCAACTCATCAATAATTAAAAGTTTCATTTTCTTCAGCACTCTTGACACTTCATAAGAAACTTCTCCAGACAACTTCTGATATTCTAATTTATTATCATGCTCCAGTGGTAACATCAATAATCTATGCAACGTAACTCCTTTAACATTGTGTGCAGCTAATCCAGTTGGAGCTGTTACCACACAACATAAATGTGAACCAGTAGTTTTTTGAAGATAACTGGTCAAAACTTTAATTAAAAAACGTTTACCTGTCCCAGCTTCACTACTGATGTACATCAGAAGAGGTTTAAAAGATGAACACTGACATTCTTATTTTTCATGCAACAAACCATGTTCTATCCGTTCTCTCACTTGCACATATATTTCTTTCTGTTCAACATTTAGTTGTTCTTCTAACTTTTCCAATGTTATATTCTCTTCATGTGCTTGTTGCATTGCAATTTCGACTTCATGCATAGCAGACGCTGCTTCATTTTCCAGCATTGGTTGTCCAAGAGGATCTTGACTACATGGACCACTGCTTTGACTATCTTGAGAACTTTCATGAGCTATTTCAGCTGTAATAGTCTTTCCCTGTTCAACTTCATCATTCAACATTTTTAAATATGTAGGGAAAATTGGACATTGAATGCTATCTTTACAAGCATTAAAAGAGTCTTCGTAGCAGTCAAACTCTCCAAGTAATTCACTTTCGCTACGCCATGGTTTAAACAGCTGCAGAAGTGCTAAATAGTCAAATTCTCGCTTATCTGGAGTTTCACAACTAAGTTTCTTGTAGTTTATAAGATTACCCTTTGCATGTTTTACTAAACAACCATCACATCCAGCTACTGCAAACTTTCCTTCTTTTAAATTCTCTTTAACATTTCTTTTGAAGCTGTAATGTTGAAGTACTTCATGCAGACATAGCTGTTCCAGATGTTGACTCCTTTTCGGATGGAAAGTGTGCAACATATTAGTTTTAAGAATGTCTGTACTATCTGGCTCATTTTCTGCTAATTGTTCAATTTCTTCCAATGATTTCAACACTCTATTTCGTTTGCAGGCAAGACCTAAACTTACCCAAATGATTCCTCGTGACTTTGAATATAAACTTGAAGAACACAAGCGGTCTGAACATTCATACGATCCAATTTCTCGGTGGTGAAGCATTTTCAAACTAAAGCTGTACAATTTTTTGCTAAGACTATTCTCTTGTGCAATTTCTTCCCACGTTTGTTTCATCTCTGTTTTTTCAGATTTTGTTATGTACGATGTAACATAACGTGCAACAGCAATTGAGTTATCCGCAACATACTGGATGTCAATGATCGCATTCCACATTTTTAAAATAACTGGATTGTAGTCATTGATATATTTTGACACTTCTGTTCTTTTTAAGTTGTAGGTATTCTTTGGAGATTTCCGAGTTATTGTGTGCCTCACAGAAGAAAAAAAAGAATTTACTCTTCCTTTACATATGACTGGACGGGAAAAACCAAACCGACATTTGGTGTAAAAGTTTCCTTTGGACTTGTATTTTCGTCTGCAGTACTTTCCACAACGGTGACTTTGAAAACGAAAAACTTGCTGTCTCAAGCTTCTATCTCCTCCTTCTCTTGGAATCTCACATGTCACATACTGTTCGATGAAAGATAATACTGTTTCATCAGAATCGGTTCCAAATGTAGGTGCATCCTTGACCCATAGTAGCAATATGTATATGAGGTGCTTCTCTTGCTTGGTACTCCTTTCTCCAAAAGAAATCGGTAACTTCTCCAAGAGGTGGATTCTTTTTATTACAGATAAAAGACATCATAACTTGAAACTTATGATTAAAATATCTGCACACATTTACAGGATCCAATGAACACAAAACTCAAGCAAATCTTCCCATGCATACCCTGCACAGCTAAGTGTGACAAACCATGTTGGTGTACCTAAGTTCCGTAGCATACACTTGAGTTCTCCATGACGACGATACCAATACTCATTTGTTCCACGTTGACCTGCCATCAAATTGATTAACTGTGCTTCTAAATTTTCATCTGTTTCTTGAACTTTCGCAGAAAGAAGTGATTCATGAACTCCAGTTTTAAGTATATGATTCACTGCATACGATCGAGAAGACAGATCACTTTCAAACAAAAGGTGAAATATGTATGGAATGCACTGTCGAAATCTAGGATCTTCAGAATATAATCTTGTTGACCGATATTCTGAAGCTGGAATCCGTACAGGTCGGTCATATCGTCCACCTTCTCCAGTAGGAAACAACTGTGGAAAACAACGAGCTTCCAAGCTTTTCTCCCATACACTCATTGGAGTTCCCTGTGCTTTTATTATTTGAAATAACGCAGTGCTACTTCCTATCACTTCTTTTGAATGCAAAGGACATATTGTATAATGTTCATAAATCTCTTCAGTCCTTGACTTGTCCACTTTCTCTATTTGACCACTTGAAATTTCAAAATCATCTTCTAAAAGTATTACCTGTTCATCCACATTCACATTTTTGTAATAAATATTGTTCCCTATAAGATAGCCTTTTCAACTTTATTAACATCCACAAATTCTTGCCATATGTTCCGACTCCTTGTCGGTACACCATTTACTGAAATAACTACTGCCTCATCTTCCTCTTTCTCTCCAGCAATAGTTTCAATGTTTTTCTTAAAATCCAAAGGTAAGTACACCACTCTTCCTTTCAGCCCTCTTTGCAAGTCTGTTGGTGGCAGTTTACCTGTTTTAGGCTCCATCCGAATTATAGTTTGAAAAGGATGAACAGATTGAATTAGAACCGACTCATATGTATTCAATTTAGCCAGCTCCTGCGGAATAGCTACTAACTCCAACTTATTATGCACTGCTCTAGCAGGCATTTTGTTCTCTTCTAATTTGTTATAACAATATTTACATATACGTTGATCACTACCTAACTCAAATAGACCTTCAACAAACAAGTAAGTAGCAAATTCTTCCCACTTACCATTGTTCTCCTTTCCACTTTTCAAATACAAATCAACATTCCAACTTTGACTTTTATAATGAGTACGTCGACAACAAACACAAACATAGTTTGGTATTTCAGAGCACACTACATTAAACTTTCCAATTTCTTCTTCAAACTGATCAGTGCGAATCACTTTCTCATCTCCTCCAACATCTGTAATTGTCAAACTTTCACTTTCTATGAACTGCTCTTCTGAACCAAAATATCGCATTTCAATATCGTCACACTTTTTTTGAACATCTGATAAAGAACCATATAAAAGACTTCCATTCAGTTCACTTAAACTTAATGCAGGACTTTTTACATAGTACAGTTTCTTTACAAAGTTCCACATTTCTGAATGGTGTACTGCGAACATCCTCAAATGATGAAAAATACTTCTACAAACTTTTCTTGAAAGACAAGCCAGGGAATGCCCATACTTCTCAGTATATTTTCTTACATTACATGGATCTAGTCCTTGTAACAACTTAATCTTCTGTTTTATACTTTTCTGAGTATATTCTCATAGCAAATTTAGCATTTTATCAATGGATTCCTGTTGAATACTACAAATGCTACTACAACTCCACTTATACACAGGAGCTCGTGAACGTTTCCCTTGCACTTCTTCAGCTATTAACTCTTCTGCACTTTTACCAACCATTTCCTCCTTTGGAAGAGGAACACCATCCTGAACTTCGTAGCAACGACCTCCAGTATCAACTGCAAATGATAAACTATTTTCCTGAAAGTAACTTTCCTCATTAAAAAAAAAGGCTCAGTACAAGAAGTATGTCTCCAATGTCCACTAAAGATTTTACAAAAGTTGGTTCTGTTCACAAGTCTTTTTTTTCTACTTTTGTCTTTCAATACTTTCACTATTTTATCCAATACTTTCAATCTCTTTAAAATCAAAATTAACAACTTCTGTTTCAAATTGAAAGCAGTATCCATTGTACTTTCAATACGCTGCTTCTCTTTGAATTGGAACATTCTTCTTTTATATTTGCAGCATGTTTTCAATAAATTCTGAATCGCTCTAGATTGAAAAAGTCTCTGACGAATTTCTTGAAATTGTTTTTGTCTCAGAGTACCAGATACTATTTCTTTATCATCCTTCCTTTTCCTCGTATTTGAAATTGAACTGTGCTTCACCTTACTTGAAAAATTCTTCTTTTTGCTTTGTGTGATGTTTTTCTCATTAAATGTTCGTAATATTTTTTTCAAAAATTGTCTTTTGCTTTTACTCGAACAAACAGTTTCTCTACTACTCGCAATTTTTTCTACTTCAAGATCTTTCCTTTTGGTCACATATATATTTTTTTTCTCCTTTCTTTTTTCTTCACTTCTTCTAGGCATTTCCAAATTTCAATCCAAACAAAATAATTTTCTGAAAAACAAAGAATAGATTCAATTATTTTTCACATTTCTTCACTATGTTAAAATAATACAATACAATTGCAAAACTTCCACTAACAACTTCCAGACCCAGTGCTGTAACGTGATGGAGCATGACAGATGACAAGTAGTGTCGTGGAACATACAGCAAGTATTTATTTAATTATTTACATACTCCTTTACAATTTATATATAACTGCACTACCTCATACTTTCACCTCTCCGCCACACCACTTTTTCTGCAACCCACCGCACACAACTTTATAAATAGTATTTTTAAAAATTGTAATCTATGTACTTAGAACGATATTATCAACCAAACAGCACACATAAAAATTTCCATTATTACCTAACAATTTTATCAACAACTTCGCAAACATAACACTGCACCCAGGGCTTTAACTGGAGGGGGTGTCTGTGGGGATGTGACCACCAGCACTTTATTTTTGGGAGCCTCGAAACGGGTTTTTATAGGGCTCTATTTTCCGACCTCACAAACGTAATCCGTTTTTATTTCTTTATTGCACTGCAGTGACACTGTGAGAGCATGTACATTGCTCACTACTTAGAAGTGCAGACATCATGCCAAGTGACTCGCATTGTAGGAGAAGGGAAATCCTTTAAAGAGAGCCATTTTCTCTCAGTATTTTCTTTCTCTTTTTGCAACACACCAGCAACATCATCGTGGGGTGATTAGCAGACAGACCACCATGCGCGCAACGCCCATTGCCCCGCACTCTCTGACACAGCTTCCCAGGCGCAAACACAGAGCCGCACCAGAGTACTTCACCGGTCTTCAAAACATAATTTTTTTGTAAAGGAGACTCTGTTCTTTTTCACCCCTTTTTACAACCCCTACATGCACACTCTGCCTATTGCTGAAAGAATTAGGTTCCCCCGAAACTTCCCTCTGGTTGCGCCTCTGCAAACGACCACAACAAGGCAACTCCAGCGCGAACCTGCTCTCACCTTACACATGGTCTTCTTTTAGTGCTACAAAAACACACACTTTGCCTGCCTCACTAAGTTCTCACACCCCCTCTTTAATATGAACATAAAAGCTTTCCAATTACTTTTATATTCCTATACTGTACTTCACATGGAAATATAGAACTCAAGGTTCTCACCACCCCAAATAAGCTCTCTGGTATACTTTCTCAAATATAAGAAGTACAGGTATTCAGTATCTATCAATCACGGCCACTTTAAAACAGTGTACCTATAAACAACTCGACAAAACGTTATGTTTCTAAATTAACGTATTACACTTAAAAGCTCCTTTACATTTCTTTCTCTAGATGTACCTTTGTTTAAAACACCACCAGAGAAGGGTGTTGAAGTATGCTCCACAAAGAGTAACTCAAAGCTTTGTTATTCTTTATTATAAAATCTGCCTGTCAATGCTTTTAGCAAGCCTTTTCAACACCTTAAGAGGGTAGCTGGATGGGTATAATACGTCGTATTTAAGATCGGGTCGGATGATGCACGGAAATAAGAACGTATAGTTGAATAAAGGGCAATGGATGCATGGCCAGATGCATCAATGGATAGATACATAGATCAATGTATCAATGTATGGATGGATAGAAGGATGAATGAATGCAAAGACCAGTACTTACGATAGACGGGTGGGCTGATAAATGCTTAGGATTGATTCTGGGACCCATATATCTATGCATATAAAGGCGTATCTCTGCATGAATGGCACAGTGCTTACTATAGGCGAGTGCGCTCATAGATGCTTAAGATAAGCGGACAAAAAGATTTATGTATATTTATAAGTAGGAATATATCCATCAATTAAAAGATGGTTGAATGGCGCAGTGCTTAGGATGCATGGATACTGCGCTTTAATTGGGCCGGATCTGGGTACTGGCACTTATTTTCAGGCAGCCTCCAAACGACTCTCTACCAGGCTCTGTTTTCAGCCCTCTCAAAGATCGTCAATTTTTTTTTATTATTACACTGCAGTGACAGCATGCACATCGATGTACGTATGCTTATTTTGCTCACTACTGAGAACTGGAGACATCACGCTAGGTTACCCACGTTGTAGAAGAAAGGGAAATCCTTTAAACAATGTTTTTTCCGAACCTATGATAATTGGAGAGGATTTTCTAAAGCACTCAATCATACTGATCTTGATTTAGACCACGCCCCAAATTGCATAGCCCACACCCCTTTAAGAGCTTTGCCCCCCCACCCCCATTTTAGAGCACCCCACTTTTTTTTCCTCCCACTTAGAACCCTAACTACACCATGGTAACAAACAAACAGTGTAACCTTCCATTAAAATTACAATGGCACCAAGTTTCATAATTTTCCATCAACACTATCAGCCTTCTACCACAGTACAAAAGTGTCTATCAGCACGAAGATGTCTTATCCACAGAAATATTGTGTAATTTCTGTACCAGTCTGCTGGAACACTCCTCACCAAAACGTATTAAAACATGGGAATTTGCCAGAAAAACATATACAATACCATAAAGCGATTCATAAATGGGCACACTGCCACTGCCCCACCCTCTTCCCCATCCTTCCTTAACTTTACAAAATTAAAGAAATAGCCACACCAAACCTAGTAAACACACTATACCAATACAAGAACTTAATTTCAACAACCGTCTACCGGAACGCTCATCAGCAAAGCGTATTAAAACATACAAATTTGCGGGTAAAACATATACCATGCAATCGGGCACTTTATAAGTGCTCCCAGTGGTACTACATCACCTTCAGTAGCTCGACATTTGCACGTTACTAAATTCTGTGTTTTAACCAGAAACATACCAACCTCCCCCACACCCACCCCCGCCCTTCCTTAACCCCTTCAGTGCCACGCCCTTTCCCCCTCCTGTGCCGGGCGTTGCACTAGTGGGTGGGGTTCATGACGAGATAGTCTCGTCATGGGCACAGCGCAACCGTGCTCCATGACGAGACTATCTCGTCATGGGCACTGAAGAGGTTAACCGTACAAAATCAAACAGAAGCCCCCAGCATTCTTAGTAGCGCCACTATACCCATACACAGGCTTAATTTTAACAGGTGTGTGCCAGAACACTTATCAACAAAAAGTATTCAAATATGCAAATTAGCGGGAAAAACATAAACGATACCATAGCACGGTTAATAAATAGGCCCACTCAAACTACATTACCTTTACTAACTACATATGCCCACGTTACAAATGTCCGTCTTATAATCAGCAACATACGCACATCCCCCACCCCCACCCATACCCATGCTTAACCTAACGAAATCAAACAACGAGCCCCTGCACTTCCGTTACCGCCATTATAGCCATAGATAGACTTAATGTCAACAGGTGTCTGCTGGAACGCTCATCAGCAAAAGCCATTAAAACTTACAATTTTGCAACTTAAACATACACCATACCATAAGACGGTTTATAAATAGTCACAGTACCACTACACCATCTCAACACCTGCCCTTGCTTAACTTTACGCAATAAAAGAAAGAGCCCAAGCAAATGTAGAAGCGCCACTATAGCCATACACAGCCTTAACTTCAACAGATGTTTCCTGAAAAACTCATCACCGTATTAAAACATGCAAATTTGCGGGTAAAACATATACCATGCCATAGGCACTTTATAAGTGCTCCCAGTGGTACTACATCACCTTTAGTAGCTCCACATCTCCACGTTACTATATTCTGTATTTCAAACAGCAACATGAATGAATGAATGAAGGGAGATTTATAAACGCGCAACTAAGCCCGAGGGCATCAAGGCGCCTAACCAAATAAAATCATAAAAGGCAGATCCAAAACTAAGGGTAGGCTTTGGCAAATATCCACGTCTTAAGGGTCCTCCTGAAGGCTTGCTTTGAGGGAAGGGATTTAATTTCCACTGGCAGGGTGTTCCACAATTTAGGAGCCAAAGTTGAAAAAGCTCTGCCACCCCACCGGGCTCTACGAGCCCGGTGGACTGATAGCAAGGATTTATTAGCGGAATGCAAGGTTCTGGAAGGGATGTAAGGGGCCACCAGGTCCCTTAGGCCTCCAGATCTATTAATGGCCAAGGCCCCGTAGATCAAACACAGGGACTTAAATGAAATCCTGGCCTCAATTGGGAGCCAGTGCAGTGTCTTTCTGGCAGCCGATGCAGAAGCCCGCCTAGGCAGATCTAATACAAACTTAGCGGCGGCATTCTGCACCATTTGAAGTCGCATTAACAGGCCCTTATTAATGCCTAAATATAAGGCATTACAATAATCAAGTCTTGAGCCTATTAGAGCAATGACAATTTGTTTTCTGGCTTGAGGGGACAGATAGTGCTTAGTCTTCCGTAAAATGTTTATTAAACCCCAGCAAGTGGAAATAGTCCTCTTTACTTGCTGACCCATCCCCAAGGTAGAGTCAATCATGACTTCTAGATTTCTGGCCAGGGTGGTAGGTATCGGACACACGCCCAACGAAGTGGGCCACCAATCCGCCGACCAAAAGTCCTCCTTTCCTCCAAACACCAGAATTTCTGTCTTTTCGCCATTGAGCTTCAATGAATTGCAAATCATCCATTGAGCAACTGCCTCCATACAGTGCCTAAAGTTGGAGGCAGCAGAGATGGCAGGTTGGGCGAAAGACATCAATATCTGCGTGTCGTCGGCATAGGAGATTATCTCCATCCCAAAAGATCTAATAAGCCTGGCAAGAGGGGTCACATAGATGTTAAAAAGGGTCGGACTTAGTGCCGACCCCTGAGGGACCCCACAATGCACAGGAAGGGATGGAGATAAAAACTCCCCCAGCTTAACTCTTTGTTCCCTCTGGCTGAGAAAGGAGGCCAGCAAACTAAGTGCGGGCCCCTCCACCCCTATTTCCCTCAGCCTAGATGTTAAAACTGAGGGAGACAGGGTATCGAACGCAGCCGTAAGATCAAGCAGGACAAGGAGAGTAGTCTGACCCTCATCTACTCTGGTACGGATGTTATCGAGTACAATGGTAAGGGCAGACTCCGTACTATGCTCTCTCCTAAATCCATGCTGCGAGTGATCTAACAGGCCAGAGGTTTCCAGAAAGGCTGCGAGATGCTGGTTGAGGTGGATTTCCAGCATCTTAGCAGGGGCTGGGAGCAGCGAAATGGGGCAAAAGTTTTTGAGAACCCCCGGATCTAAAGTAGGTTTTTTTAGCAGAGGTTTGACCACTGCTTTCTTCCATTGAGAGGGGAAAGTCCCATCCCTCATTGCCCTGTTCATAATATCCAATAACAGAGGCAGAAGACTCTCCTTACATTGTTTAAGGAGTTTCAGGGGGCAAGGGTCTAGAGGGGAGCCCGACCTAGTCTTAGACAGGAGGACTTCAAGTTCCTGAAGGGAAAGGAGTGGAAAACTGGACAGACATCCTGAAGGTACCTCCTCGGGTAATGATGACGAAGGAACAGGAGAGCATATAGAGGTAGAAAGTGTTGACCTCTGCAACTCTAGTGCCGAATAAATGTCAGCAATTTTTGATTGAAAAAATTGTGCAACATCATTGCAAAGCTGCTGTGAACTGACAACAGGATCAGGCACCTTCAATGATGTGAGCGAGTCTACTATTTTGAACAGCTCTTTCGGCGAGGAGAGAGAGGAGGTAAGAGAGGTGAAATACTCTTGCTTAGTTCTTATCACCTCCATCTTATAGTTCTTTAGGAGGGTTTTATGCCTATCCCTCTCAAGTAAATCCCAACTAGTCCTCCAAAGACGTTCCTGTCTCCGTAGTCCCTGTCTAAGCGATCTTAGAGATTCCGAGAACCACGGGGCCGAGGGACTTTTCCTCGCAGAGTAGCGCAGTGAGGCTGGGGCCAGTTCATCAATAGCTGTTTTAATGGCACTCTCCATCCTCACTACTGCAGAGCTAACGTCCTCCTCTGGGGAAATCGCACGACTAGGAAGTCTAGAGGCGAGCGCGTAATTGGTTATATTTTTTAGGTTACGTCTCAGTTCCATCTTACTAGGCACGTTCCCCTTGCTACTAACAGAAGCAGTCCTTAGTTCTATAGGGATCGCAAAGTGGTCGGACCAAGAGAGAGGGATAGGAGTATCAATGGTCAGCCGAGTATCATTAGAGAAAACCTCATCAAGCGTATGACCCGCCTGATGGGTGGGACCTTTGACTAGCTGTTTCAACCCACAGCCAGAGAAGATATCCAATAGGGATAAAGTTTCGGTTGACTCCAGATTTTCCAAATGGAAATTCAGATCCCCGAGAACAGTAAAGTGCTCACGACCAAAATGTGACTCTAAGATGTTGAGCATTTGGTGGCCAAAATCAGTTCTAGTCCCCGGAGGTCTATAGATAAGGAAGCCAGTAAACTGCACTGCATATGATCCATTGATGGAAAACTGAAGGGCCTGAAAAGTATCTTGAAATTCATCTAGCGGAGTAATATGGCAGGAAAGGCCGTCTCTATAGAGAATACCAAGCCCTCCCCCCATACGTCCCACTCTATCCACCCTCACCAGCGTGTAGCCTTCTGGTACTGCCTCAACCAAATCAGGGCCCGAGGAGTCCTTAGCCCAGGTTTCCGTAATAAAGACCCAAGCGGGTCTTCTAGCCAATACGAAATCCTTAAAAGCGAGATTATTCTTAATCAATGACCTCGCATTTACGAGAAAACCCTTATCGCTCCTCGGGCTAGTTCCTGACTTGAGACTCATATCGAACAATGAGACATCAGCGGCAGGAGCCAACACCAAGGAAGAGGACCGAAAACAGTGGCAGCCAGGGGAGGTCTGAAACGCCTCCGGGGCATACCCATGGTGACAAGGGAGCTTTGGAGACTTTAAGGTGATCAAGTCCTGCCAGGAATAACCAAATCCTTTGGTAGCACGATCAGTATGTCCAGTCTCCCAGCCATCCAGCCCGTCCTTAGCGCGGACGGGCGCAGACGGGCTGGACTCTGGCATGACTCCGGTGTTACTGCGGCACACACGCCGCGCGCACACGCTGTGCCCCTGCATGTTAAGCCTATATAGGGCTCTAGCGAGTCCACCTGACTGCTAGAGCGCTACCTGGCCTAGTGTCTTGTCAGCGTCCCCTACCCAAGATGGCGCCGAGATTCACCAGAGAGCGCGAAACGCGCTAGTAAGGACCTGCTGAAGCCGCGGTGAGGACACAATTTATGATGCAAGTAAGTGTGACTTATTAAAAACAGGCGGAAGCAGATAAAGTAAATTTAACAAAAAAGACAAAAACGGGAATTTTTAAAATTAAGCACAACACCTAACTGCCACAGCGCAGCGCTCAGTAATGTACAGCCTTAACCGGCGAACCTACCTTCCAATGCCCTTTAAATACTTATCACTGGTAATTGCCTCTAGCCAGTCCACCTGACTGCTAGAGCGCTACCTGGCCTAGCGTCCTGTCAGCGTCCCCTACCCAAGATGGCGCCGAGATTCACCAGAGAGCGCGAAACGCGCTAGTAAGGACCCGCTGAAGCCGCGGTGAGGACACAATTTATGATGCAAGTAAGTGTGACTTATTAAAAACAGGGGGAAGCAGATAAAGTAAATATAACTAAAAAGACAAAAACGGGAATTTTTAAAATTAAGCACAGCACCTAACTGCCACAGCGCAGCGCTCAGTAATGTACAGCCTTAACCGGCGAACCTACCTTCCAATGCCCCTTAAATACTTATCACTGGTAATTGCCTCTAGCCAGTCCACCTGACTGCTAGAGCGCTACCTGGCCTAGCGTCCTGTCAGCGTCCCCTACCCAAGATGGCGCCGAGATTCACCAGAGAGCGCGAAACGCGCTAGTAAGGACCCGCTGAGGCCGCGGTGAGGACACAATTTATGATGCAAGTAAGTGTGACTTATTAAAAACAGGGGGAAGCAGATAAAGTAAATTTAACAAAAAAGACAAAAACGGGAATTTTTAAAATTAAGTACAGCACCTAACTGCCACAGCGCAGCGCTCAGTAATGTACAGCCTTAACTACCTCACCCACCCCCGCCCTTGGTTAACAGTACAAAATCAAACCGAAACCCCCCATTCCTAGTAGCGCCACTATACCCATACACAGGCTTCATTTTAACATGTGTCTACCGGAACACTTACCAGCAAAAACTATTCAAACATGCAAATTGGCGGGTAAAACATAAACCATCCCATAGCACTGTTTATAACTGGGCCCATTGAAACTACATTACCTATAGTAACTACACATGCCCACGTTACAAATATCCGTCTATTAATCAGCAACATACGCACCTCCACCACCCCCACCCATCCCTTGCTTAACCTTATAAAATCAAACAACGAGCCACAGCACTCTAGTTACCGCCACTACAGCCATACATAGACATAATGTCAACAGGTGTCTGCCGGAACGCTCATCAGCAAAACATATTAAAACCTACAATTTGCAACTCAAATATACACCATACCATAAGACGGTTTATAAATAGTCACAGTACCACTACACCACCTCAACACCCCCCCCTTGCTTAACTTTACGCAATAAAAGAAAGAGCCCCAGCAAACGTAGAAGCGCCACTATAGCCAAACAGAGGTTTAAGTTCAACAGATGTCTCACAAAACGCTCATCAGCAAAACGTACTAAAACATGCAAATTTGCCACTAAAACATAACCCATGCCATACGGCACTTTATAAGTGCTCCCAGTGGTACTAGATTACCTTTAGTAGCTCAACATCTGCACGTTACTATATTCTGTGTTTCAATCAGCAACATAACCACCTCCCCACACACCCACCTCCGCCATTCCTTAACCATACAAAATCAAACAGAAACCCCCACCATTCCCAGTAGCGCCACTATACACATATACGACGTTAATTTTAACAGGTGTCTGCCGGAACACTTATCAGCAAAAAGTATTCAAACATGCAAATTGACAGGTAAAACATAAACCATCCCATAGCACGGTTTATAAATGGGCCCAGTCGAACTACACCACCTGTACTAGCTAGACATCTACATGTTACAAAAGTCGTTTAAACACTCTGTAGAGTGTATAGCAGGGCATGGGGAGAGTAAACAAAGTTCTAATTCCCAAACATTTGATATACAGTCCCTTTACTGTATCTATATTAAAGATATTAAAATGAATGAATAAATTGACGAGTGTCTCAAAAGGGATAGTGAAGCTCACCATCAGTAAAACACGAACCACTTCAACACCTACATATATCCGACACAGCCTGACAAATAGTATCACTTATAATCACATGTAATTCTCTAATGTCAACAGTCATACAGAAAATATACCGCACATTTACATTTTTTTATCCCTCACACATTTATAAAACATCTCTTCTAAAGAAGCACTCCCCAACTACTTCTATTCCATAAGAACAGACAATACTACCATATATTTTAGTATATCTACATTTTTATTATTCACTAGTCAGAAACTACAAAAACTATTAACTATACCCAAATGCAAACCAGAAACCATGGGCCATATTATCAAGGACGGCGTTAAAATTATCACCGCTTTAGCGGCAAAAAACTGCCGCTAAAGCGGCGATAATGGGCTTGATAATATGCCCTTGTGAATTCCCATAGAAGCCCAAGTTCCGGTGTGAATATGGACTTCTATGGGAATTCACAAGGGCATATTATCAAGCCCATTATCGCCGCTTTAGCTGCAGTTTCCTGCCGCTAAAGCGGCGATAATTTTAACGCCGTCCTTGATAATATGGCCCCATATTCTTATTATATCTCAACTTAGTATCACATGATTCAAACTATGCGTACATATAAAAGGAACGTATCACTTTTCCTATCTCCATCTCCTCTCCATGTAATCTCAAAACACTGTACACGGCCCCACTGTACAATAACCTACCCTGACTTACTTTCAAACCTACCTCTCGGTGTCAAAAATAAGACCACAACCTGCCCACATAACATTTCTGCATTTAGTTTTATCGCTTTTAACTTAATAACACATACGTCGCCTACCACCACCGCCCCACCCCACTATTTCCACAAAAAATATCAGTTGCAAACGTGCAACATTTTCTTTATCTCCCCAAATACATTACAACCTCAAATTAACGCTGTACCTCATTTTCAAAACAATACAGTCCTATAACGATGACAAACTACACTTCTTCTCTGTGAAAAATTCCTAAACATATATAAAATACTTATATAACAATAGCTCAAATTTTATGCATATTTCATAACCAATATCAAACACCACACTTTACTAACACTATATTACTTTGAAATAAAAAATACTTTCAAAATTAAAAACATCACCTCAAATACTTAATCAATACTATAAAACACATAACATACCTTGTTCATTTCTAACTCACCTTTGTAGTTGTTATCCAGATTTCAAATGCCACACACATGCAATTCTCTCTTTCTCACATAGTACATGTAAAGATCTGACTTTATCAAGAATGAAACCAGAAATAGCACAATTTCTCTGTCGCTCCACACATAAATACATGTAAAAAACAAATCATAATACTTCATTCCTTCAACAACATTCTAAAACTTACCTCCATTGGTTAATTTTGAATTTTCCTTCCGCAAAGCTACTTATTATTCCGCGCCACATACAGGTCACAAGTTCAACCTATTTTATCACCACACTTTCTGGAACCTTCTACGATACCTGCAGGTTAAAAGTTTATCTTTTTATTTTTACCTAACGATATACTTTTGCAACATTTTATCGAACATTCAACGGCACGTGCACGTTAAAAGTTCACAATAGGGGTCAGTAGTTCATCAGCTTTATTCCCATCTCCAGCAGCACCTCACCTTACGCCCCCAGCACCATCAGACCCGTAGGAGTCAGTGCTTTCCACTTTCCAAATACCGAATTTATTTCATACACACGAATTTACCTTCGCACTCCCTATATAACACCCCCGAAGCACCATACACAAGGTACAATGTTCGAAACAAAAGTTCCTCCAAGTAGCTATAACTACATGCTGACACTACTTGCACAGATGTGGCACAGCGGCCAGAGCACATGACTTCACAGCGTATGACACACAGTTTAGGCTCACGCTTTCATCCCCGAGTCCGGCAGCAGCTCAGCTTAGCAGCATGAGACTCTACACACTACCTCACATATTTCCCGTACCCCAGAACTTTCAGACCAGTACGGGTCAGTAGTTCGTCCTAGTAGTTATAAACACATGCTGAGACTACTTCCACAACTGTACTGCAGCGGCCACGACACATGACTTCACAGCATAAGACACACAATTTAGACTCACGCTCTAATCCCCGAGTCCCGCACCACCTCACCTTAGCAGCATCACACGCTAGGCAATACCTCACTTAATTTTCGTAGCCTAGCACTTTCACACCGGTAGGTATGATTAGTTCACTTCGCACCCCGCTCTATAGCACACCCTAAACACCCCACAGAGGTTACAGTGCTCCTACCCTCCTATTTCCCACTTTTTTCGCCCATTTTTCCCCTTATTTGCTTCAACGGAATCACAAAATGGCGGCCAACACTTCCGCCTTCCATGAGACTATAGACAATACTTCACATATTTTCCGTACCCAGGACTTTCACACCACTACGGGTCAGTAGTTCATCCTAGTAGGTATAAACACATGCTGACACTACTTCCACAACTGTACTGCAGCGGCAAGGGCACATGACTTCACAGCATAAGACACACAGTGTGGGCTCACGCTTTACTACTCGAGTCGCGCACAAGCTCACCTTAGAAACATCACACACTAGCCAATACCTCACTTAATTTTCATAGCCTAGCACTTTCACACCGGTAGCTATGATTAGTTCACTTCGCACCCCCTCTATAGCACACCCTAAACACCCCACAGAGGTTACAGAGCTCCTACCCTCCAATTTCCCACTTTTTTCGCCCTTTTTTCCCTTTACTCGCTTCAATGGAATCACAAAATGGCGGCCAACACTTCCTAGTTGCAAACGCTCGCAACGCTCGCAGCCAATCAGCAGCAAGCTCGTGCTTGTAACGCCTCAGCCAATCAGATGGCAGAATTCCCAAATATCGATATCTGTAAATTTCGATATTTCTCAAAAACTACTGAACGGATTTACACCAAATAAACGAAAGCGTGCTTTCTAGACCAAGGCCCTTCTCCCTGCCAAATTTGGGGTAATTCCGTTCACCCGTTCGACCTGTAGCCTTGTCTAAAGTTTCCTATGGAAATTAACATTGAAAAAACACGTTTTGGGACCCCCCTTTTTTTCGGCCCCCCCTTCACGAATCACCCCCAAACATTCAACATAGGAGCTGATCTCAACAAAGAATTAGTTTTGAAAATTTCACAAAGATTCATCAATTGGCGGCAAAGTTATTGCGAATAGAATGTTGCCATTTTCCTATAGTAACTAGGTCCTAACTATAACTACCTACTGGCGACCGCCAGTAGGTAATATATATCTCTATGCACGACACACTCCGGGGCTGTTGAAGAAACTTTATTGAAGTTATGCAGTTACACGATGCAGGCAGTCCATGAAACTCTATGGGCAGATGCGTTTCAGACTAACTGGCTTTCTTCAGTGCCGGTTTCACGGTCTCCATAATCTTTCTGGGGGTCAGGCACTAATGCCGAAGGTAATAAGACCGCTCCCAATCAGATGATGTTTGGCCCCTCCTCAAATTAACTGGTGCACCTGCATCGTGACGACACCTTCCCAGGCAGATGCATGCTGGATAGTGTAGTCCGGATGGAAGTCTACACAGTGGCAGAATCTCTGCAAGCACCAGGTGATGCCCCACACTTGTCGGCTCCGAGCCACTATCCAGCTCGAGTGCCCAATCAGACGAAATAAAGGCTTCCAACAGACACCTTATTCAAGCAGTAAATGATGCCTCCTTTCTCCCCATTGCAGCCAATAGCACCACTTGGTAATACAAGCTGCTGGGGGGGCTCCGCGTATTTGCAGTCCATGCAAGCGTCCAGAGTTTCCGGTCTTCCGCGGTGCGCCAAACCGAAAGAGTGTGCCGTCTGTCAGCGATCAGCTTGCTGACCACACACACCACCAGAGCCTTCTCCCAGGTAAGGATAGGCGAGATACACTCTGGGGCTGTTGAAGAAACTTTATTGAAATTATGCAGTTACACGATGCAGGCAGTCCATGAAACGGTATGGACAGAAGCGCTTCAGCCTAACTGGCTTTCTTCAGTGCCGGTTTCACGGTCTCCAGAATCTTCCTGGGGGGGTCAGGCACTAACGCCGATGGTAAAAAGACCGCTCCCAATCAGGTGATGTTTGGTCCCTCCTCCAATTAACTGGTGTACCTGCATCGTGACGACACCTTCCCAGGCAGATGCATGCTAGATAGTATAGTCCGGATGGAAGTCTACACAGTGGCAGAATCACTCCAAGCACCAGGTGATGCCCCAAACTTGTCGGCTCCGAGCCAAACTCCAGCTCGAGTGCCCAGTCAGGTGAAATAAAGGCTTCCAACAGACCCCTTATTCATATATATATATATATATATTTTTCTTATGTCAAAGATACAAAAGATTTCATACGTATTATAAAGAACATCCAATGGGAGACAGACATGCTATTGATAACTCTCGATATAGCAAGTCTTTACTCCAGCATTTCTCATGATAAAGGGCTGACAGCGATGCAGTTTTTCCTTGGCAAAAGAAATTTGAAATCTCGTGGACACAATGAGATGTTGATGGAGTTAATATCTTTCTCCCTGGAAAAAATATCATTTTGTTTTCAGAGGATCTCTACCACCAACAACAGGGAAGGGCCCTGAGCACATGCTTCGCCCCCAGTTGTGTGAATGTATTTATGGGCTGGTGGGAGAAGCACATGGCCTAGTCTGGCAGAAGTGAGAAATGGTTGGAAAAGATAACTTTATGATCTTGTTATATAGTTGACTTCTTCATTATTTGGAAGGGGACACATGAGGAGGCAATCAGTGATATCACAGCCTTAAATGAGAATGACCTCAATTTGCAATTCACTGAGTGTATTAGCTGCACACAGGTGTCATATCTGGATCTGCTTGTCTATATTGAAGATAACACCTTACAAACCACGCTTTATCGTAAACCTGCTGCAGGAATTAGTAAACTGTATGCAGGCAGTTTCCAACCTCGGAGTGTGATCAGCAGTGTCCCCTATAGAGAAATACTGAGGATCAAACAAAATTGTTCCACAAAAAATGAATTCTTAAAATCAAGAGATCAGGCTATCTGTAGATTCAAAGAAAGGAGATACACCAAACTCGCTGAACAACACGGGGCAAAGATTGTATCGTACGCAGACGATACTCAGCTGCTTTTCACCTGTGCGAAGGGCGCAGAGTTTGATGGTTATGCAATAAATACCTGTCTCTCTGAAGTCTTCTCGTGGTTGAAGGACAACCAAATGAAATGTAATCCTGACAAATCCGAGATTATCTTCTTTGGCCACCGCCCTTGTGAGATCTGGCATAATTGGTGGCCGCGGGATCTGTCCCCCCCTGGGTCGTCAGTGACCGTGGTCAAGAATCTCGGAGTTAAGATGGACTCCTCGCTTTCTATGAAACCCCAGATTCAGTCTGTGGCAGGGACTTGTTTCGGTATTTTAAGAATGATGAGGAACTTCCTACCTTTGCTTTCTGTCTCTCACAGAAGAATCATAGTCCAGGCTTTGGTTACCTCACGTCTGGACTATGCTAATTCTTTGTATTTGGGTCTCCCTAGCTATTTGATCTGCCGCCTGCAGGTGATTCAAAATGCGGCGGCCAGTGCCATTTTCTTGGTCCCCTCCAGCACTCGGACTTCTCCGCTCTTGTCGTCCTGGCACTGGCTGCCGGTTCAGAAGAGAATTTATTTTAAAGCCTTGGTTCTTGTGTTTAAAGCTTTCAATCAGATTGGAGCGCCTTACTTAAGACATAGGTTCCCCCGCTATGTCCCTCAACGTACTCTGAGATCCTCCTCTCAACTCCTGACTTTTGGGCCGAAAATCAGTCTTGCGCGGGTCGGAGGTCGCTCTTTTCAGGCGATTGCATCCGGCCTATGGAACAACCTCCCCCTGTCTCTCCGCCAGGCCCAGGATTTGCTTGCCTTTAGAAAAATGCTTAAGACATGGCTATTCCAACTTTAATCGGCCCAACTAGCAGTTTGTTGCCTGGTACTCTGGTTCATCCCTCTGTTGTTCGGGTGTGTGTTCTTTATTTTAGCGCCGGGACACTCCTGGGAGTAGCCGCGCGCTCTATAAATACCCGACATAACATAACATAACATAACCGAGGGGATACTAAAAGAGGCAGTGAGGAAATCAGATTGCCTACATAGACAAGATCTCCTAGGATAGGGGGAACACAAGGTGACAAGGGATCAATAAGAATGATCACAGAATACACAATCAGTTCCTCCGAGGTGTACCAGATCTTTCGTAAAAACTGGAGAATATTAAACAGAGAGTGGGAGGGGCAACAGAAGAGAAGCTTGGGTATGAGTTTCAAATTAAAAAATTGAGCCAGGAGAGGAGGAGAAATGCAGCACATGGGGGCGGGAAGAGAAGCGTTTGAGGGCGTTTGAGGGCAAGAGAAACATAAAGCCTGAGGCAGGGAAAGTTTGATGATTTCAAAACACGTGTGCTCTGCCTTACTAAAATGGAGGACTAAAGCACAAGGAGGCAGACAATTGCACAGGCTTAGGCTCATCTATGTTTTGTTATCTTCTAACAAACTTCAATACCTACAAGGAATTCTTACTTTTAAAAGAAAATCTTCTCATGAATCCTGAAACCCCAGAGTAAACTCATGTGTAAAATTATCCACACAACCAACACTCTACAACTGCTCAAGTTAGAACAACTAATTCACAGATAAAGTCCACTCCCTTGTTACACTAAACAATTGTGCATTTGCAAGAACTATAATCCATGCTGGATGATTCTACCCACAAAACACTATAAATGTGGAAATGTCAACCCAGAGCTTCGGCTTCAAGCTCAGTCCAGACTAATGTTTTTCACAGCCCCAATCAATCAAAATACCCAAATGATGACACTGCCGACACTCTGACAAAAGAACGAAACAGGCAAATCAGATGTACTAGGCAACTAAAAGAAGCAGTCATTAAACTATCACGTTACAATATTACAAAACAAATTGTGATAATATTGTGTAATTAAATATCAATGTATTCTCAAAATATACACATACGCAGAAAAAAACACAAAGGTTAAAGACAAGCCACATTCAGGAAAACTCCTCCCATGTTTGCTACACAAACCTAACCCCAACCACACAACCAATAGACATTCCAAAGTCACAGCACCACGTTTAATCTATCATTAAGGCATCACTTTCAAACCAACATGTCACATTTACAACTCACATCTACACCCATGCACCTCCGCACAGAGTCCTCCCATCCCACCCTCTACACTACACCAACCACTACTCGCCACTTCACCATGCACTATGTTCTGCCACTTTATTCAATTTCCCATGCTCTACCTTCTATAATATGCAAGGGTAAAGGTAGTGCACGGAGCAGTGACGAGCCACAGTCAATGCAGTGCAGTGAGCATGACGAGAAGACCATGCACAGGCACAGAGGTGCGCAAGCTACATGAATTCCAAAGTAGCCTGCAAGTACATATGTTGTCACAAGCACAACACATCAATCCGAAAGTGGTGCACTAATGACAAACCAAAAACACAACTACAACTCGAGAATGTCCAATGTCTGCGCAGCCGAGGCCAAGCTGGCACAGCAAACACACACAAAGTCTTCTCAATCACATCCCATCTTTAACCCCTGTCTTTTTCTGATAATTAACTTTTATTGCTTTTGAAAACAAAGAGAAGGTTAGCAGCAACAGCACAGTACAGTACACAGGTTCTCATGTAAGACATTGTGAGGCAGTCTGTCGGAAGTAAGAAGTTATCCCCATCACCCAACTAACCCAGTTGGTCCATCCATTTACCCCATACTTTCTGGTACTTGGCAGGGCAGCCTCTGGCTTCGAACAAGAGCTTCTCTTGAGCGGCACACCTCGGCACCATTTAGCTATTGCGGGGGGGGGGGTTGGGTCAGGTTGCTTCCAGGCATTGGCAATATCGCGTTTGGCCACCATGATGGCCATCCCCAGGAATAATTTATCTGCTCTGGAGCCGTCTAGACCATCCATGACGCTCAGGAGAAGGCGCATGGGGTCCTGATGTACATGTGGGTGTGAGTTTGGATTCTATCTGTTCCCAGTATTTGATGAGGCGGGGACAAGACCAGACCATATGGTAGAAGTCTGCTGGTAGGTGCCTGCAGCATATGCACTCAGACGAGGTACGCAGCCCTGCTCTATGCAGTCGCTCCGGGGTAAGGTATGCAGTATGGAGGTAGTAGATCTGGATGAGCCGGAGTCTGGCAGAAGCAGTGCCGGTCTTGGGGGGCCATAAGGGCATCTCACCAGTCCTCATCCTCAAGGGGGCCCAACAAACCTTCCCAGCAAAGTTTGAGCGAGTCCAGTGATGTGGGGCCGTTGTTCGTGAGGGTACGGTATATGCGAGATATGCTACCCTTTCCAAGATTTCCCATCATGACCTGCGCCTCCGGCAGGCTGGAATCAGGAAGTGTGGTGCCTGTCGAGATGTGTGTATTCAGGGCGTGGCGCAAAACCCATGTCTTTTTTGTGAATTTCAAATGTTTTCTAATCCTAGTAAAAAAAATTGGAATATTTGATAGATGGAACAAAGTCCTTTCGCAAGACACAACAACTTTTTGTCTTATTCACAAAGAACACAAAGTCCATGCTCTCTCCAAAACGGGCATAGTCAGTGGGACTAGTTAAATGCATTCAAAGATTGCTGTGCTAATGCCAAAGACAAATACCTGCACCACCCAGGCACCACTCTACCCACATAAATGGGGGCTCCATGGCTTTCCGTGGTAACATTCCAATAGCTGCCATATGTAAATAAGTTAATTGGTCCCATACTTTTTTTAATAAAGGGGAGGGAGGTACGTAGCCCCCCCTACCCAAGTCACTATTGGCCCTGGGGATGGGGTCCTTGAGGCTTTAAATGCCTGGGATACCCCATGGTCTTTAAAAAATAAATTTAAAAAAAAGGCCCTGGAGGATAGCTTCCCCAGGGCCCCAAAGATGTTGGGGAGGGGAGCTGCACGCCCCCTCCCCTTATTTATGTCAAGTGGCAGGCCTAGGTCTCTGTGCACACATTGGATTAGTGTGATGCTAGGCTCAAAAAACATGATACCAAATACATGTGGTTTAGTACTGAAGCCAGGGGACGTTCTCGTCCCAACTCCTCCACTCTCTCTAATTCCAGCTGTGATTTTGATGCAGCAGAGCTCAAAAGCAACATTAGTACTATTTGCTTCCAAATGGCCCAGATAGTGGTGATTCACAGACCTACAAATGTCCCTACACCAGTAGCTGCCATGCAAACCAAACGTTTGAACCTGCATTCAAGCTTGCCACAATCTTGCATGAATTGATTAAAAGACGTGAAAAGACCTTCAAGGAAGACCTCGTATTCTTCAAGTACAAAATATTTGGTTTGTGGTGTCAACAAATTTTGCTGTACTTGATACCCAGTTCTCAGTTAAGGTCCAGCAATACCAGCGTACAAAAACAATAGCTGAATCAAGGCTCCTTTTTCAATATTCCACTCACTAAGAATTTCCCTTAAAGGCTTAATGGTGGTTATTCCACCAGTAAACACACCTTTACGTCCTTAATAGGTCAATTTAGTGCTGTTCAAATTACCAAGCTGTCTTTCTAAACCCATCCACAATGCTTCATTGCTTTATCTGCCATGAAAAGCTACCTTTACATGTGACTTCCCCTAGTTATGTTGGCTGTCGAATCCTTTACAGTTTTCCATTCTAGTAGGACAGTAATGAGAACTCATAATCACCCCTTTTTTCTACTCAGTGGTTTCAGAATGTCCTACTAATGAGGCTATTCACCCTGCGGTGCTCTTCAGTAGTCTGGCAATGTTGGCTGAACGTTCTTTTCACTCACTAGATATTGGAAGGGTTGTGCATTTTTATCTTGGTCAAACCAAATTAGTAAGAAAGTCACATCAGCTTTATCATTTTGGTTGAATACATACAGGTATAGTGACCCTGAAGCTGTTGTTTTCTCTTTGGGTTGTATCATGCATTTATTTTTGTTTTCAATGAACTAATAAGACCCTGCCATTAAGGCCTAATGTCTATCCCACCAGAAGCAAAGCAACCACTACTGTTCGGTTAAGAAATATCTTACTAGATGTTTAAGGCATCCACTTGAAAATCTGTTCATATATTCACAAGACTCTATTGTCTTGATTGAGACACACTAAGAACTTTTATGATGCTCTATGTAGCGCTCTTCGTGAACCTAGGGCCAGGAGAAAAGGGGTGGAGATGAGAGCAGGAGAGGCAACACTCTTGCCAGTAGGATGGATAGTAGAAGACCTGCACTAAATTCTTAGGACTACAGAAGGCATTGCGGCACCATTCAAGAACTGACTTGGAGAGGCAGCTTGTCAGTGCAAGGCTTTCTGTGAACGGAAGCCTTTAGATTTCTGAAAGGCATTTGAACTACATTAATGGTATGCCTGTCCAGCCTTGTGTTTTTCAATTCTTTGTATACATAATTAAGCAGCAGTTTAGTCTTAGGTGCTTCAATGTCGCTTTGAATTAAGAGCCTTTTTTATTATTTTTCATTTTGGAAAAACCTCAACCTTGATGGGCTTTAGAGGATACTCTTTAGCATGGAACATACTAGTCTTTACACTTTTTGTAAATATTATGCGGCTTAAGTGTTCCATGGTCCCTGCACTGTGCGTGTAATTATTTTAATGTTCATGACTTCAAACAAGATTACTCCAATGCAGAACTAGGATTGCAAGTAAGTAACCATTTTATTCTAAGATGTCTTCATCTGCCCCCATCAACTGATATATATATTGCTTATGAAATGTCTGTGATGTTTTATTAATTACAGTGCTTGTGCACGTTGCTGTGTAAATATAATGCACGTCAAATTGATCACTGTTCACGGAACACTATTTTAAGATCCACATTCTAAAACACATAAGGGATATAACACATTCAGATCCTAGTTTCCAAGAGGCTTTGTATCTTTTTTTAAATTTTATTTACATGAAAATGCAATCCAAAGGATTAACATTCTTGAAGTTACTTAAAATCACTAAAATGAGTTTAGAGAGATTCTGGAATTACTTCTAAGGCAGCAAGAATCCAAAGTTATTCTACATCTGATGCCAAAAGGCATGTATAGCTGGAAACTAAAGGAAGGGTTACTTATATCTATTTTAAATTGCTGACTTTAGTTGATAGGGGAATGATGAGCCGATGACTTCATTTCAATTCATTATTTGTTTTTAATAGGATTGGTAGAAAAGATCAATGATTAAAGGTGAACTGAATATTGGTAAAATATGTTAACTAAAGGGGTTATCGAATTGTGCTTATTTTAGAGGATTAGGTCTTTGAGCCACGTATATTTTTTAGATGGGACTAGTTAGATTGGTATATTTACTTGCAAAAATAACTATATGCTGTGAGTATGATAAATTGCATTAGAATGTAGATTCAAAGTGAGGTTTTAGTTGTTTGGAACATGCAGAGGGAAGGGATAGAAATTGTTATACATTATCATTTGTTGTGCTTTTAACATTTTCTTTATAAATGTTTTGATCCCAGGCACTAAAGACAAATCTGGTGGAGATCTGTAAAAGATATTTGCTGGTGGTAGGATTGGAACCCTATGGTTTGAGAGGGTGACATTGTCTCTTGCACACTGGTATTTAAAGTTATATTTTGCAAAATTATTCTCTGGAAGAGCTGAGGTGTAGCTCCGGATCTGCATCTGGTGGCACAAAAATAAAGGAACTAACAGCGCGCTTTAGTGGTGCTTATATGCGGCTCTGCATGCCACTTCCTGAGCGGAATATGTCTGTGCAGAGCCGTAGGATGCCACCTACTGGCAAGGAGGCATAATGCTTGAAAGATTCTGGATCCAGTGTGGCATCTAGGGAATATCCAGAAGATGAGGAATTTTTGGTTAGAAGTATCCCTCAGAATGACATATTAACCTTTTTCATTGAGTCTAGCAAGTACACAAAAGAGTGTAAGCAAACTATTGTCAGAAGTCTTCTAGCAACTCATCTTTATTTTCCTTTGTACAAAGAACTTTTGTATGTCCTTTTGTGTGCTTGCAAGGAATTATGACCATAGTTTTGGTTTTCCTGAACTTGGGGGGGTACTAATATGGCTGCTCCTTTTCCCTGCTTAAGCACCTTGAGACCTTCTTGAGAAGCTTTTTGGTATACTTTAAGAGTTTGTTTGCTTTTGCCTCTGTATTATTTTGATGTATTTGACTAACCTATAAGTACGTGGTATAGGACATACACCCATGGCATGGAAGTTAAATGCCAGCTGTGGGCTGTAGCCCCAGAGGTGCCATACACATGGTTTGCATGCAAAACTTGATGTTAGGCCTACCATAGGTAGCATGACTGCAGCTGCCTAAAACCCTGCTGTCTAATTTGTCAAAATAACCCTGCTTTTAGATATGAAAATGAAACCCCTGAGTACACCTTGATGCCCACAGGGTGATGTGTCTGATATTTAAAGTTAAACATGTGCAATTTAATGCTGGCATGTTATCCAGTAAGTAGCCCACAAAAACCATCATGGATGTAGCTGGATTCTAGAAAATGTCAAAGTACAGATAATACATTTTAATTTGTAACTTTTGACTGGAAACAGCTAAAATAGTCATTCAAAGACAAATTTTCAAATTAAATGACCTATTTAATGGTAATGTCAGATTTCAAATAAACATTTAGAAGCAGTATCTTTTACATGCCTGATCAACCAGTAGGTTAATTAGCATTGGCCTACCCACATTGGATCTGCCAGTTCTTGGTTCAATGAAGTGTAGAAACTGCTCCCAGAGCAGGAACAATTTATTGGATGTGAAAATGTGTTTTTGTTCCATTTGGAGGAAGGCCAGTTAGAGTGGAACTTAATTAACTAGGCCTCCCCTTCACAAGTAAATGTAATGTGAGACATTAATGCAGTCAATATAAACTTGCAGGGCAAATGATTGTGCTCCTGTTGGGTTCTATGTTAACTTAGACATTTGACTAGTTTGTAACAAGCAACAGCTTTAGAAAGAAACCAATCACCTTAAAAAACTATTTTGGAATCATATGAACACTTTAAGGTAGAGATTGAAGTACGACCCCTCGTTTCCTGGTGTAGGGAAACCTGTGTGGGTAATATGTACATAAAGTGGATAGAACACTCCACTGGTCTTCACTGAACACACTGCAAACCCAGTGGGGCTCCCTCTGCTCAGGTTTTCCTCATCCCAATGCAGAGTACCTTAATTAAACAGGTCAAGAAATAGTGACTACAATGACTTTTGAGGTTAGGAAATTAACTTTCACAGCAGTGGCTGGCGGGCTTGTATGCATAGCTTGCAAAGGAAGCCGTCTTGGTGGGCTTGTGATGCTTGAGGCTGTATGTGTAGAGCAGTGTTTTGTATGGCATTAACTACAGCTTGGAGCCGTCGCTTATTTTACCTTTTGATTTTACCTGACAGGTGGTGCTACGGGTGCTCTTTCCAGACCGATTCATCCTGCAGGGATTTTTCCACCCAGAGGAAACCAGTAAGCATCACCCTGGCAGCTGCTGACATCAGATGTTCTGGTGGCCCCCATGATATCCTTTAAAATGATTGCAGTTATCAAAGTAATCCTGGCTGCCATTTTAATGCACCCTAAACATCATTTGTTCTTGTGCTTCTATGGCATCCATTACTCTGGCACACCCCGGCTGTTCGTTATTCTGACAACCCGCTACATCCCACTGCCCTTTATCATAGCACTCCTGAAAGTTTTTCGTATGCTCCTTTACTCTTTTCACCTTGACCAGTCTGACATTCCTAATATGGTTAAATCCTGTCCTCTGACAAATGACCATGACATTCTTCCTTCTGCTGCATCTCCCAAGGCCTTTCACCTGGTGCCCCATAGCAAGCTATAGCATGGTCCTGGTACCAGCCTCCACCAACCTAAATGTTTAGTTCTTTGTCCTTTAGAAACTGTTACAGGAGACCACATAAATAAAACCTTACCTGAAGGGATCACATTACAAGATGGTACATCTCTACTCTTTCCTTGGTACACTTCTATTCAGGCATACTTGCATTGTAATGACATAATAATGGTTTTGGTCTTATTTTTATTTAACCTAACGAAACTGAGGCAGGTAAATCAAAGCAATGCATTAATTAGTTATAAAATTTGTAAAACGTGTGCAATCATTTGCCTTCCTCCATTGCGTCTTTTTTTTTTGCTACAACATTTTTGCTGCTCCAAGTCCTTGTGATCCCTCTAGCACAGCTGAGCAATGCTAAAATTAGACTAGCTGCTTTCTCTGGACAAGCAGTGATGGTTTGGAACCCTGTACCTTCTTTGCTTGACTCAAATGTGCTGGGCAGAGGCTTCCCACTTGACGATTCCATGAAGGGGGTCTTTTACCACTGGATATAGGGGGAGATATAGGAGTGGATATTAATTACGGATATGATCCAGCAGCATCATAGAGGATATAGGCATGGGGGCGTGGTTACGCCAGCCATGATGGCGGACGCACTCGAGTAGAGCTCCGGCCACCAGCCTTTGAAAACGCTGATTTATCCTGGTCGGCGGGGCCTTCTGACGTTTTGAGGCAGGAGCCACAGGTAGTTGGCATCCTGTGTCGTGGCCACAAACGGAGAAACAGCCACCAGGAGGTGGTGAACATGATAAAGAGACGCCGAGGTGGGCGCGAACCAAAATGGCGGCCCCCTAGGCGAACAGCGGGCAGTCGAAGAGCCAAGGAGCTAAGCTGCACTGTGAGCCGCCCTATATGCGAGCGGGCCGGAAAGCGGGCATCTGCCCATCGTTGAGCCAGGGAAGCGCCAGCAACATGGGTGAGCGGCGCACTGAAGGCGCACATCCCTGCAGCGGCACTCAACTCAAAATGGCGGCCCCCTGGAGAGACGAAGGGCCAGGGAGCGAAACACCCACCCAACGCAGAGCCGAAGACACTCCTGCAACCACAGTACAGGTGAGCGTCGCGCCGGAGGCATAAGCCCAGTGGCGGAAACATCTTTAAACACTTCACTAGGAGATTGGGCCTGCGCGAGCCCGCTGGTGGCTGTCTAAGAAGACCTCTCCCACCGCAAAAACCTGAGTGGAAGACTAAGCCTGCGCAGAAGGGGGGGAGAGGGATGTAAGCCCCAGAGACACCCCCTCTGGAAACCAGAAACAAGAAGGCCGACTCCGGCCAGCGCCGAGGCCCGGGGCCCAGCAACCTGGCCAAACCCATTAACATAGCGAGGCGGCCCCCTCCACCAAGAGAGCCCCTATTGGAGTACTGGAAGCCCCCCAAGGAGGCAGAAGCAGGGAAGGCGAAAGGTCAGAAGCCTCCCCAGACCTGTTGGATGTTAGGCAGTCGGCCCGTCAGTGATGCAAGGAGGGGGGCACCAGCGAACACCTCGCTAGGAGAAGCCGAGGAACAGAGACCCCTCCCCCCCCCCCCCCGCCCCCCCCCCCCGGACACCGCAGCTCAGCCAGGCGCCCCAAGTATGGACCAGTCCCCCAGGGGCAAGAGAGTGGCCCTACCTGTAGCCCTCCCCACGTCCAACACCTGTGGGTACATCCAAGAAGGGAACACGCGGAAAGGACCCATGGGGCCAATCAAGTCCGGGCTGGAAGAAGATGCTCGTCACTAAGCGCCCAGTGACAGAAGCAGGGACCACTGGATAAGACCGAGTGGGGGGAGGAAAGAATAAGAAAGGCCCCTCCGAACCACGAGTGCGAACCTGAAATACTGAGGACGAACTGAGAGTGGGTGCTGGCCATCTTGCACCACACGATAGATCCCTGGGTGCGACACAGGACAAAGTAAGCTCACAAGCTTAGCGTGGAGGGTGGAGACCTGCTCTTGAAGAGACGCCACTGTCCCTGGTGCCCTGTGCGTGGGCTGAGTCCAGTGGAGCAGATACGAGAGGTGGAAGCCCCCACCCGCCACTGCGACTGAGTGGCTGGCTTGCCGGCGGAGACCGTGCTGTCTTCACTCGCTGTTCTGGGACATATGCCCTGGCATGTGGCCCCCGAGGAGACGGCGGCCGTACGAAGACTGAAACAAAGGCCTGCGGGCATTGAGTTGCCCGGGAGCAGGGGCGAGTAGACGATCCCGTAGCACGAAAGAGCAGACCATGGGATGTCTGCGACAGGCAACTGGACCACATACTATGGCCCCGGAACGCCACCTGCCTTCACCGGATCCAGACATACCTGCCCTGTCCTCGGATCTCGGGCTGCTCCGGGATGATCATCGGATGCTGACTGATAGGGTGTCAGATAGGGTGTCAGACGGAGAAAATGTTTTGGCCACCCTTCAGCCCCTGTTTAAATCACAACAAGACAACCTACAAAACCTTCACACTTGCATAGCCAAGCTGGAGGAGAGGGAGGATGACCTAGAAGGGAGATCCTGCTTCAGTAATATTCAAATGATCAACCTACCGGAGGAGGTAGCAGGATCCCACCCAGAGAAGTACATTGAAACTTGGTTCAAATCGTTTACCCCTGATTACGAGCTTACGCCCGTCTTCTCGGTAGAGAGGGCTCACAGATTCCCGGCCCGGCGTCCCCCTCCAGGGACACCCCCGCGGCCACTACTTCTAAAACTACTCCACTTTCGCGGCCACTACTTCTAAAACTACTCCACTTTGGGGACTGAGATGTGGTGCTGAGGGCAGCCAGACAACATGGCCTGCTTCAAGTAGAAGACAAGAGGGTCTCCGGCCCGGCCTGACCGCGCCCACACATAACGCAACATCTGTGCTGCAAATCCCCATCTCTGCTCTGTTCCCATAGTAGTACCTGCTACAGCAAGACCCTGATAGCTTGCATTCCGCATAGGCAGCACATTAAGCGGGTATATACTTACGATATTTGTAGAACAGGCACATTAGCAAGGTGGTATCAAGTTTATTAGTGTTTCCCTTTCACATTATGTTTTAACATTCTCTCGTACAGTAACATCTGCTGTTAATCTTTGAAGTGACTTAATGGTGTCATTGGTTGGTAATATTGCCGAGCGTGGCTATTTGCCCCCCCCCCCACCGAGTGCGCACAAAAATGCAAATGGAAATGCACTATATTTTGTACTTTAATAGGACGTATTTACAGCTGTATGTTGTGTTGGGTGTAAAATGAATAAAGATTATTCAACACAAAAAAAGTAGAAGATAAGAGGGTGATGCTCTTCCTGGACTAATCCAAAGGCAGTATTCAACTGGGCAGAAGCCAACACCCGCTTAATTTGGGAAGCAGCAGGCAGCCAGAGAGAACCGTGAAGCCGATGCCCGCAAGGGAAAAGAGGCCCTAGAAGACGAGGAATGAGCAGCCAGAGCTTGACCACAGGCCCACCCAACCTCAGGCTGCAGCAAATATGGACATGGCTGCGGCGACCTCGGACAGGGAGGATGGCCTACACATCTCATCCAGGGACAACTCCAGAGACATGAGTATATCCAGGGCCCAGACAGCCGACACCCTCATTTGAAAGGAAGCACTGCCCTGGACTATAAGTCATCCTCGGTGACACTCTTACTTACGTTTATGTTCAGCAGCACAAGCAAAAACCTGCGCACTTTCCCCCCCGGCACACCAAGCCCAGCTGCCACCACACTCGACAGCATAGGCTATAGCAGACGACAGGCACAGAACCCCATACTTCAAATCCCCCCTACGATACATTAGGACGTTAGCCGTAAGCACAGTTTTGACGTATCGCCTGTTATGGTAGACCCTAAATGTTGGGACTAGGTTCCCAGAATGCAGTTAGTTCTTACCCCAGTAACCCCCGATACCTGTGGGCATATCCTCACCTAGGGCGGACGCCATCACCCGACAACAACACATGCAGACGAATCAAGGACACGGCCGGGGTGCAGAAAACCCCCCCCTCTCCACTCACAACCCCTCTGCCCCCTGGAATCAAGCGGAACTATGCTAACGCACGCAGACATTAGCCTACTAACCCTCAACATCAAAGGAATGCGCACAGCGTGGAAGTGATATGCAGTTTACTCTCATGCCAAGCGCCAGAAAGCTCAGATTCTCCTGCTGCAGGAAACGCACCTCACAAAGACCGAACTAAACAGTGTGCAAAGGTACTGGCGTGGCACCTTTTGTGCTACCATATACTCTGCATTTGTCCAGGGGGCGCTGATTTGGCTCAGGCCAGGGGTCCCATTTAAAGAAACCCGCAGAGTGACGGGCAGGGAGGGTCTGTATGCATTCCTGGAGGGGTTCGTAGACAGACAGCCCTTGCTTTTAGGCAACATTTACGCCCCCAATGTTGACCCAGGACATTATTGGGACTCACTATCAACAGTCTTAGCGCAATTTACTTCATCACCATGGATACTGGGGGATGACTATAATTGTGTACTGGACGTATCCTTGGACCGATCACACCACCTTTTGTTCGGGGGCATGCGGAGCAGTTTCGATTGTGGACGCAGCATTAGTCCCTGGCAGATGTCTGGAGGGGTCAGAACCCAACCTCCCGGCCATACTCCTTTCAGTCGATTCCCCACAAGTGCGCCTTGACTGGTTTCTCTGTTCGCCAACAATACTTCTCATGACCCAACAAACAGACTACCTAGGAAGAGTGGTCTCTGATCATGATGTGCACCTTTAAACGCTTAGCTGGTGGCCGCCTCACCCACCAACCCGGAAATTACTGTGGGAGTGTTTAGAGAACCCAGTATTTAGCCACGATCCCGAAGCCAGCATCACAGACTACTTTCATAATGCCAACACAGTGTCCTCCAAGACGCTTTTAAAGTAGTCATGCGGGGGCTTGCATCAGGCAGATAGCAGGGGCCCACAGGGCTCTTGAGCATAGCCTGGAAAAACCAGAGCTTAAGCTGGCAGCTGTGACTAAGGAATCAGAGTCTGCGACTTCTGCCCAGATCGCGGCGGCCAAGATGGTGTACAAGGAGTGCTTAGCAGACATAACTTTAAGGTATATGCAACCAAAAAACCTAGAGAAGGTGACAGATCGTGAACGATTCTTGCCTGGATTGCCCGCCAGTCCCAAGACATGTGGCCAGTCTGGAGGAGTCACAGCAATATTGCAACTCTTTCACAATTACTACGCAATGATTTACTAAAATCCTATGCAAGATGGTCAGAGGATAGCCGATAGATTCCTCGACGCTCTCACAATACCCCAGATCCCAATCGACGACAGAGGCATCCTTGAGGCGGAGATCACGTCTTCGGATGCGAAACAAGCAATCCGGGCTCTAGCCCGGAACAAATCCCCCGGGATGGATGGCTTACCCCTGGAATACTATAGCGTCTTTGCCACGCAGTTGGCCACAATGTACATGGCGGCCCCTGAAGAGGGGAGCTACCCAGATCGTTGAGGGAATCCCTCATCATTTCGATCCCGACCGAGACCCCGTGCAGTTGGCCTCGTACAAGCCGATTACATTACTCTCGGCCGACTGTAAGATCCTAGGCAAGATATAGGCGGACCGGCTGGGCCCGATACTCTCACCGCTTACACCCGGACCAGAATGAGTTAGTGCCAGGCAGAAACGATCCCAAAATATCCGCAGACTGTTCCAGGTTCAGGATCAGGCCCAGGGCTTCTACCCTAAGGCAACCTGCTTGGACCTGGACCTGGAAAAGGCATTCGATACCCTGACCTGGCCATATCTATTTGAAGTACTGCGGTGGGTGGGAATGGGACCGGTCTACAGGGCGTATGTAAAACTATTATACACGAAACTCACCTCCAGAGTCAGATTGGGCAAACATATTTCCTCGCACTTACTGTTAGATAGGGGCACCCGCCAGGGGTGTCCCCTCTCCCCCCTCTTGTTCACTCTAGCAATGGAGCCTCTGGCGATCCGGTTGCATCCCAACAGCGGGCACCACACACATAGTGTCCCTATATGCAGACTTCACGGCTGCAACGGGACTCAAAGTTAATTTGGCAAAATCCACTATATAGCTCCTAAGTCCAAACCTCCCCCCACGAGAGATAAGTTTTGGGAGCTCATGTATAACTTGGAGCAACGGCGCCCCGTGATACCTCGGCGTGAGACCATATCACTCCCCTCCGGATCTGTTCGAGGGAAATCATTGCAGGGCTCTGGCGGGGGCCAAAGCATAAGTGAACTTTTGGAGAACCCTGCCTCTGGCCCCTATAGCTAGAGTGGCCTTGGCTAAATTGATCCTAGTGCCATAATTCCTCTACTATTTTGCTAACACCCCTATTACTCGCCCTCACTCCTTCTTCCGAGAGCTTAACACCCTATTGGGCTCCCTTATATGGGGTGGCGGGTGGCGGGCGCCGAAGAGCGGCCCTGGCAGAACTAGCAACTCCCGATAGATCAAGGGGGACTGGGAGCTCCCTCCTTCGAGGCCTACTTTCTAGCAGCAGAGCTCCAGTGGTTATCCTGCTGGACGGCGGGACGTCATTTAGCGGAGACTGCCTCAGAGTGGGGGGTCCATGACAGTGCCAGCCTTATGTCGCTTACTCCTCCCGGGCGCCCGTCCGACAGAGACGCACTCATTGCGGGTAAGGATGGCACAGGCATGCATGGTGCTGCTTCACCGCATCTCGGGTGACACTCCCCTCTATACCCCTTTGTATCCGTTAGCCGGTATACTTAAAGGCGACAGATTCTACACGGCTAGAGAAATGCTGGTTTGGACAGTGCATGCAGTCCTGGAGGTAGGATCCTTATTTGCGGAGGGTAAGCTGCTACCGTTCGACCGGCTCTAGGACGAGATGGGCCTCCTACCGGGGCAGTTTTTACTACATAGACAAATAGTCCGCAGCAGCCGCTGCGTTTGGGGTCTATCGGGGGGGGCAAGACACATCCAGCACTTCACACAATCCTTCACATGGGACCAGGGCGGCACTTAATAACCTGGCTTTACAAGGCAAACCGAGACCTAACCGCCACCGGCACTCGCCCCACTGAGGCAAAAGTGGGGGAGGAGATAGGACGCCCACTACATAACAAGGAATGGGAGCACACCCTGGCTATGCCCCACAATACAGCCCTACTGGAAAATGATAGGGAATCCAGAGGGATCTTTGCAGGTGTAAAACTCTTAAGGTACCAACATGGTTTGTGTCACTGGTCCTCTTGCTAGCAAAGAGAGAAATAACGATGCATTGGAGAACCGCAGAGGGACCCCAATTGGCGGCCTGGGAGGGAGCGGTTCGAAAATGGGGCTCAGCAGAGGAAGACGCAATTAGGCAAGAGGAGGCACACAGAACACACATCTCAATGGAATGGGCAACAATATTGCACCAATTCCGTCATCACCTAGCCAACGCTCAGCAACTATTGTCGCTGCCGACTACACCAGAAAACGTGAGTCAGGCTACACAACCCATGTCTCCCTTCCTCCCCAGCACCCCTCCCACTCATTTGGACGCAGTCACTCCCGCTACCTGTCTGGAAACGGGACCCGGCAACGCCCCGACCGTATAGGGCTGGCTATATAAAGCTCAGCCTCAACAGAGTCACACGCCTGGAGTCCCCCTATCTCCCCGCCACCCCCCTCCATAGATGCATGCAAAGTCAGAATGATCCTTACTTTTAGGTGTCAGCAGAGGCATCATAAGTCCGCCCAGGTATGACCACCTCAAGTTCCAACCCCCAGTTAACCACACACACCAGTAGTTTCAAAGGCCGGTGCTTTTTCCAGACGAATAGTTCCTCAACAGAAAGGCAACGAGACCCACTTTCATATCACATTTTAGCTACAGAGAGCCACATAACTACGCCTGAGGCTTTAGAACTACCACCCACCCCCAAGGGGCCCAGGGAAATATGTTGTCTAACTGCATTGCTTAATTAAACTGCTAATCCTCCATTCATGTGATGCAATATGTAAAAGTAAAAAAATAAAAACATAGAGGGTATAGTCATTTGGATTCTTAAGATCTCACATTTGTAAAACCCTGTTATCGTTGTACTTATTTGGCCAAGAAGCTCTGATAAAATGCTAACTTTGTGTTGCCGGACTTTTTTACAGTTCGTGCCTTGAAGGATTTTGTCGAAAGCCACTTAGAGGATTCTTCTGTGCCATTCTACCTGTGTGAGTATTACATCTTTGCTTCCATTTTGTTCGCCGTCCCCCCTTGTGTTACATCTTTACTCTACTGTGCCCTTTCCATACCCCGTCTTCACTTGCCCAACTCAACCCTCTGCAACAATAATGGGCTGTGCTCCTCGCATCTGCTCCTGGTTTCAGGCACTTTGTTTCCTCGCAGTATTTTGTCTCCTTTGTAGCATAGCTCTATCTTCTGGTTCAAAATGGATTTTTATATGCAATGCAACGCCTATGGAATTGCATCCATGGGCTTAGCACGTTGAATTCTGACATTGTGGTACCAGCTATCGGGGAGATAAGCATGGTTTTAGAATTTATTTTTCTGATCTGTAAGTTGTTTGAAGCTGTTTATACAGAGATGGGGTCCAAAGAAGTGACAAACTAGTAAGTGACCAACAACCTGTGGAGGAAATGAGAAGCCACTCGTGTGGTGTGGGCCTCTAGCTTAAAGGTATAAATGAGTAATTAATCCATGCTTTTACTGGATCTTTCTAGTGAAAGTCATCTAGAGTCTGAGATTCCCAGAGTTTTCGTTTTGCCTTTAATTGGGCGGTTGATTTTGTTAAATCTGTAACCTTGAGAACAAGACCGTGGGGTTTTAATGGGAGGTGCTAGTCGACAAGACATAAGGCAGTATCAGTTTCTTTGTTATCTGGACCGTAGTGTTTTTACATTGCTTTTGTGATTTTGTTGATGTGTCGAACTTGCTTCATAGAGCAATGCCATTGATGGCTCTGAATTGGGACAGGGGTACGGGGTATGCATGGTGGAAAATTTGAGTTATTGCTGACCGTAGCGGTATACAAGTGCTGATGTGCCTTTTGTTGTTAGCCACATGTAACCAATTCCTTTAGCTACCCCTACCCGGGCAGATACATCTGGTCATGTCATAAGGAAGCAAACACAAGGAGATGATGGACAGAGCCCTGAAACTTTTCAGGACTCACCCCCACCCTGAACTGGGGTGGCGAAGTGAGCTAAATAATGATGAGTGATGCCACCCAGATCTGTGACTGGGGGTAAGTGTTTGAAATGTTTCAGCACTCCATCCAATATCTCCTTGTGTTTGCTAGGAATGCCCAGATGTGGGTCCCTTGCTCACTTTGCCACTGGATTCAAACTAGCCCGGCTGATGAGGGGTGTTATCCCGAAACCGGTTCCAGGATGCTTGTTTCTGATCTAGGGAAGACATGGCTTTGCAGTTCGGGCTGAACTGTTCCCATGAGGCACAGGGCAAAGAATGATTTGCATATAGCTGTGTCTGAACTGGGGTGGCGTAGTGAGCTAAAGAATGATTATGAATTCAAGCCAGATCTGTGAATGGGGGTGAGTGTTTGAAAAGTTTCATCTCTCCAGCCATCATATCCTTGTGTTTGCTTTGTTCGCCCTAAATAGGCAGGGTATGCCCAGACGTGGGTCCTTTGCTCACTTTGCCACTGGATTCCAGCTAGCCTTGCTGATGAGCCTGGCTGATGAGGGGTGTTTCCCCAAAACCAGTCTCAGGATGCTTGTTTCCCGTCCAGGGAAGACATGGCTTGGCAGTTCGGGCTGAACTGTTCCCATGAGGCACTGGGTCTAGACTGATTTGCATATAGCTGTGTCTGAACTGGGGTGGCGAAGTGAGCTAAAGAATGATGATGGATTCAACCCAGATCTGTGACTGGGGGTGAGTGTTTGAAAAGTATCAGCACTCCGTCCATCATCTCCTTGTGTTTGCTTCATGCCATATGGAAGACAATTATCTAATGAATTATGTTATTATTGCTTCGTATTCTTGATCTATTCACGTTATCATTTCCTTGTTTTTTGCAGTCATCACACCTCCCCGAACCCTCCTGAATGATGAGAGTGAGACTCTTTTCCAGGTAAGAGGTAAACTGTTTGCTTTCACCATCACCTTAGTTTCCACAGTAACTTCCCCATCGCTTTCTCTAATGCTGCCTACTGTTTGAGAAGGTGCCACTATGTTCTGAAGAGACTTTCTATCTGCATTGCGTAGCAATTCACTGAGTGTGATTTTTTCTAATTTGTACATACCTCAGTTTGTGTAACAGCTCTATAGTGTTTGTGGCACGCAGACCCCTACAATCACTGTGTGTGTTGGGGGAGACTAGGGCATCGTAAGTGAGAAACCTACAGCACCTTTGAAAAAGTAATCATCTTTAGGCGATGGAGAAGATGTGTTCTGGGGTCTGATAGAAGTGGTTTCTGAGACCAGATGGACATTAGTCAGATTACTGGACATTGTGAAGTTAGCTGTGCATTGAGGTGGCCTACCTGATGAACCCAAGGCAGTCTGTCTAATTCCTTGAGTGAACTGATCTGGCACCCTAAGGCGTTAGCACTTCAAGCAATCTTCTGACACAAGTCTATGGCTATTTGATGATGATGGCGTGCTTTCTGTACATTAGGCAGCACATTTAGCAGTATGTATTTGAGATAGTTTAGTGGTAACATTTATTGTTGATGCCAGTTCCGCAGATACTAATTATTGAATATATAGCATGGATTTATTATTAATAACACCATCACAAATGTTTCCTTCTCATCAGCTATTACTGTTTAACAATCTATTCTGCTTATTAGTGGGGCAGAATTGTACCAGGGGCAAATATGGACACATGTCAAAGACGAATCCTCTTGCATGCATACTGAGCATATTTATTACTCAAAATATGAAAAAACATGATATCACGAAATAAAACAACAAAGATTTTCCCTTGACCGCAGTGAGTTTCTAATATTGAATTCTAATAAATATATTCTGTTTTTATAGACCTTTGCAAACAAGCACTAATACAAGAAGGGTCACTAAAACCGAAAAGGTTAAATCATCGCAGATATACATCATTCTTATGAGAACCGAGAGAGGGAGCTATATATGTCATCAGCAGTATGGCCTATTCAAGAATTGCTTAAAAGACTTATTTAATTTTTTGTCAATGCATTTTTCCATTTCATAATCAGGGTCACTATCCATACAATAATTGCCTTTGTGAAAACTACGTGGGATAAACCTTTATTGTTAGTGAGGCGATGAATGACATACATACAGACTCATAAAAGAATTTTAAGTACAACAAGAACTACAAACGTGTCTGGTAAGGTCAGAACAGCAAATGTACACTCTTTCTGAGCATCATAAGTGCTGTCATTAGGATGTTTGCTGAATGATCCTTTTACCGGGTAGGGAATTGTAGACAAGATGAGGAGCAGCAAGCGGAATTCTCGGATTACGGAAATAGAAGCCTTCAGTGGGGAATAGAATTTGAACAAAGACATTTCAATGCTCACCAAGAAATTCAACATTTCAACAAGTACTCGTAGGTGTTCTGATACAAAAGCATTAGTTCAGTGGGTGGGCAGTCAGCAGGGTACAGTTCACTTCGAGGCACTCGCCGTCCCTTACTTCGGTGCTGTACCACACCACATCCAAACAACAAGACTTGCTGCAAACAAAACAGTCCAAACCCACTGCAGGATCCAGTTGCGGGAAGTCTACTTGTGTTGCTGGTGTTGGTATCAGTGGGAAGGAGAGGTAACATTTTGGAGAAGGGGACTTCATATAGACACAGCAGCCTAGACCCCTCCTCGCAGCCTTAAAATGAGCTTGATCTATGAAGTAGGTCCGGCAGAGGAAGGTGAGGCGGTAGATGAGAGCTCAACAGGTCCAGATGTTCTGTAGTTTGTTTGCAGTGGCTGGAGTGGACTGAAGGGGGAGATCCAATTACCATGGGACCCTACGGAGCGAACATGAATGAATGAATGAAATAAACTTATATCGCGCAGACTTAGCCCAATGGGCGTCAAGGCGCCTAACAACTAGAACTGACTGGGAAGAACAGGAAAACTTACTGATAGGCCCTTATAAAATACCAGGTTTTGAGAGCTTTCCTAAACAAGGACAGGGAGGGTAATGACTTAATCTCCAGAGGAAGGCCATTCCAGAGTAGAGGAGCGACAATGGAAAAGGCTCTGCTCCCCCATCTGGCTTTTTTAAAGCGGGGCACTACCAGTTGGTTAGCGTCTGAAGATCGCAGACACCTACTGGGAGTATAACGGGCGAGCAGAGACCCCAGAGCATTTGAGGGGCCAGCCTGCACGGCTTTGTAAGTGAGGCAGAGAAGTTTAAAAGAAATTCTAAAACTGATGGGGAGCCAGTGCAGGTTCTTCCTGGCCAGCGTTGCCGAGGAGTCCCTAGGAAGAGCTAACACGAATCTGGCGGCAGCGTTCTGTACCACCTGCAGACGTTGTATCAGATATTTATTGGACTCTGCATATAGTGCATTGCAGTAGTCCAATCTGGAGCCCACAAGGGCAGTCACTGTATATTTACGTGCCTGCGGAGACAAATAATGGAGGATACGTTTCAAAATTTTAATGACTCCCCAGCACGTGGCCACGGTCCTGTTAATCTGACTATTCATGGCGAGTGAGGTATCAAAAATGACACCCAGATTCCTAGCCGTAGAAGAAGGAGTCGGGCAAATTCCAAGGGACGGAGGCCACCACTCATTGGACCAGATGTCTTGATCCTTTCCGAACACGAGTGCCTCCGTTTTATCGGCGTTGAGTTTTAAAGAATTCAGCACCATCCACTCCGCGACCATCTGCATACAGGCCCTAAAGCTAGAGGCAGAGACACTCAAAGAATGGCTAAGAGACACCATAATTTGAGTGTCGTCAGCATAGGACACTATCTCCATCCCCTGCGATCTTACTAATCTGGCAAGGGGTGCCACATAAAGATTAAATAGGGTCGGACTAAGGGCCGAACCCTGGGGCACTCCACATTGCAGAGATTTAGCAGGGGAGAGGAACTCACCCAGCAAAATTCTTTGCTCTCTAGGATGTAGAACAGAGTCAAGAACATCAGAGGGGTGTTTGTTTTGGGCCACTAAGGCTGCAGAGCAGACTTTTGCTGGTGAACACATACGTAGACTCACTTTCTAGGTTGCAGTTTGTGGCAAGCTTCAATCAGACAGGCAAAGCGACTTGAACTTGGGAATGGAAACTGCAAGACAGCCAATCTGTTGCCTGCAATACTGCAGAACCATATCTTTCAAGTGCAATTTGAGGGAATCAGATGACACTGGAGTGCAAGATGAAAGCAGCATGGAATGCACCATTACTATTTTGTATGGACCGAGCTTAGTTTACTGAGATGGAATAGCTTGAATTATCAGAGTGCCAAAGATAGTGCGCCAACCACTTAAAGAAGGTTTCAACATAAATCTTAGCTATCTTGTTTTTCAAGATGTCATCATATATAACCCTTTGCCTGATGTCTCTGTGTGATAGGCACTGTGAAATGGTTTCTTAATCCATATTGTTTCTAGACTGGCGGAGGGGAGCCCCAAACTTAGGTATGAAACCGCTAAGCAGTCTTTTCGCTAATATGATAGTGCCAGTATGCACACAAGGGTATGCCTCAATCCAACCAGAAAACATGCACACGATTCCAAAAGCATAGGCAAAACAACAGCACCTGGGCATCACACTAAAGTCCATCTGTGGGTGGACGCACGGCCCCAAGGCACATGGAGGTAGGTGGGCATTAGGAGCAGTCTTAATCCCTTTCCAAATACTGTAGGCAAGTGGCACAGGAATAAAAATACTGATTGACAAACAAGGCAGAGAAGGGTATAAACCAGTGAGTAACTGTGGCATGAATCATTCCATTCCTTGTGACATTGGCATGACTATGGTACAAACTGACCAATTGTGGAGAGGTAATTTCAAGTCCACCACTCTCTCTGGTTGCTGTCCCTCTGCTCTCCAACGGAATTCCTTTCAGTCCACGCTTGTTTCCCAGCCTTGGGTGCTTTCTTCTTTAAGACAGACAAGTCTTTGATCTTTGGTAAAGGAAATAGAGTAATTTGCACAAAGTACATTGTTATTTCAGAATTTGGGGACAGAGCAGCTTTCTTAGCGGTTTGGTTTGCTAATGTCACCTTGAGCCACTTCATCTTGGGAGGATTGGTGAGCAGCACTTTTAACAATAGCTATTTTACATGATAACATGAGAGCATCTTTACAGAGGTGCCATTTTTAGGTCTCGCGCCTAGCGTTGCAGTGCATAGCAGTGCTCGCGCAGCGCGAGACATTTAGTAGGTGAAAAACGGGGTTTGAGTAGCTGACCGAGGAATGGCACACGCACGAGCGTGTGCTTTTCCTCTTGTGGCACGCTATTGGGCTTTGCGTGCGTGTTTTTCAAAAAGAGAGCACGCAATAGGCCAAAGGTGGGCGCATAGCTCCGCCCATGGCCTATTGGTGTCTATTACGTGCACCACCGTCATGTGGTTTCAATTATCGTGCCCAGACACGGGCGCGATAATTGAAACCACATGGCTCGCTGTGGTGCGCGCGCACCACTCGCAAGCTTCTTTTTTTGGGGGGGATCTATTTCACAGCGAAGCAACTAAGTGAAAGAACCGCTGACGTCTTGTGTGCTTCTTGTTATGAGAGTTATCAAGTATTCGTATTATCTTGTAAAGAGTTTTGATGCTCGTTCCAACTAATATACGCCTCAAAAATAAAGGAATACACAAACTGGGAGAGCTCCATAGGTCCCAGTATTCGATCCACCGAAGACGGCGGAGTAAACAAAGGAACAAGGAAACAGAACTTCCGCAGCCCTGAATCCTACTGGTTTACGTTCTGGATGCGCACAATTAAAAAATGCAATTCAAGGAGAAAGCGTTGTATATAATTCAAAATGGATACAAACATCTGTCCTCCTCTGCCATCCGAATCTTTTCAGCTGACACATACTTGCACCCATTGCTTCTTAGCAATCAGTGGCATCCCATCTTCCTCCCCTCTCCCATCTCAGGACCTGTCCAACCGGCCGGCCGGCCCCGAGGTGCAGATAAAAGACCAGCGTGAACTCGCAGCCCGAAGCCGAGCTCCCTCCACGCTAAGGTAGGGTGACCAGGCGTCCCGGATTTGCCCGGACAGTCCTGGGTTTTCACCAGCGGTCCCGGCAGATTTCCGCAATTTTGGCTCATGTTCCGATTTTTAGAGGGGGTCGATTGAAAACAGTGAAAGACACTTTTTAGGCATTAAATCTGTGCTAGTTAGCAACTGTTATAAGTAAGCTATTTAATAAACAGGTATAATGCTGGTTTTATAAATAACACTTTATTTATTTTCTTAGTGCCTCTTTTCTATTCCTCTGGTCGATTTATATTTATGTAATGAACAGCGGCGGTCCTCTCTTGAGGCATGCCCCGCCCCCCACTCACTGCCGACAAGTACGTGTTGGGACTGGTTTTTTTTCATTAAATGTGTGTTCTACACCGCACCCAGTTTCATGGAAGGGTACACGCGCCCGCGCCACCAGTCGGCAGAGGGAGTAGTTGTGCACCTAGAAGCCTGTTTAGTGCCTCAACTAGGAGCTGTGGGGTCCCAAGGAGACACGTAAAATGCGCGTCCTGGTGTAAATATGCCATTTATGTATTTGTTTATTTAACGTTTTTTACAGCACTACTGCACCAGAACGTACCATTGTGCTTTGCCCAATAAACAACAACTAGGTGTGGATAGCGCCAAGACTCCCAGCATGAGCAAGCGTGCCTTATACAAATACACATTTTATTATTTTACGTTTTATTATTTTACATAGAGCAGCCATTAGAGACAGATGAACACTGGCAAATGTCCTCGTTTGGGCGCACAATATTAGTCTGTATGCGGGGCGCACGTGGCTTCTGTACTTCAGATCGGGCATACACTCCAAACGGGAAACATCCTTTACCACGAAGGCATTTCCACGCGTTACGTTTACAACGGTACACTTACCACGTAAACGTCTATACAACGCGTATTCCTTCCACGAACGTCTTTACCACGCAAGCTGGAACGTCTTCTTCCTCGTCCCATTTAGTCCTTTTTTAGTGTCGGCGAAGACGCGAGTTAAAGGCAAAAATTAGAAAAAAAAGAGGGCTTGGGGGGGTCTCCCCACAAAAATAAAAAATGAGAAAAGAAATAAAGTAGGGAAGTAGAGGAAATCGACGCCGTTTTATGTGAAAGGAAATGACGCTTCAAATTTAAGACGTATAACGTCAGTCAAAGGAAGAACGAAGAGACGACGTGAAGAGGTAAGGGAAAAACAAATTTAAAATATATATATATAAATTGAGGGTAACGGGCAGGGGTAATTATAAAAAGTATTGGGGGAAGGGGGATCACGTAAGGGTACAGGGGAGGGGTATAACCTTTACCAAGAGTATTCCATTACCATGCGTGGTAAAGGAATATTCGTGGTAAAGATTATGTGAGGAAATATCATTCCGTTGTAACGCATGCGTGGTAAAGGAATATTCGTGGTAAAGATTATGCGAGGAAATATCATTCCGTTGTAACGCATGCGTGGTAAAGGCATGCGTTACAACGGAATTCGTTGTAACGACATACATTCACTCCAAACACCACACTACTAAAATGGTGCGGCTACTGAAGTGGCGTGCGGGCGTTCATTGGGACACGTGGGTGGGAGGTCAGGGTGTCAAATGACTCACCCTGCTCGGAATCGCCGCATCGAAGCGCTAGAGAGCAAGTCATTTGTGGAATTCACTTAGCAAAAAAAAGATCAGATAACGTGATTCCTCGTGCTGAGGTCGGGCGGAGGAGGAAATGTTTCATTAATAGTAAATGACACAGACACACGGGATGAATGATGGTGCGCCACACTGTGCCTGTTTTTAATTCAAAACTTAAAGAATAATAACGGCTTTATGAATATCGTTGTATTACAAACTGTAACAAATGAATTTAGGTAGTCTGTGCTCTTGTGTTGTGCTGCAGGGCCTTCCGGGACCAGAATGCCCTGTCTCTCTTATTGTTTGCTTTGGTCTGAGCAGTATGCTGTCTCTAAACACACGAGTGGACATTTATTTAGTGTCGCTGGGGAAGCAGGCTCCAGTTGTAAGTCGTGACTGGTCCTGTTTGCTTAAGTTCCCACTAAGGACAACGTTTCCTGTGCCCGCGCCCCCCAGCACGCCATGCTGTTACTAGCTGTCCCCGTACGGACTGAGATAACATGCTCCCCCGTCCCCCCAATCGTTTGCTTAGCGTCAGTGCGGACTTTGCAGTGTATGTGACCTTCAACCCACTAGATGTGCGCGAAGAATTCTTGAAATGCAGAGCAGGGCCGAGAAGTACGTACCACCCCTCCTTGTGACGCCTTGTTTCAGGTATGCCTACCCCATAGCCCAATATACCATGTCCTGAGGAAGCAGCGATGCAAATGTGTAAGGTTATAGAGACCTACTCAAAGACTGCAGAGAATTGTTGAAATGCAGAGCTCGACTGAGAAGCAGCTCTCAGCCCTGCCTACGGCGCCTTGTTGCTAACATGCTTTATCATACCATAATGTACCCCAGGAAGCAATGATGCAACTGTGTAAAGTTACAAAGAACTGCGCAAAGAATTGTTGAAATGTGGAGCACTGCTGAGAAGTTATTCTCAGTCCCCTCACTGCTCCTGGTTGCAGTTTTGCCTTCCACACCACTCAATATAACCTCTCCATAGGAAGCGGAGATGTCGCTGGGTAAGATGAGAGAGACCTGCGCAGCCATGTTAGAGTTGATGATATGAGGAGCATGGTTGATAGGCGGCTGACAGCCCTCTCCGACGCGACTGGCGCAGACGTGCTGCCACCCCTCGGCTTCCTCTGGAGCAGGGTGTCTCGGCTGCATTGGAGGCGAAGGGCCCGGTCTGAAGGAGGGGTCTTTGTAATCCGCAGACAGCGCTCAGGTTTCAGGCATTCCTCCCATTGTGGCGGGTAGGTGCAGTTCTATTAACATGGAAATGCATGGGGTTGGAGGGCTTCATTAAAGCTGATTTAATAATGAGGGGTATTTGGAGTGGAGGGTTTGGGTCACTGATCTATTGTGACGCAGGACTTGGCAGCCCTCGCTAATTGCTTTGCTCTTGGTCCCCTCCCCTGTAGCAGGGGCCTGGAGCCCCAGTCGCTGTGCTCTCAGGAGGCGTGCGTGCGTGCGAGTGCCCTCACTTGGGCCTAAGTGGTCACTCACACTTTCAGTGCATGAACGCGCGTAAACACACACATAAAACACACACAAACGGCACACAACACACACTACGTTTAACATATATACACACACAAAAACACCATGTACAACTACACACACACTACGTTTAATATATATACACACAGAAACACCATCTACACACACATTACCGCAATACACGTGACAGAGTGCACGCACGCGCATGTTCCACACGCTTAAACACACAAAATAAACACAACGCCGATAAATGACATATCAGATAAATTACACAACACACTTCATACGGACATGCCTTCACATAGTATTCACTACATACATACCGGCTTAAATACTTTTCTTCAACTGCTTCTAATTGGCACCCCCTGCACACTTTTGAGAGAAGACCTACATAATCTAGACACGCTTTGTACGCCCTACAGTCGCTGGCCAGAGGTGGCCCTTCCACCCAGAATAACAAATACCTGACTGCTATTTTCATTTTTGGGGGAGAGGACGTTTCGGGCAGTGCAGATCGCCCCCTTCCGGGAGGCACAGCAAACACTAAGCAGGGGCTCCTTGCCACATCCCCGTCTCTTCTAACATCCCCAGTCCCTCGGAAGTGCAAACATTGGCCAACAAATAAGGCGGCGGCCAGGTCAAAGGGGCTGTGTTTCACCTAATGGGAAGCAGGCCTGGTGACCCGCAAGCTCCCGCATGTAGAATTCGGGCGCTTGCGTGACGCATAGTACCCCCAGGGGCACCCCGCTTTCCCCCCTCCCCCAAATTAGGTTACCCAATGAAAACACAAGAAACAGTTGTAAGTGGGTAACAAATGCTGCAGGTTTATTACATAATTCCAGTATATGTAATAGGTGGGTTATCTTACGGGCGATCCAAGGGCAGGTGGCCATCTACTTCACCTGCCCGCCTGATGAGCCGGGCAGCACGGGAACGACCCGCAAGTGCTGCCCCCCAAGTGATTCTTTTTTACGATCACGTGCCGTTGAAATTCTACTCACACCCCCCCTCTCGGGGCGGAGCGTCGCATAGCAAGCCCCCGGTTGTTCAGGTCCACAACCGCCCGCAGGCCTAGCGGGGCGCCGACCGGCTTCCGGGACCTCTCTGGAGGCTCCTCGTTTTGGCTCAGGCACCACGTGGTGCCGCGCAGAGGTGGGCGACAAAAGAGGTCGCCAGTGAGGGTGGGGGAAGGCTAAATAGCCTCCCCCTCACACCTGGGCCCGGAAGTGACGCGCATTCCGCGTCACTTCCGGCCCTGACACGGAGGGGGGCACCAGTCTGTGTCCCTGCCCCCCCCCCCCCCCCCCCCCGAAGGAGGGAGTGGGGAGGGGTGACCGGGGCCACTAAGGCGCCGACCGCCGAGTGGCCCCCTGCGGGGGCCGCGGTCAGCGGCAGAGACGTGTTTTGGTCACGTGGCATCTGTCGCTGAGAGTTGAGCCAAGATGGCGGAGTTATGGGCATTTTTTCCCCCAGGTGACCGCGGTCCGTGGCCTAGTGTGGACATGCCTATATTGACCGCAGAGGAAAGGGCCTCACGCAGGGTATTACAGAAGCTTTACACTGCTGCACTACAACAGAGCACAATAAGGGCACGGTTTCTGCTACCTGGGTAGGCCATGTGAGATATGATTAGCGATGTTCCAAAATGCATGTTCTCACACTTGGCCTGGTGCAATTATCGTCCTATGTTACAAAAGCAGCAAACCTTCTTTCCCTGTATTTGCACGAGTGCAAAGTTTCTGAAAAACATTTGGGAGTCGTGTCACGCTCCAGCTGCCTATACATCGGTCATGGGCCTTTCATTAAAAATGCTGGGGGGAATGATAGTATCCCTACAAACGTAAATTCCACGGTCGCTACCAAAAAGGAAGGGGTGGGGGTTACAGAATAGCGTCAGAATTTACAGGCGCCTCTTTTTTTTACAATCAAAAATAGTTTCTATATTTTCACCGGACTGCTCCAGAATGGCGACTGGTGTCTCGTGGTCTTCTCGCTACGTTTAGCATGGATTTTTCAAAAATGTGGGTTCGGAGCCCCACTCTGAAAACATAAATATTGCCTCTTCACTGGCAGACGCACCCCTCTCCCTCCCATTATTGCTGCTGTCCTTCCTGGTTTTCTTTTCAGTGCTTGTTTACTATTGTAGCGATCGCAGTATGGCGCACTTTACTTTTAAACATATTCATCTAAAGCGCAGCATGCCGCCATTGCTACAAAAATAAATACGCTTTTTTATTCGTTCTATTTATTGACTTTTGTTGCAATTCAGTCAGTCAGTCAAAGTGGCTTTATTTCGATAAGAAAATATCTTTAAAAGCTTTACAGAAGTAAAAAACACAACAAAGTTAAAATCTATAAAAAACATAGACAATAAATAGCTAAAAAGGTCTAAACACAGAGACCATAATTAAACAATTAGTAGAAGCCATTTTGTCCTAATGAGCCATGCCCAGCTTAAGTATTTGGCTAAGCCGCAAACAAACAGCAGCCGAGTATCTGAACTCAGAATTCGCAAGGCCACGCTGCATTGTCGAGTACCCAGGTCCCTACACAGTGGCTTTAGCCACCTGGAGCGGGGTGCTTTGTAGGCAGGGCATACAAACAGAAAATGGGGGATCGATTCTATCTCCTGTGGACAAAAGGGACAGTAGGGTGTAGTTTGGGCTGGAGGTTTCCACCGGGCGGTCAATGATCTTACCGGCAACACACCCACTCTAAATTTAAAAAACAAAGCTCTATCCCTGGGAATTGTAATGAGGTCCAAGTAATGTTCCCGAAGTGCTATGTCTTTTACAAGCAAAAAATCCCTGGAGGCATGGCACAGACTAGAATCAGTATTTCTTTTATTTGTTACCCAAGACCAGTATGGGTTCTTCAAGACTGATTTGGGAGGAGCAGACCGAGAATGCCAAGTCCCCTCAAGACCAAGCTCAGTCAACCAGCTTTTCACGTCCCTCAACCACCTTATTTTTGCCCATCCTGACAAGCCTAGAATCTCCTTTAGGCCCTCGGCATAACTGGCCAGTTCCGGGACCCTCCACAGGCGAGCCCACAGTAAAAGAGGGCGCAGCCTAGCCTGATCCTGGATGGGACAACATCCCATATCCAACAGGAGGGGGAGAGTGGGAGTGCTCTTAGGAAGGGACATCAGGTCCCTCAAAAAGTTGTTCTCTGAGCACACCAACTGGCTCATATTCTGGGCGCCCCATAACTCTGCTCCATAAAGTGCCGCGCTAACGGCTCTGGCAGCATAAATGTCGAGCACCGGGGCGATAGGTTTCATAGAGGATGCCTTCTGCTCCTTCAGAAGAGCCAAGTATAACAAGATTAGGGAGTGTAGAGGTGAACGCTAAGGTGGATACATCCTCCACTTAAGTATCAGTTTATAAACAAAAGGATCCACCTTATAAAAGGAGGTACTGAAGAGACCAGACAACAGGGGTAATGGTGAATGAGTGTCCCTAAACGTGGTTGGGCACACTCAGTGTTGTTTAAATACCCCTCACACACCAAGAATGGCCCATGGTGTCATGCTTCATCATTGGGGTCTTCCCGCCCCGCTGCGGGACGGGGCGTGCTACGACCTGCGACTACGTGGGAGCACTTTGGATGAAGTACTATGTGTGATGTAAAGGGAGTGTCTATTGTAGTTGTGAAAATGTGTATGTTAAAAAGCAACTGGCCCAGGGAGACAGAAAAAACTTTAATTCGTCCCGGGAGGGCTGGTGCTATTAAAAACAAAAGTGCGGAGTTTACCTACGTAATGTGTGGTTACTCCTAGTGAGTCAACATGTTTCGATGCTAGGCATCTTCATCAGGACAGGAAAAAGATCCCTCCCAATTTAGAAGCATGTGCTTAGTAAATATACAAACGTGAAAAAATGCAGTAAATAGTGCACATCTATACAATACCTAATCGTATGTATGTAAATCTGCAAAAGCAAGGGAAAAAAAGATTTTATCAATTTCCCTAGAAGGAGAGCGTAGTACCTGTAAATGTAAACAAACGCCACAATGTGACTTTAAATTGCGTGCTTCAACTGTAATATTAGCGTTATCAGGAAAGGTGCAGTGACCTGTAAAAGAAAGGACAGTACAAGACACTACACGACAGAAAACACACACTCTATAGCTAAACGTGAAAAATCATTGGCATTTCAGGTGGGAAACGTGGTGAAAAACAAAAATGCATACTTATATGTATATGAGGATAATGCCTCATGAACCTAGAACGGGAAGGATCGTAATGGAGTCTTAGTTCTAGTGGGGAAAGAAAGAGGTACAAAAAGGGTCAGGTTGTTACCTCCAGCGAAGGATTCGAGTGATGGACGAAGTCTGCAAAACGGAGCTATGGCTCCGTACTTACGTGCCCTGGCTGACGATCTCAGGTACGAGTCTGTCCCTCCCGCGGTTCCGCTGTGTAATGGAACCCGGGCGGGTAAAGTGCTTTTAAAGCTCCCGTAATTGGTTAGGAAATGGGAGTCAGCTGGTGACGGCGGAGCACCTCGAAGTGCTTCCGGGTTGGGGCTTCTACAAAGACTAGACCGAAAACCTCGCACGTCGTGATACGGAAGTGGATTCAAATCTCTTCGTTGAAGAGATGTCGGGGAAAGGAAGGTTTTTCTATGCACAGATGCCTGGAAACACTACGTCTATGGAGGTGTGAAGTAACCATGATAAATTGCGGGGCTGGCGAAAAAAACACAATGCCAGGCTCATGATTGATGTTTAAAAAGATTTTAAGCTGTGGTTGATTCCCACATAAATACATATAGCCCGTTATTGACATGGTGCGCCTATTGCAGGAGTCACGCCAGAAGTCAAAAAAAGAGGGGGGGGGGAAACATAACACACTACGGGGGAAGTGTGCTGGTGTATGCAAGTACACCCACAAAGTTATGGGGGAGCTATGTCCAATAATTCGGGTTGTGAAAAGTAAGAAGACAAATTCTGATTTTACACACCTAGACGTTATGGGGGAGCTATGTCCAATAATACGGGTTGTGAAAAGTAAGATGACAAATTCTGATTTCACACACCTAGACAATCTTTGATAGGTTATTAGTAGTAACACCCATATTATGTCAATTGTGCCCAAGGTATATCATCGTTCAGGCCCGTTATGTGTGTATCAAGACGGAACACCCAACGTTGTTCCTTTTCAAAGAGTCCACGATCATTGTTGAGTTGTTCAATGATAGTCCATTTGATTTCATCCACGCCATGATTCATATTAAGGAAATGGGTGGCCATTTTGGTTGTACTCTTTTTGCAGCGGATATTACTTTTGTGTTCTCCAATCCGCACCTTTACTTGTCTTGTGGTCATGCCAACATATTCCATACCGCATGGACAGGTAATGAGGTATACCACGTTCTTACTGTTACAGTTCGTAAACTTTCGTTGCTCCCATGACGTACCATTTGAAAAAGTAAGCTGGGTACTCTTTTTCGGGAGAGAGCACGTACTACACATGCCACATGGGTGATGTCCTTTGATGGGTGGCAACAAACTGCACGTATTTTGATGTGTTGAAAGGAGACGGGGTCTGGTGTGAACCAAGATGTCCCTCAAACTGCGGCCGCGTTTGTGAGAGAACATTGGTTGTGATAGGAGGCTTCTGGATCGCAACTATCCAGAACGAATAGTCAAAAGAGGACTCAAGCGTGCCAGGAATAACAATAGAGATGCTCTCCTGGAAAACCAAACACCGAAAGAACAGGTAACCAGACCAATTTGTGTGACCACTTTTAATACCCACTCTAACCAAGTGACGAAAATTATTAATAAGAACTGGAAAATTCTAAACTGTGGGGGTTTGGATCTACCTAAACCAATGTTCTCTCACAAACGCGGCCGCAGTTTGAGGGACATCTTGGTTCACACCAGACCCCGTCTCCTTTCAACACATCAGAATACGTGCAGTTTGTTGCCCCCACGAACTGTAACAGTAAGAACGTGGTATACCTCATTACCTGTCCATGCGGTATGGAATATGTTGGCATGACCACAAGACAAGTAAAGGTGCGGATTGGAGAACACAAAAGTAATATCCGCTGCAAAAAGAGTACAACCAAAATGGCCACCCATTTCCTTAATATGAATCATGGCGTGGATGAAATCAAATGGACTATCATTGAACAACTCAACAATGATCGTGGACTCTTTGAAAAGGAACAACGTTGGGTGTTCCGTCTGGATACACACATAACGGGCCTGAACGATGATATACCTTGGGCACAATTGACATAATATGGGTATTACTACTAATAACCTATCAAAGATTGTCTAGGTGTGTGAAATCAGAATTTGTCATCTTACTTTTCACAACCCGTATTATTGGACATAGCTCCCCCATAACGTCTAGGTGTGTAAAATCAGAATTTGTCTTCTTACTTTTCACAACCTGAATTATTGGACATAGCTCCCCCATAACTTTGTGGGTGTACTTGCATACACCAGCACACTTCCCCCGTAGTGTGTTATGTTTCCTCCCCCCCCCCCCCCCCTTTTTTTGACTTCTGGCGTGACTCCTGCAATAGGCGCACCATGTCAATAACGGGCTATATGTATTTATGTGGGAATCAACCACAGCTTAAAATCTTTTTAAACATCAATCATGAGCCTGGCATTGTGTTTTTTTCGCCAGCCCCGCAATTTATCATGGTTACTTCACACCTCCGTAGACGTAGTGTTTCCAGGCATCTGTGCATAGAAAAACCTTCCTTTCCCCGACATCTCTTCAACGAAGAGATTTGAATCCACTTCCGTATCACGACGTGCGAGGTTTTCGGTCTAGTCTTTGTAGAAGCCCCAACCCGGAAGCACTTCGAGGTGCTCCACCGTCACCAGCTGACTCCCATTTCCTAACCAATTACGGGAGCTTTAAAAGCACTTTACCCGCCCGGGTTCCATTACACAGCGGAACCGCGGGAGGGACAGACTCGTACCTGAGATCGTCAGCCAGGGCACGTAAGTACGGAGCCATAGCTCCGTTTTGCAGACTTCGTCCATCACTCGAATCCTTCGCTGGAGGTAACAACCTGACCCTTTTTGTACCTCTTTCTTTCCCCACTAGAACTAAGGCTCCATTACGATCCTTCCCGTTCTAGGTTCATGAGGCATTATCCTCATATAGATATAAGTATGCATTTTTGTTTTTCACCACGTTTCCCACCTGAAATGCCAATGATTTTTCACGTTTAGCTATAGAGTGTGTGTTTTCTGTCGTGTAGTGTCTTGTACTGTCCTTTCTTTTACAGGTCACTGCACCTTTCCTGATAACGCTAATATTACAGTTGAAGCACGCAATTTAAAGTCACATTGTGGCGTTTGTTTACATTTACAGGTACTACGCTCTCCTTCTAGGGAAATTGATAAAATCTTTTTTTCCCTTGCTTTTGCAGATTTACATACATACGATTAGGTATTGTATAGATGTGCACTATTTACTGCATTTTTTCACGTTTGTATATTTACTAAGCACATGCTTCTAAATTGGGAGGGATCTTTTTCCTGTCCTGATGAAGATGCCTAGCATCGAAACATGTTGACTCACTAGGAGTAACCACACATTACGTAGGCAAACTCCGCACTTTTGTTTTTAATAGCACCAGCCCTCCCGGGACGAATTAAAGTTTTTTCTGTCTCCCTGGGCCAGTTGCTTTTTAACATACACATTTTCACAACTACAATAGACCCTCCCTTTACATCACACATAGTACTTCATCCAAAGTGCTCCCACGTAGTCGCAGGTCGTAGCACGCCCCGTCCCGCAGCGGGGCGGGAAGACCCCAATGATGAAGCATGACACCATGGGCCATTCTTGGTGTGTGAGGGGTATTTAAACAACACTGAGTGTGCCCAACCACGTTTAGGGACACTCATTCACCATTACCCCTGTTGTCTGGTCTCTTCAGTACCTCCTTTTATAAGGTGGATCCTTCAGAAGAGCCCCCACCACCCTTTTGTGGCTTAAGATCATTTTAAGGAGGTGGCTGTCCCACTTCATGGTATCAAGGAGGCGTATGCCCAAGTAATCAAATTCCTTGACCCTTTCCAAGGGAGCCATATTAAGCAATGGGGGCCGACCAAGTTTTTTAGGAGGGTTCAAGACAAGGAACTTGGTTTTTATCAGTATTGATCTTTAAACCTGTTAACCTGCAGAATTGATCAAAACCATCCAAGAGACACTGTAGGCCAACCGGGGTCTTAGAGATTAGCAGGGTGTCATCGGCAAATAATAGAGTTGGGATCTTCCTCCCTGCCAAGGATGGTGAGTCAGCTGGAATTTTAAGGAGGTGATCCACAACTCCATTTATATAAAGTGAAAAGAGTGTGGGAGCGAGGACGCACCCCTGGCGCACACCTCTGCTAACTTTAATGCGAGCAGTCCTTTGTCCCTGGGTTCCCCACCTCACCTGCGCATAATTGTTCTCTTGAAGTTTTATTATTAGGCACAGTAGGTACGCGGGCATACCTAACTTTACCAAGACCCACCACAGGTGCTCCCGGGGTACTAGGTCAAAGGCAGTCCGCAGGTCGATAAATGCCAAATACAGGCTGCCTTTGCCTATAACTACCACCTTCCAGTAAATCATCAGCAGTCGAAATGACTGTTCGATGGTCCCAGTACCAGCCCTGAAGCCTGCTTGGAAGTCAGATAATATTTTATTCTCTTCTGCCCATTGGAGAACCCTACTCAAAATTACTTTCCCTGCCACTTTTTGGGCCGAGTCTATCAAACTTATGGGGCGATAGTTAGATGGGTCATCCCGAGACCCTTTCTTAAAGATCGGGACGACCTCTGCACCCATCCACGACTCTGGGAGTGGAGCTCCTTGCGCAGATGCGTTAAGCAAGGAAGCAATAAGAACTCCCCACTCTCCTGGATTAAGGCGGAAAAGGTCCCCAGGCAAGCCGTCAGGCCCTGCAGCTTTCAGCGGGACAAGGGATTTAATAGAGTGCTCAACCTCCCTAGCTGTGAAAGGGACATCCACTCCTGAGTCATGACAACCAGAAGTGGGTGGGAAGTAGTCTAGTTCATCCTCCATATTCACGGTATAAAGGGAAGAAAAATGCTCAAACCAGGACTCCTCAGGAATGTTACAGGTAATGAGCGAGTCTATGGGCCTATGTTTAGCTCTAATTAAGTGCCAAAATCTCCTCGGATTTTTCTCTGCACTAGCTGATTTCAAGTCACTCCAAAACTTGTCCTTCCAGTCTCTCTTAGCGGCCTTTTGAGCTAACCTATACTTCTTCCGCACAACCGCCACTAACCCTCCATCCCCTAACTTCACTGCCATAATTAATTCTCGCTTTGCTTTCCGACAGGGAGCGGAGTACCAGCCAGGATTACCCTTTGGACGCGGCTCCCTTCGATCGCCATCAGCTCGAATAGATATAGAAAAAAGGTCCCCTATTGATCTAGTGGTACTACTAAACAAGGAGGAAACCTCATTAGCATTTAATGTAGCGGCTGATAGCCTTGGGATAATATTTGACATAATTGCCCTTATGCCCATGACCTTCTCCTCATTGAGGACAAACTTGTCCCATTTTAACCGCCTCCCACAATTAGAAGGGCAGACTTCTCCGGTCATCCTTATGGCAGGAGGGATTACACGGCTAGTATTCTTGTCCCATAAAGAGGTTAGACTCGGAGAGAGCGGATTGTGGTCGCTATCCGTAGATGCAACGACCTCCATATCTACCAAGTGGGACCAAAGGCGAAAATCTAAGAGGATATAATCTATCCTAGATGTATGTCCAACCCTATTATAGGTATGTGCCCCTTTCTGGTCAGAGATGGATCTCCCATTGGTCGCCCTTAGGCCGAACTCCAGAGTGAGTGCATTCAATTGAATTGCACGTTGGGACCATCTCTTAATTGGGCTCAAATTAAGAGGCGGAATACCTCTTCGGGTGTCCTCGCCTTGGATGTCTAGGGCATCGTCCCCTGCGAGTGGTTCGTACGTGCAATTAAAATCACCCATGACTAGAGTGTATGAATTCGGGTTGCACTCCCTATGCCCGTCCTCCAGGGCCCCTAGTGTCGGGGAAGGCAAACCTCCTTTTGGACCTCTAGTGTAGATGTTGAAAATCTCCAGAGGGCTATCACTGCGAGAGCCCCTCATAGACAGTCTCATTAGGTCAGGGAAATTAGTCTTAAGCTGCTTCACCTGCAAGCCCGAGGAAAGTCTCACCCAGATAAGTAACCCACCTGACGGGCGCCCCCTTCCCGCAGTAGGAATACTTGCGGCAACACAAAAGGTCATATAACCCACTTTGTACTGGGGTTCTACGGACCAAGTCTCCTGAAAAGCACAAATGTCAAAGGATTCAATAAAAGAATTCCAGTCAGCCAGCTCTAAATTACGGCTTATGCCCGCCACATTCTAGCTGATCACCCTAAGGTTCTCAATGCTGGGGGCTTGCACTTCATGGAGTAGAAGAGGGTCAGGAGTTAGGCTGGAGGAAGTGAGGTTACTTCCAGCATCAATTGTTGCCGACTCAATTCCGTTTGCAACAATGCTGGATCCAATAGGGGCTATCCCGATCTTGCAGCTATGCAAAGGGGTCAAAAAGGGAGGCGAAGAAGGATCGCTGGCACAAGGAGGCTCAATATATACTGTTACACTCAGGTCGCTGTGTGTAGCCCCAGCGGTCCCCAGAGAACCCAGATTGGCCACTCCAAGAGCATCACGTCAGCAGTCCTGCCACGATAGGTATGGGCGAGGCCCACAGCAGGCTTTCCCTTGGTTACAACCTGTGCCTTCCCAGCTATGGGTGATGTTGGACCCGGACTCTTTGCAGGGGGCACAGGTAACAAGTGGGAGGATTGCCCGTCCTCTCTGTATTTAGAGTTGAATTTAATCAGGGATTTTACCGAGAAAAAGTTGTCGAGGACAGTTTGTTCAAAGGCATCCACCCGCTCTTACAATTTCTTTAACTGCTCTGTAACTGGGAGTAACAGAGATTTCATTAAGCATTCAAACTTAGGGAGCAAGAAGCTCTCGAGAGACACACCCAGATGTGAGGCCAAATTTGATTCTATAATCGGCTGTTGAGGGAGAATATCCGCTCCTACTACTACTTGCTGGTTATTTAAGGGATCTGACCCCACCCCTGGGCTCTTCCCCAATACAACCCCCTTGTGGGGATTTTTCTTCCTTAGCTTATTGTGGGGTTTAGTCAAATAGCCCCTGCGAGGGCTAGTAACACATTTTCTTTTGACTGTGGCAGCTCCCCCCACTACCTGTACCTGTACCTGTACTTGGGGGTCAAGCTGAGGGGAGGGAATATCAGGGGCCTGGGACACAGGAGAAGTCATAACTACTGGACAGGGTAGCTGGAGTGTTGGAGGGCTATCTGATTCAGTTGGATTAACACCACTCTGAGCAATTAGAGACAGCCTGTTCAGGCTTGCTCTAATTCTATTAACTCGTTGCTCATTATAAGGTGAAGGATCAATAATCAGGGGAGCAGGAGCATAGACGGGAGATGGAACTAGTGCCAAGATGCCCAGGGATGAGCGTTTGTTGGTAAGAGATTCCCGAGAGAGTTCACGCTCCGTCCGGACAATCTCCTTCTCTACGATAGAAAAGGCACGTGTTATAAATTGGTCCATGGAGCCACTCACACAGTCACCCCCTCCTTTTCGCAATTTATTTGAGCGAGTTGCCATCGGCATTTAAAGATGCACAAGTGACTCAGAATTACAGCAACGCGCTACCTAAAGGGGTTAAGGGGTAACCTCAATGTATCACACAAAGAGGAGAGCAAAGGGCACCTAATATCAAAAGCCACGACCCTGGTCCTTACCCGGGCAACTTAGGGAGCTGGCCCAGCCCAGCCTCCTCCGGCCCCGGACGGCCACAGACGGTCCCGCCCTTGTCCCGGGCTTCTCCCGGCGCGTCCCGCAAAGCGTGACGCAGGACCAATTAAATATAAAATATGCAAGTTTGGGGGCGGGGCTCACAGGGTGCACAGGCCAGGTGTCAGGGGCCGTGCAGGGACTCCTGGGTGATTGAGTCCCTGCAGCGCGATGCTCCTCCCCTGTCCCAAACTGCCAGCCGCCCCGCAGCGTCACCACGAGCTGCACGAAGCGGCACCCGCGAAGCGGGTGCCGCGAGATGTAAAGATGGCAGCAGGTGCAGGTGCAGGTCCACAACACCAAGCCCAGGACCCCAGGGCAAGGAAAATGAGCAGCGTCCTCGGGTACGGGTCCAAACAGTCAGAGCAATTTATGTGGATAGCTGATTGGTTTACTGCTTTAGTCACAAAGATCCTTTTCTCACTGCAGTTCAATAGAAACAACCCTGCTAGTTGCAGACCTCAAGCCACCCTGGCCACAGTGCAGAGCAATGCCAATAGCTCAAACTTTAATAATGTGAGACCTATTGCATTGCAAATGCTTATTTAATGAGAGTCAAGCAGAGGTAAGGCATTTTTTAGCATACGTAAATGTAGTGACAATCTTAAATGTGGAGAGGATGCAGCCTCCGGGAGAGAGAGCGAAGAGCTCTGCTACCTGGGCAGCACTGGTTTGAGGCAAGAAGTAACTTTCCATAACTTCAAATGTGCACAAAGCATAACCGGACACTAGAAAACCAACATCATTTCTGAGACAAAATCTATCTACATAGTAAAAATGTTCACTGTTGGGTATTGGTGCAATAGAAAGACCAATTTCAGGTTTGATCAAATGAGCTTTAGAGAGGCAGGGTTCAGTGTAGGACAGTGGACGATGATGATGAGAGAGGGTGATAGCAAAAGAAGTCTATGAATGTGACAGCCTCATAGTAGATGTTAGGTTTTCCTAGTGAGCAAAAACCTGGCTATGCAATAGGGCACAGCTGCTATGAAGGTGTATCCTAGTGTACTGTTTTAGAGGCTTCAGCCAGGTGAGCAACACCGAGCAAAACCTGCTGCTGTGAGATCAAGAACAGATGAATAAAACGCTACCAGTTTTTTTCTTCCCCTGTGATCTTGCACCAATATCCAAATAGCAGAGGAGTATAACAGTTGCTTTCATGACAATACAGTGTGAAGGGTCTGGTATAGTCAGGCCAGCCCTACAATGGGGCCAAGGGGAGTGCCTGTTTTATCCCTACAAGTGCTTGCTGTGTCTCTCAAATCCACTGCAAAGGCTTGAGGGTTCCCACTTTGAATATAGTCTTGAAGAGGTTTGTCTAGCTTGGCAAGTCCCGATGTCCATTGTCTGCAGTAACCCGCTATCCCCAATAAACTGCATACCTAGCAGACTGTGAGTGGGCATGGTAAATTATGGATGGATTCAATCTAGTTGGCAAACAAGTGGTGCTCTCCAGGTCTTGAATTAACCTCTAGGCAGCGTTACTCAGTTTCTTTAATAGTGGGCACTAAGATTCCCTGCTTTCTTAATGTGACAATGAAAGGTTGAATCTCTGCTTCAGCTTCCAGATGTAGAGAGCACAGTGTAATACACAATTTCTTTATGAGTTTAATTTTGATCTTGAAGGCTTCACAGAGAGAACACAACCAACATCATCTTCATGTTCAGACCACAGAGGGTAGGGTATCTGCTAAATATTTTATTAGCAGACTCTAATTCATTGAAAGGTCTTTCAGGCTTTTCAGTACATCCTTCAGATTCACTTAAAATGTAGTTCTCATTTCCCTGGGCTTATTCAACTAGACACCATCATTGGTACAATACATAGTACAACTCAATCTACATAACAAATCTAGTCCTAGTATGTTTGAGTGAACTGAGGCTTAGGAAGAAGAAATGTTGGTCAGTTAGGGGACCCAGAATAATTGAAATAGGATCAGTAATGTCTTGTTGCCCCCTAGTACTGGAAATATCAGCTGCATCGATAAACAAGTTTGGGAGAACTAAATAAGGGAACATAGAGGTTTTCAGAGCTAATTGGCTAACGAGGCACAAGGTTGGTTTACCATTTATCACGTTTCACATATAGACTGATATGATCAACTGAGATTCATGCGTTCACAGGGTAGTTGGCAGCTCTAGGGCTGTTCGTACTGATAGACTACTGATTTTGGGATAGGTAAGTGAATTTGTGATAATCAACTTAGGTGGATTGCTAAATAGGTCCAGTATCCCTCCCTTTGATCATCTGATGAAATTATTGCATTTGTAAAGACATCAATTTAGATTAATTTGATTTCTTTTTCCTCTTGCACTGCCACCAAATAATCGTTGAAGGTAACAAATTCATCCAGACTCTATATTTGCCAAGCAATGCAGATGGTGCCCGGTTACTCCTGAGCCTTCATTAGAATTCCCTGAACTAAAGCAGCACCCACTTTTTCCTGAGTTCTGCAGGCTGGCTGATACCAGATTACATTTCGAATCATCCTCATCCCCTCTAAATAATCCGCAGCAGACTCACCTTGGTTTTGCTTACAGTTTGTAAATTTTGGTGCATGAGCCTTAACACCGCATACTTTCGATGCAGCATTTAACAGCCTATCCTTTGCTATGGCCACTTAATCCTCCTCCAGAGGAGCCTGATGCAGCGGAGTGCCTTTTTCCATCAGTTGGTCTCTAACCTCACTGGTTCTTCTACCCACAGTACTCAATTCACATCAGCCCAATTAAGTTTTAATATTTAAACACAGTCTGAAGTTCTGCACAAAATCTTGGGTGGTTCTCCCAGATGTTGGGAGATTGCTTCTTAATGTTGACTTGATCGGCCAGGGACCATGGGACATGAACAGTTACTCTTCTCTTGTCCCTCTGGTCCTGGGGATTCGCTCAATGGGAAGATGATTCTTTGGTATTGTTGCTATCACTGTCACTATAAGGAGTGTGTCTGTCTGTGTGGGGATTTCTCTTGCTCATCGGCTTGCAGTGCGTCTCTAAATATCCTGGGTAATCGTGGTATGCGAGCCCTACCAGACCAATGCCCATCATTGGTTCGATAGGTAGCTGAATGAGATCTGGGGAGAGTATGCGATCTTGTGGTGTCCGTCTGTTGTTGCATGACTATATACCGTGCTCTGATGTTTCGCCGTCAGCCATGCTGGCAGTTCTTGCCTCACCGACTGTATTTGCTTATGCATTATTTACCTGTCCTCCTAAAACTGGCTGATCAGCCAGCCTTGCCCCTTTTCCAGGTGCTTCCGCTGACACACCCACAGCTGGCCACTCTTCTGGCATATGGGAAACATAAAACATCTTGAACAACTTTTGCCTTTACCTCTTCTGATTCTGCTTTTTTGAAAGTTATTTGAAGAAATGAGGCGGAGCAGCAAGATGTGCAAGCCCTAACCCTGTCCCTCAAGTGACTGCCCTGGCATTTGGGTCTCTCCTGAGTCTTTTTCTATCCTTCGTACCTGTGACTCATGCTATGCATCTGCTTTATTCTTGGCTACTTTTCATCTTTTTCTCAAACTGTTCAAGTGCCTTGGATCAAAGGTACCTTCCTCATTAGTGAGTCCCATCGACTATTTCAAATACCTACACATGCTCTTTCTATACTAGTGGTACATCAGATGGGCGGGAGTCCCTTATGCTGGAGGTTCTTCTAGTTTAGACTTTTTTGACCCCGTTCTTGGGCTCTGTTTCTCTTTCACTCTTAAGAAAACATTGAGGTGTCTGTCAGCCTTGTGCTACAGCTCGTCCTGTGGAGGTAATTAGTATAGAAGCATAATAAGGTTAGGAGGGATTTTACAGTTAGTTCCCCGTGATTTTGGAGAGAGCTTGAAAAGTATCTTTTGCTTAGGCACACTGATCTCGTTGCATTCGGAATAATAATAATAAAATCATTTATAAAGTGCCTGGTTACACCAACTGGTGTGTCCCCGTGCTAGGAGCAGCTACGTAATAGGCTAAGAAAGGGTATAAGCCCTGCCACAGTGGCTGATACGGACAAACGGAACTCACTTTCCGGACAGCGTTTTCTGATGGTTCACCGCGAAGAGAAGGAGGTAGTGTGTTCCAGCTTTTGGTGCCAGATAGCGAATGAGCGCGCACCCATTCTCGCTCTTTAGACTTTAGGGACTTTGAACAGGTGAGCTCCTATTGATCTAAGGTGGCGTGTCAGGTGGTAGGGGGTCAGATCATGCAGGTAACTGGGTCCCTTGCCCTGCAGACTGCGGTGACAAAAGTGCAAGGTTTTGAAGAGGATTCTTTGTCAACAGGCAGCCAGTGCAGGATGGCAAGGGCTTTTACCACGGAAGCTCTCTTTGGTAGATTGAGTACTAGACGGGCTGCCGCATTTTGAATGCGTTGCAGCTTCTGGAGACTTTTTTAGTTGCTCCCAGGTAAAGGACATTTGCATAGTCCATTTGAGATGTAACGAGTGTGTGGACCAGGGTTTTCCTGGCTGAAATGGGGAGGATATCCAAAGTTTTCTTTAACATTTTGAGGATTCTAAAACATTTCCCTGTAACATTCCTAGTGTGGGTCTCAAAGGATAGTTTGGGGTCAAGCCAGACTCCCAGATTTTTTTAACTTCTTCTTTCGGGATAGGCATGGGACCCAGCATCTGGGGCCACCAAGCTGAGCACTAGATGGAAGGGGACTTCCCTACTACCATGACCTCCATTTTACTGCCGTTCAACTTGAGGCAATTGCTTGACATCCAGGAAGTAAGGTCTTTCAAACAGGAAGAAAACTGGGTAGCTGCATTGTCTGAGTTGTGGGTTAGTGACAACAAACTATCTTCCGTTGTGGCTGTTGGGATCTCAGTATAGATTGAGGCGTAATATTGTGAAAATTCATCCGCGATTTCTTGCGGATCACTCAATCTCTCCTGAATCGGTGGTGATCGTGTGCACCCATCTACTCGCCCTTTCCCTTCTCTCGACCCAGGCCAAGAGTTTCCCAGCTTTATCTCTATGCTCATATATTCTATCTCTTGTTGCTGGTAGTTTGGCTCTAGTCTTGTCCTTCGGTAGCTCTTGATATTCCAGCATTTTTAATTGCAAGGCATGTGCCATCTCATCAGAGGGGTTGTTGACCAGTTGGTTCTCTAACTGTGCTATGTTTCTCTCTATCTCATCTATGGCTGCTCTTTTCCCCTTTTTATTCCCTACCATGAGAGAGAGTCCTTCCCCCTTAATGACCGCCTTATAAGCTTCCCACAGGACCCGTGCCAAAGTCACCGTGCACTCATTCTCTTCAAAGTAGTTTTTAGTGGCTTGTTAGCCTCTTTTCGGATTTTGGGCACTTTTAAGCTCAATGGGTGCAAGGATATCCTCTATTCGGGTACTGCAATGTCCTGTCGCGTAGCAAGACCAGAGGGGGAGTGATCCAATATTCCTCTTGCCAACTGATGTGTGTCTCTAAAATTACAGACCCCTTCAGCATGTGATATAATAAAGTCTGTGGAAGTGGCTATTATGTGCTTCTGAGTAGTATGTGAATTGCTTCTCTCGCAAATTTTGCATACACCGTACATCCGCCAGGCCCATTGCTCCCACAAAGTCCGACAGTGGCATGGGGCGCCTAGGCTGCGTTCTGGGAGGGGGTCTATTCTGAAGATCGTCGTGTGTCATATTAAAGTCCCCACACAGGAGGAGTTCACTGTCCGGCAGTCTGAGGAGAAATGCGCTTAATTCTGGGAGAGTAATATTATGTAGTGCCGGTGATATGTATACCAAAACTATGTTAATCGGCCTCCCCTCCCATCTGCCCGTTAGTGCAGCAAATCTACCCTGATCATCCAGCACTTTCTTTTCCACCATGAAGGGGAACTGCTTCCTTATCAGCACCCTCACCCCTCTAGACCAAGTTGTGAATCCGGCATGCGCAGCTAAAGTATATCCCCATCTGTTGGGTGCCCTGCATGTGTTTCCAGCTAGGGGTGTTTCCTGTAGGAGAGCCACGTCTGGTAAATGGTGCTTAGTGCATTGGAGCACCAGCCCTCTTTTCAGCTTATCCCCCAAACCATTGACATTCCATGAGAGAAGCCTGAACTGGGGCATGGTAACTTTGCCACTCATCCCTGTGTTTGTGATGCATCTTGTGTCTAGCCCATCCTAATGTGTAGAATGGACATATAATCCTTGAGGGGGCCACAAGTTTATAATGCTGCTACTTTTGGAGTTATTCCTACGAGTATCTGCGGCCTAAGTGAAGTGTCGCTAGGTGTTTTAGTCTCAAAAGCTGCTCGTAAAATCACTTGCTGACTAACCTAAAATTCAACTATTCTGTCTTTATGGTACCTTAAAACTAAATATTCCCCCCTTCCTGCATTTCGGGCTTAGAACTACCCATGACCTCGTGTCTGTAGAGAGCCTGTCGTCCCTCCCTGGCCCTAACTTGGGGGTCAGTGTCTCGGCCTCTCATCCTTCCCTATCCCTCCCCTCAATAGAATTTTGCAATGCTTGGTAAAATATTACTTGATTAGCTCATGTTTCTTTCGGAAGTCTTGTATTTCCTGGTGCAGAGTATCTATCGTCTTCCCCTGCTCCGCTTATTGAGTCTTGATTTCCTGATTTACGATCTCAGAGTCCACTTGCTTATCATACTCAAATCTCTTCTGGTTTCACATATCGCGGCTCCAGTTGCAAGAGTGTTCGTGGAGGTCCTCAGGGCTTCTCTGTAGTTCCAGGCTCAGTTATCGATGGATTTCCTTTGCTGTGAGTAGTCGGTTTTATTAGTGCCTCCCGATTCCATTGTCTTTCCCTGTCATCTGACTCTCTTCTCTTTAGTATTGAGGTCTCCAACTCTTCTCCAAACACTCCCATGTCTCTTCTGGGATAGCAAAGAACCAGACTTTCCATCCTGCTTCTATCCTTAGCTTTGCAGGGAATAGCAGTGCATATTTTAGGTTACTTTTCCGCAGACCTTTGTTGACTTCTAGGAAGTTACGTCTCTGTCTCTGAACCTTTAGTGTGAAGTCTGGAAAAAATGTTATTACACTGTTCTCACAACACACTGGTAGTGCACTTTGTCCTGCTCTTTGTGCTGCTTGAAGTATTGAATACCAGTCTCAGGAGTTGAAAATACGGGCCAGTATCAGTTTCGGAGGTGCTTCAGGTCTCGGTCTTGAAAAGTATTTGGAGATGCCACTGTGTAGAAACAATTTCAGGATTAAGCCATCAACAAATAGGTCTGCCGCCGGTCCCTCTGCTCGTTCTGTTACACCTGTGATTCTGATGTTGTTGCGTCTTGATCTTCCTTCATAGTCGTCTAGTTTGGCTTCCATTTCTTTGCTACTTTCGGAAAGTTCCTTAACTTGCCTTTGAAGTGTCGAAGTGTCTCTCTGCAGGTTGCCTGGCTTCTCCTCTACCTCCATGACTATCAAGCTCATTTTCCTGAAGTCTGCCCTTGACCAGGGAAACCTCCGTGGTGATGGAGACAATTCTAGATTCCAGCAAAGTCTGCACTCTGTTTAAGGCCACCATTATGTATTACACTGTGAGGCTTTCTGTGGAGGCTGGTTCCAAGGCGCTAGCCGCAGCTTCTACGTTTGTGCTTTCTTCCGCTTCGGTCTGTTTCGTCCAGGCGTATTTATCCAGCTTAGCTTGGTGGGTGTTTCGCCTTTCTTTACCGCCTGTCATGGTGGCGGAGTTGTGTTTGTTGCTGAGGTTGCAACGGTCGCTGTTATTCTGTCCCCTTCAGGTTCTTCTGCCGCCCGCCCGTTCGTGCCTTTGGGCACTACGCGGCTTGTTGGGTGCCTCCCAGTAGTACTAGGGTGAGGAGCTTGTTGAACTCCCGGTCAATGATCTGGCGTGACGCACTGTACCGAATCGTGAGTTGAATCACTGCGTTCTGGAACTGTAGTTATTGCCTTTTTGCTTGCCCTAGAGTTCGTCTTTCCGTGTGGGATGGGGAGGGGGGTGCTTTTACTCAACACTCCATTCAGTGTTTAGTAGAGGAGCCAGAGTTTCTTCTCCCTGCGTCTTATGGCTATGCTTTAGATGCTCAGATCACGGTCTGCCAGGGAGGGGGTGGGTATGGTGCGCCTCATATTCTCTCACTGATATTTGTTCTCTTCGACTTCTCCCACTACTGCAGTTGCGGGGTCTCCTGCTCCCCCCGCCAATGCTAACTTCTCTCGTACTGCTGCTTTACAGTCTTTCCCCCCCTTCAATTGGACCGTTCTAGGGCTCAGCTGGTAACCACTTGCTGTTTGGGTCTTCCGACACGATAGTTCAGTGTCCGCTGTCTCTATAGGTCACAGCCTCGCCCTCTCTGCATTTGACGGACCGGCTTCTCCTCCCTGGTCTCCTCCTGCCATTTTTTATAGGCTCCATCTCTCTGGGGTGTTCGTTTCTGTCTCCCTGGGGCCTGGCTGACGTTCCTCCTGTTCTGATTGCCATGGCCTCGCACTTTTGCCTCCAAGCAGGCTTCCTTCTCCCAGCCGGCACCCTCAGCTCACCTCGATCAAGTGGGGATCCAGTAGCACCTCTGGTCTCGGGGATCCTGCAATCCCCAGCACTCTGTCTCCCGATCCGTTCAGGAGTGGTTGTCTCTAAACGCAAGTCCCCGGTTGACGGCCGCAGCTTAGGCCACGCCTCAGATCTCCTCGCTTGACCGATAGGTTCACTTCTCCTCCCCCGCACTCCGGAGCGGTTAAACTTTCAGGGATGCCTCCTCTTGTTCGCCTAGCATGGATTAGAGCCCGGATTTTTGTGGTTAGAGGGTTAGGATTCGGGAGCTTCCCAACTATCGCCCATCTTGCATTGCCACTGGCCAGGCCCATAGAGGATCATTTGTTGAATGTGTTTGGTGAGCCTATTCCTGATCAAGATGGGTCCTGTTCTATGTATCGCTTTGTGGGTGATACAAAGCAGCTTTAACGTGGCTCTTCTGGCAACCGGTAACTAATGCAGGGCTTGCAAGACAGGGGAGATGTGGTCTTGTGGTTTTATATGTAATAGTAGTCTGGCAGCCGAGTTCTGAATTTATTGTAGTCTTTTCATGGTTGTTAAAGGTGATCCATGGTAGAGGCTATTGGCGTAATAGAGTTTTGACAGAACAAAGGCAATAGTAGCCTGGAAATCCCAAATGGGAGAAGAATAGTTGCAGAGTTTTTTATAGTAAAAAAGCTTGATCTTGCTAGTTTGTCCACTTGGGCATTCATCGACAGCTTGGAGTCCATGGTCTTTCCGATGTTTCTTACTTCCTTCAATACTTTCGGCTGTGTTCCCAGACCATCAGGCCACGTGGCGGCGGGCCATAATGTTTCCAAACGCCAAATGTGAGTATTTATGTTTTGAAAGCATTCAATTTGAAATGGCTCCACGTCATCCATTGATCCACAGCTCTGAGACAACTGAAATTTGGCGAGTTTCCAATGTCTTTGGGGCATTCCAGTGGAAGGCGTATTTGGTGTCTTCTGCATAGTTATAGCACGTAATGTGAAAGTGATTGATCAGTGCCGATAAGGACTTCATGTAGACTTCATGTAGATGTTGAAAAGCATGGGCGAGATGACGAGCCTTGAGGGACCCCTGCTTTTGTGGAGTAAGGTTTGGATGAGAAAAGTGGGGTATGGATGACATTAGTTCTATTGTGAAGGTAGGATGTGATCCAGTCTAGAGCAGTCGCCTCTATGCCAGCTGCGTAGAGTCTTATAGAGGCATCAGATATTTTACTCAATATCTGGGACTGCACGCGCTATTAAAGTGTTTTCCTTCTCTACTGTGTCAAGGTGAGCCTCTTTTCTTCCAGGCATCTTTCATAGTCTTCTTTATTTTTGCACACCTGCCGTTTCACACTAAATTGCTAAGGCCATATGTTTTCCAAGACTGTGACCAGCACCTGCCCTCTTGCAGAGTCTAGGTTTCCAGTGGTGCGATGCCCTGTTTGAATGCAAATAGGCTGGTGAGGGTTTGAGGGCACACCAGTGGGGGATACGTTCACGCGTGTTAGTGTCCTTCGTCAGTTGTGCCTTGTCATGACAGCATAGGACTCTGTTATTTTGTGTTAATTTCTTTCACCTCTTGTTGGGTTCCCTAGGCTCTCTTCAGTACACGTCTTGCAGGTATTTGGCACGTGGCACTCATTTTTGAGAACACAGAGCAAGAGAGAGAAAGGGGGAAATGGCAGAAAAGAGAGAGGGAGAACGACAGGAAAACATTGAGAAGGAGTTTACTATTCTTACCGGTCCAGACCCGCCGCATTGCTTCGTTATGCAAAGCCGCTGAGGACACTAACTGTCGCAGGTGCAAGTCGCTGTCTCCTGGTGGATTTGCCCTGGACGGGAGCAGGAAGGCCTGGCGGGTGGGGCAGTCGGGCGGGGCAGTCGGGCAGACACTTCGTGGTGGTAAAACGCGTCCTGTGGTGAAAAGACAACTTGAATTGTTTCCATTTCATCTGTGAAAAGTGATTTAAAAGAACACAAAGAGAAGGTTGGTAACTAAAGAGTCAAAGAACAAAAAAATGGATTCTTAGCGCAAGAAAGGCCGAGGCGTTTCGCTTTTAGTGGACAATCCATGCTCACCAACCTCCACCTACGACTTCTAGCCAGAGCGATAGCTTGTGCACCAAGGGCGCCAGGCACATTGGCTCGTTTTCGTGATTGCGCAAGGCTTGCGTGCAGCTTCTGCAGCGGCAGCGCTGAGAGGCATAGCGCGGATAAGAGGTAACGCAGAGCCGAGGAGCGGGCCAGTGGAAGGCTTTCTTCCTCCCTGGACGAAGTTACTTTTTGCTGCCGAACTCAATGAATAAGGAGGGGAGAAGCACATTTGCTGCTTTTTCTAGTGGTCTGCTGCCCCCTACCGGTGACGCTTCAATATTGTCACACTTTTAAGACGACCTCTGACAATAAATAGAATATGTAATGTCATCGTTCCTAGAAATTCAAATAATTATTTTTTTGTTAATGCAGCATTTCCGGTGATATTCTCTAGAGATCTGTTCGACCTGGATTGAATTCCGCCAGCCATGCCTACTTTTCACATTTTAGGACTGTGCGAACCCACTATTCCAGCTTTAGTCTTAGCATTTAAGGGGTGACATGCAAGAAAGCGGGATTAGACGGTCGAAATATATATTTGGGGATCGTTAAGTAGAGTCGAGATTTTGATTGGGTATTTAAGTAGGGTCGAGATTTTGATTGCCTATATTTCTGAGACTGTTCTTGTAAAAGATGCTTTTGAAATTGATTCAGGCATACATTACACAATTGTTCTACTTTAAGCATACGAAGGAAGACACTGCCATACACAGCGGCGGTGCATTAAAAATAAGTATGGAAAGTGTAATCCCGGGTACAATGCAGGCGGGGTAAAAGGTGTGGCTAAAAGAACAAAATATTCTTTTACTATTTGTGTGTTGTCTTTGCATATAAAGTAATGCACACACCTTAAACGAAAACTAAATACAAGTTAAAGTAACCCGTGAGAAATGCACTATTTATATTATGAAGCTTCTATTGGTAAATGTAATTAATCACAGCTGATATTTGTGTGTGACCAGAGAGCCACAGAATTGAATTCTGGTCAGTGCAGTGTGCAGCACTGACAGAAAGCACTGTAAGTCGTTATTTCAAACCTGTGTTTTCACACAGTGTAAGATAGCCTGCTGCAACACGTTAAAAAGATCGGTGTTTAAGAGAAAAGTGCTTACAAAATATACATTTTAAACATATGCAATCAGATGGTAGCTAGTGCAAATCTTTTTTATAATTGTCTATTAAAAGCACGCACTCCAGAACTCAGTTGATGACATCTATACATTACCTCTCAAAAAGAATATGTCTTTGTCATCATGAAGCTTCACGTGACTCCATCAATTAAAGCTGGTACTGGCTTCCAAGCTGCCTTTACGTTTGCAAATTAACCAGTTGCACACATTTACATTCCTTTCAGGAAGCAGACACCATGGTGAGAAGGTTCACTGCTTGTTTAGCTCTCTGGTTCTCCCTTGGCTCCACAGCACAGGAGTCCCTCTCCCTTTCAGCAGAGGCATTTCAACTGTCGGGTTAACCATCCCAGAACAGTTGTCTTTTAACAAACGGTAGGGGAACTCTTTTTGTTAGATTAAAAAAGTATGGTCACATCATTCCCCACAGATCCTGCCCACTTTGACCTCTCCATATATTTTTTTATTTTTAAAGGGGTTGGGGGCTGTCAGGGTAATGGGGTTGCTACTCTTAAATATTCAAAGCCGGACTATTTTCTAAATCATTATTTTTTAATCCAGTTTACCATGATTGCAATTCTGTATATATGGGAAACACCAATGTAAACAATACAGCAAGGTGCCTCTGGCAGGGAAGACTTCACTGTAGAATAAAACAAAATACAGTTAAAAACAAGCATTGGCATAGCCAATAGGTCTCGCCTTTGGGACCTTATAAGTGTTTAGCCATGTTACAGTTGATGTTGTTGCACCAAGGATATTGTGCTGGATAACTAAACACTTATAAGGTCCCAAAGGCGAGACCTATTGGCAATGCTTGTTATTTCTTTACCAGAGATATCGCAAGCGTTGTACAGGCAAAACGTAAAAAGAAGAAAAATCAAGATCACACAATTCCAAATTCTTAAAGAACTTTTTTGGCACAAATTGCGACCAGAACAGATTTCATAATGGTCTGGTTCACTGATAAAGTGGTGCATACCAGCCTTCCCAGCTATTTTAAAAATTAAAAACAAAGTAAGAAAATGTAAATGCATCCTGTTTCTTGGAATGTTAAATAATAGATGGCCACTTTGCCGGTGTTTTGGTCTTGCCAAATTAACAAATGGCCGAAATTGGGGAAGAAGATATGGCATGAGGAGCCACTTGGCTTTCAATTTATTTTTAATTATGCATTGTCTCATACACTAACATTGAACATCCAATGTTATCTGTATATTTGTCAAAATGCCAGTTTATGAACTTCTAACATCTTGACGCCCAGGCCATACACATAAGGAATAGTGGGTCGTATGCATGGAATGGAGTTTCATTAGCTTTGTTCTTACTAATTAAATATGTTCCCAAGATACATAATGAAAAGTAATACGTAACACCAAATTATGTGCAATTATAGTAAATGCAAATGCATTGTCGGCAAATTGGATTTTGCAATATACTGCTGTGAGTTTCTATATTTCCTATACAATTGCCCCCCCATCCCCCAAAGTCTTGTTTCTATGTTTGTCATGAATCATGTTTGTGAAAGGGGATAGTGTGCTTACATTGTGGGCTGTGACGACGACCATCGAAACTCATTGGCACTAAATAAAGCATCTGAGTTTCTGTCAGTGGTTATTTTTTTGGGCTGGTGGGGGAAGCAATAAGGGGGGTGTAGTTGGGGGCAGACAACACGGGGATGGGGGGGAAGACAACACGGGGATGAGAGGCAGACGCAACACAGGGTGTCTGGAAGCAGCAAAAGGGAGGACCAACCTTAAATGGGAGAAATTGAATGGTTCTGCACAACCACCGCCTATTCCCAAAGGCTAACAATCGTGAGTTTCTGCAAAGACATCCCCACTACTCCAGCAAGCACCCCTACAAACACTCAAACTCCCCGAAGTCCTTCAGTAGGAAACAAGTTTCAAACAATAACAAGCCACTACATTAGCTGGTGCGGTGCTGCAGTTCCTTACGGCTGTTGTGCAGGCAGACAGGCAGTGATGATCCGGTCAGCGAAGAAAAGCGACCCCACCCCAGCTAGTTATAGCGAAGGGGGGGCTCCGGATTGGGCGGCGGCTGCTCATGTACAGACGAGCTCCAGCTGAGAAGTGACAGCCAAGTAAATCTAAAGCGTCCGCGAGACACACGCAGCCCATTCAACTCGCCCGCGTCGCCACCAGTCGGCCCATCAAAGCGCGCGCAGCCAACCGACGGCCAATCACAACACGCGACCCTCCACAACACGCGACCCTCCACAATACGACTTCTCGCCTTCATCAATCATTGTCCGGTGTCGTGTAAGGCGCCCAATCATGAATCTACCCGGCTGTCCGAGTGCCGCGTCCATGGGGATGAAGTTGGCGTGCTCGCATGAGGGAATGCTCTTGTGTCACCATGGCCACTGCCTGATGCCCTGAGGAGGCAGGCAGGACTCGGCAGGCATAGACAGCATCATACCGGCATCAGCTCCAAGAGAAACACCGAGAGGGAAGCGTATGTTCATTACCAATTAGAGAGGCTGCTGCATCTAATATATAACCACAGTTAAAGCTCAGCATGTGGGTGTGTTATACGAGCCACTGGCACCGAGGGAGGTGTACATCTAGTGCCACCACAGCTTCTGAAAGCGAACAGTGAAAGAAAAGTGAATGGCTAATACAAACAAGCCCGGGAGTTGTGTGCGCGCGAGCGCTAAAAGAAAAAAAAAGACGCGAGTGGTGCGTGCGACGGGAAAAGTGAAAGCAGGCTGGTGAGTAGTGTGCGTTGTGCGCGCACCATGATGAGAGAGGATAGCCATATGGCGCCTCTGCTCGTCATTGTGCACGTTTCCGCACGCTCTATGCCGCCCGGTCGGACTTTTGAAAACCCACTCACTAAATGTTTTGCCTGAGCAGCGCATGCGCTGGCTCAGGCGAGACCTTAAAAAGGGAAACTTCAGGCTGATCTAGTGGGTATGGTATTCCATGTCTCTGCCAAGGGCAGGATACACCGTACCTAAGGTGCATCGTAGGATCAATTCCATGGTTTACCCTGGAGGGATGTCACATGGCTTCATGTTGAACAGGATCAACAAGGTGGTGGAATTTCTTCCTGTAAGCACATTCTGGAGGGGTGGGGAGTATAGAGGGGTGACATGTTAGATTAGTCTCTGTTAGCTCTTGGGTCAGAGCTATTGCTTCTTTTTGCTGTTCCTTATCGGGCTCTCCTCACTCAGTGTCTCCTTTGATGCAGAGCCTTGGGTTTGAACTAGAAATAGTGTCTAGTTAAAACCATATGTGTAGAAATTGAGACATCAATTCAGGCCAAACGCAAGTTCCAGAGTGACCGCACCATTAAAAATAATTGTCTGGGGAGGGCAGCCCTATTTGAAATGTCAGCACTTCCCAGATTCTTATACATACTTCAAAACTGCCCATTCCCCCTCGCTGATACACATTTTACCACTATTGAATGAGAACTCCGTACATTACTATGGGACGGAAAAGCGTCTTGTATCGCCCTCGGAAGTTAACAAAAGGGTAGTAAGACAGAGGGATTGCCCTACCAGACCTACGTCTCTATTATTGGGCCTCGCAACTTGTGGCTGTTAACCACTGGATTCTTGGGTCGCCGTCGAACCCGGCATTCCACCTAGAACAATACCAGACAGGGCGAGAGGGCTATTTGGGGGCCCTGTACAGTACAGTTCGAAGAGCTCACTATTTAGGACACATGTCACAAACAGTTGCCATCTGGCATAAGGCTACTAGGCACCTGGGATGGGCGACTAAGTTCACAAAAGCTACACCGCTGTGGTCCTCTCCACGGTTGGGATCGCTATGTAATCATACAGGGTTTGACAAATGGGACACCATTGGCATAGCTACCATAGGGGACTTGGTCAGCAGGGAAAAGCTCCTCACATTTAAAGACCTACAGATTAAATATGATCTAGTGCCAGGTGAGATCTGCCGATACCTACAGATCAGACACGCCCTTCTCACTTGCGTTCCAGACCTGTCTTCCCTGCCGGAGTCCTCCCTCTTGGAGGACCGCCTGCTCTCGGAACCGCTTTCGAAGGGGGCTGTTCCTGCACCTATCGCAAACTCTGTAATAATTTGCGACTCTTTCCAAGCTCTCTGGGAGCGCTGGCAATCAGACTTAGGACCCCTAGACGACGAAAACTGGAAAACTGCACTAATGTCCCCAAGGGAAACTGCAATAAACCATCGCTTTCGCCTCATACAATTGAAAATACTTCACAGATCCTATCTATCCGGGGAACTCCTGGACAAAATAGGAAACCGAAACGATGCGCTGTACCTTAGAGGATGCGGCCAAGACAGTACCTTTAACCACGTCCTGTGGGTTTGTTCCGTCATACGCCCTCTGTGGGACAGTGCCACTAATAAAATGAGAAACACGCTGAGTAAACCCCTTCCGTTGTCACCAAAAATGGGGATTCTTAATATATGGGAGGCCACCAACTTGACAGATCTAAAGCACCAATGGGTGGCACTGGGATACTTACTAGTGAAGCGAGCCATCGCAATGCACTGAGGATCCATCACACGGCCACTAACGGTGGGGTGGGTGGCGGAAATGGATCGTTGCATGATTGCAGAAAAAGAGGTCTACAAACAGCGGGGTTGCCCCAAAAAATGGGATAGGAAATGGGGCAAGTGGAACACTTACAGAGGAGAAATCTGTACCTCTCTATCAGAGGATATGGAGATGAGGAACACTCGAAATATTTAACTGTTTATCACCCATGATTACTGAATAGCACCTGTGGGGAGATCTACACTTTTTCGCAAAGGGTATGGTAATGAATGGACATTGTAACAGTAAAACCTCCAACTCTTTGAATAATTGTGAGTTATGCATAATGTGACGCTATGGTATACGTAAATTGCACTTAAATGTGATATTGTATTGATGAATCTGTTCTTTAATTCTAATAAAAAATTATATATAAAAAATAAATAAATAATTGTATGCAGTATTGGTAAAAGGCAAAAGAGAACTTGTGCTACAAGACATAGAGTGAATCAGTCTAATTTAACTTAACAGAAATGGAGGATGAGGAAAACACCATTTCTAGAGAGAATTGCATAATGAAAAGAATGTAAAGTGTGGCAGTTACCCCGAGAGGTGTCCCAATGTCAAGGCTTGAAATTAGTATTACATAAACCTTAAGGGCTAAGGACGAGAAGGCCTGGTGACTAACTATGTCTTGAGCTCTGTAAGAAAAGCAAGAAAGTTCTGTTGGCAGTATAGCGTGGAAGGCTGTTCCAATCCTCGGGAGTAAGTTAAGGAATGTCTCACTTCCAGCACGTGCGCTGCATAAAACCTCAAATGTGTTGAATAAATAATATACCAATAACAAAGACATGGTACTGATCATGAAAACGGTTTGTCACACAACAGTACAGGAGCGCATGTTCTTGAATTATGAACATAATTACATTAAAAATGGTAATACAATAATTAGGTTTCACAGTAAGTTGCAAGACATGAATTGCTCCACCAATGCATGTTGCTGAAGTTGCTGCATATAAACGGGTATGGTGAAGGAGTGGTTATGTGAAAAAGGGAGGGAAGATAGGAGATAACAGATATTTACAAAACTGAGATCTATTGGAGGATGATAAGTGTCACAGGAATGTAAAATAAATCAAAAGCAGAGCATGCCCATATGTGGGTGTACATGTTTCAGCCCTGGCATGAGTGTATGCAAGCTTTCATCAAGATTAACGTTTCACACAAGAACAAATAAATGTTATATGGAAGCAACCAATAGGTGATGTACCTGCTGTAGTCCTGGCTTAAAAATCTGTTAAAAATTTGTATTGGAGAAGTAGTTCTAACAATGGGTTACTTGGTTTGGTTACGATGTATGGATTTGCAGGTTCCTGGGTCAGGTGCACCCCCTGGAATTTAAAAGTGGTGATATGGATTGCCACAGAGTAGAGGGCCCAGTACAGGTAGAGGGACGGTGTCGGCTGACAACAGGGACAGTCCTTTATTAGTCTCTGAATGCCCTTACTCGTTTTTTTGTGTTCAGATGCCCTTCTGCTCTGGCCATCTAGGCTGCAAGGTCCTTGTGGTTTTAGGTGGCTCCTATACTTGAGATGAGAGTGCTTGTGCTCAGTCAGATGAGTTGTGCTGTGTTCTGCCATTGATGAATGCTCTTCTCTCTGGTCAATCCGGCAGAACTTCATTAAGTGTAGGGTACAATAGCAGGGTGGCTTGGTCTCAGCCTTGGGAATGAAGAGCAGAAAAGTGTCTTTGTCAGATTTATTTCTCTGAGTGGGGCTGCAAAGCACCTTTTTTTGATTTCAATACCCTTTATTGATTTTTACAAAAGTGATACAAAGAAAACACAGCAAGACGAAAAAACAAAATTGAAAAAAAACTCTTGTCGTTAGTCAGAATGGATAGAAGGTAATAATTCTAATAACGCTATTTGGCACTGGTTCTCACAAACGATACAGTTGAGGCAGCAGAAATAACATACCAAAACAGATGGATGTACACTTGTTGAGCTGCCTAATGTCGTCTGGTTACCATCAAGTCATTGAATAGGTCTAGGTAGTGTCAAGGGTGATCAGTAGTGCCGATTGTGACAGTACATAACATAGTATATAACACCTCTAGCAAATATCTTCTATCCTCCTATGGCTATATAAGGAAAGTAAACAACAATAAATAAATAGATAGATAAATAAAATAAAAGAACCAACTCGGTGTCAAGGGGTACTCCTACTGACTGTATATAGTTTTTAACTCTTTATCCTAACAGCGGTTTGATAGGGTGGCCGAAGCCCAAACCTTGTTGGGAAGCGTGTAAGCTCCTTTGAGCCGGATTTCAAGGGGGTTTAAAACCATAGAGGCCAAATCAAGAGATTTTCACCTTTTCCTGTACTTAGGTTTCCATGGGGAGATTTGTAGGGCTATATTATCCGCGCCTCTCATGAAGGTTAGCCATTCTTGCCCTTTTTTGAATGGAAGTTTATCGAAACTTTTCCAGTTACATAGGACTATTTTACATGCCAGAGTCAGCATTAAGTCAAGCAGAAAGTGGTCATCATCCCCCTTTAGTTCCTGGTCCTGGAAACCAAATAAGATGTACGATATCTCTTTAACTGGGGAGATGTTGAATGTCTGGGTGATGTGTTCGAAGACCTTGTTCCAAAAGCTGTGTAACAGCGGACAAAGGAGACACATGTGAGGTAAGTTTAATTTTTGAGAGTTTCAATTCCAACATTGTGGAGACTGGGTTAGCTTAAGCTTTTTTAGTCTGGCTGGAGTCCAATAGTTCCTGTTTGTGATCATGTACTTTGTCTGGGAAAGTATGGGGGATATTTTGTGTTTTAAAGGCATCATATGGACTAGTTCCCAGTTTAGCTTAATTGTCTTACTGTTCGGTTCAGATTCTCATTTTTCCTCATTAATCATATGGGCCTTGCGGGGCTTAGGGAGAAAGGACTTGTAGATTTTTGAGACTATGTGTCAGGTGTTAAACAATTGTGTCAATTTGGCAGGGAGTGAGGGGGGAGACGGGTTAGTAGCCAGTTTAGAGATCTGTACTGTAGGAAGTTATAAAAGTCCATATCCTCTCTCTTTTTGAGGACAGAGAATGGAATGGGCAAAGTATTCTCATAAAGGTCCTTGATAGAATTGATGCCTTTTTGAGACTAGTCTCTCCAGTATAATGGTTTTCTGTCTATTTTTATTATGGGATTGTACCAAATCACCATTGTATTTGAAGCACCAATTTGTGTGTTGGATAGTGTGTCGAGACGTGCCAGCTCTTTCTTAGTGTTTAGTATGATGTACTTAGAATGTGCTAACATAGAGACATACATAGTCATGATTGCCGGGAGTGGGATATCATTAATCAGATGTAATTCTACGTCTAGCCACTGGGGTCTGTACTCAAGTGTATCCATGAACCATTCAGCTCCCTGTTTACAGAGGTAGGCCGTTTGGTAGTTCTTAAAATTAGGTAGGCCTACTCCTCCTTTATTCTTGGCAAGTCTGAGTTTTCTTAGGGAAATGCGTACTCTTTTCCCTTGCCATAGAAACTTACAGATGACTTTATCTATTTTCTTTAGAAAGATATCTGAAAGCATCATAGGTAACATTCTGATAAGGTAGTTTATAAGCGGCGTTATCATAATTTTGACCCTTTCTATTCTACCCCACCATGTTAAGAATTTAGGTGACCACTCATCTAATAGATCAGTGATTTTTTATGAATAATAGTTTCGTTTTCGTCTAGGGTAGAAATAAGGTCGCTTGAGAATGAAAATTTGCCTAGCACCGTAAAGGTAAGTTTCAATTCTATTAAGGACATGAAGACTTAATCAGCAATGGCGACACTCTGTTGACTGAGCGCAGTTTGCGTTGCCCATGAAAATGTTGGTACACTGGGCCCAGTTGGACAGCACTTTGGGCGATATAAGGGAACAAGAAACTTTGGCTTCCTCAGCCATGTCCATAATTTTGGTCATAGGACCAGTGGCATGAAGAAGCTTATCCTAGACTGAACGCCAAGATCTGTCTATGTTTTACGCGGCTCTTTGATATATTTAGCCAAAAAAGTGGCCATTTTTTTAATCAAGTTCTGGGGTAAACGCAACTTTGCCCTCGAGTGGGCCTCGGGCACTCAGCTTTAAGGCAGCCACGGGCCCCCTTCTCAAGGGGCTTGCGGAGACGTCCGGCGACAAACTTAGCTACCTTGTCACCAGGAGCCCAAGCAGCAGACCGTGGGTTGACAATCTCATCAGGGTCCAGCATGCCCGAGTCGTCTCCTGGTGCAGAGTTGGGAAGGACCGCAGGGCGCCACAGATGTGAGGGCCCGCATCATCACCCGAATCTCCTGGGAAGTCTTCATCGGGCTCAGGAGAAGCCGTACCAGGAGTCCCAGGGGGCTCGGCTGCAGTAAGAGGGGTTACCATTGCGAGAAAAGCACTCTTGAGGCACGCAAACGCGTCTTTGTCAAGGCTAGGAGTGGAGGCAAGGGGCTCTGCGCGGGCCTGCGCCAATTTTGCGCACTCCTGAACAATCCTGTAAGACAGGCGTTGCTCCATAGGCCCAACCACTTCATGTTCCACCAAAAGATTTAGGAGTTGACCGCGTCATAAATTAATTGTCCCATTGCATGTTTTCCTGGGATTCCTCCTCCTCATAAGTGCAATCCTGAGCCTCCATATTTAGTTGAAAGGCCAGGCCAATACCTCCCTCACAGAAGGATCTGTGGTAGCACAGGCACGCTTAATATGCAGAAGCTGGGAAACCTAGACAGTGAAGAGCGCAGACCAGCACACACAAAAAGCCCTCAGGAACCCTGACAGGGCTTCGCTGTCCGGCTGTACACTTTAATTAGCCCAATTAGTAATGTGCACAAATATGCCATCAGGTGTCACAGCGAGACACACACGCAAGTACAGACCCCCAATCTAATTTGCAGGTAAATACAGACCCGGTCTGCTCGGGCGTTTTCGTGACAGCAGGAGACAAGGCACAATTCAACACGGCTCCTGCAGCGCGGTATCTCAGAAGTGAAGAGACACGCACAGTAGGAGCCAGCGAGCTGGAACAGACCGCCTAGCGGGCTTCAAACGCACCGCAACAATGATGCGCTGGCCGCGTAAGGAGCGCGAGATCATCCCCGCGGCCGATAAATCTGTAAAGAAAACCGCACACTGCAAGCAATACAAAACACAATAGTAATTCAAACTCAGTAAACTCCCCAGGGGGTGCCATGGAAAGCACGCCCCTGCGGGGGGGGGGGGGGACTGCAATATGGAATCTTTAAGAAAACTTACGAGGACAGGAAAAAAATACACTGAACGGGCTGTGAAGCAGTGAAGAAAGAGGAGACATGATGCTAATGGACACAGTAAAAGGACTATGATGTTGTGTACTTCCCCATGGTTCATGGGAGTTGATGTTTTTTCTTAGAGTTTATGGTCTTTTGGGCTGCTATGAAATTTGTTAAGTAATAAAGCGAAGAAAGACATAGCATAATCTGATCCTCCAGTCCTGACATAGAATTCTATACCTAGCCACTTAATCGTACCTGTCTGCCACGTCAGTCCGATGTCCTCCAAAACCTCTCTGGTACCACATAGGTTAAGTAGTTTTACTTCTCTCTTGTCTTTGTTGAGGGTGTTGCCCGATACTTCTGTGTAGTCGTGAATAGATTTCATGAGAGCCGAATGGATGTGGCAGCTTCCTTTGATACCACCAATATATAATCTGCATAGACTGCTACCTTGAATGTAGTTTTGCCGAAATCTATGCCAGTGATATTCTGATTTGCTCTTAGGTATTGGAGAGAGGGTTCAATAGCTAAGAGGAAAAGCGATGGAGACAGAGGGCAGCCTTGTCTGGTCCCTTGTTTTAACGGAAAGGAAGAGGAAAGAGCTCCTCCTGCTCTAACTCTAGCCTTTGGGCTGTGGTATAGTGCCATGATCATCTTTATCAGGTTATCACCTAGGTTGAATTTCCTGAGTGTTGCGTGTAAGAATGTCCAATCTACTTTATCAAACGCTTTTTGTGCATCAAGCTTTATGGCAACAGTTGGGGAACTAAGTAATTCTTCTTTTTCAATTGCATGGCGAAAAATTCTAGTGTTGTCGCTAGAAAGTCTTTGTTTTAGGAATCCTGTTTGGGAGGTATGTATAAGTTTAGCAATGTGTTTTTGTATTTGGTTAGATAAAATCATGGCATATAATTTACAGTCCAGGTTTATGAGAGAGATTAGTCTGTAGTTCTTAGTCAGAAGGCTGTCTTTACCCTCCTTTGGGATGACAGTAATTATTGCTTCAGCTGGGGTACCAGTTATTTGCCCAGATGAAGCAAATTGGTGGTAAAGGAGTAGCAGCGGTGTACTCAAGTGTTCCCCATACGCTTTATAGAAGGATGCAATAAACCCATCCGGGCCCGGTGCTTAGGTGGTCTCCAATTCTTCCAAATTGATCGGGCCGTTAATACAGTCCCTTTCTTGGTTGCTTAGGGGTTTAATTGATGCCTCATCGAGATATTTCTGAATCTTCTGAAGTTTCACATCGGAATTCGAGTTGTACAGGTTTTGGTAAAATTCTTTAAATGTGTCGGCAATTTTGTTGGGTTTAGTTTGGATGTTTCCTTTTTTGTCTTTAATAGCATGGATCGCATATCTCTGGCTTTTAAATTTTAAATAAGAGGCTATTGAGTCCAATGCAAATAAAAGGATCTGGCACTGGTAGGCTGCATTACATCCACGTCTGGCTGAGAAATGTAGATACGGAAGAAGCAGTTCAAACTGACTGCTTATGGTCTCTCTCAATAATTGGGGATAGAGGAGCTGCGCTTTCACACCTACACATTACACTGTAACCCTGCATTGTTACTTGTCCTGATGCCAAAAAACTAACCTTTAAAAATTGCTTGATTATGATTTGTGAGAAGTGTTTTGGCGATGGCCATTCAGTAGGATGGATTCCCTCATTCACCCCTCAGATCTACTGAGACAAAAGATTCTAAGGGATCTGGACCAGTATGGACTGATTGTGAGAAATTTGGCTGCACCAACAAGTTCCCAAAACAGAATTAAAAGTGGTGCAACTAGGCACAGACTATTAACGTGCCACACTCTTGTCAGTCTGTCTGATGAGCAATGAAAGTGCTGTCTTGAGTCCTTAGGGGCCTAATCTACCTCCTGGAAACAAAGCCTCTCCTCTACCCTCAACACAGGGCTTAGGGTGATGTGCAAAATGTTGTCCCTAGGCAAACTCCGTTACCCACATGATTCCCACCATTTCCTGCTTTGGTCATATAGGATGCCCAGACGGAAGTGGGGTGGTCACTGTTTTTTTATAATAGTCAGAAGAAAAAAATCCAGGGGAGACTATAGAGATAGAAAAAAATATACAATAAACGGTGGTATAGTCTCCTCAATGCCAGTTCATTCAGTGTACATCCTAGTGGTCCTTTCTTATGATACGGGTCTTGGACCGGTGCTGAGGTTCACCTTCAAACCTTCTTGAGGTTCCATCAGGAAAAAGGAAGGGGGATGAAATTTGGGTGCGTCCCTCGGAATAAACAAACAAAAATCAAGTTTGTTTGTCCCTATTTAGGGATTTCTAGACCGTCACCTTCACCCAGGGCCGGGATAGAGTAGCCAGTGGAAGTGTGGCTATGACAGCAACATGCAGGGTCAAACTGTTTATGCCCCAACTGCCACCAGCTAGATGTGAGGAAGTTAAAGAAAGGTACTTGCCGTAAGCCACGGCCCTCCGGGGTCGTGGCAGAGGGAGTCTCACTGCCCTCTTCCTCTCTGGGCCGGTTAGACCGTTCGGCGTTGCCTCTAGGCGGTACCTCTCGTCTTCTCGCCGCCTCTTCCTGCTCAGTGTTTACTCGATGTTCCCTGGGCACTCGTTCTGTCTCCTGGATGGCAGGAATCTCTCCTCCCGAAACAGGGGCTCCCGGCTTTTCCATGTGATCCGTTGCTCCGGTCCCTGTTGCTGTGTTCGTCTCTCGCTCCTCCACGTCTCGCTCATTCTCCCTACCTTCCTCCAATACTGCATCTTGACATGTCCTCGTCACGTTTCGTGCCGAATCTAGAGCGCTACCCTCATTTCCTAGTGTTCCAACCTGGTCGCCATATTGGAAATCCCGCCCGGGAGAGGTGCGTGATTACACCTGTCTTAACGGGCAGCTACAGATAGCAGTAGCACTGGTGGCACTCATGCACATACACAAAAACAGAACTGGAAAGAAAACCCATCAGATCATAACACAATGGAGTGTCTCATTCTATTTATAACTGGAAAAAAGAGGTTGCTCGGTGGACTGTCACATGACAGATCTTTGCTCCAATTGGTGGATTGTCTCATGACCAGTCTGCACTCCAAAGTGAATCTAAGTTGCATTACCAGACTGGAAGCTCAAATTTGTCATAGGGCCATTAGGCGATTAGGTATTCCTTCCCTGGTGTAAGCGCCTAAGCAGAGGTTGGCTGAATCATTTACTTGTCTTAATGGTTGTCCGTTATAATACCTAAGCTGTAATGCTTAAAATGTATAGGAAAGCATTACCGTAACAGAAATTCGTAAAATCACCATTACAGCAGTTAATCATGAAATACCCTAATACACAAAAAATTGAAAATAAATAGTATGTATGTATTTATGTATACAGTATTTCCGTAGTACAAACCTAGGCAAAGGCATGGTAGCACTGTACATGGTCAAGGACATGTTTAAAGTCAACTAATAGAGAGCGGCAGTTTCTCATATATGAGGCACTGGTTTGACGAATGAAGCTTATTTGAAAACAGGGTAATGCGTAACTGCCTACTCAATCATCACAAACCTAAAAAGGCCATCACAGTTCTTTATCTGTGTTTGTTCAATAATCAAAAGTGAGCATTGATCCGAGTGTGATTTTGGGAACCAGACTTGGTAAGCAGCTGACCCTAAAAGAGAGAGCGGTGATGTTTGTGTCCCTCCAGGGCGTCACAAAATGCTTGATTCAGTCTAATCCGGTTTTAGATGCTGAATACATGATACATACCACCCCACAGTTTACACAAACTGTACCCTAGTGTTACTTGTGACTACCCTCAATGTCCGCGATGTGAGGCGGAAATTACTCCTGTTTTTGCAGTGCCTGGTGGTTCTCTGTTTTTGGGAATTGGTCTATGAAGTGGTGAGGTGAGTAACCTGCAGGGATTAGCATCGCTCGCTATAGGTGAACATCCTGGGGATATATAAGAGAGCAGAGACTATGAAGCTAGCAGCTAGATTCTTTGACTATGCATGCCTGTTAGGTATATATATAGCAATGATTTGGAAGTTGACACAAGGGCAGCTGAGAGTTTGGTCCTGTGAGTTGTTTAAGTAGGCAGGGGTGAAGGGTGACACCTTATATGCCATGCAACAAATGAGAGGAGAGAGCACTGGAGTAATAATGTGGGACACCATGACAGTCACATTAAATGCATGCAAATGAAGACACTAGGCCTCCTTAGATGTTTCAAGGAATATGGGAGCAGGGTCTGCTCTGGGGAGGAGAATGTATGTTGTGTTTTAATGTGGCCTCACCAGGCTGGCATAAGAATGCTGAGTGCTGCCCAAAGTTTACTACAGTAGCTTATTTGACATGCGGGAGGGGCGATTTTTCAAAGAAGGACAAAGTGAACGTCCAGGGACAGTATAGAACACCAATCTGAAAGTGGTCCCGATTTTCTGCTAAAAGGAAAACTGCTGTTGTAGATAGAACTATCCGCCCAAGATCACACTGCTGAGTAGGAAAGCCGGGATTATGAAAACAGAGGCCCCTCGATTTAGACAGCGCAGGTTGGCCAATAAGCTACACAACCTCCGAGTATACACCAACCTTGTCTGTGAGACGGCAAGAGCAAGGGCAGGTATGCGTGTCCCCTTTTGTGCCGAGCAGCCACGGACTGAGCGCAACCCTCCCTCCCCGTCCTCCTCCCCGCCCTCCCCATCCCAGTCCAGCAGCAGCATCTCAGTAGCTGTAGATGTGCACACACATTCAGGTACCTGGGGTATACGCGGACGTGTCCTTCGGTTTCAAAAACAAGCATTTCAAAGAAAAGCAGGGCGGCGCGTTAAAATCCATTAAAACCATGATACAGGATACTAGGTTAAGCAAGGGCGGCAGCGTTCGGAAAGGCAATAAATTGCTTTAGCAGATAACAAGCAAAAGCGAAAGCACGTGACCAAGGAGGAATGCAGCTGCCAGCCTGCTCACTCCCAAGAGCAAAAGGCCATGGGAGTGAACATTTTAAGAAGAGGTGGGACATGCACCCACCTTTGGCCAATTGCGTGCTTTCATTTTTTGAAAGCCACACGCAAAGTCCAATAGAATGTGACAACCAAACGCACAAGCTTTCTGAATGTCTGGAGTGATTCCAAGAGGCCCTCTCTTAGAGCAGCTCATGCGCGCTGCGCTAGGCTTGACCTAAAAACCATTACAAAATAAATAAGCATTGTCAAAACCAAAAAGTCAGCAGCCAATTCAGGGGCTGTGGCTTTGCCAGCTCTTGGAAGTATTTGTGTTATCTGTGGTTTAAATACTTTAGACTGTGTGTGCTGAATGGTTACTTAGCTAGTAGTATCACCTGAGTCTTAGGCCATAGTCCCTTGCAATCCAGTCTTGATGTTCTCAGACAGGATGCAATGTAGCCGTGGGAAAACATGACTGCTTCATATCACTCACCCCTCGTGCAAGGAGAAAAGGAATGGAATATAGGAATAGGTGAGCAGATGGGAAGCCTGCACAAGACCACGGGAATTACCAGGCATTGACAAAGTTAAAAGGTGTGGTCGTTGTGACCATTTGGCTTTGCCGCTGCTTCTTCCTGCTTCATAATAGCACCAAACAAAAAAAAAACACTGGCAAAGCCATGCAGTCTGGCCTTAATGTGCTAATGGAAGGAAACCACATTTGTGGATGCCTCGGTCTTCATACATTATCACATTAATTATAAACCTATTAGCTGTGGCACATACACCTTTTTTGACAGGGCCAATTACACAGATACACCTATAAATACAGACATGCATGGACACATACATACACCTAGACAGGAACACATAAAGACAGAGGCACGCCTGTATAGTACGAACATAGCAAGGTTGCACGCCTGAAAGTCGAGCTCATAGGAACTTTTTAAGTTAGAAAATTGGGTTTCACCACTGGAAGGTAAACTTAATTTTTTAATGTATATGATTTACTTTTTTCAAGGCTGATACAGTATTTCCCCCTATTTTTTGTAGTAAATGCTACTATATTTCTAGCGATAAGTTGATAATATAAATACTATTTTTTATTTGTAAAAGACTGCTGCAGTGTAGCCATGTGAATGCTGCACAATTTTTGCAGTTGCACTGCTGACAGTCCTTACAGCAGCTCACCATATTTGACAGATTAACCAGCAACTCTTTGAGGTGCCAGGGACTGCACTATAGTTTGTACAATACAGAATGGTTTAGGAAGAAACCGTGTCAGAAGAAGCAAGACAGCGTCTTTATGGCTTGTTTTTACATGTGAGGCATTCTAACGAGCAGCTCGTCCTTAAAGAGAAGCAAACTACATCTTAAACCAGCAGAATATATATTATTTGTTCCGTTGGTCATGTTGCGAGAGAGAGGAAATAGTCACTTACCTTTGTTAACGCTCTTTCTGGTGGATACTCTAGCCAACCAAAGATTCTGCGCCTAGTGAATATTCCCCACCAGGCACCAGACTAGACCGGGGTAATTTAAAAGTAGCACTCCTGCACCCCAGTAGGTAGCGTTGTGCGGCTGCACTCCGGTGTCGTTCCACTCCAGACTTTACAAGCAGTGTTACTGTAACCAGGTAATGGCTCCATCTGCCCCTGTAGCACCCACTGCCGGGCCCATACCAACTCTGGTAGAGACTTGCACACCGGCCCCTAATCCACACCAGTTCCCATCACCCCATTGCTAGTATTGTATTGTATTGTAATTGCATTTATATAGCGCTTACTATCCCTGACGAGGCATCAAAGCGCTTTTTCGGAGAGTAGCACACTACTCTGGAACCCAAGAAGGATTTGTGTTGAATTAGTATAGTGAAATATGAAAGCCATTTGAATGATGGATAGGTTAGTCAGTTATTTGGATTCAGAAGGATAGCGGAGGGATAGAAGAGGGAAAAAGGTTTGCTTTTATATTGCGCTTGTTACCCCTGATGGGGTGTTGAAGTGCTTTTTTTTTTACGAGTAGCACACTACTCGGGAACCCATAAAGGATTAGTGGTGAATTAGTATAGTGAAATATGAAAGTAATTTGAGTGGTGGATATTAGTCAGTTATTTGGATTGAGAAGGATAGCAGAGAGATAGAAGAGGGGGAAAAAAGGTTTGCATTTATATGACACTTGTTACCCCTAATCCTTAAAAATGTATTTCTTTATTCATTTTTTATTATTTTTTTTAAACCTAATCATTCGACATGTTTATACAAAGCAATACAGGTATATAGGTACATATCTATAGCACAAATAAATGCTTTTATACAGAGGGATATGCTGTATATTTCAGTTTGCGTATGGTGTTTATGTGGGTAAGAGCCAATTCTTGAGTAGTTTTCTGAAGATAAGGTGGTTGTCGGTGGATCTTATGTTGGGGGGGTATAGAGTTCCATATTTTGGCTGCTTGAGCAGAGAAGGATGTGCCACCCATAGTTTTTTTCTTGTAAATTGGGATTTTGAGGCGAGGTGCCACTCTAGAGCGGAGGTTCCTATGATGAATGTGTTTGGTGATTTTATTCCTGATGAACAGCAGTCCCATTCCATGTATCGCTTTGTGGGTGATACAAAGCAGCTTGAACGTGGATCTTCTGGCAACTGGTAACCAATGCAGGGCTTTCAAGGCAGGGGAGATGTGGTCTTGAGGTTTGATATGTAAGAGTAGTCTGGCAGCCAAGTTCTGAATCCATTGTAGTCTTTTCATAGTCGTTAAAGGTGATCCGTGGTAGAGGCTATTAGCGTAATCGAGTTTGGATAGAACAAGGGAGATGGTAGCTTGGACCTTGTGTGGAAATTCCAAATGGGGGAAGATTTGTTGCAGAGTTTTTATAGTGACAAAGCTTGATCATGCTAGTTTGTCCTCTTGGGCATTCATCGACAGCTTGGAGCCCATGGTCATTCCGAGGTTTCTTACTTCCTTTGCCATATGTGAGTATTTCCGTTTTGGAAGCATTCAATTTGAGATGGCTCCATGTCATCCATTGATCCACGGCTCTGAGACAACTGAAAATTGGCGAGTTTCCAATGTATTTGGCGCATTCCAGTTCAAGTAGTATTTGCGTGTCATCTGCATAGTTATAGCATGTGAGGTGAAATTGATTGATCAGTACCGGTAATGACTTCATATAGATGTTGAAAAGCATGGGCGAGATGACAGGGCCTTGATGGACCCCAGCTTTTGTGGAGAAAGGTGGGGTATGGATGACATTAGTTCTGTTTTGAAAGTAGGACGTGATCCAGTCTAAAGCAGTCCCCTCCATGCCGGCTTTGTACAGTCTTTTTACCAGAGTGTCTTGGTCAACTGTGTCAAAGGCAGCCGAGAGGTCCAAGAGGAGTAGCGCAGCAACCCCATTGCGGTCAACTATGTTCTTCAGGTCATCCCAGATGGCAAGGAGGGCAGATTCTGTGCCTCTTCCCGGACGGAATCCCGCTTGGAAGTCTGACAGTATGGCATTGTCTTCAATGAAATGTAACATCTGGGCGAACACTGCTCGTTCTATCAGTTTGCCCAGGAAAGGTCCATTTGTGATGGGTCTGTAGTAGTCAGGGTTCAGCGGGTCAAAGTTTGTTTTCTTCAGTAAAGGACATATGTATGACTTTTTTAGTTCTTCTGGAAATATTCCGGTAGTTAAGGAATCGTTGATGATTCTTCTTACCGGATTGGCAGCAGAGGTTGTTAGAAGAATTGTCTTGAAAGTTTGCGGTGGACACAGGTCAGAAGGGCTGCGGGCAGGCCTGCTTGCTTTCACCAGGTCCATAAATTCATTGTGTGAAATTTGTTGAGGCTGAGTTAGAGTATTCTTGGATTGTTGTTTTGTAAAAGGGTTAGTGCTGGCTCTTTGTCTTTCTAGGCAATTTGGTTTACGAAATCCATTGAGTATTTTATAGAATTCTTTATTTGCACATTTAGCATTTTTAATTCTGTCTGAATAGTACCTTTTCTTTGTTTTTTTTATAGCTGACTGGTATAATCTGTACATTTTCTGTAAGTGAAGTTTGTCTCGTTTGTTTTTAGTTTTGAGCTTGGAACGTTGCAGCTTTCCAATTTGTAGTTTTATGTCTTTTATTTCTGTATTTCTCCAAGGTGCTTGTTTTCTTTTGTTCTGTTGTATTGTGTGGTTTTGAGTTGTATTAGGATATTAAAAGCTTCCTGTAGCCACTCATATAGTTTAACAGAATGTATTGTTTCCAGATCTGTACTGGATTTTAGTTGTGTTTTTAAGTGTTGCAAATTGAGTTTGTTCCACGGTTGATAGGTGGGTGAACGTTAGGTGGTTTTAGGTGAGTCGCTTAGTGTTGTTTTATGTTGGAAAGCAAGCAAATGGTGGTCTGACCATGTGACCGGAGTTATAGTTTGAAAGGTAACTAGTTCAGTATTACCAAAAATGACATCTAGGATATATCCAGCGATGTATGTGGATTTGTGGACAATCTGATGCGGGTTCAGTGCATCCAGGCCATTGATTGTTTTGGATGGGTCATAATGGGTTTGTCAAACCAAATGTTGAGGTCACCCGGAACACATAGGTTGGAGTTAATTGTTATCAGGTTTGAAACCGTGTCTAGAAGTGCGTCTGGGAATGCCACCATGCTACGTGGGGGTCTGTAAAGGAGCAGGAAGTTAAAGGAGGAAGAAGGTGTAGGCTTGCATCTTGTGAGAAGAGCCTCACAATTCTTTATGAAGATGTCGTCATCTTTAGTGATATGTAATGTTTGCCTGAACACAACAGCTACACCACCTCCCTTTTTGTCTATACGAGTTTGGGTGATCGTTTGATAGCCTAGAGGAATGGCTTCATGCAGGACTGGAGCCATATCTCCCAACGACCCTTCAGTTATGAATAGTATGTCTGGTTTTGCATCGGTGAGAAGGTCGTAGATGTGATGTTTGTTTTTAGAGAGTGATGGAGCATTTATTAGTAGACAGTTTAGAGAATGTGTTTTGGTGACAGTGAAACTTAGTTTGTAGAAGAGTGATCAGTATTGTGTGGGTTAGTAGCAGGTGTGTTTTTAGTATTATCTGTATTAGGATAGCAATCGTGTAGCTGTTCTGTAATGTGTTCCTCGTCCAGCAGGTTAAGAAGGCATTTTGATGTGTCTGCGTGCGTAGGTGGTGGAGACGGTGTTTGAAAGGGAGTTGGTGTGCTGGGTTGTTTTTGTGGTGTAACCTTGTTGTGCAGTAGACACGGAGAAGCAAAGTTTTGATGTGTGTCATGTTGCTTATATTGTTTGCATATGTTTAGGGCGGAAGGTGTACGAGTCAGTGGTGGTGGTGCAGCATGTGGATCATGTAGTAAGCTTCTAAATTGTCCAATGGATGAGACGCGGTTGGAAGAGAGTTGCTATGTTTCTGTATGTGTGTTAGGTGTGGTGCAGGAGAGAAAGCTTGACATTGTGGTTTATTCCTTTGTGTAGTTTGTAAGGTGGGTGTATGATTGTATTTTGTGACTGTAAGTATTATGAGGTGGTGTGCTTGAGAGATTTTGTTGTGCTGATGTGTGTGTAATATGTTTTGTTTTTGAGGAGTAGTGAAAAGAGTTGCTGATGTATTTGTTTCATCAGAGGAATTTGGTTGTATACTATTGTTTGCGAGTGGAATTTGTGAGGTAAAGGGGCTGGTGATGTGTTTGTGAGTAGAGTGTATGTTGTGTGTTGGACGGGATGAAGTAGATTTAAGAATGTTTGTTTTAGACCTGTTTGCTGCAAGAGTTAAAATGTGTAGTGCAGTGCCATGTAAGTGATTGTGTTGTTGTGTTATTGTGGTAAAAAGAAGAGGAGGCTGTTGGTTGGAAAAATGATGGAAGGCTGAGTATGGGTGTTTTAATGATAAAAGGGGTCTGTTAGGAGAAATTGGAGTGGGGAGTGTTTGTCTGGATGGGTTTTAGTTAAGTATGGTATGGATTTTGGTTGAGGATAGAGTTGTGTACTGTTTGTAGGTGATGGTGGAAATGTGTGGTAGTTGGGATGGAAGGGTATTTAGATGTGGTTTGTGTGGTTTTGCCGTGTATGCTGGTACATTGATTTGCGCATAGGGTTGGTTCGTAGTAAGTGTGTGGTGTACATTTGGTGTGGTTGTGTATTGTGTAGGGTGGGTATTACTAAATGGAAAAATGGGACGCGTTTCTGGCCCTAGTCCCGACCAGTCTCGAACAGGCTCAAACAGGCAACTGTCCTTGTCCTCTCCACCCTTGGTCTCTCCGCCCTTGGCCTCGATGCCCTAAGCCTTGGCCTTTTATAGCCCTAATAGTCAGGTGACCCTTTCAGCAAATGGGAACCCTAGCCCTAACCCTATCCAATCACCCTAGCCATAAACTCTAAAAATAATATGAGACCAGGACCTCACAGCCAATCTTAGCCCTAGTCCAAGCACTCAATCATGTACAAAAACCCTAATCTCTACATCCAATAGAGGCCACAGCCCTAACTGTAGTTCCATGCATAGTCCCAGCAACCAATGACACAGGAAACCATAGTGCCTACTTCCAATAAAAAGTACAGATGACTCCAGAAGATGACCTGGTGCTGACTCCTATGTCTGATCCTGAACCAACATCAGCCCAAGCTCGACCGATGTTGGGATACGAAATTACCAAATTGCAATGGACTGTTATACAGTCTGACTCTAATTCTGTGTCTCTTCCTGATTGCTGCTGTCACCAGAGACTCCATTATCTTTTTGGTTCTGACTCTGATCCTGTGCCAGAGCAGATTCCATTCCAGGACATTAATGATGACGGTGAGGGGAATTACCTGCTTTCCCCTCATTAAACTAATAATGCCCTCTACCTTGATTTTACAAAATGCCACTGGGCTCAACACCTCCCCTTAGACAGAGACTGACCGGCAACATGGGACATCAATCAAGGAGAGTGCCTCATGCGCAGCGGTAGTTTGGAGGGGAGCCAATATACTAGAGCAACAAATGCCATCCATTGAGTCTAAAAGAGATGTTTTGATGGAAATCCAAATGCCTGGATCCGGAACATCCGAGCCCGTACTTTATTTCAATGATGCTAAAGATACCTTGATGGCTACCTGGTTGAAATGATGTTCTTGCCCGCCTGTGAATAGGCTGGTAGCCTGACGTCAAAAACTGGTGCCTGCCGACCTATATTTCCTTACCAAGCATCCCACATCAGAAAGACTTATTGTGCTGGCCTTTAAAGGAAAAGTGAATCTGAATTCATTCCTCACCACGGCTCCAGATGGGCAATCTAAGAGGAATGATGGCTTTGGCAAACCCATGTTCTGTTCATCCAGTCTGGTGCTGCGGCCTGTCAATGAAGTTTCGCTGTTGGATTGTTACACCCATCCTGTGTGGGTAATGGCGAGCAAGATCCTGCTGGCGGCCTCAGAAGATCTGAGGGCATTTTTGGCCCAGACAATACATGATGCACAAGGCACATCCAAATACATTGTCTATGCAGGTTTGGATTCCTCAGTTTTCCTTGGCAAGGTGGTTGGTTCCTGTGTGGTCCTTCATCTGCATTCTCACATGAGATCTCCTGTGTTTTCCAGTGATGTGCAAGCTTTGCTGATAGACATGCCCTTTGATGAATCCTTCCTCTTCAGTGAAAAGGCAGACTCTGTTTTAGAACGCTTTAAAATAGTAAAGTGACAGCACGTTCCTTGGGGCTGTTTTTTCATTGCAAAACAATTTCTGCACCACCTTTAGAGGCTATTCTAGTAGGCTGGCGTATAGACAAAGACAGCCTTTGCAACCAGTAATGCTGATGGCAACCCAGTACTTTCGGGCCACGGGCAGACAACACCACTACTATCTGGTACAGCATGAAGCGGAGTAGACTGTGGCCCTGTGCCAGGAGGCTTTGTGTCCCTCGAGGCGGTGGGAGCCTGTTGACATCTTTCTGTTCACAGGTAACCTAGCAGGGTCCCTGAATGCCAGAGTGGACAAACTGAGCAAACGTTATCTGGCAGATAACTAGTAGTGTCTGCATTCAGAGGCGTCACAGGGCATCTTCCAACCCTGGCTATATATTTTTGTCACTGATGAGGACCTGCAGTGTCAACAATTTTGCATGTTGGAGTTTCTAACTAGCACTTTTTATGAAACTCATTCCAGCTGGAATGGAACAAAGGACCCCTTTGTGCGTTCTCTTCTCTACCTCTTCCTCTTCTACACAGAGTTATGAATAAGATCAAGAATGACGAGCCCAAAGTCTTTCTAGTGGCCTGGTATTGGGCCCAGGAGAGTATGGTACTCCGAACTCTTGGACGTGAGCATCTGTTCTCATATCAGGCTGCCACTTTGCGAGAACCTCCTGTCTCAGCAACAGGGCTGGTCCTCCACCCCAAATCTATGCAATCTACACCTATGTGCATGAAAACTGAGCAGCGGAAATTGACTGTGTTTGATTTGCTGCCTGCAGTGGTGGATGTCATCCTTGCCACCAGACACCCTCTACAAAGTTATATTCTCTGGTGAGCTGGGACAAATTTGTGACCTTGTGTGGTGTCCCACATGCAGACCCTTTACAGGCGAATGTGTTGGACATCTTTTAATTTGTTTTATCTTTAGCGCAGGAAGGTCTTGGCTGTGGGCACTATCAAAGGTGATTTATTGTCCCTTTTTCACCATTATACGTTTGCTGGACCAACTGACCTTGTTCAAATCACCATTGTACTGCGGTTCAGTAAAGGTTTTACATAAATGTTTCATCCCAAGTCGTTTGTGATGCCACAGCGAGATCTTAACTTCATCTTGACATTCCTCATTTGTATGCCATTCAAGCACATGCATAGCTGCTCACTTCTCTAGACCTTGAAGACTGTCTTCCCCATTGCGATTACATCAGCTCTTCACCTGACTGAACTACAGGCAAAGTCAGTGCAACCCCCCCTACACCACCTTTTTCTGAAACAGTCTATGTGCTAAGCACCCAGGCGACATTTTCACCTGTTAGTCATTAAGGGCTAATACTGCGGTGTGAATTTTGAAAGTGATTTTTTAAGTTTTCAGTTTATATAGAGTATAGAGCTGTGTTCTGAAATCTTTTCATGTGGGCAATTTGGAGGAATTGAAGAGGGTTTTCATTTTCTTGTCCGTGTCGGGAAGTCTGGTGAGTTAGTCCGCCTCTTTGTTGGCATCCCACTCTAGTTTTTTGTAGTGGGTGTTGCTGCTTTTAGACTGCTTGCAACACCGTAACTGCCCTATTTAGATGGTGGAAGCACCAAAGTGCTGTCATCATTAAGGGTTAATGTTGCAGTGTGAATTTTGATAGTGATTTTAAAAGTTTTCAGTTTTTATGTGTATAGAGCTGTGTTCTGAAATCTTTTTATTTGGGGAATTTGAAGATGGTTTTCTTTTTCTCATCCGTTTTGGGAGGTCAGTTGAGTTAGTCCGTCTCTCTGTGGGTGTCCCACTCTAGTTTCTTGGAGTGGGCGGGCTGCTTTTGGACGGCTTGCAACACCGTAACTTACCTATTTAGATGGTGGAAGCATGGACACACCGTTGTCTCGCCAAAGGCGCGCCTACGGCAAGCCAGTCTGTGCCAGTCAACGTCCATGAAGTGTTCAGCGCCAGCTATTATGCCCATTTGATTAATGAACAGGAGGTACGTACGTCTGCAGTACTCAAGGGTGGACTTACTGGGTTTTAACTCTCCTTTGAAGTGTCTGTCTAGACTGGACCCCGAACTGTCGAGCAATGGCTTTTAGTGTGACCACTGTGGTTTTTGCCTAAAGCCTAAACCACTTACCTTAAAGAACCTATGTGACACTATTAACACCTCTAAAGACCGGTTCCTCGCTAAAGCTTTCCCTATTAATGTATGCACTCTCCAGAAGCATGCAGCCTTTGTTCATGAATTTCTTCTAGACAAAAGTCCTGACATACTATTCATAACAGAGACTTGGTTGACAACATCTTCTAAACCGGTGGTAGAAATGGCTATTCCCTCGGGCTTTGCGATGCTGAACCTGCACTGAGTTTCAGGAAGAGGGGGAGGCATCGCTATTATTTATAAGGACATTTACTCTTGCTCCTCCTTTCCAGTTTTAGATCTTAGGGAAGCGGAAGTGCTAAGTTTCTACCTCTCATTTAATGCCTATAAGTCAATGTTGATTTTTAGACCTCCTGAACTGGCTGTGAGATTTCTAAACTCCCTCCATGAAGCTATCTCTCAGGTTTTTGTGCATTTGTCCCAATGTGTAATTTTGGGGGATTTCAGTATTCATTGGTACTGTCCGTCCGATAAAGATACATGTACTTTGACTGACATTATGTCCCCGTTGGGACTTTCCCAATGGGTTGCCAACACCACTCATTCTGGTGGCCATACCATTGACTTGGTTTTCTCCAGTTTCAGGCTTGCTATGCTGGACCCTGCTCCGCTGGCTTGGACTGATCCCTATGGGATCTAGTCATCTCGATGCAGAGCAGACTCAGGATCCAAGTACCCTAATGCTGGATGAGAGCCTTCTTTAAGATTTCTCAAAATAGCTTGCTGCTTGCCCTGAAAAACAATATACCAATTATATTGGGCTCCATTGCCTCTGACATGCTCATGGTGGGTAATTGGATTTGCACCACAGCGGAGAATTTGGCAACTGACACAGCTAGTTTGCCCAGCAAAATCAGGGTTTTGTGCCCCAGGTTTAGTGAGGAGCTCAGACAGTAGAAACAAGCATCTGCAATGCAATAGGTCCCGCATTTGCAAGAGTTTGAGCTATTGGCATTGTAAATGACAGTGCCTTTTATTTATGTGTTTTGAAAACCTGCAAGCGGTGCGTAAACACACACTTTGTACTTCTAGTTGTTGCTTAAGAGAATCAAGGCTAGCAGTAACTGCGCCTCTTTTACTGCCAGTCTTGCTTCTGTTAAGCATGGACTGTAAGTACAAAATGCGTGTTTGCACCGCTTGCAGGTTTTCAATGCTTTAGCACCAAAGGAAATGTTATGTTTTTTTCGGTCCTAAAGAGTATTGCATGGTTCTACTCTACATGTAGTTTTCCATTTGCCTCTCACAAATGTTGGCGTCCATGATTACAGAAGTTTGTATGCTATGTTCAGGGTTGAGCTTGGACACAATTGAGTGCCAAACATTTTAGGCATCTTTGGCTTCATTGTTGTAGCTATTATTTTTTTTCTGTCCCCTGAATGCTTTTTATTGTACATTTAAGAAGGGACTTTGTGTATTTAAGGTAGCAGATGGTCTAGTCTAATGTTTCCGCACTCATGATAGAAATGCTTGGAATCACTGAGTGTGTGTTATATTGAGTGGCACTGTGTGGTTTTGTAGTTCATTTATACAGCGCTTGCTACACCTGAAAAGTTGTTGAAGTGCTTTGTGCCGGGTAGCATACTACTCCGGAATCCAAGGTTGGTGATTTTTTTCAGTGGTTATTAGTTTTTGTTGATTATTGGGATTAGTCTTCTGCCCCCGTAGAACAAAGAGGGATGAGTAAGTATGCTAGCAGAGAGTAGATATTGTTAGATTGCTGTGAATGGTCACACAGGTGAGTTTGTGATTTGAGGAGAGGTGTGGTCAGTGTGCAGAAATATAATGGAGATTAGGTGGACTGGCATGCGCTATAGTAGACTATACTCGGACTGTAAGCAGGCGCACAAGCCCATTGGGCTCAAAGGCCCCCCCCCCCTGTCATGTGTGACATCCCGGGCTGAGACAGCTTCCCAGGCACATACATAGCTGCACCCGAGTACTTCCCAGGTCCTTAAAAGACCATTTGCATGTTAATGAGGCGTTGTCGTTTTTCACCCCTTCTTAGAGCCCCTGTATCTCCACACGTCTTACTGCTGGAAGAATTAGCCCCCCCCCCCCCCTGAAATTTTTTCTTGTAACGTTTCAATTGCACTGATATAGCACTTTATACTCGTTCGAGGTGCACACATAACACTGAACACACAGGCACGTGACTTACTCCCTTTCTCCGCTGTTTGTGTGTAGAGTCTGAACCGAGGTCCCTCCATGGTCAAAGTGTTGGGTAGCTGGCTTTAATGAGGGTTGTCTGCTCACATGCCCGGCCTGGCCCCCCGTTTTCTTGCCTTCAGTAGGCCTCTGCGTGGAACCGCTTCCTCGCTGGCCATATTTCGCATCTCCCCAGAGTGCCATCCTTCAAACGGATGCCCTGGGAGCCGAAACCAGCCTCCTCTGCTGAACTTGCCAGAGATTAATGAACAAGGCGGTCGGCCGCTAATGTTAAAGTAAGACGTGCGGCCTTTGCGAAAGTAAACGCGGGCGCCGTGCCTCGGCATGCGCAAGCCAAATATCCAGTCCGGGTGGGCGAGCCGGAAAGGAGACAGGGAGGGAACCAAAAAGCCTCTCTCCAAATGAAATGCGAGCGTTTTACATCAAGTATGACGCGTGCAAATGAAAAGCGGAGGCGGAGCTTCCACCCCACTTCCGAAACAAACCCGACGACAATAGATCTCGCAGAGCGAGCAGCGCATGTGTTGCGACGCTAGGCGACACCTAAAAAAGTGCACACCCCGTTTAAGAGTCAGCGATTCCCTCCGGGTGTTTAAGTACTGATTCATTTTTTTTCATCGTTTGTCTCTAAAACAATGCTGGTCTCGTTGTGATATTATGGCTGGTGGGGCAGGAAATCACAGCAGAAGAACACATAGTCTTGTCCAGTCCTTTTGAGGACACCTTCCTTCTTCAGTTATTTAAATATTCTGCTTGCCATTCCTCCGTATTCTTGATAGATGTAGAGTAAATTACCTTGTTCATTCATTCATATAATTCACGAGTTTAGCTCCTCTTTTTCTCATCCCGTTTCCATCCATTTTCTCCCAAAGCTTGAACATTATTTCTTGAAAAAATAATCTCATCTTATTTGCTGTTAAAATCAGGCAACATAGTTGTACATTGGTATCAAAAGAAAAGCTTCTACCAGGCTATCTAATTTAACGTTTCCATGTCCTCCTCTGTTTGTTGTCTCTTGTGCTTTCAGTCTGACTGCTGCTTGTTTTGCTCTTGATTATGTCCTTTATTAAGTAATACAATGTAGATCTAGTCTCCTGACTTTTTAATTGACTTTTCACGGCCACAAAAAAGTTTGAGTTGGATGAATTCTCACTTACATTTCAATTAAATTATCGCTTAAGTGTAAGCAGGCGGGCTTCATTCACAACCTTTTACTTCTTGAGGTTTTCATTGCGTTAGCTTATGTTGTCTCTTTGAAGGTTGCTTCAGCTACCTGCACTGGGTTGTTCACGTCTGGCTCTATCCAATTGCTTTTTGTAAGCTCTAGATATTTGCTGTGTCTGCTAATGAGTAAACATAGTGGTACCTTGTATTTTAATGCGCATAGAGACAAGATGTTTTTGCTGCTGGTACAGTGAACAACCTTTTTTTTTTTGTAGTTTTCACTTGTGATTCCTCTGTTGGATGCTTTTTGCTGACCCTGCCTTGCTATATTTCTTCCTTTGCTAACAGGATTTGCGGTTGCTTGTTGGACCCTAACAACTAACCACAAGTTTTCTAGATTAATGTACCCCCATCATTTTAAGGTGTCCTATGACTACGCTCCTGTTGCCCTGATGATGACAAGCAGGCGGATACCACAGGATCGAAGCAACGTCTTACCCCCAGCTTACTGAATCAATCTTTAAACTTAAAACTCATGTTCATTGGACATTTTTTGCCATTGTACCTATATATCTAAAATCAATAATCAGCTTGGTACTTACATTTATTATTTATTTCAATACAGTATCCAGTAGATTTCACTGTGTGTGACAGCATGTACTATTAGCGCTGGATGATTGATTTTTCTGTTAACCCTAAATATATTAAAGAGTTGGTCTCATTTTCTTTTTAAATACTTATGAAAGTGATAAAAAATATCTTTCTATTTTCACTTTGCACAGGCCTTGTAATTCTTTGTTTTATACTTTGGTTTGGACTTGCTGTTAACCTTCTGTTGAGCGTGCCATTGCTTCCTGAATGTCTCGTTCCACACCTGCCGATTCTGTTGGCTTTACTAGGGGCCTCGTATGCATTACTCACCCCCTATTTCCGGTTTCAGGAAAGATGGTGTGTATGTTTCAAACATGACCAGGACTGGCCAGGCCTTTTACACAGGGCATTTCTCCTAAGGACTGGATCCATTGGAGTTCGATTTGGGGAGCCCTTGTGGGTCGGTTTTAGGAGCCCAAGGCCACTCCTGATGCCTCAGTCACTTTCCCCAGATCCATGAGGCTAATTACATCATGCACAGGGACGCTTCAAGATAGCAACAAGCATTTGCAATGCAATAGGTCTCGCAGTTATGCGAGTTTGAGCTATTGACATTGTAAATAACAATGCCTTTTATTTATGTTTTTAAAAAGAAAACAAAAATAAAAGGCATTGTTATTTGCAATGTCAAGAGCTCAAACTCGCGTCAATGCTAGACCTATTGCATTGCAAATGCTTGTTTGTGTGGGCAGCTGAGCGGATTCGTAAAGCCAGCCTTTACCAGCGCTTCAAAACAAGTGAAATATATGCGAGAGAGGGGCTATGGAGAGATGAGGGGTGCTTTTGCAGGGTGGCAATGAGGGAATCCGAGGAGGAGGTCAGATGGGGTGCGACAAAAAAAAATAAAAGTGTCACACTGGACGCCACCAGCGCTAAAGCCAGCCCTGGGGACAATGGTCCCAAAAACCACCCTGACATTCGCAAGCACAGAATCAGCAAATGTGTCATTATATGCCGCACATGAATGAAAATCATCTCATCCTCGGCAAATCTCCTTCATTCCCTTTGCCGCGATTTGGAAACACGTAAAATGCCATTGAAATATGTGCAAATGAATATCGTGTACATATGTGCGATGTAAAATAATGCTGCCAATGAGCGAGGCCTTCTAGCAAATCTGTAATAAGTTCAACCAAAACCAGAACAACACTGTTTTAGGGTAGATTGTGCTCGAGATGCGACTAGTGTAAAACTTCTGGGAAGACTAGCTGACATAAGGAGCGAGTTGTAAGCTGGTGGGAAACAAACCATTCATAGCATGTCTACACGGTATACTAACCTTATGAGGCTACCATTGCTGCGAACGTGTTTATTTACTTAGTATGGCAGGCTATAGCAATAATGCCAGGAAAGACAAGGAGGAAGAGACGCTAGACGCCGTGCGTGTGCACATTGCCTGTCCGGGTGCGTGCCATCTCATGTCCCACTTTGCTAGCAAAACCGACGACTAAAGGACTTTAGGTCTCGCCAAGGCGAGCAGCGCATGCGCTGCGTCGCTAGGCGAGACCTAGAAACTATGCAAGAGGGAGGAAAGGGAATGGTGTAAGAATTACAGTGCGGAGGCCAAAACACTATGTAGAAGGGCTCTCAAAAGCTATGTGACACTGATAAACCATTCAAAGAGAGAATTATATGAAGGCAGGATAAAAAATGCAAGTAACAAATCAATCTTTCAGATTGTAAAAGATTTCTCGTACCCAGTTGCATGCCACAGAAGTAATATTGCAACACAATTTCTTCCAAAAACACATAAAGACTGGGATCCAAGCTTCTCTTGTGGCTACCAAAGAGGACATCTAGGAGTATCCATATGATGATACTTTTGAAGAGCATTTCTTTCAAGAACCTGTGATGCATGTTCCTCTGACTTTGGTATCAGATCTTCACCAGATGCTTGATGACTATTTCTGGAGAGAAGAAATCCACCTAAACAACTGCATCAACCAGGGGCGCCCTCAGCCTCTGTCTCATTTCATTATACTTGATTGCTCCATTGCTGGGCTCCTTTCTTGAGGTAGCAATGTGTCCTTCCTCAACTGCTGCAGCTAGATCCAATTACCATTTATGATGAGTACGTGGATAGGGAGATGCCGAGGAGGAACATGAGGAAGGGGAAATACTTCATGATCAGGCTACTACCACTCTAAGTGAATAGGAATATTATTTTGCGCCACAATCATCCCTTCCAACAACTTTCACAGCTAGTTGGCTACCAGACGATATGGGGAATTTACACGCCGTCTTGGAAAAAGCTGTTAAAGGATTTGACTTACCAGTTCTGGTACAACAAACTGGCTGTTCCCTCTATGACTTCAATGAAACAGGCATGAAATCAGTTCCATCAATACCCATAATAGACTATATGTGGGCTGAGGATCTTAAGGTCATGAGAAACCCTGCAACAGTGGTAGCAGTAATACCTCGACTGGATAAAAAATACAAAGCCCTTACTAATTCTCCAACTTGTTTAATAGGGCATCGGGAGCCTGATTCAGTAGAAATATAAGCAGCAAATGGGCGATCAAGGATCCACACCACCTTATAAGGAAGGTAGGAGATTGGATAACATTAGCAAGTGTTCTTCAGTCATGACTGCGATGACCATAAGAGCTTCCATTGTCCTAGCCATCCTGGGCAGATATGACCACAGGTTATGGTGGGACTTAGAAGCATTCATCGACTCTCTGCCAGAAGACAAGAAGAGGAAAGCAAAGAATATACTTTTGGAGGGAGAAAAGATGTCCTCAGAAAACATTGATAGCATTGGATGTTGCATTTACTGATTTCATACCAATGGCTGAAGCAGCAGTATAATGATGAAAAGGCTAGTCGAAGGCAACCTCTTTTCGACCAGAGGTGCAGTCAAAACTATTAGACATGCCTTAGAATGACAAAGCCCTTGTTCGGGAAGCATAAGGAGGAGTCACTCCAATCGATCAAAGCTGATATAGTCACCAAGGTCCCTAGGAGTGCTTCAAAAGTGCCGGTTCCAATCATTTCATGGTGCTAGGAGTAGAAGTACCTTTTCTGGGGATCATATCAATCCACAAGATTACAGCCTTATGGCCAGCACCTACAGGGATATCTCCAGCTCCTTGCACAGCAACATAGACCTCAACATTCACCTTGTAGGAGGTCACATCAACACCTTCATCTGTTAAAAAAAGAAATCCAGTCTCTCATACTCAAGGGAGCAATAGAAGAGGCTCCCCATTTGCACCGTAACAAAGGTTTCTGCTCCAACTTGTTTCGCCTCCGGAAGAAATCTGGGAAGTGGAGGCATGTGTTAGATCTGAGACAGCTCACCGACTACCTGAAAAAAACATTTATTTTGGATGGCCACAAAACAGGATATACTGCAATTGCTAAACAAGAGTTTATACAGCATCTCTAGATCTCCAGGATACTTACTTCCATTTTGCTATCCATGTCAAACACAGGAGGTATCTCAGATGCGAGGTGGCCAGATGTCACCAGCAATTCAAAGTATACCTTCGGGTTTAAAATCTGCCCCAAGAACATTTACCAGATAAATGGATCTGGTAGCAGCTTATCTGAGAAGGAATAGACACCAGATCTTCCTGTATTTTGATGACTGGCTAAAAAAGTCACCCTCGTTTCAGGCCCAGTCTGTTCAACAAAAGCCTGTCTTCAAATTTTTAAGGACTTAGGCCTCAAATTAAGCATAGAAAAATCCTGCCTTAACCTGGTCAGAAGGATTAAATTTTTAGAGGCAATTCTGGACACAAGGGTATGCAAGGCTTTTCTTACAAAAGAAAGGATTACCAAGATGATCAAACTAGCTTCTACACTTTCAAGAAAAAAGTCAATTTCAATCAGGCAGGCAAATCATTCCTGGGGATGATGTTGTCTGGCATTCCACTAATTCCCCAATTGTCACCTGTTCATGAGATCGGTGAAGGAACAAATCGGCAAGCAATGGAAACAGGCAACGGGATCCTTCAACATCATCATCAGGGCAACTCCGGAGATGATAACCGCTATGAACTGGTGGATAAAAACAGATAACATTACCCCAGGATAAACATTCTTCAACAAGCCGCAACATTATGTTATGACAACTAATGCGCCAATAGAGGTTTGAGAAGCTCACCTCCAAGAGCTTGAAGTGAGTGGCAAATGGTTGTCTAAGGAAAAGTGGAGACACATAAACATCTTAGAGCTAAGAACAGTGGCTCAGGGGCTACATGCTTTCCTTCCCAGAATAAAAGGATCTACAGACCTGGTTCAGACAGACAATACGACCATGATGTTTTATTTAAACAAGCAGAGAGGAACAAGATAAGACATTTGGAATTGGATCAAGCAGAACAATTTTTCCTTAAATTTTTAAGGAAAAATTGTTCTGCATGATCCAATTCAAAATGTCTTATCTTCTTCCTCTCTGCTTGTTTAAATAAAACATCATGGTCGTATTGTCTGTCTGAACCAGGTCTGTGCATGGCACAGCAAACCAGTAGGTAGAAGATCTGAGAAGATCCTCAAAGGAAGCCCTTGATTGGGACCTGTCATAAATACACCTGTCCCAGCTGTGCCGCAAATGGGAAAAACCAACCTTTGACCTATTTGCAGCACCCCTCAATTAAAAATGCTGATTCAATGCAAGTAGATTTCTCCCCAAGGGGTCTTGAGGGGACGCCTTTCAGGTTGCATGAATAAGGGATATTTGCTTATGCCTTTCCTCCGCACCTCTGGTGCCTTGGATCCCCAACAAGATGAAAAGGGAGCCATGTTGCATCATTTTAATGCTCCAACGAGGCCAAGACAGTTTTGGTACATGGAACTTCGTCTCATATTAGAACAGCAACACATTCCACTCAAACCAGTCCCAGGAATGCTTGTGATGAACAATGGCCAAGTGATTGACCCAACTCCGTAATCACCCAATTTAGTAACCTGATTCCTGAACACAATGAGTTCCACTGACTGAATATCCCACTACACTGCAGAGGCATTCTAGCTAAAGGAAGAGCTGACTCTGCAAATGAATCATAGAAGGGGAAATGGCTTTGATTCTGCAATTGACGTTCTTCAAATAATTACCATCCTTTTTCTTCAACCTTCACACAAGTATTCCCATATCTACTATTGCTTAACTCATCCTGGCCTTTCATATAGCTCAATAAACATTCACCGCATAGCGATATCTAGATTCAGGAGGTCCTAGAATCTAAAATCTTTATAATCTTTTCTATTTTAAGGACTAATCCTTCATTAATCCCTAAGGTTCCAACAGACTTTTACCTTAATTAACATATTTTTTTAAAGACCTACTTCTGGAATCCATCAAATGAGGCAGAAAGAGCACTTTATACTTTGGATGTTAAAACGTGTCTGAGCTTGTATATTGTAAGAACTAAACCTTTTCGTAAATCTGACCAACTTGTAGTTTCTTTAGCACATTCACGAAAAGGACAAGCCTTATCAAGAAGTAGCATAGCCAGATGGATATTGGCAGCTATAGCTTTTTGTCACAAGCAAGTATGAAGACCGCTGACTCCTAAAATTCAACACCATTTTACAAGAAGTGTGGCAACCTCTGCTGACCTATTTTCCATGGTTTCCTTGTCTGACATATGCAGGGCCACTACATGGATAAATATGCATCCGTTCACTAGACACTGCTGCCTAGATGCCACCACAAATCAAGATGCGGCAGTAGGTCAAGCAGTCCTTCCGCATTTATTTCAGTGAAGTGTGCCACCTTTATTGTTTTTTCTTCTGTAAATGGGAAGTTGAACTTCGATGGGAAGTTGAATTTCTGTACGTTACAATTCCCACCACTGCATGTTCTTCATATTTTGTCAAGTTTGTTACTGCTTACTATTTGGATACAAGCATGTGAACTATGAAAGATTCAATATTAGAGAAACAATAAGTTACGTACCTATACACTGTGGTTCTCCAAAATGTATATATTTCAAAGATTCAAATGTAACTATCCCACCTCCCCTGTAAAGGACTCATCACATTGGATACCCCATTTACATATCCATTAAACTCGTGATTAGAAATCTGAGGTATGGTGGCCCTGGAGGAAAAAGTTGATTCAAGGCCTGCTCTCTCTGATTATTTGAAGTTTAGTTCTTTCTAAAACAATGTGAATTGGTTAACAATGTCACTTGTTTAAGTTCTTCTGTATAATGCTTTGTTTTGTACCTCTTATTATAAGTACTGTGGGGCTCCCACCGACAATGAGGTAGATTTAAGCATGTGAATCTATGAAAGATATCAATACTGGAAAGCTGCAGTGTACAGGTCACTAACTAGTGTTTTTTCTGTGGGATTTGTCATTCTCATCCGGTGGAATGGGCTTGTTCTGAGGCTACAAATAATCTGTTACCTGAAAGCGGTCTAAGGCACTTCGTTTCCTTTCTTGCTGAATGCTGTTGGATTGTTTTTACCCAGCATTTTTGCTCTTTTGAGTTTTATGATTGGCATTAGTCTCAGACTTTACTCTAGGGTTTCTATTACGAGTCCAACCGATGAAACTTCCTTTTCAAGCTCCTTCCATATTTTTATTCTTGAGTCACGCTTAAGTGCTTCTTTCAGGATTTGTCAACAAGTGGATTTTTAGTAGACTTCCAGCATTTCAATCCAAATTTTGTTTGTGATAGTCTGCATTTGGGTAGGATGGATGTGTATCTGACGCCTGATTCCAGAGCCATGGTAGGAAAGCCTAGTTGTAGCATTAGCACTGTATAACTCAGTTTTCTTTCTTGGGGTCCAACTTTAGCTGTGCTTTTATCCACGTCCTAGAGTTATGTTATAGAGGCCATATGACTTCTGCCTTTGCTTGAACAACTTTGTTTGTGGGAAAAATCTGTTTTCATGTGTGCAGGCAAACCGAAAGATTGGGTTTTGTGGTGCTTCTGAGTTTTCGATTCTCAATTAGATGTGGGCATCCCAGTTCATATTTCTGGGCAAGGTTATGCCTAGATTGAGTACTTTGCTGACTTCTCAAGTTTTGTGCCCCTTCCCCCACCCCCAAAAGATGACAGCTCTATTCAGCAGTCTGTGTTTTTTCTGAAGATCAATATCTTCGTCATTTTGCTGTTTATTTTCAGGTTGTTCGATGTGCAGTATTTTCCATTCTGACAGTTGGGCTTGTAATTTGGTGTGCAGGATATGAGGATGGAGTCATCTACGCAAAGTAATGCTGGCACCGTAAAGCCTTTATTGACTGGCACCTGCCGGGAGACAGACAGTATCTCTTTAAAAGTAATTTGTGTTGGTCAAAACAGGAGCAAGTGAGCAGGCACTTTGTTTTACTCCACCAAAGTTTAAGGACTGTCTGCTGAACATTTCTGTTTGGTTTACTTTTTCTCGGTAGGTTGGTCCCTGAGTGCAGCATTCATACCAGGGAGATGATAGAGGGCACTAGACCCAATGTCCCCCAGTCTGCTTCATAATCTGTCCTTGGTGCCAGGTCTAGGGCAGATGTGAAATTAAAAAATGCTGCATACAGTGTTGCATTGCATCCATGCACTATATGGGAAAATATTAAAACTTGGTATATGGTGGAAAGGCCATGTCTGAATCCGCTTTGGGTTGGGCTGAGAATGTTCCGATCAATTATCCATTATTAGATGGCGATTAGGATTAGTTTGTTGTTAAGTCCGCAGTCTATGTCAGTAAGACTGACTTGTCAGTAAGAGTGCAGATCGTTGTTGGGCCCTTTTTCACTATTGATGCTATTCAACCATGAGGGAGGGCAGCCTTGGAGAACAGAAATCCCTATGAAGGTAGGAGCTAGATTTTGAGCCACCATTGCGTTGTGTGTTTAAAGACATTAGATGAATCATATTTTTATCTTGGTCTTATGTTCTATATTTTCTTCACTGAAGATTTCTTTGTATTTGCTTCTCATTTCACATCTCTTTTAATGGTAGTGTTTTTTAAGGGTGTTTAGGGAGTGAGTCTCATTTTGTTGTTGGCCTCATAAGATGTTTGTTGTATTGAAGACTCCTATGGAGAAGGTTATCCACTTTTCGTCTTCAGTGTGTTTGTTTTCAAGCCCTTGCCTCCCTATTTTATTCCAGAAGATTTTTGAGTTGTTCTCCCTTGTAGCTTTTTACAGAGCATGCCAGTATATCTCCATGTTTTTCTTTCTTCCGCTTAGTTAAGGATTTATAGCTGCCTTGATTTCTTTTCTAGGAGTCCCTGTCCAAAGAAGACACTTGCGATCTTCTATTTGCTTACAATCCTCATTGACAAGTAGGTGTGGTTATTCGCTACTGTTGTTTTTGGGACCAAAATTAGTTTTGTAGCCAAAATCTGTGGGTGGCAAGCTTGTTTCTTAACTTGGATACGCTGACTGCTTTCTGGCTCAGTGATCCAGTTTTCCAATTTTAGTTTCACCTCCTCATGCCATTGGATCTTTATTTTCGAATCAAATTCCCAAGTGTTTGCCACTTGATGTACTTTAGGTGGCTCATCGGCTACATGTCCAAATGTAGGACATTATGTCTGCTTTCAAATCCATACTTTATTCCACATTTAAAGAACTTGTACCAGGGAGGACCTGGCCTGGCAGTTTTTGTTTGGTCTGTTCCCATTGGGCGCAGGGTCAAGACTGATTTGTATATGGCTTGGTCCAAACTGGAATAGCATGGTGAGCAAAAAATGATGGATTCAGGCCCAGATCTCTGTACTGGGGTGAATGTATGACATTGTTCTGCATTCTGTCCATCAATTGTTCTTTTTGCATTTGTCATCCCAAGTGGGATGGGTATGCCCAGGCGTGGGTCCTGTGCTCTCCATGCCACTGGAGTCAAGCTATCCTGGCTGATAAGGGGTGAAACCCCGAAACTGGTCCTAGGGTGCTTGTTTCCAGTCCAGGGAGAACCTGGCCTGACAGTTCGGGCTGGACTGTTCCCATTCTTCTACCAGGATCCTGCTCCGCAGCGCCTTGATGCCCCTGGGCTAAGTTCACGCTTTAGAAAATTTATATTCATTCATTCATTGGGTGCAGGATCAAGACTGATTTGCATATGGCTGGGTCCAAACTAGAATGGCATGGTGAGCAAAAGAAACAATGGATTTATGCCCAGATCACTCTACTGGGGTGAATGTATGACATTGTTCTGCATTCTGTCCATCAATTGTTCTTTTTGCATCTTCTGTTCTAGGCAGGGTGTAGTGAACTACTGTTGATACTCCCCAGGTTTTGTAAATCTGGATTTGTTGATCATTGCTCTTGTAGGAACTGTGGGCAGTGTGCAGGCTGTCTCTTGAACAAAAGGATTTCAAGTAATTTCTTTGATTCTTTTTCTTAAATTTGTGGAACAGGGAGGGAATGCCCAGTGCGGTTTTCGGTAAAAGTGTTGCTTCTCAATTATTTCCCTATTCATCTATTTTGCTATTGCTGCATATGAGGATGAAAGGTTTTAAGTTAGCTGGTTTCTTCATTGCTTGTTTACTGGTGTCTACAGGTTTGGTGTAACCCTCTTCCTTTTCTTCAGACCTTATTACATGCATTGTCCTCTGATGGATTTGTCAAGAAGAGTGATGTTACATATTTGGATGTCGTTGTCTTCAATAACTAATTTTTTTTTAATACTATTTACAGTCCAGCAGGCTGTGCACTTCTCTGCTGTTTATTGTTTCTTTGTTTTGCTCAGTTTGAGTGCTTATATCCTTGGAATATCTGCTACGTCCCATGACCCGATGGTTGTTTTCTTGATCCATGTTGGCAAGACTGTCTCTATAGTTTTGAGTCCGGCTGCTAATCAGTCTGGCCTTTTAGATGTAGTGGATATTAATTTCTCTTTGTATAGAATTTTGTGGTAGGTGGTTATTTTCATGTTTGTTCATTTTTTTCTTTTCCTATCTGCTTCTAGGGTCCATGTTTGTTTTCCTTTTAGGGGGGTTTCTGGCTTTTTTGTACACCCTTCATTACCAAGTCATTAGTCACCTTTTTCCTTTCTCAATAATGTTCTAGAGGGCTGTTCTTTGTTACCCCTATTAATGGCAATACAGGTTTTGATTAGGGGATTTGTAAGTGGATTCGTTTTTAGGATGCCTGTGCCCACAGCTATCACATCGTTACTTAGACCTACATCATTCCATTGTGCCTTATACTATTTGGAGGTCGTTTCTCTTGGCTGTTCATTCTCCCAGTCTTCCTCCTAGCCATCTAAGTTCTTTGTTAGTGACCTCATCCGTTCTTTGGTGTTGGTTCTTTGGCTATTGTTCAGGGCCAAATTTTTATTGTCACTTAGCCAAGATTTTAAAATATTGCCCCCTCTGGCTGATTTGAGAAACCTCTGTTTCATAGTCAACTTTTCTGTTTTGGGTGTCCGTTCTATTGTCCCGGTTGAGTCCACCAATATACAATCTTCACCGTGGTTTTACCTGGTGCAACAATAATTGTTACGAAGAGATCTTGGGCTCTTAACCAGTTTGTGATACTATTTTGAGCTTGCATTGTGTTCCTTTTTTCACTTTGTACTATTTGATGTGGTTCTCTCATTTGGTTCAGTGTTGGTGTTTCAGCCTGTTCACAGTCATTCCTCTCTCTGCATTTCTTCTCATCATACCATCTTCGATGGTGGGGAGGTCTGCCGGTTTGTACAGCACGTTGCTCTTTGAAATTTAGTAGTTCAGGTGTTTTCATTATTTTGTTTTATTTAGGCTTTGATCATAATGGACACATCTTTGTTAAGAAGGTGATTTCCTCTCTACTTATCTCGAGTAGTTTTGGTAATAAATCACAGCAGTTATTTGTATGCTTCTCTTCATATAGTTTCTCATTTCCCATTGGACTGCATATTTTTTTTTTTTTTTCGTGTATTAATTTTGACATGGTGGTTTTGTTCCGATTTTTGTCTTTTGCTTGACTGGTAATTGACATCTCCCTTCCTATTAGGGCGGTTTACAGTTATTCCCTAGCAGAGTAGTTCTGTACAGTTTGTTTTGGGGGATTTGTGACCACCTGGGTCGCTTTTGTCGTTGTACAAATGAAGTCAATCAAAAAAGGTAGGGACTATGAGCATGTTAAAGGTCCAGAACCCTAGCTCCCATAAGGCAATGTACAAATACAAAAGGAAGTTAACTGTTCCTATCGAAAAAGAGATATGCAAAATAAGGTGTAGGTGGACAATCCAACAGTTAAGGGGAGAGTCTTCCTTTTTTTTGGAAAGAATTTTTATTAATTTTTCCCTCCAACCGTTGCTTCATCAGATCAGCATTACTTACAATAGCCTCGTGCAAGAGCGCTTGGCAGCTTAAGGCATTACAATATAAATTAGATCCATAGCATTCTCTTCCCTAACACCCCCACCCCGCTCCCTCTCTACCCCCACCCCCCCTTGTCAGGGGGAGAGTCTTCCTTAGAGGAAGATTGAGCCCTCACCCACCCAAGTGGGTGTCATTCTTCATCATTGGGCTTAGATCCTTCTTGGGCCGGCACTGCAAGCAAACTGCTTCACCTTTAATATTGGCCAGAATCATATCGGAGACAATAGGGAACATGCCCACTAACTTTATTCCCAAATCCAAGGCTGGCCCAGCCTCGTGTTCATCCTGTACCTATTTCAGAAAGTTCGGCAGAATGCTCATGGAGGGGGTGCCAAAGCACAGTGTTTACACTGAAGCAAACACCGTTCCCCAGGTGGTGCAGTCCAATAAATGAGAAATCAGACCACTCAGCAAACTCGTGGTAAAGATACTGTGTTTCTCAACAGGAGATGTATGTGAAAATGCAGCCTCAAGCTGCTCAATTTCTTGTGTGATCCAAAATGGTATGTCCTCACGATTCTGAGGACGTTTTCCCATCACAGAGCTAATCATGACGGGACTAATCACAAGTCCTCCTCCCTGACCTCCAGCTGGAGCTGCTTGAAGTGCACAAGACATAAACTGTTTGACTCGTCTATGAAGATGAACTAATTGTGTATAGAGTAGATGTAGCTCCACGATAGTAACATCGAGATAATTGGGGTGTGGTGTAAAACCAGCCAAAACAGGCCAAGTAGCCCCATCGCTAGACAAGGGGCTCATTCGAACAAAGGACACAGGTTGAGGAAGGGCGCCAATAAACCAAATGGTATGCTCCCAGGACGTCAACGGAACTTTAGTTGATGCAGAAGGACGATATGCTGCTTGAGGACCAGCAGCCATTTAAGTGTGAAACAAATTATCATTCGCATCTACAGCGGAAAATGTAACCCAAGAATACAATACTTCGAAGCGGTATGCTGGAGCTTCAACCACAAAAATAAAGGTAACCCCAGCATTGGAGACTCCGTGCTGAGTCAAGTAAGCCGTAAACACCTCCCGGGTATGTGCCGGAATAGCGACTGGTTGTGCCGTGTAAAAGTTTAAAGAGCCAATAAAATGGTTGCACAAACGGGTCGAAAAACCTTTTAAACTTCAAGCTTGAATACCCTCCAGAAATAGGTGTACCCTACAAATGCAGGAGGCGAACCCCCCTCCCCATGGACAAATCTGGTAACCGGTGAGAGGGTATCGTGGACAAGCACAAGCGCCACTCAGGAGTCTTGTGAATAAGTACCAGAACAAACTTTGGCGGCGCCATGTTGCAGGGATTCTGCACAAACACAAAACTATGCGTAGGATTATGGGACCTTAGTGCATAGGGACTGGGTCATCCTACCACCTTAGTACCCATGCGCTCAGGACCGACTAGCTATAGTGTCTCACTTGCACTCATACTCACTCACAGAGAAACAGATGATTAGACACCCCAGAACACAACACTCTGGACTCTCTCAGGAATCGCATTTGCAAGACACACCCTTTCGCTCACACTCTTGTACTTGTCTACAATAAGATCTGACAGAGACACGAATAAGTTTAAAATATTTATTTCAACTAACGTGCTCTAATGTGCAGTATACTTGCCACAATAAGCAAGAAAATGCATAACACAAATATGGTAAGCATAGCAATTAGTCCAAATATCGTGAAAGGAGCTGTCATTATGAAAAGACAGTATAGCCAAACCTCCCTCCCCTTTGTATAGTTGCGGAATGATTATATATTAGAAGATCTGTGGGCATTATCTTCAGACCCCATACCTCCGTCTATAGATGGTAGATTTACATCATAAGTGCTGTGTTGGTCTTCTCCCTGGAAAGGTCCCTCTCCGAGTGTGTCCCCTACCTATTTGTGTATTCTTATAAGACCAAAGTACGTGTTCCCAAACAACTGCATCAGTATGTTTTGTCTAGTTGCTAGGGCCTGACCAGAACAGAATAACAAGGCTCATTGTTGATCGACCTTGCTCACAATATTCAGACTAAATCCCAGGAACCTGCAGAGAGTGAACACAGCGATAGGTTCTCATGTGAAAACGGCAAAAGAGATATTTGCAAAACAAACTTATATAAGAATGTGCGCAAAGCTGTGTACATCTGCAGTGTGCTCATGCTAACTTTGAGAAGACGAAAATGTGCCCATGGGCCATGTGACAGCAAGAGGGTTCTTTGGCGGAGATCTTCTCTTAAAGCCATATGAGTGAGTGGGTCTATGAATGTAGGGGTTGGGTATTGAGTGAAAACGTTGTGCCTTAAAACTACCTAAGGAGTATCATCCAGGTTTTTTTTATCTGTGATCCCCTTGGCATGGTTAAAAACAGAAATGCGAAAAATGTCACAGCCGTGACAATTCTGACGTGAGAGTATTAAAAGGTTGACATGTTTCACGCCTGTGTGGTTCAGGAAAGGTCTGTGGTGTTTCTTCAGGACCAAATTAAATAAATGAGTAATTCCTATGCTACACCTTGGTAGTTTTGTGCATATTGTTTATATATGACAAAGAGGGAGCTGCATGTTCAGCAGCTCCCTCTCTGTCAAAGCAATGCCGGCACGGACCACTGGAGCCTTGAGGCTCCCCCTGTGGTCCCAACACTTCTCAGTGGGTGCCCTGGGTGGGACCGGTATACATTATGAAACAAGGGGATCCCACCATTTTGGAGAACCTGGGGTAATAAGTTGTTTAGAAAAAACAGTGGTTTACTCAAGCTAATAGGTCTCAAGAGTGTTTAGAAAAACACAGAACGTCCTATATAATTTTGAAGTCCCAACAGTACCCAGTATAACATAGGCAAGCATAAGGCAGGATGTGAATTAGCATTATAATGCAATTAATTTATTAATTGCATAATATTCCATCACTTTTTTTCATATATCATGATGTAGTGCTCACAAATAAGTGAAGAAACGTGCTGTGCTGAGTGCAAAACATTAAAACATGCATCAATTCAAAACAAGATGCTAGACTCGTCAGCACTTTTTAAAATTATATAATAAAATAAGGAGTCTGGTTGCTCTGTGGTCGACGGCGTTTCAATCTCATAGAATTGAGATCATCATCAGGACAAGGTGTTTGAGCACCTAGTATCTACAAGATAAAATCACCGGGGTCAGGATTAGGAAGCCGGTAGGGCCTGCATGATTATACAATTTTTTATCATTTAGGGACTTGCCTAGTCAGTGAATAAAAGATTTCTAAAGAAATTCAGTTCTATTGATTTTAAGGAGCAAAAAGAGAGTGGCTTTGCAACATCACCGATGATATCACTTATAACATCTCAGTGAATACATTTGAGATGTCGTTAGTGATGTCATTAGTGCTGTCACTGGCCATGCCATGGGTGATGTAATATGTGAGGTCATAAGCAGTGTATTGCAGGGGCGTAAGTTATAGTTAGCTCAGCAAACTATAACTGCTGAATTTCTCTGGTTTTGTACGAGTGAAATTTCAGTCTAACTATAACTTGCCTGTAACCTTTTGGTTTTTTCAGTGAATTTATAAGTTTTGTTTCATTCTATTTCCTAGCTTTAACATCCCTGTAACCTTTGTTGTTTTCAGTGTGAATGAATGAATGAATGATTGAATAGTTTTTTTATTTGCATAATTACTTAAAATCATAGCAAAGTTGCAGTACATTATCAAAATTATGCTAAAATACGTGTCTCACACCAATATAATACAAATATCTAATTGTATATAAAGAATTAAGTGTCAATTAAACCGCGGTGACAGACCATTTCTGAAATGTGGGTTACATTCTAAACTTCATTGGTTTAAAAATTGCGTATTAGAAAAAGTTTCTGTTTCTATCTGTTCTTGAGACAGTCACTTGGTACCTTGGGGGTCTTGTGAGGACCCTGTGATCCTTTCCTGGTGGGGGCTCTTCACCGTTCGTCTCCTTCTGTTACTCCTGGCGATACGACAATTGCAATTTTCATTTAGGACCCTTCGTGTAATATGTATGAATTTGCCAAATTTGGCCAGGTGCGAAGGCTCCGTGCTGGACTGGAGCAGGGCTACTGCGCCTGCGCATTTTCTGATCCCATGCCTTTAAAACATTGGTTTTAACGGAGGGGCGTGACTTGGACGGCAATGGGTATAGACGCCTAAATCCAGCGCTCCGCCAAAACCTGGGAGCGAGCAACAAAAAGAACACGCATGAGCTGAGGAATCTAGGAAAAAAACACACTGAATGGCGCCAGAACGATCGAGGAAGAAAATGACCTGGGCACCTGAACCAACCCCAGCAACAGAGTTAAGTAACACAGCGAAGAGGAAAACTCCCGGTGTGGAAGAGAAAGATCCAATATAGTGCCTGCAAAGTGAAACCCCCCACCGATGCCTGAATCGGGTGCCGACTGCGCCTAACAACTACGATCGCCGGGGGACCAGCAGCTAGCTTACTTAAGGTTAGTGCTGGGGGCCTCCCGTGAAGATCACGGAGGCAACGGAAAACCATTGTAGGAGACCTGGTGGGGGGGACACTCGGACAGCCTTTCAGAACGAAACTGAAACCTGGGAAGGGGGCCGCCATCTTGCGATTGCTGGCAAAACAATTCTGTCTGTATTAAAAGAGCAAGCTGAATCGCCTCCACCTTGCTCTGGCGCACCGTCACCGCCTCACCCCGTATCTGGCCCTACTCTTCCTAGACTTCGAGAAAGCCTTCGATACGGTTGATTGGAGTTATCTGGCGGACGTGTTGGAGAGGATGGGGCTCGGACCCGTGTTCCGACGTCTCATCCGGGTCCTATACTCCACTCCTAGGGCTAGGGTCCTTATCAACGGCGTGCTCTGTGAGCCATTTCCTATCCAGAGGGGTACTCACCAGGGCTGTCCGCTCTCCCCGCTTCTCTTTGCCCTAGTGATGGAACCTCCGGCTTGCCTCATCCGCCAAGACCCCCCTCATCCGGGGTTGGGTCTGGGATTCGACCCAGATTGATAAAATAGCTCTATACGCGGATGACGTTCTCCTCTTTCTGGCGGACCCCGCGTGCTCTGGCCCGAGATGTTTGGATGTTCTCGAGGACTTCGAGCAAATTTCAGGGCTCCGACTCAACTCTGCAAAATCCACGCTGGTCCCCTTGCACCCATCATGTGAGTGCTTCAAATGGCAAACAACTATCCCTCTGCGTAGGCAATCCTTTAAGTAAGGGGTATGGATTGCTCTACATCCGGAGCTTGAGTGGGCCTTGAATATCACCCCTCTAGTCACTAGGGCAAAGGCGGACCTAAAAAATTGGTAATCTCTCCCTCTCAACCCTCTTGGCCGGAGTGCCCTTTTCAAAATGATGGTCCTCCCCCGCTTCCTCTATATACTACAGAATGTTACCCTGTATCTGCCAGGGAGTTGGTTTCGGGAGCTGGACGGGGTCCTCCCGGTTTTTATGGGGAAGACAGAGGCTGCGGATGTCTTTGGCACACTGCCGCATACCACCGTACGACGGGGGCATGGGGGTGACTAATCTTCACCTCTACTACCTCACCACACGGCTTATCGTGCTCCATGACTGGTTTGCGGGCGGCTGGTCTGATCCGGTGTGCAGAGTGGAGCTCCGGGTGTTGGATTTCTCGCAGCTCCAAGCCTATCTGTATGGGAGCCCAGTGCGGCAGGCTCTCCCCCCGGTCACCAGGGCGGTGCTTGTGGCCCGGCGTGCTGCGCTAAGGCATGTACAATGGGACCGGAAATTGACCAGACAGACGCCTCTGTGGAGCGGGACGTGGCTAGCGGAGGTCTCCTCTCGCCAGGACTTTCGCAAGTGGGACCTTATAGGGATTTCGCTTCTGGGAGACGTTTGGGTGGGGGACCATGTCAGATCCTTCGCAGACTTGCAACACCGTCATTCCCTTCACTCCTCCCAATTCTACAAATACTTACAACTTAGACATGCCCTTCAGGTCCACATCCCCTTCCCCACATCTTTCCCAGAATTCAGCCCCCTAGAGGCCCAAGTGATGATGGGGAACCTGGGTAGAGGGGGGGGGGTGTCACTGATCTACCGCTCTCTAGTGAACAACGGTTCCGCGGGCCTGGACCTCCTTCGCACTCGCTGGGAGGGGTGGCTGGGTCCCATGGAGGACGTGGATTGGAGGGATGCCCTTATGGCTCCCAAAACGCTGACGACCTCCTCCAAGCTGCGTCTCGTCCAACTTTATTATCTCCATGCGGCTTACCTCACCCCCGCGCACTTGTACAGGGCTTGTTTGCGGTCCTCTTCATCATGCGCACGTTGCCAACAGACCCCGGCTGATTTTTATCACATGATGTGGCAATGTCCCGCTCTCGCGCCGTTCTGGGCGGGCGTGGAGCTTGAGCTCACCCAGCCCCTTGTGTGGGAAGTGCCTCATGACCCGCTGCGCATGCTCCTGGGGGTGTTAGACGGCCTTGATGGATCCAGGGCTGAGAAACGTTACCTGGGAACGGCGTTGGCGGTTGCAAAACGCAACATCGCGGCACTCTGGTCCCAAGCTAAATCCCCAACAGTGCGGAGATGGAGGAGAGGGGTGGACTGGTGCGGTACTCAAGAGGAGCCTCTTTTCGAGGCTAGGGGTTGTCCTGAACTCTTTGGCAGAATCTGGGGCAAAAGGTTTAATCTACTGCGGGTCTGAGGTTGTCTTATCTATCCTGTTTGTGGTCGTATATAAGCTGGTGAGTTCTCCATCCCAGGACTGTTTTTATAGATCTCTGTCATTCTTAAGGATTGCATTGTGCGTGTATAATGAGTATGATTTGCTACCGATAAATTTCTTGTTCTCTTTGATTATTATAACAATAAAGTTGATTATCAAAAAAAAAAGAGAAAGGAACACGAAAGAAGATCACCGCAGAGAAAGTGCGATTTGAACGGCTTTGCTAAACGCAAGTGCGAGTGTGACCAGCAGGAGCCATCAACTAAGCGAACTAATGTAGGTTGATGTAGTGTGACAAAAAAAACGAAAAACAAAAGTAAATTCTCCAGTGCGAGCCGCCATCTTAGCTCTGCCAGATAAACAACTCGGACTATATAATGACCTAGTGTGTGAGACGGGCGCTAAAAGTAACATAAGGCAGAGTGCTGCAGTGAGAGGGCGTTCTCAGCAGAGCTGGGAGAACGCGGTGCAGCGGAAAGCCATCAACAACTCAGATTAACGAGGCTAGACGTAAAGTGGCTGATGAAACAAAAGTAAACGAAAAAGTCATCAGTATGAACCACCGCCACAGATTGGAAAAAATGCACAACTGTAATACTAATCAACGAGCAAGATAAGGGTAGAACTCTTAGCAATACATAGCAAAGTTAAGAAAGAAAACACCAAAGGAGTATTTCCTTTTATTTTTAATGAGGGCATTGCTGATTTAGCGGACGAACGAAAAATAAAAAATCTACAACCGGGGGAACACGCTGACTCAGCCTGAAAACTAACAGACAGCCACAACAAGTGAAACAAACCCGACAAGACACACAAACTACAGAGAGACTGAAAAGACCTCAGTACTCCGATCGCTGGCACTCATAAGGTCACAGAAACGCAAAATAAGAAAGGTGTAGCAGAGGTTCCAACTAGTCAGGACAAGGCTTGCCACCTCAGTAGATTCCAACACACAAATGTAAACAAGGTGAGACGATGTTGCACGACATGAGCAAGATGAGCATAACTCAATGGGGTGCATAACGTGGAAGTATTAGAAGCAACTAAGCTTAAAAAAAAATAAAGCAACAAAGGTCAAGAGGATAGCAACAAACCAAACACTTACGCAGATTAGGTGGCGTAAAAACCAATATACAAAGCTGATCTGGATTTTTTTGGGGCAAGTACAGTCTACAAGACCAACAACAGATCAACGCCTCCAACACAGAACTTCAACCACGGACCGGGGACAAAAGTGACACCTAATTTTTAACAAGGGGGGGACACAAGAAAACTAACCATAGAGCAGAAAGTGAGAGTAAGGCTCAGCCTACAGCAGGAGAGGAGAGTGCTAATAGTCATGGCTGGCAATGACGGGAAACTCACACAGCTGCCCAAAAAGAATAAGAGTGACACTCTTGACTCCCCTATCAAACAAAGACCGGATATCAACAGCGCGCTGGACATTATTTTGAAAAAACTGAAGAAGTCCGTGACCTAGCAAAATCAACCAAACAAACCACGGATGCTATCCAGCTGGAATTGGCCGCGGTCAGAGTGGGTATCCACGCAGCGAATAATAGACTAACAGAAGTAGAACAGAGGGTGAGTGATATGGAAGATGGCGAACAAAAGACAAAGAAGACTCTGCTGGAACTTTCCAAAACTACTGCAATGCTCCGTAGGCAAACAGCAGAATTAGACGACCGTAACAGGAGGGGGAACATCAGAATACTAGGGGTCGCCGAGGGAGAAGAGGAGAAATGCAGGTCGTGCATCGCCTTCATACAAGACATGATCCCTAAAATTACTAACATTAAGTTTGATCTCCCCCTGGAACTAGACAAGGCATACAGAGTTCCAGCCTTCAAAACATCAAATAAGACCACACCACGCCCCATAATATGCAAGCCTCTCAGATTACAACACACCGAAGCCATCTTCGCAATGGCCAGGAAAAAGCAGAATCTGCAGTGAAACAGCCAAAAATTCATCCTCACCCAAGACTACTCCAAACACACAGTGGACTTAAGGAAAGGATTTCTGGCCCAGAGAGACAGATTAAGGAAGGAAAACATACTCTTCTCATTCATAGGCCCTACGAAGTTCAGAATCACTGACAAAGGCAGAACGCACATCTTCGAAGACCTCAATGACCTGTCAAGTTATCTACAAGGTCCGACTCAGCAAGAAATGGAATTCTACCAAACATGCGCGAACAAGAGGAGAGCCCCGCCGGATCAAGGGGGGAATGAATGACTGTACGACATCTCAAAATTCTGGCTTTGCGGACAATTTCCACTACTACTGTAACACTCACGATCTACCTCAGACAGGCTGCTATTCCTCAAATTTATCTACCTCAAATGGCCATACGGCCAAACCTACCTCGGGGAAGGAACCTGGAACTTGGATCCTAAAACCGCCACATCGGGGGGCATTGAAGCCCTCGGATTTGGGACGCTAACAGAGCGCGCCAACAAATAAAACAAAGCTGAGACAAATAAGATTGATACGAGAACACCACAAACGCTAATATCCTTTCTAAGACCATTACTACAGTATTGTATAAATGTGATTGTATTAACCGTGTGGGAACGCCCGTATTGCTCAAGAGGGGAATATAGCATGCTAGACAAGATGCGCATAGCGTTTAGACTAGGGTGATTAAAGCCACTGATGCTTGGACATACTGAACCATATTGTCCCACGGGAAAGCGGAGCTAGATCTTTGCTGTCGCACGTCCAGAATTCTATGTGTAGGTTCGGGGGTGGATGGGAGGGAGTTTGGGGGGGTTTTAGTGTTTCTTAAGTCATGTTAGTAATGTTTGTCAGGCACACATGCTTTGTCTCTACCCACTGTACCCTATCCTCTTTAAACCTTTCGATCTACACTTCTGCACTCACTGGAGAGAATGACACCAGGTCACGGGCGGGAGCGGGGACGAGGGTCCAGAGAGGGATGACACAGAAAGCGCACACATGAATTCCCGACAAGAGCAGGAGTAATACTGATCTGAAAGGGAAAATGGCTTTTATCAAACAAACATTACCTAGCATAACAAAATGACAACTAACCTTGCGAAAACATTAACGTCCAACTTAAAGATTGTCTCCCTAAATGTTAAAGGTCTCAATCACCCAGTTAAAAGGAAAAAAATACTTGACTACCTAGCTAAAACTAAGGCAAATATCTTTCTCCTACAGGAGACTAGGCTATCCCTGGACGATGCAGAATGGATTAGGGCAAGATGGGTTGGTCAGATGGCATGCTCTCCGGCCGTAGGAAAGAAACGGGGTGTGATCACTCTGATAAATATGAACTCCAAAATAAATATAGAAGATCAACAATGCGATGTAGAAGGGAGAATACTGTTAGCACATCTGAAAAGGGTGGAAGAAAGCATCCATGTACTCAACATCTACGGGCCAAACACGGACGATTCCTTTTTCTGGGAGGGCATCTCGAAAAGGCTGGAGGCTCTCCCACAAAATGACCTAACAGTGATGGCAGGTGACTTCAATATGGTGCTAGATTACACTATAGACAGACAATCACAGTGCCATTCACTACCCCCAGGGACGCACAAGGTACTGAAAAATGTATGTACCAGATTCAATCTTAGACACGTGGCAACTTCAACACCCGGACACGAGAGATTACACATTTTACTCTAACCCACACAATTCATACAGCAGAATAGATTACATACTGATCACAGGTACACACACCCACTTAATAGAACATACATACATAGCCACGAGAACTGTCTCAGACTACTCCTGCATCAGCCTTCTACTGTGCGGATGCCAGAATGAGGATCAGCCACGAAGATGGAGATTCAACAGTGATGTGGAGTCAGACCAGAGCAACAAAACCAAAATAGAGGAGGCCATTAAAGAATACATTAAATTTAATGACACTACAGATACAGACCCTAGAACCATGTGGGACGCATTAAAATCCACAATTAGGGGGACAACTATGGACATTAAAAGCAAGTTGAACAGGAACGCAAAGGCACAGTTGGGTCAACTAGAAATGGATATCCAAAGACTAGAGACAACCCATATCTCAGACTCAAAGAACGCAGGGGTACTTACAGAACTCACAAAGAAGAAATACGAATTCAACAGAATCCTGGGGAAGATCCTGGCATCCTACCTAAAACACAAACAGAGACAGCATACCATCTCAACAATCACGGACTCACAAAATATCACACACACACAACATAAGGAAATTCTACGTACATTTAGTGTATTTTATCAGGAACTCTACAATAAAGACCAAACGCTGGACGAAAAGGGTTGCACCTAGTACCTTAACAGACTAACCCTCCCAAAGATAACACCAGAAGACGCTCTCACTCTAGGAAAAGAGATTAGTTCAGCTGAAATTGAGATGGCAGTTAAGTCCCTTAAAGCTAACAAGGCACCCGGGCCAGATGGATACAGTCACTTTCTATAAGACTTTCATAACTTGACTACAACCAACTATGAGAAAAGTATTTAACCATTGCGAGGGGGCAGGGATGGTCTCACATACCATGTCCGAAGCTAATATTATAGTTATCCCCAAAGAAGGCAAAAACACCCAGTTTCCCCAAAACTACAGACCTATTTCTCTGATTAATGTTGATTGCAAGATATATGTGAAAATTCTGGCATCAAGGCGTAATAAGGTTCTTCCACAACTTATAAGCAACACACAAGTTGGCTTCCTCAAGACACGCATGTCACACAATAACACCAGACTTCTATGCCATATTCTGGATAGAGTAGCCAAGTCGGACAAACCTGCAGTGACCATCACACTAGACGCGGAGAAGGCGTTTGATAGGGTATCGTGGCATTTCCTAGAACAGTGCATGCGGACCTTCAACCTGGGAAACTCTTTCACACGGAAAGTTATGGCACTATACGAAAAGCCCACGGCTCGTATTGTGGTCAATGGGGCTGTCTCAGAACCCTTCACCCTGCAAAGAGGGACAAGGCAAGGTTGCCCCCTGTCCCCCTCGCTATTCCTACTAGCACTAGAGCCTCTGATTAAGGACATCGAGACCAATGAAGAGATGAAAGGGGTCACCATCAATGAGGTCACAATCAAACTAGCAGCATATGCAGATGACATCCTCATTGTCACGGAAAGCCCTAAATCCTCTATCACGGCCCTCATGGAATCCATAGATAAGTATTCGGCCCACTCCGGCTATAAACTTAACAAAGACAAGTCAGAATGCAAACCACTCAACATGCACACCACTAAAGACATATTGGGGGATTCGGGTCTCGCTTGGCAAACCAGTTTCGTAGAATACCTGGGCATATACTTTGGGAATGACCTTAAAAACACACTGGAACAAAATGAAAAAATAATGCTGGACAAAATAAAGAAGCTGTTGGAGGGCTGGTCACCTAAATTCATTACGTGGTGGGAGAGGATTGAGACGGTAAAAATGATGGTTACCCCAATGGTCAACTACCTGGCAAATATGCTCCCTCTAATACTCACTGACGACTTCCATCGCAAAATAGATAAGATGCTGAATAACTTCATCTGGCGAGACAAAAAAGCAAGGATAAGCCTTAAAAAATTAAGATTGGGGCAAAAAACTGGGGGGATTAAACCTGACGGATTTTAAAACCTTCCAAACGGCCTTTTTGGCAAAACAGGGTAGCTACTGGATTCTACCCGACCAGGAGTACATACCAGCTTGGCTGAGACTAGAGAAAGCTATACTAAACAACCTTGAACCATTAGCCCTACTAACAGCCAATAAACATAAACTGGTAGTAAACCCAATACTCAAAAATACCAGAAGCGCCCTACTGAAGGTAGACCAGAAGATGGAACACAGCATAAAAAACTCGAGATGGGAATCACTATGGGCAAACAATAAGATAAAATATAAAGGCAAACCGCTCTCTATGGATATGTGGAGTAGAACAGGGATCTCCCACCCTATTCAACTCGAAGAGGGAGGGAACCCCACCACTTTCAGGATGCTAAAAACCAAGCACAACTTACCAGACATAGAACTATATAATTTTCTAAAAATCAAAACAGCACTGTCCAAAGCGAGACTTTCCGTTACCAAGCCGTCAATCATCCAATATATATGACCAACCTCAATAAAATAGGCCACCAGGTTTCACACATCTATAGACTCCTACGGCCCAGCACATCCAAACTTAACGAAAAGACACGTAAATACTGGGAGTCGCAGCTAGGAGATACATTGAGCGAGAAAGAAACCCAGGTACTATGGTCCTCCCCCACACAAAGTAAGATAACCCTGGTACTAGCTCAGACAAAGTTCTGGGCGCTACACAAACTACACTGGACCCCAGGGCGCCTGGCGAACCTATGTTTGAACACCAATGACCAGTGCTGGAATTGTAATAACGGAAGAGGGGATCTGGCCCATCTTGTATATCACTGTCCCAAAGTCAAATCATACTGGGAGAAGATCTTTGCCTTTTTAAACAACATGTTAGGATGTACCCTTAAAACGGAGTTTGCCACCCTGGTAACGGCCTCTGTTAGGACAGAGGCAGTCTCACAACAAGTCAGCAACTTACTTGATCTCCTACTAATCGCAGGTGTAAAAATGGTTTTCAATAAATGGAAAGACACCTCCAAGGCAACGTTTAAGGGATGGCTCAATTGGGTGACGTACCTTAGAGGTGCAGATACGGTGGCCCTACGAGATTCACCGTGGAGACAGCCCGCCAGGAAAATGTGGGTATCCCTGGACAAGTACTTAGACCCCTATCACCCACCTTGAAGGTGCCAAGTATAACGACCCGGATACCAACCCCTTTTAGACAATGGCGAGCAGGCTTCTCTCTCTCTCCGCTCTGGTCCGTTCTTCCCTGACTCTATCTGTGCTTTCTGTGACCCTTACGAGAACAGAGGGTGGGGGGCAGCCACAAAAGGAAACAAAAAACTGTACCTCAACTAGCACAGCCAACGTGGGATGCCCTGTAAACATCATGCAATACAAAGTGCATGTTTTATGTTATATGTATCTGTTTTTATGTTATATGGCTTTTATATATGACAAAATATCAATAAAATTCTATTGAAATTAAAAAATATATATATTGGTTTTAACAATCTACATCAGTGTTGCAGTAATGTAGGGCAGCAACATAGTAGGTGCACCAATGATTCTGCTCTATAATTGCACAGCCTGCATCTGACTATTTACAGCCCGGATTCAGTTATTTTATTGGCAGGGGGACTAGGCGTGCCCATTGAATTTCTTTCAAGCGCTTCTTTCCTAGGGCGTTGTTCATGTATGGTTGAGTTTTGTGCGACTCGTATGCTTTAGATAGGCCAGTCAACCCTATGATGGCCTTCAGTCTTGCTATATCTTCATTCCTTCTTATCTGGGTGGTGTGATTGTTTAGCGCCCTCTTTATTGCAGGATAATTTAGTTCTTCTTGGGACCAGGACACTATGGATAAGCCCAGCGTCGCCACTGTCTCCAGACACTACTTCTGCCATGGGTTCGGTGCCCCCCAAAATATAGTTCTCAATACCCCCTTAAGGGATCCTTTCTGAGCTTTTACTGTCTTGAACCAGAATGTTATCAATGTGCTCCTGCGTTCAAATTTTAGTTGTTGTACCAGGCCGAACTCAAGCCGAATCAGGGCGTTTCGTGTGTACATGGGGTGCCTAAAAAGTCTTTTTAACACTGGCACTGGGCTTTTGCCATCATCTTTTCCATCTTCGCTGGGAATTTCTGTGATGCATACCCAGCAACAGCGAGGACTTTGGATTTTGTTACTCTCATGATGGGTTTCGTGGTAGGAGTGTGTGTGTGTGTGTGCGTGCGTGCGTGTGTGTGTGCGTGTGCGTGTGTGTGTGTGTGTGGCTACGTGTGTGTGTGTGTGTGTGTGTGTGTGTGTGTGTCCGACACCGTAAACGCCCCTCCTCCTCTTCGGTAAGGCCAAAAGAAGGGCACGAACACCTCTTGTTGCGCAAATTATTTCATTTATTCATCTCCTTGTCATAACGCGTTTCGCTCACGGAGTGGGCTTGATCACATTCAGACATTGCTATACTGTCATTATTTAATATCAACCCACCTTGTAACGTCATTTCATAGACATAGTGAACAAACTGTATTTGACTGCATTGCTACCTATATATTAGGAGTGTATCATCCCTTGTGGGGGCATTGGTTGCTTCGCTATCCAATCAATAGATATAGTTGACAAATACATACATCATGATAAATATATATACACCAATAAATACATACTTAAAAGTCCATAAAAATAGTTAACATTCGTTCAACTATTTTGGATTAGAAATTAATATCTGCTTAAATGCATTTTCAACCCAATCGCTCTTCAACGAGTTCATATAAAGTGTATTCATTTAGTACATATACATGGTGTGCATAAATATCTAAAAACAACTATAACATTGGAAATTTCTAATAAACTCCTAAATATTAAAGCAGCAAAAATCTCTCTCTCTATATATATATATATATATATATATGTTACAGATTTCACCATCGAACACCATGGCCACAGGCAGGATGATGCTAGATTCAGAAGAGCAAACCAAATCTTGGTGTTGGATATCAACTTTTGTACAAAAAAAAACAAACAAGGGAGAATAATCACTGCATACATCAGATTAGATTTACCTCAGTGCCATATCCAAACGAGATTAAACACAAAATACAGCATGTGAGATCAAGATGACAACCACAACGATGGTCTACTTTAAACTCAGATCATAATGGTGCTAATAATCCATCCTAAACTGTTAAAATGGTTGCCACCTGAAACCTAAAACACACCACAATCCGGAAAGAGTGACTTCATAATTACTCAAAGGATCAATGCAGGCAACTGGGGATCCTTGAACTGAGCGGATAGCGCGATCCCGGCTTACTCAATCCCCAAAAATTTTCCATTGGCCACATGTATCAAAACCGCTCTGTGCTATGCATGAAATAAAAAGAGCCCCTAAGAGAAAGGGCTGACTTTATACCTAACACCAGGGTCACCACAAATTACCCATACCTGGAATAGACCGAGAGAACCAGTATTATTAATACTGCTGGAGTCAAACCCCCTGACTGTTATGTTAATTTTCTGTGGTGGTATATTCTTTGAAACTAGGTGCTCCTAATTGATTACAACATGGCAACCAGCACCTCAAATAAACTTTTAAATAGATATGCTTTCAATAAGAAGCAGTGTGGAGGGTGTTGGCTGCATCACTGAACGAGTCCCCAAGGCACTGGAAATGATGACCATTTGAAACTGGCCATTCAGACACTTTTAAGGTTTTGCCCCACCTCCCACTCCTGCCACATTAACTGGTGTGACTCAAGATTGAGGAAATATTTGGGCTTTTGTATGGTATCTGTCCAAGGTGATTATCTGTGTTATTTCTTCTAGTGTTGACACACTGTGGCTTACATATTCAGGTCTCGCCTAAACAGCACATGTGCTGTCTCTCCAAGGTGTTTTTGTTTTTAAACAGTAGGCTTAAAAGCCATCCACTTCTTATCATTGGTTGACTTTATTGTCAATCTCATTGTTTGTTTCTTACTGGCAGTGCTTAATTTGTCAAAACAAATGTCAGGGCTTTCGTCGGGAGGCCACTGCAGTTTGCACCAAACATTGCCCTTGCTATGCTGCCAATGATCGTAACAACACGACCACTATCCATCACACTCCTACAAGTGTGACAGTTTAGACTATTTTGGGCACCCAAATCTATAAGAATGCCTTGGGTGGCATGTAATAGTCGTTTTTAATGTATATTGAATTAATAATTAACTGTTGTTGTGGTCATCTCTAAATTAACCAGACAGCGTCACCTTGTGACAGACTGTCACAAGCACCGGTGTTGACAATTAAGTGCCAGTGCCAAGCACTGGAAACCACAGGCTCAAATTAAGCACTGCTTACTGGTCAGCTGCCTTGGGCTTCTTCCTCTTCATGTGTGCATCCCTCCCCTTGATTCCTTCCACTGCTCATTTCTTTTTTGGTCACTACTTTTTTCTTTGTTTCAGCACTTTAACATAGTGAATCTATTTCAGTTGGCTGTGTTGTGTATTTCCCCCCCCCCTCTGTGTTCCCCCTCTTTCACATCAATGTTGCTTTCCCTCATACCGCCGCCCTCCCCTCTTTTGTCCGCGTTGCTTAGCCCACCTTCCTGACCTACCCTCTCACTCTCCTTCCGTTGTTGCTTACCCCAGCGCACAGATCCTCTGTAGCCTGTTTACTTACTCCCTCTTCAACCCACCATCATGCTTGCTCTCAGCCCATGCCTCCCACCCCCCATGTTTTATGTTACCCCCGACTCGCCCTCCCTCCATCCCTCTATGTTGCCTCGTGCCCTTCTCCATTTGTGTTGCCTCCTGCCCCCCTCCCTCTGTGTTGCCTCCCACTGCCCCTCCCTGCAGTAAACAAAAACAGTGCAATGACATGGTGAGCACTGGCTGCGTAATAGTTTTTTTCCCCCACATCCTACGTGTCTGTGTTACCCCTAGCCTCGCACTCTTCCTCCCTGTTCCTTCCAGCAATAAAAGAAAATGTGTTAATGTGTTTCGTCTGTCCGGGGGAGGCTCTTCTTCTGCAGCAGACAATATAAGGCAGCGGGGCTCAGGGGCTGTACTCCACAGTGGACACATACAGGCTTATAATGACCCAATAACTGTTACTTGGAGGTGGGCAACGTATTTCGGCATTCAGGCTCCAGTTTATTTGACTGGTCCTTCGAGGTTCTTCTGACTACCCAGTTAGTCTAACATATTCAGCCTTGAAAAAGTCATCTAAGACGAAACGCGTGTCCGCTGTCGTCCAATGTACAAAATGGAAGCAATACTGGATCATTGAACTCTCACCAATAAATTGGACCAGCTTCCATTAGCAGACTTTCAAAAGATTTTTTAGTGCTCTGAGTGTATTTATACAAACAATAAAACATGATAGTGAGTGGGGCATGAGAATTGAATGGTTTACAAAACTGCTGCCCTTTACTCCCAACAATGTGTGTCTGTCGTTGTTAAAGGTATGGCAATTCAATATATACACACAAACAGTGGAGTAAGTCTTCATCCGCAGAAGTTGGTCTAAATGCCAGGGTTATGATAGCATGTGCCATGGAAATAAGAAGAATTCTACGTACAAGCAACATTTGACAATACTTGTATGTTTAGTTACACCTATGAAATATTATTGTATCAGCTCCATGAGGAGTCCATACCCACGAATGTATGATGTTTTCAACATTTCTCCAATCTACACTCCCATCTCATATACTTTCATTTCTTCTTCTTTCAGTTTTTAGGTCTCGCCTGAGCCAGCGCTTTAGCGTTGCTCTGGCGAGAGCTATAGAAAACGGGGATTTGGAAGTGCAAATGAGTGCTTTTCAGGCCCCCAACTACAGTGCATGTGCGCCGGGCACGCGCACCATTTGGCAGCCTGCGTGTACATTTCGCGGGCGCTTTGATGTGCTCAGTGAGCCGCGCGGCCACTGAGAACATCAAAGCGCCCGCGAAGGTGCTCACCATATGCCAGCCCCTCCCTTATCCCACTTCCTGCTTGTTTAGCGAGCAGTAAGTCGAAGGCCGGTTTAGAGGTAAGGAATTTTAGGAATGAGATCAGCAAACAACCTTTCTCTACTCAGGCCACTGTCCACTTTCCTTAGTGAAATTGACAGAGTGCTTCCGGGTCTGTCTGATCTCTCTACAACATGTAGCTGATTAGTGTTAATAGACTAACATCGCAACGCCTTTTCAACAAACAGTTTAAAGTATGACAGTCTTAAAAATGCATCTAGCATGTTTTCAGTTCGGTGTAATATTTTTTATGCATAGCTTTCCAGTTACTCTCACTGTGAAAGTATGACCTTTATTTGTTATGCCAAAAGAAAACAGTTTGTCCGTGGCATTTACAAAGTATTTTTAATACTTGGTTCTGCAGACCAATCACCATGGCTTGTGTGGTTTTTAGCCTTGAATTTTTAGTCGACAGGCCTAAGCCCATGTCTTGTATACCTGTACGTGTATTTATATTTTTAAACGTCCCCGCATGCTTAGCGATGACTCTGTAGAGAATTAAATAAAAAAATGTTCTCCAGGGGCAATAACTACAGGCCTTTATTTGCGTAGCAGGCATCTATTTCAGAAGTGTATTGTTATGGACAACGATCAAAACAATTTGTATTCCATAATTCTGAAATATACAACATGTCCGTCAGATTACCTGCCCTGCGAGCGCATATTTGGCAATAGCAGATAAGTGTGTAGTGAATCATTTTTTTTTTAACGGAGTTTTATATAGCGCGAACTTGATCCGGTATCAGAGCGCTTTACATAACACCAGTTGCGTTACATAAGGACACATTAATTTTTCTGTTAGGCACGGGGAGATTAGGTGTTTTGCCCAGAATCACAGGATGTTCAGCGTCGTTGCCGCGACTCAAACCCGGTTCCCCAGATTCGCGGTCGACCTCCCTAGCCCAACCCCTCTCTTCATGTCGGGGGCACAGCGCAGAGTTACATTTCAAAGATTCTTTGTACACACATTTGCTAACAGTAGGCACATTTGTTCCATCCAAATAGAAAGCAGAACATGACAGAGCAAGAATGACATGGAATTGTATGTTTCTTTGGAAGGACTGAATTTAGTGATCCAACTGAGCATGTTCTTGAACTTTGTATTCTGCTGTCACAGCGGGTGACTGGCAGACAGTTTTTCCAACGTTTCTAATTAAAAAAAACATTTGCAATGCAACAGGTCTCACATGTCTGCGAGTTTGAGCTATTGGCATTGTAAATGACACTGCCTTTCATTTATGTTTTGGTGTTTTGAAACATAAATAAAACGCATTGTCATTTACAATGCCAATAGCTTAAACTCGCGTAAATGCGAGACCTATTGCATTGCAAATGCTTGTTCCATTTTCCTCTCCTCCTCGTTTTCTTTCTCCAGCTTTATTCGTGTGCTGCCACTGTTCAGTGTTTATTGTGCCAACTGCGCCATCCACTATCCACCCTGCTCCACCGCCCGCCCTATCTGCTCCAGCTGCTCCTGTGCCGTAGGTTTCTGCTCCCGTGAACCCCCCCAAGTCTTTACTTTCGTCCTTTCCTGTTTTCACTGTAGGTCCTCCCTCCCCCACCTTAAGTATCCCGCATTGTTTGATGCGCCGAAACCCATTGGCTCTGGAGCCTCCTTCCTTCTCCTCTATGGAGCCTCTCCCTAGGCCCGTGCGCCCGCCCTCGCCTCGTGTCCCATCTCACTCATAGCTTCTTTCAGGCTCTGATCTCAGCCCCTTTGATGCTCTCGTTCTATTATTAATCTCTGAGCATCAAAAGCACCACGAAGCCGAGCACTTTAATCACTGAGACCCCGAGAGGAGGAAGGAATGTCTGCTGCTGGCTCCCTCTTCAGACAACCTAGGACACCCCGCCCACCCAGGCCTGGCTCCAAACACATTAGCACCGAAGAACAGTTACTGCAGGCTGCCTGTCCAAGGTTGCCAGATTGGGCTATTTCCCGCACAATTGGGCTACTTTTTTCCCAGTTGTGCGGGAAAAACCCATGCCTGGCGGGGGGCTACTTTTTGGGCTGGTTTTATGATGTTGTGCGGAAAATACTCGCCTTGGGCGGGCGCCCACGCTCACTACCACTATCTATGCACCTGCGTGTTGCTTGCATCATGCATCATGCCTCTCTGTCTCTGCCCCGCCGCGCCCCAGCCAGGCCAGCAGTCAGCAAGCATTAGCCCAGCCCCAGCGAAGCCCACCCACCCCCCTAGGCCCCTATCCTGAGAGAGGCAGCACTGTCTGCAAGTGACGTCACGTCGTCTTCAGGGCAGCCAGCCACACACAGCAGGCAGGTTACAGGTAGCATAGCAACGCAGAACTTGCCAACAACGAACCAAGCCAGGCAACGCAACAGTCATTGGTCAATGTTGCAGTTGCCATTGCCATTGGCTAAGTGGTTGACTTGACTACTATACTAGTTGTTACATTGTTGCTGGTGCTGCCTGCGGCTGCCGGGCCTGCGTCACGTGCCACTGCCACACCAACTACAAGTCTGTCTGAGTCTTCTCTTCTTCTTGTTGTGAGTTCTGCATAGCAGCACAGTGCACAGACACTCTATGGGCGTGACGTCACACACGGAGAGAAGAGCCCTTGACCACGCACCACCTAACTTTTACCATACCCCTCGTGGTGGCCATGGCAATTATTAGCCAATGTGGGGGGTCTCCAGGGCCGTCATGGTGTAGCGCGCGAAAACGCAACCAATGACGGCCCTGGGAATTAATTTTAGGTCAGCCCCCGCGGTTCCCATAAATGCGGGGGCTGACGTGAGCACGGTGGCGGTCTTTTCGGCGGCGGCGATCTACTTGACTCGAGACACTGACGGAGAGTGAGACTCTAGTCTGTGACAGTCTCTCCTCTGCTGAGTTGCTGACTCTGCTTGCTTTGCTCGCTGACGGTCGACGACGACGAGTGAGTAGTGACTGTCTGTGCGGACTCGGACGGAGTGGGAGTCAGTGAGTCACTAGTGTCGGACTGCGGCCGGGTGCAGCGTGCAGCACTGAATGCACAGGCAGGCAGCAGTCACGAGTCACCTCACAGGCAGCAGTACTGTGCAGTAGCGGCGTGCGCGCCGCGCAGGCAGGCACGCACCAGGCAGTGAAGACGGTGTGAGAGACTCACTGTTGAGGTCGGAGAGATAGACAGAGTCACGAGCAACGACGACGAGTCGATGACACGAGTCCGCAGGCCCAGGCCCAGGCCTAGCCAACCGGGCCCAGGCCCAGGTCCAGGCCCCAGGCCCACCTCGCTCCAGCCCCAGAGTCGAGTCCAGCGCAGCTCCAGCCCCAGCCCCCAGTCACTCCAGCCCCCCCAGACCAGCCCCAGTCACTCGGAGTCCAGCCCCCAGGCCCGCCAGCGGCCAGGCCCAGCCACTGCCACCGTGCCTGCTGCCAGCCTGCAGTGCCAGGCAGCATTAGTGTCCAGTCTGCCAGCCACCCACCACCGGTGACCGTGTGACTCACCAGCGACCAGGTAAGTGCCAGTGAGACATGATACATCATGACACAATCGTGTTTTAGCGGCGCGCTAGTGCGAAAGTCTTTTTTGGCGCCTCATCAATGACCTCTTGTTCAGCAGATACCATTACTACCAACCTCCAACAGTGCCTTCATGTCTGTGTTTTGCCCCCTATCATATGCATTTCATTTGTTGTGTAGCGCTATTCATATCAGTGTAGGGTGTCACACACACAATATACAGAGACAATGAATCATACAAGTATGTCATTCAGTCTATAGGGAATGTCACATAAATCAATGAGGATTACAAGGTGTAGGAATTAAATGTCATCCATACTGTTGGGCAGTATATTTTAAGAGGGTTTGGGCTGGGAAAGCACAAACTCGGGATTTAAAGCATACCCAGTGGTTGGGGGTTGGCTTTACTAATAAAAATGTATATCGGCCCAAACTCATTTGAGCAACATTAAAATAATGAAAGACTGGGGAATTTCTAACTATATAGTAACACAAAAAAAAGTTCTAATTATACCATCCATGTTTGTATGCAGCTCTTTGATGACAGTTCATAGGTCACTGTCCTATGTTAGGATTGTAATTTCTGAACTGCAAGTAACACAAGAATTTCTGTGACAAAGGCAGTAACCCACTGAGCTATCCAAATAAAATACAGCCTGTCTGCATTTCAAAACTACAAACGGGCAAAGGGCTGCTCTCCAGCAGGATCATTACTCACCAGTTCGCTGGACATTTTTATTGTTGCCTTGCATCCATGGCCATGTTAATGATAAAAACAATTTAAATGAAGCATATGCAAAGTATGTGCCTTGCTGCTAACACCCTCCCACCATCTGTATATTGAATAGAATGTATATTTGTCGTTAAAATTGGTTCTGATGTCGATTTGCGCTTAATTGGACACTTGCTAATTTGGGCTGGTTTTTGGGCTGGAACTGGTCTGATTGGGCTTGTTTTGGGCTTGTATTTCAGCTGCATTGGGCTTGGGACGGGTCTAAAAATCTGGCAACACTGTGCCTGTCCCTCACACCGGAAAACATGGCGTTCGTTGGGGGTTAAACTCACTCCAGTGGAAGTCATCTGGGCCACACTTAAGGGTGCACTCCACTCACACCAGAGGAGGCCCTTTCGCCAGGCCACACTGCCTTTCCCTCATGCCAGCAAGCAGGTGTTAGAGGGCCAGTTTACGCCAGTGGAAGCCATCTAGGCCGCTTCAAGGGCGCCCGTCCCCGCACACCGGTAAACAGTGCTCGAGGGCTCAAACCCCCCAGTCTAAGCCATGTAGGCCACACTCCAGAGCACAGTGTAGGCTGTCTGCCCCTCACACTGGCAACCAGCATGAAAAGGGGCACTCCTGACCAGAGGGCACTCTCCATGTGGATACTGTCTGCAGTCGCTGCGGGGCTCTCCCACCCCAGGTTATTTACTGACCTAGAGCCATTGCCTGCCAAAGCCGCCCTCCCAGAGCACACTCGCCCTGGCCACGTGCTTGCACCCCGGGGAGGTACGTCTGTTCCTCGACTCCCGCCTCTGGTTCTTAATCCACTCTCGCTTCAGGCCTGGGGTCAGTCACTCTGATGCCAGAACTCGCTCACAACACTCATCTTGGAGCGAGCGTCAGCTCTGCACTGACCCCGCTCATCCCGCCCTCCTATCGCCTACGAATGTGTGCCCCCTGGACGTTGGCTCTTACTGTCTCCCGGGCACAGTCATAGAGTTGGAGCACTGATCTCAAATGAGAGACGTGCATGCTCCCCCACTCCATCATTCTCGCTCTCCTATTGCCCCCCGCCATCTTTAACGCTGCCTGAAATGGAAATATAGAAGTGCCAGTACCCACTGTCCTAGAGTGCCTGTTCGCTGCAGGGATGTACGTGATGTACTGTCTGTACAGTGAGCGCGGCTGTAGCCAAACGTAGTGGAGCGCTGATGTATTGCACCATTTCTGAGAAGTGACGGGACTCGTTCTTTCAAAAGTAGGAAGTGCGGGTACTGGGTACTTGACAGTGCATGCCCATGTAAAGCACAGGCCCCACTCATCTGCTTTGGGTCCTTATGGCCGTCGCCACGGGAGGATAGACATACAGCTCACGTGTTTTTAAAGTGAGAGTTAAGAGAGTGGGGAGCCGCCCTTGGGGTCTCTGCCCCTCTTCTCCGGTCCATTCCCACCTCCCTGCTTCTGCCCCTCTCTTCTCGGTGTCTCTTTCGTGTCCCGTGTGCCCTTCCTTTTCTCTCTCTCCTCGGTCGCGTTTTCTCCCATCCCTTTCCTCTTCCTCATGTCTTCCTCCCAAAGGATACCGTGCCGCCCCACTCCCTTTGAAGTGGGTGCCCAGAGCCTGAGTGACAGGGCCCTGGGGAGGGCAAGCTGAGCCGGGCTTTGAAGTGCCGGGCAGCCTGTGTCTCTGCTCCCCTCGCTGTCTCCCCCTACTACCCCCGCCCCCAGGGGCTGGGCCCAGCTGGGCCTTTGAAGTTTGGGGCCGGCGCCGGTGCCGCACATTCTTTATCTCCTTCACATTCTTAATTATTCACCAGATAATTGGGCGGAGGGGGGTTAGTTATTACTAAATTCCAGGACTAACAGGCCTCAGAGCAGCTCATAAGAGGCCTTTAAAGGTCTGTTCGTGTTTGGTCCATGAGATGTGGAGGGGAGGGGCTTCCCCGTGTCCCCTGGCTCGGGCTTTCGAAATTACAATGTGGGGTCGGACTGCGATAGCTGTACAGGGCTTCCTGCAAAATCGTCCGTGATGCTTCGCGCCCTTACACAGCATTGCACCCCTGGCCCTTTGACTTACACGCCAACATTTCAGAAGAGCAAAGTGGGAGATTCTTTAAAAAAAAAATCGGGAGAATGTGGCCTTGAATCGGGTTACTGTCATGTATGGGCTTTGGAAGTGTGCTGCTGCGGGATCGGACATTTGAAACACAAATGCACGTTTTTTTCTTACCTTTCAGAAGCATGGAGCACAATGGCAGGAAGAGAGAGGGTGATGCAAGTGTTCTGCACGCACTGCTGGCCTGGCAGGTTGCTGGCAGTGCATATACCAACACCCCCTTACCTGTGTGGCAGCCCAGGCACACACACAGCCGCCCCGAGTACTTCACAGGTCTTTAAAAGACCATTCGCTTGTTAATGGGGCTTTGTTGGTTTTTCACCCCTTCTAGAGCCCTTGCATCGCCACTCTGACTATTGCTGGAAGAATTAGCACGTTACACAATACCAAGCCCTGTCAGCTGAAACTCGAGGAATCGGGTTTTTGTTTGCAGGAATCGGGAGGCGGGAGACTAGCCTTGACATCGGTAGTCTCCCGCCTGAATCGGGAGGGTTGGCATGTCTGGTGATATACATGATCCATAGTACACATTGAAATATATAGGCAGAGAAAGTCTTCTTTTTGTTTGACTCTCCACATTCTGGACCCGAGCTGGGGGGCACTACTATGATGATGTCCTTTCCATGTCGCCCTGCGTGTGAGGTAGCAGCTGCACACTCGGTGCCTCAGTTACCCCATAGGGCCCTCACACCAAAAGCAGGGACAATGGAAGTGACTTCTCCGGGAGAGGATGTGGTGTAATGACCAGAGCTGCCAATTTTGAAACTGAGGAACCAGGCTCGAGTCTACTGTCGGCCCAACATCCTTTGATTCTGGGCAAGTCACTTAATCTCCAAAAGCCTAAACAAACGATGTCCTTGTGTAATGTAACCGGTGCTCGTGTAAAGCGCTCCAATACCTTTAGGTCAAATTTGCGCTTTATAAAACTGTAAAAAACCATTGGCATAGCCAATAGGTCTCGCCTTTGGGACCTTATAAGTGGTTAGCCAGCGGTACACCTCTTCCTGCTGAACCAACTGAGCGCCAACCTTCAGTCACCAGCGTTCACTCAGCCTCTTAGGACCTTCCAGAAGACGCACCTCTTCCTGTTGAACAAACTGACCTCCCACCTTGGAGCACCAGCGTTCATTGAGCCTCACTCGTGCCGAGAGATGCACACCCTAAAAATGTATTCATTAACATGGAATTAATCCAAACTACAATTGTTTTTACCATCTTTTATATTTTCCTGAACGGCAGTGTTGTTTGTTGGTGATTTTTGGGACACTTATGGCACGTTTATAGCCAAATGAGTTCAAAACCACCTCCTTGAAGCTTCTTGCTTCTAAGTGGGGAGGAGGGTGCTTCTTCTACCAGGCCAAAAAAAGTACAGACCGGGTCAGTAGAAGTCTGTGATTCAGGGGATGCAGTGTTTTCTGCATAATTACGTATTTACCATATTGCTGCATAATCTGCCATCTGTTGCACGATTTCACATTTCAACAAAATATGTTTCTAGCTTCAACAAATCAAAGTTACTAAAACGCTGTACATAAAAAATGCAACCCAGCACCCTCATGTGCAGTACACTGCTCTCACGGGTGCACGGGGAGGGCTTCAGCCGCGCCTGCCATGGCGGCCTCTCCAGTTCACCACCTGCAGATGGTCACCACAGGCCGCTTTATGAACACCCTGCTCCGTTACCAGCTGCATCTGGGGGTGGTTAATTCAACACCTTACTTATCCTGTGAAAACCGTCTCTTTATGACGGGCACGTCTTGTAAAATATGTATAAACTAATGTCTCCATATTAAGCAGACACCATGAAATCTATTGTTTACGGAGTTCAGATGGTCGGTTAGCACCCAGGTCATCAATACGCATTGAATCGACATCAGAAGGATTAAAGGCTGAGTCAGCCCCGTCAAGAATGAATCCTATACTCTCTCGGTGGGTGATGACCCACCGAGTTACTCAGCTTCTAGAAACGTATTGTACATGGTCAGCTGGACTTCCCAGCAGGCCCGGGTGAGTTTTGCACAATAGCAGAAGCGCCCTCCCTGACGTCCAGCGCTGCCCCTTCAGGTTTTGACACATCAGACGAGCTGCACAGCAGCACCACTGTTTCAATGCTGTAGGCTAAAACAAAGTCAAATGGTCGTGCAATCATGACATTGACAATGCTTTTCTTAAAAATGAAACACGCTTCTAAGCGTTGCTCTACAGTATATGTAAAAAAAGATATGATGAACTGATGCACGGATGTGCACATATGTGTCTTTACATTATGCAGCAGCGTCACTCAGTAGACATGCGCTATGACGTATTACGCATATATGCATGCGCACGCCTACAGACTGGCACGGGCCACATTTTATTTAAAAAATGTATTTACTGAACCAAAATGGTGGGCATCACTTGGAGTGATAAATATTAATTTTCAAGTATGCAAAAGTCAATCAATCAATCACATTACTTTATTCGGTATAAAAAAAAAATACCATAAAAGTACAAGTAAAATACGTCAAAGTTAAAAACCAATTCAACAATCTAAAATTCTCCATAATACATATTCAATACATCAATGATTAGGTACCCCTCCCCTCAGCTAATTCCTTCATGAGGCCATAAGAAGAGTGACATCACGGGCAACCTATGTTCTCCCAATGCCACATGTTGCTCTAAGCCTGACCACTGCCCTTAAGAAATTTACAGTACAAAACAGAGTCAAAGCATCTGAGGACAGTTTTAAAAATAACAAGGTCACCCGTGCATGTTTAAATCTAGCTTTCTTTAAACTTCTCTTAAAAAAAAAAAAGGCTCCTAGATTGTGAATAAAAGGGACATAAAAAAACAAAGTGAAGGGTATCCTGTGGAGACCGTTGGTCGCAGCCACATGGTCCCTTCATCTCTACGGACGATGTATATCCTGCCGGGTCAGCTAATACGTGGTGTAGAAGATTTAGCCTGAACCGTGTCATTTAAAATCTATCATGGGCATTATGAAAATAAGACAGGTAAGATTCGATGCCCATGGATGTTTTATTTAAAAGATGTTCTCTCACTGACGGCTTAATCAGCTCCCTATCTTCCCTGAGTGTTGTAACATGCTTAAAAAACCGGTCCTTAACCAAGGCCTTATCCTGCATAGATATTTTAGAAGGGTTAGTAAAGAGGTCTGCACATCCTATTCCCTCGAGTGTCTCCTTCACGTACTTTAGCCATGGGATATTAAGCCCCAATCGCAGGCGAGGCAGTCTGCTATGACCTGACTACTAAATGTCGCCTCCACGTTTGCGCAAATTTTAACCCAGCAGACTAGGGGTTTAACTCCCTACCTGTCCCTAATGTAGCAAACGCCAAGTTTTTCATGGACAATATGGGATGGCGTGCTCTGAGGCACTTTGAGCAAGCGCCGAAAATACTTATTTTCCTCAACTTGTAGTTGCTTCGCATCAATAAAACCCCATACCTCACTTCCATACAGCACTCTGGCGCAACACATGGAACTATATAATCTCAAAATTTGCTCAGGTGACCATCGACCTAACCTTTGTGCAAAATTCATGATCGACCCAGAGCAACTAGTTAAAATGCGACATTTCTCCTCTAATAAATTTTTTACATTTAGACGCCATCAAATAAAATCCCCAGATACGAAAAAGAGTGCACCTTTCCCAGTCGATGTAAACCAATGGAATAATTGTCCTTTTTACTCGGTTTTCTGCCAACTTCCATAACGTATGATTTTGACAGATTGGGAGACAAATCTAAGTTCTCCATAGAAGAAACAAAGCTGTCTATCAAAATCTGCAGCCCTTTGGAAGTGCGGGCAAGGAGGACTGCGTCGTCCGCATAAAGCAGGACGGGGATCACTCAAGAGCCAATCCTGGGTGTATCAACCTTTAAAGTGCTAAGTGCCTGATCAAGTCTATTTATATACAATATAAACAACAATGGGGCCAGAATGCAACCCTGTCTGACCCCACTAGAACATAAGAAGGGTTCTGTGGTGCTTCCCTCCTTATTGTATCTGACCGCGGCGGTGGTATTCAAGTGAAAAGATTTTAAAATATTAATGAGTCCCGGGTCAACACCAAGGTCACCCATGATTGCCCATTGTTTCCCTCGGTTGACTCGGTCAAAGGCCGCCGTCAAGTCCATAAATGCCATGTACACAGTCCCTTGGCTGGCAATAGTGTACTTGGCTGCGAGTAGGTATAAATTGAGACATTGATCAGTGGTTGACTTCCCTGGCCTAAAGCCGAATTGGGTGTCAGTTATAATATGCTGATCCTCAGCCCAGGCCATTAGCCGGCTGAGGATAACTCGCCCTAAAACCTTTGCTGACACATCAATTAGGGAAATTGGTCAATAACAGAGTGGGCTATCCTGGTTACTTTTTTTGAAAATGGGAACAATTGTGGCTGTGGACCAGGATGGCGGCATTACTGTATCAACTGCTGCATTAATAACTCTAGTCAGAATGGGCGCCCAGAGATCTAACTTACTCAAAAAAAGGTTGGGTGGAATCCCATCGGGACCCGGGGCCTTGTTTCGGGTCAAACCTTCAATCCCTACCTTGATCTCACCCAAAGAGAATCTTATTGGGGTAATATCCCGTTCCCCCCTATTATCCTCAGACTGAGCCTTATCTGTGCAGTGATTATAAAGCCCATAAAAATACTCACGCCATTGCCCCAGCAAGATATTGTTGGCTAACCTGGGTTTATTTGCCTCTTGGAAACAAGGATTGTTTATAACTTTCCAAAAGGCAGTTGTGTCCTTTAACTCCATTGCCTCCCTCAGATCCTCCCAGGCTTGCTGTTGTAATTTTGTTTTACGGCCTTTAACGGCTAACTTATAGTTTGTCCTGCAAAGGGTCACCCTGCCCTTATCTCTTGGGGAAGATTTTAGAGCGACTTTCAGCTCTCTCGAAGCACAAGAACATTGTTGGTCAAACCACCTTGGGTCGTCCGATCTAGCTCTATGTGTTGTAGATCTGAGCAGACCGTCAATTAATTGAGCGACACCCTCAAAGGCACTGACTAGTTCAACCCCCTCCACACCCGGGTCTAAACAGCTCGAAATGTCCTGTTCACCGTCTTTCAGCAGTACTCTGTAAAAAGCTTCACCGTTGGCCTGTGACCATCTCAGCCTCCTGCCTTGATCTCAGTGGTTTCTTACAAAGGTTTGACTCAACAAGGGACAGAACAAGAGGATTATGGTCACTAAAAATACTCAAACAAATTCTAAAACCCGACACCCAGTTTTTTAGTGCTACAGAGACAAAGATGAAATCAATAAATGAAATACATCCTCTGCCTATGAATGTGGGGTGGATCGTTTTGTCCTTTCCAACTTCAACCTAATCCATGGTATGTGTGAGGGCGTGCATATTTAATAACTTACATAGTACCCTTCCCTCATTAGTGTGTTCCATATGCGGGCCCTCTTCCAATGTACATGATGACCAATCCCCACAATTAACTCTCAAACGCCTGGCTGACCTGTTGGTGCGTGTGGAGAACTGCTGCCCTGACTGCTGCTTTTCCTTGCAGCGCCTCGCGGAACCCTCTTCGCGGGTCCCGCTTCGAGGGGTGTGCTGTCCTGGACCTTTGGACCCCTGGAGTTGTTTCCTTGACAAAGCGGAGCCTGCAGTGGGTGTGAGTGCACGTGGGCAGGGCTGCGAGCTGCGGGACCGGGACTACCTCTCCCAGGAGTCCCCGCCAGCCCTAATTACAATCATCTGGGCCGCTCTCCCTGCCTGCCCCGCCCCCACCAACGAATTTAAAACCTTTGGGACTCCGTTATACTTTGGGACGCCTGGCTGACCTGTTGGTGCGTGTGGAGAACTGCTGCCCTGACTGCTGCTTTTCCTTGCAGCGCCTGGCGGAACCCGCTTCGCGGGTCCCGCTTCGAGGGGTGTGCTGTCCTGGACCTTTGGACCCCTGGAGTTGTTTCCTTAACAAAGCGGAGCCTGCAGTGGGTGTGAGTGCGCGTGGGCAGGGCTGCGAGCTGCGGGACCGGGACTACCTCTCCCAGGAGTCCCCGCCAGCCCTAATTACAATCATCTGGGCCGCTCTCCCTGCCTGCCCCGCCCCCACTAACGAGAGTCTCTATTTTTTCAATCTGTTATTCCCGCTGCGCGGGAGCGCACGCGGGAGCGGCCCGGGAGAAGCCCGGGACAAGGGCGGGACCGTATGTGGCCGTCAGAGGCCGGAGTAGGCCGGGCTGGGCCTACTCTCTTGGGTCGTCCATTCGACCCCTGGTCCTATTTACTGTCACAGCCCCTTGCCGATTATAATCCATCACTCACATTATGCCGTCTCCGGCAAGGGAGAGTACCCCATTGAAGCCGGGAGGAGTTAAAAATAGGACCCTAGAGAATTATTTTTCCCGGGCGGCGGTGAAGGGGGACAAAGAGTGCAACCTGTCCCGGTTAAGGGCAGAACGGAGACGCTCAATAGATAACTTGAAAAACATCCCCCTTGGAGAACAACCCACTACGCCCAGGGAGGAGTTGTCCCTAATAGATGAGGTCCCACTCCTGCTGAGGGATTGTATAAACACTCCACCAGTTGCAGCCATGAGTATAGTCCCAGCTACCAGTCCAAGCCCTACAAGGGTGACCATTGATTTAGTCTCCCAACCCTCCCCAGCCTCTAAGGCTAGGAAAGCTAAACCCAAGCCAGTCACCACACAAGGAGCACCGGGGCCCCCTCCTAATAAACGTAGGAGGAAATCGAAGGGAGCCCAGGGAAGGAGTAAACCCAAGATCTCTCACTCGGACTTTGGGAAATCTTCAAAACCCCCCGTATTAGCAGCGAAATTACCAGCTGAATCACACCCCAAATCTATTGCCCGGGAGGATCTAGCTCCCGCCCTGATAAAAGACATAGGAACTAGTACCGCTAATGTCCCCCTCTCTGTTGTCCCGCTTGGAAACCTGGAATTCTTGCTAAGGTCTCTATTACTACCGATTAGCGAGAGTATAAAAAAGATTGAGATCAGACTAACTATTCTGGAGGCCACACTAGGTAGTCTGAAAATCCCGGCTGGTCATCAGGGAAGGCATCTAGAATCTACCCCCGCCACAATAGCCCCTCAACAGCCTGTAAATAGTGCAGCAAACTTAGTCCCTCCACAAGCCGCAAACGCGGCGGCCCCGCAAAAACCCCTAAGGCCCAAGCCTGCACCAACTAAGCCCCTTAACTCTAACATGCCTACTCCTCCTTCAGGCCCTGTTCATCCGGCACAGCCGGTAGATAGTACCACACCGACTCCCCTAATGAAGCTTCCCTTGAGACCACGCAGACCTAACCTACCCCCAGAGACTAATGATTTCACTGTAGTCATGGCGGGTGTCCCCCCACTCGAAGAAGGTGAAACTGAGGATTTTTGTGCCCTGAATAGTAGGGTTATTAAGTGGTTAAACATAAATAGACCCCTCCCGACACACCTTAATAACGAAATCATAATGGTAAGAAGGGTGCCATGGGTGGGGAGAACATACAAATCTATTATAGGGGACTGCATATTGGTGAGTTTTAGGGACACAGGAACCGTGTCCTACATATGCCAAGGGAAGAATAGATCCAGAGAATCCACTATCCAAACCCTTCGTGTATCTTTCTTTTTCCCCATTATTCCAGTCCCATTGCAGCCGCCCCAAATTCATGACAACTGGGAGAGGGTTGGCAGGAGGGGGAGACACTGGGCATTCAACCCTAGGACACTATTTGGCCGACCAGAACCACCCTTGTACACCTATAACCGGTTTAATTGCCTGAACGGTCTAGAGGGGGTGGATTGACAAACAGATAATGTCCTCCAGGGTTACATGGATAAGGGCGTTTTGGTAGAGGTGGTGGAGGAGCAAAACTCTCAGGCTCAGCAAACTCTACCGAGTGGTGTGGGGAATTCCATGTTTGCTGAACCTAACGTTACAGCCATAGAATGTATAGGAGGGGGACATGGGCTGGCTACGCAAGGGTCAATACAGGAGATACCATCAAGGCCCCAGGGGGCTTCAAGACGGAGGGGAGAGGGAGTGAGATTCATCTCCTGGAATGTAGCAGGCATAGCGGGCAAATTTAATAACAAGGAATGGGTTGATTTTATTAGAAAATTTCAAGTCATATGTGTACAGGAGACATGGGCCTTGGTGAATAATTACCATCTACAGGGGTACAAGAGTTTTTTTGTCCCCGCCCGAAAATCCAGATCAGGGAGAGCAATGGGCGGTTTGTCCATCTACGTAGATTTAGACCTCCCAGGCTCCTGGTCCTCCCCAGATTGGAACTCACATGGAATTCAGGTAGTTCGGTTCCTTGGAAAGGGGTTAAGATTTTCTGTTTTTAACATCTATAACACTGAGATAGTAAACAACCATATCCCGCTACTAGCTGAACTAGACCATAGGCTTGGACAAGAAACAACATTCCAAAATAAGGGGCCGCCGCACGGGCTGCTTTTAGTGGGAGACTTTAATTGCCACCTCTGTCCGGCACTGGTCAAGGTAAACACAGACTGGTCACAATGCCCAATGGAGAAGGGGCCGCATTTTTCTCATACGCCTACTGGGTTGGCTCTTAGGTTGCTTCGGCTTAAGTACGACTTAGAGCATACCATTAATATGATAGACCCACAGTCGGATGGTACACTTCTACCAACTTTCAAGGGCAGGGGTTGCTCATCTATTATAGATTATATTCTGGCCTCGAGATCCCTGATAAACAAAATAATCAGTGTAGGGATAGATTGGAGCAGTTTCAGTGACCACAATCCCCTTGTTTTGATGCTCTCGTATAGGGTGGGTGCTGGAACTAGAGTCCACCGCTCAATTGAGGAGAGGGTCACAGATCAAGGTAGGAGACTGAAATGGTCCAAAATAGATGGGGTAAAGTTTTATAAAACTTTGGGTGACAAGGGCCTACTGGCCATTAACGACTGTCTAGACCTAGAAGTCCAGGGACCAAGGGTACTGGAAGCATTTGACCAGATCGCTAGCCTGGTCGATGGCCTACTTAGGACCAGTGCGCCCACACGTAATCTGGTAAATCCCCGGTGGTTTGATAAAGACTGTTCTAAGGCATTGAGGGAGTTGAAATGCTCCCTTAAGCTAAAACCAAGGGACCCTCAAAAAATCAAGGTATGCAGAGAAAAATATAAAAAAGAGACCAAAAGGAGGAAACTTGCCCTGCAGGCAGAAGCTTGGGCAGACTTAAGAGAGGCAGGCGAAAGAAGGGATCTAGCGGGATTTTGGAGAATCATTAATAAACCGACCTTTCAAGAAAATGATTCCCCAGAGATAGGGGTTAACATCCTCCCGGAGCAGTGGGTCACACACTTTAGGGGTCTATATAACCATGAGCCCGGTATCCATGTAGAGTCACCCGTAACCACAAGTCAGGTTCCCTCGGTAGTATTCACTCTTAAGGAGATTACTGCAGGGATGGAGGGTCTGACTAAAAATAAAGCCCCGGGGCCGGACGGAATTCCCCCTGATCTGTTTCTTAGTAATATAGAACTATGGGCCCCGCTGATGACCAGGGTCATAAATACTGCGACCACTTGTGGCCTGCCGCCATCCTGGTCTAAAGCGATCATCGTGCCAATCTTCAAAAAGGGCAATAGGGATGACCCCAAGTGCTACCGGCCCATTTCCCTGATTGACGTATCGGCTAAACTTTTGGGTAGGGCAATCCTCAACAGACTGTCTGAGTGGACCGAAGAGAATAACACCTTCTCGGACACTCAATACGGGTTTAGGACAGGGAGGTCCACCAGTGACCAATGCCTGAACCTTTACATGCTGACTGCCAAATATACTCTGGCCAGTGATGAACCCATTTATATGGGATTCATGGATCTGGCAGCAGCATTCGATCACGTCAATAGAGGAAAGCTGTGGGATATGATGTCAAGCATGGGGATTGAGAGTGGTTTAATTACCATATTAAGGGAATTACACAGCGACACCACGGCCAAGGTTCGATTTAATAGGGAGGGAAGATTGTCTGACTCTTTTCCCTGTAAGAGTGGAGTCAGACAAGGTTGCATTCTTGCCCCTTTTTTGTTCTCCCTTTATATCAATAACCTGGAGCAGTTCCTTTTGGGGTTAAAGGCAGATTCCCCAAGGGTCGGGGCGCGGCATATTCCTGTTCTGCTTTACGCAGATGATGCGGTTCTGCTTGCACGCACACCCCGAAGCTTACAAATCCTGATAGACGGGTTTGTTAGGTTCATGAGTACACTGGATCTATCTGTCAACCTGGGCAAATCATATGTACTCCTGGCCGGCAAAAAACCTTCCTTTAAATTTACTTATACAATAGGCACCCATACTTTAGAGGAGGTCAAAACGTTCTCTTATCTTGGAGTAACCTTTGATGGTGTTTTGCAGTTTAACTCTCTAGTGGCGGAACGTTGTAGCAAAATGATTGCCTCTAATGGGGCTATAGCTGGATATGGCAGGAGGCTAGGTAGATGGAGCCCGGAACAGGTGATGAACTTGTATGGCTCCGTATCATGCTACAAAGTAATCTATGGGGCAGAAGTATGGGGCTTTGTGAACACCACTAGAATCCAACAGGAAGAAAACAAATATCTGAAATCTATCCTGAGGGCACCACCAAGTACCGCTGGAATCATAGCTCATAGGGAGCTAGGGAGACCATACTTGGATGACCTGTTAAAACTTAGGCCAATTGTGGCCTGGCTAAAAATATGGGTTAATCCAGATGCGCATCTAAGCAGAGAAATTTTATTGGACTGCTTAGATAGGACCCATTGTATGCGCATCCCCTGGCTTAAATATGTAAGAAACACCCTTGAAGATTTAGGCTTTGGAAACCTCTTCACGAACCCCACAACAATTTCAGCCCAGCACAAGAAACAAGTAGGGGAAATTTTCCTAGAGCGGAAAACCCAATGTAGAGCTGAGGCTGAAGGTGTTAAAAAGACTGTGAGGGCTCATAATTTGGTAAAGAGTGTGGAGGGTATGGAGCCTTATCTGTATCTTGTGCATAATGCACAGGATAGATTTCTTATGTGCCGTTTTAGACTGAATTTACTTCCTTTTATGTTGGCCTCACCAGCAGGTTTCACCACGTCAATTGAGCAGAAGGGACCCTGCGGCTGCGACAACAGGTCTCCGCAGGATTCCCTCCATTTTGTTTTGCTCTGTCCCTATTTCTCTATGCCCAGGCGCAGATTTCTTGTAAATATTTTAAAAAAAGCCCAACAGGAACGTGCCAGGGACGCATTAGTCTTTTTGCAAAAAGCCTCTGATCCACTAACATTGTGCTGTATTATGAATTTTATTAAGGTTGCGGTCCGATTAAAGATGACTAGGGGAGAGGAATGAAAGACTTTGGATTTTCTATTTTTATGACCCTGTATGTCGGTATCTCTATTTGCACTAACTTTGTATAAGGATCTCGATTAATGTTTAATGACTTTTTACCCATGTATATATATGTGCTTTTATGGTGTTTTTTAATCACCGAATAAAGATTCTAAAAAAATAAAATAAAAAAAATAAAAAAACTCTCAAATTTGGGCACAGGTGGCAATTAAAGTTGCGAGCTAAAACCAAGCGGGGCGCCAGCGCCCCTCGCTCCTGTATGTGAGTGAGCCTGCTATCCAGCTCATGCAAGCTTACAGTACCCTCACCCGGTAGCGTTGCGTTATGAAAATTTATGAAAATTAACTTGTGACCCTTATTATAAAACCTAAGCCCCTGCATAATATCTGAGTCCCAATCCAGGTCAATCCATCTGCCCTGTAGCCTGAGATCAACGTATATGACCAGCCCTCCCCTTGCTCTCCCTGATAGTGCCTTGCGAGCCGGTACAAAGTAGGTTTTATAACCCTCTAAATGGAGGGTGCTATTCTCTACATCCCATGTGTCCTGTAAACAGATAATTTGAAATTTCCTTATATAAAATACCCAATCTTCATTCTTGAATTTGGTGGATAAACCTGCTATGTTCCAGGAAACTATTTTAAATTCTCTCTCAGTTTGCCTATCTGAGCTAACCAATATCAGGTGGGTTTGGGGCCCGTGGTCTTCCATATTTGGGTCGTTAAGCTCTTACGTTCGTGCTGCTTGATAATCTGAACAAGTTGGACTTGCTACTCCCCCAATTGTGCTCGTCACTTCTGTTCCTCCCGAATCTGTAAGGATGACTTTGCTTACAAGGGCATGGACACCCTTAACTGCCCCAGACAAGCCCAGTCAGTCGATATCGTTTAAATCTCTAGCATTACTGTGGGGGCGTAAGAGTTGTATGTCTGGACTATACAGCCTCCCCATGCACTCCCACCAAATGCCCCCTGTGTTCATACTGGTTATTCGGGTTCATCATGTGTCTATAAAAGAAGCCCAGTGGGAGCATTTTAATGCTTGAGCCCCCCTCATCTTGGTGGAGCCCCTTACTCTGAGTGAGCAACCTGCGCGAGCTCGGGGTACCTTAAAGTCACAATCACGCAGTCCCCTGGGAAAACTTTCCTGGTACTACCAATCCAAGACACCCTTCTGGCCATCAGAATGTGCCTAAGGTCGGTAATATTGAACCCTGCGTTCCTACACATGTGTTAATCAACTTTAAGGTGGATTCTTCTCTATCACTCATATAGGCTGGAATGCCTGTCAAAACCACAGTGTATGGGCATGAGGCGGGGGGTAGATCTAAAACAGGCAGGTCTGTAGTACCCCGGGCACTTTGAGTTGGCGACTCCCTAGAGTGTAGATGTGGAGTGGCTCTACCCACTATATTAGTAGGGGCTGTTTGTTGTACTGAGGTATTGCGTGAGGTCCCCGCCCTCAAGTCCCTATGTCCCCTAGTAGTAATACTTGTGCTATTTTTGTTTCCTGCCGGGGGAACTGGGTATGACACTCTACTACCCACATCCTGTGTGCCTGTGGACTGTTCGTTGACCCCGTTTTCCTCCCCCTCGCCTGCTGTTACAGCGGGTACAACTGGGGATTTGGGAACTTCCAATTCCCCTCGAGGGTTAGATACACACTAGCTAACCTCATTGATGGGTGCACTAATCTGGGCCAAGAGTAATGACAATTTTTCCTCTATTGAACTAAATTTGCCTAGTAGGGGCCCCAAAAGAATAGTCATCAACGTTTCCACTCTTTTCCAATACTCAAGATCAACCCCCTGCTCTGCCACCTTCAACACTGTAGGACGTTTGATTGGCTACTAAACCTACTATATCAGGGGGCCTAGTTACTTGGGTCTCTGGTCTGGGCTTTTGTTTCTGTTTTTGTGTTAATTTAAAGGACGCCCCACCCCTGTTTTTTTTTTTTTTTTTTTTTTTTTTTTTAAAGTTTTTATTGAAATTAGACAACTCAAATAATACAGATTTTGCGGCTGTGCGATACACAAATGACCAATCAGTAGCAGCATTGTGACATTTCCGGTCCTGAAATAAACAATACCACATCATGAATGCAACCGACAACAAGACCCCATCTACCAATCCATCATCAACACCTGCCCGAACCTGAACCAGGGGGATTCCTGACCCGTGAGCTGTCTCCAGGGTACTAAAGACGTCCCCCTCCCCTGCCCTCATTTCTAACATGGGAAAACGCCACTCGGTGTACAGTACCCGACCCCAGGAGCTTAATATCCCCGCGTCGACACCTCAGCAGGACCCATGCATCTTCGTAATAGTGGGTCGGTACGACCTACCCCACTCCAGTGGGAGCTATTCCGGGATTCGGGGATGGCGGGGTCGAGCCAGGCAAACCTGCAATGTATGTTTTATAAGGGCCCCAGATGTCCCTAGGACGCGCTATTGTTGGGAGGAGACTAGAGTAGAGCTCGCTATTCGTGCTGCAGAAAGCCATGGCTGTAAGCCATGTCTTGGACGTGGGAGCTGTCTTCCTCCCCCAGTGCTTTGCTATCTCCCGCTTGGCCAGAAGAAGCCCTAGAGAGGCCAGTTTACGGACATTCTTTGGGAAATTGACCGTATAACCCAACAGTGCGACCTCAGGAGTGGGAATGAGTGTAAGCCCTAGCATCTCTTCTAGGATCTTGTGAACCTGAGCCCAGAACGTCTGCAGTCTCGGACACGTCCAGGCCATGTGTGCAAAATCGGCATGTGGTGCAGCGCATTTCCAGCAGGCGTGCGGCCGCGCGGGATCAATGGCATGGAGTCTAACCGGGGTCATATACCAACGGCGTAGGAATTTATAATGTAGGAGTTTGTGACGGCTATTCAATGACACTGTGTCGGTGACCTTGCAACATGCCGTCCATTGTTTGTCCGTGATAGGCCTACCCAGATCTGTCCCCCACTCCTCGCGCGCACGATCATCCGCACAGGGGACCCGCGCCGCGCACGCCCTGTACAGCTTGGAAACAATATGTGCCCCCGTATCGGCGTCAATTAGGATGGTGAGAGGTTCAAGGGAGGCCGGCTCGAGGGGGAATCCCTGAATCTCCGCCCGGGCGGCGCAATAGAGCCGGCGAAGAACGAACCGGTCCATGAATGTAGCGTCACTTAATCGCGCGTCCTCCGACGCAGAGAAAATGTGCCCACCCGGGTACAAGTCCCCGATCCTGGTGAGGTCAAATTTCGTCAACGTTCGTCGCACCAGTGCTTCATCCGTGCCAGGTAACAGCCCAGGGTTGGGTATCGGGAGGGAAGACGAGTACAGCAGAGGCTGAGCCAAATAGCGCGAGAGCCTGTTCCATGCCCAGCTGGTGGTAGACACGGTTTGAATGTCCTTTGGGTCCCTGGGGACACCTTTGGGCAACACCGTCGACAGGCGACCCGGGAGGACAAAGTCCGCCTCTGGGCGAAGGAATGGGATCCGAGCATCAGGGTGATACCAGGCATAGGAATGTGCACACTGAGCGACTAGATAGTATAAATATAAATCCGGCACTCCAAGGCCGCCACGATCTTGTGGGAGTGTGAGGGTCGCCCAGCGGATCCGGGGGTGTTTCCCGCCCCAGACCAGCCTAATCATGAGGGACCGCAGTGTGGAGAAGAAGGCCCGGGTCAGAGGGATAGGGATGTTATTGAAAAGATACAAGAATTTGGGGAGCACTATCATTTTAAGAATAGCTATCCTGGCGGACATAGAGAGCGGGAGCCGCAACCACCCATCCACCTGAGTCTCCAGCCGCGCAATTGCGCGGCCATAGTTGAGGCGGATGATTTCGTCCGTGTTCAAATGTATTTGTATGCCCAAGTATCGCACCGAGTCTGAGCACCACTCAAGAGGGAACTCACATTGCCATGGGGAGGTGCCGATAGTCAGTGGGAAGATGATGGACTTATGCCAGTTTATGCCCAGGCCCGAATGGCTACCGAAACGAAGGATCTCATGTATCAAGGGGGCCAGGTTGGCCTGCGGCTCCCTGACATACAGGATTGTGTCATCGGCATAAAGAGAGGCCAGCAATGGGCCCGTCCGAAACTGGAGACCCCTGTGGAGGTGCCGCTCTTGGAAATGCCGAATCAGGGGGTCCATAGCCAAAATGAACAAGAGCGGTGAAAGCGGGCAACCCTGCCGCGTACCGCGCGTGAGTGAGAATGAGCGAGATAGCGTGCCGTTGAGACGCAAACGGGCCGTAGGGCGACTATAAAGGAGTCTGACGGTCGCCAGGAAGTTCATGGGCATGCCCATGCGCTCCATGACGGAAAGAAAGAAAGGCCACTCCAAAGAATCGAACGCTTTTTCGGTGTCTAGGAGGATCGCTGCAGCCGGAGTGGTCGGGTTAATTCTGTGCAGAACCGTGAAGAGCGTTCGCAAATTAAGCGACGTAGAGCGGCGGGGGACAAAGCCGGACTGTGCGGGCGATATAATGAATTCCATCAGCTGGGAAAGCCTGTTGGCCACTATTTTGGCCAAGATCTTATAGTCAGTGTTTAAGAGGGAGAGGGGCCTGTACGACCCACACAATGTAGGGTCCTTATTCGGCTTCGGGAGCAGCACAATGACCGCCTCACTAAGAGTTGACGGGAGGGAGCCACGTTCCAAGGCCTCCGCATACACCTCTATTAGCTTGGGCGCCAGCAGATCCGAAAAGGCCTTGTAGAAGTCAGCGGAGAAGCCATCAAGGCCCGGGGCAGAAGAGCCCCGGAGCACTTTGATCGCCCCCCGCACCTCCGCAACCGTTATAGGCTCCGCCATGAACTCCTGCATGCCCTTATCCAGGAACACAAGAGCGATTTCCGATAAATAGGCCGCACGCGCGGCCGCGGAGTCACCCAACTTGGTGGTGTATAGATCTGTGTAGTAGGCCAGGAACTCTTCCCGGATCTCAGCGGGCGTTGTGCGGAGCTCTCCGTCCGCGCCCCGCACCTCGGCGATCAGGGACTTGCTGTATGGTGGTCGCAAGGCCTGCGCTAGCGTGCGCCCCGGTCTGTCCCCCTCTCCATACCTACGCGCAACCTGGTATTTCCCCAGATACAGGATCTCCCTGTCCGCGGCCTCCCGGAAGTCAGATAACAGTCGTAAGCGCCTGGTAAATACCTCGTCCGCGGGTGCCTGCTGCGCCTCAGTGTCTAGCGCGTCTAGCTGTGTCTCCAGTTGTGTTATTGTGGCGCGCAATACTTTCAGGACCCCCGCGTGCTTGGCAATGCAGACCCCTCTGATGTATGCCTTGAACCCCTCCCAGAGCACTGCCCACGAGTCCACCGAGCCAGTATTTATGGTGAAGTAGTCCTCTATCGCCTCGGAAACCTCGTGCACAAAAAGGTCATCCAGCAGCGCCCTCCCAGTGAAGCGCCACTGCCGCTCAAACCCCTCAGGTCGAGGAACGTCTAAGCCAAGCAGGACTGGAGAGTGGTCCGAGTACGTTCTCGGGAACGTCCTCAACGCGCGGAACCAAGGGGACAGGCCCGGGGAGAGGAGCCAGTAGTCAATTCTGGTCCAAGTGTTGTGCTGCCCTGAAAAGTGTGTGTAGTCAGTAGTGTTTGGGTGTCGCCTGCGCCATATATCCGTCAACAAGAATCGACGGCAAAGGTCCTGGAATGCGCGCCTTGCCCTAGGCTTAGAGTCTGTGGTCCCAGAGGTGCTATCCAGCCCCACATCCAGCAACATGTTTAGGTCGCCGCCCAGCAAAACGCCAGCCGGAGCCAGGGTTACCAGTTGGGCCGCAAGCGCATTGAAAAAATCCGGGGAATCAGTGTTGGGGGCATACACACAGACAAGAGTAACAACATGGCCCATCAAGACCCCCTGTACAATACAGTAGCGCCCCTCCCTGTCCCCCAGAAACGTTTGGCATTGAAACAGGACTCTCTTATGGATCAGCACCGCAGTGCCTCTGGCGTAATTACTATAATTAGCGAAGTATCGGTGAGCGCCCCAGGAAGCCGCAAAGCGGGAGGGCATGGGGCCATGCAGATGAGTCTCTTGGAGAAAAGCAATGTCCACCTGATGCCGATTTAAGTAATGCAGTACCTGTTTGCATTTACTCCGGTTGTTCAGGCCCCGGACATTCCAAGTCATTAACGATAGATTGAGAGGAGCTTCATTCAAACCTATGTGGGCCATTGATGCCAGTCAGCAAGTGATGGGAGCAGCAAAATCGGAATGTCACCGTGCATCAATAAAGTTCGTTCACACCTAGCCGTAGTAGTAGAATCAAAATTGCTTACCCCAACCCCCCTCCCCCCGCCCAGCCAAACCACGCAAACGTGAGGCAATCCCAATTCTGGAAAAAAAGAAGAACATAGCTCTAGGCAGGAATACCCAGTGTAACCAAACAACAAAAAGTAGAGCATCGTAACAGAAAACGATCCCAGCGGTTTCAACCAAAGGGGGGTGACAACGATCCGCAATCAACCCAGCGCTGTAGCACCTATGTACTCCAAATGTTAATTCGTCCTCAAATAACCAAAGTTAAAACAGTGCAAAGTTCAGTAACGGGCGCAGTCTCAGCCGACACCGGAGGATGAGAACAGGTCCTGGCTGCCCGCAGACCCACTACCAGGGGGAGACCGTCCACTCTCATCTCCCCCCGGCGGGCCCCTGCGCGGCTTGTAGGTACGGCAAAACTCCTGCACCGCAGCGGGATTGTCAAATAGCCGTGCTCGGCCATCAACCTCGACCCGGAGCCGGGCCGGATAGAGCATGCCATATTTAAGGCCCAGGTTCCGGAGCGCCGCCTTCACCCCCGCATACTTACGCCTGGCCTCCTGGACCATGGCAGTGAAGTCTGGGTAGAATGAGAGTCTTGCACCTTGCCAAGTAATCTCGCCCTTCTCTCTGGCAAGCCGCAAGGCCGTGTCACGGTCTCGGAAGTTCATAATGCGGGCAATCAGGGGGCGAGGCTGGAGCTCCGGGTTAGGCCTCGGCCCCAGGGAGCGGTGGGCACGCTCCACCACGAAGCCAGGAGTGAAGGAGTCTCTCCCAAAGATATCAGCCAGCAGTTGTTCCACGAAAACATCCAGCCGGCCCGTGACCGTGGACTCCGGAACCCCAAAAATCCGTACATTGTTTCGCCGACTGCGCGATTCCAAATCTTCGTTTTTGCTGGCCACTTCCTTCAGTATGCGCTCCAATCTGTCCACCCTTTTGATCTCCTGTACCGATTTATCCTCCACTGCCGAGATCCGGGCCTCAGCTTCTCCCAAACGCTTGTCATGGGCCTGGATTTTGGCCCCCATAGTTTCCAGCGTCTTATTGAGGGCGTCAAAGCGACCATCCAGGGCCCTGAAGCCGGCACGCATTTCCTGTAGCCAGTCCGGGGCCGGAGCCTGGGTCGTCGAGCCGCCGGTCGCCCCACCAGCCGGGTCCGGCATGTCAGGGGGGTTATCCGTGGGCTGCTCAGACAGTTTCTCGAATTGCAGCGTTTTCTGTTTGGGGTCCTTGCGACCCATTCTCACAACCGCCAGACGTGTGGAGCGCAAGGGAGGCGACGGTGCGATGGAGCGTCCGGCTAATCCTTAGCCAATCTGGTCAGGAGCACTGATGATGGTGGGCCCACCGGGCACCGGACAGCTCACGTCCTCACTGCGCAGCAGGCAAGAGCCACGACTCCGTGTAGCCAGCAGGGCCCCAATGGAGCATCAAGTGCGCCCTCGCGATGTGTTCAGCCGCCACGATTCGGAGCCGCCGGGAGGGGCAAGGGAGGAACGCAACAACCAGCCTCGGAGCACATGGCAAAACCCGAGAGGGCCCAAGTGACGAGGCAGAGACAACCCGGGCGTCGGGCCCAGCGCAGGGCCCCAACCGCCCCCCCCCACCGCCAGCAGTCCGTCCCGCCACCCCTCCCAGGCCCCCCGACCGGATTAGTCTGGGGCCCCAGGGAGGAGACAACGAGCGAGGCCGCGGCCGGAGCGCAGGGCCGGAGCCGTGCGCCCGGTCGTCCTCCGGTCCGCAACGGCGTAGGGAGACGGATGCGGGCCCCCGCCAGCCAGTACTCCGGTGCTCAATGCCCCCCCCTCCGAGCCCCCCGGTTACCTGTCTCTCGGCCGGCCGCCCTCCTCGCACTCGAGTCCCCCGATCCCGGATCAGCCCGCCATCTTGGGCCTCAGGATGGTGTGGTCATCTCCGGGCGCCCCCGTGACCCGGGAGGTCCGCTCTGCATCCCAGCGCACTCCGGAGTCTTAGTAGGGTCAGCGGCAGCGTCTGGCGTCTCGCGCCCGCATCAGGAGGGCGAGGAAAGCAGGGTTTGCGCCGGGTCGATGGCGGAGCTTCAACGCCGTGCGGCCATCTTAGCCCGCGGCTTGGCCACGCCCCCGCCCCACCCCTGGTTCGCTTTGCTGGTGGCTCATCGCTATTTAAGGGCTTTGTAGTGCTAACACTGCAAAGTTTGGGGGCCCTTTTCGAAAGGGTAATAAACTCCCCCCGCCTAAACTTAATATGGTTGCATTACTTGTGGTAGGCGGGATCAGCGTTGTAGCCCCAACCCCCTGCCCTAACGGAGAGCCAGAATCAATATCCCCTACAAAGTTCTGGAGAAGACTACTTACAAACAGTGCCTCTGTAGGTTCTTGCAACGGAAGTGGTGACGGGGGTGGCGAGACGATGGAAATGGCGCTCTCCCTGTTGTTGTTACTACCAAGTGTGGCAGAAAACAAATCGTCCACGTCGTTAGGAGATTTAGTCATAGCTAAACCGCCCATAGATGAGCGCTTTTGGGCCACAAGGGTGTCCAGGGAAAGTCTTTTTTCCTCAAGCTGGATCTGATGAACCAACACTGATTCAGCTCTGATCAAAAAAGCATCCAAAGTCCCCATTACCCCACCGCCTACCAGAGAACCTGTGGCCTTGCGCTTACTCATTCTGCGCTCAGGTTATACTCAGGTTATACTTAAGCACGAAGGACCACAAAATAGTACCTTGTTTGTCCACCCTGAGTACAACTCCGTGATCACCTTGGCGCCAAGATGTCCGGGGGGTGGCCTAGCCCTGCCACATCTTGTCGCGGACAGGGCCGCCCTTGGCCCGGGCTTCGCCCGCGAGCGTCCCACGCTGCGGAAGGCCTGGCCGCCTTTTAAGTGCCTCCTGGCGCTGCCGATGATGACAGCGGCGTGCGCGCCACGCAGAATGATGGGGCTTGTAGTCCCCCGGCTCCCGATCCGCCGATCCTTTACCGCGTGTAAGTGATAAGTGGCTGGCTGGATACAGACAGTGCAAATATGCTCCCGCGCTGCGGTCAATATTTAAAAGCGGAGCAGTCAGGAGCAAATGGGAGCTGCTGAGCCCTCCAAAATATGTTTCAAAAAGTATTCTAAGGATCAGGAGAAAAAGGCGAGTGTCAAGTCAGCAAGTGGTCCTGGCGTTAATATTTTATGTACAAAGGGGTCTATAAAAGACTGTCTTGAAGTACTTACAGAAGTGCCCAACACAGACTGAAACAATAGCCCATATAATGTTCGTATGCCCTGCTTACAAGCATCCTAGGATAAAATGGCTCAAACCTGTTTGCCTCAATATGGGCACTAGATCAAGCATGGAGGCATTAAGGATTTTGAAAACTAATACGCAGGATTCAATCGTAATTGCAGTTGCCAAATTTCTGAGCTGGATGTGGGTTATCCGCACTAAAAATATGAGGGGCCATAATCTAGTCAGGTTTTATATTAATAGTTATACTAAGAGTTTGGTCATGGGACCAGCATAGTAGTATTATGTTTGCTTTGACACACACTTCTGTGTCTGACAGTGTGTTACTTAGTGTGTAAAGTATTTTGATATACGATTTTTGGTGGTCTTATGGCCACCACTGCTTTTATGTATATATGTATATATAAATATATATGTTTATGTATGTGTATATATGTATGTACTATTGTATATTTTCATATTTTTTAATTATCATGTGTTTTATATACTGAGGGCCCTTTACTTCTAAACGTTGGTCGTTGACTTTTATATTCTTTTAAATCATGGACTTTTAATATGACCTGTTTAAAAAAAAAGTTTTTGTAACTTTTTGTCTTTTATGATTGATACAAACGAAATAAAGACTTATGACTGACTGACTGACTTACAGAAATGTTTGAGTGATGAGACTCTGGTTGATTTAAAAGGCTATCACTGTCCATTTCAGAGGGGTCATCCACCTTCCCTGCAATGGCCATGGCGACCGCGCGCTGCAACAGCAGCCACCAGGAGAGAAACCAGGCTGTGACCACGGCTCACATCATTGTATTCACCTTCACCACTTTAGGGTGAGACCTGGTATAAAGGGGGAGTGGGAGGAACACTGGTGAAACTGGCATGAGAGAATATAAGGGAGTCTTCAGACAGACAGTTGTCTCAGCCCCTGAAAGCTTCAATGGTCAAAACAGGGTATTTCTTGACATATATCTGACCTTCTACAGTACTACTGACCTTTTGCAGCCGTGGTGAGTTCTGCCTCAAAGCGAGAGTGCGCCGTCACCTACAGGAGCCACAGGCAGGGTGCCATGCAAACCACACAGGCATAATAAGTAAAGGCAGTGAAAATCAACCATACGAGGGGGGAATATCTCCTCTCTCCTCTTCATGCCCATCATCCTCACCCCGTACAACTTCCCTGCCCCCTCTCCTACACTTTTTGAGGACAAGCCATGAGTAACGACGAGAGACTGGGTCACTTCCCTTGCAGAGAGTGAGCGGGCTCTCTCATCACCTGAATGATGCTGCAAGAAGGAAGTTGGACAGTGCAGACCCCCTCTCATCCACCCTGCGCGGGCTCAGCGAGGGCTGCACACGTCCGGCCAGTGCTTTCGGTTTCTGAATGACAAGCTCTGTCCGTGGTGGGCTTCTCCTCCTAGTCGGGTGCCAGTCACGTCAGCCGGTTGCTCCTTTGTAGCCCGCTCACAGATTTGGTTAGGTCCTCTGTGAAATAGGACTCGCCCTTTTGTAGACGCAGCACAACAAACAGGGCCACAGACGTTCTAAAAGCACGCGAGTGGTGCGCGCGCCATAGCGAGCGATCTGTTTTCATTTATCGCGCCCGTGTCTGGGCACGATAATTGAAAACAGGTGTGGTCTGTGCGGGTAACCGCACGCAATAGACCGTGGGCGGAGCGAAGGCGGGACATGCACCCGCCTTTGCCCAATTGCGTGCTGTGTTTCTTAGAAAGACGCAAGCAAAGCCCAATAGCCTGGGAGAAAAACATCACCACACGCACAAGCGTGTGGTGAGCTTTCTAAAGCCCATTACAAAAAGTCGAGCAAGCAGCGCATGCGCGCTGCTCTAGGCTCGACCTAAAAACCAGGACATTACATATTGAACTGCTTCTGCTGAGAGCTGACAAGGAGTGTAAACGAAATAAATGCGTTTCTCGGTGCCCTATTTAGATTCTATTCTCGAAACTACTACTTCCATGGCCCCAGAGACGGTGTAGCAACACAGGGTACACAGCAGACACGAACAAAGCAGCAACTGTCTGGTTTTTTGCGGTTGTATATACCAGAAACTTAGCCCAAGGACATGTTGCAGGAATTCTGCATATACACAGAACTATGCGCAGGGAATCAGGACCTCGGTGCGTAGTGGTGTGCCAAAAAACCCACCTCGGTGCCCAGAACCCCAATCCGACTAACAATAGTGTCTCATTCGTTCTTCGTACTACAGCAAAGCTACCAAGGATTAGACATCCTAGAACACGTCACTCCGTCCCTCTCAGGAATTGTGGGAACAAGAACACTCTTTCATTCAAACACTCATACTTGTCCACAAAGTGAGTATACAGAGACACTGTATAGTTTAAAATGTTTATTTTAACTAACGTGCTCTATAATGCAGTACACGAGCCAATACTAGCAGCAAAATGCATAAGAACAATATAATCAGCATTGTTACAATTCTATAAAGCACAAAAGGGGAAACCCTATTATAATGACAGTGGAAACAGGACTACAGCGCCTTACCACCCTCCCTGTGCTAAGAGCTTGTTTATTATAATTATAGAAGACCTCTAGGCTTTGTCAGGGGTACCCCACACCTCCAAGTTTAGATGCAAGGATTTACATCACCCGATAAACAAAGCTCTTCTTCGTTGGAATGATTTTCTCCAAGTGCCTCTACATGCATACAATGCCATATTAAAAGCACTCGAGTTTCAGTAGTGCAGCTGTGTTCTATGTTATGTCTATGGGCGCGGGACTGACCAAAGTGAATCGACAGCATACATTGTTTTTCGACCTTGAACACGCTGTGCAGACGGAGAGCACAGTGTACAACTAGATGTGTGAAAAGCAGACAGTTCTCATGTGAAAAAGCGCAAGCAGAGTATTTACGAGAACAGAGCCATGTAGTAACGCTTGCTAAAGTGGCAAAATGGATGCTAAGCATCTACAAACTTACGCTAACTTTAGCAATGTCTGCAGTTAATCCCATGTCCTCACTACAGACATTGTAACTCTTGTATGAGCACTAAATTACATTACACAAGGCCAGTTTACTATTATTTTTTAGGAATGTGAAAGTTGAGTAATTTGCCCAGAATGACAGGATGTTGAGCTGACACCGGGACCCAAAACTGGTTGGTTCGCCAGCTCCAAATTTGTGCCCTCTGGCACATCTTCATAGTGGCTACCTTGCACCATTAACTGGGGACACTAGCGTTTGGAATGTTACATAGTAGATACGTGCAATGTATATAGTTAAGTTGAAATTAACAGATCTCAGAAGATAGGACAGCTACTACCCCCATGCCTCTGGAGCAGCCACCTTTTATAGCTTTATTTTAGTGTACATTGCAGACCCCACACACACTCCTCTGCAATAAAAGTTCTAGCTGTACTTGAACTTACCATTGAAATGAACTGGTCTGGACCACATGTATAATTTGATGGGTGATAACAGGAAACTGTGGTATCCAGGGTACCTGTATCTAGGTAACAGAATGCTACAGGTTCTAGAACGTGGTGATGCAGGGGAGCGGGAGTGTCGGTTGGAAGGCATACTGGTGGTGTGAGGACTGTACGAGTTGCTCTCGAATAAAAATAGGGCTTGCCATCATGGTTCATTGTCATTCATACAAATTGGCGACGAGCGGGATACAATCTGCTTTATGTTATCACTGGAGGACCTGGAGTACCTGCAGGAAGGAGAACAAGCTGAGTACGGAAACAAACATTGTGGGCGCACCTTCTGGTGTTGTGCGTGGTGGTGTTCCCAGCCCGGCCCCTGCAGGTAAGAGTGCTAGGGCCGGGTTGGGGGGAGGGGGAGGGGAGGGATTCGACAGATGACCACGAGGTAAAAATAAATTCAATAATTCATTTTCCCTTGTGGTCGCATGTCGAAATCTGTTGTAATGGAACGAGGATCCGGTTCCAGATAAACTTAAGGTAGTATTTATTCAAGTAGATGGTTCCAGATAAAAGGTAAAGAGAGCCCCACCAGGAGCAGCCTGCCTGCTGCTTAGCTCATTCGTTGGAGAATGCCAGCCTCACTCATCCAACATTCCGAAGCGTCATCCACACCAACCTTCCACACCACACTCACACTGGCTGAGCAGCAGGTACAACACTTCTCCCTTCCTCATAGTGAACAAAAATGCAATGCAATGCAATGGTCCAAGGAAAGAAACACACATTGGTAAAATAACATGCACAGAAATCTGAAAGTATCCATTGCAACATTATGATGATGGTTAAGGGCAAACCCAATGGGATAAAAAGTAAGGAAAACACAGTACAATGTGTTTTGCAAGTTAACTTCAAAATGCAAGAAAGCACCGGAGAAAACGGCAAATTGCATGAATGTCAACATAAGGCAATGCAATAATGAAAAACGACAATGCCCACCCACGTACTCACAATGAGGAAATTAAGTAGGACAGGGAAAATCAAACTTTAGGCGGAAAGACAACCTTTAAGCAGAAAGACAACCCCTACTCACATCCACTCCCTTTCTACACAAAACTCCGACCTTGCCACACAAAACCAAGCAAACCTGCAAACAACTACACCACGCACAACCAACCAACACATTGTGCCACACACATACCAGCTGGCCAGGCCAAAAATGAACGTGAACACAAAGGGGAACAAACCACAACGGTGCAGAAGAAAACACACCACAGCAAACACATGCTCAAACCCTAAGCATAAAGGGGGAAGAAAAGAGAGGACCATCACACAGAAAACCCTCAGCAACAACGCCAAAGCTAAAGGTCAAGCGAAATTCACCTACCAACCACACAAAGGTGGTAGGCACGAGTGACTGAAAAAAAAGTCAACTCGTACACAACGCCCACAAGGGTGACCAACCTAAGTCAACCCACAACCACAAAAAAGAGGTAGGCCAGAGAGGCTCTGCAACAAAGAGCCATCTCACACACACTCCCAACAGGGAGAGAAACACAAACTCCCACAACAACGACAAGGGGATCAGGTGAAACACAGTGCCTACAAAGGTGATAAACCTATGTCAACCCACAACCACAAAAATAGTGGTAGGCTAGAGAGGCTCGGAACAAGAGAGCCATCTCGCGCACACACCCCCAACAGTGAGCTACACACACTCTCACAACACCGACAAGGGGATAAACCAGAGTGACTTCATGAGTGAAAGTCAACTCACACATACTCAGGTGGTAACCCAGAGTGAACTAACATCACGAGTCAACTCACACACACCACCATGTGTCCTCATGGACTTACAAATCAACCCATGCCCACCGAAAAGGTGGGAGACCAAAGAGGATAAAACCCCTAACAACCTTCTCACATGCTCACCCCAACAGGGAGGGATTAAACAACCCCCACAACCACGCCAAGGTGGTAACTTAAGGTGACAGAACATCAAAAATAACAATAGAAACACCATTCCAACAGTAGGTGATACCTCCTCCAACCACACACACAGGAGGCAACACTGAGAGACTGTAAATGATATCCCCACACCCACACACTGTATACTTGACAGACTGCCCACTCACACACCAGTTAAAATGAATTAACAATTCATGGAGACTGACACCCTTCAATGAAGGTAACAAGACCATTCTTTGAAACGCCTCAAAGTTTACAACAATATAAAATGAAACATTTCCCCATAGAGTTAAATGAAGGCAGAATTTCCAAAGAGTCCCTCCAAAAATTAGAAGTCAAACGCTGGGAAGCTTCCTTGGAAAACGGCCCACAGTACTCCCAAAAGGCGAGGAGGCTTCGACGGGCAGCCAGAAAGAACACAGACAACTTCCTCAGCTAAGACGAAGAAAAAGGCGGCACGCAGGACGACGTAGGGCCGGGTGGCTCAAGGCACGTCTATGCAGCACAAAGTGAAAGCTGCAGGACATTGCGCGAGAAGAAGACAGGGCTCACGCTGGCACCACTAGGGACGGCGGTTAAAAGCAGGTAAGCCAACGGTTTCCAAAGTTTTTTTTATTAGCAGGCGCAGAGGTAGAGAGTTTGGTAAAGCAAAGAAATTACCCCAGGAGCGCAAACCACCGTACTTTAAGTCACCCTCCAGCCAGTTCAGCAAAAAACTGAGGCAGGAGACAAACTTCTCCTCCTTAAAGCACCTCTCGTGTCACTCTTCCACACACGGACTGTGGGACTCCTCTTCCTTGCAGCCCTTCTGGTCACACACGCTGGGGACACCTCTTCCCAGTAGCACTTCTGAACTTGGGCTCTGCGGACACAAGAGCCCTGACACATCATTGCTCCTCCACTTGACAGGGACAAAGGAACCTCCTCAGCTCACGAAGACGGGCAGAGGGGCTTCTCCCAAGCATAGGTCTGTTCACTACGGACACTGAGGACTTGTCACTCCTCATGGACACTACTTAAAGCTGCACCTCCCCAGACGCTCTTCCCCACACAGAGGGGAACTACTCTTCTTCTACGCCGATCGTGACAGACTGGAGATAAACCTCACACTTGTTGCTCCTGTGGAGAACTCCTCTTCATTTCACCTCTGGGGAACTCCTTTCGATGGAGACACTCTCCCAAGGTAAATCTGCACGGACACCTCTTCCAAGGTTACAGCAGCCAGGAAGAGCGAAAGTCCAGCAGGAACTGGCACGCCCGCATTGGGGCCGACTGGTTTTGTGGTCATTGGTGGGGCACAGGGCTGCCAGCTTCTTCAAGTTCAACTTCATAAACATCCAGTTACTTTGAGCTTGATAGTTACAGTCCACACAGGTGGCACATGCAGGTTCTTTTCAGTAAAGTCGCCAAAATGTTGTAATGGAACGAGGATCCGGTTCCAGGTAAACTTAAGGTACTATTTATTCAAGCTGATGGTTCCAGATAAAAGTTACAGCCCCACCAGGAGCAGCCTTCCTGCTGCTCAGCCCATTCTCCAACTGCCAGCCTCTCTCATCCAACATTCCACAGCATCATCCACACCAACATTCCACACCACACTCACACTGGCTGAGCAGCAGGTAGAACAAAATCCCCCACAACCCTGCCCTACCGCTCATACCTGCACAGGCCGCAGCTGGGTATTCCTGTAGCGGCAGACTGTGTTGAGGAGCCACATCGTGGGTTCCCTGGGTGTGCTGCTGGAAATTGTGTTTTGGGGTACGGGACTAGCTGCGAGCGTGAGCATTCTCTAAAGTATTTCTTGCGCTCCATCTCCTGCCAACCAACTTTCTCAGCAGAATACGAGGGAGTGCGGAGCGTGGTCACATCCCGCTACCGAAGTTGTGGTCACGTGGTGACGTCAGCAGAATCGTGCACTGGTCAAGGCTGTGCCATTACGGTCGCACTTTATGTACGCATGTTCACATCAGTGTCAACAGAATTTTTTTTTTTTTTTTTTTTTGAAACCGTTTATTGCATCCATAAAAAGGTTACAGGTATGGGCCTACAACCGCACGGCCGGCCGCTAAAGCATCACAAATATAGTACATACGGACAGTAAAGGTCTCTCAGCGGTGTACAGTAGAAACACAGGAGTAATCAACGGTGCAGGCCTCACGGCGTCCTGCCACAGAGTACGGTTTCATTTTAAGGACTAACAACATCAACAAAAAACCACAACCGCAAGGCAACCCGAGATTCAAGATGACAACACTTGCTCCATAGTGGGGGATCCAGACTGGCAGGAAAGATCTGAAGAGGGGGATGGGAGGAGATCAAGGACTGGGGGGCCGCGTGCCCGCGGCCGAGCAAGAGGGTCCAGCTAGGGAGACGGAGCAGGCGAGGCAGCCGGCAGCTGTGGTGGCTCACAAATGCCCCCACGGTAGGCGTTCCAGGGGCCCCAGATTTTCACCCACGCCCCAGGCTTACCCCTCGCCACATACACCACCCTTTCACGGAACATACACCAATCCATGTGCTCTTTCCAGGCCGACACCGCAGGGGGCCTCTGGGATCCCCACAATTGAGCAATATCACGTTTCGCTATCATGTATCCCAGAGTCACCCACCGCGTCTGCGGAACCGAGTAGTCATTCGGTTCCCATACATTCAACAAGCACCTCCTCGCTTCGGGCAGCAGCGCTACACGCGTGACCACACGCAGGACCTCATGCACACCACGCCAGAATCGCTCCACCTTCGGGCACTCCCACAGTATATGCATAAAAGTCGCCAACGCACCACAGCCACGCTTACACAGTCCGTCCATGGCAAAACCCATACGTAGAAGCCTCGGCCCCGTCACGTAGACCCGGTGAAGAATCTTGAGCTGGACGAAACGAAGGCGAGCCGGGATGGCCACCTCTTTCGGAGAGGCCACCGCGGACATCCAATCCTCGTCGTCCAGCTCCAGCCCGTCGGCCACCCAAGCCTCGCGTAGACTAGTTAACAGGCACGATCTATCATTAATCAGCTTCTTGTATATGAGGGAGATCGTGCTGTCCGGGACATGGCCATCCAGCACTCTGTCCTCCAGGGGGGAAGACTCCGGAATGGATGCAACATCCGGGAAGACGGAGCCCAGCGCATGGCGGACCTGCAGGTACCGAAAGTACTCACTGCCCTGCAGCTGGAACTCCGCCTGCAGCGTCTCAAAAGTTTTGAATCCCCCCCTCGTCCAGAGATCCCCCACTGTGCTGATTCCGATCGTGTCCCACTTCTCGAAGCCCTTCGATGTCCACAGGGAGCCCAGTCTCTCAGAGGCATACAGTGGAGACGCCCGGGTCAAACGGTCCTTCCACCCCATAGCTGCATTAGCCGCGTGCCAAACCCGCACCATTACACGCGTCGGTCCCGTCAGACGGGAGTCAGGCGCGCCAGAGTACAGCGCTCGATTGTAATCGCCACCGGGCAGGAGCATCTTGTCCATCTCGAATGCCGGGTTCAGGGCGGGCCCGTAAAGGCCATGATTAATTGCAGCTAGCTGGGAGGCCCAGTAATACCGTTTAATGTCCGGGAGGGCGACCCCTCCATCGTACCACGGGAGCGTCAGTTTAGCCAGAGCAATACGCGGCCTCCCGTCCCAGAACAGGCGCCGCTGAAGGCCCTCCACCTCACGAAAGTAGCGTGCCGGGACCATATCCATAGTGTTCTGGAGGGCGTAGAGGAAGCGCGGCAAGGACATCATTTTAAACAAGGCCGCTCGACCGAGCGGCGAGAGCGGGAGACGCCGCCAGCGCACCACATCCTCCTTCAAACGCTGGAGAGGGGGCAGCAGATTCCGCTCATAGCGGGCCTCCGGGTCAAGAGTGATATATATACCCAAGTACCGGAAACCCTGGGAGGCAATCTGGATCGGGCAGTCCCGCGGCAGGACCGGAGCCTCCCCGGAAAGCACGTAGACGCAGGATTTCGCCCAGTTAATGACTAGGCCTGAGTTGCGACCGAAGGAGCGCAAAACATCAACTAGGACGATCAGGGACTTGCGCGGGGAGGCGAGATACAAAAGGATATCGTCCGCGTAGAGGGACACGCGGTCCTCGTGCTCGGGGGTCCAGCGGAGACCACGGATGGAAGGGTGCCACCGCAGCCACTCCGCCAGGGGCTCCAGGGCCAGGGCGAACAGAAGAGGCGACAGGGGACAACCCTGTCGCGTGCCCCGCCCCAGCGCGAACGGGGTCGACACACGCCCGTTCACCACCACCTGCGCCATCGGGCCCGAATATAGTAATTTGACCCAGCTGATGAAACCCGGGCCGAACCCAAACTTCGCGAGCATCGCCCAGAGATATGGCCATTCGAGCGTATCAAACGCCATGGTGGCGTCCAAGGACGCCAAGATGGCTGGCTCCCGCACAAATGGGACACGCGCGAGCACGCCGTGCAAGCGCCGTAGATTAAGAGCCGTATTGCGGTGTGGGATAAAGCCCGATTGGTCTTGATGGACCAAATCGCCCACCACGCCAACCAACCGGTTAGCCAACACCTTGGCGAGGATTTTGGGCTCCGCGTTCAAAAGCGAAATCGGCCGATAGGATGTGACCCGTTCACGGGGCTTCCCCTCCTTGTGGATTACCACAATTGTGGCCAGACGCTGGTCCGGCGGGAGGGAGCCCCGCGAGTGGGCCGCGAGGAACATCGCTCGCAGGTGGGGTGCCAGCACATCCGGGCGTAACTTATATAGCTCAATGGGAATGCCATTGGGGCCCATGGCCTTGCCGGATGAAATCGAGCGAATAGCCGAGGCAATTTCGTCCGAGGTGGGAGGGACGTCCAGCGAATCTCTGTCTTCCGCCGTAAGGGAGGGGAGTGCAATATCCCGAAGCAGGGCACGGGAGTCCGCCTCCGAACAGGGAGAAGCAGGGGAGTAGACTCCGCGGAAATAATCCGCGAAACAGGAGACAATGGCTTCCGGCTCCGTGGCACACGCACCATCCACACTCTCAATCAAAGGCACCACTCGGCTCGCTCTCTCTCTCTTATCCAACCACGCAATCAATTTACCGGCCTTATCACCCACATCATACAAGCGCCCCTGCTGCTCTCTACCAAGGCCCCTGGCCGCCTCCGTGACGAGGGCCCGGTAGGCCGCCTGCTTTAACTGCAGAACATGTAACTTGGCGTCTGTTACCCCGTTCCCCAGGTCACCCTCCAATTCCGCAATCTCGGCCTCCACCCGGGTCACCTCCTCCCGCTCACGCCGCCGGGCACTGGCAATAAAGGAGAGGGCCTCCCCTCTAAGAACCACTTTGAAAGCCTCCCATAGGGAGATGGCAGATGGGACCGACCCCACATTCTCCTCAAAATAGCGCTGCAAGGATGTGATCAAGTCGGCACGAATGGTGGGGTCGCGCAGATACCAGGCGTTAATCGGGGCCACCCTGCCATCCCCCCTCGGGAAGACATCGAAATGCAACAACAATGGGGAGTGGTCTGAAATACCCCGTGCCAGATGGCGCACCTCTCCCACCCTCCCCGCATGGGCCGCTGGGACAAGGATGTAATCAAGCCGCGAAAGACTACCATGGGCCCCCGAGTGGAAGGTGTATTGTTGCAATACGGGATGCTTTAAGCGCCAACAATCCACCAGGCCCAGCGTGTCTAAAAGGCCAGGCAGCCACGCCTGTGCCCGGGGGAGGTCCCTAGGGGGATGGCGATCCATAGATCCAGAAACAACCGCATTAAAGTCCCCTCCAACCACCAATAGGCCACTCGGAAGTTCCAGAAGGAGGCGCCCCAGGTCCGCAAATGTAGTGGCCTGTAGCCCAGGCGGGACGTACACCGACACAAAACTGAACACTCTACCCTCCATACGTCCCGCCAGAGCAGTGTAACGTCCCCTCTCATCGTGGTGCACCTCATCAATCTCCAACGGGAGCGAGTTCCTAACCATAATACCCACCCCCCGCGAGCCTGAGGTGAAGCCAGAGTGGGCCGCCAAACGATATCCCCTCCGATTCATTGCATGAAAGGTGTTACCTATAAGGTGCGTCTCTTGCAGAAAGACAACATCTGGGGAAATACGTTTTAAATACTGCAGGACCACACCACGCTTAATCCTATCCCCCAGGCCGTTAACATTCCATGACAACACAGTCAAGTCCCTACCCCCCATCATACGTAGAAACAATCGGTCGTCCCCCACCGAGCAGTCTAAAGACAACAAAACAGTTGCAGGATTGCCTTGCGGTACGAACAAACAACACACCCCCCCCACCCCCCGGTCCCAACAAAACTCCCCCCTCCCTGCACCCCTGCATGAGCCCAGACAGCCCCCCCAAAGTGCAGTGTGCCTGTCGCCCCATAGCTAAATACTAACTAGTCCCCCAGAGGAGGAGGGAAGCCCCCAGCAGACCCCACATGACCTCCATGGGAGGGGAACCTACAGAAGCAGTATGTGGTGAAGGAACAATGTCCCGAGTAAGGCAATACAGTCACCCCTCAATTCTGATCCAGCGGGCCCTCCTCGCCAGCTGCGCTCCCCCCACCCCCCCGGCCCCGATCCCCAGGCAAGGTGTCCAACCAGTCCCCAGCCGCCTCGGGCCGGTCGAAGAAGTGCGTGCGACCATCCACCTCCACCCGCAGCTTAGCCGGGAAGAGCATTGAGTACTTAAGATTTAGGTCCCTTAAACGACGTTTGATGCCAATAAAGCTCTGCCGCTGCTTCTGGACTGCCGGGGTAAAGTCTGGGTAGAAGTTTACGTCCATGTTGTCCAACCTGACCGGTCCCTGTTGCCTGGAGGTCTGGAGGATGGCATCTCGGTCCCGAAAATTAAAGATTCGGGCAATAAGGGGCCGCGGCGGGGCACCGGTCTTAGGGCGGCCCCCGGGGACCCGGTGGGCACGTTCCACCGCAAAAAACTTACTCAGCCCCCGGGGCTGGAGATGGGTCAGGATCAAGTCTTCCACGAAGAGATCCGCCGCCTCCGCCTCACGTCCCTCCGGCACACCAATAATGCGGATATTATTCCTCCGGGCGCGACCCTCGGAATCCTCCAGTCGCCGGTCCATCAGGGCGCTCGCCTGGCCAAGCCGGCGCACCTCCTTCTGGAGGGCCACCACGTCAGTCGTGAGGCTCGTTGTGGTGTGGGTCAGGGAATCGACTCGGTCGTTCGTCTTTGACAAGTCCGCCCTCACAAGGCCCACATCCACCAGGACCGAGTCAATTTTCTGCGACAAGGTATCAAAACGCTGGTCCACTGAGGCCTTCAGTTCAGCGATGGCGCCCATGACGTCCCGGAGGGTTAGATCCACTGGATGGGCAGGTGTCTCCGTCGGTCCCACCGGGGATGACCGCGTTGTCTCCGGAGAACCCTTTTGGAGCGTGTAGCGGTCCATACTATTGGCCTGGTGCGCCGTGCCACGGCGGGTCGTCTTCACCTTCGCCCGGTCGCCATCTTGTTTGGTGGCCATGCTGGCCCTTCCACCGTCGTGCCAAGATCTCCAAACGGGCCGTCACACCAGATCACGGGTGTCAAGGGGGCGACCACAGAGCCGCGGGTCGACCCACCGCCGGCGGGCCAGCTGGGCACCTGGACAAGGCCACACCACCGCACCCCGCTCCGCAGCCCGACCTCGCCAGAGAGCAAGGAGGGCGCAAAAGCGAAAGTGAAAGTGCGGGGTGCGCGAGTCGCCCAGCCCCGCTCGCCGCTGTTATTCACCTTGTCCCCGGATCGCGCCACTACTCCAATCCGGGGGGCCGGCGAGGAGAAGGCCGCAACCTTCAGTCGATGTTCCCACCGGTGTTCGGGGTCCGATTCGAGCCCAAAAAACGGGTAGTGCCTCAGCTCGGGTTCCCCGACACAGTCCCCTTAACAAGGACAGGATATTTCCAGGATTTATTCAGGAGGTCGCGGAGGTCCTCGGGAGCCTCGCACCTACGCGGCCATCTTGGTTGCGCGCTAGGCTCCTCCCTAGTGTCAACAGAATTTTGGATTTGCACAGCACTGCAAGGCGCATCGGAGCCTGTGCTCAGAGAGTAGTTCCGCCTTGTGGTGTGCGTTACCGGTGATTCGCACACTTCTTAACCATCATCGGTGCACATGGAAGCCCTGTAATCAGATAGTGGGTCTGCCTCTTGCATCAGTGGTGAGGATTGTGTTAACATCATTTGGGGGTGAGTCAGGATGATACGCACACCTTATTACAACACTCAAATTGATGCACTACTGTTATTTTGAAGTGTAGGGAGATACACTGTGCATTCCATGGTGGTTTGCACACCAATATTTGATACGGCAAAACTGTACGAATTTTAAGGTATTCACAGTACAGCTGTATGTTGTGGGACATATATTGCTTGTATCATTAGTGTTTTAACCTTTTTGGGGGGTTATTGTCTGTACTGTTCCCAAAATTGTGGCCTCACTCCACCTGTGCCATTCCTCCCATGACCTGTTGACCCTTTATTAAAAGGGTAAGACTGGAAAGAATACTTTATTAATTACATCTCGGCACTTTAAAATTAAAGACATGGCCACTGCGATAGCTATTGAACAGAAATATTGTTGGTATTTAGACAAATGTTGAACCTCTATTGGACACCCAAAAAGAGCTAATTTAATAGTAGGAGGAATGTGGACTGATAAAGCTAGACATTGATTAATCCTCGAAAAAACATCAGACCAGAATTGATATAGATCGGGACAATAGAAAAAACATACGGTTCTAGGACCCTATCTCTGAGTTCCCACATCTAAAACAAAACTCCAACGAGGCCGGGAAACTTTTGTTCAATCTTTTAGGTGTATAATAAGTTAGCCACATTGACAAATAGGCCATTCTTTTATAGTTTGCAGCTCTGAGCGCTTTATGGCCTACTTCACATAGACTGCCATTCCTTTTTGCTAACACTGCAGCCGGTTTCTTTCAATAATTTAGGAAAAAATTTATCGAGCACTTTCTGCTGGCCCAGCTGTATTAGGCAAGAATACCAGCTGCCTAACTCCACATAGGCCCTGACCATAGAGTTGGTTTAAAATGTTTAAAGTTTCACTATCAGTCACAACATAATTTGATTAAAACTAAATGCCAAAGCATTTAATTTTACAAAATTGGAAGTCTAATTAGATACCGTTGATTCAGGAATGGCAAGAAAATATGGTTAAGACATATTACATGGGAGGAAGCATATGCCAAGCGGGTAGGGTCTCTTAGAAGATTTGTAGCAATCTGGTGAGGGTTTTTCAATCATACATTTTAACATGCTCATAGTCATCTATACCCTCAATGTGAATGATTATGAAAGTAGATAATTAGCTATATGGCATTTGATCATCTGCACTTTACATCAAAGTATAAATAACTTGCTGCTTTCGATATGTTGCCTGACTTTGTACTGTTAGCACTTTATTTCTATAGCATTAGCACTTTATCGATGTATTTATGAACAGATGGTTTTTATTGATTGTATGTTGTGACACTTCTTAAGCAAGCAATATTTCGGGTGTTTCAATTTTAGCACTGTATTGATATGGTATTAGCACTTTTTGGTGGACTTTTCGATCCATTAAGGATAGTGTAGGAGAGTGGCACCGACTGCATAGTTGCCCCCAACTTTTTGCTGATGTTTTGACTGTTTTATGACACTAGCCAGGTTGTGGCCCTGCTATCCAGGACCCCAGCCTATCTGCTTCTTCTCTAAACTGATGTGAGTACCCTAGGTACCTTCCAATTGGATACTGAGGACACCCTACCAGCCCCTTGTAGATGGTACCCTAGGTACCCAGGGCATGGGTCCCTCAGAGGCCTACCAGGGGCTGCAGCACTTATTGTGCTACCCCTGGGACAGCCATACCAAATGACACCACCAGACCACTATGGAGTCTGGGTAAGGTGGTGCTTGCACCCCTTACAGGGATATAGGTATCCTGTATCCCACTTAATACAACACATATATCCTCATAGGTCACCCCTAGAGCAGGCCTTGCTAATCCTACAAGGCAGGGTGCTGAGATATGTGTGAGGGGGGACCCCTACCTGAGTAGGGCCCCTCTGCAACCTTCGTAAAATCATTACTGGGTTGTTTGTAAGGTAGCCTTACCATATACTCTTAACCGCATTATAAGTATATCGCGATAGCGTGATAACTTGAGAATAGCTACACAGAACCATATCGTGTTTGGTGTCAAACATGTAGGAATCATACCCCCAATCCAGCCATGGGACTGAGGGCATGATTTCCCCCTGCTAGAGGGGCGATATGGGAAAAGCGGCAGAATTTAGACACCAATTTAAAAGTGCATGCGAAGTACAAAATGGATGCAACCCGCCACCCACACGACTCTGGCTGCCTGTTGCTGGGCAGAACTCCAGCCACGGCAGCTGGACAATAGGGATCCTGTTGCAGGGAGGTGTTCCCACCTCCCCAGACAGACTATGTGGATTGGAACTGGGTGGGTGCACCATAGGATACCTTCCAGAGTTGCACGTAGGCTTCTCCAGTGCCTACATTCTGCATACACCGCCTGGAACCGGTTCAGGGGCATCCTGTCCCCTGCCCTGGTGGGAAACACACAAAGGGGAGAGGGTGTAGCCACCCTTTCCCTCCTGACCTCTCATTGGTGGGCTCTGATCTGGACACTCCCCTAATCTTTGGATAAAGGTGAATACTGGGTCCCCTGAGCCTCAGATTATTCTTGAACTTCACAGTCTTGACCCTCGACTTGCTGCCGCACAGCTACCTGAAGAAATCTCCCTTGGGTGAAGGAGTTACCCCCCTGCTTGGCAGGCACCTGAAACACTGCAATTGACCCAGTTGGAACCTCGCTGCTCCTTCGGACATCGACGACTCTTTCCTACCTTGAGGTGGGTTTCCAAGCATCCCAGAGGCCACTGAGTGTGCACAGCAAAGCTCTGCACCGTGGACCCCGTGGGTGCCGAGATCCCCAATACCCCAGGACACCGGCCACCTCTTGCACAGCACCCAACCCCGACGAGTGGGGAAGTTGTGCTTTGGCCCATTATTGAGCCAACCTCTCAGCATCATCTGTGCCAAAGATCGACGCCCTAGCCCGCTCCGGCGACCCGTGGGCGCACCTTTACGCACGCCAAATTGCTGCCTCCCGCGGTCCCTTGTCTCTCGACTTGTGGGCCCTAGCGGAGGTCAATCTTCGATTCCAAGAGTTCCCCTGGTTGCTCCAGGCCTGCTCTTCAGTCTCTTCGCTGGAGATCTCGCTCAGACCTCGTGGGTCTGCACCAGTAGCTGCTTTGTGTTTCTTTCGTGGGTTGCGGTTGCCAAGGCTTAGTTGATCCAATCCGGACACTAACACCGCAGCGACCCTCATCCTTCGTGGGACAGTCGCCCTCCAGAAGCTGGCCTTCCTTGACGCCTCCTGGACCCCGTGGCTGACGATCCAATTTACACCTCTTCCACCTGGAAGCACCCGACATTGAAGGGCTCCTTCTCTTGAGCCCCCAGTCACTGTGCCGTGACCCAGACTCTGTCCCCTCTGCTTTCAGGTCCTTCTCTACAAGATCTACATTTCCATTCTTCACGACAACGACGACGCTTTTGGCTAGCAGCAGTTCTTCACGTTTTGCCATTGAAAATCAGCCCGCAACCCGACATCGAAAACGACCTATGCACCCAGCTTCCCTGGGGCAGGTAACAGTGGCACCTCGGTACTCTCGTGGGTGTGGGCCCTTCAAAAGCTTAACTTTAAAGTGTTGAACTTGAACTCCTGCTAGAAGTGTTTTTAAACTTGTAAAATTCAACCGCGACATTCTCCATAGGCGATAATAGAGATCCCGACAGTAACTTTAGTCACCGCACGCGTCTCCCGTGGGTCCCCTTCCTCACTACCCTGGGTGGTTTCAAAAGGGGCCAGCGACCCTAAATGCCCTAGGCATTGTCTGTAGAATTTTCGTGGTTCTTATACCACTTTTTTGATATATGGTTTGGTCCCCCCCTGGGGCCTTGTGATACCAGTGCTATTTATTGTAACTATCAATGCTTGTTTGAATTGTATCTTCACCTCTAGCTTCATAAAGAGACTAGTGGGGTTATTCCTAGAATAATAAATACATATATTTTATATATATACCTGTGTGGACTACTCTTTCATTTGGTTATTCAAGAGGTTATCTATGGTAAAACAATAAGCTTAACACTCCTTCAAGACTTAGCCTGAAGGCTGCTCTCCACAGCTACCACTAGGATAGCTTTCTTTAAAGGTTGTCTTTTAACCTATCACCTTAAGAGTCTAATTGGACTGGTGCAAGGTGGGCACTATAACTAGTGACCAGCATATGCCAGGCCAACTTCTCACATGGGTGTGCAGTGGTTGGATTCAAGCTTGCCATTATTTTACCAGATAACAAATTGAATTTCTAAAGTGAAAGCCACTTGGTACTAAAGGTACATATAAATTTAAGCTTAGAATACAATAAGTTCTACTGAACTTAGGTGTTGTGTGTAGAGGGCTTAGCACACCTTGACTACAACTCAAGAAAGGGTTCAGTAGGCCACACCTAGTGTAGGTAGATACACCAGTACCACTACACTAGAAATGTCTTCAGGTTCAGGAGCCCAAAAGGCCCTGGAAGGACCCTCAAGGGCCCAAGTCGATAAGTATGACCACCTCTCTTTTGCAGAGCTTAGGGAGATGTGCACTGCTAGGCAACTGAAGAAAAACAAGGGTGCCAACACTCAACGTCTCAGGGAAATCCTGCTCATAGCATACTCTAGTGTCTGAAGGGGTAGACAGGTTGGGTGGGCATCCTGCCGAAGAGGACACCCAAGTGGTGGACTCTGATGAGGACCAGGAAGTTGAACTTGACCTGGATGAATCAGACCATTCACAACATGGAGGTGATGGCCCAAGAAGCACACCCTCCATCCCTAATGGGCGAATGGTGGATCCAAACAGAACGAACAGATCCCCCTCAGAGGGGTCTAACCATTCTGAGAGATCCAAAAGGACCTCTGCCTCTTCTCAGAGAAGAGAATCCTCCAAGGAGAGGAAATGCAGACTGATCCAGTTTGAGCAGGCTAAACTTCAGCTCAGGAGAGAACAGTTAGCATTAGACAGGGAGTCCCTGGAGCTTCAGAAAGCTTCAAGAAAATGGGGTCTAGAGACCCCTGGTGGCAGTAATAATACCCCTAGAATTAGAGAGAAAGCTCCTGACAATAGGAACCTGCATAAGATTGTGCCCCCTATCAGTCAGGGGATGATATCCATAAATGGATCACTGCACTTGAGAGGGCCTGTAAAGTTCAAAGGGTCCCAGTAGAGCAGTGGGCAGCCATCTTATGGCTCTCCTTTGCAGACAAAGGAAGAGACAAGCTCCTCTCTGTCAGAGAAGAGGGTGCAGATGATTATTATATCTTGAGAGATGCTTTGATAGATGGGTTTGACCTAACCACTGATCAATATAGATGAAAGTTCAGAGATACCCAGAAAGCACAGAATCAAGATTGGGTAGACTTTGTAGATTGTGCTACCAAGGCACTGGAAGGTTGGTTAACTGGCAGCAAAGCAAATGATTACCAAGGATTGTACAATCTCATTATGAGGGAGCAGACCCTTAACAATTGTCAGAATCAGCTCTTACATCAGCACCTGGTGGACTCAGCTCTGACCTCTCCCCAAGAATTGGGAAAGAAGGCAGACAAATGGGTCAGAACCAGGATCAAGCAGAAGGTCCAGCCCTTGAGGGGTGCAACTAAAAAGGAAGATGCCAAAAACTCTGAGAAGGGTGAGGAAAAGGGAAAAGACCAGCAGTCTTCAACAGGCCCCCAAAAATCAGCATCTGATAATTCCCAAGATACTAAAGATAAACAACCAAGGAAGCCATGGTGTAAAGTTTGTAAACAGAAAACCCATTGGACTTCAGATTGTAACAAGGCCAAAGACTCCACAAGTACCACTACACCTGCCCCTAAGGCATCTGTTCCCCCTAGTTCAGCTATAGGTGGTGGTACACAGAACAAAGGGATAGTAGGGTTGACCCTGGGATCTGGAGAGAACTCTGGCCTAGTCAGAACTCCTACTCAGGCTGTATTAGTTTGTGATGGGGACCTGTCCCTATTTGTGAGTCCCAGTGGTCTGTGCAAATACAAGCAACAGCCTAGCATAAATGGAAGGGAGTCTCTAGCTTACAGGGTCACAGGGGCCAGTGTCACCATGGTGACTAAGGACCTTGTGGACCCTAACCAGATCATACTTGGAGAAACTTACCAGGTGACCAATGCAAGCAAGTTCAGTACTAACCATGCTCTGGCAGTTGTTAACGTCTCTTGGGGAGGGGTAACTGGCCTAAAGAAGGTTGTGGTGAGTGCAGACCTATCAGTAGAATGTTTGCTAGGGAATGATTTGGAGACCTCAGTATGGGCTGAGGTGGAGCTAACTACCCATGCAGCGATGCTGGGTATCCAAGCAGAAGTATTTGCCCTGACAAGGTCTAAAGCAAAGCTGACAGAAACTGAACAGGCCTTGGATCCTGGAAAAAATGGACCAAGGACCTTCCAAGAGGAGGAGTAGCAGGGGTAAGGCAGTGCCTTCCCCCCAGGATCAGTCTGAAGAGACTCTTTTAGCAGAAGAGGATCTGACACCTGAAGAAGGAACTGTCCCAGATGAGCTTGAGCCTGATCAGGTTGAGTTCTTGGGGACAGGGGGACCTTCTAGGGCAGACTTGAGCCTGGAGCAGCAGAGCTGCCCCACTCTTGAACCCCTCAGACAGCAAGCTGCTGCTGAGGCTGCCGGGAATGCCAGTGGAACCCTTAAGATATATTGGGAGGATGGACTCCTGTACTCTGAGGGTCGAGACCCCAAGCCTGGTGCAGCCAGGAGGTTGGTCATACCTCAGAAGTTCAGGGGTTTCCTACTCACACTGGCCCATGATATTCCCTTGGCAGGACACCTAGGCCAAAACAAGACTTGGGACAGAATTGTCCCTCACTTTCATTGGCCTCAAATGAGTGAGGACTGTAAGAGTTTCTGTAGCTCTTGCATTACCTGCCAGGCCAGTGGCAAGGCAGGTAAATCCACAAAGGCCCCTCTGATACCACTACCTGTGGTGGGGGTTCCCTTTGAACGGGTAGGGATTGAGATAGTTGGTCCCCTTAACCCACCAACAGCATCTGGGCACAGGTTTATTCTGGTGGTAGTGGATCATGCCACCAGATACCCAGAAGATATTCCCCTTAGGACCATCACAGCACCTGGGGTGGCAAGGGCCCACCTGGGAATCTTTTCCAGGGTGGGTTTCCCTAAGGAGGTCCTATCTGACCGAGGTACAAACTTTATGAGTAGCTACCTCAAAGCAATGTGGAAGGAGTGTGGTGTCAACTACAGGTTCACCACCCCCTATCATCCTCAATGCAATGGGCTTGTTGAGAGATTCAACAAGACCCTCAAGGATATGATCAAAGGGCTCCCAGAAAAGCTTAGGCGAAAATGGGATGTTCTTCTGCCCTGCCTTCTCTTTGCATACAGGGAGGTGCCACAGAAGGGGTTGGTTACAGCCCTTTTGAACTTTTGTTTGGTCACCCTGTTAGAGGGCCACTCTGTCTAGTGAAGGAGGGATGGGAGTTACCTCTCAAACCCCCTAAACAGGATATTGTGGACTATGTACTTGGTCTCCGCTCCCGGATGGCTGTGTATATGAAGAAGGCGACTAAAAACCTTGAGGCAAGCCAGTAACTGCAAAAAGCCTGGCATGACCAAAAGGCAGTACTGGTGGTGTACCAGCCAGAACAGAGGGTATGGGTGTTGGAGCCAGTGGCCCCAGCAGCCCTCCAGGACAAATGGAGTGGACCCCATACCATTTTGGAAAAGAAGGGAGAGGTCACCTACTTGGTGGACCTTGGCACTCCCAGAAGTCCCCACAGGGTACTTCATGTAAACAGATTAAAGCCATATGTGGACAGGGCTGACATGGGCTTGCTCATGGCAACGGATGAGGGACAGGAGGAGGAGAGTGACCCTCTCCCAGACCTGCTCTCTCACAACCCTGATGATGGGTCAGTAGATGGAGTAGCCTTGGCAGGCAGCCTCACTGCTCAGCAACAGTCTGACTGCAGACAAGTTCTACAGTCATTCAGGCATCTGTTTTCACTGACTCCATGTCAGACCACCTGGTGCACTCATGAAGTGGACACTGGGGACAGTCTGCCTGTGAAGAATAAGATCTACAGGCAACCTGACCATGTCAGGGACTGCATAAGGACAGAAGTCCAAAAGATGTTGGAATTGGGAGTCATTGAGCCCTCAGATAGCCCCTGGGCTAGCCCAGTAGTCCTTGTGCCAAAACCTCACACCCAAGATGGTAAGAGAGAGATGAGGTTCTGTGTTGACTACAGAGGACTCAATGCAGTCACTAGGACTGATGCACACCCCATTCCCAGAGCAGATGAGCTCATAGATAAATTGGCCTCAGCCAAGTAGCTGAGCACATTTGATCTGACAGCAGGCTACTGGCAGATAAGGTTAGCTGAATCTGCAAAAGCCAAAACAGCATTTTCTACCCCTGGTGCGCATTATCAATTTATTGTGATGCCCTTTGGTTTGAAGAATGCACCTGCCACTTTTCAAAGGTTGGTGAACCAAGTCCTCTCAGGTCTGGATGACTTTAGTGCAGCATATCCAGATGATATTGCTGTCTTCAGCTCTGCCTGGGAAGATCACCTGATCCACCTGAGGAAAGTTTTGGAAGCCCTGCAAAAAGCAGGACTCACTATCAAGGCTACTAAGTGCCAGATAGGGCAGAGTCAAGTTGTGTACCTGGGCCACCTTGTAGGTGGAGGCCAGGTTCAACCACTACAGAGCAAAATCCAGACCATCATGGACTGGGTTGCTCCAACCACCCAGACTCGGGTCCGAGCTTTCTTAGGCCTGACTGGTTATTACAGAAGATTTGTCAAGGGATATGGATCCATTGTGTCCCCCTTAAATGACTTAACCTCTAAGAGGATGCCCAAGAAATTTCAGTGGACTGTCAGCTGTCAGAAAGCTTTTGATGACCGACAATGTGCTCTGCTCCAGTGCTCCAAAGCCCCAACTACTCCAAAGAATTCATAGTTCAAACTGATGCTTCTGAGGTGGGGGTAGGTGCTGTATTATCGCAACTGAATGAAGAGGGCCAGGATCAACCAGTAGCTTTTATTAGCAGAAGGTTGACCCCCAGAGAGAAAAGTTGGTCAGCTATAGAGAGGGAGGCCTTTGCTGTGGTCTGGGCATTGAAGAAGCTGAGGCCATACATGTTTGGCACTCACTTCATTATTCAAACCGACCATACGCCCCTCCTATGGCTAAAACAGATGAAGGGTGAAAACCCCAAACCACTCAGGTGGTCCATTTCCCTACAGGGGATGGACTATACAGTGGAACATAGACCTGGGAGCAACCATGCCAATGCAGATGGCCTCTCCAGATATTTCCACTTAGAACATGAAGACTCAACTGGTCAAGGTTAGTTTAATGTCCCTGCGTTTGAGGGGGGGGGGGGTTATGTAGGAGAGTGGCATCGACTGCATAGTTGCCCCCAACTTTTTGCTGATGTTTTGACTGTTTTATGACACTAGTCAGGCTGTGGCCCTGCTATCCAGGACCCCAGCCTATCTGCTTCTTCTCTAAACTGATGTGAGTACCCTAGGTACCTTCCAGTTGGATACTGAGGACACCCTACCAGCCCCTTGTAGATGGTACCCTAGGTACCCAGGGCATGGGTCCCTCAGAGGCCTACCAGGGGCTGCAGGACTTATTGTGCCACCCCTGGGACAGCCATACCAAATGACACCACCAGACCACTACTGTAGTCTGGGTAAGGTGGTGCTTGCACCCCTTACAGGGATATAGGTATCCTGTATCCCACTTAATACAACACATATATCCTCATAGGTCACCCCTAGAGCAGGCCTTGTTAATCCTACAAGGGAGGGTGCTGAGATATGTGTGAGAAGGGGGACCCCTACCGGATTAGGGCCCCTCTGCAACCTTCGTAAAATCATTACTGGTTTGTTTGTAGTGTAGCCATACCATATACTCTTAACCGCATTATAAGTCAAACATGTAGGAATCATACCCCCAATCCAGCCATGGGACTGAGGGCATGATTCCCCCCTGCTAGAGTGGCGATATGGGAAAAGCGGCAGAATGTAGACACCAATTTAAAAGTGCACGCGAAGTACAAAATGGATGCTACCCGCCTCCCACACGACTCTGGCTGCCTGTTGCTGGGCAGAACTCCAGCCACGGCAGCTGGACAATAGGGATACTGTTGCAGGGAGGTGTTGACACCTCCCCAGACAGACTATGTGGATTGGAACTGGGTGGGTGCACCATAGGATACCTTCCAGAGTTGCACGTAGGCTTCTCCAGTGCCTACATTCTGCATACACCGCCTGGAACTGGTTCAGGGGCATCCTGTCCCCTGCCCTGGAGGGAAACACACAAAGGGGAGAGGGTGTAGCCACCCTTTCCCGCCTGACCTCTCATTGGTGGGCTCTGATCTGGACACTCCCCTAATCTTTGGATAAAGGTGAATACTGGGTCCCCAGAGCCTCAGATTATTCTTGAACTTCACAGTCTTGACCTTCGACTTGCTGCCGCACAGCTACCTGAAGAAATCTCCCTTGGGGTAAAGGAGTTACCCCCCTGCTTGGCAGGCACCTGAAACACTGCAAGTGACCCAGTTGGAACCTTGCTGCTCCTTCGGACATCGACGACTCTTTCCTACCTTGAGGTGGGTTTCCAAGCATCCCAGATAGGTGTTAGAGAAAGCGTTATGAAAGAGTTGGATGCTTCAATTTGCATTAAACAACATATCTGATAGAGACATCTAGCCAGAGATTCCTTAACTTTGACTTCTCCCCAGGCGCCAGTCTGGATCCGGAAATTTTTTCAGCAGTACCTCTGTGCACTGGGGGACAGTGTCGTACAGCTCCTCAGTGACGTCGTCTCTGGACGTGACGTCAGTGGAGCCATATAAGTCCCCTCCGGCGCATGGATGTCAGTTTCTTCTTTTCTTCTTTTCCGCGCTGCACCGGAAAAGCTGCATCTCTGGCCATTTTTCAGCCTACTGTGACTAATTTGCGTCAGGAAACAGTGTGACTTATGCCCTCTGGGTTTAAATCCTGTGGGTCCTGTGCTCGCCAGATATATCCGTATGGATCAACACTTTATTTGCATGTGGTGCTTAGGCGAGCACCACAACACAGACAACTGCGATGCCTGTCAACTGTTGAAGCCGAATGCGCTGCGGGCGTGGCGCATGAAGCTACTGACGGTGAGGATGTTGCAGACTTCCAGCTCCTCACAACAACTGTTTTCTTCCCTGTCCAGAGGTAGTTCCCAGGAGCACCGACCTTCAAACCGTGATCAACGGCAGCGTTCCCACTCTCCAGCGACGTCAGAGCACGGTCCTGTTGGTCCCCCACGTGCAGCGTCAACCGACGCCTACGCGGCCTCGGTTGTTCCTCCAGTGTCTCTCCCAGTGACGATGGCAGACCCAGAGTTGGAGTTGCTGTGCGTCGTGGAGCAGTCTTTGCCGTGACTCCAGGTGACTACATCAATGCCGGTCGAGTCCTCTCCATCTTTCCAGGTGGACGTCGACACCGTGTCACCCAACGTAATTTACGGAGCCGTTAGCGCCAGTTGTTTCTGTGGAGGCCCCACAGGACCAGTTAGGAGAAGGCTGTGTGGGGATTATTCCTTTGGAACAACCAGGGCTTATAGACAGCTGGGTGTCTGAGTTGGGTGACGCAAGCAGGTTAGATTTATCCCCTGCTTCCTCCCTGGCTTCCGAGGCCTTGACTCGGAAGCCAGTTCCTCATTGGCGGAGGTTTTGAAGAGAGTAGCTGATGTTCATCATCTCACTCTGCCCGCTGGGAGAAGGCTACATATACTCTGATGGAGGTCCTTCATCCTGACCAGTCGGGGGTTGAACCATTACTTCCCTTTTGCAAAGCACTATTTGACATTTTGCTAGGGTCATGGGCAAGACCTCACTCAGGGGTACCTGTAGAACGTAGCCACACTTATCTCCCTGCCCCCTGGGTAGCCCGTTTGTCTTATTAGGCAACCGACTGAACATAGCTTCGTGGTCCAGACTATCACAAGGTCCCCGGGAATGGATAACGTTCCCCATTCCCCCCTTGATAAGGAGTCCAGGAGGCAGGACGCTTGGGGAAAATGTGTTTTTTACTCCACCAGCGCAGTGTTACGCTTCACTAACATTATTTTCGTCCTCAGGTGTTTTCTCCACACCATGTGGAATTCTCTAGTCCAGTTTTTACCCTTGTTACCCGAGGCCAAAAGAGGAGAGTTACAGCATTTGATGTTGGATAGCCACCAGGCAGCCAAGTTGCTCATTCGGTGTGGAATGGACTCTACGGACTCCGTTGGCTGAGTTATGGTGTCGGCTGTGGCTCTGCATCAACATGCGTGGCTTAGGGCGTCTGGGTTTTCAGAGGCTGTCCATTCTGACTTGCTCGACTTGCCATTTGATGGTGATCGTTTTTTTGGGGCCCAAGCTGATGCGGCCCTATGCAGGTTTATGGATGGTCGAACAGACTCTTTGTCTGTCTATATTTACTTCCACTCTGGTTGTATGACTTTGGCCCTTTTATGATTGGTGGGTAAAGTTCCTCCATTTGTGACAGCATTATATACAGTCTCTAGTTGTAGTGCTGAAGTATTAAGCCCAACTTGTTACATTGGTGGTGTTGAAGGGTTAAGCACCTCTTCTTTTTTGCTGGGAGACTAGTGTCTCTGGATTTAACGATTTCAATCTCTAGATTGTTTCGCTCCTGGTTAGCAGTTTATTATTTTGTAACTCTGAAGAAGAGCCTAGTCTCAAGAGTGCATACCTTTTTGGTATAGGTAGAGCCTAGTCTCAAGAGTTCATACCTTTATGGTATATGCCTTACTCTATTTGGAGTAATGGTTTACTATTGTGTAGCTTTGTGTGGGTACTACTTACGTAGTATATCTGTATGCTGCCAGATAGTTAGGTCTGCTATCAGTTAGTTTACTCTTGAGTACCCGGCCTCATGCGAGAGTCACTCGGACATGTAACCTAGGGCACAAGGGCAAGGTCATTTGACCGTTATGAATCATAGTTATTGTTTTCCTTAGTGGTACCCTCTTTAGGGGTCTTGATACTTTTCACTTTGTGTAGTTTTTTTTCATAACCAAAGTAGTTGGTTATGAAAACAGACTACATACACTCTAGTAATGTTTTTTTTCCTAAGCACTGTGGGTGTATTCTGGTAAATTACACGGTCAATGGTTCCCTCCCTTCTTTGAGAGCAAAGGTAGTTCCTTGATTCTTCTTGGAACAGGGTTTTAGACTTTTTTTGTGTTTGGAATTTTATATAGCGTGAACTAGACCCAAAGGTATCGGAGCACTTTACATAAGCACCAATTACGTTACAGACGGACACATTCATTTTTGTTAGGCACGGGGAGATTAAGTGATTTGCCCAGAATCACAGAATGTTGAGCGTTAGGCCACATTCTCTCCCCAAAGCGAGACCTCCTTGATAATATCCATCAACGTTCTTTGCTATACATATCTGACAGTAGGTATTACCTGTCTTTTGAAGTATGCAGTGAATTTCCTGGCACTTATTAGGCCTTGAGATGCCCTGTCGCTGCTTCTTGCGGATGCGTTATTTTATATATAGTCAATATGTAGTCAATTACGTGTATAAGTGTTATTAGTACTTTTAATCAAACCTTGTTTTGAATCACACTTTGTATCTGCTTGTTGCTGACAAGGCTCATCTTTATATAGAAATAATTATTAGTTAGGGCCAATGATTCTGATTCTTTTGGTAGGAAGCATTGTTTAATGTCAGGCAATCTTGCCTCTTTTTGGTAGATGCCATCTAAATCTTGCTGAGTGGAGCAGAATATACTATAAAGATCTTTGGCGTGATATTCTGTTCTATTTAACTGGTAAGTGTACAGGGTATATATATGACCTTGTGTGTACATGGTGCACACTATTAGTTAAAAAAAGAGAAAGAGGATGGGCGTGGCCAAGCGAGCCGTAATGGCGGACGCGAGTTAGGCAAGCTCCATCCAGCCCTCGGCAATATCCTGCAGTATCCTGACTCCCCCAACCAACTATCCTCCCAGAAGGGGGTGTGGGGACGATACTCCCCCGAGCGGACACCCGGTGGAGCTCCGGGGCGTTAGGGCTCGCGATCGGCGGCGGATTCGCGCGGCGCGGTTCGGGGCCCAGGAGCATCGCTGAAGCCGGGGAATCGAGTGCGACATCCGGAAGACCCCTGGAGGTGGTGGGTGGCGGTGCGCCCGGCCCCAGGTGAAACTGTGAGTGCTGGGCCGGACGAAAGGAGATGGGAGCGGCGCTGAGGGCTGGCAGCCTGTGAGTCACTGAAGAGGCATAAGCAGGGAGCCGGACGGAGAGCTAAGTGGGGCCGGCCGGACGTCTGGAGGGAGTGGCGGCAGTGGCAGAGGGCCCAGTGGAGGGGTCGTGCCCTCGAAATCGGAGACAATACACTGAGAGCTGGCGGTGGGGGATCGCTGGGAGTCACAGCGGCAGAAGGATTCACGTCTATTTAATCCGAACCTTTCTCCCCCCCCCCCCTCTCCCCCCCCAGCCCCTCCTCAGCGGCCGGGGGCCGGGAGAAGCAGAGGGACGGCCCAGAGCGCAGACGGCAGGGCCCCCTTGGAGTTGTGGACCGCGGCGGTGGTGACTGGCAGGGTCCGGTCCCCGACTGCGTGGGGGAGGCCATCCACGCGTGGGCTGAGACCTGCTGCGGGACGGGGGGCCCCCCCATGGACACAGGCGGCAGACTGGCCAGGCCGCGGAGGTGAGGAGAGAGTGTGATGAGTACGGTGGCCCGGAGGGCGGCCCCTTGACGGAGGAGCGTGGTGGGTTGGCGCTCAGGCCCCCGACACACAAGAGGTGGTCCCAGGGAATCGGCGGAACACCATGGCGGCGTGAAAACGGCGGCACATTCGGGCCGCGAGAGGAGAGGCCGGGAATCTAGGCACTGGGCCTGGTGGATCTCCGAGTTGAGGGCGGCCGGACTCGAAGCTCCGGGACGGGCGGCGTTGGCGGCGGACGGTGCGGCCACCCAGCAGTTGGTAGGACTGGATTGAGTCAGTGGGCTTCGACCTCTCGGGGGGGATTCATTGGGCCCGGGGCCGCTGCTCCGGCGATTGGCCTTGCCGCGATTGGCCCTGTGGGAGGCCCCCGGAGGAGGCCATGACAAGAGACAAAGGCGGTGGCTCTGCTCGCCATGGCCCTATCGATAAGTTCACTGGCCCCGGGGCGGCGCCTGGCGCGGCTGGGGGACCGCCGGAGACTGTCCCGGACAACGCGGCCCTCATGGCAGCCATTACCCAATCCAGAGACATGCTTGATGCCAAAATTGGGGCGGTTGGGTCGGAAGTCACGCTGCTGCACCAGGACCTGCGCAACGCTGTGTCTCGCATCACAGAAGCGGAGACCCGGATCTCAGGGGTGGAGGACGATGTTACCACGCTGAAGCATAAAATGACGAACATGGAAAAGATTCAGCGGGGGTTGGCGCTTCGGGTGTAAGATGCAGAAGGACGGGCCCGACGGAACAACTTGAGGTTCGTGGGTTTTCCGGAGGGCTGCGAGGCGGGCAATATGGAACGCTTCCTCACGCGGTGGCTGGACTGCTGGCTACCGCCGGATACGATGTCCCGTTGCTTCGTGGTGGAGCGGGCCCACCGGGCACTGATGCAGAAGCCGCCGTTGGGGGCACGCTCGCGGCCGGTGATAGCACGCTTTCTGAACTATTCCGATCGCAATGCAATTTTAAAACAATCCCGGGCTAAAGAACCGCTGCTGTATGAAAATGTGCGCATATCCATCTTCCCCGACTATACCCGCCTGGTGCGGCAACAGCGACAATCTTTCATGGCAGCGAAGGACAGGCTGCGAGAACTTAAGCTACCATATGCCCTGCTATTCCCGGCTCGCCTACGGGTGGTGTACCGATCCCGTACTCACTTCTTTGATACCCCGGAGGAAGAATTCAAATGGACTGACGAGACTGTGCGGATACGAGTACCCACGCCGCCCAGTAGGGAGTCGGATTCGAGAGGTGGCCCGGAAAGATCAGAAGTGACGGCAACGGTTGGGGGACAGGCGGTCACGATCCAGGAGGCGTTCTGGTTCTGGTGGGGCTTCCGCGGGGGGAGGCCAGGAGCATGGACACTGATTTTTGATCCACTGATGCTTGGGGTTGGTAAGGGGTGGGGATGGTCTCCCTGGCCCTCAATGTACTTACCATAATACTTGGACTGTAATGGTTGGGGCAGGTAAGGAGTGGGCTGACTTTCTGCTGGACTAGTTCTGGTTGAGATTTGGCCCAAGGACCATGGGCTGTGAGTTGGGGATCCATTGGATGGGGCGGTGCCATTTCCCCCGTTGGTGCCTGAGTATCCGCCTCACCGCGACAGATGCTTCAGAGTTATTGAGGTATGGGGTGGGGGGATTGTTGTGGGGGAATTGTTATAGGTTTCGCGTCGCACTTCTATTGTGGGCCTCTGACTTTATTCTTACATCTAGCCGCAGCTTTTTACTGGTGAGGGAGATGGGGTCCCTTTCCTGTGGCTAGCGCAACGTCAAGGGACGTAGGAGTCCCAGGTACCCTCAGAATTGTAAGTTGGAAAGTGGGGGGGCCCTTGACAAAATTAAGCGGGGAGCAATATTACATCAGGCCAAAAGGGCACGGGCGGATATCCTTATGCTGCAGGAAACGCATCTCTTGGGTACGCAGACTCCATGCCTGCAGCGCTATGGGTACCAGCAGATCTTTCACGCAGGATTTGGGAGGGGATCCAGAGGGGTGGCGATCCTAGTTCATCGTAGGGTCCCATATGTACACGCACAACAGTGGATTGACCCGCAGGGCCGCTATCTTTTTATTAGGGGTACGGTTGGGATGGTCCCCATGATTTTGGGTAGTGTGTATGCCCTCCCCCCCCCCCCCCTCCCTTGCAGTGGTCTTTTGTGGAGAAGGTACTGGCCCTTTGGGCGGATTTGCCGGATATGCTTTCTGTAGTGGGAGGAGACTGGAACGATGTTATGGACCTGGCCAGAGATCGAAGTGGGGGGGTGGAAGGTATGAGGAGGGGCAGCTCCACAAAACTAAGCTCCCTAGTGGCTAGTCTTGACTGGATTGATGTTTAGCGGTGGACTCACGGGGATAGGCGGGAATACACGTACCTCTCGGCGGTTCATGCCACCTTCTCGAAGCTGGACTACATATTTATTCCCCGGGTGAAGGCTAGTGGAGTGGTGCTAGCTGAGATCCTGCCCCAGGGCTTATCTGATCACTCTCCAGTGTCCCTCGAGCTGGCAATGGGCAGAGGGCGGCAGCCATTTTGGTGGCGCCTGTTGCCGTGGCACCTGCAGAATGCAGCCTACAGTTCACATATGAGGGAAGCTATTGCCCATTATTTCACTTCAAACGAGGGATCGGTGTCTAGTGTCGGGTCCTTGTGGGAGGCATTGAAGCCCACTCTACGAGGGGTGGATATCTCTTGGTGTTCGGCGGCCAGCAGCAGGCGCAGGAAAGAACTGACGCGAGTGGAGGCCTCCGTTGAGGCACTCGAGCGGCAGGCTAGGGAAGAGGGAGGAGAGCAGCGGGTGAGGCAACTGCTCCAGGCCCAACAGTCCTGTGCAGCCCTTCTTAGGGATGAAGCCCGCCAGACTTGGCTGGCGACACGTAGCAGGATATATCAGTGGGGGGGGATAAATCTGGGAAAATGATCTATCGGCTCTGCCAGGGCGCCTTTCACGCCCAGGCCCTCCCGGGCTTATTAGATAATGAAGGGGCACCGATTACTGACCAACTCCTTATAGCCGAAAGCTTTGCGACCTATTATGCGGATCTTTATGCCCCCTGGGAATGTCTGCCAGCGGCTACCGTTGAGCAATTCTTGGCTGATCTACCCCCTACTCCGGTGTATGATGAGGCGCGGGATCGCCTGGAGCTTCCGTTAACGGAGGAAGAACTCGGCACAGCCTTAGGGGAACTTAATTCAGGGAAGGTGCCTGGGCCCAACGGGTTCCCAAGCGAGTTTTTTAAATGCTATAACACACAATTGGCGCCATATTACCGGGTTGTGGTGGAGGAGGCTAGGGAGAGGGGCATACTCCCTCCAGACTGGAGACACGCAGAAGTGGTGGTATTTCTCAAACCCGGTCGACCCCCGGTTCAACGGGCATCGTATCGCCCTATCTCCCTTCTTAATGTAGAGGCAAAGATCCTTGCCAAGGCCTTGGCCAATCGTCTTCTGCCCCATATATCGGCTCTTATACACCCTGATCAGGCAGGGTTCATGCCCAAGAGAGCCACAAGACATAACATAAGGCGGGCGCATGTGGCAGTGGCGGCGGTTCGACATACCGGGGAGCAGGCGGCGCTCCTGTTGGCGGACATGGATAGGGCCTTTGATTCTCTGAGTTGGGTATACTTGTTTGCCTTACTGCGCCGACTTAATCTGGGCCCGCGCTTTCTTTCCTACATCCGGCTCCTTTATACGGACTTGACGGTGCGGGTGGAGGGGGCGTCATCACCTGTCTTTCCCATACGGCGGGGTACGAGGCAGGGATGTCCCCTGTCCCAATACCTGTTCGCGCTGGCGATGGAACCGTTGGCGGCATGGGTGCGTATGGCTGCGCAGGTCAGGGGCTTTGGGTTGTCCCAATAGATATCGGACAGAATCGCACTATATGCGGATGACGTCCTGTTCTTCCTTACGGAACTAGATGTGTCGGGCCACGACTCCTACGGATCATGCAGGTCTTTGGGGAAACGTCGGGACTTTATATGAATCCTCGCAAATCTACACTGTGGATTCTGGGGGACAGCTTGAGGCCCGGGGCGTGGGCGAGGGATATTCAGCTGGCCGTGGGAGGGCTAAAATACTTGGGGGTGTTCCTTTCGGAGGCCCCGGCGCTTTCTTGGGACCGTAACATAGCGCCGGTATGGGAGAGGATCCGTTCGGATCTCAAGACTTGGTCTCGAATGCCACTGACGCTATATGGCAGGTCGGCAATATTTAAGATGGTGGCGCTGCCGAAGCTGCTCTACCTGCTGCAAAATCATTCATATCCGATCCCGCCTCGATGGTTCCGGCAGGTGAATTCAGTGTTGGGGCAGTTCCTGTGGGAGGGGGGTAAAGTGCGAGTGGCCCTGAGAACATGTTATCTATCCTCGTATTGCGGGGGAATTGCGTCCTCGGATGTCTTGTCTTACTATCAAGCCTCGCACCTCCTTGTTCTCAACGAGTGGTGGTATGGGGATAGGAAAGACCCGGCATACGCATTGGAGAGGCTGCTTATGGGATCTAATACACTACATACTATCCTGTACTCGGCGCCGGTGCGCAGCAGTATGCCGTCGGCCACGCGAGTGGTTTTCTTGATCTGGCGGCAGGCACTGCGTTGGATGGGCTGGTGGAATGTTTTAACTGAAGAGACCCCCCTTTGGAACACAGGGCGCTTCCCAGACCTGATGGCGCTCAGGGGCTTCCGCGGATGGGATGCAATTGGCATCTCGACATTGGGAGATGTTATGAGGGACACGACGCTCAAATCATTCCAGGATCTACAAAGAGAATTCTCACAGTTCTATAGATATCTCCAGCTGCGTCATGCGCTGTCCCCTAGCTTAGAGGGACTGACATCCCTCCCCGAGTTTAGTCCGTTGGAAGCGAGACTCTTTATGGGGGACTTGGGGACCCAAATGATCTCCAGGATCTACCAGGCCCTAGTTATTCATTGCTCTACAAAGCTCCAGAAGTTGCGGGGGGACTGGGAATCTGACATAGGTGCCCTGGATGAGGAAGACTGGAGAGAGGCCCTGGCGGCTCCGAGGGAGGCGGCTATAGCGATGCGCCTGCGCCTCATACAATTTAAATACCTGCATTGGGTTTACTTCACCCAGGCCAGACTGTTCCGAGCAGGTATGATTGCTACGCCGGACTGCCTGAGGTGTGGCCAGGGGGAAGGAACATTTCTTCATACTATTTGGCACTGCCCTGCCTTAGACCGGTTCTGGAGAGGGGTGATTACTTGCTTGTCCGAAGTACTGGGGTGGGCGGTCCCACGAACGCCACGATTTGCACTGCTGCATGTCATGGAGGGCATTGGGGGCAATATATACAAGCGGCACTTGCTGCGGCTGGGCCTTACGCTAGCAAAGCGGGACATCGCTAAAGCATGGAAGGCTCCTCGAGCTCCATCAGTGACAGCATGGAAGAACGGCCTAGACTTCTGTATGGGCCTGGAACAACCCATATTTGTAGCCCGGGGATGTCCACGCAAACATTACAAAATATGGAAAAGGTGGGCGGAATACCGGGGGCTGTGGCTGGAACAACCTGTGGAGGACGAGGAGCATGCATGGGGATGATTTATGGGGCTGGTCAGGCCGGGGGGGAAGATAGGGGGATTCATCTCATCGGGACATGACGTGGCAGCAGGACTTTACGGCTGGGATGGGGAATATATGGACATGGTGCGACGCAAGGGGCGCAGGGTGGGGGGAGTTAGGGGGGAGTTTGTTATTGTTCAGGGTAAAATTTTGTGGTATCTCTGGACGGCAGACATGCCAACAGCTTGCTGTAGTGATATAATGCAATGTGATTTCACTGATGACCCTAATACTCAGGGGGCTGTAATATGTATGCAATCGACTTTTAAAATATGTTTTTAAAAAAAAAAGAGAGAGAAAGAGAGAAAATGTTAAGTCAAAGATGCGGTTGATTCTCTTTTCTCGCTTGCCTTGGTGTCTGAGCTTATTCAGGGCACTGAAGGCTGTATAGAGGCAAGCTTTATACATTCTTCTACTGGCAGTAGTTTTTGGCTAGTTAAATTCTGTGAATTGCTGGGTCATTTGAGGTATCTGGTGACGCATTTATGTTCCAACATATTGTTATGTCTATACATCCTTCTTGTGACAAGATGTTATGCAATCGGTGCGTAGGATGAAAATGGATATTCTTTTGTCCAAGTTGAGTGATATATACCAATGAGGTATTGTCATTTATCTTTCCCTTGGGGAAATGAGTTCTGAAAGTTCTGTTTTGGGATTTTATCAGGGCAGATCTTTTTATAGTTCATGTTGTCATGAACAATGCAGATTATAGGACTTTGGTTATGCTGTTGACCTTTTTGGTCATTGAGCATTCTTTTCCCTTTGGGGGACAAAGATTCATGTCTGTCCTCTGACAGATGATTTTTTTTCAGGGGTTTCCGCCCATTTTTCCTATCTGAATCTGCGGCTGGACTCTGTCTCTACCAGATATAGCATTACCGAAGTTAAGTAACTTTTACTTCGTTTGTAAAGTGCTAATATATTGCATGATTTATTAAGTCTTCAGTCGTTGTGGAAAGAAGGGTAGATGGAGTATCTAGGTTACCACAGGTTCTAGAATGCGGTGATGGAAGAGAGCGGGGAGTGCCTGTTGGAAGGGATACTGGTGGTATCGGGGCACTACCAATTTGCTCTCGAGGAAACGTACAACTTACTATCTTGGTTCAGTATCGTTCCTACAGAAACGAGCATTAGGGTGTAAACTGCAAGCCAGGCACATAATTTTATTCTCTTTTCATTAAAATTAAAACCTGAACGTTTTTTAGCTGTGATCCTCCAATTTATTCATTCAAGAGTCTTTCTAGTACCAAGACACTCTTAGCGAATGCGTAAAGCGAAAAATGGACATCAACACTGTTCCCTGGCTGAGATGGCAGTATCTGATGTGCTGGCTGCAGCTGTCGCCGGTGGTGTGACATTTTAATGGGGGGCGGGAAGGACATTTACTGATAGAGGATCCCCACTTCCTATTGACGCCACTGACCCCTACCTAAGCTATGTAACAATCTTTTGGTCCACGTTGTATACTTGCATGAAAGGCATATCCTGATTCCACTGTCCAGACCCATGCTTTGTAAATGCCTTTTCTGAAATAAAATAAGAGGCACACCCCCGATCTGCGGGCAAAATGAGAGTCCAAGCCATAAACATCAATTAATAGAAGTCATGGCTGTAATCTATGTGTAAAGCAGTTACGTATAATTAGAAAGCTTACAAAAACACTGCATTAATAGATCTCTGTTAGCCCACTCCCTAAGCTTGCTACACCCTACCTCTTAAAATAATTGTCATGTGGCTATACCCAGCACTTACATACCATCCAGATACCAACATTCCTTAGTGGACTCCTACTAGCACACATCCCACGCATACACATACTCACATCAGGTCGACAGACATTCTCTTACATCGCTCCTGAAGTGTGGAACGGCCTTTCACTCCACATCAGAGCCTCTTTCTCGCTTGAAGCTAAAGACCTGATTCTTCAGTTAACCAACCATAGGAAAGACTAGGCTCAGACACCTTCTCAGCTCCAAGATACCCTCACAGGTGATAGTGAGCTTTACAAATACACATAACATATTGAGACACACTCCCCATTGAATATTGATTTGTGACGCTTAACGTTTTATATTGTATGCTTATTCTTTGCCATTATCATTAAGACATTTTGAAGTGTACATTTAAATATATGCGCAAACTATACATTTTTGACAGAATATCATTGTTTTCAGTGGAACTATTTACAAAGCTCTTTCTAAACATAGTTCTGCATATATGTGAGCAGATCATATAAGCCGCCACGTTCTGTCAGATGGCTTCATGTCATCTGGGACACTGTGTTCTAGACCTGGCCTTTCATTTAGAAACACATTGTATTCTGACAATTGTAGTCCTGTTCAGCCATAACTGGACTAGGTGGACCGAAGTTCTAGAGTACAGTAGTTTGTAGGTTGGTCAACTGGACTGGCTGTTTTTCTCCGTTGTCATGAAGAAGTCGTGCAATTCCCAGGTTTTTGAATTGAAATGACTACCTGATCATCTATTCCTCCTGTGCTCCATTCCACTAGTGTTAACTAGATGCATGGATTATTCGAACATGTTTTAGACTCTGTGTGCATTTATGTACATTCTCTCAATAAAATTATGTGGGAAAAATAATGCTAAAAGTAAATATATCTATCCTGTGAAGTCTTTTGGTGTTCAAAGCATAAGATTTATCCTATGACGGGGGTGTGGCTAGCAGCCGACAGGAATGGCTGGATCTTAAGAGGGTTCCGTATCTCCCAGAGCTAATCCCCCAATATCCGACACATTCCTCCGAAGAATAGACCTTTTCCTGTAGGGCAGACAGTGTTTCTCTCCCCCCAACCCCTCGAAGATCGACCAAGGTCCCGGACCAGAGGGATGCCCGCGAGACAGGCAAGGGAGGGATCAGAGGAGCGGCGTGAGGCCTGGATAAAACAGTGACTACCAGGAGAAGGCTCGACTGAGATCGAGAGCGGCAATGTTCTCGCCCCCCCCCCCCCCCCCTCCCTGTGGGGCACAGTGTTTGGGAGTGCCTGGGTGGCCCGAATTTCATATGGAGGTGGGTAGCCCTTCCACCCATACCAGCAGTGGGGAGCTCCTAGGGTCCTGGGCGTGGCCTTGAGCGAAGCGCGGTGGAACTGGGGCCAGCCTGGTGGAGAAGCAAAGTAGCTGGGCGGCGGGGGAAACAGAGCGGCAGCCGGACGGCCTGCGCCTCGCTGCTGCCTGCCGCAATAGAGAGCCCACCCAAGGTGGAGGGACCCGGAACAACAGCAAGCCGACCCGGGCCTGGAGGGGAGCCTCTTTGACAGGGGTGGAGGGCTCGCGCTCCCCCCCCTCCTTCATTCCTATTGGTGCCAATCAAGTGAGCCCTGAGCCCGGGGGAGGTGGTAGCAACCCGTCTGGACAGATCATGGGTGTGCAGCCTGAGAGCCTGGGATCAGCATAGTAGTGTGGGCCTCCCCCGCCCGAGCTGATGACCAGATGCAAATTGGTGGACCTGGGCAGTGCCCTGGGGCTGGATTAGACCCTTTCCGGCAGCAGAGAAATGCGTTGCGGCCTTGGGAGAGGGTACCAATGCACATAGAGACTTGATTTTGCTGGGGCTGTGTGGGGCGTCTGGCTACCCCCTTTCTGGGATCCGAGTCTGGAGTGACTGCCTGGAGACCTTGAGGACCCTGAATCATCTGGTCTCCGGAGCATACAAAAGTGACTGCCGGGACCACAGGCAAAGAGGAGGGCAGGATGCCACAAAAGGAGTGGGATCTTCTGAGATGTCAAAAGGTCACCCCCAGAAAACCGTGCAGCAGAGCAGCCTAGATAAATACACAGTGAAGATGACAACACCGGGCGTGGTGTTCCTTGAGACTGGGACCTCGGCATCGCGGGAAGATCTACGCTCGGAAGACGAGCCCACACTACCCACAATAATGCCTCCCATTCAAGAGCTCCGTCGCCTCGATTGAGCCCAAGTTAGATGCAATAACGATGGAGGTCAACCTCCTCTGTGCAGATTTTTTTTAAATGTCAGAGAAGGTGGCGGTAGTTTAAATGAAAATAAATGGACTACTCTCTACGACCAAGCAACTTGAAGAACAGGTACTGAGCCTTACTAAACAAAGCATCCAGATGCCTGCCAGGCTCGAAGATCAAGATGGGAGGGTATGGCGCAACAACATTAGTGTGGTTGGGATTCCAGAGGTCTCCAAGGGCCCCAGGACGGACTTGTTTGTGAAAGACCTTATTTTAAACAAGCTGAGCCTAAGCGCTTGTCGACATTCTTTTCGGTGGAGAGGGCCCATAGGGCACTGTGCCCATCGCAGAAACCGGGGGCACCTCCGCACACCATCATTGCCCGCATACTGAACTATAGAGACAGGGATGCAATACTCCAAGCGGCACGGGCACATGGAGACCTATGGGTGGACGACGCAGTTATTTGATTCTTCCCATACTTCACTCTACAGGTACAGCGCCAATACAGGAGTTTTGATGATGTCAAAAAAGCCTTACGATCAAAAGAACTGAAATGTATGATGCTCTACCCCTTGAAGTTGAAAGTAATAGTAGATTGCAAGGCTCTGCACTTTGCAACCCTAGAAGAAGTGTGGGACTGGCTGGAGGGGTGGAGAGTGGTTGAAAAAGGGACCACCGTAGACAGACCGAAGGATTCAGCAAGGGGACCAGGCAAGAGGAGACCCGCTGGAATGGAACAACATTCCAGACCTACATTCCATTGAGAGACATATACGCCAACTGAACCGGATAAATCTAAGAGCGAGAACTGTGCTATGTATTGATGCTGGTGAACCTCTGTGGTGAGGTGGGTGGGATGAGAAGAAGGGAATGATTCGAAGTAAATGTCGACCAAGACAGACACCAGGACCTTTTGTTGGGGAAAGTACTATCACTAAAGCTAGGATAATATCCGTGAAGCCAGAATCCAGGTTGCTGTATCACATCCCGCCGCTAGATACTAAGTTTGGAGCTACAGGCACTCTGCAAGTTGGGGGAGTGGGCAGTTCAAATTCCACTGAGCAGGGTAGTGGGGTGGGGGGAGTTGCAAAGGTTGGAGTTTGAGGTTGCAGTTATGTAGGCTTCGCTGAAATCTGTACGTTTCAGGCACTTATACAGACAGAAAAATTATATAGGTGCAGTATCTTACCTTACGGGGGGACACTTTGAGCATTCCTCCACAGAGACACATGGAAGAATCAGATAGAGACAAGATGTATGGGTATCCAACGTGAATACATGAATAGATTAAAGATAGGGTCCTGGAATGTAAACGGACTGAGTAGTGGCATCAAACAAACATTAAGTCTGCAACATCTTAAACGCAATGGCCTAGATATTGTACTCGTGCAAAAGACACACTTGAAGGGACATTACTACAAGGCACTAGATAGAATGGGGTATATTTTGAGGGCCCATACGGGATACACTTCAGACTCACAGGGAGTGGGAATCCAGGTACAAAAAGACATTGCCCTTTGTCCCCCGGAGGACTTTGAGAGACGACCACGGCCCATATGTGGCCCTTAACAGTACCTGGATTGGGGTGGACCCCTATCTCTGTTCAGTCTATGCCCCACCTCGGCTGCTGTTGCAGACCCTTTCTGACCCGGGGACCCTACTGATCGAGCTGCCTACAGGAACTCTGCTGATAGGAGGCAATTTTAACCCGGTCTTCGACACAAGAGTAGATAGGACAGGTGCCAGGGCCTATGGACTAGGTGGGGCGACTCCACTATCACAATTTGCTTCGGCAATTGGTCTGGCTGACCTTTGGAGAGAGTTAAACCTTGGTGCCCTGCAATGCACATATTTCTCACCTCCACATGGTAGCTTCTCCAGAATTGACTTCTTTCTGACCCCTCAGGCTCTACTACCACAATTTACAGCAGCCATGAACCTAGCGAGAGGGACATAGGATCATGCCCCGGTGGAGGTCCAATTACTGGGCCCACCACAGGACTTCCAAAACCCACTGCGGCTGACCCCCTGGTACCCGTAGGACAAAGACATTGGGGAGAAAATACGCAACAAGACGGTCCTGTACTTGAAAGAAAATCCGGGATCAGTGGACTCAGCACGGACTCTGCGGGAGGCCTTTAAGACGGTGATTCAGAGGGCCACCCAGGCAATAGTAGGAGGCAAGAAGAAAGATTCTGAAAGACAATGTACCGAATTAGAAGAGAAAGTGATTGAAATGGAAAGGAGTGCGCATGCGGAGGGGGGGAGGGTGGGGGGGGGGAGTGGGTGGACATCTGATGCTACTCTGCCAACAGGAACTGAGAGCACTGTCTGAGGACCTAGCTCGCAGACACGCCCCAGCCACACAACGATGCTTCTATGACCAAGGAGATACGGCAGCTAAACTTCTAGCATGGCTAGAGGCGCGTGACCAAAAGAGGTCATGGGTATTGGAGGTAAATGACAAAGACGGACACACTCCCACCGCCAATGCGGACATCGCTGATACGTTCGCTGCCTACTATGAGTCCATATATATATGCATCTCGAACTAACATGACGACTGCAGCGATTTTCTTAAAGTTGTGGCCCTCTGAGCGCTAACTGCAGATGAGCGGGAGACACTAGAAGGCGATTTGACAGAGAACGACCTGTGCAATGCGATAAGGGCCAAGCGCAGGGACCTAACTGATTGCCAATAGAGCTTTGTAAAGGCTTGGCAAGGGAAATCATTACACCAATGTTAGCAATGTATCAAGAAGCATTAATTGTGGGGTGCCTCCTAGCAGATCAAAGGATGGTGACAATAGTGACAATACATAAAGAAGGTAAACCCCTAGACGACTGTAGCTCGTACAGACTAATTTCATTGCTTAATGCAGGCGCTAAAATACTGGTGAAGGTCCTAGCAACAAGACTGCAAGCAAAACTGCCTGCAATTATACATCTGGATCAGTCGGGATTAATTCCTGGCCGAAGTACCCGGCTCAATTTGCAACGCTTGTATCGAGTGCTTCATTTAACTAAATCCTGCGGAAGTCTCCAAACGATAGCAATGGCCTTAGACGCCAAAATACCATTTGACTCCGTGGAATGGAACTCCATATTTGCGGTCCTGTAGAAACTAGGCTTCGTCCCAAAGTTTAGGGCTTGGATCAGACTGCTTTATCAGGCCTCTATGACAAGGGTGAGTGTAAACGGTACCACCTCCCGTAGTTTCCAACTTAAGAGAGGCACATGGCAGGGATGTCCATTATCGCCTATGATATTTGCTCTTGCTCTTAAGCCGCTTGCAGTGTGGTTCCGCCAAGATCCTTTAATATGGGGTACACCCGCTCGGGGAGGATGGACGGAAAGAATCTCCCTATATGTGGAAGATATCCTGCTGTTCCTAGCCAGACCGCTGCACTCCATACATCACGTGATGCACATATTCCAGGTATTTGGGGCACACTCAGGTTATACAATCAATTGGACCAAATCAGTAATATACCCCCTATCGGGAGAGCCCCCGCGCTTGCCCGGTAATTGCCTGGCCCCTTGAGTCCGGGGGGGTTTCAGATACCTAGGGATCGATATCAAACGAGAGCCACAGGATTTCCTTAGACATAATTTGAACCCACAACTTGAGCGATTGCAAGCGGATATATCACACTGGGATCACTCCCACTAACAATAATGGGCAGAGCAGCTCTCTATAAAATGATGGCCCTCCCACGATTGCTTTACGTGACAAAAAGCCCGCCCTCCAAGGTCCCGTAGAAAACGTTTAGACATATTGACCAGACAGTTCGCAGACTACTCTGGAAGGGCGATGTCCAAAGGATTATCCTAGCTAAGTTACAGAAAGGAGTATATGATGGAGGGCTAACAGTCACAGATGTTCAGAAATATTACTGGGCCTCACAGCTACTAGTCATTAATGACTGGGTCTTTGCAGACCAGCAGGACCCAACGTATAGGGCTGACAGAATGTATGCGGGCCCGGGTGGGTACGCATGTATGATGTATGCTAGACGAAGTGGAGGTGCCCGACCACAGCACACGTAAGTGACTATAGACATATGGCAAGCAGCTACCCGGTTTCTTGGCTGGAGGGGGAGATTAACGGCTTGGACACCTCTATGGCGTAAAAATCGTAAGGGGTTTGAAGTGATGCGGTATGCGATGGCGCCTCTGCGTGTGGACGTTAGTGTCAAGTAAAGTCAATTCGTACGGTGCAACAGATGGGGGGAAAAACCCTAAACCCCCTAAGACGACCGAAGTCTAATAGCAAGTAATACAGATGATCTGTGCACACGTTATAATATCAACAGTATGCGTTACTGTATGTAAAGAACAAACAATTAAAACAGTGGTCATATGGTCATATGGTGTTTTCCTTCTTTATGGATTTATTCGGTGATCAGATATCCAGCCAACACGTGTTTAGCCTGCTGGAGACCCAGCGCTTCAGACACATCCAGCTGGGTCATGCACTGCCACCAACACACTGAGGACCAAGTGCCTGATGCTTCACCGCTAGACGACCGACTGCTGACAGAGCAATTGGGAAACAAGCATTGGCATAGCCAATAGGTCTCGCCTTTGGGACCTTATAAGTGTTTAGCCATGCAACACTTGATGTTGGTGCACCAAGGATATTGTGATGGATAACTAAATACTTATAAGGTCCCAAAGGCGAGACCTATTGGCTGTGCCAATGCTTGTTCTTTCATACGCCATATGATTTTTGTATAGTTGAGATTGTGAAAGAATTTTTTATTATGGAAGAGATAGCTAGTTCAAGAGCTTACCAGCAACGAGTATATGAAGAAAATCAGTTGCTTGGTAAAATGCTTGCTGGCGCTACTAAAACTAAGCAAGAGTCAGCAATGATTACTGAAATCTTTGACCCTAGAAATAATGGCCTTTTAACTGAAAAAGGAGAGATTGCATAAACATTCTTGGAACATTACACTAAATTATATGAAACCCAATATCAGGTTGGAGTAGAGCAGATTGATCAATTCTATGAGGAGGTCGAGATACCCAGTCTTACAAGAGAAATGGTAGAGCAGCTCCACATGGATATATCCAAAGAGGAAATAGAAAAGGCCATAGGATCAATTCCAGGGGCAAAAGCCTGTGGAGCGGACGGGCTCCCGTTTGAGCTGTAAAAAACTTTTAAGAAGACACTAATTCCCTTTTTAAAAAAAATATTTACTTATATTAAGCAGGGTGGTAAGGTTCCCAGAACTTTTACGGAGTCTATTTTGATTAGCTTTGTTAAAAAGGGGAAGAATGAAAAAGATGTTAATTCTTATAGACCAATTAGCCTTTTGAATGCAGATTTTAAAATATTAATGAAAATTTGGGCTCAGCGCTTTACACCCATAGCCCAAGTTCTAAATCATCCGGATCAGACTGGGTTTATTTTAGGTAGATCTATGTCAACGAATACCCGGTTTTTAATTCAGACTTTAGACTTTGTCACTGTAAATAAATTACCCATTTTTATTACAATGGTCGATGCTGAAAAAGCATTCGACTTAGTGAATTGGGAAGCTCTTTTTATCGGTCTATCTAAGTTTGGGTTCCCTAGCCATAAAAATGCTAAAGAATATATATCAAGGTGCTCATGCCAAACTGATTATAAATGGTGAATTAATTGGGGAAGTAGAAATAAAACGAGGGACAAGGCAGGACTGCCCCCTTTCACCCATCTTGTTTACATTTTTTATAGAGCCATTGGCATGTAGAATAAGGGATAATCTTTTAATTAGAGCTCCCATTTATGGGATGCCAAAAATGAAATTATTTGCAGATGACATAATCTTGTATCTATATCCGGATAAAATGAACTGGAGCGAGGCATTAGCGGAGTTTAGAAGATTTGAACAAATAGGGGGTTATAAAATAAAACAGAAATGTTAATATTGAATAATGATTATAACTTTCTACCCCCAAATTTAAAACCCCAGGCGATGAAAACAGACCCAATAAGGTATCTAGGCATTTATGTCTCCAGCCAAGTTGATCAACTTTTTAGCTTGAACTATATGACAATGAAATGTAAGATCAAAAGTTTATTGGACAAGTGGTCTATATTACCATTGACTTTGATAGGCCGGGTCGGGCTTATAAAAATGTCTATTCTACCCTTATTAAATTACTTATTTATTAATATTCCTCTTAAGATAAATGTAAAGTTCTTTAAAGATATCGATTCAATGTTTAGAGATTTTATATGGAATAATAAGATTTCCAGAGTCAAGCTCTCCACACTACAATTAGAAATAGATCAGGGGGGGATTGGCTCTACCCAATATCCAAATCTATTATGAGGCTGCCCTACTGGACATAACTGCCCGTTTACTTATTTGTAATGATTTGACAGAAATTTTTTACTATGAAAAAATGCTTAGTGAGTCTGGAACACAATTATCAGCTTTTCTTAAAACAACCAAACTACCTAAGAAATCCCGCTATAAGACAATACGGGACTTCTCCAAACGCCTTTTATGCTTCTTTAAACAAATGAACTCTTCTGGCTACATTTTTTTAAATCTCGAAGAAATTAGATCTTTGGGGCTGTAGATGCATTCTCGCCTGTTAACAAAATGGAAGGACAACGGTTTATTTGAGCTTGGTAGCTTTTTTGTAGCTCAAACCTTTATGTCCTGGGAACAGGTTGTAGCCAGATGTGGAAACATGGAGAAACCCGGATTCTTGGAATATTTACAGATCTTGCACCTGATTAAAAAATATGATATTTGCCCAGACCGGGTACCAGGGGGGCTTGTGAACGCGCTCTATAAGATGAGATTGAAAGGCGTAGGAAATTGGTACTCTCTACTCTTAAAATATAGGTCAGCTCCTATAGTTGAAACTTTTTTGGGAAAAATCATTCAAGAAACTAATTGCAAGTTCTCCCATCAAGAGTGGCAGCAGATTGCACTAATGGGTAGTAAAGCATTGAGAGCGGCCAATTTTAAAAGGATGGCCTTCCTTTCAAGGTGGATGGCATATTATACTCCGGCAGTATTAAACAAGCGCCATGCCGGGGTTGACGATAACTGCTTTCGGTGCCAGGCCTTGGGAGAGGGAGACTGGCTACATATTTGTTTTACATGCCCAAAACTGCAGATTTTCTGGAATAAATTTTTTTCAGCTATAAGCTATGCCATTGATAAAAATTTCGATCCTGAAACAGAGGTAGCATTGTTTGGGATCTCTAGAGTAAGAGCTGACCTAAATAAAGCAGAAGCAACGTTCGCGGCTATTGGCGGTGTAATAGCACGGTCATTGATTCTACAAAAGTGGAGAACAGAAGAGATCCCTTCCTACTCGGAATGGTTAATTAAAATGTGGAGGACTAGGAGATATGAAGAAGCATATGCCAAGCGGATTGGGGCAGTAAAAAAATTCACTTTGGTTTGGAGGTTTTTAGATAAGTCTCAAGCTATATAGAATTTTAGTATGGTAGTGGTGCAGCACTTTAGCATTAAGCACCTTAGCATTCTGCACTTTATGATAATTTGTATTTTTGCACAATTTATTGTTGATTTGATGAAACAGATTAAAGTATGGCAGGAAAGAAGGGTGGAATAAAGCAAATGCTTCTCTTACTGTGGAGTGGAGGCCATTAGACAAATTGTTGCACTTTAGCACATAGCACTTAAACATATTGCACTTTAAGAAAATGTGTATTTTTGCACAATTTATTCTTGATTCGATGGATAGATTAAAATATGATGGGAATGAGGGGTGTGGAAAATCAGATACTTTCCATATCATGGACTGGAGGTCAGCAGATAAATTGTTATCAATATAAAATTGAAGTCTTATAGAAAGCCCAATAGTGCTGTACACTGCATTTTAGTAGTTTTACACTTTTTTGTTAGATTACTTATATGGCATGTACTTTAGGCATTTTTACACAATTTATTGCTGATTCGATGAGAGACCAATGGCGCTGCACACTGCACTTTAGTAGTTTTACACTTTTTTTATATATATATAAGTCTATATCCTTGATCTTAGATTGGTATGTTAGGATGTGTTGTTCCAGATGCTTACATGTATCAGAAAGAAATTGTACAATCGTTTAAAAATTGTCTTTCATTTTATCCTGCTCTCCTCTGCTCAATAAAATATTATTTAAAAAAAAAAGAGATTGTGAAATGGATTATCTGTAGGGGTCTGGGTGAGTTCAGGTTGTGGGTGTTTATAACGGGCCAAGAGTGAGAGTTGTGGATGAAGGAAGAGTGAGCTTCTCACAGTGTCTGTCTGTGTTCAGAATATATGGTAATCCAAACTTTGCCCCCTCTACAGAGCGCACACAGTGGTGACATGTGCCAGTTGTAATCATGATGATATGAGAAAGTGTGCGAAGCAGGTACCAAGCTGTTGAATTATTGACATGGCGAAAGTAAAAGAAAAGCCTTGCAGTGTTTAGAGGTTAATGGGTGAGTGTTGTGTTTGGGAGAATGTGAAGTGAAGCAGATGCGAGGAAACGTGCATAATCGAAGTGAAAAGTTGGTGCAGAAGATAAAAGAGGTAAGGTGTGAAATAAGCAGATGCAGGATTTCAGAACAATGTTAGGATTAAAAGGGTGTAAGTGTCTCACAGAGGATGCAGGGGAGAACAGGAGTGCTTATGACACTCTGAACAGCATTAACTCTTCCACTGACCTTAGTGATGTTTAATTCACAGACTCATATCTGATCCAGTTAAGAAGCATTGGCAAAGCCAGTTGGTCTAGCTTGTTTGAGGCTCACGTCCATTGTTATGAGATATGTCTGAATGCATTAACAGAAAGCTCATGGGGAGACACTCAAATACTAGTCATGTGGCAAGCTGTGTTAAGTGCAGGATTTTACTGTACATGTTTTAAGCTGTGCCTTTAATCACACAGGCCATGCATCTTCGAAAGGATTATTAGTTGTGCTTCTTTGGTTTGCCCCTTTTAGAAACTCTTCACCTTGTTATCCTACTTAAAGTCTTGCCTTATTCCACTTTCAGACCTTTTCTTGTCAACTCACCCTCGAAGCTGGACTAAAAGGCAAAATCAATACATGTAGACCAGTGTCTTAGACCGAGACATAATAAGGCAAATATTAGATCAAAAACTGTGTTAAGTCAGGCAAGAAAAATATGTACGTTTTGGAAAATGAGTGGAGCAGGGATACTCAGTGCAGGGAAAAGAAAAAAAAGATTTAAAAAAACCTTAATCAAAGTGGTAACTTGGGGAATATTAATAACAGTTAATGTAATTGCCCTCTATGCTTCCATAAACAATTGCCAGATAATGATTATGATACCTTTCTGACATGTTCAAATAGTTACTTACTAAGGGCGTTATTTTGAGGCACCAGCCTGCCCACGAGTAAAGAGAAGACCCCATATAGTAGTGAAAGGATACAGTTAATATGTTTCTTTCAGTACTGTACCGGGCTATGGGGATGGGGGTCTAAAGCCATAGGATTTCGAAAATGCTTTGACAGGCTAGAATGCGCGGAGTAATAGTTGTGGTTGGTAGCTGTGGTAAAGCTGGAGACTAAGTAGCTTCCCCACATGCTGCAGTAGGTATGGATGAAAACACATTAGTTTAGCCTAGCATCTCTGCGGCCGTAAATGCGAAAGTCATCGCGATCACTCTGAAAGCGAAAGTGATCGCGAGGATGCTAGGGATGCGCGCGCAGCAGCGGGGGGGTGGGCATAGGCAGTGAGAGGAAAGACAGATGGTGCACAGGAAACGCAGATGGCCGTGCATGCACGCGCACTTGCACTCAAGCTTGTAGCCAGCCAGCAAATGCCTGGGTAGCACTTTCGAGATCCCCTTTACAAAAAGTCGAGCAACAGCACATGCGCTGTTCTAGGTTCAACCTAAAAAGGGAATATCACCAATTAATAAGAAGCTAATGAATAATTCCTCAGACTTACTAGGCCCCCTGAAGAGGGCATGGGAGGCTGACCTGGGTGAGGCATTGGATGATGACGACGGGGCGGAGGCCCTACAGGCCCTCCGGGAACTGTCCATCAGAGTGCGATTTAGATTGATCCAGTTTAAGCTAATCCACAAAGTGTACTGTGCGCAGATTCATCTGCATAAAATGGGTAAAGCGGATTCCCCATTGTGAAGAAGGGGATGTGGGAACGAGGGGTCCTTTTTCCACACTCTATGGGAATGTCAACTGATTCAATTCTACTGGGCACAAGTCACAACAGTGATGGCAAAAGTGACAAACCTGGAGGTCCCTGTGGAACCCAAATGGCTACTTTTGGGAATGAAAGGGAAATACCATTGGCCGAGGTTCAAGGACATTTGGCTAAAACAGGCAGTAGGAGTGGCCAAAAGAAATAAAGCAAAACATGGGGGGCTTAGTCTGTCCCTACGACCGACGACTGGGAAACAGACCTTGGTTGGTGTCAAAGGGCAGAACAAGTAGTCTATGCAGCCAGGGGTAGCCCCTGGAAATGGGGAAAAAGTGTGGGGGGACTGGAGAGCCTACAGGGGCTAGAGGGCTGGGGACTAGAGTTGAGATCCCAACATGGTCTGCACGGGGAATAATCACTGAACCGCATGCTAGACATGGATGCGCTGTTCAAGAATCAGACCTGTGAATATGCATCCTGCTCTGGGAAGGGGTGAGGGAGGGTGATTGTACAAATATTTCTGTGTAATAACCCTAATATGTCAGTATGATTTGTGAAGCCAATTGTTTTGATCATCAATAAAAAGAAATAAAAAAAATATTTATCCTGTGAAGACTTTTGATATTTTATTTTAATATTGTTACATTTAGGTTAGAAGGCAGGGGCTGCCAAACTATAAAACACCCACAGGATGCCAAAGATTAATTAAGGACATATGGCCACAGCAATTGTGAACCGGATTTAAATCCCTGTGACAGTTTACTAAAGAGAGGAGGTGACGGACCGTTGCAGTTCTTCTTCAACTTTGGAGCACGCATGTTTCCTAGGGCCCTGCATGAATACCTAGTATAGTCTAGTTTTTTTAACTTTATATTCAGTACAACAATGCAGAAGCAGCAAGAGGACTAAATCGAACAGAATGAAAGCCAAAAAAAAATTCATAGTTGAGCTTCTTTCTTTTGGACCGGAGAAACTTGAGAGCTCTATACAACTACATGTTGTGTCTGCATTGGCTTCTCATCACCTGCATCTCATCATGTGGCGGGACAAACACATGCTTGAAGGACATGATAGCAAAACAAATGTGCAGTTGCACCGTCCGAGAAGAAGTGGCGGGAGTGAAGCTGTCTTTGTTCCGATCCTTTTTTAAAACATTTTTTATTGGTTTTCAAGGTCTCATAATACAAATAGCACCATAGTAATCGTTTGCAGCAGCCTTATTCCTTACATATCTCACAGTAATTTATACATGATACGATCACGTCGTCACATAGAAACATTAGTTCTTACTCTGGGATAAGTGTTCCAAAAACAGAGACCTGTCGGGGTATCAGCCCCTATTGTTGATAATATCTGCATCATATTTATACATTTAAACAAACCCCAACTCCCCCCCCCCCCCCCTCCATTCCACCCCGTCTCACATTTACGTCTGTATCCTGTGCATTTTGCGTCTTCCACTATACATCCCTCCCAATCTGTGTATACTCATTATACGACATCCTTCTTGTGTATTATCAGCAAAAACCAGGCGCCCTTCTGTACGGACAGTGAGGCACTCTGTGTAGGGTCTTAGACTTCGTCTACTGATTTTATCTTTTCCATCATTATATCCCATTCCAGCGCTATTGGTATTTTTCGCAGCCCCTTGAGTTCTTCTGTATGTAGTGCCGCGCTTTCTGCAGTGCCCCATTTCATCATTTCCGCATGCCATGTCTGTATGTCTGGGGGTTTCCGCGATTTCCATCGCATAGTTATATTGCGTTTAGCTAGAATGAGCACTAAATCTATAAAGCGGTATTGTACTTTATGTCTTGAGGCTTGTTTGTGGAGCCCTAAGATGCATTCCTCCAGTGTATTCTGTATTTCCCGGTTTGTCAATTCCCCTATCCTCTGTCTGACAGTGTCCCAGTATCCCTGTACTTTAGGGCAGGTCCACAGCATATGCAGTATGCATGCTCCCTCTAGTAGGCATCGTGGGCAGTAGTGTGGGTTATGTGGGAACATTCGATTTAATTTATGTGGGGTAAGATAAGCACGGTGCAGTACCATTGTCTGTATGAATTTGAACTTTGCGTTCCTTGAAGTCTTCCTTGGGTATTCCAGTATCCGTGCCCATTCTTTATCCGTGATGACCCTGCCTACGTCCCCCGCCCATGCTGCCCTCAGTGCAGTAAGGTCGGCTCCCGTATGTGAGCTAATGCCTGTGTAGATCCATCTAATAAGGTGTCTACCTCTCCCCATGTAATATATCATCCAAACTAGCTTGTTGTTAGTGGGTTCCTGTCTTTGCGGGGCCCAGTGCATCCTGATGTATCTCAGCAGTGCAGCATGTATTATATATAAATGTGCCGGGACCCCCATTTCGTTTACGAAGGTGTCATGATCTAATAGTGTTCCATCGCCAAAGAGATCGGCCATCGTGCTAACTCCTGCTTCCAACCAGGGCTTCAACCTGCGCTTCGTAAGTGTGCCCCCTGGTTGGGGAATCCTCAATAAGGGAATGTTGCCTGCATATGCTGGGGGTGGCCGTGTGTATTGTAGCGCCACCTTCCAGCAGCAGAGCGCTGTGGTCAACAATGGGGGAAGATCATTCCGCGGTCTACTACCCGGTAATAATAGCGTATGTAGGACGCCTTTGTCTATGTCTGTCATTGTAAGTCCTGGTTCCTGCAGGTTGCGTCCCGCCGTCCAATATGATAGCCATTGTAATTGACATAATAGTATGCTCTCAGGTCCGGAACGCCCAGGCCTCCCATTTGTGTGCTTACATGTAGTTTCTTTAGACTTATCCGTCGCCGGCCATTCCCCCAAATAAGTTCAGTGAGCATTGTGTTCAGTAATTGGAATGTGGCCTGCGGCACTTTTAGCGGTTAGTTCGTAAAGTAGTACAAAAGCCTCGGCAGCACCACCATTTTTGCTATGGCTACCCTCCCCATTGCAGAGAGTGGCAGTGTCGTCCAGAACCCTATGCTGGACCCCAGAGCTCGGATTGCTTTGTGCAAGTTTCCATCTAACATGTCTCCATGTGCCCTGTATATTTGTATGCCAAGGTACTTAAAGGTATTCTGGGCCACCTCCAGCTGAGCATCCCCAAAGGCCATATTGTCTATTTCCACATGGTCTGTGAAGAAGAAAGCATATGATTTCTCAACATTGATGGCCAGCTCAGATATCTGTTCAAATTGTCGGAACATGTTGTGTATTGAGCCCATTGGCACAGTAAGGTCCCGCAGATACAATAGGATGTCATCGGCATATGCCGAGAAAAGATGTCACATTCCCCAACACTATGCCTCGGTCCATGAAATCTTTACGCAGTGCTATTGCTAGTGGTTCTAATGCTAGTATGAAAATTAGATGGGATAGGGGGCAACCCTGTCTGGTCCCTTTATGTATGAAATATTCCTCCGAAATATGATTGCCGGTTCTTGCTCGTGGCGTAGGAGCCTTATAGAGTAAGCACAACCAGGCTATATACCCCTCTGGAACTCCAAACTTCGCCAGGGCCTGGAACATGTACTCCCAGCTAATAGAATCAAAGGCTTGTCTCAGATCAAAGGAGAGACAACCCGCATGCGGGTAGAGGGTCGGGGCTTCTGTCATTAAATGATGCAACTTTCTAATATTTAATGACGTGCTTCGTGACGGAAGGAACCCTGTCTGGTCAATATGGATTAATCCAGGCAAAGATGGTAACAGCCTATTAGCTAGCACCTTACTTAGTATTTTATATTCCGTGCTGAGCAGAGACAACGGCCGGTAATTGGCCATATTCGTGTGGTCTCTTACAGGCTTCGGAGGGGATATTACTAACGCTTGCGCCATTGTATTCGGCAAAGATCCCTTGTCCCATGCTGTTTTGTATAGCATTTCCAATTGCGGTACCAGGGCTTCTGAGTATGCGCTATAAAATTCTGCGGGGAGTCCGTCTATACCAGGGGTTTTATTACGCGGAAGGCCCTTTAAGGCTATTCGAATCGCGGATTGGGCAATGGGTCCTGTGAGAGCTTTCTGGGCTGTCTCTGTGAGTCGTGGATATGTTAGGTCAGAAAGGAAGGCTTCTGCATGTGGTGCAGGGGTGGGCCTGCAATGCTGTATAATGCAGTGTAATAGTGTCTAAAGGCTGTGTTGATATCTGCCTGCGTAGTGACCTTCGTCCCATCTGCCAGCTGAATTTCGGGTATAACCACCGCTGGGAGGGGGTCCCGGAGTATCTTGGCCAATAGCGCCCCAGATCTGTCCGCCTCAGCGTGTGCTCTTTTCGTGTATGCTTGATAATCCATGACCCGCAAAGACTCTTAAGAGTTCAGCATGCCTTATTCTCGCTTCTTGTAGCGGGCCCTTGGAGCCGGCGTTTGTTATGACCTCCTGTTCTAGTTTCCCCATTCTGCCTTCCACCTCTATCAATGTTCTATGTATTTCCTATCTAGCGCCCACTATCGTGCCTATCGCTTTTCCCCGGATCACGGCTTTGAAGGCGTCCCATTCTATTAGTTTGCTCGTCGCCATGTCTCTGTTTTCTGCAAAGTACTGCTCGATGGTCACCGCTATGTCGTTACGGAATACAGTCCTCCAGTAGCTGTGGCCATAGTCTCCATGTGGGCACCGGGGTAGGAACCCTCCCCCACGCTAAGGTCACTTCCATCGGATTATGATCTGAGAAAGTTTTTGGCAAATATGTAACCTGTAGCGTTTGCATTGCTATCCTATTGGAGCAGTAGATTCTGTCTATTCGCGTATGTAGGTCATGTACTGTAGAGTAGTAGGAGTATTCCCTGTGCGTGGGGTGTTTCATCCTCCAGACATCACATAAGTCCCACCCATTTGCCCATCTGCCCAATGCTTCCGCTTGTCTCTGAACGCCTGCTCCGTGCAGTGGCAGATGTGATCTATCTAGCGCTACATCCATTACAGCATTACAGTCTCCCCCCAGTATCCATGGTTGCGAGTCCCAACCTACCAGTGCTCCACTCACTATATCCCAGTATTTATCTTGTTCAAATTTCGGGGCATATACCGTTCCCAGGACTATTGGCTGTCCATCTAGCGTCCCTCTTACAAATATGTATCTCCCTAGTTTATCCACCCTCTGTTCCAGTGCTGTAAATGGGACTCCATGTCGTACCCAGATGGTGGTTCCCCTTGCATAGCTAGAGTACGAGGTTGAGAAGATATGCCCCCTCCAGTTCTTCCGCAATTTTGCCACCTCGCTGTCGATCATGTGAGACTCCTGCAGGTATACTATTTGCGCCTTACGACGTTGTAACTGCGCATGTATTCTATGCCATTTCTGCGCGGTACCCATACCCCTGATATTCCATGTTATAATAGTGTATTTACCCTGTGTCGTCATGTCTTTTTCCTTGTGTTCTGTGGGAGACGCGTGTTTTGACTAAATAAAGCAATCTTGTGTCCCAGCGCCAGACTGTGAGACTTCCCACCCCCCCAAACATCCCAATACTTGGTCTGGTCTTCCAACTATACCAGACCATACAACTTAACTGAAACAATAAAGACTCAATGGTCGTGTATAGCGCCTTCGCCATGTAGGGGACATCGCTAGCGCCCGTCATGCGGTGTATTCTGTTAAACAATAAGACGGTGAAGCTTCTACGGACCCTAGGCCAAATCATTAAACCACATTGTACGTGAGCCAGTAGAACTGCTTATCGTATATCAAAGCCCTTTGATTTGTTACATTACAGAAATGCATTCTTATACTTGCGGGTACAGTCAGCCATATAGATCTTTAATAACTTGCGGGGTCGCGGATGGAAACCGAGCCAGGCTGCCCTCTGAGTCCGACTCAAGCGTTGCTTCCTCTTCCGAAGAGGTCTTGGCCGTTTTGCTCGAATCTTGTGTGAACGTGGCGGCCACCACAAGTGCCTGAGATTTGTCGTGTTGCATCTGCTGCATTGTGAGGTATTGCCGTGCAGGAGTCCGGCGTGTCTTTGTCGAGTTTCGCCTTGGGGATCTCCCCGGGCCCGTCGTAGTCTTCACAGCCGGTCGAGAGGCCAGCGGCGTAGCGTGTGTCAGGTCCATCACCTCTATCCAATCTTCTGTATCACCGGGGCTTTCGAAGAAATAGGATTTTTGGTCATGTATGACTTTCAAGCGGGCCGGGAAAAGCAGTGCATATTTCAAATTTAAGTCACAGAGTTTCTTTTTGACTGCTAGAAAAGAAGAGCGTTGTTTTTGGACCATCATTGTATAGTCTGGGTAGAGGGAGATTTTTGTATTCTCGAAATTTATAGGGGATGTCTCCCAGGCTTTCTGTAAGAGGATGTCTCTGTCGCGGAAGTTCAGTAGTTTCACAATTAAGGGTCTAGGTGGGGCACCCGGCTTAGGGCGGCCCGTAGGTATCCTGTGCACTCTCTCAATACAATATTGCGTGGAGAGTCCTTCATTAGTGACATGGTCCCGGAGCCATTTCTCCATATACCTGGTCGCATCGTTACCTTCACTTTTCTCCGGTAGCCCGATGACGCGGATGTTGTTCCGTCTGGCCCGCCCTTCTGCATCCTCCACCCTGTCCAGCAATGTGGCCACTTGTTCCTGTAGTTGTGCAATCTTGGAGTCCGCCTGCGACTGCCGAGGAATCACTTCTTCAAGTGCAACAGCATTATCTTTCACTTTGTCCGCAAGTTTTGCGTGGTCCGCTTGAAGTAAGTTAAGGCCAGTGGTGAGGGTTCCGATTTGGAGTTCAATCGCTTTCCGAGAATCGCGCACTTCCTGCAGGATGAGATCCAGCTTGTCCGCGTGTACTGGTGCAACCAGTGTTGTAGCGTCCCCAGGATTGCAGTGTGCCGTCGCCATCGTCTCTGGGACCGCGCTGTGTTCTCCTTGTTCCTGAGGCTTCACCCCTTTGCGTCCCATTTTGCCCCTCGTTCCGGCTACAGGCATTTTCAGCACAGCTGTCACCAGGTCCTGGCCCGGGGCTCCTGTCGGTCAATCACGTGCCCCCTCCTTCTTTATCTCGAAGCACACCAAGCTGTGATACTGATTACTTCAGTCACTGGCCTCATGCCGCTGCCCCATCTATGCACACTCGCTGCGTTATGCCTGGTGACAGATCTTCACCGCCTCGCGCCGGCGCTGTGCACGCCGCGCTGGTCGCACAATGTTCTAGGCCGCTCCAGCATGTATCGAGTACGCCTTCCTCGGCATGCACCAGGGGTATAATGGCCGTGGTAGTGCAGGGCGGCACCGCAAACGGACCCACCGGGGTTCCTCTCTGGTCACACACGGGTCCGTCAGGTTCATTACGTCGCATCAGTCCCATTATGGAGTGTACCTCCGTGCACACTTCTGCCACCAGTAGCATCAGGGGGGGCTTGCTCACCATGCACTGTTGGCCAGACCCGCCAGACTCCACACGCAGGTCCTCCAGCAAATATTTACGCTCCTCGTGTCTTATCACACCCTGCTACAACCATGAGCAGGCCTCACCGCATCCACGGCCTCGCGTGGCTGCCCTGTCCGCTGCTCTTCACCCGTTGCGGCCCTTCATGCGGGGGGCGCGCCCGTCGCCCTACTAGTTTCCTTTCCCCCACAAACCAACAGTCCGATCAGAGTCGCGGCCGCACCGCTCCGGTCCGGGCACGGACTCACCGTCTCTCCAGCTCGACGGAGCCCTGCATCCAGCACCACCGCGGGTCCTCGCCTTCAACGGGCTGCCTGCGTCATGGGGCCGCCGAGGCCACAGCTTGCGCTGCGGGTGTCCCTCCGACTTCCCGATTTCACCGGACCGTCTCCGCCGGTCCCCGCCACTGTCCTCCGCGTTTTGAGGGGCTTAGTAGATCATTACAGCCCACGCACGGTAGGATCGTGGTGGTCCGGGTCCGGAGCTCCTCTATGAAGCAGCCGCCATGCTTGGCTGCTAGCCACGCCCCTCTTTGTTCCGATCCTTATTCTCCACATACTTGACTGGAGAAGGTTGTCCATGGCCTTGCTCAGGAGCAGTAAGCTGCATCTTACTTAAAGACAACTCGTAAGTGTGAGGCCCAAGAGGGCTGCCACTTCTGCAGTCTTCTTACCTTGGTCGTTCTTTAGTAGGTGCCCATGTTGGTGGAGACTCTGAAGGTCTTCCTGGGTCTGAGTCATCCTATTAGAGTCTCTGAAGTTTTAATGCAGGTGGCGGCAGTATTGGCAGCCAGCAGAGAGGTCAATTAGCTGTTGTTTCCTAGCCGGTCATTATCAAATCCGGCTCCTTGAATACTTGTAAATGCTGGAGTGGTTGCAAAGGACACAAATAGAGGCACCTGGTGAAGATATTTTTCAGTGTCCATATTTTAACTTTGCCAACTGGATCACTGCCTACCTGAGATAACTTATTAGCAGTAGTAGACCGTGATGCCTTTTTCCGAGGTCCTGGTGGTTTCAGTGTATAACAGTTTATTGTTTGGGTACTGTTGTTTCTATTATATAAGTGTGAGCTTTTAAGCTAGTGTTGAGCCTTGCGGTTCAGTGTTCATGATCAACCTTTTTAATGTTGCCACGTTGTTCACGGACTATGTTCACTCAATAAGGCTGAGGCAAAGGTGTCAGACAAAGCATTACAGTGTAGCAGGATTGCTATGATGCGCTAGGCCTTTTGTTTCAAAGTTTGCTGACTGAGTGCAAACCAGACAAGTTAGTGGGCAGAGTCTCAAGCTGCTTAGTTTCGAGTTAAAATGGTCAAATCCTTTAACCAAAAAACGACCACTTTTGAGTTCCAACTGCTTACTGGGGATCGAGTAGTTAGTCTCTAATAAGTACAGAGTTCAGACAGAGAACAGTTGAGGACCAGCTCTTGCAAATGAGGGGGAAGGGGAAGTACTAGGGCGTCCACTGTTTAGTTCAGAGTTGCCAAGCTTTACAGGTCCTTCTCTTATGAAAGGCTCATTTTTGGTCCAGATCTTTCACCCACTGGCCCACCATGCTTCACCAACCAACTGGGATTTAGTGCTGGGGTCCAACTGCTGGTTCAAACAGTGATGACTTCTAAAATGAGAGAGTGATTTAAAATGTTCTAGAACCTGCACAACCTGCTATAGCTAAGGGGAGACTGTGAAGTCAATAAACCCCTGGCAAACTCAGGCTAGGTGCTAATAGATATGGGAAACCGCGGAGCATTGGTGCTCGAGGCCAGTGTAGATTCACCACAGATGTCATTTGTGGATGCAGGGAGGGGGCAGCTCCTCAACCTCAGGCAGTGCTTTGGCTTTTATCAAGGGCTAGGTGTTCTTCAGGATTCTAATATCATCTGGCTGACTTGACACCCGCTATACAGATCGTCAGTCAGCTGGATCTTTCGCACATTTTCCAAATATTCAGGGGTCTGCTCGGAAGACCAGTACAGCTTCTGTTTTCTACATTGGTGACAGCAGTAAAGTGTCCTTTCTAGTCTTGCAGCCTGAAGGAGCACAGTCATTAGCAAAGCTTGTGTTCTTGACAAATGTCATTCCAGCAATTATCTCATAAGTATAGTCGAAGTCCACAGGATGTACAAATCGGCGAAATAGTATTTATCCCACTTTTGTGACTGATTGGAAGAATGGGCCAACCAAAATTGTGCTTTCTGTACATTTCAAAATATTCTTCCAATCATTGAGTTGTGCATCTTGCCTGATATGTATAGATTTATGCGTGCTGTCTTACAGGTGGGCAGTCCGAGGTCAGGCTAGCCTGAACTGGTCCTGGTCAGTGTACGCATTGACCTGAAACTAGTACAGTTATAGAGCTCATGTTGCAATAAGACAGCCAGCAACACAGGTATAGGTGGAGGAGGTTTGAGATTCATCCTGCAGCAGAAAACGCACACTTTACAATGGAAAGGGATGGAAATCTGTGCTTCCTCTCTGAACACCAGATAACTTTGGTTTCGAGGAGAGGTACCCAAGCCACAGGTAACTCTATCATGCTGTGGGCACTGTTGACAAGGACAGTCTACAAAAGCACACCATCTTGTGTAGTCACACATAGTGGCCATGTGCCTGCCCTCCAGCCATGTTGAACTCCGTGAAGCATGCTTTGACAAATAACAAACGAGTTTTACACAGAAAAGTGGACGATGGGTCCTTAATGGTGAGATGTCGTTAAACTCCTGGTGTTTAGGTAAATAGGCTTGTTGTCCTGATATGATATGACGATGCCTCTGCCTCCATGGCCAGGTACCTCATGACTGGCAAAAAAGTGATGGGGTGGATTGGGCGCTTAAGTATTTACCAGTAACAGGGATTAGTTCAAGAATTCCTCTAATCAGTTTTTAGGTCTTGCCTAGGCAGCGCTTGCACGGTCTCAACGAGACCTGTTGTATCTAGTATATGGCTTAAAAAAACGCCCATCTTTTTTATAGGTTCCTCTTTCTGTCCTTCCTAAATGCTTGCTTTTCATTGGTTAATATGCTTAGTAGTCCCTCCTTTTCTCCCATGAGGACTGTCCCCTTTACATGTGCTAATACTCTTCGTGTTAATTTATGGGATTTGGAGAGCACTCTTTTCTTTTTGTTGGCCTTCCTCTGCTCGTTATCTTTACTTCATGCAGGTTGAAAGGTTCTTTGCAGAATCATTAACCAGTGCTTCCACTTCACGGCTGATACTCATTCTGCACATGCTTTGTGCAATGTTTTTGTTTGTTTATTTAACTTTTACAGGCTTCGCGCAATGTTAATTTTATTGTTTTGTTTTTGGTGGCGTTGTCACTCCCCACCACTCCCACTCTGTGATCATGGCTCCTCCTGGTCGTCCTGACGGCGCAGCCTCCAGCTGCTGCTGCTGGATTTTTTTATTTAGGTTATTGGCATTCCTGCAATTGTGATTGATAGTCAGGTATTTAATTTTTTTTTTTTTTTTTAAAGGCACTACATATGCCGAGAATCAAACTCGGTTCCATAAGTCTGCAGCTGGCAGCTGTGGAGGTTATACCACAGCCTCTCTCCTGTTTGTTTACTTTTGCTTGGTAAGCTGTCCATTTGTAATATCAGTTGTGTGCGCACATGCGCTTTCTGAGTCCCACTCACTTCTGCAGCTGTGTGCATCTAAAAACGAACAGACTCTCTTCGCATTCAACCCGACCACACATGATCGAAAACAAAAGAAAATGCGCAAATAACTATCTCCTGCAGCTATTACATAATGCATTTCAAAGAACCCCGGATATTCTCCATGTGCTACCCTGACAAAAGATAAATCTTTATTCTACCAACCTTAAAATCAAAAATTATATAGAGGAATACAAATGTAGAACGTTCCAGTCCCCTTCGTATATCTATGCTTTTCATGCCACTTATTTATTTATTTTACTCGGGCATCGCTTGCCTGATCGGTGTATTGTTGTATCCTAAGCCTGTGCTCGACAGAACCAACTGTGCACCACGCAATGCTTTGGAGCTATGTTGTGGCTCAAATGACACCAAACGAAGCAGGACATTCAGCATTAGCTGTCCTGGGTGGTGTGTATTTGCTATGAGGGGAAGGGAGCGGGGCAATACAAATGCTTTTCCATGGGTGTCCATGATTGTCTGCTGTCCCCCAGAACATCCTCATTTGCGGGAGAAGAGCGATAACTCACCGGCATAGGTCTGCTTTCTTTTAGCGCTGCCATCTTTAAGTGCTGTATTGAACTGTATCAGACCTGCCACCTCTTGTTATCTACTTGAAATGCAACTTGGATGCCCTAGCATGCAGCACATATGAAGAAAAAGCCACATGTGCCATCTTTATTCTCAAAATCCACCTACCACAAAACCAGCTTTCCAGCATGTTTCTGGTTATGAATGTACTTAAACATAACTCATATCACTGTTGTTTCCTGTGAAGGAGTGTCGAATTACCATTAGATTATAGTCTCGTTTAAAGCACACTGGCCTCACAGGATGGTCCCATTTACAAATGGCACTTGTGCTTAAGTGAAGCTCGCCTCCCACTATATATATTTTGCAACTTTCGATATAATAGCTGATGATTTAGTCGTACTTTACCCGTATTGAACAAGTGAAGCCAAATGTATTCACACTCTTTTATTTCCCTGGAATTTGCAATCGCTGTGCTTCATTACTATTTTTGATTTGATATTTGTTTGTGAAAAATATTAATCCCATTGAGTCGTAAAATACACGCAGTGCCTGTCAATGTTAACAAAACATGACGCTGATATAATGCTAATGAGATCAGAAAACTTTACTTGTTAAAGCTTTGCTTCCTATATGTTAGCCAACGTTGTGTGTGATTCCCAAGGCCACTGTAGTTGCTGCAATCCTGCTTTCAAGGAATGCAGACTTGTAGCACCACGTTGCACATATGCACAGCCTGGGTGCTAACATTTGGTTCACCTTTATTTATCTGTGCTTGCCTTGCTTCCTTATATGTGAAGCACTTCTCCAGCTTTGTCCAAGTGCTGGAACAAACTTGTTAAATGTTGTTCTTATTTGAGTATGTGCTCACTAGCAGATCAGAAGTGTTTTTTCTCGAGAAATGCCTGTCCGTTTCACAGTGTTTTTTTGTAGATGGAGGTTCTGTCTTATTTCAGCAGACTAACATTTTGAAGAGGCCTGTTTTCACGGATAGCCTGCATGGCTGCATGTAATGTGTTGTGAACAGTCAAGGTGCATGACTCGGCTTAGTTTCTGCAATGTAAATGAAACATTACTGAAAGTAGTTCTGTGGAATCTACTCTTCAGTGAAACAATTCAAACCTAGTGAACCATATCGGCATGGCACCAGTTGAAGAGGCGTGGCAGTTGGAAGGCAGTTTATTTTGGTCTTGCCTAGGCAGCGTGTGCGCTGTCTTTTTAAGACGTGCCGTGTTCAGGATATGGGCTTTAATCACTGCCCATTTCCCGCCCATGTTTTCAATTGGCTCTTGTGACTGACTTAAGTAATTGCTTTTCTTTCTTTTGTTCGTTTGCTTAGTCGTTCCTCCTTAGTCTCTCCTTTTCTACTCTTGTAACCTCACATAAGAACTGCCCCTCTTACATGTGCCCTTACTTTGTGTGTTACATTTAAAATGTCAGAGCACTTTTTTCTTAATAAGCTAGTGTTGCAGGCACGGAGCTAACACTTCCCGACCGCACTTCACCAACCCTAATGGTATTTAGAATATATTTTGTTTCCTTTGGTGCAGCATGGCATGCTGAGCTTTATCTTGAAGTATGGCGGCTGCGCCTTTCTTTTGTTCTGCATGGCGCAGCTTGCCCACCTCCATTTTTTAAATAAATAACTTAAAGCATAATTTAACTCTCAGCACGGCACCAGTTTCATGAGCATTGCGCTTTATCTTTCACTTGCAGCTTCGGCGCTGCATCTCACTTTGGGGTGTCCACCTTTCCTTCACAGAAAAAAACCCTGCCTATTCTACACTCCTCCCGTCTGCTGCCTTCTTATGGAGACCGGGCCTTTAACTTCAGTCGGCCGAACTGCTTGCAATAAATGCACCTCGGCCACCATTTCAGATTATTTATTTTGTTACTGCGTGGCATGTTTGCAGAAATGTATCTAATAGCATTTTTTATTTATTTACTGTCTTTTATTGCAGCGCGGCAATCTTCACTTTATCTTGAAATATGGTGGCCGCGCCTTTCTTTTCGAGAACGTGCCATTTACAACGTCGATAGCTCCATGGATCGGGTTTCCCCACTGCTAGTATTATTCTATAAATGGCCTTCGTATCTCTGAGCACGATCCCACACTGGGTATAGTACCCTATGTGGCCAAAAGAGGTCCCTAGTGGTATCCTGTGGTACTGCACCATTTCACTGCTTCGTGCATAGTATTAAAGTAAATACTTATAAGGTCCTAACGGCATGACCTGTTGCATTGCAAATGCTTGTTTGTTTTTCTAAGTGAGACACCTTAAATGCAGTTGTTGTACCCAGGCTTGGGCCTTGTGCTCACTGTGGAATAGAACTGAAACTGCCCCTCACTGATGAGGCCCAACTAATGCGTAGGGTGCTTGTATTCCCTTCTGGGGGACCAAGATGTGACAGTTGTTCTTGGGCTACCCCTAATGAAGGACTAAGACTGATTTGCTTATGGGTGGTCTTTGTATAGAGTGGCACAGTTGGAGAAAGCAATGGTGGGCTGGTTGTGGCCCTGAATTAGTACCAGTGGCTATGATTAATGCAGATATTCCACCCATCCTTTGTTTTCTCTGTGACACTAGTTCTTCACAGATGTCAGGTAGAACGCATCTATCCCCAGGAAGTCCTGCACCTGGTTCTTGGGCCAGTATGTAATTCACAAGACAGATTCAAAGCTGCTGCTTTTTCTTTTGTTTTTTTTTGTCTCTTTTGCATGTTTTCAGTAATGATCAACATAACAGTGCAATATTTTTCACAGTAGCATGTACAGGATTGGTAACATGGGCAACATTGAAACTCCATACAAACATGTACTGCTCCAAACCTACATTTATAGAAAAACATTAGGGTAAAAGCAGTTTAGGTTGCTGATAATCCTAAAAGATAGAAAGGATAATAGTAGTTGTTCAATTGGTAATGCCACAATGCATTAGGATCCATGGAGAATACCAGAATGTAGTCTGAGAGGAACCCACCTTATTTCAATTGCTCTTATGGTTTGTGTAGAAAATAGACAAACCAGGGAAGGCAAGTTTTCATCTCCAGATACGTAAGATGATTTGTGAAGCAGGATATTTTGGTGCAATGCATCAAAAATCCTTTAGACCATGCAAGAGCTACAAGACATGCATCCACAATCAGTCAAATTGCAGGTCTGGTTCCCAAATGTAGTGTTGCAATTTTCTTTCCATGGTGAGCACAGATAGTGAACATGTTGAGAAGATTGTGGGCACTGAGGAAAGCTTGTAATTGGGCTACCTTGGTATTGTTTAGGATCATAGATTCAATGGGCATATAAGCAATGAATCAACAGTTGAAGGCGATTTTTAGGCTGGAGAGTTTGTTTTGAGAATGGATCGTATGGTGGTTTATTTGAGGAAGGAGACTGTTCTCGACCTATTTACGAAGAGCATTACCAGTGTGGATTTAATGTCTGCAGACTAATTGTGTAATATGTGACTTGGATGTTGTTTGGCAAGATACATTCTGAATAAGTGTTGTGGCTGTAACAAAGACTAGTATGAATGCAGGTGAGGGTGGATCAACATTTGGAATGGCCGGTGTAACACTGCTTTGGAAGTAATGTAGTTGGGGCCATTCAGTTTTTGTTGATTAAGTCATAGCAAACCAGCTCTGATTCATTGAGCAATATAGTCAAGCTGTAGTCCTTGTCTGGCAGATTTTGAATAATCCACAGGAACACATTTCCTTTGCTTATTGTAGAGTGGAGCTAATCTTAGCTAATAATGGTAATTTGGATTAATGGTAAGTGCACTGAGGTTAAACCTGGATCTGCTTGCAGGCTGGTTCAAAGCCCTCACAACACTGAACAGCAGGCCCTGTAATAGGCTGGCTGAATAGAGTAAATATTTACATCTGGCCTAGAGACTGACAGCCTCATGTAATCAAAATAGTAATACATAAAAAAAGACATGCATATACACATACATAAATGGGCATTGGGTCAGCCCTCTTCATCCATTGGTCTGTTCATCTCTCACATTTTGCTTCCACCCACCATAACATGTAGTATGGGGCAGTGGGGCAGCCCACTTCAGCTACTGGCCCTGAATGATGGATTTTTGGCTGATCACATACACATCCCTCTAAAAAAGAAGTGAACTTCAGTGCTAGGCCTAATGGGTCAATGATTTACTTTGTCAATGATTTTATAGCTTTCCATTTGTATTTTATTTCCTGTTATCTTTGGTATTTTAACTATGTTTTAAGGTTAATGTAATTCAAATCCAGTAAAACATTTTCTTTCTTTCAGGAGGAATCATATTTTTCTGTGAAGTGCATTAAAACAAAAAAGGGTTTCTATATTTGTTTTAATAAAATCTGCCTGCCAAGAATCAAGCATTGTATTCTATTAAACCTGTATGCAATGGTTATTTTTTTGTTTTTTAAATGTAATTTTTTTATTGCAAGCATATGGTTGGCACGTTTAGATGACTGCATGTCTTTTTCTTTGAGGCATATGCTTACAAATTAAAAATAAACCATTGTACAATCTTTTCAACATCAAATATATTGGCTTTGCCAATGTTTGCTATTGCCTGGGTCTGTGAAATTATGACCTTCCTTCTACTCTGGTCTAAAGAGAAGAGCTTTGAGTCAAATGGGGTAAATTAGATGTTTGCAAGATCATAGAGTACAACAAAACAGAGTGCCATGGCAAATTATTTGCATGCATTGTGATGGTGTCTGGCTTGTTGGAGTTCTCTAAGGGCTGGGAAATTTATAAGGGCGTTTTGAAGCTCTGTTTTGTGGGTACAGGTTCTGGGGTATAAAGAGAATTATACATTGAGTCAGATTTGTGGGTTCAGCCTCTGGCAGTTTTATGGATGAAATTTGAGGGTTTATCAAAGCCCTGATACAACTATGGAAGCTACTTCTAGCACACATTGGCAGGTTTGTGTTTTCCGTCTTAACATATGTGTATATTTACTCACTACATTGATTGTTTTAAATGGGGTCTTAATCTTGGTGTAAAATATTATATGATCAAGACTTCTAGCTGCAGATTCCTTACCTTTGAACTTACCAGGCATCAGGCTGAATCCGAAAACCTTTGCTGAGCAATACCCCTTCCGCGTGCCATTAGGCGGCTCCATTTGGCTACACATGACGTTGTTAGCATCAGATATGACATCTAAATAGGCACCAACCAGGCACACAACGTCCGTTATTTTCTTTCTACTTCACTTAAGCACCAATTTGGGAAGAGCTACCCCTCTGTTGCTATTTGACAGGCTTTTCTCGACTTCCTAGACTTTTTCCATCGATTGCGAAGAATTTTATCGAGGAAGACCGGATTTAAACCATGCGGGGCCTGTCCCCACACGATGTTGGTCACCGATCCTCACCTTGTCTGTCTCTAGTGTCTCGAGCACGATCACACTCCAAAGTCATGCTCGGACTGTCGGGCCATGGCTCCTAAGAATTTACAGGAGCGAGCTTTGAAGCTCCTTTGCGGCCCGACAGCTGACACCGTCAAGCAAGACTCCGTGGAGATCCTGATCGAGGAAGAGGAGGATGTGGGACTATTTTCGGAGCCCAAAGTCCTCTTCGTCCCATTCAAGGTTGTCGGGGCACTCAGGGAAGAGGCACAAGAAGAAGAAAAAGAAGTCCAAGCGGATTTATTCTTCACCTCGACTGTTGTCCCTCGAAGCAGTTAAGGAGCACTGACGCTCTAGGCACAGTTCCACAGAGCCAGAGCCAGGGTCGACTTCGCACCTCCCTCCTTTTCCAAGAGCCAGAGTGACCCGCGCTCAGATCAAGGAGTTCTACGAGGCCATGCACTGGGTATTTGAGTGAGCTGACCCCTCTGGTGAGCCTTCAGTTTCCACGTGGTCAGAAGGGTACCCTTCTAAGTCAATGCCATCGGCTCCAGACACGGCGCCGGTGGGGCCTCAGATCTGATAACTGATCTGGGTCGACGCTGGTTGTACCACCATGACCTCCCCTGGCGTCAGTTCAGAAGTCAGTACCCATCGGCGGTGCCAGCCCCATCCTTATCCCCTATGACGCGGAGTCGGAAAAACGTTGCTCTACGCCGATTCCGACGTAGATTGAACCAAGGGAGTTCTATGTTGTCACCTGAACACTTTCTGGATGTGTTAGGCGCAGAAGAGGAATAGAAAGGGTCTTTGGACTCTCTGCAGAGGTGGCTCCTCCATGTGGGCGGAGGAGTGTCACCCCACTGCTTTCGTGCAGTGCGAGAAGCAGAAACATAAAATGGTATCATAAATACCATTTTATGTTTCTGCTAAAGGCCTTGACTGTTTGGTCGGCCCATTAGGGCCGACCAAGCCAGTCATGCGCACTCTCCCTTTTCTCCATGTAGGCTCCATGCAGCCTACATGGAGAAAATGGTCTTGCCATAGACGCCTGTGTGGTTGGCGTCCCAACCAATCACAGTGCTGCCATTGCAGCGTTTTGATTGGTTTAAGGGAGGGGAGGAAGGCTGGCTGTTTCCTGTTCCTGCGGAGGCAGTAAAGCAGAAACAAACGCAGCAGTGAAGACGGGGGACCCAGAGAAGGTAAGTTTTTGTATTTCTATTATTATTATTTAAACCTCCCTCTCTTCCCTCGCGACCACTCGCCCGTCCCCCACCCCGCGCGACCCCTCCCGCCCCCATGTGAGGCATGCCGGCCTCAACTGACCCTCTGGAACATCAGGATGACTCTGCAGAACAGTTGGACTGTTATGGAGAACTTAGGGAAACCAGTGTACTGGACACGTCTCCAGATACTGGCATGCTCTCTCTGTCAACTGCTGCTACTGAGGAGGGGCATCTTATGCCATGGTGGTTAAGAGGGCAGCTGAGGTCCTCGGATGGAGCTGCCCTCAGTGGAGGTCAGGACTAATCTCCTGACTGAAGTGCTTCAGCCTGGGCCATCCACCTCAAAAAATCCCTTTTGCCCTTAATGAAGTGCTTATTGGTGTCCTTCTAGGCACGTGGTCCAAGCCTAGCACAGGGACTCCTGTGAATAGGACAATCGCCCGCTGCCATTGCCCAGCGACACAAAGTTCCTCAGCCGAAACCCCACTTCAGAAAGCTTGGTTGTGCAGCCCTCCGCTTTACAGGGCGCATTCCATTGCGCTCCTCTGGATAGGGAATCCAAGATGCTGGATTCATTTGGAAAGAAATTGTTTTCTTCCTCCCGCCTGGCATTGCGGTTGGTGAATACTACATGCTTATTGGGATGTTTCTCCCACTTCCTTTGGGAGACGGTTGCGCAAGTGCTGCCACAAGTCCCGGAGGAGGCCTGGGCTTTCTCAGACAGTTAAGGGTGGAAGAGATGCAGAAAAATTCACCATAAGGTGTGGCCTTGATACGACGGATTCACTGGGTAGATCGATTTCCATGACAATGGCCTTGAGACGCGACGCCTGGCTTAGGACAACTGGCTTCTCAAGTAATGCCCAGGCAAATCTGATGGACATGCCCTTTAAATGAACCTGCCTTTTTGGAGAAAATGCAGATTCGTCCCTATTGAGGTTCAAGGACTCTCGAGCTGCCGCCAGATCCTTGGGCCTCTCTTCAACTCCTTGTGGCCAATCTACCTTACACCCATTTGATGGCAATGGAAGGGGTTTCAAGCTGTGTCAGCCCTATCCTAGCCACCGTCCTGCACAGGCTTCTCAAGCCGGGCCGGGATGTGGATGCGGTTCATTCCGGCCTAGGAATGGAAGCCAGAAGTCGTCAGCCACCCTGCCCTCGGCAGCCACAGACTCCAAGTACTCCTAGTCTGACTCTGCAAGACCACACCACTCCAGTTGGTGGGAGAATCCATCATCATCTCCACCACTGTAGGCCAATAACATTGGACAAATGGATCTTGCAGATCATTCAGGAGGGCTATTCTCTGGTTTTCTTTTCGTTTCCTCTTCCCATTCTTCCAAATCAGGAACGGCTGATGGAGGATAATTTAAAATTGCTCCAGTAGGAAGTTACAGCTCTCTTGGCCAAGGGAGCTATAGAAGGGGGCCTGGTTTCAGAAGTAGGCAGTGTCTGTTGTTCCCACCACTTTCTGATTCTAAAGAAGAACAAAGGGCTGCGGCCCACTTTAGATCTTCGGACTGTCAATCTCTTCTCAAGAAGTAGAAATTCAAGATGCTCAATCTAGCTCAGGTCTTGTTTGCCCTAGACCTAGAAGACCTAATGGTAGCATTGGACCTGCAGGATGCGTATTTTCACATCGCCATCCTACCGGGCCACAGGCGTTACCTGCGGTTCAAGGTAGGCCGCAAGCACCTTCAGTTTACCATGCTCCCTTTCGGCCTGACCAGTGCCCCTCAGGTGTTCACCAAGGTGATGGCAGTGCTCGCAGCTCATCCGCGTAGGTTAGGGGTGTCAGTCTTCCCCTACTTCGACGACTGGCTGTTGAAGGCGTCCTCGCCCCAGGTTGTCGTCTCCCACCTTCAGACTACGGCGAACCTGCTTCATTCACTGGTGTTGTCTATAAAACGTGCTGAAGTCACACCTGACACTTTTTCAGACGCTCCCATTCATCGGAGCTGTTCTGGACACAGTGCAGTTTAGGGTCTATCCTCCCGAGCAGCGAGTCCAGGATATTCAGGTTATGATTCCGATGTTTTGGCCTCTATCCTGTATTTCGGGGAGACTGACTCTGAGGCTGTTGTGCCTCATGGCCTCTGCATCCTGTTGGTAAAGCATGCCAGGTGGCATACGCGGGCTTCAGTGGGACTCAAAGTTCTAGTTAGCACAGCATCAGGTAAATCTCACCGATTTGGTTCAGATGTCAGAAGGAACTGCGCAAGATCTGCAGTGGTGGTTGACAAACCGCGATTGGGTCAATGACAGATCCCTCTCTCTTCCCCAACTAGATCTCACAGTCGTGACAGATGCATCACTTCTGGGATGGGGTGGCAATCTGGGAGAGGTGGAGATCAGGGGACACTGCTCTCCGGTGGAGTCGGGACTCCACATAAATTTGTGGAACTCCGAGCGATTCGGTTGGCATTGAAAGCATTTCTTCCCTCTGTCAAGGGGAAGTTTGTGCAGGTGTTCACGGATATCACCACCACTATGTAGTAGTGCAACAAGCAGGGCGGGGTGGGTTTGTGGACCCTTTGTTGGGAGGCCCTGCGTCTCTGGGCATGGCTGGAACAACAGGGCATAACCCTGGTGGTTCAACACCTGGCAGGTTCTCTGAATGCCAGGGCAGACGAACTCCGCCATCGATGCCTAGCGAATCACAAATGGCGTCCAGTTAGAGGTGGCACAAGATCTCTTTCACCAGTTGGGAGAACCTTGATTAGATTTGTTCACCTCCAAAGAGAAAGCGCAGTGTGAGCAGTGCTGCGTGCTGGAGTTTCCAAGGTGGCTATCCAAGGTGGCTATTCGTTGCGAGTGGAGCTCAGGCCTGCTGTATGCCTTTCCGCTCATACCACTCCTGCCCAGGGTTCTGAAGAAGATCAGGAGCGTACGGGCCCATGTCATTCTTGTGGCTCCGGACTGGGCAAGGAGAGTGTGGTATCCAGAGCTTCTGAAAATGAGCATGAGCTACTGCTTGAACAGCCAGGTCTTGAGTAGCCTCCTGAAGGTTAGTCGGTCTTGGGTCTGCCGTGGGAGGATGGGGAGGGTGTTCTAGGTCTTGGCGACGAGGTAGGAGAACGATCTGCAGCCGGAGGTCGCTCTTCGGATGCGGGGGATGGTGGCGAGGGCGCGGTCGGCGGAGCGGTGCTGACGGTTCGGGTGTAGAAGGTGAGTCGTCTGTTGAGGTATGCTGGTCCGGTATTGTGGAGTGCCTTGTGTGTGTGGGTGAGGAGCTTGAAGGTGATCCTCTGGACGGGCAGCCAGTGCAGGTCTCTCAGGTGGGGTGTGATGTGGCTGTGTCGAGGGATGTCGAGGATCAGGCGGGCTGAGGCGTTCTGTATGCGTTGCAGTCGTTTCAGCAGTTTGGCCGGGGCTCCCGCATAGAGGGTATTTCTGGAGTCCAGCCTGCTGCTGACGAGGGCCTGGGTGATCGTTTTTCTTGTGTCGGTGGGGATCCACCTGTAGATCTTGCGGAGCATGCAGAGGGTGTTGAAGCAGGAGGATGAGATGGCGTTGACTTGTTTGGTCATGGAGAGTGTTGAGTCGAGGATGAACCCCAGGTTCCGTGCGTTGTCGGTGGGCGTAGGTGCTGCTCCCAAGGCGGTCGGCCACCAGGAGTCGTCCCAGGCTGAGGGGGTGGAGCCGGGATGAGGACCTCCGTCTTGTCCAAGTTCAGCTTCAGACGGCTGTTCTTCATCAATTCGGCGACGGCTTTCATTCCTTCGTGGAGGTTTGTCTTGGCGGTGATGAGGTCCTTTGTGAGGGAGAGGATCAGCTGTGTGTCGTCGGCGTAGGAGATGATGTTGAGGTCGTGCAGTCTGGCGACGTGGGTGAGCGGGGCCTTGTAGATGATGAACAATGTCAGGCTGAGGGATGATCTTTGGAGTACGCCGCAGATGATCTTGGAGGCTTCGGAACTGAAAGGGGGAGGCGGACGCTCTGGGTTCTGCCTAGTTACTTACCTTTGGTAGCACATTATCTGGTAGAGACTCTAGCTGCAGATTCCTTACAGACCCACCCATGCCTCCTCGCCTTGCAGACTTATGTTGTAGGGCTAGGGTCACTCCCCCTTTCAGGGCCCTAGTTTTGCACACAACTACGCCAGTTACTTCGCAGCTCTGCGCTTCCGGCATGTACTGAGATCCGCCCGCCTGGGTGGTGCCTATATAGGTAAAGCGATGTCTTAGCCGACTCTAACGTCGCTGACATCATCACGCCGAGTCAAATGGAGCCACCCAACGGCGCGCGCAACGGATATTGTTCAGCAAATGTTTCCGGATCCAGCCTGACGTCTGGGAAATTCTAAGGTAAGGAATCTGCAGCTAGATAGAGTCTTTACCAGATAATGCGTTACCGAAGGTAAATAACTTGTTCATCACTGCTGTATCTAAGCTTTGTAGGTACTATTTTGTAGTTCTATACAAGTTTCATTCTTGTCATTTTGGTATAATTCTTTGAGGGCGTAGAGCAGTCCCTGTTTTGTAGATCTGTTTGGCCTCCAGTTTGTGGGTGCAATCTGTCTCTGATTTGTGGATGATGTGTGTGGAATGGGGAGATGGTGTTCTAGCTCTTGCAAGAAGGTCTGGTAGAACAATGCTTGATCAAGTCTTTTGCATTTCTTTTTTTTTAGGCAAATCTCTTCCCAGCAGCAGTCGTACACTTTGGATCTGAGGTTGTAAGAGGTGAGTGGCTGCAAATGCGGTGTGATGCGCTGCAGAATGTGTTCTTGAGAAATGGTCCTCTGTAGTTGTGCTGATCAATGCGCCTAGGCGTGATGCTTGGTTAGCCCCCTTCTGGCCCACCCAGGTCTCCTGGAGGGTAAGCTCCTTCTAAGTGTGCTGCTACGTGTGCTCTCTCTAGGCATGCTATAAAGCGAACCTTTGTAGGCGTGCTGAAGTCGGAGCTTCACACAGGGCTTAAAACTGAGTCCCAGTCTGCTCTAAGTGTAATTAAGCCCCACTAAGCGCGCAGCAGAGCTAGCCTGCTCAATTCATCCTACTAAATAAGCTCTTCTAAACATGCTGCCGAATGAGCCACAGCCCCTTTTACAATTGCTGGTGGGTCAGCCCCTCTCTAGGGTCGTTATGCAGAGAGGCTTCTTGAAGTCATACTTTGAAGTAGTCCCCATTGAATAAGTGTGCAGTTAAGGCCTACCCTGGTGCACAGCAAGAATGCATCACATTAAAGGGCCTCATGTACTAATTACCGGTCGCTATCTAATTAATGATTTTATCACACTGGCTTTTTTGCGACATTACTCTGCGACTGATGTAATAATCAGTCACAGTCCAGAAAATCCAGTCGCAGGTCACAAAAACACCTGCCTCATTAATATGTATGAGACAGGAAACCTTTTGTGACCTACCCCCCTCTTAAAATGGAATGCATGGATGGAGACCTGCAATGGACTGTAGACCTCTCTCCCTGCATTTGCACCGAATGCCAACAATTGGTTTTAAAAGCAATCTCTGGGTGATCACGCAGTGGCCCATAGCACCGCTGTCTCCCTCCCTCCCGAAGACGAAAGCCCTCACTCACAAAGTAGAAGCTCTCCCTTAGTAACAGCTTCCACTTTGCAGATTTATTACCACCTTTTATCGGATCTCTGTAACTGAGCTGTGGATTGTGACTCCAATTGCGGTTGGCAAACTTTAGTATATTGCACACCGACTCGCACAGGCGAGTGTGAAGCCCTGCATGCCTCCTTTCTTTGTGAGTTGGTATGAGTCACAAAACATATTTTGTAAGTTGGAAAGACATCTTCACATTGCGATTAACGTGTTTGCAGTTGCAAAGCCAGTGCGTTTTTTTTCTCCGAATTGCTTGCTTTGCACCAGTAAAAATGCTTAATAGTTCATGCCTCCAACGAGTAGCTTGTGAGCTGTTAGTAGCTCTCCAGCTACCTCTGAGTAGCTCTCCTGTATGCAGTCCAGCCTGCAATTATATAAGGTAAACCTTTATTGGATTATTGTATACATACCAAACTAAAAACCTTTTAGTAAACTTAGAAGCGTGGCTAGGTTACACCTTGCGCAAAACCAATATTTGAGTAACAGTATGGTCAAGATTCTCTCAAGGTTGCTTTAGGGAACAAAATGGAAACGGCCACCGGTGTCCCAAAATTCCTCTGTGACCAAAAGAACACAGCGGATATACAGAAAACAGATTATCGTTCCCGAGCAAAAAACAAATAAGCATTCGAAATTGAACTATATCAAATCGTCAGTCCAATAAGATATCCAGATTCAGTATGTTCTCAAATAGATTTATTCTCTTTATTTTCTTGTTTTCCTTTTTCCTTTGTCAGACGCGTAGTTATATTATACAAAAATTCACAGTGGATAAATTGGTATAGATGACATTACCAAAAGTGGAGCAAAATCAACATATTCCAGGTAAGACCTGTGTGTGTCACTGACTCTTGAACCCATGATGATGACGGGAGTACTCTCCTTTTTCTGAATTTGTTTAATACATATTTATCCGGACCAGATTATAAGTCCGATCGAGACCTATATTATATGGGATCACGGACAGGTCTTACCTGGAATGTGTTGATTTTGCTCCCAGAGACTTGCGTTTGCCCTGAGGAAGTCGTCGGGTGAATTTCCCCGTGACGAAACACGTGTTGGCTACCGGCTACTTTTGGTGATGTCATCTATACCAACGTATCCACTGTGAATTTTTGTATAATATAAATACAATCAACTTTTGCGGTAGATCAAGGATTAGTGACAATATAGTACAGCAGTACATTTTAGCAATAAGTTCCAATCATACAATGTAGTTCGGCTCTGGGAGTTGTCTCTGTGTTGCCAGACAGGTGCTTTGTACCACTGTATGGCTCGACTGTATGTCTTGCGACAAGTCCCTTTCAGCTCTGCACCCTCCTATCAGTTCTTGATGCTCTCTCTGGATGGGGTTCTGGGGGGTGTACACCACCCACCCGCGTCTCATTCCACCTGCTCCAGACCTTGACCCACTTCCCGGGCCAGCCTCTATTAGAGTAGACCCTTTTTTCTGCCACCATACACATATCCATGTCCGCTTCCCAGTGCCTGAGGCATGGTGACAGTGTCGCCCCCCCCAATTACGAGCTATATTTCTCTTGGCAACAATAAGTCCCAATGTCATCCAGATTTTCCCCATCGTTGTGAGTGTCACCTCTTTCCAAATGTTTAAGAGGCACCATTTTGGCATTGGTGTTATCGTCACCTCCCATACCTCGTTCATTTTGGCTACTACCGCATTCCAATACGGATGTATATATGGGCACTCCCACAAAATATGAAAGAAGGTCCCTCTTTGATTACACACTCGGCGACAATTGTCAGTGCCCAGCTGCCCATTTATTGGAGGGTGGTGCAGGGGTACTAAACCCTGTGAAGTATCTTAAGTTGGATTAACCTGAACCCCGTCCTGTCGGCTACCTCCCTATGTGAGGCCAACGGTTCTGACCATTCATCTTGGTCAAGTCCTCCCACATCTATTGTCCACTTTTCCCATAGTTGTAGGAGCGTATCAGGTATATTATTTGTTAGTTTTTTTATATGTGAGGGAAGTTGCTTTGCGTGTAATGTGACCGTCGAGTGGAAGGTCCTCGAGTGGTGAGTATTCTGGGAGCTCATCCCCTACAGGAATTGCAGTTTGTAGTGCATGCCTGATTTGCAGGTACCGGAAGAGTTCTGAGTCTGCGAAATTGTATTCTCTCTGAAGGTCTGCAAAGGTGAGTAATGCGCCCTTGACCCACTGGTCACCAATTTTTGAGAGGCCTATTAGGTCCCATTTGTCAAATCCCAAGTATCTTCCCAGCTTCCTATGATATTCTTGATATGCGGGGTTGTTTCTGATCAGCATTACCCGTCTTTTAGAGAGGGTGTACTTATTGTTTTCTGCATTTCTTAATTCATGATTCTTGTGATATCAGGTCTTTATAACAGACAGCCTTTCCTTACGGCAAGTCACCAGCAGTGTTGTATTGGTGGCGTACTACCCTTTCTTCACTGGGTTGTGTATTTTTTGCTGAACCTCTCATTTAAGAGCGGGGTATACATGATTTAATGTGCTGCTGTGTTTCACTTAATTGTTGGACTTATGATCATATTTGTCCTGTATGACAGGTGTGGTAGTGTGTGCTTGTTGTTGACAAGTGCGCTAATGGGTACGTTACCATTTTCAAATTTATTGTAAAGCGCTTTATGAAACTGGTTCTCAGTTCCAGTTAGTTATTAGGTATACAGAGTATGCATGACTGTATCATATGTGTTATACATATTGTTTTTCAAAAAAATAAAAAAAAGGGAAAAGAAAGAATTTTTAATCAAAGATGCAGTTGATTCTCTTTTTCTCGCTTGCCTTGGTATTTCGAGCTTACCTAGTTCAAGGTTGTGTTCAGTCTTTCAGACTATGGCACTGAAGGCCGTACAGGAGCAAGCTTTATACGTTCTTGCTGTCTGGCAGTAGTTATTGGCCAGTGAAATTCGGTGAATTGCCGGGCCAGTCGGAGTATCTGGTGGCACATATATGTTTTTATAAATCTGTTCGAGGCATATGAGCTGCAGATTCTATACTTTTGTGTAGATCGCCATCTGTTGTTGGGCTCGGATGTTTGCACTTTGTTTTTGTCTTGGAAGAAGTCTTTGTAGAGGTAGGTGACTCCTCCCCAGGACGATAGTGCGCATGGGCCTCGATTCCATCCTTAGATTGTTTTCTTCCGCCATCGGGTTCGGATGTGAATTGCTGCGCTCCGGGTCAATATCAGTTTCGAATCCCCCTTCAACACGCAATCCCTCACCACTGGACGGTATTGTCTGGATTGCGTTTCCCTTTTCGTGGCGCATCTTAAAACAACTCCTCGAACTCGATCGAACACGCGGGCCGTTGAGCCTCTCCGCGCCGACCACGCCTGCAGTCAATAGTAAGGTCTCCTTTCAAAAAATGCCCCAGGTGTGGTGCTAAGTTCCCATACGCAGATTTGCACAAGGTGTGCAATCTCTGCCTCTCCCTGCAGCACAAAGATAAAAATCTGCAAGGCCTGTGTATCGTTCAGGTCGTAGAAAATCCATCCGTGATCATCAGGCTCGACGCCACGAAATGTCTCGCAAAAGCAGTTTGATTCCAGACATCTTCGAAGCAGACCCCGATATACAGCCGGAACAATCAGATGATGAAGAACACGGCTCCATGGCGGACGACTCCGACGCCGAACAAAAGACCGTCACCGTGGCTCAACGGTCCGTGAGTGCCAAAATCCCCCTCCTGAAAAATAAACCGAAGGCTCCGGTAACACCCTCGCCCTCTGGCTCGGGTTGACACCGGCAACATGTTTCAGATGCCCTCGCCCTCGGGCCCGGCTACAAAACTTAAACATAAGCCTTTGGGTTCGAGCCAACCCCATTCCGATGCCGGAAAGTCCTCCTCGGCACCGAAGCAACAAGTCAAACACTTGTCCACGCCGAAGACAGCCTCGAAGCCAGAGCCCTCGGTATCGAAGCATGCAAAGACAAGCACACTGAACCAAATAAATCTTCAGAGCCGAAAAAGGCTTCTGCCTCCCAAAAATCGTCGGAGCTGAAAAAAGTTTCGGAGCCGCAAAAACCTAAAGAGTCAAAGACCCCACGGAAAGCCTCACAAACTCCCTCCAAAGAAGGTTCGGACCCAAAATCTTCGACACCGAACAAAGACATTTTGCCCACATAGCCTGCACCTGATTTGGCAGATCCAAAGCAGAAAGCTCTGTTTATTGATCCAAACACAGGCAAACTAGTCACCAAGCCTCAGAAGAACCTGCGATACCTCTCAAACTACAGGACATGGGCACTAACACGTTCCCACCTCCTTCTCCCCCTCCAGTTAATCCACATCTATTGATTTCTCCACCACACTCCCCACAACCTATATTTTCACCTCAACTATCAGCTAGTGAGGATGACCCAGGTAGAGATATAGACCCACATGGGAATGATCATTCACATCACATCCCACATGACGTAGACACTTGGGGTGACTACAATATAGATCCCGACCCACATAATGATCCGGATCTCTATCCATCTAAGCCGTCACCACCAGATGACAACACTGGGTTTGCCCAATTAATCAACAGGGCTGCCCAATACCACAGGGTCTCCTTACATTCCGAACCCTTAGATGAAGATTTTTTGCAGGAAACCTTCGCACCCTTGCAAAAATCAACAAGCACTCTGCCAATGTTAAAAGGCTTGTTAAAACATGCCCCAGAAGTTTTTAAGGACCCAGTCAGAACCAGGGTTCTCAATCCCAGGGTGGATAAAAAATACAAAGCTGCCCCCAATGACCCAATTTACATTAAAGGTCAGATTCTCTTGGATTCCCTTGTGGTAACTAACGCACGCAAGCGTGCAAAGTCACATAGAGTGCAGGCTTCACCCCCCCCCATCCCCCTTTCTGATATTCTGATAAGGAATCCAAATTAATTGACGCATCCGGGAGACTTATTGCGTCGCAGGCTGCAAACCATTGGCGGATCGCCAATGCCCAAGCTTTATTGGCCAGGTACGACGGGGCTCACTCCAAGCTTGAAAAGCTCATGGAACACCTTCCTGACCAGTAGAAACAAATAGCCAATGACCTTATCCAGAAGGGCAAACTGATTACCAACACCTCAATAAAATGTGCGCTCGATGCGGCCGATACCGCATCTCGCTCAATTAACACTAGCATCTTGTTGTGTAGACACGCTTGGCTCCGGGTTTCCGGATTCAAGCAGGAGATTCAAACTGCTATTTTAAATCAACCGTTTGATCAGGAACATCTTTTCGGCCCCGCAGTTGACACATCCCTAGAAAAATGAAGGATACTAAAACTGCTAAGTCTATGAGGTCCTTACAGTTTCCTTCCCCTAGAGGCTCTTTTCGCCGCTCCTGCTACAGAGCTGGCTCCAAAACCATGGGTTCAGAATATCACTCCTCCTACAAGCACCCCACTCAAACATCCCCAAAAGCATACTTTCATGGAGGCTACAGAGGCAACAATAATAAAGGGAGAGGTTGTGGCAACAATAGCCGGGCCCCCCTACCACTATACAGTGACTTTCCTGCACTTACCCCCGACCAACCCACTCCTGTCAGGGGACGTCTCTCACAGTTCCTACCTGTCTGGAATTCCATCACAACAGACAAGTGGGTAAGACAAATTATCCAGTATGGTTATTGCCTGGAACTCACCCCAAACATTCCTCCCAGACAGCGTCCCATGTCCCCGGAACATCTGACACTTCTCAGACAAGAGGTTCTCTCTCTATTACAAAAACATGCTATAGAACCAGTCCCCTTGCCTCATCAAGGCCAAAGGGTTTACTCCCTGTATTTCCTTATCCCAAAAAAGGATTTATTTATTTATTTATTTGAGCGATTTATAGAGCGCGCAAATACTCGAGGGTGTCTCGGCGCTACGGACTGCAGACAGTAGAGGTTTAGTGTGGAGCTCATTGGTTAAAAAGCCAGGTTTTTATCAGTTTCCTGAAGGCAGGTAGCGTTGGACAAGTTTTAATGCAAAGGGGAAGGGAATTCCACAGTTTGGAAGTGGCAATGGTGAATATCTTGTCACCCCAGGATGCCTTGTAAGTGCGGGGAACCCTCAGCATGTTGGCGGTGGAGGAGCGTAGGGTTCGATTAGGCACATGGGTACAGAAGGCTTTTTTTAGAAAGTCTGGTCCAGTGTTGTGGATTGCCTTGAAGGCAATGCAGAGGGCTTTAAACTTGATGCGGCTTGTTATTGGTAGCCAGTGCAGACTCCGGACCACTGGGGAAATTGAGTTGCGTTTGGGGGTGCCTGTTATTAATCTGGCAGCGGCGTTTTGCACCATCTGTAATTTGTTGGTAATCTTTTGTTGGACATTGATGAGCAGCCCATTACAGTAGTCAATTTTCGACATCACAAGCATGCTGACCAGAGTTTTTCCTGCATTAGGGGGGAGGAACGGTAAAAGTTTTTTGATCATTTTGAGAGTGTAGAATGATGATGAGACGATGGCGTTTGTGTGGGCTGAGAAGGTTAGTTTGTCATCAAATATGACCCCTAGGTTTCTAGCTTTGGATACAGGGAGGGGTGGAGGTCCCAAGGTGGTCGGCCACCAAGTGGGGGACCAAGCTGGATGTAGGTTGCCGAAGATCACGACCTCCGTTTTGTCGGAGTTTAACTTTAAACAATTGTTAGCCATCTAGGAGCTGATGGCAAGCATGCCAGTCTGAAAGTTGGCTGCAATTGCTTCTCCGTCGTTGTTAATTGTAAGTACGAGCTGTGTGTCGTCGGCGTAGGATGTCAACCTCATCCCGTGAGCTTTAATTACCTTGGCCAGGTCCGACACATAGATATTAAAAAGTGTCGGACTAAAGGATGACCCTTGTGGCACTCCACAAGGGAGGGTAAATGGGGGAGAGTTGAATTCGCCGAGACTCACCAGCTGAGTACGGTTGGATAAGAAGGAGGCCAATAGATCCTTTGCTTTAAGTTTGACGCCTATGCTTGAGACACGGTCGATCAGAGTGGTATGGTCGACCGTGTCAAAGGCCGCTGACAGATCTAGCAGTATCAAGACTGCTGATCCGCCTAGGTCTCGGGTAGCTCTAATTTCATCAGCGGCTTTGATGAGGGCGGTTTCTGTCCCGTGGCCCTTTCTAAAGCCAAATTGTGTATCATCCAAGAGACTGTTTTCTTCAATGTAATTAGTAAGTTGTGTGTTCATAATTTTTTCAAAAATTTTTGCTGGGAAAGGAAGGTTTGTGATGGGTCGATAGTTTTTGGTATCTAGCGGGTCCAGATGCTGTTTCTTTAGCAGGGGTTTGATGGTTGCCCTTTTCCAGGCAGTGGGGTAGATGCCTGTGTCAAACATGGCGTTGCAGATGTCTGTAAGGTTAGGGGCGAGTAGGTCAGGAATGAGTTTTAATACCGTGGGTGGACAGGGGTCAGTTGGAGACCCTGAATTTATAGTTAGGATGTAGTCTTTTATTTGTTCGGGTGAGACTTGATGAAAATGCGATAATGATGGAGAGTTATCGTTATTTTCGGGAGGGGTTTGATGATCGGTTTTTGTTTGCGTGGTGAAGATGTCGTAAATTTTGTTGACTTTGTCTTGAAAGGTGTTGGCCAAGGCGTTGCATAGGTCCTGGGTGGGGGCAGGTGGGGGGTTTGCTGTGGATCCTGATATTTGAGGACTACCTGAAAGAGGCTCTTGGTGGAGTCTTGGGCTGCTTCTATTTGATTGGTGTAGTATTTACTTTTCTCGGCGATTAGGAGCTGTTTATATTGGTGAATTGCCTCTTTATAGCGTGTTTTATCGGAGGTGTTATAATCTCTGCGCCAGTGTCTCTCGAGGTTCCTGCAGCGTTGTCTTTCTAATCTAAGGGTTTCGGAGAACCAAGGTGCCGAAGGGGAGGTTCTGTTTTTTGAGAGATTTTTGAGGGGTACCAGTACTTTTAAGGCGTTGTTCAGCCAATCAGAGTATCTGGAGGAGGCTAATGAGGGATTGGCTGTGGGTTCATAGCTGGATGCTAACAATTGAGCATTAAGGAGCTGTTGGTCTACTTGGCTCCAGGCTCTGAATTGTGTAGGCCTTCTAGGTCTGTGGGAGTGGGAGGTTTTTTTTACCAGGAGGTTGAATAACACTGCCCAGTGATCGGTCTAGGTCAGGGGTAAAGTTTTAATAATGGATATCTTGGCGTTGTTAGTGAAAAGCCCATCCAACGTGTGGCCAGCTCTGTGTGTGTGGCTGGTGACCAATTGTTGGAGGGTGATGGCATCTAGCTCAGTGAGTAGGGTTGCTGTATCCTTATCGTCAGGGTTTTCTAAATGGAAGTTAAAATCACCTAGGATGTTGAAGTCTGCTTCTCCTGCTACGGGTTCCAGCAAGCTGTTTAGGGAGGTGAGAAACCCTGATCGCGAGCCTGGGGGGCGGTATAGGAGGGTTCCTTTGAAGGTGTATGAATTATTAATTTTTATAGAAAAGTTTATAGCTTCGCAGGACATGCTGGGGAGGGTTTCTGTTCTTACAAGGTATTTATCTCGGTGTATTATAGCCTGACCACCCCCTTTTCTATTATTTCTGTCCTGTCTTACTACGCTAAAACCGTCCGGGGAAGCAGTGCAGAAGTCTGGGCCGGATGAGGGGTCTCCCCATGTTTCTGATATAAATAGAATGTCTAAGTTATGGCAGGTTATGAAATCTGCTAGTTCGTATTTGTGTTTGGGGAGTGAGCGTGCGTTTACCAGTGCGGCATGTATGTCCTCCTGTTCGGAGTGATTTTGTCGGATCTGAGTAATTCCTGAGATCTTGTAGCTGTCAAAGGTGTTGAGTGTGTAGAGGCATACGGGACAGCTGAAGGGCATGTTGGTTTCTAGCCTGCAGGAGTGGCGGTGAGGGCAGGAGGCAGTGTTGGAAAGGTGGGCAATATTTATCAGCTGGGAGCTAGAGTAGAATAGGTGTTTCTTGGGATTGACTGAGTTGTTTGGGACAGGGTTCCTGGCACGGGGCACGGTCGTGGCGCGGACGGGCGCAGACGGGCTTGCCTTAGGCGCGCCAGCGGCGCGCCCGCTGCGCGTCTGGGCGAGCATCCCTTTTTAAGCAGTCAATCTAAAAACAACTAGACTGCTGACCGCCGCAATGGATTCTGCACTACTTCCGGTCTGCATCGTGGTTCCCTCCACACAATCGGAAGAATCCGTGGTGGACCGGGGAAGACGCTTGGCGACCAAGTGATGCAGTAAGTGTAGTGCGGTGTTTTAAATCAGGTAAGAATGAGCAGGAGGCCCTTTTACCAGACGTGTTTGTCATACAGTTTAAAAACAGTGACAATAAGTAAGAAGCCCTTTACCAGGCGCTTCGTGACACAGTTTTAAGATCGGTGAGATGAGCAAGAAGCCCTTTGCCAGGCGCTTCGTGACAGATTTAAAATACAATTTTAAAATACAGTGTAAGGAGCAAGGAAGCCCTTTACCAGGTGCTTCGTGAGCAGAAGTCCACAGTGACTATGGGTCTGAGGGATGGCTCCCTCAGACCCATACTGAACCTCAGACCGCTAAACCTCTACATTCAGTCAGACCACTTTCACATGGTCACTCTCCAACAGGTGCTCCCACTACTTCAACAGGGCGACTTTCTCTCCACCCTGGAATAAAGGAAGTCTACTTCCATATTCCCATTCACCCCGCTCACAGGAAATATCTCAGGTTTCTGGCAGATGGTCAACACTACCAATTCAAAGTCTTCCCATGCGGGATCACTACAGCACCCAGAGTCTTCACCAAATGCCTTGCAGTAGTTGCAGCCCACTTAAGGAGACAGCATACTCATGTCTTCCCTTATCTGGACGACTGGCTCATAAATGCCAAATCACAAAGCAGCTGTGTGCAACACACACACACAATTCAGCTGCTTCACAGCTTGGGATTCACAGTAAACCTCGCCAAATCCCATCTCCAACCGTCCAGCATACAACAATACTTAGGGGCTACAATAGACACTTCAAAAGCTTTAGCATATCCCATTCCACTCGGGATTAGCGCCATACAGGCTCTAATCAAAAAATCTCAGCCTCAACACTCACTACCAGCGCGAGTGTTCATGCAGTTAATTGGTATGATGGCCTCCTGCATTCTCCTCATCCCTTATGCAAGACTCCAAATGAGTCCCTTACAGGAATGTTTGGCGCGTCAGTGGAATCAGGCTCAAGGCCAGCTGACAGATCTGGTGTTGGTGGACGGCCGCACCCATTGCTCTCTGCAGTGGTGGAACACACAAAACCTTTCCAAAGGGCGACCCGGTTCCACAGACAGTGCTAACAGCAGACGCATCGCTCACCGACTGGGCAGCTCATCTGCCAACTCATACCATCCGGGCCTTTGGACCCCCCAACAAAGACAATTCCACATAAACTACCTGGAATTGTTAGCAATCTTCCTATTGTTAAAATCTTTTCAACTCCACCTCCTAGGCAAAGCTGTCCTAGTCCGTACAGACAACATGACAGCAATGTACTACATACAGAACCAGGGGGGAACACACACTCTACAGCTTTCACACCTAGCTCAGAGCATATGGAGATGGGCCATTCCGCAAAACCTATATCTCCTTGCAGAACACCTCCCAGGTGTACGCAATCAGATAGCAGATCTGCTCAGTTGTCAAACACAGCAGATCCACGAATGGGAACTTCATCCTCAAGTTATTCTTTCGCATGTGGGGCCACCCAGAAATAGATCTGTTCGCCACACACCAAAACGCAAAATGCCCAACCTTCGTGTCCAGGTATCCATACCCATTGTCCAAAGGCAATGCGCTATGAATGAACTGGTGAGGCAAATTTGCTTACGCTTTTTCACCTCTTCCACTCATTCTGTTGGTGGTTCGGAAACTCAAACAGCATTTCCTCACAATGATCCTAGTTGCTCCAACATGGGCCCGGCAACCATGGTTCACAACTCTATTGGAACTATCAGTAGTGCCTCATCAAAAACAACGTGTCTCACCCAACCTTCTCACTCAGAACCATGGAGAGATGAGACTTCCAGATCCCAATCAACTCAACCTGGCAATCTGGCACCTGAGATCTTAGAGTTTGGCTACTTAAATCTTGTATGAATATCATTAAAGAAGCTAAACACCATACCACCAGAGCATGCTATGCAGCAAAATTGAAACGATTTGCCGTTTATTGCACAAACAACAAAATCAATCCACTAGATGCTTCTATTCAGAACATTATCTGCTACCTCTTGCATCTACAACAATGTAACATAGCATATACATCTATTAGGCTAAATCTAGCTGCCATATCAGGCTATCTCCAAAACAGACATTTGTTTTTGTTTCGAGTGCCCACTATCAAAGCTTTTATGGAAGGACTTAAAAGAATAATTCCACCCAGAGTCCCGCTCTCTGCAGTGTGGAACCTAAATGTGGTCCTAACCAGACTCATGGGTCCCCCTTTTGAACCCTTCCACAAATGCGAACTGCAGTTCCTCACTTAGAAGGTAGCTTTTTTGGTTGCTGTTACATCTCTCAGGAGAGTTAGTGAACTCCAGGCATTAACCATACAAGAACCATTTTTACAAATCCATCATAACAAAGTGGTTCTTAGGACTAACTCTAAATTTGTACCCGAAGTCATATCTGACTTCCATCTCAACCAGTCTGTTGAACTCCCAGCGTTTTTCCCTCAACCAGACTCAGTGGCAGAACGAGCTCTTCACATGTTAGACGTTAAAAGAGCAATACTCTACTACATTGAAAGGACAAAATCCTTTAGAAAGACCAAACAACTCTTTGTGGCTTTCTCCCCACCTCATAAAGGCAATCCATCTCAAAGGCAGGAATTGCAAGGTGAATTGTTAAATGCATCCAAATATGCTATATCAAAGCCAAACGCACACTAACCATTCCCCCTAGAGCTCATTCCACACGCAAACTAGGGGCTTCCATGGCATTCTTAGGGAACATTCCCCTAGATGACATCTGCAAAGCAGCAACTTGGGCTACGCCACACACCTTCACCAAACACTATTGTGTAGACGTGCAGGCAAAACAACAAGCTAGTGTGGGCCAGGCTGTATTAAGAACACTTTTTCGAATCACTGCAACAGATACAGGTAGCCACCGTTAAGGAGGTAACTCCTGTATAGTCTATGCAAAAGTATACAATCTGCAGCTCATATGCCTCGAACAGAAAATGCTACTTACCAGTATGCATCTGTCCTTGGCATGTAGAGCTGCAGATTTGTATACGCCCACCCGCCTCCCCGGATACCTCTATCTGTTCCAGTACTATCTTACTTAGATACATTACACATGGACATCTCTTTCTACTTCTTACTACTCCATCGTAACCCTGCGTGGCAAAAACAATCTAAGGATTGAGTAAATGTCCATGCGCGCTATCGTCATAGGGAGGAGTCACCTACCTCGTGACTAAAAAGACTTCTTCCAAGACAAAAACAAAGTGCAAACATCCGAGCCCAACACCAGATTGCGATCTATGCAAAAGCATACGAACCTGCAGCTCTACGTGCCAAGAACAGATGCATACTGGTAAGTAGCATTTTCCTTATATCCATATATACATCTTTGTAGCAAGATTTTATACAATTTGCACATTTGATGAATATGAATGTTAATTTTGTCAAAACAAAATTATTTATACCAAAGAAGTGTTGTTGTTCATCTCTCCTTTGGGGAAATGGGTTCTGAAAGTCCTTCTTTGGATTTTTATCAGGTCTGTTATTTTTTCAGAGTTTTTTTTTTTTGTCTTGAACAATGCCGATTAAATGGCTTTTGTCATGCAGCTGACACTTTTTTGGTCATCGTGTTTTCTTTCCCCTTTGGGGGATAGTGGATAATGCCTGTTATCTGACAGATAGTTCTTTAGGGGTTGTTCCCCTTTTCCCTCAAGGGGCACTTCTCAGACCTGTAAAGTTGTTTTTTTAATTTATATGTTCTGTGACAGTGATCATGTATTCTATTAAGAGCAAAGCTATTGTTCTGCTATTCCTACGTACATTTGGTCGGGTGTTGGTTTTGACCTGCTGGTTCTCTTTTAGAACTTTTGTAAGATTAGTTTGCAGACCCTACTCCAGTGGTGTATAGCTACGGTTTTTAATACAAAAGTTAAGGAGTCTGTGGCTAGATGTCACTATCAGATGTAAAAGTTACTTACCTTCCATAACGTGATACCTGGTAGAGACCTAGTCTAGCCGCAGATTCCTTAACTCCCTGCCCATCCTCTCCACTCTGTGAACGATCTATGAGGTAAGGGTTATACTCTTTTCCAGTACTGGTTTTATAGACTGGTGATCACTATCTCAACTTATGTTGGGACTCAACAGACCACTTGGCCTGGCCACATAGGTTTTGTCTAGATGTTGCCATGCTGTCAACTTCCAAATGTGTGTTGTCAGTAGGGTGGGGGTGTTTTCTCTTTTACACTGGATTACACACAGGTGGGCAGAATTGGTTTACTTGTTCTTTCTTTGAGAGTCTTTGTTTTCTATCATCATACCTTGTATTGGTAATTTCGATATGTCAAACAAATGTGATTTCACAAACAGCTGAGTGTTGTTTTTATAGGCTTTGCTTGCCATTACCATGCCATTCATTACCATTAGTGAATGGTCTATAGTGGATAAGGTTTTCTTCCCTTACATGCGGGTTAATCACTAGGGCGCAGGATTTTACTTAGCCCTGTGCTTCGTTGATTCTTTTGGGGTTTTGTATAAAATCCATGTCTGGTATTAACATACCATTTGATTTTTCTTCCTTATTAATGTTTCAAAGACTTTTGATCTTTTTGGCACACTGTTTACGCAACCAGTTTCTATAGTGGCTCTGCGTTCTGGCGCGGAAGTTTTCACAGAAGAAACTGACGTCAACGTGCCGGAGGGGACTTAAGTGGCTCCACCGTAGTTGACGTCATTGCGGAGCAGTATGACGCTGTCCCTCGGCGTGCAGAGGTACTGCTAAAATATTTCCGTATCCAGACTGGCGCCTGGGGAGAATTTTAAAAGTTGATGAATCTGCAGCTAGACTGTGTCCCTACCAGATATCACGTTGCCGAAGGTAAATAACTTCTACGATAGGGTGATCACTATTACATCACTAATATAAGTAGCTCTGGATGATTTTCACTGAACCCAAGTAGCTCTTATTACTGAAAAGGTTGGTGACCCCAGGTTCAGGCCATAGATAAGAAAGCCTAACATAGCTTCTGTATTCTACAGTTCTTCCAGGGGATATAGAAATATGGCCTATTCTTTTTCAGAAAAATACTGCCACAGTGATTTTCATTAGGGAAAAAAATGTTCCTGAATATCCCATGTAAAAACTTCCTATGAAAAATATGCTATGTGACAAAAGACAAACATGTTATCTATTCAATTAATTTCAAACAAGCATTATTCGATTTCTTCCAAGAAAATCATAAAAGACGCAAAATCATACATTATTTAAATTGACAGCCGCAATACACAATGACAAAATCCTTTTTAAGAAATTTACATAAAAATAGTTTTTCTGCATTTAACTACATTTTTTAAAAACACGGATAATGTCCATAAAAGATATTCAATCTCAAAAATTGTAAGGCTATAAGTGCGGGGTGACATTGTCTAAGGCCGAGCAGCTTTAACATTTGTAAAATCCATGTTTTTCCTTGTCTAGAATAAATTGTGCAAAATAAAACCACATACAAGGTTGATTGTTGGGAAACATCATCGCATGGGCAACTTATCATGTTTCTGGACCAATCGTTCATTGTAGGAAAACTAACTAGTCTACGAATAGTCCGTAGTCGGAGTCTAGTCAGTAAGAATCTATCATATCCACCATGATTAATTTTAAGATAGGGTTTGAATGCTGTGGGTAGTCAAAATAATTTGATTAACCAATACAGTTGACGTCACTATTTCTGCTGATAGTCTAATCGAATCCAGTAAGGCCAGACAGTCTCCCTTGAGGACTTTTCTTGTGACAGTAGTAATAGTACTCAGCTCATTATAATATTCAGGGTTACCAAGGTCGTTCATAAAATTTAAACATGTTTTAACCATTGTATAGTTGATACCCGATCAAGCTTAAGACTATCATTTAATATGTCCTGGTTAAGCGTAATTTTTTAATTAGTCCAAATCCTGTGCCATAGTAGAACAGGTTCTCTTTTTTATAAGATCAGATATAAATGGTATTCCCAATTCGGAATGGCACACATAGGAAGATGTGCTGATTGATTGATTGATTGATTGATTGATAAAAGATTTATACTGCTCAAGACAATAACCCGCAGGTATCAAGGCGCCTAACATAAAGAAAATAGAGATATAAATGTACAGCCTTACACGTAGGCTCGCAGGAAGAGGCGAGTTTTAAGGGCACTTCGGAATCTCTGTAGGGAAGGTAACGACCTGAGGTCCAATGGAAGATCATTCCACCACTTAGGAGCCAGAGTGGAGAAAGCCCTACCACCCCACCTGGCTCTTCGTATACGGGGAACTGTCAGAAGCAATTTCCTGGAGGAACGCAAGTCCCTTCCAGGAATATAGTGGGAGATGATAGAGCCAACTCCCATGTCGTTATTCCTTGCAATGGCTCTGTAGGTCATACATAAAACTTTAAACTGTACTCGATATTCTACTGGTAGCCAATGCAGTGTTTTCCTGGCCAGAGTGGCCGAGGAGCGTCTAGGAACATCCAGAACAAATCTAGCAGCGGCATTCTGGACTACCTGTGCTGCTTGGCACTACTAATAAAAACATAAAAAAATCGTTCTCCACTAATTTGTAATGGCTGTAGACCTACGTATCCCCAGACAACTGACCCGTACATAGCTGTAGGAATACACTTAGCCTGATAGATCTGTAATAACTTTACAGGTCACGTACCCATCTTCCTGGAAAAGTTAGCAACAGCAGCAATGGCTTTCATAAACATTAGGTTTGAGGCATATGGGCTGCAGATTACACACTTTTGCATAGATCGCCATCTGGTGTTGGGCCCGGATGTTTGCAGTTTGTTTTTCCTCTTGGAAAGTCTTTGGAAGTCATGAGGTCGGTGACTCCTCCCTTGGATCGTATTGCGCATGGGCTTTGGCTCCATCCTCAGATTGTTTTTTTCCGCCATCGGGCTCGGATGTAATACTTCGCGCTCCGGTTCCGAACATTTACAGTTCGACGATCGAAGCGGAATCCTCGCTCATCGCGTTATTGTTCAGATCCAGAACTCCTCAATCACCTTCTCTTTGACACATCTTCGATTCCAGTCGTCGACGGCGGCCTTCGGGCCTACCCAAGCTCCGGTCCCGGCTGATGGAAAGAACTCCATTCAAGAAGTGCCCTCGATGTGGGTCCAAATTCCCCCACACCGATCTTCATGAGGTGTGCAACCTCTGCCTCTCCCCGGAACACGAGGCTCGAGACTGTCCGGCCTGCAAGTCTTTCAGATCGAAAAAGACTATTCGAGATCGAAGGGCCAGACGAAACATGGCGCACTCCTCGACCTCCGTTCCAGTTGACATCTTCGGGGACGACGTCGAAGATCCGGGACAGCAGCACACCGAAGAGGACTTCATCAGCGCTTCCGAAGCCGACGACCCCGGCGCAGAGGGTCGTGAGTACTATACCCCCTCCCGCGCCGACACCCAAAAAGGCTTCGGTCACGCCTTTGCCTCCGGGCCTAGGCAAGACCAGAGACACTGCTTCAAACACCCCACCTTCGGGCCCGGTGAAGAAGCCAAACAAGCCTTCCGGCGGCTCGGGCTCGAGCCAGCCCTCGAGCGGTGCCGAGAAACACACTTCGGCACCGAAAAAGAGACCGGCCTCTACCTCGACACCGAGCTCTGCACCAAAGTCCTCGGTGTCGAAACCCAGCCTTTCGGTACCGACCAAACCCCATAAGGCCCTCGGCACCGACACTTCTACGCCGAAGCCCACCTCGGCGCCGACCAGGAAATCGGAGGTTCCCAAGCCCAGTGCTAAGCACGGCACGGACAAGCCTAAAAAGTCCTTCGGCGCCGACGGAACAAACCTTGTCACAGGAACTGTTTACACCGGATCCCTTGCAAAAGACTCTTACCAAGGATCCCAAAACTTGACATTTGGCACTCTCTTCTAAAAAGAGACATTTGGACAAACCGGCTCCACCTCCAAAGAGGAAGGACTCTGCTACCTCCCCTTTCAGAATGCCTTCCCCACCTCCTCCACCCTCTCCACCTCCCCCCCCCTCCGCCTTCTCCACCCCCACCTCATCACTCCCCGACCCCCTCTCCAGACGATGATGATCAGGGGGACCCATATTACGATCCAGGGGATGTGCCCCAAGACCCCACCCCTACAGGATCCCTAGACCCATGGGACAACTACAATAATCCAGACATTCCAGACGTCCCACAAGATGACCTTTACCCTTCCAGGCCATCTCCACCGGAAGACTCACTAGGTTTCCACCACCTACTTCAGAGGGCGGCACATTATCACGGGGTAGAGCTACACTCTGACCCAGTAGAGGAGGATTTCCTCCTAGACACCTTTGATACCGCACATAGGTCTACCTCCATACTACCTATGCTCAAGGGTGTGATAAAACATGCGCCAGAGGTTTTTAAGGACCCAGTCAGGGCTAGGGTCATTAACCCACGCATAGAGAAAAAGTACAAAGCTGCCCCACAGATCCTACCTATATCAAAGGGCCAGCGCCACTAGATTCCCTAGTGGTTTCCACTGCACGGAAGAGGTCAAACTCCCAGGCGTCAGGCGAAGCACCACCACCTGACAAAGAGTCAAAGCTACTGGACGTGTCAGGAAAGCGCACTGCGTCACAGGCAGCCAATATATGGCGTATCGCCAACACTCCAGCGCTATTGGCCAGATACGATAGAGCGCATTATGATGAATTAGAAACCATAATGCACCACCTCCCAGAAAGATACAAAAATAGGGCCAATGAATTAATTCAAGAGGGTAAGACTAACTAACACCTCCATACGCTGTGCCTTAGACGCAGCAGACACAGCCTCCAGGGCCATTAACACTAGCGTCCTCCTCCGTCGCCATGCTTGGCTGAGGGTATCCGGTTTCAAACCTGAGGTACAGGCCTCCATCCTAAATCATCGCTTTGACCAAGAACACCTATTCGGTCCAAAGGTAGATGAGGCCCTCGAGAAAATGAAGAAGGACACGGATACGGCGAAATCTATGGGAGCCCTGCAGTCACACCCTCCTAGGCGCTCCTTTCGCCGCTCTTCCTTTCGGGGTACGGTTAGAGGCTACTCCTCAGATAGCGCGTCCACTTCCTACAAATCCCCTGCTCAGTCCACCTTCACAAGGGGTTATCAAAGAGGCGGCTATAGAGGCAATAACAATAAAGGCAGAGGCAAAACAAATACCGCCCGCTCTGCCACACCGCCTACCCAATGACTTCCCCCGGCTCCCTCCAGACCATCCCACTCCGGTCGGGGGCAGGCTACAAAATTTCCTTCAAGTCTGGGAGACCATCACCTCAGACAAATGGGTGACCCAAATTATTCGCTCAGGGTACTGCCTAGAATTGACATCTACCCCCCAAACATTCCGCCCAGGCAACGCCCAATGTCACAAGAACATTCCACATTACTAAAACAGGAGGTAATCTCCCTCCTACAAAAACAGGCAATAGAACAAGTTCCCGCCAATCAGCAAAATTTAGGGGTCAACTCCCTATATTTTCTAATACCAAAAAGAGACTCTACGACCTATTCTAGATCTCCGGCCTCTAAACCCATACATACATTCGGACCATTTTCACATGGTAACACTTCAGCAGGTACTTCCGCTCCTCTCCCAGAACGACTTTCTCACCACACTGGACTTGAAAGACGCATACTTTCACATTCCGGTACACCATGCTCACAGAAAGTACCTCAGATTTGTAGTGGACGGGCAACACTACCAGTTCAAGGTGCTCCCATTCGGGGTCACAACAGCACCAAGGGTATTCACCAAGTGCCTAGCGGTAGTGGCGCCACACCTCAGAAGACAGCACATTCACGTCTTCCCATATTTGGACGACTGGCTGATAAAAGCCAACGTCCTACAACCAATGTGTACACCACACCGCCACGACAATCCAACTACTTCACCAGCTAAGCTTCACGGTGAACCACCAAAAGTCCCAGATAACACCATCCCACATAAAGCAATACCTCGGTGCCACCATAGACACCTCAAAAGCCATAGCCTAACCCAATCCGGCCAGGATTGCAAGCATTCAGGCTTTGCGTCAAAGATTCATACCTCAACACTCTTCCAGCAGAGTGTTTATGCAACTCATAGGGATGATGGCCTCTTGCATTTTCATAGTGCCTCACGCAAGACTCCAGATGCGTCCACTCCAAGAGTGCTTAGCGCGCCAATGGAACCAGGCCCAGGGGCAACTGACAGATCTGGTGTTGGTAGACGGTCGCACCCATCGCTCTCTGCAGTGGTGGAACACCACAAATCTTTCCAGAGGTCGACCGTTCCTGGACCCGGTTCCACAAATAATACTAACAACAGACGCATCGCTCTCCGGCTGGGGAGCTCATCTATTACACCTCACAGTGCAGGGCACATGGACGCCGCAACAAAAGTTACTCCATATCAACCATCTGGAGTTACTGGCAATCTTTCTAGCCCTAAGATCCTTTCAAACACAGATTTTAGGCAAGGCAGTCCTCATTCGCACAGACAACATGACGGCTATGTACTACATTCAAAAACAAGGCGGCACACACTCTCCACAGCTCTCTCAACTAGCACAGAGCATATGGAGATGGGCAATTCCACACAAAATCTTTCTCCTAGCCCAACATGTCCCAGGAGTCCAAAACACCATGGCAGATCTGCTCAGCAGACAAACGCAGCAGATCCACAAGTGGGAACTTCACCCGCAGGTTCTTCACCCGTTCTTTCAGATGTGGGGGCATCCACACATAGACCTCTTCGCCACCCACGAAACAAAAAATGCCCAAGCTTCGCCGCCAGATACCCACACCCATTGTCCAAAGGCAATGCGATATGGATGAACTGGTCAGGCAAATTTGCGTACGCCTTTCCACCTCTCCCACTAATTCCATTAGTGGTGCAAAAGCTACAACAGCATTCCCTCACACTGATCCTAGTAGCTCCAACGTGGGCCAGACAACCGTGGTACACCACGCTGCTGGAACTCTCGGTAGTACCACACCAAAAGCTACACCTCTCACCATGCCTCCTAACCCAGAACCATGGAGAGATCAGACACCCGGACCCGGCTCAGCTCAACCTTGCGATCCGGCTCCTGAGATCCTAGAATTCGGATACCTTAACCTTCCCCCTGACTGTATGAACGTCATCAGAGAAGCTAGACGCCCTACCACTAGAGCCTGCTACGCTGCCAAGTGGAAAAGATTTGTTGTTTATTGCCATAACAACACAATCAATCCTCTAGACGTATCTATACAGCACATCATATGCTACTTGCTCCATCTACAAAGGTGTAACCTAGCATATACATCCATTCGGCTACACCTCGCAGCAATTGCCGCTTACCTACAGAACAGACAGCACCTATCACTTTTCAGAGTGCCTGCCATTAAAACTTTCATGGAAGGCCTGAAACGAATAATTCCCCCCAGAGTACCACCCTCACCTGTGTGGAACTTAAATATAGTTCTCACAAGGCTAATGGGACTGCCCTTCGAACCTTTGCATAAATGTGAACTGCAATTTCTCACATGGAAAACAGCTTTTCTTGTAGCCATCACTTCCCTTAGAAGGGTCAGTGAGATACAAGCACTTACTATACAAGAACCTTTTCTCCAAATGCACCAGAACAAGGTTGTTCTCCGTACCAACCCAAAATTCCTACCCAAAGTCATTTCCCCCTTTCATCTATTTTTTTTCTCACAACCTCAAACTGTTGCAGAAAGGGCGCTGCACACGTTAGATGTTAAACGGGCATTACTTTACTATATCCAGAGAACACAACCGTTCAGAAAGACCAAACAACTATTTGTCTCTTTCTCTCCACCACACAAAGGCAACCCCATCTCAAAATCAGGGATAGCTAGGTGGATTGTAAAATGCATACAGATTTGCTATCACAAAGCAAAACGAACGCTATCTGTTCCCCCTAAAGCCCACTCTACACGAAAGATAGGGGCTTCTTTGGCTTTTCTAGGGAACATCCCTTTAGATGATATCTGCAAAGCAGTTACATGGTCAACACCGCACACTTTCACTAAACATTACTGTGTAGATGTGCAAACCAAGCAACAAGCTAGTGTGGACCAGGCTGTACTAAAAACACAATTTCAAACCATTGCAACAGATACCGGTGGTCGCCGCTAAGGTTGGGAACTGCTATATAGTCTATGCAAAAGTGTGTAATCTGCAGCTCATATGCCTCGAACGGAATATGCTACTTACCAGTATGCATCTGTTCTTGGCATGTAGAGCTGCAGATCTACACACGCCCACCCGCATCCCCGGCTACCTGTATCTGTTCCAGTCTATCTTATTTGGATACAACACACATGGGTTTCTTCACTGTTATTACTACGCTCCATCTTTCCCTGTTGGCGAAAAACAATCTGAGGATGGAGCCGAAGCCCATGCGCAATACCATCAATAAAAACGTTATTTCGGTTTTGATTCAAACCATAAAAGTATACATATAAACATCACAGTTAGAAAGAAAAGCAGATCTGAAATTCCGTGCAATAAATTCATAGTTGATAAAGTGCAAATGGCGCAAGGCAAAGTATAGTCCATATAGGTTCCTGAGATAAATGAGGCAGAGAAACAGCCTCATTGGTCCAAGCAGTTTCTCAATTTAACAGACAATTTTAAAAATTCAATTACATGGAGAACACTGTCATTGTGCAAAAGTTGTAAATACATAAGTGCTGGTCTGATCTGGTTAAAATTAAGTTTCTTTAAAAGAGCTACCAGATAGCGTTTGCGCGGGTATTCATAAAATTTACATAAAAATATAAAATGCAGCATATCCTGTGGAGACTTTCCGTCGCAGCCACAGGGAGCTGCAGCCTTGTTAAAAATATATTTTTTAGGTCTAATTAACAGATGATGAAAGATATTTAACCTAAACCTTGTCAGCAAGAACTTCTCGTGGGAACTAAATGAGCCCATCAAATATGGCTCCATTGTCTCGCAGGTTTTTAACATGACGTATTTCCTGATACTGGGTTTCAGGAGCTCCTCTCCCTCTCGTTGAACCCTTCTCCCCATATAAAAGGCACGCTTAATTGCCTCCACATCCCCTTTTACAATCCCGCTTGGATTTTCAAACAACTCCAGACAACCAAGTCGAGAAAAACAGGATTTCAAATATTTTAACCAAGGGGTGCACATTGCCTTATCATGGGACAAAAGGTCTTTCACAATCAAGTGGGTTAGTGGAATGTCCTGATTCAACCACAGTTTTGCCCAACAAGTCAAAGGGCGTAGAGAAAAGATGTCACATAAATATTGTGCCCCCAATTCTTCATGTACTGCCAAGTTAGATGTGCCAATTGGAACACATAGAAGACGCTTCATAAAAGCATTTTGAGCCACCTGTAGCTGTTCGCCAGCCACATAGCCCCATAATTCACTGACGTAGACAGCAGTTGCCACTGATTTTGCATTATAGAGTTTCATCATGGCATTGTTGGGCTTGTTCCCCAATTTTGTTGCAAAGTTAAAAATAGTAGCATTAACCCTTGCCAGTTCCCCTTTCTTTTTGACCAAGTGGGGGCCCCAACTTAATTTAGTATCAAAACGGACCCCCAGATACGAGAACGATTTTGTGATGGGGATGAATACATCGTCTAATTTAAATACAAAGTTCCTTTTTGGCTGTAGGCCCACTTGCATAATAAATGATTTAGAATTGTTGACCATTAGGTCTCTGTCTGTCATAAACAATTTAAAAGCATTTAATAAGGCTTGGAGACCCTTCTCGGTTCTAGAGATTAAAACCGCATCATCTGCATATAAAAGAACAGGAATACCCCGCCTACCAACTCTGGGACAGTCAGCCTGTACCTTTTGTAAAACGGTATATAACTCGTTAATATAAAAATTAAAAAGAAAGGGGCAAGAATACAGCCTTGTCGCACACCCTTCTTAATGTCAAAATTGGCAGTGTTACACAGATCCGACGAGTACCTAACATTAGCGCTAGTGTTACTGTGTAGGTCTACCAAAAAATTAACGATCCCACTATCCACACCCTTCTCCCTCATGGACTGCCACAGCCTTCCCCTGTTAACACAGTCGAAGGCTGATGACAGATCCATGAAGGCGAGATGGACAGTGCCCTTCTGAACAACAGTGTATTTACTTATTATTAAGAAAAGATTAAGGCACTGGGTTATAGTGGAACGACCACTGCAGAAGCCATACTGGGAAATAGACATAATGTTATTTTCAAGCGCCCAGTTTGACAATCTCTGCAACAAGATTCTCCCCACAATTTTAACCATAGAGTCAATTAATGAAATTGGCCTGTAACAAAAGGGACTACCCCTATCCCCCTTCTTAAAGACAGGGACAATCGTTGAAACTCCCCATGAAGGGGGACAGCCAATGTCAGCAGCAGCGTTAAAAACAGACTCTAAAATGGGAGCCCAAAAACTAGGTTCAGACTTGTATAAGTCTGGTGGGATCCCATCAGGGCCAGGAGCTTTCCAGGCTGTTAGTGCCACTATGCCCTCCATAACTTCGCCTCTATCAAATGTAATAATTCCACCATTATTACCAGGGAGCAGATTTACATTTTCAATCACCACACAACTATACAATTGTTTGAAGTGTGATTCCCATTCTTCCTTTTTTATGCAGCATTCTAGACCATCACCCGGATCCTGGACCAAAAATGTTTTTTTTACTAGCGTCCAGAATCTAGAGCTACATTTTAAAGTAGAGAGATCGAGAATCTCATCCCAGGCCTCCGCTCTTAACAACTCCTTGCGTGAAGCAATGGCAGGCATATATTCTTTACGACACAACTTAACATTCGTATTTATTCTTGGATTAGCTGCCAAGGCTATCCTTAGATTACGTGCTGCATTAGAGCAAGCATGATTAAACCATCTCGGGCCCTCATTCTCTATGGTCTTTACTGGGACCGTCATCAACTCAGACACCTTCTCCGTCAAGCTTTGAAAAGCACTAAGAACCTGATTTGGGTCTGCCCCTTCTTCAATACAGTTCTTAATGTCCTGCGTGCAGTTCTCCCTAATATTTTTATATAATAGGTCAGGAGTAATCATTGACCATCTTAGGCGCCGTGTCCCATCGATTGTGCTCAACCTGCCATTGAAGCATTTCCGATCTTCTTTAATCATCCAGGGACCCTTCAAGTGAACAGTTAGTGGATTATGATCACTGAATTCACTTTGTTCGATAGTAAAAGAGTCCACAAATGACTGCATAGGCAAAGAGAGTAACACATAATTAATAAAAGTACCCCTCCCATGGCCTTTAAAAGTTGGGGTATCAAAACACTTTGTGGGATCCCTCAAGGCCATAGCCAAAGAAAGATCTAAACAGCTCAATAAGTCATTAAAGAATTCCCCTTCTATCGTATGTTCCAAATGCAAACCGCCAAGGCGGTCACACTGCAAATCCATTAAACATTTCGACAGGGGATCACCGCAAGGATGAACATTAAAATCTCCCATGATTATAAGGTTATGGAGGCATTCCCTCAATGAAGAGTTAATAAATTCATTTAGTACAAATATTTGGTTAGAACCCGTGTTGGCATTGACAGCATTATAAAAATTGACCAAACCAGCCAGACAATTTTCTCCATTCAATACTAAGCCTATAAATCCAGTATTTGCTGTTAAAATTCTACGAATTTTGCAGGATAGTGTAACGGAAATAAAAATCACCAGTCCCCCCTTAGGCCTACCTCTACTTGATGCTATTGCAGGAACATAAAAGGCCTTATACCCTTCAAGGAGCAAATCACATTCCACTGACCATGTCTCCTGCAGACAGATGATCATAAATTGCTTAATATACATAATCCAATTATCATCCGTCATCTTTGATGCCAAGCCTGCGATGTTCCAGGAAATAACATTATTACAACTAGCTTTAACCTGTATGGTCTTAATGGGTGATATCTCAGCTGATGTTACATTACCCAGACCCACAGACACCTCACGTCAGTCGCATGCCTCCAAACCAGACAGAGTATAATATCTATTCTGTATGTCCACGTTAAACCCATTATTGCAATGGCCAGCAAAATTAAGTCTATTTTGTGTTTCTACAGAGAGCCCATACCCACCTTGATTAATATTGTACACATATGGTGCATCCAGGGCAGGGATCTGAATTGAATTTGCTGGCCTAATTCTCATTTGAAGGCGTGGATCTTTATTCAGATGTGCATAGAAATAGCCCAGTGGACGAACACATATTCATATTGCATAATGTTAGACCTGTCAGCCCTTTGGGTGGTCCCTCCTCATCATTATTTATTTTGTCCCACTTTTGCCTCAAACCCTGTTTGAATTTTTCCTTTTTGGGAACCACCAGACTTTTTCGTGTTGCTACAGATTCAGGGAGCCATTTTAGCTACCCCTGAAACTTCTGTCTGAGGGCCTGAAGCACAAAATGGTGGCCACCTGTGACATCACCAGCATCCACTGGAACCTACCAGCACCTACCAGCACCTTCCAGAACATTCCAGGAGATTCCAGAACTCTGTGACAGTTGGAGGCGGTTTGGAATGTTGGGGAGTTAAGAGAGAGTGTTGGCAGTTGAAGCTGGCAGTTGGCACCTGACTGGTGAAGAGAGAGGAGCACAACAGTGAAGGAGGAAGGAGTGAAGCAGCAGGGGTGGAAACTTGTGCCTGGAGTGGGGTCCATAAACCCACCCTTGATACTTGTCCCTACTGATGGATCCCAGCCTGTAGCCCTGTGTGGGAAGAAGACAGAAGAAACTTATCCTAAGGACCTGGACAGCAGGAACAGGCCTTAGAACCAAGAAAACAGCAAGATTCTGACCTGAGAACTGGTTTCCCTGGAGTCGGGCGTCGAGTAGCCTGAAGACCTGGAGCCCGAGGTGGAGAAGCGGCGCTGACTGAAGTAGCAGACGTCGTACCCGGAGCCGCCTGAGGTCGTGAGAGGGCGCCGACGGAGGTCGTGAGGAATACCAGAGGTCGAGGAGGAAGTGAACCGAGGTCGAGCGAGCGGCGTCATCGGAGGAGTGAAGTCCGCCCTCCGGAGTCGTCGGAGACCGAGGTAGAGGAGCACCGGAGGTCGGGAGTGAGGATCGCACTCCGGAGTCGCCCGGAACCTGTGTGGAGGAGCACCGGAGGTCGGGGGTGAGGATCGCACCCCGGAGTCGCCGGAAGTAGACATCGAGGCCAGGCCGGCTGACGTCATCGGAGCCGAGAGCGCCATCGGACCGGAGCCGCCCGAAGTCGACATCGTGAAGAGACTGCCCGACGCCGTCGAATCGGAGGTCGAGATCGAACCGAGGCCACCGACATCGGACCGGAACCGCCTCCCGGCGTCGTCAAAGAACTGACATTGTGCCGAGGCCGCCGAGACCGAACCGGAACCGCCTCACGGCGTCGACACGACTCCAGCGGCGTCGGAACATCAGAAAAAGGGCAGTAAGTGGAGTAGAGGGCGCCTAAGGCCCTGTGGAGACCTGAGAGACTGCTCTAAGGGGCTAGGGAGGTGCTGAAACCAACCTGACTGTGCAAGGGGTGAACTGGGACTAACCTAGAGAGGTTGTGTGGAGAGAGAAAGCCAGGGCACTGGTATTCCCCCCTTTGATCTACCTCAGCTTAGGCCTCAGCCTTGTCCCAGCCAGGGAGTAGCCCCCCTCAAGCCTTCCACAACCCTACAAGCTGTGCCTGGGCCAAATCAGCCCTTAAGAATTGAAGTGTCATCTGATTACATGAGTGTTGCTGTATACTTTTAATTATTTATTGGGGGTACTGTATTTATTGAATTTTTACCTATTTATTGCTGCACTATATTTATAGGTCCACAGGACTTGATGGTGTACAATATTTATTGGTACAGTATTTATTGCCTCAAAGTATTTAATTGTCTGTATATATTGCACTTGTATTTATGCCCTGTTATTTATGATCACCCCTATTTATTTCATCAAACAGCCAATATTTATTTGACCTGCACTAATTGAAACTTGTATATTGTGATTGACCTATTTATTTTTCCAATCAGCAACTAAGAGAAAAAGATAAAGAAAGAATATTTTCATAATTTTTACGGTGTAGAGTCGTTTTTGGAACGGATGCACGCATGGTTATTGTATGGGTATATTGTATGCTTAGCACTGCGCCTGTTTCCTGACCACTCGAGCCAAGCTACCACAGTGTGTTCGGGGAGTCCACCACCACCCTGCGGAGTGGGAGTGGGCGTTTCCAACATAAATTGGTGTTCAGTGGTGGGATAGAGCTGTGCCTACGTATACTCAACAATAACTGTGGGTAGTCCATAGGCCTACACCGGGAGTTTTCTCACAGCGGCCTTCCTGATTGTGGGTTTTTGTTTTTTCCAAATTTACTCTGGTGGTGGGAGGAGGTATTACTAAAGGTACCCCCCTGCATTGTTACTGCACAAAACCTGTCCTCTAACCTGAGTGGGCAAGATGGAGTTTGTACTAGAGAATCTAGAAACGTACACTGTGGCCCAACTCAGGGAGTTTTGCCAGCGGGAGGGGGTGTACTGTCCCCCAGGAGCAAAGAAGGGTGCACTCCAAACCAGCTTAAGGGCTTGGGGGGAGGCACGCCGAGAAAGCAAGGCTGAGGAGGAAGACAGGGATGGAGAGCCTGACCCCGAGGGGGCTGAGATGTACCAACCTGAGGTGGGGAACCTGTCAGCAGGGCCCAGGACACTTTCTAGGAAGGGCAGCACTGTCTCTAGCGGGGGCTTATCCAGGGTGGAGTTAGCAGATCGGAGAGAGAAAAGACAGCTCACATGGGATTTAGCAAAGCTGGAGAAGGAGAAGGAGGAACAGAGGTTGGCTCATGAGACGGAGAAAGAGAGGATGGCTCATGAGATAAGACTGAAAGAGATAGAGCTTCAGATCCTAAGAATTGGGGCACCAACTGTTCCTAATGGTGGCAGCCAAATCCAAGAGTCCACCAGGGAACCCAAACCTTACCTGCCAAAGGACATAGTAGCTAGCTATGGGGTGGGTGATGACATCGCCAAGTGGCTAGCAGCCTATGAGGTCTCGTTGAGGGCCCATGGGGTTCCAGTGAAGTACTGGGGAGGGGGATTGTATAAGTACATGCCTCCAGCTGGTAGGGATGCTTTATTGGCCCTCGAAGAGGATGAGCAGACCCACTACCCCACCATGAAACTGGCGCTCATCAGAAAGTTTGGACTAACACCTGAAAAGTACAGACAGAAGTTCAGGGGTAGTCACAAACTGGGCACACAGAATTGGGTGGACTTCCTGGACTATGCAAAGAAGGCACTGGAAGGTTGGATTCAGGGCAGTGAAGTAAGGAACTACGAGGAGCTGTTTGACCTAGTACTGAAGGAACATCTACTCGAGAAATGTTTCCCTGAACTGCGGCAACACCTGGTGGATAGCAAGCTGACCAGCCCCCGGAAGCTTGCTGAGGAGGCGGACATTTGGGCCAGTACCCGGGTGTCCACAAGGGGGACTGGAGGGGATACTCAAAAGGCCGGACAGGGCGCCCCCCAGAAGAAAGAGGGAGGGGAAAAGAAAAAGGAGTTCTCCAAAGGCCCCCAAAATAACTTCCAAGGGAAGGGAACAGGATTCACCTCTAAGGCTAACCCACCCAGAAACCCTAATCCTGGCCAGAGTCAGCAGCCAAGGGTTGTCCATTGCTATGAGTGCGGTTGCGTTGGACACTATAAAGGAGATCCGAAGTGTCAGAAACGATCACCCCCTCCCACTGGAGGAAAGCCCCCCGGAGTAGCTAGTGTAGTGCTCGGGGAGGAGATGCCCTTAACTAAGGGAAGGGAGTGGGCGGGTGTCACTTTAGTGTCCCTGGGAGAACGGGAGATGGTTCCTAAGATCCAGGTGCCCGCAAATACCGCAAAGTATGGGCAGTGGATCACCATCAACGGCCAAAGAGGGGAGGCTCTGAGAGACACAGGAGCCAGTATGACTATGGTGCGTAGCCAACTGGTGTCTCCAGAGCAGGTAATTCCCGATGTACTCCACCCAGCCGCGATGGCTGACGGCAGAACAGGTCACTATCCAGTGGCCGAGGTTCCCTTTGAATGGGGGGGGGTTGCAGGTTCACTTCGAGTTGCCGTAAGCCCTGCCGTGCCAGTCGATTGTCTGCTGGGCAATGACATGGAGCACAACGCTTGGAAGGAGGTGGAATACCGGACTCACACCGAGATGCTGGGTACACCTGACTGGGCCTGTGTTAGCACAAGGTCCGAGACTACCCGAAGAGGGAGTTCATTCCGGCTGGAGCCTGGAACAAAGGCCCAGCCAGCTGCCAGTCAAGGGAAGAACCGAGGACAGGAGGAGCCTGCCTCGGCGTCTCCACCCCGTAGGACGGATAGGCCACCGGAGGTGGTGGACCAGGAGTCTGCGGAGGGGGACGTTACCAACCTGGAGGACCTACCCATCCCGGCCGAGTGGCACGTGGAGGGAGGCCCGTCCAGGGAGGAATTCTGCCAGGGCCAGAGGGAGTGCCCTACCCTTGAGGGGCTGAGGCGACAGGCCGAAGCCCAGGCAGCAGGGAACGTTGAAGGGAACTACAGTGTTTACTGGGAGGATGGCCTCCTCTACAGTGAACCCAAGGCACCCCTACATGGATCGTCACGAGCCTTGGTAGTTCCTCAACGTTATCGAGCCTTCCTTTTGGAGTTGGCTCACGAGATACCATTGGCAGGACACCTGGGGCAAGACAAGACCTTCGCCCGTCTTGTCCCACACTTTTATTGGCCTCAGATGAAAGTGTCGTCCGATACCTACTGCCGGACATGTGTGTCTTGCCAAGCCAGTGGGAAAACAGGGGTGAAGCTGAAAGCTCCCCTGGAACCACTTCCTGTCGTTAGCACCCCCTTTGAAAGGGTGGGCATCGACATTGTGGGTCCATTAGATCCGCCAACTACAGCTGGTCACAGGTTTATCCTGGTTCTGGTGGATCATGCCACACGGTACCCAGAGGCAATACCTCTGAGGACCATAACAGCACCTGTTGTGGCAAGGGCCCTGATGGGAATCTTTACCCGAGTGGGTTTTCCCAAGGAAGTTGTGTCCGACAGGGGGACCAACTTCATGTCAGCGTATATGCGGGCAATGTGGAAGGAGTGTGGAGTGACCTACCGGTTCACGACTCCTTACCACCCCCAGACCAATGGTCTGGTGGAGAGGTTTAATAAAACCTTGAAAGGCATGATCAGAAGTCTGCCTGAAAGCCTGCGGAGGAAATGGGACGTCCTCCTACCCTGTTTACTTTTTTCATACAGGGAAGTGCCACAGAAGGGAGTGGGCTTCAGCCCCTTCGAGCTTCTGTATGGGCACCCTGTACGGGGACCTCTTAACCTGGTGAGAGACGGATGGGAAAGAACTCCCAGAAAGCTCCCCCAGGATGTGGTGAGCTACATGCTGGCCTTCCGGAGCCAAATGGCTAAGTTGTGGAAGCAAGCTTCTGACAACTTGGAAGCCAGCCAAGCAGTGATGAAGGCGTGGTATGACCACAACGCTCACCCGGTGGAGTTGGAGCCTGGCCAGAAGGTGTGGGTGATCGAACCAGGAGAGCTTAGTGCCCTTCAGGATCGCTGGTCAGGACCCTTTGAGGTGTTGGAGAAGAAGGGTAAGGCTACCTACTTGGTGGACCTGAAGACCCCTCGTCAGCCCCTGCGGGTGCTGCATGCCAACCGCCTCAAACCCCACCACGAGAGGCCCGAAGTCATCTTGATGATGGTGACTGACGGAGGAGAGGACGTGGAAAGCGAGCCTCTCCCTGATCTGTTTGCGTCTCAAGAAAAGGATGGGTCGGTGGAGGGAGTGATACTCTCCCCATCTCTAACTCCTGAACAGCAGGAGGACTGTCGCCAGGTCCTGGGGCAGTACTCTTCGTTGTTCTCCCTTGTCCCGGGTAGGACTCACCTGTGCGTCCATGACGTGGACACAGGAGACAGCCCACCTGTGAAGTCCAAGATCTACCGGATGTCAGACAAGGTGAAGGCCAGCATTCATAGTGAGGTCACTAAGATGCTGGAGCTAGGAGTGATTGAACCTTCTAGCAGCCCCTGGTCCAGTCCGGTGGTGTTAGTACCAAAAGCTGCACCACCGGGTGCCCAACCAGAACTGAGGTTCTGTGTGGACTACCGGGGACTGAATTCAGTGACAAAAACTGATGCTCATCCGATCCCTAGGGCGGATGAATTGATTGACCGGCTGGGAGCTGCCCAATATCTAAGTACCTTTGACCTTACTTCGGGGTACTGGCAGATCTCTTTGACTGATGGAGCAAGGGAAAGGTCAGCCTTCTCCACGCCCAATGGCCACTACCAGTTCTGTGTGATGCCCTTTGGGCTCAAGAACGCACCTGCCACGTTTCAGCGCCTGGTAAACCAGATCCTCACCGGAATGGAGAGTTTCTCTGCTGCTTATCTGGATGACATAGCCGTCTTCAGTAACAGCTGGGAGGATCACTTGCGTCACCTGCAAGCTGTTCTCCAGGCCCTGAGACAAGCTGGATTGACGATCAAGGCCAGCAAGTGCCAGATCGGGCAGGGGTCGGTAGTGTACCTTGGACACTTGGTGGGTAGGGGAGCGGTGCAACCCCTCCAGGCGAAGATCGAGGCCATCATGGCCTGGGAACCCCCCAAGACACAGACTGAGGTCCGAGCATTTTTGGGCCTCACGGGATATTACCGCCGCTTCGTGAAGGGGTACGGTACCATCGTAGCCCCCCTCACGGAGCTCACGTCCAAGAAACAACCTCGACGGGTAGTCTGGACGGAGGCTTGTCAGCAAGCCTTTGAGAGATTGAAGAAAGCCATGTGCGAGGCCCCGGTCTTAAGGGCCCCAGACTTTTCCAAGAAGTTCATTGTCCAGACAGATGCATCAGAACATGGCATTGGGGCAGTGTTATCGCAACTCAACGAAGAGGGTCTGGATCAACCCGTGGTCTTCCTATCCAGGAGACTACTTCCCAGGGAACAGAAGTGGAGTGCAATAGAGCGTGAAGCCTTTGCAGTGGTATGGGCTCTGAAGAAGTTGCGGCCATACCTGTTTGGCTCGCACTTCCTTGTTCAGACCGACCACAGACCCCTTCGTTGGCTGATGCAAATGAAGGGGGAGAATCCCAAGTTGTTGAGGTGGTCTATTTCCCTACAGGGGATGGACTTCCAGGTGGAACATCGGCCTGGAGTGGACCACGCCAATGCAGACGGTCTCTCAAGGTATTTCCGCCTTAGTGATGAGAACTCCCAAGGGGTTGGGTAGCTCTCCCCACTTTCAGCTGGGGGGGACGCGTGTTAGACCTGTCAGCCCTTTGGGTGGTCCCTCCTCATCATTATTTATTTTGTCCCACTTTTGCCTCAAACCTTGTTTGAATTTTTCCTTTTTGGGAACCACCAGACTTTTTCGTGTTGCTGCAGATTCAGGGAGCCATTTTAGCTACCCCTGAAACTTCTGTCTGAGGGCCTGGAGCACAAGATGGTGGCCACCTGTGACATCACCAGCATCCACTGGAACCTACCAGCACCTTCCAGAACATTCCAGGAGATTCCAGAACTCTGTGACAGTTGGAGGCGGTTTGGAATGTTGGGGAGTTAAGAGAGAGTGTTGGCAGTTGAAGCTGGCAGTTGGCACCTGACTGGTGAAGAGAGAGGAGCACAACAGTGAAGGAGGAAGGAGTGAAGCAGCAGGGGTGGAAACTTGTGCCTGGAGTGGGGTCCATAAACCCACCCTTGATACTTGTCCCTACTGATGGATCCCAGCCTGTAGCCCTGTGTGGGAAGAAGACAGAAGAAACTTATCCTAAGGACCTGGACAGCAGGAACAGGCCTTAGAACCAAGAAAACAGCAAGATTCTGACCTGAGAACTGGTTTCCCTGGAGTCGGGCGTCGAGTAGCCTGAAGACCTGGAGCCCGAGGTGGAGAAGCGGCGCTGACTGAAGTAGCAGACGTCGTACCCGGAGCCGCCTGAGGTCGTGAGAGGGCGCCGACGGAGGTCGTGAGGAATACCAGAGGTCGAGGAGGAAGTGAACCGAGGTCGAGCGAGCGGCGTCATCGGAGGAGTGAAGTCCGCCCTCCGGAGTCGTCGGAGACCGAGGTAGAGGAGCACCGGAGGTCGGGAGTGAGGATCGCACTCCGGAGTCGCCCGGAACCTGTGTGGAGGAGCACCGGAGGTCGGGGGTGAGGATCGCACCCCGGAGTCGCCGGAAGTAGACATCGAGGCCAGGCCGGCTGACGTCATCGGAGCCGAGAGCGCCATCGGACCGGAGCCGCCCGAAGTCGACATCGTGAAGAGACTGCCCGACGCCGTCGAATCGGAGGTCGAGATCGAACCGAGGCCACCGACATCGGACCGGAACCGCCTCCCGGCGTCGTCAAAGAACTGACATTGTGCCGAGGCCGCCGAGACCGAACCGGAACCGCCTCACGGCGTCGACACGACTCCAGCGGCGTCGGAACATCAGAAAAAGGGCAGTAAGTGGAGTAGAGGGCGCCTAAGGCCCTGTGGAGACCTGAGAGACTGCTCTAAGGGGCTAGGGAGGTGCTGAAACCAACCTGACTGTGCAAGGGGTGAACTGGGACTAACCTAGAGAGGTTGTGTGGAGAGAGAAAGCCAGGGCACTGGTATTCCCCCCTTTGATCTACCTCAGCTTAGGCCTCAGCCTTGTCCCAGCCAGGGAGTAGCCCCCCTCAAGCCTTCCACAACCCTACAAGCTGTGCCTGGGCCAAATCAGCCCTTAAGAATTGAAGTGTCATCTGATTACATGAGTGTTGCTGTATACTTTTAATTATTTATTGGGGGTACTGTATTTATTGAATTTTTACCTATTTATTGCTGCACTATATTTATAGGTCCACAGGACTTGATGGTGTACAATATTTATTGGTACAGTATTTATTGCCTCAAAGTATTTAATTGTCTGTATATATTGCACTTGTATTTATGCCCTGTTATTTATGATCACCCCTATTTATTTCATCAAACAGCCAATATTTATTTGACCTGCACTAATTGAAACTTGTATATTGTGATTGACCTATTTATTTTTCCAATCAGCAACTAAGAGAAAAAGATAAAGAAAGAATATTTTCATAATTTTTACGGTGTAGAGTCGTTTTTGGAACGGATGCACGCATGGTTATTGTATGGGTATATTGTATGCTTAGCACTGCGCCTGTTTCCTGACCACTCGAGCCAAGCTACCACAGTGTGTTCGGGGAGTCCACCACCACCCTGCGGAGTGGGAGTGGGCGTTTCCAACATAAATTGGTGTTCAGTGGTGGGATAGAGCTGTGCCTACGTATACTCAACAATAACTGTGGGTAGTCCATAGGCCTACACCGGGAGTTTTCTCACAGCGGCCTTCCTGATTGTGGGTTTTTGTTTTTTCCAAATTTACTCTGGTGGTGGGAGGAGGTATTACTAAAGGTACCCCCCTGCATTGTTACTGCACAAAACCTGTCCTCTAACCTGAGTGGGCAAGATGGAGTTTGTACTAGAGAATCTAGAAACGTACACTGTGGCCCAACTCAGGGAGTTTTGCCAGCGGGAGGGGGTGTACTGTCCCCCAGGAGCAAAGAAGGGTGCACTCCAAACCAGCTTAAGGGCTTGGGGGGAGGCACGCCGAGAAAGCAAGGCTGAGGAGGAAGACAGGGATGGAGAGCCTGACCCCGAGGGGGCTGAGATGTACCAACCTGAGGTGGGGAACCTGTCAGCAGGGCCCAGGACACTTTCTAGGAAGGGCAGCACTGTCTCTAGCGGGGGCTTATCCAGGGTGGAGTTAGCAGATCGGAGAGAGAAAAGACAGCTCACATGGGATTTAGCAAAGCTGGAGAAGGAGAAGGAGGAACAGAGGTTGGCTCATGAGACGGAGAAAGAGAGGATGGCTCATGAGATAAGACTGAAAGAGATAGAGCTTCAGATCCTAAGAATTGGGGCACCAACTGTTCCTAATGGTGGCAGCCAAATCCAAGAGTCCACCAGGGAACCCAAACCTTACCTGCCAAAGGACATAGTAGCTAGCTATGGGGTGGGTGATGACATCGCCAAGTGGCTAGCAGCCTATGAGGTCTCGTTGAGGGCCCATGGGGTTCCAGTGAAGTACTGGGGAGGGGGATTGTATAAGTACATGCCTCCAGCTGGTAGGGATGCTTTATTGGCCCTCGAAGAGGATGAGCAGACCCACTACCCCACCATGAAACTGGCGCTCATCAGAAAGTTTGGACTAACACCTGAAAAGTACAGACAGAAGTTCAGGGGTAGTCACAAACTGGGCACACAGAATTGGGTGGACTTCCTGGACTATGCAAAGAAGGCACTGGAAGGTTGGATTCAGGGCAGTGAAGTAAGGAACTACGAGGAGCTGTTTGACCTAGTACTGAAGGAACATCTACTCGAGAAATGTTTCCCTGAACTGCGGCAACACCTGGTGGATAGCAAGCTGACCAGCCCCCGGAAGCTTGCTGAGGAGGCGGACATTTGGGCCAGTACCCGGGTGTCCACAAGGGGGACTGGAGGGGATACTCAAAAGGCCGGACAGGGCGCCCCCCAGAAGAAAGAGGGAGGGGAAAAGAAAAAGGAGTTCTCCAAAGGCCCCCAAAATAACTTCCAAGGGAAGGGAACAGGATTCACCTCTAAGGCTAACCCACCCAGAAACCCTAATCCTGGCCAGAGTCAGCAGCCAAGGGTTGTCCATTGCTATGAGTGCGGTTGCGTTGGACACTATAAAGGAGATCCGAAGTGTCAGAAACGATCACCCCCTCCCACTGGAGGAAAGCCCCCCGGAGTAGCTAGTGTAGTGCTCGGGGAGGAGATGCCCTTAACTAAGGGAAGGGAGTGGGCGGGTGTCACTTTAGTGTCCCTGGGAGAACGGGAGATGGTTCCTAAGATCCAGGTGCCCGCAAATACCGCAAAGTATGGGCAGTGGATCACCATCAACGGCCAAAGAGGGGAGGCTCTGAGAGACACAGGAGCCAGTATGACTATGGTGCGTAGCCAACTGGTGTCTCCAGAGCAGGTAATTCCCGATGTACTCCACCCAGCCGCGATGGCTGACGGCAGAACAGGTCACTATCCAGTGGCCGAGGTTCCCTTTGAATGGGGGGGGGTTGCAGGTTCACTTCGAGTTGCCGTAAGCCCTGCCGTGCCAGTCGATTGTCTGCTGGGCAATGACATGGAGCACAACGCTTGGAAGGAGGTGGAATACCGGACTCACACCGAGATGCTGGGTACACCTGACTGGGCCTGTGTTAGCACAAGGTCCGAGACTACCCGAAGAGGGAGTTCATTCCGGCTGGAGCCTGGAACAAAGGCCCAGCCAGCTGCCAGTCAAGGGAAGAACCGAGGACAGGAGGAGCCTGCCTCGGCGTCTCCACCCCGTAGGACGGATAGGCCACCGGAGGTGGTGGACCAGGAGTCTGCGGAGGGGGACGTTACCAACCTGGAGGACCTACCCATCCCGGCCGAGTGGCACGTGGAGGGAGGCCCGTCCAGGGAGGAATTCTGCCAGGGCCAGAGGGAGTGCCCTACCCTTGAGGGGCTGAGGCGACAGGCCGAAGCCCAGGCAGCAGGGAACGTTGAAGGGAACTACAGTGTTTACTGGGAGGATGGCCTCCTCTACAGTGAACCCAAGGCACCCCTACATGGATCGTCACGAGCCTTGGTAGTTCCTCAACGTTATCGAGCCTTCCTTTTGGAGTTGGCTCACGAGATACCATTGGCAGGACACCTGGGGCAAGACAAGACCTTCGCCCGTCTTGTCCCACACTTTTATTGGCCTCAGATGAAAGTGTCGTCCGATACCTACTGCCGGACATGTGTGTCTTGCCAAGCCAGTGGGAAAACAGGGGTGAAGCTGAAAGCTCCCCTGGAACCACTTCCTGTCGTTAGCACCCCCTTTGAAAGGGTGGGCATCGACATTGTGGGTCCATTAGATCCGCCAACTACAGCTGGTCACAGGTTTATCCTGGTTCTGGTGGATCATGCCACACGGTACCCAGAGGCAATACCTCTGAGGACCATAACAGCACCTGTTGTGGCAAGGGCCCTGATGGGAATCTTTACCCGAGTGGGTTTTCCCAAGGAAGTTGTGTCCGACAGGGGGACCAACTTCATGTCAGCGTATATGCGGGCAATGTGGAAGGAGTGTGGAGTGACCTACCGGTTCACGACTCCTTACCACCCCCAGACCAATGGTCTGGTGGAGAGGTTTAATAAAACCTTGAAAGGCATGATCAGAAGTCTGCCTGAAAGCCTGCGGAGGAAATGGGACGTCCTCCTACCCTGTTTACTTTTTTCATACAGGGAAGTGCCACAGAAGGGAGTGGGCTTCAGCCCCTTCGAGCTTCTGTATGGGCACCCTGTACGGGGACCTCTTAACCTGGTGAGAGACGGATGGGAAAGAACTCCCAGAAAGCTCCCCCAGGATGTGGTGAGCTACATGCTGGCCTTCCGGAGCCAAATGGCTAAGTTGTGGAAGCAAGCTTCTGACAACTTGGAAGCCAGCCAAGCAGTGATGAAGGCGTGGTATGACCACAACGCTCACCCGGTGGAGTTGGAGCCTGGCCAGAAGGTGTGGGTGATCGAACCAGGAGAGCTTAGTGCCCTCCAGGATCGCTGGTCAGGACCCTTTGAGGTGTTGGAGAAGAAGGGTAAGGCTACCTACTTGGTGGACCTGAAGACCCCTCGTCAGCCCCTGCGGGTGCTGCATGCCAACCGCCTCAAACCCCACCACGAGAGGCCCGAAGTCATCTTGATGATGGTGACTGACGGAGGAGAGGACGTGGAAAGCGAGCCTCTCCCTGATCTGTTTGCGTCTCAGGAAAAGGATGGGTCGGTGGAGGGAGTGATTCTCTCCCCATCTCTAACTCCTGAACAGCAGGAGGACTGTCGCCAGGTCCTGGGGCAGTACTCTTCGTTGTTCTCCCTTGTCCCGGGTAGGACTCACCTGTGCGTCCATGACGTGGACACAGGAGACAGCCCACCTGTGAAGTCCAAGATCTACCGGATGTCAGACAAGGTGAAGGCCAGCATTCATAGTGAGGTCACTAAGATGCTGGAGCTAGGAGTGATTGAACCTTCTAGCAGCCCCTGGTCCAGTCCGGTGGTGTTAGTACCAAAAGCTGCACCACCGGGTGCCCAACCAGAACTGAGGTTCTGTGTGGACTACCGGGGACTGAATTCAGTGACAAAGACTGATGCACATCCGATCCCTAGGGCGGATGAATTAATTGACCGGCTGGGAGCTGCCCAATATCTAAGTACCTTTGACCTTACTTCGGGGTACTGGCAGATCTCTTTGACTGATGGAGCAAGGGAAAGGTCAGCCTTCTCCACGCCCAATGGCCACTACCAGTTCTGTGTGATGCCCTTTGGGCTCAAGAACGCACCTGCCACGTTTCAGCGCCTGGTAAACCAGATCCTCACCGGAATGGAGAGTTTCTCTGCTGCTTATCTGGATGACATAGCCGTCTTCAGTAACAGCTGGGAGGATCACTTGCGTCACCTGCAAGCTGTTCTCCAGGCCCTGAGACAAGCTGGATTGACGATCAAGGCCAGCAAGTGCCAGATCGGGCAGGGGTCGGTAGTGTACCTTGGACACTTGGTGGGTAGGGGAACGGTGCAACCCCTCCAGGCGAAGATCGAGGCCATCATGGCCTGGGAACCCCCCAAGACACAGACTGAGGTCCGAGCATTTTTGGGCCTCACGGGATACTATCGCTGCTTCGTGAAGGGGTACGGTACCATCGTAGCCCCTCTCACGGAGCTCACGTCCAAGAAACAACCTCGACGGGTAGTCTGGACGGAGGCTTGTCAGCAAGCCTTTGAGAAATTGAAGAAAGCCATGTGCGAGGCCCCGGTCTTAAGGGCCCCAGACTTTTCCAAGAAGTTCATTGTCCAGACAGATGCATCAGAACATGGCATTGGGGCAGTGTTATCGCAACTCAACGAAGAGGGTCTGGATCAACCCGTGGTCTTCCTATCTAGGAGACTACTTCCCAGGGAACAGAAGTGGAGTGCAATAGAGCGTGAAGCCTTTGCAGTGGTATGGGCTCTGAAGAAGTTGCGGCCATACCTGTTTGGCTCGCACTTCCTTGTTCAGACCGACCACAGACCCCTTCGTTGGCTGATGCAAATGAAGGGGGAGAATCCCAAGTTGTTGAGGTGGTCTATTTCCCTACAGGGGATGGACTTTCAGGTGGAACATCGGCCTGGGGTGGACCACGCCAATGCAGACGGTCTCTCAAGGTATTTCCGCCTTAGTGATGAGAACTCCCAAGGGGTTGGGTAGCTCTCCCCACTTTCAGCTATTTCATCAAACAGCCAATATTTATTTGACCTGCACTAATTGAAACTTGTATATTGTGATTGACCTATTTATTTTTCCAATCAGCAACTAAGAGAAAAAGATAAAGAAAGAATATTTTCATAATTTTTACGGTGTAGAGTCGTTTTTGGAACGGATGCACGCATGGTTATTGTATGGGTATATTGTATGCTTAGCACTGCGCCTGTTTCCTGACCACTCGAGCCAAGCTACCACAGTGTGTTCGGGGAGTCCACCACCACCCTGCGGAGTGGGAGTGGGCGTTTCCAACACATAATAATAAGGATGCTCTTAATAAAATTGTTGCCACGTGTTGGGGATGCTTAAAATTGACAACAATACATTCCCCACTGCTTAATTTTCTGGACGCACCAGCCCAATTCACCCTCCTTACTGCTATTATCTGGTCCGAATATGCAACAGGAAAACCACAGTTTTTGCTGAGCCATGCAACTGTTTTGTTTTTTAATGAGGTGTGGGATTCCCCATATGGTAGAGCTAGATGGTCATCACAAGGTGGAACATTAGACAGCACCACCACGTATGGTGCGCACTCAGGAGGGAGATTAAGATAGCGGCTATTCCTCATATGCCTGGAATCATGTCTATCCTCCAGAGCTATTGTGGGACATGTAGATTGGGGAGGTGTGGCTAGTGTCACAGGAGGAACTGTTGCTGCTGCAGCGACATGCTTAGAAAGCCGCTGTGCATTCCCTATCGTGATTTCCTGCCCCTTATCCACAACCTTAGCTCCAGCCATAATAGCTGGTGCCAAGTGTGTAGTTAACAGACCAGCCAAAGTCTATCTACTTCCAATGCCAAAATGTCAAGCTTAGTTGTCAAAGGTCTTAACATCTCCTCTAGTTTAGCCTCTAACTTTACTTCCAAGGTGTTAATCAGTAAAGTAAATTGCTCTAGATTTATATTGGCATCGCCCTCACTATTTCTACTAAGAGTAGAGGATTTTGAGCCATTACAAACTGGCTGAATTGAATCGGATCGTTTTTTATTATGCTTCCCAGCCCGTTTCATTTGTGCTTTCCTACAGGATCGCACCGGCCTTGGGTCTGATGGTATCTCCTCTATTTCCTCAATCGAGGTGTCCCATCGGTTTTACATGTGGATCTGCATGCACCTGGGCAACAACCGGTATCTCAGCCCTCTCTCTAGTGTCCAGGTTAATGCCCCAATCCATGACGTCGACCGGCAAGGGCATAACTTCCTCTACCACTAAGGTGCTCCCCAATCCCAAAGAGGTCCTACGATCGTTATTTATGCGATTTACTTTTTGCACCAAGTAATTATCCAAGGTCCCCAGCACAGGAGCGGTTTTAACTGGTTTCAATTTAGACATTATATCGAATATATCACATGTAACTTAATACACGAAACAGATGACACTATACATTGAACAACAGGTAAAACAGGTAGCGTCTCTCTTTACGAGTGAAGTCCGGCACTACAAACCCAGAGTCTCCGGCCCAGTCTCTTCAGGCCTCTGAGGGCCACAGAGGGCCCGCCCTTTGCCCGGGCTTAGCCTGGCGCGTCCCGCGCGCGTCCTCGCGGGACGAGGGACCGAGCCCGCCTTTAAGCGCCTCCTGGCGCGGGATTGTGAGGCGTCCTGCCCCTAGGAATGCTGGGGGTTGTGGTCCGGCGGAGCCAAGCCCGGCCGACCGAGTCAAATGGCCTGTAAAGCCCCGGTGAGGAGGAAATCACGGGTGTAGAGGGCGGAGCAAAGCCCGGCCCCGGTAGAGCAGGAAACACCAAACAGCCAGCAGAGGACAAACAGCACGCCGAGGGACTCCGCACCGAGCCCGCCTTTAAGCGCCTCCTGGTGCGGGATTGTGAGGCGTCCTGCCCCTAGGAATGCTGGGGGTTGTGGTCCGGCGGAGCCAAGCCCGGCCGACCGAGTCAAATGGCCTGTAAAGCCCCGGTGAGGAGGAAACAACGGGTGTAGAGGGCAGAGCAAAGCCCGGCCCCGGTAGAGCAGGAAACACCAAACAGCCAGCAGAGGACAAACAGCACGCCATGCGCAATACGATCCAAGGGAGGAGTCACCGACCTCGTGACTTCCAAAGACTTTCCAAGAGGAAAAACAAACTGCAAACATCCGGGCCCAACACCAGATGGCGATCTAGATATCTCTGCATTTTGTACTACCCGCCCCACATGTCATGACAAAGGTTTTAGACATATTCACTCTGAAGCCCGGATCATGCATAAAAGTAGAGAAACTAGTCACTATCTTTTGGAGTCCCACTTGCATACATGACATCAATATGGCGTTATCCGCATACAGTATGGCACCTATGGGCCATATGACAATTTGTGGCTGGTCCTGACACTGGTTGACCAGCGCTTGACCTAGTCCATTAATATAAAGTGTGACTAAAGAGGGTGCTAACACAAAACCTTGCCTTACCCCTTTCTGGATTTTGAACAGTGCTTTGCACTCCCCACGAGCCCCATAACGCACCCTAGCCTTTGCATCGCTATGTAGTTGCCCTAAAAAATATATTAATGGAGGATACATGCCTAAATCCGACAGGATTCTCCATAATTTATTTTGCGTTACGTAGTCAGAAGCTGCTGTGAGGTCTACAAACGCTACGTACGGCTTACCCTGCTTTGCCTTAGTGTACTTCCCCACAAAAATGTTTAAATTTAAGCTCTGCTCGATTGTACCTAGACCCTCATGAAGCCAAATTGTAGTTCCGAAATGATTCTATTGTCTTCAGCCCAGTTCTTTAATCTGTTAAGTATTATTTGCCCAGCTACTTTAACTAGGGAGTCTAACATTGATATAGGCCGATAACAACCAGGATCTTGGTGGTCACCTTTTTAAGAAATTTGAACCAAAATTGATTCAGACCAGCTCTCTAAAAAATGTGACGAGCAACAAGCTGTTAAAACTTGTTTTAAAAGCGGGCCCCATAGCAGTAAGTTAGATTTATAAATATCTACAGGGACCCCGTCTGGCCCGGTAGCTTTTCCACCCTTGCTTGCCATAATAGCACTGTTGACCTCTTTAAGTGTAAACTGGAGATCTATGGGACAGATGCCACATAAGGGTGATGTGTCTTGAGGCAACTGACTTCCCATGGTATTCTCGTGCGTGGTACAGTTATACATAGTAGAATAATGTTCCACCCATTGTACTTCTCCTATTGCTATCTCAATAGACGGACCGTCACGAGTGTCCAGAAAAAGGGCATTAACTTCCTTTCACAAAGCAGTGCTATCTCTCGTTAAGGAAGCTTCATGTAGCGCTAACCATGCTTCTTCTTTCAGTGTTACTTTGCGCTCTTTTAGTGCGCACTTATATACCTCCCCCAGCTGTTCTGATATCATGAGTATTCCTAGGTGTTTTATGTAACTCCTATTTCAACCTAGAATATGCCTGGGTGCAATTAGCGTCGAACCAACCTTGGTTTTTCGTGCGCATATCATTTTTCTGCACAAATAAGGCCTCTTTTATGGATGCAGATATCTTTAGAAAGTGATTTAAGACATCAACGTGGGCGGTTGTCTCGTCAAGACAGGCTATGAAGTCAGATTTACATTTAGTCACTACTTTCTTTGTAAATTCCAGTGGATCCACCATTGTCCAGCGCAAGGTATAACCATTTACTTTACTTAAGGCTATATTCTGTGCGGCGTGAGGCAATTTCCCTTTGGTATTTAACTGCCGGTTTGATAATATAAACAATATAATTAATAGTAACTGGTCAATGAGGGCGATTTTGTGGATACTAAAGGATTTAATTCTGGTTAAATGCCTGTTAGACCACACACGAGAGGAGTGGCATCCCGCTCCTCTCGGACGCACAGCGGAACTCCTTTTCACTAAAGGTTACTTCATTTTTCAAGTTCAAATTCTTTTATTCATCCGATGTCCTCAGAGTTTTAAACCTTGTTGAAAAGTTGTTGTAAACAATCACATGGGAGACGATCCATATATATTTAACACTTCAAATGTTGCAGATTGCCCATCCAGGCCTTTTCTTTCTACAGCACGACATATATATTTTGTAGAAACATCTTCAGTGTTGTATCCAATGCATTTCGGGCGTATTATTTGCCCTTCATCAGGGATTCACTGCAATATTAAAAAACAACAGCATTAAACCATGAACTCAAGATTGAACGGTAACGTTTATTTAAACGTTCATTCCTGTAATTATATCGTATTTTACATCTCTCCCATATTCAACGTCTTCCCGCTAATGACAACACTCCACATTGAAAGCTATATTTTAAGAAACTTCTCCCAGTCAACATAACCCTTTCTCATCTTAAACCACTCCTAAACTGTTTTCCATCATTCAAGATTTTAACACTAACCATCAACCAAATGCCTTTTTCGTACCTGCGTCTTGTGATCTTCCCGCTTCGCTTCCATCCTTCCTTTCATCAATATGCTAACCACCTGTTTCTCATTAAATTACCTTGACCCTGTCTCCACCCCCTACATTCACCAATCCCCTTGCTTCATCTGTCTTTCTTACTACAAGTCCCAGAGTTCTCTGCCTTAGTTTCCCAATGCGTTAATGTTGAATATGCGTGCTCTCTTTTCTGCTTTAAATAAAAGTTCACATGATTTCCGTATAATTCCCCGCCCTCCCTCAGTTGTTACCCATACGTTAAATATGACGGTCAACACATAACATTTATACAATTGCTTCGTATCTACAAAGGAGCTGCGTTCAAATAGCATTCATAATCCAAGTCCTAACTCACGATCGTCCGTGTAATCTTTCAAAAAATTGCTGATCTTTAGTTAAAATGTCTCTATATCTCACATGTGATTTTTGTGGTTTTTCACTGTTCCATGGGTGCAACATGTCAAAGTAAGGCAAACAAAAAATATTTCCATCAAGAGTGATGAAATGCACACCACTTTTTAGGTCTCGCCTGACCCAGCGCATGCGCTGATCTGGCGAGACTTTTAGTGAGGGCTCAAAAAATGCTACCATGGCCAGCCTAGAGCTACAGTGCATGTGCGCAGGCGCGCGCTTAGGAGCAGAAGCACCATATGGCAAACCTCATCATGCTCATTAAGCGCCCGCGATCACTTTCACTTTTGCCCGCGATCGCTTTTACGGCGCCCCTTTGATGTTCTCGTTCAAAGAACATCAAACATCAAAGAACATGTTGTTGTGTTAATGCTTTGCTGCGCCCGTTTGTGATTTCTCTTTCCACAAACTCAATGTTTGCGTTCCTTTATTTTGATATACTTTTAGTATTACTGTCATACACACAACCACAACCACACACACAACCACACACACACAACCACACGCACAACCACACGCACAACCACACACACAACCACACATACAACCACACGCACACACGCACACACCACACACAACCATACACACACACAACCACACACACACCACACACACAACCACACGGACAACCACACAACCACACCCAAAACCACACACACAACCACATGCACAACCACATGCACAACCACAACTACACACACACACAACCACACCCAACCACACACACAACCACACACACAACCACCCACACAACCACACACAACCACACGCACAACCACACAATCACACACACACAACCACACACACACACAACCACACACACACACAACCACACACACAGACAACCACAACACCACATACAACCACACACAACCACAAACCACACACACAACCACCCACACACCCACACACACAACCACACCCAACCACACCCACACCCACACCCAACCACACCCAGAACCACACCCACACCCAACCACACCCACAACCACACCCACAACCACACCCACAACCACACACACACACAACCACACACACACACACACAACCACAACCACAACACAACCACAACCACACACACAACCACAACCACACCCAACCACACACACAACCACACACACCACACAACCCCACACACACACAACCACACACACAACCACACACACAACCACACACACACAACCACACACACAACCACACACACACTACCACACACACAACCACACACACAACCACACACACAACCACACCCACAACCCCACACACACACAACCACACACACACACACACACACACACCCCCCCCACACACACACACAAGCACACCAAGCATTGGCATAGCCAATAGGTCTCGCCTTTGGGACCTTATAAGTGTTTAGCCACGCAACAGTTGATGTGGTTGCACCAAGGAAATTGTGCTGCATAACTAAATACTTAGAAGGTCCCAAAAGCGAGACCTATTGGCGTATCAATTTTTGTTTTATATACTTGTTTGAATCTATTGAAGTTTTGTTATTTTGCGTGCAGTCCTGATACTAGTAGTTCTTGCCTAACAACCACTCTAATTAAACATCACACAGGAGTGGATCGGCATCCCGCTCCAATCGGACGCACAGCGGAACTCCTTTTCACAAAAGGTTACTTCATTTTTCAAGTTCAGATTCTTTTATTCATCCGATGTCATCAGAGTTTTAAACCTTGTTGAAACGTTGTTGTAATCAATCACATGGGAGACGATCCATATATATATAACAGTTCAAATGTTGCAGATTGCCCAGCCAGGCCTTTTCTTTCTACAACACGACATATATATTTTTTAGAAACATCTTCAGTGTTATATCCAATACATTTCGGGCATATTCTTTGCCCTTCATCGGGGATTCACTACAATATTTTAAAAAAACAGCATTAAACCATGAACTCAAGACTGAATGGTAACGCTTATTTAAACGTTCATTCCTGTAATTATAGCGTACTTTATATCTTTCCCATATATAATCTATTGTCGAAAAACACCCTCTTCCATTAAAAGTGTAACTGAGGGGGACAGGCAGTATACATAATTCGTTTGCAAACCCTAAGTCTGACCCAAACAAAACTTCATTTAAAAGTTCCCCATTGTTTGTATGTGGGTAATGTGTGTAACTATTCCCATCCTTAGATGCAAATCTGCACGCTTCCTCCGACCCCCAAATTTGAGCACAAAGCAGAATTAAAATCCCCACCCCAAGTTATATACACATCTTTTGCATAGTCATTTTGGGTACATTTTAAGTCATTGTCTAATTTTCTCATAACACCCCCGACCTGCTCAGGAGAGACATTATTACAAAAGTTTAATAGAGCATTACAATGGAACCTGTCAACATGTAATATAATTAGTTGGTAATTTGTTTCTGCTTTCTTCAATTAAATTTTACTCAAATTCATACATTTTGATACATATGTGGATAACCCACCCTTTGGCCGCCCACATTCTGATGTTATTGCTGCAGTATGAAAAGTTTTATAACTATTATTAGAACATTGGAATGTTGGGAGCTCCATTGATGACAATGGAGTGCTCCATGCTTTTACGGGCCGATAAAGGACAGCAAAGCAACATTACAATGTTGTTTTCAAAGGCCTCTCGGAGCCCGAGGGAATTTAAACCCCTCAAACTCCGAGAGGCCTTTGTTTTATTTGTTGGAACATTCTGCCCTTCGAAGCTGGATTATACCGACTATTAAAGTCCCGCTCCCTTGTTAACGTCCCTCGCCTTCGGCTCGGGCGTTTAACACTGGAGCGGGCCTTTAATAGTCGGTATAGCCCGCTACGACGGGCTATAAGGCTATAATATGCACACTATCCACTGACCAGGTTTCCTGGAAACACATATTTAAGTTCTGTATAAAGTCTAACCATAGGGGATTAGCAATCTTTGAACGTATGCCTGCAATATTGCAAAATAACAAATGACAAAGCTCAGAGTTACTAGAGCCTATGAATTTCACATTTAGCTTTAACAGGCAATACTGTAAGGATAGAGGTTGTTACAAGATTAAAACTCATAGCTTGGGTGGTTACAGTACCATCAGTAAGGTGCAGGGTACCAGTTTTGTGATGAATATAAAGTGGGGGTCTTGTTGAAAAATCTGACTTACTACCTGCATCAATTAGTCCAGAGTAGGATCTATACGCTTGTGACTCTGTTATAATTTGACTACACTCCTCAGTTAGTGTGACGTGTGGGTCTAACATTTTTACTCTATCTTCTCAAGGGTTTGAAGACTATTAAATCGGTTACTAACCTGAACGTTATATTTGTAATGAATATTTTCCAAAGGGATCCTGCCAGTAGGTCTTAAATATTGATCCTTTAGTGGTTGGTAGAAATAGCCCACAGGTACTATGTTGAAACCCACAATTTTGATAGAATGATTCTCTGCTCTCCTCAAGGTACTTTGGACTAAATGTGGGGTTTTAAATGTTAGAGCCACACAATTACCTGGGAGGATTTTGTGATCTTTACGAATCCAGCTAACTCTTCTAGCCATCTTTAAATTCAGCAAAGAGTACTTCAGTTAACCCTATTTTTCTGCCCAACCAGAATAAGGATTTATTCCTCAAGGAATCCCAGGTTTCTGTTACTAGGTCATGAAGTCTAGGGATGTTTGCCAGAATTATCGTGTATGGAGTGGCTTCTGGTGGTAGGTCCAGACGGGCCAACTCTGGCCGTTGCCTTGTTTGGGTTTGGCTTGTAATAAGATTGATGTAACCTGAATGGATTAGTAAAAGAGCCCGCAGGTTTTTTCTAATAGTGAGGATTACTGTATTAGTATCAATAACAGAGGGGTCAAGTGGGGTTCTTACAGTATCTATTGATGACATTATTCCTATCTTTATCGAGCGGTCTTCGGGGTAAGTTACTGTGAAATTCAAAACTGCTGAAGAAGGTACCTGTTTTGTGGCTCGACTATAGATTATCCCTTTGTCTTTATTTGCCAGCGTACTGGCATTAACGCCGGACGCATTACTATTGGTATGATGCGTCATATTTACCAAGCGTTTACTTAGAGTGACCTCAATTGGGGAGACCCTATCAGTTAATCTCCTAATAGAATCTCTCAGGTACTTATCTAGCTTGTCCAACTTCATCGTTAGTTTTCTCATATTGTCCTGCGCGTTATAGAGCTGTGATCCCCACAAGTGCCAGCTTCAAGTGAAACTAATGATTAACCCTGCTTGGATGGTTTTTTATGTTTTATGTTTCTTTGTAGGTGGGGTACTAGTTGCTATATTAGTATCCACATTTATTTTCGCATCTATACCCGGGTTTCTGGGATGTTTCATGGGGGTTGGGTATTACTTTCCTGGTCGCTGGTTAATACTTGGTCAGATTCATTTTGGATACAGCCGTTTAGAGTCTGCAGAACTTTAAGTGTCTCTGAGGAGCAAGCGTGATCATCCTTGCTTACTAAGGGGCCGTTACTCGTCGTCACTTCAGCTCCAGGATTTTCGGAGTTCAAAGTCTCTTCTACTGACATAATCTGTTGTTCGATTGCCCCCATTGCCCCTGTAAGATAGCTCACAAGTGTCAAGCGTGAACCCACTGCAGTTTTAGATGTTGATGCAGTTCTGTTGCTTACAACCTTTCTTTTCCCCATTGTTCACGCTTATATGAAGGTCGCGATGTTATATGATATGTTTCCGCTGGTTTTCAGCAACGCGTCGCGTTATTTCTTAATATAGCCCCATTACTTAAACACAGTTTATCAAACAGTTCCAAAGACCTAGGGAGGTGCCTGCAACAGTTTTTTTTTAAACTGAGTTCATTGGTTGGTAGCGGAGGGAATGAAAAAACGGTTTAATAAATAATAATTGTTACATTTACTCACTGAGGCTAGTGAGCAGGGGGCATAAACCAAGGAAGGGGGCCCAGCAGGGCCTCTGTCGGTCTATGATGGGCTAAGAAGGGCCTGGTCTTCGCCCGGGTCGAGCCCGGGTGTGCCCGCGCCTCCCTTGCTGCCGGACGCCAGACCGATACTTAAGGCGCTCCTGCGCCATCTGGCAATGTGGCCCCACCTCTCAGGGCCTGGCGGGGGTCTGCTCAAAAGTGCAACATGCAAAGTGCGAAGTTCTCTTCCATGGGATCCTCATCAATAGTCATAAGCACTGAATATTCCCACCTATGTGCGGGACCCTGGAAATAATACAAATGATATATGAAAAACGTATATATATAATCATTTTTTTACTCATACCAATGCAGCCCCCATCTGGGAGGCTAAACAATGCAATAATAAATAAACTGCTTTTGCAGACACATAATGTATGTATAAAACACAGAAGGGCAAGTACCAATTGAACGCTTTTTTAATGAGTAAACCTCATGAAAAAACTGCAAAAAAGAAGACCTTGGGTCACTAACACCCCCAGGTATTAAAAGCGATCAATTTCCCACCGCAACCCCAAGACCAGGAGCTGTACGTCAGGAACCCCCTCCAGCGCTGCCAAGGGGAGCAGCATAGACTTTTTCTGAGTGACCTGAAGATTGGATACCTCGCCATACGCCTCAAAGAATCGCAACAGGACCAACAGGGATTTCCTCGAGGCCCGCAGAAAAAATAAGGCATCATCGGCATAAAGGGATAAGATGTGTCTTTGCTGCCCAAGCTCTATTCCCCAGTTATGTAATACCTGTTGAGCCTGAATAACCAGCGGTTCCATTGCCAGTGCAAATAAAAGGTAACTCATTCACATGGACTGGTGCACAGTAGGGGTATCCAGGCCCTAAACCAAGAACCAAATCACATGGCCTGCATAAATCCCAGGAGATACTCCCAATCCACAGTGTCAAAGGCCTTCTCAATGCCTTTGGAGACCAATGCCGTTTCCTCTCCACCATCCTCCACCTCATGCAATACATGCGCCAGTGTGAGAAGCTGGCTTGGTGTATGGTGCACACTTATGTAAGTGGGCACCTTGCACCAATCTAGACAACGCTTATGGCGATTTTACCAGAACATAATCTTATAGGTATATATTAAGTGAAAAAGAACCACACAGTGTATTTATAAAAATATGTATTCATTATAAGACACTCCCTAACATGTACATATATCTCCTAGCCGGAGATATACACAATTCACACAATACTTTTCAATAGAAAAAGGTAAGTAGCACGAAATACACAGTGGTCACCAGGGGGAGATCAAACCATATACTAAAATAGTGGTATGCGAACCACAACTCAAGTCAAGACTAGACCCAGAAGACGTAGAGGTGCCGGGGACCCACGGAACCACCTGAGGTAAGTAACCAGGAACCCCACGGAGGCCATGTGCAGAGCGGGAACATGTCCGCGGACTCAATGCAAGTCAATAGGTAAGTCACGGTTGCAATTTTAAAGAACATAATCTTATAGGTATAGATTAAGTGAAAAAGAACCACACAGTGTATTTATAAAAATATGTATTCATTATAAGACACTCCCTAACATGTACATATATCTCCTAGCCGGAGATATACACAATTCACACAAAACTTTTCAATAGAAAAAGGTAAGTAGCACGAAATACACAGTGGTCACCAGGGGGAGATCAAACCATATACTAAAATAGTGGTATGCGAACCACAACTCAAGTCAAGACTAGACCCAGAAGACGTAGAGGTGCCGGGGACCCACGGAACCACCTGAGGTAAGTAACCAGGAACCCCACGGAGGCCATGTGCAGAGCGGGAACATGTCCGCGGACTCAATGCAAGTCAATAGGTAAGTCACGGTTGCAATTTTAAAGAAGGACCATTCCCAGTAGACCCTAAAGAAACTCTGTGGAAAACAGAAGGTCAGAGAGCTACCCCACCTGTGGATACCCTAGGAACCAGGATACCTACACCAGGGAAGCCGGATGCATAGGTGTGAAGTGGTGTCGGGAACCAGCGTCAAACTCAGTGGAGGACTTCAGGAGGATGCCGCTGCTGGAGATGGTGAAAGTGTCCGGTGGAACCCAAGGGTGGATTCAGGATGATAAGTACCTGCAAGCTGAGGGGACAGAGTCTATGCCACTTGGAAGTGACCAGGAGGCACGGAAGACGAATGCCCACTAATATTGAGTGTTGCAGGAGTGATGACGGTGACCTTGGAGCTGCAGCTGTGAGGAACAGGCGACGCTGTGGAAGACCAGGAGCTGTTCACAAGCTGTCCTATGTCGGATGTCGAGAGTTGAGGGGTCGGTGTCCGCAAGCATCAACAAGCCTTGGTAACTGCAAACAACATGGAAAGCAAAGAAGGTGCAGTGTCGGGACCAGCAAGGTCCAGGTGACTCACCACAAGCAAGGGAGTCAGAGCAGGCTGGGGCAATCAGGGTAGCCCGCAGAATTCAAAGATGATCCTCAAAAGGCCCCACAGGCTGGAGGCACTGGAGTTGCGAGAGGACCTTTAGCAGCTCACCAAAGATGCAAGCCTATGATGCAAGTGATGCGGTGAGGACGAAGATCTTGGTCACATGTGATGCTTGAGGTTGGGGCTACTTGGAGCCTGAAGATCTTGGTGGAGGAAAGCCCACAAGCCTTTGCAACTGCAAGTCGACGCGGTGCACAGGGGTTCGGTTACTGCGGATCCGACAAGGGATACTGCCCTCAAACTTGGTGAGTGGACAGGGCAGGCCTCGAGGGATGTGAAGAACCACCACCTGTGTTGCTGAGCCTTTCGGAGTCTGTGAGAGCTCAGGATCAGCAGACCGGTCAGCTTAGTTGTGGTGCCTGCCGATGCAGAGAAGTGACTCCTTCACTTCAAGGGAGTTTCCTTCAGGTGTCTTGGATACCCAGAGGCCTTTGAAGGTTCCTGTATGGAGCACAGGCATGGACGTTGCAGCAGACGAGCAGGGCGACGAGATCAGGAGCAGCAGGAGTCTTCCCAGTTGCAGCCTTGATGCCCAGAGCGAAGTCCAGACTGCCCAGACGGTCAAAGAAGAAGTGGTGTCTTGAAATTAAACTTGTCCCACGACGAATCTAGGGACCCACCCACAGGTAAGCCCTTAAGTACCCTAAGGGAAGGGTTAGGGACGATTCAGGGTTCCCTCCCAGGGGAGGGGTCGGACAGTGGGGAGGATACTTCCATGTCCTTAGTCCAGTTTCACGCCAGAGCAGGAGCAAACGGCTCACTGAGCTGATTTCAACTGGACTAAGCAAGGACGGCACCAAATGTGCCCTTCAAGCAGACTGAGTGGAGCTGGCAAGCGCTCCCACCCAGCCGCAATACACTAAACCTTGTCTGGGAGGTGGTCACACCTCCCTGTGGCAGGATAGCTATTCTGCCTTCCCTTGCTCGAGCTTGGTCTAGAAGCAGGAGGGCAGAATAGTATCTCTGGTCGGCAGCAGCCATGTTGTGCTGTCCGGGTCTAGAAGACTGGTGCCGGGAGCACCGAGGACCTCCCAGAGGAGCTTTACAGTGCATGGAATCATACCATGTGGGGGTATGATTCCAACAAGTTTGCTACCAAACATGATAGGGATGGTCATTGCTTGATGACACATGGCCACTCTATGTATCGTAATGGCTGATGCACTTACAGCCTGGGTGACTGGACTCCCAGGGCTGTAGGGGTGTCCTGCTCATGCAGGGGTACCCTCACACTTAGAACCGATGACCCTGCCTTCAGGATTGAAAGGCCTGCTTTAGGGATGACTTCTTTGGTTTGAAGTGCCGTAACCTCAGATACTGCGAAAACTATATCTTTCGTAAGTGGTGCTAGCACCAGCTTACACAAGCTGCAATGGCAGGCCTGTAGTTACAGTTTGAGTGGTCCCTCACGGGTGGCATAATACATGCTTCAGCCCATGGGGGACTCCTGGTGTACCTATGCCCTGGGTAGCTCAGTACCATATACTAGGGACTGATAAGGGTACACCAGTGTCCAATCTGGGATGTACCTAAGTACTTACCATACCAGTTTAGGGGAGAAAGCACAGAGAATGGGGTCCTGATTAGCAGGATCCCTGTCAGACTAGTCAGAAACAGCATAGCATCAGGCAAAAAGTGGGGTAACCATAAAAGCAGATCCTACTTTCCTCCAGCCAGCCTCCGCAGATATATGGTTGCACTGCGCCCAGGGATGAAACCGCACGGATCAACATGTACCAGATCTGATATGACCGGGTGCAACCGATTAACCAGCAACTTACAGAGGACCTCCACATCGGAATTGATCATCGTAAGTTGACGGTACGATGCTGGGTGCGGTACCTCCCCCTGGCTTCTGCATCATATAAATAAAACCCTTTCTCATACTTGGAGGTAGGACATCCATTGCACCGGCCTCCAGCAGTTTGAGTTATAGTCGCCGGGAAGCCCCGATAAACTCCGGCTAGGAATCACCCCCCCCCATTACCCCCACCTGGACACTGTCCCTGTTTTTATCATGGCACACTTTTGAAAAGATGCGCCGGGTGCAAAGGGGGACAATGCTCCATATTACAAAGACTGTGCTGCCCCCAGGGCACCCATGAACTCTGGCTGCCCTGGGGGCTGTGCATTCATGGAAGATATGGAGTGGCTGCAGCAAAGGCGTCCAGTGTTTCACAGTGCAGGCAGCAACCCACCTGCACTTTAAAGATCTGCTTGCAGGTGGGTGCAAGTAAGTGCACACAGCTGCGGGGGGATTTCTGTGGGGTTCATGGGATCCTCTTTCTCTTGTCGAGGGGGCTGCCATCAGGCAGCGCACTGACAGTGCAACACCTTTTTGTGGCACACTTTTAGTTCACCTTCTTACAGCTGCTTTACCATTGCACCCGTGTCCATGATATGGCACAGAGGCAAAGAGATTTCCTAATTTGTGATGAATGTTGAAACACACTTCTTTGCTTCAGCAAGCTCAGCCTTGAGATCCACAAATACATCTTGCGTGCTAGGGCGATATTCCCATGCTTTATGGGATTCGCTACAGAATGTGTTACCATCTCTTCCGGATAACCTCCGCTTGTAGATTGGTGATTGGACTAAAGATGGTCAGCAGGCCGCCTGGCTTAGCATAAGCTGTGGTATGGACACTATGGATTCTGTAGGTCGCGCTGTGGCATCAGTAGGTGCATTAAGGCATCAGGCTAGATTGGCAACTTCTGGTTCCTTGGAGCCTGTCCAGTCGACTTTGGTCGACATGCCATTTGATGGTGCCCATCTCTTTCAGGAGTCAAGCTGATGCAGCGTTAAGATGCTTCCGTGAAAGTCAGAGGTCTCCAAAGTCATACATTTATGTTGTTTGTTACTGTTGTAGCTTGTCTTTATACTTGAAATGCAGGCTATACTTTTATAAGCGAGTGAGCTTTGTTAGGGCATTTTACATGTTCGTTGTTGGTTTGACCACTTGGTGTCCTGCGAGAGCAGACGTTTTATTCTCAGTACAATTTTTTCCCTTTTTAGGACTCGCAGACCTGCGTTGCAGCGCGCATGCGCCGCACACTCTGCGAGGCTTCTTGTAAAAGATTTCATTTCAGAAGTAGAGTGTATGCTCCGTCCCTTGTTTTCATTGGTGTGCGTCATTGTCCATGTTAAACGCTGGCCTCCAATTGTAAGTGAGGCTTTTCAGTCTCTCCTTGTTACCGCCCTGTCTCCTTTTGGCCCCACCCACCCGGACTGGATCGTTTACTTGCGGCGTTACACAGTTTCTTTTAATTACTAGGTAAGCACTATTTTTTTACCATTCGCGTAATGGCCGTTTAACATTGCGGCCATTTAATGCTCGGCAGCTCCGAACATCGCGGTTCGTGCTTGAGAAAGAGCATTCTGGACTCTGTTCCTTTCCATTGCTTTGGTGCCTTCTTTCCCCCGCTCGCCCTAATTCCCTTCCGTTGTCCTTGCCTTTCACTCCCCACCAACCCCCCTGTCCCTGCTCGTTGTCCGTGCCTTTCACTCCCCCTGTCCCTGCGCATTGTCCGTGCCTTTCACTCTCCCTCCCTCCCGTTTCCGTGATGCCCCCCACCCTCCCTCTCGTTTCCACGATGCCTCCCGCCCTCCCTCCCGTTTCCGCGATGCCTCCCATTTATAATGCAATAGGTGTCGCGTAAATGCGAAACCAATTGCATTACAAATTCTTTTTATTTATTTCTGCAGCCGTTTGTGGTTTTTGTGCGTAGCGCCCTGAGCATATAGATTCTACCGCTGGCAGCGCTCCGCTTTTGCAGCTGGCTTTCTGGTTGGCCGGCAGGTCACAGGTTCGAATCCAGCCTTCCCTGTTCAGTCGTCAGTGGTTACATTTGACAGGTCTTTCATTGACGTGCAGCAAGAAGGTGTCCGGCACACAGCATATTCCATCCCCTTGCAGTCTGTGTGGGGGTGTCTGGTAGGGCAGTGGACCTTAACTCACATTATTTTGTACATTTACATTTTGCAGTTCACTTCAGTGTGACTTTGGATGTACGTTGGTAAAAAAATAGGCGTGTCTGGAGTGACGCCAGCACCCCGCCCTCCTTTTAAGCACATTTGTGGTAAATTATAATATGGTTCTGGTGGTGGTGAGGATCCAAGCCAGGGTTATCTCATCTGGAGTGGGATACCACTGCTACTTTGTGCAGGTTTTGCCCTAGCAATCCTTTTTGGCTGCCCTAGCATTACACTATCCATTCCCTACATCCTACACACACAGTAACTTGTCACTAAGTAACCAGAAACGTCAATAGTAAAGGTGCAACTAGTTTTCCTTGAACTTGATAAAAGCTGAAGCCGGCCCTGTATCAAAAAGAAAAATACAGTGGAGTGTACCAGTACTTCTCTTGTGCCACGCAGGTGACCTTCAGAAGCAGAGTTCAGAATACATAATTTTGATGATTGTACCAAAGCTGTTTTTTCTTACTTTAGTTTCTAAGGAAGCATCTTTTAAATTACTCTGGCAAATTTACCTCTAAGTATCCACTCAGTTTCTCAAAATGTTCCTATTAACACATGGGTAAAAGACATTGTCATTTACAATGGCAATAGCTCTAACTGAAACAATTGCGAGACCTATTGCATTTTTAATGCTTGTTTAGGCTGGTATTGATTTAGATGACTGAGGATGAGCTTTGTGCTTAAGAGGTTATTTTTGTCATGAGACGTGTCTTCTTGTATGGAATATTTTCAGACGCAAGCTTCTTTGAAGCAGTTCAGTAAGCTCAAATGTACACGGTTTTGACATTTTGTTGTTTCTCATAGGGACATTTTGGTATGCCAGTGGTAAGTCTGGTATATAGAGACCGCTCTGGTCTTTACTTGTTAGAGTAATCAGTGTAGTATGTCCTCACTACTCTTGTGCTGTGCAAATTAATTATTGGGGCTGATGGATTCAGGGCCAATGTTTTGTATTCTTTTGAATACATGTTCTTATGGTTCAGCCTTCATTAAAGTTCTCTTGGACTTTGTGTTTTATGGTGCATGTTGTTTTCTCCTTCTGAGTGGACTGCATATCTACATTTTAATAAAGGTGCTTCACTATTTGGAAAACTGTGGAGGGGATAGGTAATTCATTTGTTCAATCCTAGACCATAATGGGATGAACTCTGTATCTTTCTGAAGCAAGGTAGGATCCTTCTGCATGGTTACCCACACTTTGTGCCTGGTGTTGCTATGTTTGCTGGCTAGTCTAACCGGGATCCTGCTAATCAGGATCCCAGTCTCTGTGCTTCTTCCTGAAATTGGACATGGTGAGTACTTAGGTACTCCCCAGATTGGCTACTGATGTACTCTTGTAAGTCCCTAGTATATTGTACTAAGGTACTCATGACAGAGATACACCAGGGGTCCCCCATGGCCTGAAGCATGTATTATGCCACCCATGGGAGACCACACAAATTATTACTACATTGCAGCCTGTGTAAGCTGGCGCTAGCACCACTTACGACAAATACAAGTTTCGTTTTATCTGAGGTCATTGCACTTAAAACCTATTAGTCACCCCTAAGGCAGGTCTTTCAATCCTGAAGGCAGGGTGCTCGGTTATAAGTTTGAGGGTGTCCTGCATGCGCAGGACACCTCTACAATCCACGGAGTCCATTCTCCCGGGCTGTTAGTGCATCAGCCATTACGATATATAGAGTGGCTATGCGTCATTACGCGATGGCTAACACTAAACTGGCTGTCATGAATCCTGTCGTATTTGGTATCAAACATGTTGGAATCATACCTTAACACCGTAAACAGTGTTGGAGGTATGATTCCATGCACTGTAAAGATGCTCCGGGAGGCCCTCAGGGCTCCCGATACCAGTCTTCTAGACCCGGACAGCAAACTATGGCTGCTGCCGACTAGATACACGATTCTGCCCACCTGCTGATGAGCTAAGCTCGAGCAGGGGAAGGCAGTACAATAGGTTTCCTGTCACAGGGAGGTGTGACCACCTCCCAGACAGTACTTAGTGTATTGGGACAGGGTGGGGGCGCTTGCCAGCGTAACACTTTTGGTGCCCTCCTTGCATACTCCAGTTAAAACCAGTTCAGGGAGCTGTTGTCTCACCCTCTGGTGCGAAACTGGACAGCACCTCCTCTGGGTGAGGACCCCTGAATCGTCCCAACCCTTTCCTTAGGGTACTTAAGGGCTTACATGTGGGTGGGTTTCTAGATTTGTCGTCGGACCAGATTCAGATCCACTTCATCTTCAACCATCTGGGCACTTTGGACTTAGCTGGACTTTGCTTTGGCAACCGAGACTGCAACTGAGAAGAATACTGCTGCTCCTCATTTCGGTGTCCTGCCAGTCTTCTGCAACATCTGTGCCTGTGTTCCATATAAGTTCTTCACAAATTCTGTGGACATCCAAGACACCCGAAGGAATCTCCCTTGGAGTGAAGGAGTCCCTCCCCTGCATCTGCAGGCACCACAGCGAAGCTTACTGGTCTGCTGTTCCTGAGCTCCTACAGACTCCGTAAGGTTCAGCAACACAGGTGGTGATTCTGCAACTCCCTCAAGGCCTGCACTGTCTTCACAGCAAGTTTGAAGCCAGTATCCCTTGTCTGAACCGCTGGAGTAGTACCCCTGTGCACCGCGTCGACTTGCTGTTGCCAAGGCTTGTTGACTCTCTCCTCCAGAGATCTGCAGGCTCCAAGAAGTTCTAGCCTCAAGCATCTCCTGCAGCCAAGATCTTCACCTGCACCGCATACCTTGCACCGTGGGCCTACATCCTTTGGTGAGCTGCTCAAGGTCCTCTTGCGATTCCGGTGCCTCTGGCCTGTGGGTCCTCTGGAGGGTCTTCTTTAGCTCCAGTGGGCACCCGTGCTTGCTCAGGACATGCTCTGACTTACTTGCTCGTAGTGAGTCACTTGGACCTTGCTGGTCCCGACACTGCATCTTTTTCGACAACTACGTTAGTTGCCGTTGCCAAGGCTTGTTGGTGCTCCTGCCGGACAGTGACCCCCCTGGCTCTCGACACCTGATGTGGGACAACTGCTGAATGGCTCCCGGTCATCCACAGTGTCGCCTGGTCCGCACAGCTGCAACTTCAAGGGCACCGTCAACACACCTGCAGCTCCGGCATCGGTGGGCATTCATCTTCCGTGCCTCATGGTCACTCCTGAGTGACATAGACTATGTCCCCTCTACTTGCAGGTAGCTCTCAACTTAAATCCACCGTTGGGTTCCCCTGGACTTTTTCACCTTCTTCGCCAACAGCATCTTTTCTGAAGTCCTCCATTGTGGTTAACGGCAGTTTCAGACGTCACTTCACACCTATGCACCCATCTTCCATGATGTAGGTATCCTGGTTCCTGTGGTATCCACTGGTGGGTTGACTCTCCAACCTTCCATCTTCCATGGGGTGTCTTCAGGGTCCGCTGAGACGGTTCCTTTTTCTTTAAAACTGCAACCGCGACTTACTTATTGACTTGTATTGAGCATGCAGTCATGTTTCCACTCTGCACACGACCTCCGTGGGGTTCCTAGATACGCAACTTGGGTGGTTGCTTGGATCCCCAACTCTTCTACGTCTTCTGGGTCCATTCTTGACTTGGGTCGTGGTTCGCATTCCACTATTTTAGTATATGGTTTGGTCTACCCCTGTGTATTTGTACTGATTATATGTTCTAGTATCTAAGTATTGTGGTTATATCTTCGGGTAGGAGATTTTGCAATGTGTTAGCGAGTGTTTATAATAAATATGTATTTTTATAACTACACTTGGTGGTTCTTTTTTTACTGAACCTTCACCATAATATTAAGTACTGGTAAAACAAGCTGCTTTACACGCCTTCTAGACTAGGCCTGAAGACTGCTCTCCACAGCTACCACTTAGAGAGCTTTCTATGGTTGTCTAAGACCACTAAAATAACCAGAAGGGTTGTCTGGAGTAGTGCAGGGTGCTATACTTAAATAAGTGAGCACCATATAGAAAGCCACCCTTCTACTTTTACGCTGTGTGATAAGTAGTGTTGGAAACAATTTGATGGAGACTTGTAGCTGCAGTTTCCTTACCTGTTTGCGGTCATTCAATTTATGGTTGGAGTTTTTAGGCTTTATATGAAGCTTTTCTTGTTATTCTCCCACAATGCTTTCTGCATCTGTCTGGAGGTTATATATTAGCTGTCTTTTTGTGTATGTATCGATTTTCTCTGCTTTATAAGTCCTTGGGAAATCATGGCAGTTACTTCTTGAGGCAAACTTGTGATCAAATTGTGTTTCGTATCACAGGTGTTGTTGCATGCGCTTGTTGCTAACAAGGATTGATTTTATATATTATTTTCTTTTAATGTTTTGTTTTTCCTTATTTAATGTTTTGTTACTGCACTAATAGGTGCGTTCCCTTTTCTTCTTCCGCTTGCCTTGGTATTTTAAGCGTGCCCACGGTTTGAAGTCATGTTTAAACTTTCGGACCATGACACTGAAGGCCATGCAGGCACAGGCTTTGTAGATACCTGTGGTCCTGCAGTAAATGTGGGCCAGCGATGCTCTGTGTTGTCAGACCACTCTGAGTCTACTGTGACACAAATTTATATATAACTTGTATATGTCCAGGTGATACACCTTTGTGGCAAATATTTTTAACAACTGGCATAATTGATAAATATCAATATTAAATTCAAACCTATTAGTGTAATTTTAGTCTCTTTACAGTGCATTATGTAACCTGTGAGTGGCCATTTTGTTCAAACAAAATTCTCGATACCATGGAGGTATTATTGTTCATATTTCTTTTGGTGTTTATTCATCTTGGTATATTGGAATGAGTTCTGATAGTCCTTCTTTTGGATTTTATCAGGACAAGTGTTTTTCCGATATTTCTTTATTGTAGTGACGAATGTGGATTACATGACTTTTGTCTTGCACTCGACCCTTTTGGTCAGCGTGTTTTCTTTCCCCTTGGGGGATAGAGGTTAATGTCTGATTACCGACAGATTGTTCTTTAGGGGTTTATTCCTCTTTTCCATCACGGACCGGTTCTCTGGGGCCTATATAGGGTTGTTTATTATTTATACATTCTGTGACAGTGATTGATCATGGATTCTATTAAGAGCCAAGCTCATGTTCTGCTATTCCTACATACATCGGGTCGATTTTTAGGTATGATCGGTTCTGGTTCTGTTTGAGAACTTTTGTAGGATTCGTTTGCAGACCCTCCTCCAGGAGAATATCGTTTTGGTATTTAATCCAAAAGTTAAGGAATCTGAGGCTAGATATCTCTATCAGATGTAAAAGTTACTTACCTTCAGTAACGTGATATCTGGTAGAGACACAGTCTAGCCACCGATTCATTAACCCCCTGCCCATCCTCTCCACTCTGTGAATGACTTATGAGGTAAGGGTTAAACCCTTTTTTAGATCTGGTTTTATATAGCGGTGATCACTATCTCAACTTATGTTGAGACTCAACTGACCACTTGGCCTGGCTACATAGGTTTTGTTTAGATGTTGCCATACCATCCATTTCCAAATGTGTGTGGTCGGTAGGGTGGGGGGTGTTTTCTCTTTCACACTGGATTGCACACCAGTAGGCAGTATTGATTAATTTGTTCTTTCTTTGAAAGTCTTTGTTTGGTGGCATCATACCTTGTATTGGCACTATCAATATGTCACGTAATGGTGTGATTCAACAAACAGCTTGGTGTTGTCTTTATAGGTTTTGTTTTGCAATTACCATGCCATTCGTTACCGTTGATGAATGGACTGTAGAGTGTATGGTATTCTTCCCTTGCATGAAGCTTATTCACCAAGGCACAGGGTTTCACGTTGCCCTGTGTTTTATTGATTCTTTTGGGGTTTTCTTTGAAAAATTGGTCTGGTATTAACATACCATTTGATGTTTCAAAGATGTTTGATCTTTTTGGCACACTGCTTCCACAACCAGTTTCCAAAGTGGCTCCGCGTTCTGGCGCAGGTTTCACAGAAGAAACGGACGTCCACACACTGGAGGAGACTTGTATGGCTCCACTGACCTCAGGACCGGAGTCACCGTCCTCACTGAGCCGTACGACATCGTCCCCTGGTGTGCAGAGGTACTGCTAAAACAATTACGGATCCAGGCTGGTGCCTGAGGAGGATTCAAAAGCTAATGAATCTGTGGCTAGACTGTGTCTCTACCAGATATTACGTTACCAAAGGTAAGTCACTTTTACATTAGTTTAGTTTGGTTCAATCGATTTGATTGTCACACCTGAAACCAATAGTTTGTTAAAGGAAAGGCCAGGATTGTAACTATTGCGTCCCTGTGACATGGTGTTTAATGCTGAAAGTGTCCATGGAACCCATGGAGTCATGGCTAGCACAACACCAAATACGATTCACTATCAATATACCAATATTCTAAATCTAAAATTTACTTTTTCAAACTGGTTTCATTTTCTAGCCTTTTTCTCGTTTTCCTGGCTTCTTTAGTACCTGCATCCTATGTTGTAAAGTTCTGGGTTCAATTAATGTGCTTCATGCTAAAGCAGCTTGCAGCAGCTGATCTGTACTCACCCTGCATGTATGGGGAACACACATCTTATGTGTGTCTGCAAAGTGTCCAAGTATGGGGTGTCTAAATAGCTGTCTGTGGATGTGCAAGGCAATGGTGATCTCTCACTCCCCATCCCACAGGAAATGTTGCATTTCATTTTAGGAATCAAAAGTTAAGTACTATGGCAAAGAAAAAGGGAGTGGTATGGCGCCCAGGTGAAAATGAGGAACCTCAACATGGGCTCTTGCCTGACCTGCTTGGGTGATGGCCAAATTGCTGATAACCCCCAAGAACGTTGAAAACACCTGGTTGTGTTCACATCCAGCCCACACCATTCTTCCACCCAGTATTCAACAGACTCGTTTGACTGTATCTAGTTGTTAGGATCCAGAGAGGACACATTCATTGCCTTGAAGAAGAAGACCAAGCAATTGAGGAACAAGCCTTCTTGACTGTGTGGGGTTGCACCAACCCGGAAGAACAGCCTCCTCATTTTAGTGCCCTCCACTGTGGTCCAGCCAGACACATCCTGCCTGTCCACCTCCTGACTCCTTTTTTAGGTCTTGTGATGTAAGCAGTGCATGCGCTGCTCTCGTCTTACGAGGCTTCTTGGAATTGATACGATTCCAAGAAGCCTCGTCCTAGCTCTGCCTTCAGCTTTCATTCATGCGCGTCGTTTGGCATCACGAATTATGCCGAAGGCAGTGCAATGATTGCATGCAAGGCAAGTCAATCGCTGCTTGTTGCCACCCTGTCTCCTTTTAGCCACGCCCACCGGGATTTGATCTTTTACTAGCGGCGTGACACTCTCCGCTTTATTACTCCCGACACACTTTTTGGTTTGCATTCCGCTTTGGCAAAGTCAGCCGCGTGCAATGTTGCCAGATTGGGCTATTTCCCGCACAATTGGGCGACTTTTTTCCCAGTTGTGCGGGAAAAAACCATGCCTGGCGGGGGGCTACTTTTTGGGCTTGTTTTGGATGGTTGTGCGCATTTTTTGGGCCTGGGCGGGCGCCGATATTGGATGCGCATTTACTGCAGCCGACCACGAGGAGTCCGTCGCGTGAGTGTGCGGGCCAATGTGGGGGTCCCCCAGGGCCGTCAATCCAGTAGCGCGCGAAAACGCTACCAATGACGGCCCTGGGAATCATTTTTTGGCCAGCCCCTGCGTGCGTGCTTCACGGTGCGTGACCTCAGCCTGAGTGACGGAGCTCTTACTTTCGGGCGCTCAACGGTGGATGCCAGCCAGGCAATGTTGCCAGATTGGGCTATTTCCCGCAAAATTGGGCGACTTTTTTCCCAGTTGTGCGGGAAAAAACCATGCCTGGCGGGGGGCTACTTTTTGGGCTTGTTTTGGATGGTTGTGCGCATTTTTTTGGCCTGGGCGGGCGCCGATATTGGATGCGCATTTACTACAGCCGACCACGAGGAGTCCGTCGCGTGAGTGCGCGGGCCAATGTGGGGGTCCCCCAGGGCCGTCAATCTAGTAGCGTGCGAAAACGCTACCGATGACGGCCCTGGTAATCATTTTTTGGCCAGCCCCTGCGTGCGTGCGTCACGGTGCGTGACCTCAGCCTGAGTGACGGAGCTCTTACTTTCGGGCGCTCAACGGTGGATGCCAGCCAGGAAGCATCATCTCATCAATCCTCATGAGGAGTCGGACTGGACACTGGAGTCGGACGCACGTGGTGTCCCTGCTGCTGCCGCCCACTGTGGTCCACTGGTGGTCACTCAGGCCAGTTGCTGAGTCCGGACTTCGACGCCCGCCCCGACCTCAGGTGAGTGAGTCAGAGGCGCAACTAGAGCCAAATTTCTGGCGGGGGGCGGCGGGGTGTGAGAAAACATTTCCGGGGGGGGGGGTGCTGAGTCTTCAAGCAATAGACAGAGTGGAGAGATTGGGGCAGGGAATTCTTTCCGTCTCATCATTTTAGAAAAGTGCAGTTTTAATATTATATTCAATTAAGCCATGGTTGCTGCATTTTTATTTTATGAAACTAAATGGAGAATATCTATTTTCTTCTTATTGAGTGTCTAGCCAGATACGATAGCTTAATAGTTAATCACTTTAAAAATGTTTGGGTTGGCTATTTCTGTCTGGTCTGTGACTATCAAAATGTCGCCTACGTATGCCGCAACTTTTTGAGGACCAGCAGCCAAGTGGATTCCTGCTATCTTAGTATTTTCCATCAGGCTAAAAAGAAGAGGTCCCATAGATATGTGGCCAAGTTAGGGGCAACCCTCTTTTGTGACTTGGTAGCTATTGAAGCTGCTGGAAAGATGCTTGTTTATGTTGAATCTGGCTTGGGGCTCGTCATCTAGAGCAAGTGTCATTTTGGTAAAGCATGAGCCGAGCCTGAAAGCAGTTAGGAGGCCACATGTAGGAAGGACCATGAGACCTTATCAAAGGCTTCTACGTGTCTCTTGCTATAGCGCAGGGTGAGTGAGGGTGAGTGCTCACTTGATAGCGTGGCTAAATGTTCTAATGTTGTCAGAGCTGAATCTGCCTTTGATGAAGCCAGTTTCAAAAGGGTGTATGATTGATTTAACAATAGGTTCAAATCTAAGGGCTAGAATGTCAGCATATATTTTGCAATCTGTGTTTATTAGGGAGATGGGGGTAGTTTTTGGGGTCAGTGAGATCTTTTGCGTTTTTTGGGATGGCAATTAGAGTTGCCTCACATGTTGCACCTTTACCTGAACTAGAGTTGGCGAAGTGGGTAAAAAGGTGTTTGAAGGGAAGAATTAGATTTGGGCCCCATGTGTGGTATAAGCAGGTGGGAAAGCCATTTGGACCTAGTGCTTTCACTGCTTTAAGAGACTTTATGGCCTAATACATTTTGTTGTTGAGAAATTGGTTCCTCTAGAAAGGCTTTGATTGTATTGTCTATTTTGAATATAGGTAGGTTAATGAGATATTGTAAAGACACTTCATAGGTAGTGTGGGTGCTTCTAGAGTAAAATTTCAGATAGAATTGTTTGAAAGAGGGAAAATGTATTTTTCTTTAGTGGATGGTGTTCCTTGACTGTTGGTAATAGATGATATTTTCAGGCAGAGGGAGTTTTGCTTGGCAGTAATTTTCCAGATTTCTTATGACCACAAAATGTGTTACCTTTATTTTTATTGACAATGAAGTGAGCTTTATTGGTTAAGATTTTGTTGCATTTGTATGTTAGTTTTTCCAGGTAAGGGATTTGTTTTTTGTCTGGGTTGTGTTTTAATTTTCTCTGGAGTTCCATGATGTCATGTTCGAGTTTCACTAGTTTCAAATATATAGTTTATTTTTTCTTGACATAAGTTTGCTCATGTGCCCTCGGGTAGTGGCTTTAAAAATGATACTAATTGTTTGAGGATTTAGGCCTAAGTTCATGTTATGGTCTAAATAGTGTATGATACACTATTACGCAACCACCTTTGATGTGTCTGTAAAACGTACCTTTTGTCCCGAAGTTTTGTCCTGAATTTTGATCTCCCGTCCTGAATTTTTGTCCTGAATTTTTACACTCACCGTCCTGAATTTGCACCAAGGCCAGTTGGCCACCCTATTTGTAGGAAGTGATGAATATTGATAGATGCCAGGAAGTTGACGTAGGTAAAGAGTGTTTTAACACCCAAACCAAAACTGACCACATCGGTTGTTCGTAGGCCAGCCCAGCTTCGAAAACGGTTGTACAGGGGCCACCCAACATCGCACGCACCTGCTGGCAGCACCGCGTGCGTCTGTTTACCACTGTCCTGGCATGGATCTGACACTCCGTGCTTCACCACGTTGCTGATGCCAAGGCGCGCACTGACGCACACTGTTTGCCGCACCAACTGGAGCTGATTTCGGGGGGGGGGAGCTGAATCTTTAAGCAATAGTCAGAGTGGAGCTGCAGGGGCTCTTAGAAGTCGCAGTGAGAACTGGTCTTAAAAATTAATAGCATTAAGTCAGGTGCCCAGTTAACACCCTCCCACCATCTGTATATTGAATAGAATGTATATTTGTCGTTAAAATTGTTTCTGATGACAATTTGTGCTTAATTGGAGACTTGCCAATTTGGGCTGGTTTTTGGGCTGGAACTGGTCTGATTGGGCTTATTTTGGGCTTCTATTTGAGCGGCTTTGGGCTTGGGACGGGTCTAAAAATCTGGCAGCACTGGCCGCGTGTTTAAGCGAAATCGCGATGCAAAAATAAACACGCGGCTGACTTTGCCGAAGCTGAAAGCTTGTTTCTAATCTCTCCGCATTAATCTCTGTGTACCCATTCAGCGCTGCAGACGGCCTTCAGCCAGGCCCTGCGCCCTGCTCATTTTGGCTCTGCCCATCTGAGGCTGGCACGAGTGCTCGCCTGGCCTTGCACCGAGAGCACTCTGCCAGCTGCCATATTCCATGAAGATTCACCAAACGCCGCCAACGTTATTAGTGAATGAAACTTTCACGCTCTCGCCTCCCCGCGATGTCTGCTCATTAGTTTGTCAGTTATTCAGTTGAACAATTCTGCAAGATGTAAAGCTGCATTTGCAAATGTATCTTTAATATTTTTCGCTAAGCAGAAGCCCTTTCATACGTAGTCCCGTTTAAACGTGCATGGATATGGATGGGCACCGTTCATCTTTCAATTGTGCTCAGTTCCTCAAGTACAGGTGCACGTCCACTGCTGACACGGGCCTTTGCTTCTCTAAAGGTAAACAGCAACGTGTTTGTGAATTCTCCAGTTTCCTAGACGAGACAGTGAAGATGTATTGATATACGTAGTGAAATAAAAAAATATAAAAACTCAAAGATTCATGCTTCAACTCCTCAGTAAATGTTTCAAAGCACGGTTTGAGACGAAAACATGTTTAGGGTGTTAGATCATACGAGCATCTACGCAATGAATACTACACTAAGGTAACTGAATTGTGAATGTGCATATGAAAATTCTAAAATAATTGTTTAAACACAAAAACTCCATGCCTCACACGTTCTAAATAGCTGCACAAGTTGTACAAAAGAATGTACAGTGTGATTTCCGAGAAACAGCTGTGCCGTAGGCTTTTAACGGCTTGACATATTTACGTTTATGGCAGCTGTAAAGAATGTCCCACTCCACAAATGGGCCAGGATTGAGACCCGTATATCCGATGCTCTGTAGCATGCTACGTGTTCGAACATCCGCTCAAAGCTTTCCACGAGGGCATTGCTTCCGATTGGTGGACAATCAGCGATTGTTCGATGTAAACCTCCTATGCTGGGCGACCATGGCAGGTCATCTGGCATCGATAATGCAGATTGAATCTTATTGGCTGTTACTAATGTGCCTCAAACAGCAATGAAGATAGCAGACTCTCGAAGAAAGGGGCAGCAGTGAAGGCCTCGCATGTCATGACCGGCCTATCCAGATGTCTGAAACAGCAGGCACATATAGTCATCACCAATGGACTTCCGTTCCCACAAAGCGCGTTGGACAGCTCGAGCTCAAAACCAGCAGGAAGAGAAACATGGACCGGAAGTGAGGTCGGCTACATTTAGCACTGATTTAGCCTATTGCATTATTTGCAAGGTCTGGTGGCTTGTTGGGACTAACGCAAGCCACTACAGGAATCTGTATTTTTTCCTCATGGTGACAGTCTGGGGTGCAACTAAGCTCGAACTTCGGGGAGGGGGGCTAACAGGTCTGCGAATGGAGGCGAGGCTAATCCTTCAAGAAATGCTTAGAGCAAATACAAGAAAATAATTAATTATTTTTGCATTTGAAATTGTAGGAACTCCAGACGTAGCCATGAGGTATAAAATGAGTAAAGGTTAATTTAAGCTTGGACACACGGCCTCCTCCCAAATAGTTTGTAATATTGTTTTTTTTGTAATTAATTTATTTTTTGACGTTTATTAAATGCTGCTTGGCGCCATTCTGCTAACTGAACGACCAGTTTCAGACAAGCATTTGCAATGCAATAGGTCTCGTATTTACGCGAGTTTGAGCTATTGACATTGCAAATGACAATGCCTTTTATTTTTTTAACATAAATAAAAGGCATTGTCATTTACAATGCCAATAGCTTAAACTCATGTAAATGCGAGACCTATTGCATTAAAAATGCTTGTTCTTTTCCTTCTCTTCCATGAGTCACTGCCTAATGTAACGTGGTTCTGCAAGTTAATGAGGAACGATCTTCATAGTTGTCAATTTCACAAACCTCAGTTAGACGTTGGCTGCTTCCGGATGAGGATTCATGAACGGATGACACATACGGATATGTACTTTGCACTCTGATATGAAACATACCGTTTCATCACCAGATACATCGCACTAAGCAATCTTACAAAACTTGCACACTCCCTCTTCATGCTCACCATCAACTAATCTTCTGCAGCAGCAGCTAACAAATAAACAGTCATTAGCTGCTTTCCTGCCTCTATGCTTTTCTAGATAAAGCTGCCTTTCTATGGGCTCGAAGGTTTATGCACATTTAATGTTTCCATTGAACTTTCAACTTGTGTTAGCCACCATTCTCAAATTAAAGGAGACCAGTCTGGGTGTTGACAACATTGCGACAACGCCATACTCTGACTTTCCTACGAACAACACATGTAAATAAAGTGGAATGCAGGAAGAGAACAATAGTGAAACGGTGAGAAAAATAACAAGCAGGAAGTGGGATAAGGGAGGGGGTAGGGGAGAGAGGCACGCAGGCTGGCAAATGGTGAGGACTTTCGCGGCCGCTTTGATGTTCTCAGTTGCCGCGGGGCTCACTGAGAACATCAAAGCGGCCGCGAAATGATCACGCAGGCTGCCTAATGGTGCGCACGCCCGGCGCACATGCACTGTAGTTGGCGGCCTGAAAGCACTAGTTTGCACTTCCAAATCCCCCTTTTCCAAAAGCTCTCGCGAGAGCAGCGCTAGAGCGCTGGCTCAGGCGAGACCTAAAAAACAAGACGTATGTAGTTCAACAGCAACCTCAGAAGACTGGATATTTTGGGGTTTTACATGGAACACATTACTTGGGTCCAGTCTACTTCTAAGCTCTCAGATAAGAACCCCAAAGGATTTAAAGATAAAACACGGTTTCAGAGAATCACCCAATTTAAGTCATGCGGATGAAGCCATGGCAGGAAGCAAACAGATGCAACCAAATATGAAAACAACAATCTAGTCACAGATGTGTCTGATCAAGTTAAAATTCAAGAGATGTCAATCATTGCTGTATTGGAAGTGGGAGGTTACTTTCTGCAATTCCGTGCGATATTTAATACATTTGTAATTTTTTTTTTAAAGACATTTGGATTTTTTTAGACCAATTTTAAGGAGATTTACAGAAAAGCACGGGGCGAATAAGAATCGTTACTGCTCCCAGCCCTCGAGTTCACGCATACGTGGGTTGTAAGAACGTGAACAGATCATACAGTTTGAACCAGGAGCCGCTGGTATTGATTAGATCGGAAGGGGTCTGTTTTTGCCGAATTTTACAATGAGGTTCGAACCTTAGATTCGGGGGGGGGGGGGGGGGGGGGGGAATAAAAAAAAAAAAAAGCGTACTCAGTGTTTTTGAGAATACAATTGCAAATGCTGTGTGAGACGCCCCAATCACACACCTGCACGCCTTTCATGATGACCATGGGGGGTAAGGTGGGGGGAGGCATTTTTCATTCCGATGCTTCCTGCGCTACTCCTACTGTGGTACATGTAGTTTAAAATTCCAAGCACGCGCCCGTTTCATACTTCATACCTCCATTCACCCACGTGTGCTCACCGGTGAAATAAAAATGTGTTTGTTTCAGTTCACTACAAAGTGCACTCATGGAGCCAAGGGAGGAGTATGCACTTGCTCGCAGGTCACGGTATGAGAAAGCTGTAATCACACAAGATATGAGCGGAGTGGCATGAGTGATGGCTCTGGAGAGGGAATGGGCCTTGGTGTCATGGGGAATGAGTGAGTACTCTGTCGCGAGGGATACGTGTGCACCAGCGTGACAAGAGGAATGGTGAGCCTGGAGAGGACACTATCGTGATAAGACCAGTTGGGTAGGGGCACAAAGATCACGAGAGAGGACTGTAGAATGAGCAGGGATGTCACGTGAAGTGAAATGGTAGGTGCGAGAGAAAAGATGTGTGGGAAGTGAGCTATGATGTCATAGAAGTGTAGAATGGACGGTCGCAATAGAAAATAGTGAGTGGGTCATAAAGACACAAGAGACTAAAGATGTGTGGGAAGTGAGCTATGATGTCATAGAAGTGTAGAATGGACGGTCGCAATAGAAAATAGTGAGTGGGTCATAAAGACACAAGAGACTATTAAGGAGTTAAAACTCAAGTAGGAAGAGGCGATTGTGAACTGGGATCGATGTCACGACAGAACGAAGTGGGAACTCATGACACACGTGATGATTGTGGACTGGCCTCTGATCTCACAAGATACGAATATAGAATGATCATTGACGCCAGGTGAAAATTATGGACAGGGCACTAGAGTATTGAAACATTAACGGGGACGAGTCAGTAACGTCACGAGAGATGGGTCGTGTGGGCACAGGGGACACAAGAGACAACTGGGGAATGGGAAGTTATGTAGCAAGAGGCGAGTGGAAAGTGTACTGTGATGTCATGAAAGCCGAGTGTGAGATCTGACGTTATAAACAAATCACGAGGTGTGTCTAGTCAGCCCATGTGACATGAGGTGGATGCATCAGAAACAAGAGATCGGATGAAGGAAGCACAGTTGACAGAAGCTACCAGAGACGAGTTGGGAATGTGTACTTGTGCCACAACAGACAGGCCAATCTCACACTGATGTAGTCTATGTGTGGATGTTTGGACTCAAGAACTGAGATTTCCACTCTGGTTATAGTCACTTATTTGAGTGAAAAATTGAGCATTGCAGCACTAATCCTTACCAGAAAAAGCGTACTCTCGTTGCAACCAAAAATAAAACAAAATAGAACAAGACAAGCCCGGCGGAGCGTGGCGCGCGCGAGCGCTTGGCGGGGGAGCGCATTCCAGGCGGGGGAGCGGACCCTTTGAAGTGCGATGCCAAACGGATTGCATGGCGGCACGATGCGCGTGATTGTGCGCGTGCTCGCCATGCAATCCGCTTTTCGGAGCACTTTTAAATGCCCCTTACTATAGTCTCGCTTTGCTATCGCTTACGCGATAGCAAGGCAAGACCTAAAAAGGGGACACTGTATTTGGCACTGACATCTGGCCGGACAGAAAAATACCCATCTGGCGACAAAGAGGGCAGCGCTTTCCATCTTAAACCTTGCATGTTTTTAGGAGAATTGAAATAGCCTGCCATGGATTTCCAAAGCGGAGCGGTGGCAATCACTTCCCTTTAAATGTTGGGTTTGCAGTTCAGGGCTGGCCGGCAGGGACCTGTGGTACCCGGCGCATCGCATCTGGCTAAAACCGGTTCCCAGGAGTGAGGGGAGTACACGCAAATCAACAACCATACTGAGATGGACGTCCCTGGCAGGCATCCTACGTGATATTACAAGAAAGGCTTTTACATGCTGTTCCAACCTTCTGATATTGACGGTTTCACCCTCTCTTCCTCTAACTCTTACCACGCTTAATTGATTACACAATTCACGTGTTTTTATTTAATTTTTGCCGAGCGCGCTGTTCATCCTACAGGGGTCTCTCAGCGCAAAAAACAAGAAAGCTGGTGGAATTAAAGGTGATTACTTGGTAAATGTCTATTTCACAATGTTTACTCTGCGCACGTAAATATTAAACGTGTTACACACATGATAAAACAGACTCTGATACCTACAGAGTGAAATGTACTGTATTCCTCGTTAACAATTCTATTTTTTCCCCCATAGGCATACAAAGTAAATATCGAAGGTGCACTCTAGAAACGGCAAATAGCCTAAATTAAAGAAACGGCAAATAGCCTAAATTAAAGAACAAATAACCTAATGCTTCCGATGCCCGGATCTGCGAAGTGGATCGCACTGAGGCGCTTCTCGCTGTTTGGAGCGGGTGCTGGGATTTACAACAAACATTGAAAATGCAATAGGTCTCGCCTTTGATTAAGTTAAAGCCATTTGATTTGCTAATGGTATTGTATAGCAAAGCAAATAGCTTTCACTTAATTAAAGGCGAGACCTATTGCATTTTCTATGCTTGTTTGCTAAAGACATCTTGGGGACATTCAGAAAGCTTGCCTGGGCATCCATTCCGCCCGTTGCTTACGATTGGCTTTGTGGTTTGTTACTCACATTTTCTGGCTTTTTAGGTCTCGCCTGAGCCAGCACTTTAGCGCTGCTCTCGCGAGAGCTTTTGTAAAAGGGGGATTTGGAAGTGCAAACCAGTGCTTTCAGGCCGCCCACTACAGTGCATGTGCGCCGGGCGCGCGCACCATTTGGCAGCCTGCGTGATCATTTCGCAGCCGCTTTGATGTTTTCAGTGAGCCGCGCGGCCACTGAGAACATCAAAGCGGCCTCGAAATGATCACCATTTTCCACCCCCTCCCTTATCCCACTTCCTGCTTGTTGTCTGTTTGTGGCGCTGTTTTGTGTTCTGCTGTGTCGGTTTTCACTGTTGATTTGCCTCTCCGTCTACGTATGACAGTGCAAACTTTAAACAGCAGCCATCTATCAGGGCAGACAAACCTCCCCCTGTGGGGCTTGGAGAGATGCCGTAAAAGGGCTCTGCTTCGAGCTGAGCAAACACAAATTCCGAAAAGAATGTGTGCCTGAGAACATCTCCAGTGGTGGCGTGAAACTGCTCAAGTCGACATGAAGTCTCCCAACACAAGTCACCCTGTCGGCCACATGGCTTCCTCTCTCTGCATCCTGCTGCGACAAATCACGCTTTACCATCATTCAGGCATGGAGTGCTTCTTTTATTTATTTGCGTTGAACAGGCCGTATCAAGCCATGGAGTTTATCTATACGCTGGCAGCAGTACTTAGTAACGCGTATAATGTGACGTTTCCTTGATGATCTCACAGATCGGGTCCTTCGTGATTCAAAGGATAACACTCCTGTCTCTTTGGCTGGTGCTTCGCCGCCGAAAGGCGCATCAATGCCTCCCCAGGTGTCGTAAACGCTATATCAGTTCATTTACAGTTTAATTTTGCGGCACAGGGCACAAAAAAGTCTGCATGTTTTGGTCGATTACTGAGGCCTTTCCAAAACAAGCATTGGCATAGCCAATAGGTCTCGCCTTTGGGACCTTATAAGTGTTTAGCCATGCAACAATTGCATAACTAAACACTTATAAGGTCCCAAAAGCGAGACCTATTGGCTTTGCCAATGCTTGTTATTTACTGTCTTTATTTGTTTTAGGCTGTCCAGGTTCAGATCGTTCCCCCCAAAGAGCAACACGTTTTCACACGACCTCTCCTTGTGTTCTTCCACGAGTGCTTGTTTCTGTAAACAGACCTGTAAATCTTGTTCTTATCCTGTCACATTTGCTGTGCATTCAAGGACAGAGGTCAAATGACAGACTCTGTCTTCCTAGGGGGCTTAGTGTTTTCTTTTATGTCTCGGACTACATAGTGAGAGGATTTATGTGACAATCTTGCTGGATACTGGAGGTAGAAAAGTTTTTTTTTCCTAGCACACAACAAGATTTAAATGAACTGTGCAGGTATTTTTTAATATATAGCAGAATTAGCAAAGCAGAACTGAACCAATTTTTTTTTGTTAATTGTGAAGTTTGTTGGAAACAAATACTTTAATATGATTAAAACAAATCAATACACTAGGTGATGCCATTCCTACATATTTTTGTTTGTGCTGTATACTTTTATTAGAAAAACTGTATGTTTGTCCAAATGTAATGGTCATTTCAATTGAAAAGGTGATATCTGTAATGGCAGTGTGCTACCACACCATGCAAACGCCGGTCTGTGCCAATGCACCCTACTCTGCACCCCTCCACGCTGCTGCACTCTAACTCTATACCACAACACTTAACATCACGCCACTGTACTGTGCTCCACTGCACTCTACTCCACTTTACTCCACACCACTGCACTCTTTGCCAATTCACTCTACAGCACTCCAGTCTAGGCCACTATAGATTATTCTCCACAACTCCACTCTACGCCACTTTGCAACACTGCACTCTAGGCCAATTCACTATTCGCCAATGCACTCTACTCTGTACCACTCCCCTCTATGCCCCTGCACTCTATGCCAGTTCACTGTATGCCAATGCACTCTACTCTGTACCACTCCATGCACTCTGCCATTTCACTGTACGCCAATGCACTCTACTCTGCACCACTGCACTCTACACCACTTTGCGCCATTACGCTATGCCACTCTACTCTAAACCACTCTACCCTGCACCACTCAATTTTCTCTAAGTTACTGCTCTCTACACCAGGCCACTGCACCTTGCATCACTGTACTCCATGCCAGTCTGCTCTACACCACTCTACTGTATACCACTCTATCCACTCTACACCACTGCCGTCTCTGCCACTCTACTCTGCAACACTGCACTCTGTGATGCTGAACTCTCTGCCACTCCACTCTGCGACACTCTACTCCACTGTACTCTACCTCCTCTACACCACTGCACGCTACGCCACTCTACTCTAAGCCACTGTACTCTAAACCACTACCCTGAATCATTGCACTCTGCACCACTCCACTGTACGCCACTTCCATGCCACTGCACTCTACACCTCAGCACTCTGCTTTTCTACTCTATACCACACTACTCCACTCTGCACACTCCACTATATGCCACTGTGCTTTAGTCTGCATCACTCCACTATGCTCCACTGTAATCTACTATGCACCACTCTAATCTATGCCACTGCAGTGCACGACGCTGCATTGTACGCAGCTGAATTCTATGCCGCTGTACTGTACGCCACCATAGTCTGCAGCACTCTACATCAATGCAGTCTAAACCAGTCCACTTTACTCTCATCCATTCTGTGCCATTTTACCCCACTGCACTGTACACTGCACTCCACACCACTGCACTCTATGCCACTCTACTCTGCATTACTGCATTCTATGTCAATGCACTTTACGCAACTCTACTCTGTATCACTCCATTCTACACCACTGCAGTCTATAGCACTCCCCTCTATGCCACTGCACTCTACGGCACTATACTCTACTCTGCACCACTTTATGCCTCTGCATTCTATGCCACTCTATTCTGCAGCACTTCACCCTGCACTCATGCCACCACATTCTACTATGCAACACTCTAATACACACAACTGCATTCTACAACCCAGAATCCTATTCCTCTGCACTCCATGCCACTGCACTCTTTGCCACTTTACTCTGCAACACTCTAGGCTAATACACTCTACACCAGTCCACTCTACTGTACTACAATCCAATACACTACACTATCACCCCCAGTGTGATACTCCACACCTCTCTCCTCTACGCCACTAACCTTTAGCCATGCTGAACAGAGGCCATGCTGGTGTATAACATGGCTAACACACATTGGCAAATCCAATAGCTCTTTGATAGAAGAAAGCTATTGGGTTTGCCAATGCTTGTTCTCTCCAATCGTTATGTTCCACTCTACCTTAGTGCCGAAGATTGGGAGTCGCAAAGCCTCCCATCAGTTAGTGAGGGACTGCAGAGCAAAAATATGAAGAATTCTTTTTTAGTATTGGGTGCTCACTAATTGTTTGCCACTGCTGAGGAGACACAGGAGGATGCATATGTACCATGGGATACTGCTATTACCTCCCAAGTCCACACCACTGACTGTCCACCTTTAATGGTCGATTTGTTGAATTGTGACACTTGTCTCAGATTCACTCTCTCTAATTGAGAAGTACATCAAGCCAACTTCATCTTTTCCTCAGCCTATTTTCTACAGTGCAGACTTTGCTTTTGGGTGTTCTCCATACCTCAGAGAAGTAACTCTCCAGTATACCTTTGTTGCCCTTGGACTTCATTGGTGCAAGGGTCTTCATTGTTTGTTGTCCTATCAGGGAAGTTTGACTCCTTGGAGAATGCCTTGGATTATTATGACCGCTCTAATCATGTTCATGTGAACAAGCTTTTCCACATTCTTGTCGACACTCTTGGTGTTGGATTCTTTTTATACACTTTAAACACTAATCGACAGCTACTTCAGTCTCTGTTTCTCACCAGGTTTCTACAGCAGCACGTTCTCCACAGTCTGCCCCAGCTCATATCCTCCTGGCACTCATCCCAATGTCAGTCAAGGCTCTGTGTGGTCTGTGTCTGTCTGTGGGTTCTTCAGCTTTGTAGACTTCCACGTCACCTCCACACAAGAAGCCCTGATAAACCAAACCGAATATCAACTTGATACTGTGGTGCTGGTAGTGGCATGCATGGGGATGTACATGAACTGAAGAGGTACATCTCTCTCCTTGCAAAGGTACTTGAGGGGCTCTCCTGGTAGACTCTGGCTCCCCCACTAGAGAATTAGGGCGTATATGCTCCTAAATTGTAAATTCTGGAGGAGTCTCAGGACTTCAAGCATGCCCACACCCTTTGGAAGGAGCTGCATTCCGAATCTATTTCAAAGAATCTGGGTAACAGATACTGGCCTTGCAAAGATGACCATGCTTTTGGCCCTAGATAAGTCTCTGCTGGTGGTGGTGATGATGGCCTTTGTGAACGGAAAGCTTTGTCCACCAACATGGACACTAAGGGCAAATGTCTTGACTGGATATGATAGACTGGACTTGTTAACCCCAATGTGATCTACAGTTTACATCTTTGATACCGAATGTTACTATGATGATTGAAGGTTGCACTGTTCCTTTGGTGCTCCACGTAGTCTGCGTGGGAAGCTTGCACTAATGCTACCCTTTCTGAATCTATTCTGTTCTTTAGAGAATTGTGGAGAACATTTTTCAATAAGCAAAAGTCAGAGCAATGAGCTTTGTCAATGTTTTCTTAAAAAATGCACTTGGCGAGGGTGATCACCTGCATGAGCACTAAGGTGTTGTGGTTGCGTATGTGTATTAAAAGTTTTGAAAACGTGTTTTTCCGCCTTGGTGCTAGGTTACCGGATACCCACAGATTGGGAATATGAAGTAGCCTACAACCTGGGATTAACAGTTACTATAATGGTACATTTAGCCTCAGTCCTCTGGCTGAGGGTATCGTGAAAGAGCCTTGTGTGATCAGCAGGAGTAATGCTGACTTGTGTCACTTCTTAAATATTTTGATGTGGCCAGATCGCTTGCTGCACTTCATTTTCTTAAATGACATGGGTTTATGAGACCGCTTTGAATCCGCATTCTTTCAGAGGAACAGGAACCTCCTAGCTCTCCGACGTACAAAGTGGGAATCACCTGGTATGCGACGCGTGCTTAGGGCAGCCACAATAATCCACATTCTGCAGTCTTCTAAACTATGTATTTGTGAAATGAAAGCGCCATTCAACCAACAGAAAGACTTGCGTGGCTCACCCTCACGTGTTTCCCTTTCGCAATCCTGGTTAGGTGAAAATTAACCCAGAATTGCCAAACCTGGTTTGCATTTTCTACAAAGGAGCAGTTTAATCAAATCATTTGCTGTCTGTTTTTGCTCTAACATTAGCATTTGTCTAGACAACATTTCATATGGGGCCATTCACTTGTAAAACATTTCCTGTTGTTTGCTTACTCTCGTTTAAATAGCCTCTGCCAAATAAACCACTGCTCAGTTTAAGTTGGAAATTTCCTGCTCCGACCTCTTTTAAAAACAAATCTGTGTGTGTCAACAAGGAATTTGTAGGTACTTTGACTTTAGCTAGAGAGATGAAGGTCAGCCCTTGCAATTCTGGTGAGTATTTGGAATAAACACTCCGAGTCCTGCTTCTACATTTGAGCGATACGGATTATGTGGTACTTCGATAAAGATACATGTGCGATTGGTGTAGCAGTATGATAAGGTTATGGGCTGTTGGTTTACACTTACTGCCCTCACTCGCTGCACAGATACCTCATGCATTTTTAAATACACTTAAAACTGACCATAGAACAAGGTCTCCTCTATATTAAAATCAAATGTCCCAGTTACAAGAGCAATAAGCATTGGCAAAGCCGAAAGGTTTGACACTTGTATTTCGTGGGCATGCGTATGCCATACTAACATCAAAGCCTCAGTACTAAAGTACAGACAAAAACATTTAATACATTAATTCTACATGTTGAGATGGAAAAGTCGCTTGCATGGTGACGGATGTGCACCCCTGCCCAAATCACCCCAGCTGCAACAACATCTGGATTCCTGGTGCTGATTTTTGGTCATGGCCACACGCGGATCATGCATGTGCGCCATGGCCTAGAGCCTGTCTCATGGACTGCAGTCTTGTTGGACCAGGAAGGGCACCTAAATTGCTACCTTGATAAGTGGTAAAGGGCTACTGCCCTTACCAGAGATTTGAGTAGCACAAGTGTGGTGTTGGCAGCATACCGTGTTTTAGTAATGATGATCAGTAGTGTTTACAGGCCTTTTTATCTCTTTCACTGGAGTGGGGCCTATTGGCACATTCATGTAAAGTTCTGTTGCTGTGTGCTTAGCTCTCTCTTGGCCTACATGGTGTTCACATGTAGTGCTGTATAGTAAGTATGTGTGTATTGTGATGTATCTGTGCCTATGAGAGGTACAATACATGATAACCTGTGGGTTACATATTGGAAGCTGAGGGTCTTGAGGAAGGCATGTGGAGGTGGAATATCCCCCCCACTCCCCTCAAACAGATTAGTGGATTGCTACATTCCTGAGAGCTGAGTGGGACACACACTGACTGAAGGGAGATCCAGGCTTTCATGTGCACTTCAAAAGGGCTCTATAATTCTGGAAAGGTCACTGGTCAGTGGGGCCTGAGCACATCTCAGAAAGGAGATGGGCTGCTAAGGGAATAATAAAGAGTGGGTCTGTGTGCCTTTGTAACCTTTTGATATGATTGAGGCTGACATCAAGGTGTGATCCTCTTGTCACTCCCTTGGCCTGTATTGTTGGACCTTCAAGAGTGGAGTTGCTCCTGCTGTGACAGATTGCTCACAACACACATTTTAAAGACTAAGACAGTAAATTATACCTGTGTCTGGAAATATAAATTATAGAAATGGGAGCTTGAGTCTCCCAAAACCGCCATCTGAAGCTCTGCACAATTGCTTCCTGGTGTGATCAGGACTGGAAGCTGAAGGTTTGCTAGTCTCCCTGCTGGGTGAGGGGACATCACCCTGGAGAACCAAGACCTGGAGCACCAGCATCTGCCTGCTTGCCAAGACTAGAAGTACCTGTGAGGGCAAAGGTAGCTCCTGAAGGGAGTGAGGTCCAGTGGGGATCCTGTCCAGTGGATCTCTGAAGCAGTGTGAGATTCTGGTGCACGTCCGAACCACCACACCCATCAGGCCATTTGCCCATATGAATTGTCTGCGACACCCATATGGCAGATGTTCTCCTCGGGCAGCCTTTCCTTAAATGCCACCTGCCTATTGGAGAGGTACTTGCGTTCTTTATGGGAGAGGATGACAATAAGCCAAATCTTCAACGTCCTATTCATGATGGCCGCTTGGGTAGGGCAATTGGGACCAGTGTGGTGCTTCGCGCCACGCCTGCATTAGCTTCGCAGGTTTTTTTGAGTGGCATCCAGCTGTCCCTCATGGACTTGTCATCCGTTGGTACATGTCTTTTTGGAGACCAGGCGGACTCTACCCTGAAGAGCTTTTCCAAAACCAAAGCAACAGCACGCTATCCTGGGTTGGCGCTGCCTGTAGGCAGTTTCCTCAATACTTTTGCCCCTTTCAAGGCTTTAGAAGAGGGTTCAAACAGAGGCACAACAGTAACGGCCACCCAAGCCTTTTGAGGTAGAGGCCAGGTATCCAACCATCAGTGTCCAGGCCCCAGGGTCAGCAAACAATCCAAACCCCAGATCCTCCTTCGTGGCTACTGCAAAACCGCTTTATTTTCCTCTCAGTGGCACACAATTGCCTGGCAGGACCATTTGTCATTACTTCAAGGGAAAGTTCAAACTCACATAGCCAAGGGGGCCATAAAGAGGGTATCATCATCAGAAATCTGAACTGGTTACTATTCCCATTACTTTCTGGTGCCGAAAAAGGATGAAAGTGTCTGCTTCATCTTCGATTTTTACCCTCTGAACTTTTTCACTAGCCCATCAAGGCCTTCCAATGGTTACAGGTAGAGTTTATCTATCGGCCCTTTCGACCATCCTATTTTTACAAGATTAGCCATCATTATTCAAATCACCTGTTGTGATGCTTTGTTTGAAAAGAGTAACCCATATGTTCCTGCCAACACCATTTGTGATGTCTCCATGTTTATTGTACCAAAGTAAAGACTGCTACCACCGCATTGGTGCGCCAATCTTGGACATTTGCCAGGTTGCTACTTGGGCATCTCCACACATGTTCACAAAGCACTGCTGCTTCGCCTAGTGTTAGTGAGCTGGAGCAGGCACATTATGTTCAGTGCTCCTCAAATCCACTCTGGCATTTAGTAAGCCTGCCAAGTTCCAGGTCTTTGCATTTTGGAACTTGTAGTTTTGTTTATTCCATTATAAAACCAGGATTACAAGTTCCAGATTGCAAAGAAAATGCCTATACAGTAGCAGCTTTTCATGCATGGGCCTGAGAAATGTAGTGCAGTTTTGAAGTGCTAAAATCATTTATATAACCTATTTTAGCTAAACCGGTAACTTAAACTAAGAGGAATCATAATCCGGTCTACTGTGCTAAGATTGTACGACAAGCAGGGTGCATGAGAGGGGCTAAAGGGACAATGGAAAGGGCGACAAATGCGAATAGGTAGGGGTACTAAGTGAGAGAAAACACATTATTTTGTAAAATAGCCAACAATGTTGAAGACTTTTGAAACAGAGGGAAAAGTGATTTTATTTCTGTGTGTAGGTAAAAATTCCTGTTGAAATCCGACACACAAATCACCATAAACGACTGAAAGCACTTGCACCCAACAATTTAACAAAAATACATTTATTAGTGGGGTGCAACACCCCAAACACCCGCCCTGAAGCTATGCCCCTGCACACGCACAATTGTAAACGTCAACTCACAGTCCCAGCAGTGATGTATCGTGGTGGCGATGACCTACCAGACTGTCACTGAATTTGCAAGAAGCTGTTACCTGACTCTAATACTACACATGTAACTAATCATTTTTATTAATCTGAACATGTGTGTTAAGATTATATGTATACCAAATTCGTTGAGCTGGGGAAAACGGATAGGGTGCTATAGTCCGCTCCAGATGTTCTATATTCTGTACAGATGGTTAACTCTTGGGTATCACTGGTATTGCTGAAAAAGATTCAGTCTGTAAATTGAGAGCATTACAAAATGTAATTATTGGATTGGAGCATTAATTCACTAGTTAATACACCACCAGCACGAAGCAGGATAGACCGGCACCTGTCTTCAGATAAAGTGCTGAAAGAGGGGAGCTATTTTCCACATAGACTGACTGCAATTTGTTTTGTGTGATGAATTGGAGAAACCTATTCATGTGTTTTCCAACTGAAAAGTATGAGGCTGGAGAACAAGTGTCTTAGAACAGTTTGAATTCCAAGCTCTAGAAAATGCAGCACTGCTCATCTCCATCAGGTTTGTCACAGCTAAATGTTTTACCATTGGCATCGTGAATAGTGACTAAATTAGGTGACTATATTCTTAACACAATGCATGATGCAGTTGTTTTGAAAATCATCGAAAGCTAAACCCCGGATGATCGCATCGGTCTACTGCAAAAAAAACGAGTCCCTCAAACACTTCAGATAGCGCAAATACAAACATTTTTGGCCCAAAACCCGGATAGTGGCTGATACCACCGGGCAACTTTCATTAATTTACAAAATATGAGCAAAACTAAAATTAAGGTTCAAGGTTAATAATCCTCTTGGTCAGACAAAGGGGCATGATGGTATGTCTTTTGAGGAGAACTATGTTTGGAGAGACTTAGCACTAAGGTTGCAGCAGAGCCCAACGATCCTCCAGTGAGGCCCTAGGATGCCGCTGATATAGTGGGACATATTCTGTCCAAGACTGATGTTATCCACGATTCCCCATTTCCAGTATCTCGGTACCACCCATCCGCAAAATGAAGTGCTGTCTCTGGATATATATACATTTTTGGTGTTTGATGCTCAGGCATAATTTAAAGAAGCAGCGAGATGCTGTACAGCAAACACTTTTTATCGTAGCAGGAGCATCTCAAAAAGGGAATTATATACAAAGAAACGTGCGTGTGTGGATCCCTCACTGTATTGCAGAAACCAGGATATTATGAGGAAGCGTAATTAGAGAGTAGGAGCACAGGCATACGGAGAGATTAGCCAAGAAATAAAATGTTATGCTCTAGAGCACAAATCAAGATTATAACTCGCGGCTCCAGGTATCCTATCACCAATGGTCCTTCACTGTTGGTATCCTTTATCGCTGGTTTAGAATCCTCATTTCATAAAAAAAATATTTTGCAAGTTTCTAGTATTTCAAAGAAATTATATGTTGTTCTAAAACGTGTTTGAATGAGCACAACTGTTAAAGCACCCTGATTTCGTTTTTTTTAAATAAAAAAAACTCTGTTCATCATCGGTGCCCTAAACGTTTTACATTTTCAAATCATTTATTGTAAAATCCAACTTAAAGCCGTAGCTGCTTGCAATCGGACAGCGTTTTACATGTAGGTAAACAGGGCCTTCTTAAGCAAATACACTCTGGTGCGTTTTTCATGGATTACAAAATAGTCTTCCCATTCTTCCACATAAGAGGTGTGGTGGTCATTCATTTTTAAAAAAAGTTTAATAAGCTTTATCAACATAAAAATTCAGTATACAACATAGGGCGATTGTGAGAAAGTGGCTCTGTATATATTGTTCCCAAATAGGTACAGTGTGTACAGAGTCCACAGTCCCCAGAGGTTTGGCAGAGGTTAAAGTTAGATATAACCTTACTCTCTAAAGTGGTAGCTTGGTCGAGCAGTAAGGCAGTATCAGAGGACAGTGTAAAGCATTTGTTGTACACACTCAGTCAGCAAATGGTCTCACACACTCAAGAACTGAACTCTAGGCCAATGGTTTATATAAAAAATATATGGTTGTTGTATTTTAGAACCAACAATAGGTATCAAAATATACTTTCTCAGAATGAGATGCTTTAGTTAAATACTTTTGCAATATGCAATTGACTTTTGTAGGTAATAGTTACAGATTATTGCAGTAGGCAACACAATTTCAAACACAATAGTACATTGAGCTCAATGGGAACTTTAAGTTATATGCAATTGATTACTTGCAGTATTACTTTTCTAACTCCAGGATTGGATCCTAGATTCAGTCCTGGGACAGTTCTTGGAAACAAGTGAGTAAATTCGGTAAAGATACTGTTGTGATTTTTAAGCAATATTTTGCTATTTTAAAAGTTGACACTTAGAAACTTTTTCTGATCAAATTACCAATGTTATCCTATGGAAGGAAATTCACTTAGCAGGTAAGTGGGGTTATGGGTACTTTTTCTAGGTCAGTGTTGGATCCTGGATCCAGAGCTAGGGTACCACCTGTAAGCAGTTAAGAAACTGCGTTTAAGTTGTACAGGCGATTTTTAAGGAATATTTATAAGTTTGTAAAATCGACACTTAGAAGAAATTTCATAGAAAAACAGTCAATGATTCCCTATGGAAGAAAATTCAAGTTACGGGTAAAATATGTTCTCGTTACTTTTGTAATCCAGGGCTGGGCTCCTAGGCTCAGTACTGGGACATCTATCTAAAACAGGTAAGTAATTACGTTTTCACAGTTGGTACGATTTTTAAAGAATATTTGTAGTTTGCAAAAATCGACACTTAGAAGAAATTTCACAGTCAATGATTTCCTATGGAAGAAAATTGGGTTATTGGTAAGTACGGTTGTGAGTACTTTTCAGGGTCAGTGCTGGGCACCAAGATCCAGCACTAGGATCTCTCCTAATAGCAGGTGAGTATTTTCGATTTCGTTACTCGGTTGATTTTAGGTGAATATTTTAAGTTTTAGAAACTCCACACTTAGAAGAAACCAGTCAATGTTACCCTATGGAAGAAAAGTGAGTTATCGGCTTTTGGGTGAGTACTCACAGGGTCAGGTTGGTACAGTTGTTACACCCTCAGCGGCACTGGGGCGGCCAGGTGCAGAGTGAGTTAGGCCCAATGTTATCCTATGGGAGGCAGGGGGGCCTTGGTTGGTGGCTGCTGACTAGCAGGCCACGCGACTGTGGGAGCTGGGCTCCTGGTCACTTGCACAGGGCAAATGGGGAAGTAGGTAGGAGTAGAAGTTGTACTGCCAGGGCCACTCGGGCGGCTGGGTGCAGGGTGCTTTTGAGCCTTCGGGCTTCAGGCGCTCAATGGATTTCAATGGGAAAGCTCAAGAACGAACAAAGGCTGCAAGCTCGGGGACGAAGATTCTTCGGGCGCCGCTGCCACTTCGAGAGGTAAGTTGGGTAGTTGGAGGATAGGTAGGTACCCTGGAGTCAGGCACAGGGGGTCGCAGGGCGCCGGGTGCAGGGGTGCCTTTTGATGTCGGGAAATCTTACCCTCTGTTGATCGCGGTTGGGGGCTCCCTGGTTCTGAGGCTACAGGCGTCGTCAGAAGCGTCGAGGTGGGTTCTTGGGTGCCGGATTTGGGGTCACAGTCGCCGGGGGGACGTCCTCAGGGTCTTTGTCCACTCCGGCACAGGCCAGGCCAGGCTTGGCGGGTGCAGAGTGTGCAGGGTTCATGGTTCCGGGCTGATGCCAGGGGTTAGAAACTTGCTTTGTGCAGAGCCACTGCTCATGGGAGTCCCAGATGCTTAGAGTCACAAGGTAGCCAGGTCCTCCGGGGTTTGTGAGGTTGCTGGCCACGGGAGGTGCCGGGATTTAGCAGGAGCAGGTTTGAGGGTCGACAGGCCAGTAGGGCTGGGGCCAAAGCAGTTGGTGTCTTCCTCTTCTTAGCAGCTCCACAGCAGGTCTTCTTTCTTCTTGTTTTTCTTTGCTTTTTCGGAATCTGGAATCTAAGGAAGGAAGGTTCAGGGTGCCCCTAAATACTAGATTTAGGGGCGTTACAGTTAGGTAAAGGGCAGGGACCAATGGGTCCCTGCCATGGGGTGGGTACACATCCTATCCTGCCACTCTCCTGTGGGAGGGGGCAGTAGCCTAGTCCTGATTGGGCAGGGCTTCCCATCTTCAAGATGGCGAGAGCCCAGAGATGTGCTTCACCTCGCCTCCCCCACCTGAGGGGTTGGGTTGGCAGGGGCTGGCACATCCCCGGTCGTTACTTGGGGTTTCCGGCCAGTCTTTCCGCCAGAGTGGTGGTCAGAACCGGTGGGGGCCAGTTGCTGGGTACAGCAAGCGGCCTGGAGAAGCTCACAAAAGCGGCATGCCTTTGAAGCTTCCCCCTGTCCATCCTGGGGGCGGAGACCTAGCACCTCGCCCAGGACGTGCATTGTTGCAGGCCCAGGAGAGCGGGGGCTCTCCACCCAGGGATCCAGCAGCATGTCTGCTGTGTGGCAGCCTAGGCAGCCTCTCAGACAAGACGTGAATTGTAGGTTAGGTTTCAGGGGGCATCTCTAAGATGCCCTCTGTAGTGCTTTGTACATTAAATCCCACACTGGCATCAGTGCGGGTTTAATGTGCTGAGAAGTTTGATACCAAACTTCTCAGTCTTCAGTGTTGCCATTATGGTGCTGTGGAGTTCGTGTTTGACGAGCTCTCAGCACCATATACTCTTAAATGGCAGCACTGCACCTACAGTGCCCAGGAATGGACCTTCGTACTGTAGGGGCACAGGGCTCATGCTCCTGTGCCCACACCACTGGCATAGGGCACCCAGCTAGAGGGGTGGCTGATGTATGCCAGGGCAGTGTAGGTTGTGAGCATGGCACACAGGGATGTGGGCCATGTCGACTCTTTGTTTTATCTTTTACCTAGACACTCAGCCTGCAAGGGCAGTGTGTTTGTGTTAGGGTACAGGGCCTCTAAGGGTAGCACAATAAGTGTTGCAGCCCTTAGAGGCCTTCCCTGGTCACAAGGCCTTGGGTACCTAGGGTACCATTTACCAGGGGCTGACATGTGGCCAGGGTTTGCCAATTTGGGTTTTAGGGAAGGAACATAGGCCCTGGGCCCCTGATTGGCAGGAGTCCAGGGCACACACAGTCAAAGTACATTCAGCAATTCAGCAAAAAATGGGGGCATACCATGCAAGAAAGATGGCACTTTCTTACAGCAATATCATAACGATACTTTAGAAAAACCCAATATAGGTCCTATATGACGGGGGTCCTCCTAGCACGCATAGGGGCTAGGGAGGATCCACTGTGTATTAGGGGATGCCAGCAGGAGGCCACGTTCTATCATACGATATGGGAATGTCCTGCGATCAAATTGTTATGGGAGGGAGCCACGACTAAGCTTCGAACCGCGCTGGGGAAAACGCTGACCCTCACGCCTCAGGTAGGCCTACTTAATATATGGGAGGCTACAGACCTCACCGAGACGAGCAACAGATGGTGACGCTGGGCTTCTCTTTGGTCAAACGGGAGATAGCATGCCACTGGGGGGCTGCGGAGACACCATCCATACGAGTATGGGTACAGGAGTTAGACAGATGCATGATAGCCGAAAAGGAAGTGTTCATAATTCGAGGTTCCCCCAGGAAGTGGGACACGAAATGGAAGGCATGGAATAGCTACAGAGGGTCCCTATGTACATCCCCACTGGTGGATTTGGCATTACGACGGAAAGAACTCCAAAAAGTATTAACGCTGTGAATGTAATTTTATGTACGTTACTCTGAAAAGTGCTCTTTGGTGCTGCTGGCACAAGTGTGACTATGTATGTGTAATTGACAAAATCAATAAAATGTTTCCAAAAAAAGAAAAACCCAACAAGTGTACTGAGAATGCTGTAAAACACAGCAGAAAGCCGTTTACAATTTTAGGGTTTATAAGGAGAAAAGGGGGAAGGAAAAGAAAGAAGGAAGATAAGGTAAACTCTGCTGCTGAGGATCAAGTGGCAATGTCTATACATCAAAAACAGGAAGGAATATAATTGATATATTTCATATAAAAAATCTTTAAAATATTAAATATCTAAAAAGAAAGAAGGGAAAGAAGTGAAATAGAGAAATTATGGAGGTAGGAAATTCTCAGAACGATCACGGGATATCTGAGTAATAGAGATCTTATTTAAATAAACAGTTAGTGGTAACCAAAATATATCTCTATTTAGTTGCGGATTACAACAAGAAGCAAAAGCAGTATCCAATCTATGATAATGACGTACATTGTTCCACCAAGATTTGATTGAGAGTTTGTTTGCACATTTCCAATTAAGGGTAATCTGTTGAAAGGCTAAGGCTAGCATGAGGTCAAACAACCCTCGTTCGTGAGACAATAACCCAAGTGAATCGGATAGGCTTCCCGTAAAGAGAAAGATATTTGATATGGGGATGTGTAAATCAAAAATAGTCGAAAGCCTAGACCGAATTTGCGACCAAAAATAAGTTATGGGGGGACATGAAAAAAGGAGGTGACATAGATCAGCCGATGGGTGATGACAAGACCAACAGGTCTTATTATCAGAGTGAGTAAAGTTGGCAATGGAAATGGGAGTAAAAAATAATCTGTGATATAGAAAAAACATAGATTAAGTAGTAGATGCAGATCTAGAAATTTTTAACGATCTGATCCAGATCTCACTCCAGAAGTCAGTGCTCCATACACATTCCAAATCAGACTCCTTAGTCTTAGTGTGCTCCGGATCAGCAGAGTTAAAAAATGTATAAATGAGAGAGTCCTTTGGAGACCATGATAAAATTCTAGTAAGCAGATCCTGTATAGACAAGGAGTGGGGAGGGGAGAGAATAAAGAACTTCCAGAATTGGTTCCATTAGTAACAAGAATTTGTGCAAAAACGAATGAGGAGACTGAAATGTGGCTTGAAAGTGGGGAAAGGAATAAGGAGAGAGGCCATCAAACATATCCTGAACCCAAATGATACCTTTAGTTCTCCAAGAGCTCCAAAACAAGTCTATTGTTGATAGTGAGAAGACGGTTTTGCCAAAGAGGAGAACGCAAAAATGTACCTCTAGGATTATCTTTGGTTGACATTGGGGTCTTAACAATGAGCAAGTGTGTTTAAAAAGAGGAAGAGATGTGAGATTGATTTGGCCGTAAAAGCTAAGATCTCTGGGAAAAAGAAAGGGGAAAGTAAGCAGCGTTCAATATTGAGCCATAAAGGAGTGAGAGAAGAGCTGCCGGTATGGAGCCAATAGAAGGCCTGTTTAAGACAAAAGGCTTTATGGTATAATCTCAAATTTGGGAAATTCACACCTCCAATAGATTTTAATTGTCTGAGGTAAGATAAAGAGATTCTGGATTTTCTACCATTCCATAAAAATTTGGAAAGAAGAGAGTCCAATTTTATTAAATGAAGAGAGGGAATATGAACTGGGATCATGGAAAGAACATATAGAAAGATAGGAGTGACCATCATCTTGTTAGAATCCAAGCGTCCCCACCAGGAGAGAAAAAGAGGGTTCCAAGAGGAAAGTAAATTGGAGATCCGATGAAGAATTTCTTTCATATGTATTGTAATCGAATCCGGAATGGAATTGGTAAACCATAAGCCTAGGTATTTAATTTCAGAGCTATTCCAATGGAATCCAGTCTGGTCAAAATGATGTCTAGAACAAAATTTGGTTATGGGGAGGATTTCTGTTTTGTCACAATTGATTTTATAACCAGATACTGCTGAAAACTCAGAAATTTCTTGTACTAACGGGGGGATAGAAGATTTTGGGTTGAATTATGAAAAGTAAGTTATCATCTGCATAAGCAGAAAGTTTGAAGTGATGATCTCCATACAGAAACCTAGAATTGGAAGCATTGTGCCGAATGTGAGATAGAAAGGGTTCAAGGGATAAGATGAAAAGAAGAGGAGATAAAGGGAAATCTTGTCTGACACCACGGTGAAGCAAAAAACGATTAGAAACAAGACCATTAACTATAGTGGAGGCAGTAGGTGCGGTATAAAATAATAAAACCAGAGAGATGAATTTAGGTCCAAATCCATGCCAACAGAGTGTTTTAAATAAGAAAGACCAATCAACTCAATTGAAGGCCTTTTCCGCATCGATGGATTTGCTTAGACATCTGCCTGCAGTCTTTCCACTTCATGAAAGTAAGCTATAGGTCTATGGTTCTGTCTTTTAAGTTTACATATTCTTATTAATTTTAAGTGCACGTCACGTGAAACGCAAAAAGTTTAAAATCTGTATGTTTTTTCAACAATATCTTCTCTGCTCATGCGTTAGCGAGAGGCAGTTTAAAAAAAAAAAGAAATGTGAACTGATTTGTATGTGTTTGCGTAGTTTGAAATGTATTGTCTTGACTTTGAAAGGTTTTCATTATGTTCTAGACAGTGGGTTCTAGTTAACCTTTTCTTGATTAAGAAGGAAGAATACGGCATAAACGCAGGGCTGTCAGAGTACCCTACCAAATCATGGTTTTATTTAGGGGTGGGCGGAATTTGCGTAGTCACGCTACGCAAAGCTCCGTGAAACGGCAAAAAAACTCTGCGAGCACGCAAAAATGCCACGAACACACAGAATTGCTTGTTCGTGATGCTTTTTTCCTGTTCGCGAACACTGTTTGCATGCTCGGGGGGGAAATATCTCGCGAACACGCATTTTGAAAGCGCGAACAAGCAAAAAATTCCGCAAAGTCACGGATCGCGGAATTTTGGGCAATTTTGCGATCTCCGGGGAAAGCGAAATTGCCCAAATTCCGCGAGCAGAACGGAATTTACCGCCCAGGCCTAGTTTTATTCTTAGCACTCTGGTACTTTGTTTTAGTTTCCTGTTACAAATGCAGGACTACACTCCCTAGATTTCAAAGAAAAAAAACCAGGGAGGGGGAGCATCTGATATTATTAATTGATCTTTGAAAATGAAGGTGCTTGCGGGGTTAATGGCATCTGAGTTTAGAATTCCGATATGCACAGGGAATGTGAGGATGCATTTACTAACATTGCACCTCGTAGTGGGAGTAAACCAGCCATGTCACATCTCGTCCTTAAACTTCAAAGTTATCCATAACAGGGAGAAGGAGACAGTTTAGCCCTGGTCCCTCCTTTGTATACTGGTGCTATTTGTCACACATCTCGCTTTCAATATTCGAGATGTGACTGCTCCTGCACACTCACATATTCAGGAATTCATTACATATTTGTTAGATATGTTTGCATCTGACACTTGTTTTCTGAGTGCTCAGCCAGGTGTGTGCCGGGACGCAGTCTGAGCTGGAAAAGAGCTGCTGCAGCCTGGATTTTGTTGTTGTAGGGGAATGTTTCCGGCTGGATTCCTGGACCCTCCTTGCAGAAGACAGCCAGGATTTAGCTGTATATTGCATCACTTTTAAAGTGTCTAGAAATTCCCACAAGAAGCGGCATGCCTCACAGCTGAGCAGCACTTTCTGGGCAGACTGTGTCACAACTTCCCATTCTACTCTCAGGAGCACACGAATGAAGGAGTCAACTGTGGGTGAGGTCTCCGATGTGAGAAGTCACTGGCATGGGTGACCAAACACCAGATTCTTAGACATGCAGCAGCATTTCAATTACGGTCTGTTGGGCGTAGAAAAACATTACAAAGCACTCACAGAAAGTACATTTTATTATTGGACATACATGCGTTGAAGGTGAAAGATCTGGGTATTCTATGTTAGTCAGAAAGTTAATACAGCAAGAACTACTATTCTGTTAATTTCAAACACTAGAGTTTCACAAGGAACAATAAACTTTAAAATACAACTTCAGCATAAACTTAATAATACCACGATTTATTAGGGCTTTCCACATTTTTTTTATCACGCAAGCAAAGTCTCACAGAGTTTTAGTTTATTGGCATATTGTTTGTTTTCTGTGCTTGCTACTCTCACGCATGTGCATAGTTATTATTATTTTTTTTTTTTAACAACAAATTTTATTTGGTCATTTTGCAATACATCAGGCAGAAGCCCCACAGTGACACGTTTAATCATTTGGACAATATGTGCATCCATAACCATTTCCATGAAAATAAACGCACCCTGCTGAACATGCAGGGAAAATAGTAATATAAACAATATGCAGACAGTGGTCTAATTTCGAGGTACAGCACATGATTCAGCAGATTCAAAATATTCATCCCAATAAGATGATAATACAGTCAAGCGATAAAAGCTTGGGGGACACGTGGCAGGGAACGGAGGATGCCACTCATGAGTCCTTCTCAGGTAGGGGGGGCAGGTCAATTCCACGATATGTCGCCCACCGTGTCCATATCCTGCGATGTTTCCCTGGGCAGCCCCTAGCCACAAATACTGCAATCTCGGCTCCCATACACCTATCCAATTCGGCCTTCTATTTGCCTATAGTCGGGGGAGATGATGCCTTCCATCCCTGTGCTATGTCCCTCGTGGCAATAGTAAGTGCGAGGAACAATGAATGCTGTTTGTAACGGTTCCCCCAAATGTCGTCAGTGTAATGCAATAAAAACAGCTGTGTGTCCAGTGGAAGCACCCACCGCAGCACCTCATTAAGACATGACCTAACTCTGTTCCAAAAGGGCTGCAGGGCCTTGCAGGTCCATATCGTATGGAAGAAGGACCCATCCTCTCTGCCACACCGCAGACACACTGGGGACTGAATAGCCCCCATTCGCCGCAGTTTTACCCTCGTGTAATAAACTCTATGTAAATATTTGGATTGGATGAGCCTGTAGTGTGTGGAGACTTCTGCGCCCCTCGGGCTGGCTATCGCTTCAGCCCAATCGTCATCCGTCAATTCAGGAATATCTGCCTGCCAGGCCAGTCGGGTTTTGTCAAGAGTGGTGTAAGTGTGCATTGTCAGTGTTTGGTATATTTGCCTGATTTTGTCTAGTCCAAGGTCCCCCATTAACAGGCGACCTTCCAAGGGTTGGAACTCAAGGAGAGTCTCCCTATTCCGGATCTGGGGGGAGAGTGTGTGTCGGAGCATGAAAAATTTATAAAATTGCGACTTATGGAGGCAAAAATCAGTCTGTAATTGTTAAAATGATTTTAAGGTAGCGCCCCTTAAAACATCTCCAAGGGTCGAAATCCCCACCAGGTCCCATCCCCGGAACCCACTCAGTGTGTTAGCAGTTCTGAGGTATGTACCATGCCACAAGGGGGTTTGTCGAGTAAGTCGCTCTTTCCATCCCATTTGTCTGGTCTTGGCCCTCCATAACTGTATGGCTTGTGTGCCAGCTGGTGGTAAATGTTCTAGCCTTGTGTAGCTATATAATAAGTGAAGCAGGGGGACATGTTCCGGCGCCGCGTGCTCAATAGCATAAGCCGGATCGGTGGGAGAATTATACCACAATTCATTGATTACAAGGATGTGAGATGCAACGTAATATGAATAAATGTCAGCTGCCGCGATCCCCCCACAATATGTAGATTGTGCACATGTGCGGAGCGCCACGTGAACAGTTCCACCGCCCCAGAGGAAATTGTTTTGTATTGCGTTTACTTGAGCAAACCAAGTATGAGGGATAGGATAAGGGACATTTTGGAGGCGGTATAAGATCCGAGGCAGGGAAACCATCTTAAAGATGGCTGAGCGCCCATAGAGGGATAAAGGGAGAGCTGACCATATTGTCGTTTAGTTCTTGAGGCTGATCAACAATGGGGTGATATTATGTGTCCATGAAATCTTGGGGCACGGGGAAATGTAGATCCCCAAATATTTGAACCCATCTGTGGCCGGGGACAGCTGCGCGGCCCATGATTCAGGGCCTTGATGTCCACACACTGGGAAGAGGATGGATTTCGCGGGATTGGCGTGGAGGCCGGTGGTGCCACCAAATACCCAAATAATTTCTAATATACGGAGTCCAGAATACCACAGGTCTGTCATAAAAAAGAGAACGTCATCCGCGTATAATGCTATGCGATCTGATCAGGAGCGGGACCAATCGAACCCCCTGAGGACCGGGTCACTTCTGACCCAGGCCGCCAGAGACTCGACTGCTAGAGCGAACATCAATGGAGATAGTGGGCAGACCTCGCGGGTACCCCTCTGGATCGGAAAAGGGCGAGAGCGGTGTCCCGCAATTCGAACCGATGCCGTCAAGTCCGTATACAACAGGTGTATATATGCCAAAAAACGGGGTCCAAAGTTGATTGCCTCGAGCAGCTGAAAAAGATAGACCCAACTTAGTGAGTCGAATACTTTGTCGATATCGGCTAACAATAGGACAGCAGGTCGGCCTAAGGTGGGGGCCGCAGAAATGGCGTTATGGACTCTTCTGATGTTATGTCTAGTGGCCCTCTGCGGCATGAAGCCCGACTGGTCGGAGTGGATCAAATCAGTAATACACCCCCTAAGGTGGTCGGCCAGGACTTTCGCTAATAATTTGGGTTCAAAATTTATAAGGGAGATGGGGCGATAGGAAGACGGGTCCTCAGGGGGTCGGCCAGGTTTGAGAAAAAGCACTATCTCCGTGTGACGTCAGTCCTTTGGTAGACTTGCCAAGTCAGTTGCGTCCAAAATGGTTGCCAACAAATGTGGCCCCAAGAGAGGCATGTGGGATCAGAGGAATTCCATGGGGAACCTGTTGGGACCCGGGTCGCGACCCGGCTGGATCGCACTTAGGGCACCAGTCAATTCTTCCAGTGTAATTGGAGTCTCCAGATGCTCCCGGACACAGTCGGGGAAACGGCGAGGCGGAATATCCGCAAGGCACTCCGGTATAAGTTCCGCAGAGATCTGCTCCTTCCGGGCGTATAGGGATCTGAAGTGCCTCGCAAATTCTTCCGTTAGCCCCGCCGGTGACGTGTATAGGGACCTGTCCGAACCACGAATAGTGGGTGTGATGGCCGGGTCGCCATCTGCTTGGCACAATCTGTGGAGCATTTTACTGGACTTATCCCTCCACTGATATATCTGATGTTGTGATGCCTCCCAGATCTCCTTGGCTTCACCCAGTAGATAGTGACACAGTTCTTGTTGTGCTAGGATTAAATTGCGGCGAATGATGGGGCAGAGAGTGGCACTGAGTTGGGAAGATAGGGTTGCCTGGCGCTTTTCTAGGGCATCAAGCTGTTCACAGCGCGTACGTTTCACTTGTGTGCGATAGCTAATTTCGTAGCCCCAGAGTGTCGGCTTGAGGGCTTCCAAGAGGGTGGTACTCGAGGAAGCAGAGGGGCCGTTGTCGGCTAAATAGGTAGTAATCACTGTATTGAGCATATCTTGATAGGCCGGGCTACGGAGGTGCCAATGGGACATTCTCCAGCGGAATGGGGGCCTGCGTGAGCATGTGTGGAATTGCATTGTGACCGGGTAATGGTCAGACAGACCGCGGGGTCGATGCTGTATCTGCGAAAATCTATGAAGAAAAACCCGGGGGACCAAAAAATAATCTAGTCGAGACTGTGACCCGTGGACCGTCGATAGGTATGTGTAATCACGCTCAATAGGGTGGAATTCGCGCCATATGTCAGCCCAGTCCATTGTCGATGCCAAAGTATACAATTTGGTCAGACCTGATGGTTGAGTGGAGTCTAAGATGCGCTGTCGGTCTAACGGCCCCCATGGTATCATTCCAGTCGCCCCCCATCAGGGTCAAACCAGTCGTAAGGGAACCCCCAGACCCCCAGTAATTTTCAATAAAAGTAGCGCCTAATGGTGGGGGGTCATAAATGTCACCGATGGTGATCTGTTCGCCATATATTGTACCTGTGACGAAAAGGAATCTGCCCCCAGGATCTGCCCTATGTGCATGTGCATAGTTTTAGCTCAAGAAGGTTAGTTGGAGCTAGTAACTCCCAAGCATTTTGTGATCGAGTGCCTTGCTTGGCCTTTTCTTGTGAGTATTCTGGAAGCATGTTGTGTTGGTAACTTACAAGCATTTTGTATAAAGATACATATTTGCCATAGCTTTTTTAGGTCTCGCCTGGCGTAAGACTGCGCAGACATGCGCAGTCTCGCTGGCGAGATTTAATGTTTTGGTTAGATTTCTCTAGTTGGCTTTAAGCCCCGCCCCCTTTTCCATTGGCTGGCGTCATTTATACTATCCATTGGCTGGCGTCATTTATACTAAACGAGGCCAGCCATTGGAAAAGAGCGTCTCGTGACGTACACTTTTCGCTTTTAGAGCCGTCCCAGTTGGACTGGCTCGGTTCCTTTAAGTCTGTGGTAAAAGGTTTTCTTATCTTTATGGGGCCATGTGTTTCAAACACATGGCCCCATAAAGACAAGAAAACCTTTCATGCGTGGCCTGCCGCTGCCAACAACCCTCTCCCTGCGAGGCCTGCTTCCCCGCCTTACCCCGTAACCCGACCTTTTGCTGCCCATCCTTACGCCTCCCCCAGCGCACCTCAGCGCTCCTTTGCCTCAGACCTTGTTTAAACGGCCACTATGTCAGTAAGCGGATAATTTGTCCCACAATATTCACCGTTTACCTCAAGTTGTGGCTGCAGTCCTGCGAGGGCCCCCTACAGTCACGCTACAGGGTGTCGCATGCGCGTGCACGGTTTCTGCAGACCGGAACTTGGTAGCGGCGCGCGGCATCCTCTTCCTGGACGGCTTGAGTAGGGAGAAAATTGAGGCCCCGCTGAGCGCCTCTATGTCCGCAGCGCTGCGGAGTGAAGGAGCCGCAGCTGGGCCCAGAGGAGCCGCCCATGCAGCGTTGCCGCTCGGCGCCTTACATTAATGAGGTGAGGTGAGGGAGGGTGCACAGGCGGTGGATTTGCAGAGAGGGGACCCCAAGACTGGGCGGTTGGAGGGCAGGTAGGCTGCACTGCCGGGGCACGATTTGCATTGTAGAGAGGGCTGAGAGCAAGGACAGGGATACCATGTCGGGTTCTCTGCTGCAGGACGAGGTTCGGGTGTGCGACAGGCTGCCCAGTTCAGTATTTGCGCCGCGGAGGCGCAGGTCTCTGCATTATGCCACTTCTATTTGGCATGTCGTTTTCAGTATGGATTCCCCATTGCCTCAAATCTTTATCACCCCAGTTACAGCAATGCACTTCGCCCCCTTCGCATGTACAGCCCCATTAATATGCACCGCCCCTTCTGACAAATCTGCAGTATTGCCTCACCCATACAGTAGTGCGTGCACTGCACCTCAAACATGGTTGCAGTACTTCTTGAATGTACAGGGCCCTCAACCGCGGCGTCCCTTTTTCCCCTTAATAATCAATCCCTCGAAGACGTGCATGATCCCTTTAAGACGTGCACAACCTTGCACTGTGCTTGACATTGCCCTTCCCTCCTGTGTATTTTGCCTGTCAAGTAGGCATGATTCCAGTTTTGGTTGCATCGGCCTCTTTTCGCAGCCTTGGATTATTTTTCATATTTTTTTTATCTGCAGCTTGGATCCAGCACCTGCATGCTAATCTTGCTGAAAATAGTCGGTTACGATGGGATACTTTTGAGTTTGGGATCAGGACCCCCCCGAAAAGCTTTTGTTGCAGTACTACCCCCAACCTTTGGGACGTATCCCAAGATTTCTGCATGCAATACGTAAAGCTTACTCTGCCACCTTGCCAAATGCGTGTTTCCGGGTTATTCCTTATTGCCGTACTTAACCATTGGAGGACTAATATAGTGCTGCAGACACCATTTTATCTGCCACACAACACTCTCACTATATATTTGATCGTCCTTCTTTTTCTGCTTCTGAATGTCCTATGTCTTCCAGACCTTGCTGATAGTTCAGCAGTCCGAGTGTAATGTTTTTAAACTAAGAGACACTATGGTGTATGTTATGTCAATTATTTGCGTATAGCACTCTCTCACCAATGGATTCTTGACACTATTTACTGAGACATAAACAATTCAAGCCTATGAGTGTCAAAGAGAGTATTAAGTGAAATAGAAGGCTTGGCTAAGTAGCCGTTTTTAGATTTTTTGGGAAGGACTTTTGGTTGATTTAAGTTGTGGATTTTGGCCATTATAGAATTCCAGATGGCACAGGCTAATATTCCAAAGCTGCGTCCACCCTTTCTGGTTTTGTGTGTGAATCTTAAATTGCGTGTTCGTATGTACTCTTCCCTTTTTTCAGAAACAAATTGAGTTGCTCGCCCTCCCAAACTTTAAACAAGCATTGGCATAGCCAATAGGTCTCGCCTTTGGGACCTTATAAGTGTTTAGGTACGTAGCACATTATCTTGGGTGCCACAACATCTACTGTTACTTCACATGAGTGCGGTGTAAGCCCACAGAGTGAATACAACATGCTCTGCATAGGCTCTACCTATCAAAGCATTTGCAATGCAATAGGTCTCGCATTAATGCGAGTTTAAGCTATTGGCATTGTAAATGACAATGCCTTTTATTTATGTTTGAATAACGAAACCAAAATAAAAGGCATTGTTATTTTCAAATTCAATAGCTCAAACTCGCATAAATGCGAGACTTTTATTAAGTTAAAGCCATTTGCTTTGCTAATGGTATTATATAGCAAAGCAAATGGCTTTAACTTAATAAAAGGCGAGGCCTATTACATTTTCAATGCTTGTCTTGCAAGTGATCCAACACAAATAAAAACGGCAATAAATAAACCCCATAAAAGTAACAAATTTCACACAGAAGCCCCTCTTGCTGGTTTGTGCTTTTATAATTTTTGTGAGAACTATGTGTACTTTGCAAGGAAATAAGATGTGCGACTAAAAAAAAAAAAAAAGAAAAAGGTACATTTATGTATCCAAGATATACCCAGTCTCTAAGAACTGTTATAAAACTTGAGAGCCTATCACAATGCAATTTCATTCCTTATAGAAAACTCGAAAGAAATAAAGGTGGACGCAGCCCAGCTAGGCATGCAAACTTTGATGTGCACATTACACAAGCCCTCGCTCAACCAACGAGCTGCCTTCCCCTCTTACATTTATTTAACATGGGACCTAACAGGACCAGGTGTAAGATTTTTTGAGTGAAACTTTAAAGAAGGGTGGGCATGCTACAGGGGACTTGAAAGTACAGAGTGCTGTCAAAAGCATTTTATATAACCTATTTCTCGACTGTATGTGACTTTTACGATCTGGGTTATTTATTGTGTGTGGTGGATGTTTTGCGTGACATACCTAGTTAAAACAGTTGGGAGCCATTTGATAGCTGACAATATGGCATATCAGCTGTCTGGGAGGTATATGAAGTGTTGTGTATTGTGTTCTAAATTATGTTTTTGATAAAGACTTCGAATTGCAGATTCCTCACTTTTTGAATACCTTGAAGCGTCACACTGGATCCAGAAACTATTGCATAGTAAATCCCTCAAGTCCCGGCAGGCTTTGTTGTGCGATGTTGTCACCTTGTGCTGCTTCATCTCATGCAGACGTGATGTTGTGTTCAGTATATATGTCACCTGCTTGCGCTAGTATCAGTTCCTTTTTATCTGATAGAGACTTCTAGCTGCAGATTCCTTACCATAGAATATTCTCCAGGAGTCAGAGTGTGTCAAGAAATTTTTTGCAGTCCTCTTGCACGCTTGTGGGTGGCATCGTTTGGCTCTGTGTAGAGTCATTCGCGCCTGAAGTGACGTGTGCAGTGCCTATATGGGTGCCAACCCAGCGTGCTGACCTCAGTTCCTTCTTTTCTGCACCATCAGCGCAGATCCGCTTGAGCTACTCTCGGTCAATTTTTGACTGAATTTGTCAACCGTTTTTTCAAATTCAACCAGTGTGCCTTTTTCCACCTGTTTTTGGAGCATGTCTCCAAAGAAACAAACGAGTTTCAAGCCTAGTGGTGCCTGTTGCAGATAAATGTCTGTGGCTGACCCCCAGTTGGTGTGTCTGTGGTGCTTGGAATGGGACTGCGACTCAACACCCAGCAATAACTGCAGGACTATGAATCTGTAAGCCTTTAGCAAGCTGGCCATGAAGCTTTTGGTCGCTCGCCATGCAACTCTGCACTACTCCAGGTCCTGTTCGCAAGAGAGGTCTTGGACCCGCACTGAGTCGCTCGCCCTGGCCATCATCTTTATCCCAGACTTCTTCAGGTACGTCCCACAAAAATAACTCCAAGAAATATGAAGTATTCTTTGAATTCTCCCCGCCAGTCCCATTCAAATGAAGAGGCATGACAACAATGCCACAAATCCAGGCCCCGCTCCCAGGTTGTCCATGTGGAGCCCTTGCCTGACACAGGTTCTCGCTCTTCCAGGAGTTTCCCAAAGCCTGAGCGACCCTTGCCCTACTTCAAGACTTTTATGAGACCATCAGCCTCATTATTGGGTGATAGAACCCCTCTAGAGCATCAACGGGCCCCTGGGGTTCATGAGGGACTCCAACTGTGGCTCTTCCGGACAGTCTGGCCCTCAAGATCCATTAAGTGACCTGGATCAGTCCTGGCTGCAACTTCGCAACTGTTAGAAATTGGGTTGTTGGTTGACTAGGGTATGACCCCGGGTCAAGCAGCCACCACAATCTTAGTCAAGGAAATTGGCAGGCAACTCTAAATGAACCTGTGCTCACCTGCTAGTAGCTTGATACAAAGCAGTCAGGCTTAACTTTTGAACATTTGTGTAAAGTATTTGTGCATTACTTCAAACAGTGAAACTGTCAAAACATCACTCAAAAATATTCCACACCTATTTAGAAAACTAGAGTAAAATGTAATAAATATGCTACCGTGTGATCGGCCAACGGTGAACTTGATCTGCTCCGGAGGTATTGGACCTGCGCGGAAGATGGTGGCCTTGTCCCGTGCGCGGTCTCTGGCGGCCCAGGGACACTTTCAGCACCGTGTATCTCATTTGGCTGCTCCGGCCTCTCAGGTCCTTGTGGGCAGTGCAGATCCTCGGGCAACACTGGAAAAGATGCCCCTCCATGAAGCGGTCTGTTCGGATGCCAAGAGACTTCCACCCCACCTGTGTGCGGCGTTTCCCAACTGTTTTTGGACACTTCTATACCTTGGGACATTGGACATGGTGCTGGGTCAAGGGGCAGGTATGGGCAGAATCGCAAAAAGTGGTCAAGGCTGAGGCTGATCCTTCGAGGGGGGTCACTTCATAGATAGGCGGACTCATGGTTGTGCGCTCCCGGGGTCATTCGAACAGTTGGTGTGTAATGCCTCCCATCCCCCCCCCCTCCCCTATTTTTGTTGATATAATCGGCTTGGTGCCGCTGCTTGTTTGTTGGGGGGAGACCTCACCGTGCGGGAGGGAGAAGCCGGGGATATGTTTTGATGGCCCTCCTCCAACTTATTATGTTCTCTCCGCCCACCCGTCTGGGTGGGCCCTTTCTCACTCTCTTTTTCCCTGTCTCTTCTATATTTCGGGTCTAGTTCCAGGGCGACAGGCACACTGCTGGGGGGTGGGGCCATACTCATTTGCAGAGGTGCAGGGTGGGGGGATGGGGGAGGGGACTCTTTCGTCTTTATCTTCTTTTCCATGGCCTCCTTTTTCTCCACTGTCTCTTTTTGCCTTTTTTTCTGGGATCAGTGCGATACACCACCCTGCTTGTGAATCGTTTGCTCTTCATGTGTGCCACAGTTTCTGGGGGGTTCGCTGGGCTTTAGGTACGGGGACCAGTAGGCGCAACTCTCTTTGATGTCTTTCCCCATCCGTACTTTCTCGCGCCTGCACCATCGCCTAACTGTATTGCTGCTAATTGTTTGTCTCTTATCCTGGCCCTTCTCACTGTTGGTAAATTGTCTGGCACCTGATCCTATTCTTTTGTTTCATCATAAAATGAAAAACCTTCTCTTTCCTGGTGCCCTACCTGCGCGGCTTATTGGCCGGACTATATTGAACTTACGACTTCGCTCTCCGAGGTGCCGCCTGTGTTGACATTCGCTTTTTATTATCCTGATTATTTAGCGGCCGGCCCCGGGGGGTTGTAGGCCCATACATGTAAATGATTGAAACATCAATAAAGGTTTTTCAAAAAAAAAAAATAATTTAAAAAAAAAATGTAATAAATAAATCGAGATGAAAATGAGTTTTTAAGTAAGCCAAGAAGCCAAAAGGGGTACCGGAGATATATGGTCGCGCTGGACCAGGACAAAGTCACAAGTTCAGGCCGACAGCGATGGCGTGCGGGCCGGCTACAGGGATCCAGTTAGGCCTTCTGAGCAAAGTACCTTAAATCCTGATTGTGGAGTGTTGTGTGGATCCGTGTTGAAGATGCGTCGCGCAGCTGAGTCAATGCGTTTGTTCTGAGATGTGATGAGGCTACAGTGTGAGGGCTGGATGCGTTGATGATCATGTTGACGAGGCTTGCGATGCGCAGTCTGGTGTCGAAAATGCGAGGCGCAGAAGAGGCAATACGAAAATGCGAGGTGCAGGAGAGGTAATGCGCCATTTCCGATGAGTAGTGAAGCTGCAATGCGGAGTTTCAGCATCTTCGTCAAGGCTACCATCAACTGGGGATGTGAGAGCTAGCCGCGGGTAAAGCATCGTGCAGCACCGGTCCTGAATGCAATGTGTCGGGCCCAAGATGTGGGAAGCGGCGGCGATGCGAGTCTTTTGCGACAGGTCCAATCCAAGCAGCAGTGACAAAGTGCCTGTTCTGCTCGAGGATGCGCCGCTCAGCCACGTCGGTTCTGCTCAGGGATACGCCGCTCAAAAGAGCGGTTCCGCTGGCAAGCACCTTAGGTACACTTCTAAGGTTTCAGAACTAGGGTGGCTTCACTTGGCAGGGTAGATTCACAGCTGGCAGAGTCCTGGTGCAGAAGCAGGGTGGTTGGAAGTCTTTTATGATCCTGAGACTTTAGATAAGGAGGCCATCCAACTAGCCCTTGGAGTGACTCTGGGTTCTGAAGTCAAGTGATGCAAGTCCAGTCCTTCTCACCCAAGCAGAGAGCAGCAGGTTAGCACAGCAAAGCTGGAGTCTAACAGAGAGCAGTCCAGCAGAGTGACAGTCCTCCAGCTACGCTACTTATACCCAGTGGTGACTCTGAAGTGGAGGAGACTTCAAAGACAGGCCTTTGAAGTGCTCAGAGGTCCTGCCATGGCTCCAGACTCCCTACAGGGAGGTATGTAGCCCTTTGTGTGGGAACAGGACACAGCCTACTCGGGTGTAAGTGAGGCTGGGTCCAGCTCCTCCTTCCCATCCTGCCAGGATGACTCATCAAGTCACACCTAAGCTCCCATTGTACATGGCTGTCTAGGGGGAATACTCAGAGCCCATCTCTCACCCACCCTACACATGTGACCATAGGCATAGGCACCAAATGGCTAGAGAAAGAAAATGCAACTTTCTAAAAGTGACATTTTCAGAATTGCGATTTAAAACCCGACTTCACCATAAGAATGGATTTTGAATCGTGATTCTAGAGACACCAAACTTTAATCAAACATATCTTCTCATTTGGAAATTACTCTAATAAAATGCAATAAGGTAATCCCAATGTTATCCTATGGGAGATATAGGCCTTGCAATTGTGAAAAACGACTGAGAGTTTTTTACTACCAGGACATGTAAAATTTTAAAGTACATGTCCTGCCTTTTAAGTGCACCTTGTCCTCTGGGTTGTCCAGGGCCTACCTTAAGAGTGACGTATATGTATAACAAGCATTGGCATAGCCAATAGGTCTCGCCTTTGGGACCTTATAAGTGTTTAGCCATGCAACAGTTGCATAACTAAATACTTATAAGGTCCCAAAAGCGAGACCTATTGGCTATGCAAAGCGGCCGCGAAAGTAAAAGTGATCGCGATCAAACATCAAAGCGGCCGTGCGGCTGCTAAAGTGAAAGTAATCGCAGCAAAGCGCGGCGTGCGCGCCCGCGCACATGCACTATTGCTCCAGGCTGGCCTGGTAGCACTTTTTGGAGCCCTCTCAATAAGTCTTGCCACACCAGCGCATGCGCTGGGTCAGGCGAGACCTAAAAAGGGAAGGTTTGAGACTATGACAAGGTTTATTTTGCCATTTTGGCATAGCAGTGTAAACTGCACAGACAGGCTCTGCAATAGCAGGCCAGAGACATGGTTAAAGGGCTACTTACGTGGGTGGCACAATCAGTGCTGCAGACCCACTAGTAGCATTTAATTTGCAGGGCCTGGGCACAGGGAGTACCATATTACTAGGAACTAAGAAGTAAATGAAATATACCAATTGGGGATGAACCAATATTACCATGTTTAGGAGAGAGAACACCTGCACTTTAGCAGTGGTAAAGTGTGCAGAGTCTTAACACCAGCAAAAATAAGGTCAAAAAGTAGAGGGAGGCAACAAATTTGGGGGTGACCCTGCAAAAAGCCCGTTTCCAAAAGTGACCTCTTCCAGGCACCGTTCCAGTGGCATGGTCCCAGTGCTGCCGATACCCATTTGCCTAGCTTAACCTATTGTGATTTCTGATATGGAGCCGAACCAGCGTCACTGTCACCTGGTATGAGACCTTGCTGAAGGAAGTCGTCTGGACACTTCACTAGAGAGTGGCCTCCTCTCTCTTCCCACAGTGGCTACGGAAGAGGGGGTGTTCTTTGTGATGGTGGTCCAGAGGACAGCTGAGTTCCGGTCCTTGAGCTGCCCACGGTTGAGGTTAAGACCAATGTCGTGACGGAGGTGCTTCAATCCGAGGTGTCCCCATCAGAACCCCTACTCCCCTTCAATGAACTACTGCCGGGACCTGGGCCAAGCCCTGCACAAGCACTTCTGTTGCCATTGTCCTGCTTTTGGGTATCCAGCCTGCCTCACCTAGCATCCCACCCCATGAGAGCTTGATGGTCTAGGCCTGTACCTCCAATATCAACTCCAGTGCATTCCCTGCCACCCTACCAGATAGGGAATCCAAGAGGTTGGACATCTTTAGAGAGAGGATTTTCACTTCCAACTGCCTTGCACTGTGGTCGGTGAACACACGGTGCTCATTGGGTCATTATTCCCATACTGTGTGTGAAATGGTTGCGCAAGTGCCGAGTGTGGTCTTGGAGGAGGCATGATTCATACTTTCGTAAATTATTGCTGATGGGAGAGATGCAGCAAAGTTCACAATAAGATGTGGATTTGATGCGACCAATTTGCTGGGCAGAACCATTGCTTCCACGGTGGCATTCTGACTTCACTCCTGGTTAAGGACAACTGTTTTTTCGGGGAATATTCAGGCATCCCTTATTGTCATGTCCTTCAACAGCACTTGTCTATTTGGTGACAAAACAGAATTGGTGCTTGAGCTCTTTAAAGACAGAAGGGCCATCGCTAGGCCGTTAGGGCTCACCATGGCCCCAAACAACCTCATTCCACCTGCCGATCCTTCTGTGGCTATGGTAGGGGATACCAGCTGCGTATTTTTCTCCCTAGCCACCAGGGCCAGTAGGCATCTTTAAATCCTTTTGTGGCTGCAGACGTGGCTCCTCGTGGGAATCAGTGCCAAGGATCGACCCAATCTGATTTTCCCACCCCCTCTGGCAGCCACAACTTCAAAGACTCTTTAATATGCCTACATTCTATCATGGGCTGCTTGTTGGTGCATCATCTGCCCTAGCAGTATATTCCCGAATGATTGGAGATCCCTTTGGACAAATGGGTGCTGCAGATTGTCAAGCAGAGCTGTACCCTACTTTTCCAACTGATCCCATCATCCTATATTGGCTGAGAGAGGACCACCTTTTGCTCTTGCGACAGGAAGTGCTGGCTCCTCTGACCAAAGGAGCCATAAAGAGAAGTAGGTTGTGGTTTCTATTTCTGCTACTTTCAGGTGCCAATAAAGACTGAGGCCTCCATCTTATCCTATCCTAGACCTGTGCCCTCTCAACTGAAAAAGGAAAAAGCAAGATACTCACTTTGTCTCGGGTACTGTCTGCCCTTGACACTAGATGGTCGCGCTGGACTTGCAGGAGGCCTACTTCCTATCCCCATCCTGCCTGTTCATGGGTACTACCTGCGGTTCATGGTAGGCCAAGAGCATTATCAGTTCACTGTACTCACCTTTGGCCTTACCAGTTCCCCCTCGGGTGTTCACCAAGGTGATGGCGGTGGTTGCAGCACATCTTCAACGGTCAAGGGTTCCAGTCTTCCCCTATCTAGTCGCCTAGCTGTTGAAGGAGGGATCTCCCCAGGCGGTTGTCTCCCACCTCCAGACTATGGCGGACCACCTGCATTCGCTGGGGTTCACGATCAATGTGCTGAAGACACACCTGACTGCCCCTCAAACGTTCTCTTTTATCTGAGCTATTCTTGATACAGTGCAGTTTTAGACTTATCCTCTGGAACAGTGAGTCCAGGATATTTGGACTATGAATCTGATACTTCGGCCTCAATCCTGGATTGCGGTGAGACGGACTCTGAGGCTGCTAAGTCTATTAGTCTCCTGCTTCCTACTGGTTAAACATGCCTTTTGGCATATGGGGACTCTGCATTGGGATTTGAAGTCCCAGTGGGCACAGCATCGGAGGAATCTCTACGACCTGGTCCAGATATCAGAGGGAACTGCAAAAGCTATGCAGTGGTGGTTCACAGACCATGATTTAGTCAGTGGCAGACCCCTCTCCCTTCCCCATCCAGAGGTCACAGAAGTACCAGATGGCCCTTTCTGGGTTACGGTGGCCATCTAGAAGAGGTGGAGATCAGAGGACTCTGGTTTCCAGCGGAATCTCGGCTCCATATCAACTTGTTGGAACTGAGGGCAATTCGCCGGGCATTGCAAGCCTTCCTTTCATCAAGGGAAGGCTAGTCAGGTGTTCACAGACAACACCACCGACATGCAGTATTGCAACAAGCAGGGTAAGGGTGGGGTCATGGAACCTGTGTCAAGAGGCCCTGCGTCTATGGACATGTCTCGAACATCATGGCATTTTCCTGGTTGTTCAATATCTGGCGTGCTCTCTGAACATCAGAGAAGATGAACTTAGCCACCAATGCCTCATGCATCACGAATAGAATCTCCATTCGGGTGGTGCAAGGTCTCTTCAGAGATTGTGGAGAACCTTGGTTATATCTTTTCTCGCCCACCGAGAAAGCACAATCTCAGCACTTCTGCTCACAAGAGTTTCCAAGGCACTCGAGGCTTATTTTGTCTCAAGTGAAACTCAGGGCTCCTGTATGCCTTTCTGCCTATACCACTACTGTCCAGAGTTCTCAAGAAGATCAGGAACGACTGGGCCCAAGTCATCTTAGTGGCTCTGGATTGGGCGAGGAGAGTCTGCTATATCAAACTCCTGAACATGAGCATCTGTCCTCTGATCAGGTTTACCCTTCGGGAGGATCTCCTGTTGCAGAAACTAAGCAGGGGCCTGCACTCGAACGTCCACACTCTCCATCTATATGCATGGAGCTCGTGCAGCAAATGATGAGGGTGTTTGACCTCTCTCCCGAATTGTGTGATGTCAACCTGGCAGCCAGGCATCCCGCCAAGAAAACGATTTACACCTGCCAATGGGACACATTTGTGGCCTGGTGTGTTGCCTAATCCATTGATTCTCTTTTTGCACCCTTGTCTTAAGCCCTTTTGTTTGCCTTATGCCTTGCCTGGCAAGGCCTTGCTTTGGTTCCAGTTAAAGGGTATCCTTGCATCATTTCAGCCTTCCTGAAGTTGCTGGATCAACCCTCCCTGACATATCTCCATTTCCTTTCAGTTTAGGTGGCTGAGTAGCCAGATGATGATCTCACGCATCTGGATGGAAGATAAGACTGGAAAAGTTTTGGCAGATTACTTGATCCATAGTCCCAAAGACTTATGAACAATAAACATCATTTTGAAGTGAGAGCCACAAAGGAGCACTGGAACATGATTTGTAACTTTTTGCAGTTTTTAGGTCTCGCCTAGCGGCACAGCGCATGCGCTGCGCGCTCCTGGCGAGATGTATTGTCGTCGCTTTGGCTTGCGAAGCGAGGGTGTAAGCTCCACCCACGCTTCTTACTGGCGCGCTTGCCAAATCCGTGCATTCTATTGGGAGGGAAGCATGTTTGGTTCCCTCCATGTCTTCCTTCGGTGTGCCTGCCCGGACAGGGCATGTGAAAGCCCCTGGACAGGACATATGCACGCGCTGCTTTGCTTTCCTTCTGCAAAGTTTCCCGGGCGTTTCCTGTAGTGACAGCGTCTTAGCAGAATGCGCGCATGGCGCGCTTTCACTTTCTTTATTATGTCTTTGCTTATGGCACCAGCGTTTTAGCTTTAAAGCTAAAGCGCGGGTACCGCGATTGCTTCAAAAGGAAAGAAATTGAAAAAAAAATATTTTCTATTTCTTTACTTTTGAAGCAATTACTTTGTAATTGCAAATGCTTGTTTAAATAATTTTTACTGAGTATACACATCAGTAAGAAGTAGTGAGGTTTGAGACTAAATGAGCTGTGACCATTGGAGGCCGCTGTTGCATCATATTCAGCTTTTCGTCTTTTCCAGCGCTATCTTCAGGCCCGGGGGTTGTGTTACATAAGACAGCTGCACTCTCCCTTCTAGAAGCCTCCTCCTTGTGTTGACCCCGGAGGCAGCAGCAGGGTCAGGGCATGTGCTAAGCGTTCTGCTAACCCTGCCACCACCATCACAGCGCAGAGACTTCGTACGGGGAACGTGACGGCGCAATATAAATCCACTCAGCAATTCATTCATTTCATTCCTACGTCCATCGATCCCTTTTCCTGGCCACCCATTTACTAGATTGTCTAGCTGGGTTTCTATTTCTGGCTCTCTTACACTATTCATGCATATCTGTCTTCGTCCAAGACCTTTCCTCTTTCATTCATTCCCTTCTCCTCCCTCCGTCCCTCGCCGGCTCTGTTCCTCCCTTTCACCTTGCTCTCTGTGTCACTCCTTTTACTCATTCCGTTCGTTCCCTCTGTTCCTTTACGGCTCCTTTCTGCATTCCATCTTTCTTCTCTCTTTTCCGGGTTGATGCCTCCTTCCCGCCTCATCTGCTTCATTTCTTCCCTCCTCCTCCCCTTTTCACCTCCCTTGTTCTCATTTCCTCCTGTCACTCACTTGCTTCATTCATTTTTCATTCGGTCCTTTTCTTTTTCATACCCTCTCTCCCGGTACCCTGTCTCCCCTCTGTGTCCCTCTGTCCCCTGGATCATCATACCCCTGTATTCCGTGGCGAGCAGCGCGTGGGCAAACAGTCCCCAACTCGGTCTATACCAAAGCTCTGTATCACAACATATTTGATGTCAATATGTGTTAATTCCCAACTAGCAAACACAGACTGTTTACTTTAAACAGTAAAGCAAACCCTCCCTCTCCTGAGAGCTGGGAAGTGAACAGGGTTTCTATACTTAGAAGTATTCAGATTCCATGTAACGCGTTACAAGAGGCCAGTACTTTAACTACAGGTGCATTGGGAACTGCGCCACGTCTCCCCGTCCCCCGGTTTCACTGGCTTGGCTGACTGACCCGTCCCTCGGGATCCTTGAGCCTGGGCACGCTCTGCTAGGCTCCCACCGTGTCCTTGGCTGTACCTTCTTTCCTCCTTCCCTCAGTGTCCTTCCGTTCCGTCAGTGCCCTTCAATGCACCCTCTTCTTTCCCTTGTTTCAGTGTCCTGAGCGCACCCTCGGTGACCCCTCTTCCCTGCCTTCCCTCGCTCTCCACCACGAGGGAAGGCCCCCTCTCTTGACTCCAATCCCTCTCTCCTCACGGTCTCTAGCCCAGGGTGTTTTTTAGGTCTCGCCTGAGCCAGCGCTATAGTGCTGCTCTCGCGAGAGCTTTTGTAAACGGGGGATTTGAAAGTGCAAACTAGTGCTTTCAGGCCGCCAACTACAGTGCATGGGCGCCGGGCGTGCGCACCATTTGGCAGCCTGAAAGCACTAGTTTGCACTTTCAAACCCCTCGTTTACAAAAGCTCATTTCGCGGCCGCTTTGATGTTCTCAGTGAGCCGCGCGGCCACTGAGAACATCAAAGCGGCCGCGAAAGTGCTCACCATTTGCCACCCCCTCCCTTATCCCACTTCCTGCTTGTTTCACAATGGCGACAGCTTGTTCTTTATTTCAGTCTCCATCTCTTCCTTTTCTCATTCTTTCTCTTTTTTTCTTCCTTTTCACGAGTTCGCGCTATATAAATATGCAAAAAAAACAAAAAACTGCAGTACGTGACGGAAATCTCCCTGGAAATCCATGCTTAGAGTGAAGCGTGCGTGTCAGCCTGGCACAGATATTCATCTCAGGCCCGTGTGTTCAGGGGCACCTCCAGGCCATTATGTCTTCTCCCTGGACTCTCTGCCACTCATTGGCCTCCATTCTGGCTTTCCGGGCATCCCCAAGGTGCTGGTGGCTCACCACGGCAGTGTGAGCCCGAGGCTGAGTTTTAAAGACATGGCTGTCAAAGGCTGAGTGTTCCGGGCCGGAAGGCCATCCGTGACATTGAGCACAGTCACACCGCCCTCTGCCTCAGATAATCTTTGTGTTTGTATAAAAGTTCATCACCTCGTATTGGGCAGAAAGCGCTCTATAAATGTAACATCAGTAGCATAATATCCATAAAACCGCAATGTATGGATAGGGCGCCGTTCTTGGGGCTATGGATTGGCGCTGTTAATATTTCCTGGCTCCTTGGTATTCCTTTATGGCAGGAGGGTGCATTAACCATCCGAGCATTATTACTCACTTTATATTTACTAGTCACTATAATGTTGGCCGACAGAGGGTTACCGCAAACGCAAGTTGGATTGTCTTCGTAATGTCACATTTGAGCTTGAATGATACCCCCCCCCCCCCCTCCCTCCGGCTTTAGAATGACAATCTTAAACTGAAAGCCCTCTTCCCCTCCCCGCTCAGCCCCTCGCTCCTAGCGCCCGGAACAGCAGAATAACACAGGCCCTGGCGTGGAGCCCATGGGGGCTTTCACTATATGTGCTGCAGTTACATCAGAGTTAAATAAACGGGTGCCTAGATCGGGCGTCCGCGACTGTAGGCACACACATGCATTTTATGTCCTCTCCAATTGTGTAGGCTAAACGCCTGCTCCTGTTCAGGGCGGACAAAGGTGTGTAAATAGCTAAACGTGTGTGCGTATATATTATTCATAGCAAGTGATCGTGTACTCTCAGTTTATTGTGCCACCAGCGTTTGTAAAATGTCAGCAAAACCCTGATGTGGTGTAACAGTAGGAACGTAACAAACACTACCAGTTTATTTTTATATTTAATGTTTTTACAGGTCGTATGCTTGAATGCCTTTTATTTATGTGTTGTTTTCAAAACACATAAATTAAAGGCATTGTCGTTTACAATGCCAATAGCTTAAACACTCGGAATATACTGGCTTCATGAGGTTGAACACCAAGGGCACAGTGCACAGTGTCATCTTAAGTGTCACCTAATCTCTGTTGGAATACTTTCCGACTATGACGTGGCTGCTGCCCACCAACACATATACATTGAAAATCAGAATGCTTCCCAATATCAGTACAATTCATATACAGCTGGGTTCTGAGTACTATGGGGAAGACAAATGGCCCATGAAATAGACAGTTTCATGGGACGTAGGTGACGTGACACCCAGATCTGCCCATTGTGTGACAGGCTGGCCTGCAATGTCCTGAAATAGCTAGCCATGTGCTGGCTGTCACCTGAGTTAAAGACACAGTGTACTGACAATCTCCGTGATATTTCTGCAGAAAACACGGTGCACAGAACCTTTTACTCGATCTGATTATTGCCTCTAATCCAGCACTGCAACAACATTTAGTATTAGGGAAGCTCGTGAGGATTGCTCGTAGCAATGGATGTAGATAATTGGGTGGTACGAGGGCTTTAAGTGGGGTGAAAAAACTGGAGGGTCTCTCAAAGGGGAGTCCCCAATGTAATTAAGGGCGTGGCTTAAAATATGTAAGCTATAAATCTGTTAATAGCATAGTGTGCCACCCGAGTGGTATTTTGCTGTTTCTGTCATTGCATCCAGATATATGATACAACGAGTAACCTCAAACCTACAACAAGTCAGGACTATTGGCTTTGTCTTTTTTCTTTGTAAATCTGTTTTTTATTAATTTTACACAACCATCCAAGTAGGCAACAAAACGTGGTACAATATCATAGTTGTACATGGCATAATGACATACAGTCTCAAACAGCACAGTAGAATACACAGTTACAGTGTCGAAGCATTATGTGATTCCTCGCTAGACATTGTGTAGTGATTTAACCTTTGCAATTGAATCTCCTATTGCAAACCAGTGCGGATGCTTCCAGCTTTTGGTCCCTCATCCGGAGTCCAATTACAGCCTACCCTGAGTACTCAAATCTATCAGTGCACATTACATTGCCAACAACCCAACTAAAAACAAAAAGAAAAAACTGTACCCACCCTGCCCTCCCCTCCCCGCATGTCCGGCACAAGTATCGATAGTAGCATTTACACATGTCCACAGTTGGACTTGTGCGAATTCCGGTCCCACATCTGACTTAGGTACATTGCGCCGTCCTGTGAATCATCCAGTGTGACTACCCATGGATAATGTAAGGAGCCCCGGCGGCACACAATAGTGGTCCAGCCCCTCAAACCACAACAACGGTACACCCTAACAGGAGAATATATCTATCGCAGCATATTCCTCCAGCATTGCATTCCAGCTCAGCGAGATAGGTGTTTTTCTGAGCCCCCTATACTCCTCTCTGTGCAGTTCATCCCCTTCAGCCCTTCCCCACTTCACCATTTCTGCATGCCAGTCCTGTAGGGACGGGGCCCTAGCAGCTTTCCACCGTGCGGTTATGGCTCTTTTAGCCAGCAGTAGCGCAAGGTTAGCAAAACGGGAGGCAGGGTTACCCTTCTTTCCCCGAGGTCCTAATCCCAGTATGCAATATTCCAAGGTGCCTGTATGGCACGCCGAAGTTACACCAGCTAGTAGTTTGCATACTGTCACCCAGTAGTACCTTAGTCGGGGGCAATCCCACACCATGTGTATCAATCCTGCATTGGGTGCAGAACAGCGCGGGCAGGTATCACTCGCTCCTGGATACATAGTGTGCAATCTGCGCGGTGTTAAATCGGCTCTGTGTAACAACATCAATTGGATAAATTTAAATCTAGGATTGCGCGACACCTTCCCGGGGTACCCCACTATCGTCTCCCATTCCTTAACTGTAAACTCCCGGCCTACATCTGCTTCCCACTTGTCGCGCACTAGTCGCAAGGAGATCGCCGTGTCAGTGCGAATACCGTGGGCGAGCCATTTGGTTAGTCGCGCTCCATGTCCCATTAGGTATTGCATGGTAAGTAGGGCACTCGTGGTTTGTTCAGTATCACCCGGTGGCCATGTGGTGTGTATATATCTGGATATGTGGGCATGTAAGAGAAACATTGTATCGGGGACACCGTGTAAGCGCACGAACGTTTCATGCGGTATCAGAACACCCTCTGAGTAAAACTCTCCAATTGTAGTGACTCCCGCATCCTCCCACACCCGCAGAGCACGGCTAGTAGTCAATCCCGATCTTGTAGGAATACCCAGCAACGGGATAGTGGGGGCATATGGCACCGCCCGTCCCGTGTATCTCACCGCACTTCTCCAATAAGTAATAGCTAATTTCAATAAGTGGGGCGTCGATGCCGGCAGGGGGGCCTGCGGTAGTAAGAGCCTGTGTATCCTCCCATTGTCCCTGTCTCGCGGTGACATGTCCAGTTCATACAAATTACGTCCTGCAAGCCAATAAGCTAGCCACTGCAACTGGCTAGCATAACAATAAGCACGTAAATCTGGAGGACTATTGGCTTTGTCAATGGTTGTTAGTTGCAGTAGATAAATAAACAGCAACTATGGCTTGCATATAATATTGAAAAAGCTGCCACTTAAAGCCCTGGTGACTCCACGACAATGTTGCTGCTCCTGAGTTTAAAAAAAGAGAAGGGAAATCCAGAGAGAACATGAGTCTCTTTAAAGGATTTTCCCGCACCTACAACGCTCACCTGTCATGCCGTAACTCATCTAGTGAGAAGTGAACAGTGTGAGCACGCACACATGATGTGCCTAATGTCACTGTAGTCTGGAAAAAAACCGGACCGCCTGTGCCAGGGCATAAAACAGAGCCCGATAGAGAGACCCGTTTCGAGGCCTCCTTTAAACAAGCATTGGCATAGCCAATAGGTCTCGCATTTGGGACCTTATAAGTGTTTAGCCATGCAATAGTTGGTGTTGTTGCACCAAGGATATTCTGCTGCATAACTGAATACTTATAAGTTCCAAAAAGCGAGACCTATTGGCTACGCCAATGCTTGTTTCTCAGGGCGCCGGTTATCATCACTGGGGCCATGAGTCCACCCAGGGTCTGCATAGTTTGGGGTCATCAGTCCACCATAGTGACCCTTCATCGGTTCCAGGGTGTCTCCTTCATGGTCTCATGGATCCGCCTCGAACGTTGATCCGATCACTGGGACCAGGAATCTAACCGAGGCACCCCGAAGTGGTTGGGTCTCATTCCGCTGGCGTGAGGGCCCATCTTCAGCGTCCGGGTGGCTATAGAGGGTCATGAGCACCAGTTCTCTGAGGCCCTTGCCGATGCTAGCATGTCGGCGGGATCTGTGCCGAGCCCAGTGCCAGAACGATTCCTCTCAGTCCAGTGGAGAGCCGGAGCGTACGAGGCAGGCCCTGGCGAGCGGAAGGAGGAGGCAGTGGACGGACAGACGGCAGAGAGTAAGCAGGTGACACCGAAAAGCATAAAAAAGACCTAGCATAAAACTGAAGCACATTCCAGCATGTCTGACAGGGAGACCCACACGCCGAAATCCTCCCAGGAAGCACCGGAAGCGCCCGAGACCCCCTGCGCGGAGCTCAAGGTCGCCATGGAAAAATGGTGAGTGCCCCTAAAATGTGATGTTTGCCTACAGGAATATACCCCATAATACTACTGAGCACAGCCTATACAGCGCAAACCACAAACTGGGCTGTTATTAGGTGGTATTACTATTAAATGGAACGTCTGTGGGGGTTCCGCTTTATTGACCTTTGGAAATGGAAAGGCGGCCATGCCGGGATCCGAATGGGAAAACCGCAGATTATACACAGATCTGAACTGTACAGCAGGTGGTAGGAGTCTTATGAACTAGCTTGCTAAATATGGCAACCCTTGGCCTGCAGTTAACAGGGAGGTCTCTGCAGCACGCACATTAACCAACCGAGCTGTCTTACTAGGAGTAGAACTGGTGACCTGTAATTGAAGCAAACATCCCTGCGGTTAGAAGAGAAGCGGCAATAGGCGGTCACCAGGGAGGTGACTGGGGTGTACTTGAAGGACAGGCGCTAATCCGGATGCCTTGGGTTTTATTTTTCGCCAGTGAATTAAACTGGATCCTGTTCTGTGGCCAAACAAAAAATACAGATGTTACTTTTTCCACTTTTATGGCGGACTTCTCTGCCTTCATCTAGCCGTGAGCTCTCGTATACACTGGAACTGCAATATGTGAACTGCGGTCTGCGCGCACGTATTTCCGTACCTACCAAAATAATCCAGTCGGATGACTTATTGCATGTGAATCCCTGTGACAGGCGCTTTTTCACGTGTCCTAAAGGCACCAGAGCGCTTTGCCGCAGCCCCAGATTACATTACACGAGGTCAGATATTTTTTTTTAGGCCCGGGCAGAATAAGCGATTTGCCCAGAATCATAGGATGTTGAGCCTAAGAGACTAAACGGACTGGGACCTGGTCCCCCAGTTCCAAGGTCAGCAGCGCAGCCGTTAAGCCACATCACCTCCATGCTATAGCCGCTTGAGGATTCAGGCTGCGTGTGTGTTAGACCTGGCACCATTGGCGTGGGTCTCCCTGCCATCTTTCGCTTTTGTCTCCTCTGTGTTTGCTGGTGTTAGATGCTCTGGGCACTGTGCCACTGCCATTCAGTGCCACAGCGCAAATGCTCCCTATTGTAAAATGACTGTATGAATTGGTATTCCCTAAAATCCTAGCTGACCCAAGGAACATGTTTGGAAAGTCGAATTTAGTATGCCTGAGCTCAGAATATTAGAGAACATCTTGTAGTGAGGATTATTTTTATATCCTGTGTGTGAAAATACCACTTTTAGAAAGCAGGTATTTTCTTGCCTAAGTCTTCCAGTGTGCTCTGCTGTTATGTGTATTAGCTGTCTGGTTTTGGAAGGACAGGGAAGGCTGAGCCCAACCTGGATTGAACAGAGAGATCTGCAGTTGGATTATGGGGAGGGGTGACCCTTTGATCTGAGCAGGGCTGTGCCTGGCAAGGTGAATGATGGCTCCACCTCCCACTGTGCGTCTGATGGCAGACCCCCTCTTCCTGAAAGGCAGGATGCCGCCTTGTAAACAAAGTGCTCCAGGACCACACCAAACTGGTTCTGGCTGGGTTCAGTGACTTGTGACTTTTGAGAACAAAGACTTTTGGGGTATAAATATCTGTGCTAAAACTCCTACACGGTGTGTTACTTCTGGAAGTCAAGACAAACCTCTGTCCGTGTAACTAGAGGGAAAGGACTTTGAAACTTCTATCCATCTTGCTGAAGCAACTACCCAAGGGCCTGATTTGAGCTTGCCTCATGCTGAAGTGAGTCTCAGGGACATTAGACTTCACCCATCATCCTTCTGAATTTCGATTGAGGGCTATTCTACTCGCAGGTGAGGCTTCTGTCGAGAATTCCAGAGCCTCTGGGCCTACTGCGGGAACGTGGGCTGAAAATCATCGCTATCGCTATTGTGGGCTGCCGCAGCTGAGGAGCTGTTGCCTCTGAGAGCCCACATTTGTCCGTGCTACGAGAATTATCGCTATCGCTATTGTGGGCCGCTGCAGCTGAGGAGCTGTTGCCGCTGAGAGCCCGCATTTGCCTGTGCTACGAGAATCATCGCTATCGCTAATGTGGGCCGCTGCAGCTGAGGAGCTGTTGCCTCTGAGAGCCCGCATTTGCCTGTGCTACTAGAATCATCGCTATCGCTATTGTGGGCCGTTGCAGCTGAGGAGCTGTTAACGCTGAGAGCCCACATTTGTCCGTGCTACGAGAATTATCGCTATCGCTATTGTGGGCCGCTGCAGCTGAGGAGCTGTTGCCGCTGAGAGCCCGCATTTGCCTGTGCTACGAGAATCATCGCTATCGCTAATGTGGGCCGCTGCAGCTGAGGAGCTGTTGCCTCTGAGAGCCCGCATTTGCCTGTGCTACTAGAATCATCGCTATCGCTATTGTGGGCTGCTGCAGCTGAGGAGCTGTTGCCGCTGAGAGCCCGCATTTGCCTGTGCTACGAGAATCATCGCTATCGTGGGCCGCTGCAGCGGAGGAGCTGTTGCCGCCGAGAGCCCGCATCTATCTGTGCTACAAAAATCATCGCTATCGGGGGCCACTGCAGCTGAGGAGCTGTGCCGCTGAGTGCCCACCTTTAATCACCGTCTCAGGATCATTGTGAGTGCACGCCGCGGACCACTGCAGCTGGGAGCTGTGGCCGCTGCGAGTCCGCCTGTCATCATCGCGGCTTCCTCACGAGCCCCTTTAAACTTCAGGTACATTGTGCATCACCGGGTCACGTAGACCCCGGCCTCGAACTGAGTTCGTTTCACACGCTTTTGATTGCTTCTATTGCTTTTTAAGTGAATCTATATTTACGTGCATTGTGGCTTCTTGATCGCTTTTGAGCCTTGTGTTAAGCCTATATAAAGATACTCATTTTTCTATAACTACTTGTGTGGTGTCCCTTTGTAGTGTCTTCACTGCGTTATTGTGTATGGTCATAAATGCTTCACACACTGCCTCTGAGATAGGCCTGTCTGCTTGTGCTACGTTACCACAGGGTTGAGCAGGGGTTATCAAAGGGTCTAGCCCCTTACTCTGACTTAGGAAGAAGGGTCCCTGTTTGGACATTGGTGCCAGCCACTGCCAACTAGAGATCCCCATTTCTAACAGTGTGCATCTCAGATTTCTGCAGACAGCGCATCCACAATCTTTGCAGTTTGCTGGAAGTGTAGCCTTTGGCCTCCAAGGTGTGCAGATCTATCTGAAAAAAGCACATTTACTCGCCCAGCTCATGTACTATCTTCAGGAGCTTTTCTGGTGATCCAGTGATCTGACAGATGCCAGACATTTCACCAAAATCTCCCAAAAAAGAATGACGACTTTCTTTGCACTTCAGATAAAAATGGGCCGTTCTCTGCTTCCGTCTAACGCAGGATCCACTCACGACACTGCTCTTTATACCACATTCCTGACGCCTTCTTCCAATATTATTACTTGGTGCCATGTTACCTGGAGCACCTTCTGGCAGTCCTGTTAGGTAGCCGGCGACCCTGGCTTTTGAGACTCGTATTTCCATGCTTCTCATTATAAGTGAGTGACTGTCAGCACCTCTGTGCAACGCGCAGCCTGATAGAAGTGGCAGGAACTCCTACAGATGCGGGGCCCGTTACAACCGAGGAGTTCATGTACGTGGGGCCCGTTACAACTGCAGAGTTCCTGTTTTTCCATCGCCGACAAGAGGCCTCACGTCGTGTGTGGCACCTTGAAAGATGGCTTCCTTCTTAGCAACAGCAGTTTGCACGCTAGGATTTATGAGCATATATCAGAAATGTCAAAAGTGAAACTGCAACTCCCGAAATGCAGCTCATCACTGGTTTAACAAGCATTTGCAATGCAATAGGTCTCGCATTTACGCGAGTTTAAGCTATTGCCATTGTAAATGACAATGTCTTTTATTTATGTTTTAAAAACCAATACCATTATAAAAGGCATACCCATTTACAATGCCAATAGCTCAGACCTATTGCATTGCAAATGCTTGTTGTAACATGATCTTGATTACAGCCTGTAAAGCTCCTGTTGCAATAATCTTGGCAACATATTGCTATGGCGAGGACTTGCACACCACACTCCTTGGGATGGGGGGGGGGTGTAACTGGAGGAAAAAGATGATTCTCTGGACCAAGCGAAGATGATGCATGGCACATTTGGTAGCTAACTCTATTTAAAAGGTCTGGCATTTGGCTGCCAGACTTTTGACTTTCTCAATGCCTGTTTTGTAAAACGTTGTTTTGATGGAACATCTGGCCATCACCAATATATGAATGAAATTACTTGAAAGCAAAAATATATTTTATCTCAAAAGTGGACATTACCATCATAGTACCCTGCACAGAAAGAAACTGACTTGAGTGAATGTGCTCTTGTCAAAGAGCAGAATGATGTTGGCCACAGTGAAGTTAGTCAATGGCTGAAGTGCTATTCCCATCGGAGCAAAGGCTGCTACTACTGCGCTGGCACGCATTGTGCCAGTCTCAGGCATCTGTTAGGCTGGTATATAGGGATCACTCCACACTGTTGCCTGGACAGCCATATCCGACAGTATGGTCATTTTGTCCAATTTGTCCTGCAGAATTTCCTAGTCTGAGTTACTCCACAGACCTTCTGCATGGGGAGATACTGCTTTGGTATCTATCTAAAAGGCGAGGAACCTGCGGTTAGAAGTTTCTATCAGAAGAACAAGTTACTTACCTTTGGTAATGCCTTTTTTGGTAGAGAGTCTATCTAACTGCAGATTCCTCACCGACCCACCCATGTCTCTGTGGTATGGACTCACACAGTCCACTAATAAGATCCTAGTTTAGAGATCTACACACTGGCCCAAAGGCGGCGATGGAGATCAGAAACAAATTGAAATCCGCATGTGGAGGTGGTGCAGATATAATGGCCCAGTGTCACATCTGAGGCAGCATGGCTCTGATGCGGAGTCACAGAACCCCACCTACTGACATGTGAAGGGAATGGCTATTGAAAATTCTCTGGATCCAGTCTGTTGCCTGGAGGTATTCAAAATGTGCAGTTAGAGTTTCTACCAGAAAAGATATTATTGAAGATGAGTAGCTTGTTCTTTTATTTTCTTGCATACTGCCTACTCAGATAAATTACCTGCAGGGGTGAGGTCCTATTGCCCATGAAGGCTGGCTGCTGTTCTGCATCCTTTTTCCCTTCCCCCCTTTTTGGGGACAAGGTGAAAAGAGCATGTTCCATCCACCCCTATGAAATAATCGGGTTAATTACACTTTCAGACATAGTGGCAGATGTACATTAGGCAGGCAGAAGTAGATCCCTGAGAGTTTTCTGACACAAAGGCATACACATACATTAGATGGGTTTTGCTGAAGAATTTATTCTTATGAAGAAGCAGATCACTTCCTTATCCTTACTCAGATATTTACTTGTCACTAAGCATGTTAATCTCCAAAATATATGTGCTGCAGAAAGGTGCGTTGCTCACCTGAAAATTAAATTCTCCTAAATAACGTTTATGGATTAATATGCAGCCCATCTGCCTCACCTTAGGAAATGCTTGGATTCCGACCATGAAATTCCCTGTGGATGAGTCTGGGTGGGGGCAGGGGCAGAGGTAGGGGTGTGTGGATGAAAACCAGCACTCCCGCTATAAAAAAAACCTCTTATAAATCAACCCTTAGTGAGCAGAACTAACTGTGATTTTGTTGAGTATTCCCAGTCTGACGTTGGAGAATATTCTACAAGCATGTGGGTAATATCTAAGAAGTACATTTATAGGTAAGTAACTTGATTTTGCTCTTCATAGTAGCGCATATATTTTTAGTTGGGTACCTTAATGTCAACTAAGATCTAGCCTACTCAGAAAAAGATTATTTTTTTTGCGTTTTGTTATGACCGATGCTATTGAAACCCTGCTTGAAACCCTAGCGAGGCTTTTTTGAAATTTCTCTAATCCACATGAACTGTGTGACGCACTTCATCAAGGAGCCGTTCATCCAGAATGACTATGCAGCTGGGTGGGCTCAACCTTAAAACAGGGAGCTCGTGATAAGATCAATTTGAGGGACCTGATCGGAAGGCTCTGTTAAAACTACGTAAGGAGCAACCCTATTGATTGTATTCATTAGTGGGTGTCCCCTGGTAAGGTTTAAAACATAAGTGGCGTCACAAGGAGATGATTGTTATTCCAGAATTTATATGTATCTACGTGTTGCAGCCATTTTTACTTGCACATGCGTGGCCCAGATGGCCTTCTTCAGGACCAACTGCCCCTCACAAATCCTTTACTATTTGGAACCCAATTGTAAATCACTGGTGAAAAAAATTACTTTAAATATGCACACACTCCTGCATACATATGCGCCAAATGTACTGAGCCTAGTTTCTGTGGATCCTGGGGAAAAAAATAAGAATTGTAAAGAAATATTTTATGAGTCAGTTTACATACACAATTGCAGGTGATCATGTTTGTATGCCAAACCACATTGGGTGTATACACGGCAAACAACACTCTGTGCACTGAAGTGATAAACGCACAAAAACATAGATGTCGGAGAGGATGTGGCGTGATGGCCAGAACGGCCGACCCTGAAGATGGGGAACCAGGGTATCAATAGCTAGATTATTTGTTGTTAAACGATAACCTATATTAATAATGAGGCAAGTATTAGAGACCCTGTTTGAGATTCTGTAAAGAAAGCTGAGTTCTCTAATTTATGTGTTCAATCTTGTGCTCATGTAGAGGTAACACATTGTTCAAAGTATGTCCTGATGGCTGTGGCCTCTAACTGATGATCAGGTTCAAATTAAGTGATCTGAGCCGGCCAGTGTTTGTATTATATGGCTTCAAGAGGCTGGCTTAGTATAGTGTGCACACTTATTTAAGTGATGCACCTTGCACTAATCCAGGCAACCCTTGTGGTCATTTTAGTGAGGGACAGAGTCTATGCCACTCAGGAGGGACCAGGAGGCACTAAATAGTAATGCCCACAGATGTCGGAAGGTTCAGAGCAGTCACCGGTGACCTTGTCGCTGCAGTTGTGAGGACCAGGCAATGCTAAGGAAGACCAAGAGCCATGCACAAGCTGTCCCACGCCTGATGTCGATGACTAGTTGATCAGTGTCCGGTGGAAGCACCAACAAGCCTTGGTAGCCTGAACTGACGTGATGAAAGAAGGAGCAACGTTAGGACCAGAAAGGTCCAAGGAACTTGCCAACAACCGGAGAGTCCGAGCAGGCCATGAGCAAGCAGAGGTAGCCCATTGAAGCAGGTGAAGACCCTCAGGAGGACCCACAGGCTGGAGCTTCTTGTAGCCCTAAGATCTCTGGAGTGCAAAGCCAACAAGCCTTGGCAATGGCAAGTCAACACCGTGCACAGGGGTTCGGTGCTAGCGGTTCCGACGAGGTATACTGGCCTCAAACTTCAGTGAGGACAGGTCCGGTCTAGAGGGTGTTGCAGAACCACCACCTGTGTTGCTGAGCCTAGGGAAGTCCGTAGGATGACAGGCACAGCAGACCAGTCAGCTTCATTGCAGTGCCTGCAGATGCAGTGCCTGCAGATGCAGTGGATTGACTCACTCACTCCAAGGGAGAATACTTTGGGTGTCCTTGGTGCCCATAGGTCTGTCGAAGAACCTGGAAGAAGTACAGACCCTGGCGATGAAGAAGACTGGCAAAAAAGAGAGACCAGGAGCAGCAGGAGGCTTCCTTGGTGCATTCTCGGTTCCAGGCAAAGTCCAGTGAAGTCCAAGTGTCCAGATGGTCGAAGAGTGACGTGGTTTTAGTGTTGAGTCTTGTCCCAAGACAATCTAAGGAATCCCCTACAGGTAAGTCTTTGAGTAGCCTAAGTAAAGGGTAGGAACAACTCAGGGGTCCATCCCAGAGGAGGGGCTGAACAGAGGGGAGGATGTTCCCACGTCCTTTGCCCGGTTTCGCACCAGAGCGGGAGCCAAGGGTTCCCTGAACTGGCTCAAACTAGAGTATGCAAGGAGGGCACCAAATGTGCCCTTCAAAGCAGTCTGGTGGTGCTGGCAAGTGCCCCCACCCCCGCCCAATACATTAAGTGCTGTCTGGGAGGTGGTCACACTTCCCAGTGACAGGAAACCTATTGTTCTACCTCCCCCTGCTCGAACTCAGATCAGCAGCAGGAGAGCAGAATCGTGTCTGTGGTCGACAGCAGCACTAGCTTGCTGTCGAACCTTAAAAGGCTGTTACCGGGAGTAAAGGGGGTTATCCCAAGGGAGCCCCCCAATTATATGGCTCATACTTCCAACACTGGAATCGGTGTTGGGGTTTGATTCCAACATGTTTGATACCAAACATAACCAGGTTCGGTGCAGCCACTATATAATTAGACATCTCGTAATGACTGGTGTCCACTATATGTATCAAGGTGGCTGACCGCCCTTACAAAGCCTAGAGAATCGACTCCTGGGTTTGTAGGGGTGTCCTGCTCATGCAAGGGCCCCCTCAAACACATAACCAAGCCCCCTGCCCCCAGGTCTGAAGAGCCTGCCATAGGTTTGACTTATATGTTTTAAGTGTAGTGAGTTCAGATATATGGAAACTTATATCTGTTGTGAGGGGTGCAAGCACCAACTCGCACAGGCTGTAGTCACAGTTTGAGTGGTATCTCATGGGTGGCGCAATACATGCTGCAGCCCATGGGAGAGCCCTGGTGTAACTATGCCCTGGGTACCTTAGTGCCATATACTAGTGACTTACAAGGGTAGACCAGTAGCCAACTGTGGATTACGTAAGTACTTACCATGGTCAATATAGAGAGAAAGCACAGTGACTGTGGTCCTGATTAGCAGGATCACATTCAGACTAGGTCAAAAACATACTGACACCGAGCAAAAAGTAGGGGTAACCATGAAAGCAGATCCTACTTTCCTACAATGGTATTAAGATATGTCCTTAGAATATTTGTATTGAGGCTTGATTGATAAGTCTTTAATTTTTACACACATCTCTGTTCCCTCTGCAGCAGAATTCTGGACATTTGTGTAGGTGATCCACAAGTCCTCACTTGTTCAATGATCACCCAAATGATTTCTTTGCCAGCATTTCCTGTTTTGATATAGTGATTGGTCATAGTGTAATGTTTTGTTTGCCTTCGATATTGCCTTGATGTTCGCAAATTTGGATTTAAATTTTAGCCCATTTCATCCCTATGTACCTTAGATTGCAGGGGCATGTTATCATATAAATTGTGAGATGGATTACAGTTCATATTCTTCTTTAGTTCCCAATCATGGTCTAGTCCCAGATCAAATGTTTTGATCTGTTTTGTTGGGGAGGTGCTCTACGATTGCCATGCAGATAATGACCAGTGACTCGTGTCATGCCCCATAAAGTTGTTCTTGTTCAATGGTGATTTTTTTTCCAGGGTCTTGTATCTACAGTCTATCCCTTATGCTTTGGCATCTCTTATGGGAAGATATAGGTTTATCCAAATTGAGTTTTCCTGTATTAAGAATTCACAAATTGCTATTGGTAAACATTTTCATCTGGTTGGAAATAATATTATCACTGGTCATGCAGATTAGGAATTCATTGGTAGGTGTATCAAAATTCTCAACAAGTACCTCCCTAGTGTTTGTTCCATACCCTTTTCTGTGCCTTCTTGATGATAGGGTCAGTATCCACTGATTGCTTCCGTTCATTACTCATGGCTCCTGCCTGGTTGTTAAAGTTTCTGTTATTACTGCAGCGTGAGGTAGGTTGTTCCTGTCAGTGGAACTGTGGTATGTATCTGTTTCTAATCTTCCATCTTTCGGGAATATCTTTACTAAAAAAAAAGCAACTCCTTATTGATGATAGTGTGGGTAAACATGAGAAATTGGTTACATGTCTTTTCTTTTTGTAATTATTTTTATTTGGTTTTCATCACATATAAGTGAAGTATAACATCATTATCAATCAAGATAGACATAAGAGCTTATACATGCAGTTGGCTTCAATTTCACATTATCTGATGACATTTGTACGGTTTAATGTTCTGATTGGTACTCTGCCAATATTCTACTTCCTAGCGTAGGGTGTAATTTAAATTTTTATATTGATGCTGCATCTTATCTCCATCTCGGGTATTTATAGATGTGAGAATCTGAGAGAGGGCACCGAAGGGGTAGGTGTCAGTGAGGTTCGGGGAGGTGTGGGCATTTATGCTTGCCACGCATTTGCAGCTTATATGATGGGCTCGCTTGGAGTGTCACCTTGTCTGTGCTCGGGGATAGGCTCATTTGGAGGGGTTTGTGGAGGATGCGGTGATGACTGGGGGGACCCAGTGTGCTCTATGGTATGTTTAAATGCCTGTTAGAGTGCCGCCCATTGCATTGACATAACAGCGTTGTATGCCTCGGATTTCCTCATATCGCAAGGCGTCTTCCTCCGAAGCGCCCCATTTAGAGACTTCTGCCAATGGGGGTCCCGCTGGGGTTCTCCAGTGCATGGCAATTTCACACTTTGCTAATAGGAGAGCCAGAGACACGAATCTCGTCTCGACTTTGCGTTGCTTGCGACTTTTGAATATGCCTAGTGCGCAGGCTTCCCATGTGGTAATGTCTATGAGCCGTGTTACTTCTCGCAGTGTAGTGTGTATTGTATTCCAGTAGGAATGTAGTGCTGGGCAACTCCAGATCATGTAAAAGAAAGTTGCGCTGCAGGTGTGACATATTAGGCATGAGAATGGTGTGTTAAGGTAGAATCATTGAAGATGCTCAGATGTAAAGTAAGTGCGATGTAAGATGAAATATTGTATGTTATTAAATCAGTAGTTACGGGATACTTTCTTTGGATACTCTAACGCTTGTTCCCACTCTTTGTCATGTTGTGGCCTCTGGAATTCCGCCTCCCATTTATCCTGTAAGGGAATGAGTGACACAGCATTTAGGTCTCGAATGGTTCTGTATATCCACCTCACTATATGACATCCAGGGCCCAATTGCAAAATAGCATGGAAGACTGGGAGTGTTGCTGGCTCCCTGTCTAGCATGTGCCACGCTCGGCAACAATCTGCCACCAGTTGACCATATAGGAGGAACTGACCTCCTGGGAGGCCAGTATCGGCTGCTAGTTCGGCAAAGGGGAGTAGGTGACCATCTGTGAACATGGATCCTGTCTCTAAGTAAGTGGTCTGCCCAGACTTAAAGGGTTCACGCAGTGTAATGCTAACGGTCTCGGGGGAGAAAAAGTGGAGTTGTATGCGACATTCGATGAATGGTTTTCATACAGGCACGTGCCACTGTCGCCTGCAGTGGATGGGTTGCCATGGGTTTGGATCCCGGCAGCTGCATGGGTCAGATCGCTGGAATTGATATTGACCCTGTGTCTGTGTAGGTCTTTCTAATTACCCATTCCGCTTTCTATCATGATATCCTCTGAAGTTGGGTCGCTAAGAAGTATGCCTCAAATAAGGAGGCTCCCAGTCCGCCTCGGTTCACTGGTAGCTGCATTTTGGTCAGGTCTACTCGTCTACGACCATCACCCCGAATTAGGGTGCATAAGAGAATGTCTAGCTCGTGAAAGAAGGAGCGAGGAGGGACTATCGGGAGATTGGCAAAATGATTAATGATACAAAGTAGTCTCAGGACAAGAACAATTTTAGCCACTGCTATTTTGCAGAGGGTGGGGAGGAGGTTAAGGGAAGGGTTTTCCAAAAACCCACGGAAGAGTGAATGCCTGCCAGTACTTTTCAGTGATTACCCTCGTATATATCTTGTGGGGAGTGGTATAAGCGTACGCCTAAATAGCGTGATGTGTGTGTGCTCCATGCAAGATTGACTCCTCCGACATGCACCATTTGCGGAGAGAGATCAGCAGAGAGCGGATATATTGTGGACTTAGGCCAGTTGATCTTGAGGCTGGCTACTGTATCGAAGTCTGCCATGGTGGCAAAGATTGAGGTACGGTCTGATGTAATGTCCTGCACATAGAGTAGCAGATCATCTGCATACATTGATAAGCTATGTGTGGTTCCCACCAGCCGGATTCCCCACCCCCCGCCTTCTTCTCAGAGTCTGACCATCAATGGCTCCATTGCTAGGGCGAAAACCAGTGGGGAGAGTGGACAGCCCTGTCGTGTGCCTCTCGACACTACGAAAGAGGATGACACATGTCGACCTAGCCTGACCCTAGCGGTAGGTTTCGTATATATCAGTTTAGAATATGCTCGCAATCGCCATCCGCCGGAGCACTGCAAATAGGTATGGCCATGACAGAGTATCAAAGGCCTTCTCCAAGTTCAGGACCAGGCATGCGGAACAGGGATATCGGTCCTGGAACTGATCCTGGACGTGGAACAGCTATCGGATGTTATGGAAGATGCTTCTTCCCGGGACAAACCTGCATTGATCTGGATGTACTAGAGCTGGGAGAACCGAAGCATAGCGTTCCGCTAGTATCTTGCCGAATATTTTATAGTCTGCAGATAATAGAGCGAAAGGTCGGTATGATCCTAGGTGGCAGGGGTCCCGGTTTTAGGAAAGTTACAAGAAGGGATTCCCAGAGGGAGTGCGGGAGTTCTCCCTCTTCCAGCGCTGCTTCATACATGTTTACCAGTCGCTGCACTAACAGTGCGGAGAATGTATGATAGAATTCTAATGGTAGGCCATCGAGACCTGGGGCCTTACTCTTGGCTAGGGTTTGTATTGCTTGGGTCACGTCCGCAGAAGTGATATTTACGTCTAGGGTGTCTTTATCAGTTGTCGCTATAAATGGCAGCTGGAATGCGGCTAGGAATCTGTCCACCGCCTCGGGGTCTACCTGGCTGTGTATAGTTCTGTATAGTATGTCTGTCTGGGAGTGGACTAATGTGACTGTGATAGTGTTCGCTTCATTTATGGGGAGAGCGATAGTGTCTTCCCGGACGAGCCATGCTAGTAACGTGCCTGCTCCATCTCCCTCCCTGTGCACCATTGCTGTATGCGCTCTGAAATTATATTGCCTAAGGTCCGCAAGTACCCCATATGCGGTTTTGCGCTACCTGGGCTGGTGTTGCATCATTTTTATCTGCTGCCTGTGTCAGTGTTGCTAGGCTGAGAAATTGGTTACATGTGTTAACGCATGTGATAAAGGATACTGCCGATAACAGGTTTCCATGCCATATGAGCAGTACATCATCAATGTAATGCTTCCATAAATGCAGCGTGTTCGTGAAGGGATTATGTGTAGGAGTGATGTATTTCTGCTCCAACGTTGGACATACAGACGGGCTATTAACTAGTTTCTCAAGCTTACCAACACTGCCAACAATAAGGAGTTGGGTTTTCTCAATATAAATATATTCGCATTGATAATGTTGACAGGCAAGAGTCCCTTTCAGACAGTAAACCTTTTGTAATGCTCCCTATGTTGGTTTATGGGTAGAATATAGTACAAGCATGTTCAATCAAGGGTGGCATTGTCCGGTTTTCTCAACATGTTACCTTTGCACTTTTCATTTTCAACTTTTGACCTCGTATATAATTATCCTAAACCAGCTTACAGTACAAACAGCTATTAAGTATGAAGAAAGTCCAGTAGCAACAGAGACGCAATGGTGCAACATCATAATGAGAAACGCAACTGTGCATCTTTACCATTGAAGAAGTGTAAAAAACTGGATACATTGGGCTCAAGAAATTTGTCCTTGCAATCCTGCTCCTTCCTTTCGCTTCCCCATCACTTTTCTTTTTAAGCCAAAGCCTATTATAGCTTACAACATCTTGGGGACATTCAGAAAACTTCCCTGAGAATGCATTCTGCCCGTTTCTTAACATTTGCTTTATGGTTTGTAACTCACACTTTCGTTCTTCCTATTTGCTGACTTTATTTGTTTTAGGCTGTCTAGCTTGAGCTCTTCCCTCCCGTTTTCCAAACCTTATTTACAGTATCCTTCTGAGTGCTCCCTTTCTGTAAACAGGCCATAAAGTATTGTTTTTATCTTGCCACATTTGCTGTGAATTCAAAGACCGAGGTCAAATGTCATGCTTTGTTTTCTAAAGAAGCTTCGTGTTTACGTTGTCTGACCTCAAAGTGAGAGGATTTCTGTGACAATCATGCTGGCTACCAGGGGTAATTCTGAAGTGTGTTGGAAGCAAATATTTTAATACGATCAAAACGAATCAATACACTAGGTGATGCCATTTTGACACATTATCGTTTGTGCTCTGTTTACTTTTCAGTAAAACTGTATGCCTGCAAGTGTAATGGTCAGTTCAGTTAAAGATGTGTTGTCAGTAATGGCAATGCATTACCTCGCCATGCATACTCTACTTTACCCCACTCCATTCTACTCTGCACCGCTCCACCCCACTGCACTCTTCTCTACACCACTCCACTCTACGCCACTCTGCACTGCGTTTCTGAACTCTACTGTACGCCACTTCACTCTACGCCTCTCTCCTCTGCGTCATTCTGTCAATGCACTCTACTCTATAAGCCACTCTACTCTACAACACTTTGCTCTGCAACCCTGCACTCTATGCCACAGCCCTCTTGTCCAATGCACTCTACTCCTACACTACACCAATGCACTTTATTCCATCCACTCTACTCCACTCTAATCTACTCTGCACCACTTCACTGTACCCTGCCCCAGTCCACTTCACTCTACTCTGAAACAATCTACTCTGCACCACTCCACTCTACTCTGCCCATTGCAATTCACACCACATTACTTCAAAACCAATCCATTCTATGCTACTGCACTCTACGCCAATCTACTCTGTCCCAAGGCACTCTAGACCATTGTACTCTGTTACTGCACTCTACGCACTCAGTTATACTCTGCACCACTGTACTCTATGCTACTCAGCTTTACACCACTGTACTCTGCCCCAATGCACTCTACCCCACTCTCCTGTACACCACTGCACTCTACGACAGTCTACTCTGCAACACTGCACTCTCTGCCACTGAACTCTACACCGCTCCACTCTATGCCACTGCATCCACTCCACTACACTCTACTGTGCACCCCTCTATGCCGTTCTTTGCCCCTACACTCTACGCCACACTACTCTGAAACACTGCACTCTCCGCCACTGAACTTTATACCCCTCTACTCTGCATCACTGCACTCTACGCCACTCTACTTCAGTCTATGCCAATGCACTGTACTTTACTGCACTCCATGCGTTGCCAATGCTTGTTGGAGTAAGGAGTCCTTAAATCATATAGACTTGTAGTGGTTTTGGTGGTAGCAATATGAAGTCTCTCTCGAGGAGGAGAATTTGGCAAGTCCTAAGTTAAAAATCTAAACATTTTGCATGATACTTTTAAATGAATGCATTTTTTTTCTTTTTTTCTCTTCTCTTTCATGTAGATCACTACCTCAAACAGCAGCAACTCGATTCCATTGTGTCTCCCAGTGTTGCAGACCTATTAGTAGCCAGGTGATTGTTTTGTCTAACATAAATGAAGAGCTGTAGAGCAAAATGAAGACTTGTAGTGAACTAGTGGTTTTCAAGGAGAGATCCAAATCCATGGGACAGTGGACCACTGAATGTCTGTAGTGAACCAGTGCTGTGCAAGGATTGATTAAAATCTATCGGATCGAGAGCCACGAGAGGCCTGGAGTGAAGTATTGATTTGCATGGAGAATTTAAAATATTTGGGATGGAGAGCGACAGAAGGTCTGGGGTGAAGTAGTGCTTATCAAGGAGAGATTACAATCTAGCGAATGGAGAGCCACTGAATGTCTGAAGTGAACTAATGCTTTGAAAGGAGAGATTAAAATCTATTCTATGGAGAGCCACTAGAGGCCTGGAGGAATTGCATGGAGAGATTAAAATCTATGGAATAGAGAGCCATTGGATGCCTAGAGTGAAGTAGTATGTTGCAAGGAGAGATTAAAATCTATGGTACAGAGAAGCACTGGTCGCCTGGAGTGAAGTAGGGAGGTGCAAGGAGAGATTTAAATCTATGGGACGGAGAGGAACTAGAGTGAGTCCATGAAGGGGTGGGTAAAAATGTGTTATATGGACTGAATGATGCGGTAGAGTCCTAGGATGAGCGTGAAGTCCCTGAATAATGTGGGTTGATGGAGAGTCACAATACAGAACTGCTCTAGGCATGCGGTGTGGTGGATCACCACCCTCACTGAAGGGAATGTACGCCCAGATTCCTTGACTGAACAAAGAGACCTTATGATAGTACACTTGTCATCAGTCATTCATTAGTTGGACAGAGAGACTTTTTCAAATGGCTGCATTCTAGGGCCCTCCTAACTAATGTACTGTTAAGGAGGCAGATGGAAAGTCTCTGGTCTTGGAAGGAAGGAAAAGAAAAAACATTTATAAAGTACTTGAATACCTGTGGGTATCTTGACGCTGCCACAGTTTTCAGAAAGGCCCGCTTAATACCAGATTAGATAATAGATTAGAACAGCCACATTTTCAGTTGCTTCCTATAAGAGAAGTGATCTGCTAAAGCCTGCAAATCACGAGGCAGAGCGTTTCAAAGACTGGAAGTCAGAAACCTGAAAGATCTTGTGCGCTAGCAGCAACGCTTAAATCTCTGCACTGTCACATTCTTCTTAGAGTCTGATCTTAAGGCCCTTTGTGGCACAATCCATTGGAATTTTGTCTCAAGATATTTAGGATCTGTCCCATAAAGAGCTTTATGTACATTGCACAAAGATTTAAAGTTGGTCCTTTTTAGGTCTCGCCTGACCCAGCGCATGCGCTGGTCTGGCGAGACTTTTAGTGAGGGCTCCAAAAAATGGTAGACCTATCGCTTGTGTTCATGCGAGCATGCACGGGCGCAGCCGCCATGTCTTTCACAGGTCATTAAGCGTGTGGACGCTGCAGCTGCTTTCACTATTGCAGCCGCGCGCCCACTCGCTCCGCCTTGTTTAGACTGGCTCCACTTTCATATTGAAGGGAAAGATGGTGCGTGCTCATGCTGTTTTCACTTTCCCAATAACTGCGTGTCCTTTCGGTGCACTTGTTGGATACCCCCCTCTCCTCAATGGTTTGTTTCACCTCTGCAACAGCATTGTTTTATTTAGCTTTGGAGATGGAACACTTATATGACTGCAAGGAAAAGCATAGCAGGTTGTATGACAAATGCTGAAATTCAAGCTAGAGGTTTATTTCATTTTACAAAGTACTTTTTGCACATTGACGTGTTGTCGCAAGTGTGCACTGGCCATAGTGCAAGAAAGGAAAAGCTTACCTGCCCCAACTGTTATTTAGTTAGTAAAACACAGCAATAACTAGAGCTCAGTTGGGCCATCGGGTCTCTGGGCCACGGTGCCAGTCACCCTGTTAGACCATTTATAGATAACCAGGGCTTTAAGTGGGCCGGGTCTTACCAGTGCTCAGCACCGGCAGTTATAAAAAGCAAGTGCAAGAGGGGTCCCTATAGAGCTCTCCAGTTTTGCCCTCACCCTCAGGAATGATAAAAAAAACTCAACTCTACAGCAGTGCCACCCTTCACCGCCTTTGATGTAATTTTAAATAGACTCGTTATAGTACTTTAATGCTCGCACCATTTCTGAACTGAAGCATTTTCAATATTAAATACAACGAAACCATAGTTGTTGCTTATTTATCTTATGCAACTAACAAGCACTGACAAAGCCAATAGTATTGGCTTGTTGTAGGTGTAATGTTGCTTCTTGTATTATATATCTGGATGCAATGATAGAAGCAGCAAAACACCAGTCGCGCGGGACACTGAGCTAAGCACAGATGTTCAGTGGACGTGTTTTAAGCCCCACCCTTAATTACATCGGTTAAGGACCTTTGAGAGACCCCCTCGCCCACACACACACCGTTTTTTCAACCCACTTAGAGCCCTGTAGATAACTACGCACACGTTGACGCCACTCCCAAAAACTTCATGTTCAGATGGTTACAGAAAGCAAACATCGCCAAGCTTGTGATGGGAAAGTAGGCGTAGCTTTTGTTCAGACTCACTGTTGCGCACCTTCAGAACTAATACTTGTATATATTTTGGGGGGGGGGCGTCCGGTTTTCGCGGGACACGCCAACAACTCAGCTGGAACTTTCCGACACATTCGACAAGAGCGGAGTTTCCTCAAGTGTTGTCATTCGCAGCACGGGTGAGACGTGTCTCTCTCGTGTAGGGCCCTGCCTGTGTTCCCCTCTCTCGTTTGCTTTTTGCCTCTCATGCCCCCTCACCACCCGGCTGTATTGTTTCAGCAGCCCGTTCTTCCCGAGTAGAAATGACCAGCAGAATGCCACAGCAATATGGAAGTCTGTGCACTTTCAAGCACGCAGCGCAGATCTTCGGTCCTTTATTCCTGCGTATTTCACCACCCGAAACCCTGCTGTCACATTTCGGCCTTCACATGATTTTTGGGGAGTATTCAGTAGTTGTATTCAGCTTGCAGTGTCCATGTTGTACCAGTTATTGTTATGTGCGAGACAACGTAAGAGCACATAGGTGCAAAGATGAGCATCCCTTTGATACGCCTCAGCACACCCGATGTTTTCTGCTCCCCACCCAATTTTTCTTTCTCCGCCCTCTGTTTATTACAAAAACACATTAGCGCTTTTTGTCTTTTCAAGGGGCTCTCTGCAGAGCACCATTCATTGTTGAACATTATTAGATATATTTCAGGCTTTACAGTGCCACTTCTGATGGCAACCTTTATCCATGGTTTAGTCACAAGGTGTCTTGTTCATAACATCATTCTTTTAAGTGTGAGTAATCATATTAATACTCCTGTGTTCAGCAAATGCCTAACACTACCCTTTGATATGCCTAAACTGCTTGTCCATACTACCACAAACAAGCATTGGCATAGCCAATAGGTCTCACCTTTGGGGCCTTATAAGTGTTTAGCCATGCAACAGTTGATGTTGTTGCACCAAGGATATTGTGCTGCATAACCAAATACTTATAAGGTCCCAAAAGTGAGACCTATTGGCTATGCCAATGCTTGTTTCTCTATGGAAACCAGTAAAGTTGACACAGTTCATTAGAAATAGATTATTTAGTTATATCCAAAATCAAGCGGGCTGCGACATTTTAGCCTACTTGCAATCTCTTCAAGTCAGTTAGATTAAGATCCAAATAGAGGGGATTACAGTAGTCTAGTCTTAACAGAATTAATCCTGACACTGCAGATTTACGAGTCTCCAAGGGATAATATGGAAAAATCTTTATGAGCATTTTGAAAGTAAACAGTACATGCTGAGATGACCAAACTTACTTGTTTAGTAAAGGTAAGAGAGTTGTCTAAAATAATAAGGTTTCTCACCAATTTTACTGGTACAGGGAGATTACCCAATTCCCCAGGCCACCAAGCAACAGACCATATATTAGTTTGGTTAGCAAAAGTAATAACCTCAGTTTTCTCTTCATCTAACTTCAAGCATTTGTCATTCATCCAGCCACTGACCGCCCTCATACAGTTTTGAAAGTTTGTTGCGGTTGACTGAATGTTGTCGGATATATCTGTGTGTTGTCAGCAGAGGAATAAACCAATAGAACAAAAGATCTAATCAGAGTTGCTAAGGGAGAGACAGAAATATTGAATAAAGTGGGGCTTAATGAAGAGCCCGGTAGCACACCATGGGACAAGGAGAAGGATTTATAGCAATATTGAAGGGACATGACAGAACACGTAAAGGACACTGGGTGAAGAAACCATTGAGGTGCTGGGTGGGTTTGTTCAGAGAGTCTATTCATTGAATGATGGTGTGGTAAATGGTAACATCGACTAATTTTCAGCGACAACAGTGACACCAGAAGAACTAAAACATAAGATTCTACGTTCAATAAAGAAAGCCATGGCCGATGTGGCACCCGGGCCAAACGGTCTTCCCCAGGCTATGTTTAAATCGGAAGCCGAATTCTGCCCCCGCCCCACCGCCCCCCCCAATCCCCCCCCCCCCCCCCCCCCCGTCTTGGAGAGGTGCCATCATTCATCCCATTTATAAGTGCGGGAAGAGAAACGATCCCAGTAATTATCGAATGATAGCACTCCTAGGTGTTGAGTCTAAATATTATGCCAGCATTTTATTGGAAGAGCTGCTGGCCTGGGCCAACGAAACAAAGCGCCTCCCCTTCAATCATACGGGTTTTGTGGCCAATTCTGGTACAACAACCAATCTGCTAACCTTAGCCATTTTGATAGAGAAAGCAACAGTTCAACAAACCCAAATGCACTGTTGCTTTGTAGATTTTAAAGCGGCCTTCGACCGAGTGCCCCGGGGCTTACTGTGGCAAAATTTAAAGTCCTGGGGCGTACCCCGGTCTCTGTTACTCTCAATAGTTCAACTCCATTCTGAAACATGGATAAGAATCAAGATGGGTGAAGGCTGTCATGTTTCTAGGAAGATCGAGACCAGAAGCGGGGTAAAACAAGGCTGTGTGCTGGCTCCACTCCTTTTTAACCTGTTCATATCGGAACTCTCGCCAATTCTTGATAGTGTTAACTGCCATCCCCCCCAACAAGATGGAGTACGTATCAGTAACCTCTTATATGCCGACGATCTGGTGCTGCTTAGCCATACTAAAGTGGGCCTACAGAGGCTACTTGATGAACTGCTCCCTTATACTACAAGCAACTTCTTAGAGTTGAATCTATCAAAAACAAAAACAATTTCCTTTGGGAAGCTAAAGAAGACGCGTGGAGGGTGGCCCTTTAGTAATGTAACAATTGATTCAACACCTCATTACGAATACCTGGGAATATTTCTTGACACTAGAAGCTCATTTGTCAAACAAAAAGAAGTACTGAGGACCAAAGCCTTGGCTTTAGAGGTCACCGCTACGACACTGTTGAAAAAGCTATTTAGCACCAGTTTAATCCCAATGTTCAAAGTGATGAAGGAGAAGATAACCAACTTGTTGACGTACGGCCACGAGATCACAAAGGGTACCACAAATACTCTTTTAAACAAACTAATAATCAAACTTTTTAAACATGCGTTTCATCTGCCAAAGTCAGCATCGCCAGCACAAGTTCGCCTCGAATTAGGTCTATTTGACCATCACGGTGCAGAGGCTGGCGCATTTATACAGGTTTGCAATAGACTGCGTTATGCCTGGGAGGGTTCTTTGGAGGCCAGACTCTGGCAAGAAATCCAGAAAAGTCATGCCAGTCATAAATATCGGCTTCACGTGGATCATAGTTTATAACTACTTGGTGTCAAAGAATTCTGGGGAACAAACCCCTCCCAGCTGGCATTAAAAGCAGTTATTAAGAAGAGCGTCAGGTTGTTGCCCTTTCATTTGGATAGGGCAATATTGTCAAAAAGGAAACACGCCTGGGCAGTGATCACAAATTTTAAACCAGGAGTTGTACCCCCTTATTTATCAAGCACGTTCACACCTTATTGGAAACGAAAGTTCCTGGCTTTAAGGATGGGTGAATGGCCTTTTTTTAAAGAACCTCCCAGAATGGCGCCGCCCAGATAATCATACCCAATGTAGGTTGTGTGGCTACCACACTGAAAGAATGGAACAAATAGTTTGTCTATGCCCCGCAATGCTTACCGTTAGACGATTTTTACTGCGAGAAGAATGGATTAAGCTCGGAATTCGATCATGCCGCCAAACCAAAATAGCAGCCTTAAACCCGGACAATATGAAGTTGAATATCGGGTTAACAAAATTTGTCACCGAGGCGTTAAAACTGTTGGAAGTCATCGGAGCTGCTAACCACTCCCCACTATAGCAGCGCGGCACTCCATCCTTGGGTTCAGTAATAGTTTTCTGACCACCAATAAACTGCTGACCCTAACCTGGTCTTCTAGTCGAACATTAACTGCCAAAAAGCTCTGCAGAGTTTTAAGTAAAATGTTAATTTTGTAACTTTCTGTAATTCTATTTAGGGTTTCTTTTAAGAATATGCTGCAAGTGTTTTTATATTGTAAGGGTTTTACTTAACCAACAATAAAGTGCTTACTATAGACCATGCGCAACCGCATAGTAACAGCAGTTGCCATGGTTTCCGTGCTACTAAAACCCAAATTTGTACGCTCTATTTGTGCAGTTGAATAATGAACACTGTGCACACTGGTTAAAACCACAACAAGTGTTTTTTGTTGCAAGCATTCCCAACGCACAGGGCATCTAAATGATTTGTGTATGCAGCGGGGTGCTGTGGAAATAAATATTGGTGTGGTTAATGGGTAGTCAGTTGATTGGTTGATGCTCCCCAATGTTTGGCATGGTGAAGTAGCGCTATTTCTCCTAAATGCAATATTCTTCCAGAAGCCTGGAGCCACCTTCTTAGCTGAAATTCAGAAGTGCTTCATAAGCTCTGACACCCTGCTCGATGTCTGAATAGCTTCAGGCCCATCAGCTCATTCACTTTCATTTGTTGGCCTCTTTAGGGTGATGTTCAGTGCATGCGGGATTTATGCAGGGTTCCTGTAGAAGTATTTTAACTGTGCTTGCAAGCTGTGATGTCTGTGCTCTTTCAGCCCATCGGTGGCCCACAAACACTGCAAGTCTCGGAAAGGTGCATACATAGATGTTGATTGCCATGAAGTACCTTGTTCCCGGGCTTTTATATAAAACACTGAAAGGCAAAACGTAAAGTATTCATAGAAGACTGATGCGTTCTTTGCCTTTTGATTTTACCACTGTCTGTGAGAATGATGAGTCGTAATGCCGTGTGAGTATGCATAATTCGACTAAAAAACATTTATCATACTGATGAAGGAATGGCTAAGAGTGTGCTGTATGCCCATGCTTGCACAACCTACGCTGCAGCAAGCCACAGAGTGCGGCCAGTGGTAACTTACCACCCTCTGCGCTCTAGACACTGCCTCGGAGCATGCAGGAGGAGAGGACACATAGCCCAGGTGCAACTAGCTGCATGTAATGCTGTTAATGCTTCTTTCAAGGTCATTGTATTGTGGAACTGGAGGTATAAGGTAGAGCTCATAGACTCTGGGCAGAAAGGTCTAGATGAGAACAGCCTTGAGGGAGCACGTTTGCGAGAACACCCCGTCTGGAACGGCTTTGATGGGGTGCAGGATGATTGAATGATCTGGAGTCTTTGGTAGAATACGTTCAGACTTGATCACAATCTGGGGGAAACAGTGTGGGTCCTACTGTCTTGGCAGGAAGAGGGTATCTCCTAGCGAGGGTATGTCCCCTGCAAAGTGGAAAGTAGCACTATCTGCTCTGCTAGCTAAGTGTGGAGAGTACATCTGCTTTCCTCCATAACCTTGAAATTGACAGTATGGACTTGCTGCATACTGCAAAAAGTGCAGTGTCGGCTAGATTAGGCAATGTGGAAGGCGGCTTTTACTGGGCACTCTGTAAAACAACTGTTGTCCATGTAAAATGACCGTGATTGTATTTTCCTGATTGAGCAATGTCACCAGGCGGCTGTCTAAATACCATAATTTGCACTCGTTTTTTACAAATTCCTTTGAAGGGAGGATTTAATAAAATCCCCCATGGTTTTATGGCCTCTTTTACTGGCCCCATATCGTGCAAAAGTGCACCATCTGCTGAAAAATTATCGTCCGGCACCTACAAGTCCCTGCCATGTGGACCCGGACTCTGCCTTCCAGACAGAAAGCTGGCTCCCCAGAAAGATTGCATTTAGAGCTAAAACCCAGAAAGAGGCGAACTTTAAACCCCACTTCCCCCGATTCAAATGTATTTCCATTGTTTACGGGTATCCTCTGCTCTGACTCTTGTTGGTTTATCTTTCCAGGTCAATGCCTCGGTCCCACTTTGCGGAAACGCCATCAAATCGAGAAGTGTCTACAGGCGAGGAGGTGGCTCCGTTGGTAGCTTCTGTTGTTGCACAAGACTCCGCAGAGAGCCAAGTACCACCCACTGCAAAAAGTGATCCAGCTAAAGTACCCAAGTGGCTAAAACTGCCAGGTAAACACTGACTCATGGCGGGCAGTGCATATTTTGGCTGGAAAATATGACTTGCAGTTCAGTGTCTTGGGTGGCTTCCCAGATACCACATTGCTGATTCCCGGCTACTGACCTGGGAATCAACTGTCTGATATCCGGGCTGTTACGAGTCACCACTTGTGGATCTGAGAATCACATCAGCTGTTTGGTATCTGAAAATTGATCACTTGCACTAGAGATGGAGATTATATGTCAGTACAGTGTCTGTGAAATGGTGGCTGGGAGTGTGAGGTCGTCAAATTGGTGACTGGTAGTGCAGTGACTGAGGATCTGTAGCTGGCAGCAGAGTGCCTGGGAAATGTGGCTGCCAGCTCAGTTTCTGGAATTACAGTGTTTGAGAATCTGGGGCTTGCAGTGGTGTCTAAAGATTACTGATTGGCAACACACTCTTGTAACTGGTGGCTGGCAGCCCAGTATCTCGGCGCTGAAGGATGGCGGTGCAGTGGCTGGGGATGTTATGACTGGTAATCGGTAGCTGGGAATACCATGCTTGGGAATTGGTGGCTTGCAGTTTGGGATCATAAATGCAGTGTCTGGCAGACCGTTGTGCCGGAAGGAAGTATATGGGATTTGATTATTATCAGGGCAGTATATGGTAATAGGTGGCTGACCACTTACTGTCTGACAATTGGCAGCTCTTAGCTTAGTGTCTAAGTGCTCATTTTCTAGGAATCCAGGTTTGGCAATGTAGGATCAGGGTCTCGTTGACTGGCAGGATTATGTTGCAGTGTGTAGTGTCTGTTTCGCTTTCTGGCAGCAAAATGCTGATAATTGGTGGTGGAGGTCCAGTGCCTTGGACTTGGTGGCTAGGATTAAACTGTCTGGCAGTTTTTGGCTGACAGGTGTATCTATAAATTTGTTGCTGATGGCCCAGTGTGTGGAAGTTTGTGTTTGGGAGCAGAATATCTGGGTTTGCGGCGCGGTGTCTGGCAGTTCAGTGTCAGGGAATCCATGTTTGACTGTGCAGTAATACAAACACAGCCCAATTTAGGCACGATTTTTGTCCAAGTTGTGGTTGAGAACTGCATACTATGGCTGTGTGATATGGGACCTGTGGGTGCATTTTGCCCATCAACTACCTGGCAGGTGTACACAGTGGCAGTTTCTGCTTACATATGGTAATCCATTGTACCCTAGTGGTTGGTGCTCATCAATAAAGCAAAAGGCGCTACCTTTCGGTTCACTTGTATAGAGATTTCACAGCCCTAGTCATTGGTGTGCTTCTGATAATGGCCAAGGGGCTGGTTGATGAAGCAGTGAACAACACTGGGTGTAGTATCCCAGGCGGCTTATCTTGATTGTTAAAAACTGAGGCCACAGCAACCGTCTGCCATACTGTGTCCCCCGAGAGAGGTTTGTGGCATCCTAACCTACAGTGTGGTGTCTCTGACCTCTCATGGTATACAAGTGCTGGAGCAGTCATATCAGTGGCTGGTAACAGAGTGCTCTGGACCGTGTGGAATGGAAATGGGTGGCTCGAAGTGCATTGAGAAGAATTGGTGGCTGTCAGCACAGAGTCTGCATACTGGAAGCTAGTAGAAGTGTCCAGTTAACGTTAACACAGCAGTACCTGGGAATCGGTGACTGACCGAGAAATGTCCGGGAATCTGGCTGTCTTCACAATGTCTGGGGTTTGTGCTGAGAGTGCAATGTCTTAAAATCAGTGGCAGGCCACAGAGTACCTAGGAGCGCAGTGTCTGGTAATCCATGGGTAGAAGGGCAGCGCATGAAATCTGTCAGACTTGATACCAAAATATTGGGGTGGGATTCAGAGGTACTGAGCAACCCTTGCAATCAATATGATCCGGGTGGGGCAAGTACTACTACAGCTACAGCTCACTAAAGGTTTGATTCTCAGGGAGGAAACAGTCAAGGCTAACATTGAAAAGTGGTGAGGCTTTAGAAACTCAGACACAGGAAACACAGGACTAGAACACAAATAAATGTTCAGTCATTACTTTACTTTGTCAGCACAATAGGTCTCTATTTAAAAACCGCGTAATAGCATAGAGTTGTGTCTTCAGCAGTATCGCACAAGACATGCAATTATCCGGCCTATCTTGTCTTTGTGCAAGACTCTAGGGTGGCGGTGTTCATTTTGTGGTTGCACAGTGGAAAGCATGAGCGTGTTAAGTACAGTCAGCCTTGGGCGTGCCTGACATCAGATTGTTATTTATTTACAGTGCGTTTCTATAGCGCTTCTTCACCAAGTGGGATTAGATATGTATAAACTGTCCGGTGACAGTCGTTTTCCTTTGTTGGGTGGGCCATAGTGCAGTCCTAGCCTTAAAATGTATTCTTGCTCACAATAGTTTCACTTGGGGGCGAATTCTTTCCACCAAGGGTGGCAAATTAATCTAGTCTCTTGTAGCCCAGCACAACAATGCATCTACCCACAATTTGAGGTCTGCGTAAGCCTCAGCCAATCGGACATGGGAGGGCTTGATAGAGTGGAAGCAGCCATGGAGGTCTATGGCTAAAGTGGAAAGAACTCCTGAGGCAGTAGTCTGAAAGTACGTTTTAGCTTAAAGCTTCTTTAGTTCTCCAGTAGTAATCCTGGGCCCCAGCTGTATAATGAGCACAAGAGGGCCTCTCGCAGGCAGATGTGGACGGAGGCACAGAGTGTTACTCATCTGATTTGCGGTGGACAACAATAATAACTGTAGGGCAGCAGGTCCTCATGGCAGGTCGCATATTGTCTCGGAATGACGGCTCCGGCTGCCTAGTCTGGGAAGCCTATCTGTAGTGCATGCAGTGTCTGGTAATCTGTGGTTAGCAGTGCACTGTACTAAGGGAGCATATGCATTGTCCATAAATACACAATAGTTCTACGGTCGCACATTACATTTATTCAAAAGGTTTTGCCAGTTTTCAGTATAAATCTGGAGTCTTCCTCCCAACATGCTTTGTAATCCCTCACTGGAGGTAGAACGAACCCTTCATAGAGTGGATATTGAGAGGACCGGTCTCTGCGTGGAGTGTAGAAAGGAGTTTTGTTTCTCAGTGCCCTTAGTTTTGATATTCTACTATTCTGTAAGGGGGTTTAATCTGTACGTTTGAGCTTTCTGGTTTAGCTATCGGACATGGCATAGTAGACTTGTGGGTGGCACATTTGTCAGGTTTGGAGAACATCTGGCAGGTGATAGCCTAGCCTAGGTGGTCCTGGGTGTAGACGAAATGTCACAAAGAGCCTAATGGTTTGTAGGGGAGCAGTGGTTGTCTACGGATTTAGATGGGAGGGGGGGGGGGGGGGACACTGAGTGCAATACCGCCATTAAGGGTTGGGATCTGGTATTTCTGGGGACTGATTTTATCTTTTTACTTTTCTACAGGAAAGAAGTGAACGAGGCCCAGATGTAACCTGATGAAGATGCTATTTGTGAATTGGGATGATGTCCTGGGGCTGTCGAGTGACGCGAATATTGGGGTTGTGCCATGCTTCTTTGTGGGTGGGGGTGCTGATGTTGTAGGGGCCGTGTTTTGTCTGCAGTTTATTTCTGGCTGTAATTGCTGCAGGCCCTTGTCCTGAACAACACTCAACTTTTCCGCGGCCTCACACGCTCTGCGACAGATGGGCGGATGGTTGGTCCTTCTAATCTACATCCCATCTGAAGCTGGAGGATGATGCAAATAAATGTTTTGCTTACTGGAAAGTGCACCATTTCCTTTTGCTTGAAAAAAAATAGTCAAAATGCGCCACAGGCAGTTGTTGCTGTCACACTTCTCACTCAGGCACGAGGATAAACTCCACTTCCCGTGCTCCCCAACTGCAGCTGGGTATGTTTTCTCGAACATTCTAGTGTTATCAGATGGACACACCTGCCCCTAGCTCTGACTTTACAGATCTCCCCGTTTGTTACACACATGGTCAGTAATTTCCCTCGGCTGATTAGAACGTTTTGCGCCCGCTCTCTCACCGCGGTGGAGCCCTTCCCATTGTGTAGATGTGATGAGAAAGGAAGCACTACACTGGTGAGAAACAGATTGATCTTGGCAGATAAGCGAATGAAGCAAGCAGCCATACAGCCTGGCATTTTCACCGTTTCTTCAGTTGTCTTGTGATTTCTACTGGTTTGAAGCTTTAAGAGGGCCAAACCATGTCTCTGCAAAATCGAAGGAGCAAAGAGTTTGTAGTTTTAGGTCTCGGCCACAGACAGCTTTAATGTTAGCTGGCCGAAGGCAGACCCAGTGCTTAATTTGTAAAATATTAAGTGCCAGGGCTCTGATCAGGAGGCCACTGCAGCCTGCACCACCCATCGCCCTTGTCATTGCTGCCAAAACAACTACTAACCATCTCTATTGCATGTAAATGCAACAGTTCAGATTATTCCAGGTCCACAAAGCTAAAGGATTGGCTGGGGAGGGGGGGGGGGGGGGGAGGGTGCTATTAGCAATTTCTTAATGTATATTGTTTTCCTAAACAACTGTTTTACTGCTCATCTCTAAATTACCTGAGCAGCAGCACCTTGTGGCAGACAGCACCTGAAAGCACCGGCTCAAATTAAGGACTGGGCAGACCTATTGTTTCCATTGCATAACATATACTTAGATGGGCTTTGGGTCTGTCCCTTGCACACAGTGGTCAAAGTGTATTTTAAAAAAAGCATGGGAACGTGATGCTGCGCGCAGTGTGGGCGGGGTGAGTGAGGATAGAGGCAGGGTCAAAGGCAAGGCTTAAAAAAAACAAAATATTCTGTAACTATTTTCGGTCTTTCACCTTTAGGTAACAACTACATATGAAATAACAGATGGCTTAAATTAAAAATAAATGCTAATTAAGCTAATCCGTTGGAATTGCACTGATGTACATTATGGAACCATTATTAGTTATTGCACTGCAGTGGTCTGTGTGTGTGTGTGTGTAATCAGAGAGCTACAGAACTGAATCCTGGTTGGTGCAGAGGAGAGTAGTGAATTGTGTAAGTTTAGTCCTACGAGGTCCCAGTCTGTGACAGAAAGCACTGTGAATATGTAAGGCCTTATTTTAAACATGCATTACACACAGTATACGATAAGCTGCTACAAAGTGTTCAAAAAGTTTTAAGATAAAATTAAAGTGTTTCCAAAATATAGATTTTAGTAATACCAAGACTGTACGTACGCACGTCACACTCACTTCACAGCTCATCTGGTGACTAACTCCCTTGCAATACCTGTCAAAAAGAATAAATGTGTATCATCAGGAAGCTTCAAGTGATTCCATCAATTAAAGCCTATATCAGCTTTAGAACAACCTTTACATTTGCATATTAAAACTAGAATGATGCAGCAGGCACTCTGGCAAGAAGGCTTGTTTAGCTGTTTGCCCCTCACTGTTTTCAGTACAGGCGACTTCCTGCCTTGTACTTCTGCTGAAGCATTTCAACTGTCGGAATTAACCATCTCTGAGACGGTTATCTTTTCACAAAACATAGGTGAACGTTTTTCCTTAAATAAAAAAATGTCCCTTCAGATCCCGCCCTCTGTGACCATTGCTTGCACATGATGATAGTTTTATTTTCTAAAGTTGTGCGCTCTATTTTCGGTACTTTTGTTCTTGTAAGTGTCCCAACCAGGAGCATTTCGGTCTAACAGTGTTTTGAATGGATGAGTTGTATCGTTTCACAGCCTACTTGAGGAGACTGTCTTATTTTGTATTCAGCATTCCATGGGCGTGCTTGTGTTAATTTGTTCTCCTCCCTACTTCTCCCGCCGCTCTCTTTTCACTCACATTGCTCCCCTTCCCACTCGTCATGTTAATGTAATTTTATTTTATTTTTTTCTTTATTTTTACAAGGTCCTACCAGCTGCAAAGTGCTGCTGGACTACTTTCGTGCTTCCTGTGCACTCATTTATCAGGATTTTATATTTTAATGTACCATTCTAACCTGGCTGTCTGCTGTATTACAACTGTATAGAAAAACGGATCCTGTGGTATGAGGCAAGAACATCAGGCATCTTTGAATGGGTTTTGTTAATTAGATTTTAATAGTCTGATGGCATGCATGCATCTTGGTACATGTGTTTGTTTGCCTGACATGGACAAAGCTAATAGCTTAGCCTTTTAGAGTAGAGGCGTATTGGCCTTGAAAATGCCTGTTTTTGTGTGTGGTAGAGGCATCATGGCTGTAGCAGTTTCATGATGGAGACAGGAGGTGCGGCTCATGGATGGAAATTATCTTATCATAAATGGGATAAATAGCTGTTGCATCAAGGTTATAAAACTGCTTGTTTTTCATTTACTGTAACAAATCAAAAGATATGTTATACTTTGGTCATTCCTTTTCCTATCTAGGTTACTAGAGGAATCCTTGCCAAGAGGGCCACTATGTTTCAACCCTGGGCTTGATTTAATTAAGGAATGCATTCTGGGAATTGTATTCCAGTTTTGCTTCAGTTGATCTCAATTTACAGCCTACAGTTACAAGTAGAAGGAGGCATGAAGCATGGTGGTAGAAGTCTGCATTGAGTCAATGGGTAGCATTAACCATATTACTATAGTTGCTCAGAGTGGTTTGAGTTAGATCCATCTTTATTACACCTTAACTCCTGCACAGTCAGGCTGTATAGAAGTGTCTGGATGCCACTTTTAAGACCGTCAGTGCAATTCGTTTTGTTTCCCTTTCTATCTTTGCCTTAAGCTATGCCCAAGTCCTGTATTTTGCTAGTATTAGGGATTTTGTTGTTTGCATGTGTAATAGCGGAACCAATAGCTTACATTACATGCTGTAAAAAGAAAGCCTGAACAGGGGTGCTACGATCTCAATTCTTGATCTCTTACTACTGTATCAAACAAGCATTGGGAAAGCTAATAGGTCTAGTCTTAACACTTGCCGCTTTAGCCCATTACAGCAAGACACGTGAAACAGAGCCAAAAAAAAAGTGTACAGAAAGGGCTGTTGTAAATTAGTCTCTCATGCAGTTTAGTGCAAGCACTGCAATGGAGCTGTATGGATACACCCAAATAGCCAATAGCATTGGATGAGAGTTGAATACTCCACTGGTTGACTCAAGACAGGACTGAGAGTTTCCAGCCAATAGCTGAAAAAGTCTGGTTGAAAGCCAGTAATTGAGAGGGGCGGACCTAAACCCATATGTACGGTGTTATTAATAGGTCGGTTTGACAGTTGTTCTGTCAAAACTAAGACCAAAAATGGGCAAAGAAGAGACCTGGCAAGGGAAGCTCTTGCACACTCTTTGTACTACAAATGAATCTTTTGCACCAGCAGTGGACAAAGGCCTCTGTGCCTTACTGTATAAGTACCAAATAACAATACAAAACTAGGGCATCATTTTAATTGTGCACCAGGGAAAGTAATTTGGAGACCTGGGGACACACTGCATCCACACTGTGGCTCTTTTACTCGATAACTGGAATGCAGAGGAACCAATTTTCCTGGTTTGTTTGCTTTAGGGCCCATGCCACCCTTGCTATGATATGAATATAACATAGTGAATGTTTACTAAAGAGCTCGGAAGAGGTGACTCTGTGTCCTCTTAGGCATTTCATACACAGTGCCCCCAAGAGAAGCACAAAGGGTCATCCTTGCCCTTTACCTCTGATCCACCATGCACATGCAAAGTAATAGCAGATAATGCACACTATTTATTTTACAATGAGACCACTTTGCTGTCGCTTTGTGAATCCTTTTCTTGGGGCAGTCAGTGGTAACTGGGCATTGGCCATTGGTGAGTGCTCTCGTTTAGCTCTAGTCTCCAAAACTTTCAAACTCTAAATCGCATATCCAGTCCAGTCTGGCCACTTGACTTTCCAGGGCTAGTGAAGTTGAGCAGTTAAGATTGTTTCTAGGAAGAGGTGTAATAACACTATAAATAATATGATAAACCCAATGTCCAGTCAGTGCTATTACGTTTAAGAAGAATATGATTTATTTGCATGAAATGACCATAGGGCAATAAAAACAGTTGTACTGGAAGGAGACCAGAAAGCACGCCCTTTGTTCTGAGTTAGGACCCCCAAACGTATTAATACATTTTATTGCGAGGTGCTCTGCCACTTTTAACCAGAGGGCACATTATTTACCTGTGCTAACGTGTCTGACTCGAGGCTGGAGTTCAAGATCTACTAATATAGTATTAACACATGTTTGTGGGGAAGGGGTGCCCAATGGAGCACCTTGTTGTATCCTCTAGGTACGTTAGGTCTGCCCTAGAGTCTTGATAGTTCTGGTGGTAAAATAGAAGAATTCTGCAAAGTTGGGACCAGAAAGTGGAATTTCCAACCAAAACTATTATAACAAAAACCCTAACACCAAAAACGTACCTTCCGGTATATGAACTGGGGTCACACTCAAGTGTTCAGGTGTTGCTTAACATCTTTACTTAAAGTTTATAAATTAAACATTAACAAAAATACATATGAGTAACAAGACACAGAAAGACATTACAGTACACCTGTTGTAAAACATCTTGGATGGATGGATATACATAGCAGATCTCATTGATAAGTAGTCAAATATAGAGGAAAAGACATCACGTTCCGTTCATGCATTAGGAGGGGTAGGATCCTTGCGGGTATGAGCAGGTAAGCAGAAACGTCTGACAAAGTATTTTTTGGGCTAGCAGGGCAGCTCAATAGTGCACAGTTTAAGGTTCTTCAATGTTGTTCCAACAAACCATGTTATGTAGCCTGTCTGAATATTTCGGAACTAAAACGAATAAAGGAACACAAGGTACTTATAGAACAGCCAATAAGTAGAATCAGGCATACAAAGAACTACTACGGCAAAGGAGACCCCAACCCTGGATGGCATCCGCAAGTTGGTAAACTTGCTAAATTTATCCCGAAGTTTCTGTCATCATAGCAAACCTGTTGTTACCAGGAACCAACAAAGCCTATAAAAAGTAAACATCAAATGGTTCCACAGGGAATGCTTAACGCTCAAGCAAACCCTAGCAAACACAATAAGACTCAGACGGGGTACCTTACATGGAGAAGCCCACCCAGTTTCACTGAGGCAAGAGTATAAACATCTCATCAAATATAAAAAGAGTCATCTGCACATAAAAGCCTGGGCAGCATTCAAATTAGAAATAGAAGATAAGAATGTGAGGCGCTTTTGGAACTTGGTCTGATAGGGCTTTGAGGGGCCTGCCGAAAACCTAGAAACTGGCTTTACAGTGATCTCTTGGGTGCAGCATTTTTGCAGCTCCTCATAACTCCCACCCCCACCTGGCTCTACTATGCAGACCACCTCCGTTCCTAAAAAAAGCTCGAAATATTGAGCCAGTCGACATGTTTAATATGACTGCTGCAAACACCCAAGGGTTAAGTCAGGTATTCGCCAAATATTTCCATGTGGCAATTCTCAGAGAAACAAATGAAAGCTCCTGACCTGGAAGAAATTCCAACTGATACATATCGTAACAATGTGTCAGTCTGGGCTCTTGCACTAACCACAGCTTTCAATTCAATCTGGGAATTCCAGGACACTCCGGCTTCTTGGCAAACTGCAGTATTCATGCCATTGCATGACAAGCATTGGAAATGCAATAGGTCTCGCATTTGCTTAATTTAGAGCTATTGGCGTAGTAAATGGCGTTGTAAATGACAATGTCTTTTACCCCCTGTTGACCCCCGCAAAGCTCATCAGCATGTGCCCGTCATAAAAAGGAATATAAAAATTTAGGATTGCGCAAAACTACATATCTTATGCGAAATACATCATCAGCATTTGTTTTAAACAATTACGCCTGTGACAGTTTTACAAAGCTATTTTCGTTTTTACCCTCACTGCTGGTAAAGTTTGAAAAATTCATGAAATTGTGAAGTTTCTTGAAGAATCGAACATGTGAGTTTCTGTAATTTCGCACACCCATTCACATAGCCCTGCAAAATTCTAGAATCAGGTATGAAGACGCTGCTGTCAGCCTGTACACCATACACCTACGGGGCAGGTGTGGTAGGGCACCACCCCGGACTCAGTGCTTTGAAGGTGGGGTAGGTGAAGGGAGTATTTACAAGATAAATACAGCTAACTCCATTTCTGAACATTGCTAACGCTGAGAAGCTTTCCTCCCACCCCTCTCTCTCACCTTAGAGACCCTCGTAGGCTCCTGCTCAGAAAGTGAGACAGGCAGGTATTCAAGGTAAAGTGGTGCTTTAGCACACGTACGGTTTCAATTTATCTTCTCTGCTGTGGTAATAATTAGCTAGAAGTAAAACGACATTTATCACACAGCTGTGGAGCTCTGTTTACAGCCTTCGATTTGCACAACACCCAGAGTCTATCCAGCATTTTAAATCACCCCCAAACTAATGTTCGTTCTTTGCACTTTCGACAAACGACGGCTGCAGCACTCACAGCAGACAAATCACCCCCACCAGTCCTCGGCCTGGACCGGACACTATGAACTACCATCACAAGTCCTAATTCAGACGCACTGGAGAACAGGAACACCGTTCGAGAGAGCCGAGAGCACCACAAGGGCACACTGATGGTGGACCGGTGCGTAAACACCGAAAACAACACGAGCAGGGACAGGAAGACATTAACAGGGCAAGACAGCATGGACTGAGAGAAGAAGCAGCCATTCACAGCATGCCCGTGAGATACCCCATGATAACACATCACGTCACTGGAGACCACCAGAGCAACACAGAACATGCATGTACTGCTCTCGCCCCACCACATGGGGTGGTTTACTAAAAATGAGCTTTTGAAAAGAAATTAATTGGCAGTTGTGCTATTCACAAGCACTGTGCACCAGAGATCTTGGCATCGCCAGTTTTAAGAGTGCTCATGCTGCTGGGGAGCCGTGTTCGCCTTGCTGGATTCACACTTGTGACACACAAGGCTCCGTCCACAATGCACAATTAACTCAGTGCTCCACCGTGCAGCTCGAGACATTTAAGATGTCCGAAACTGTTTTACTCCCTTAGAAATCGTGTTACTCCGACTTTTCGCCAGCAAGAAGAAAAAGTAAAAAAAAGGGTCTGGTAGACACAACCTAACCACAGACACAACGGGTGCACACAAACTAGCAAGCCGTTTGCAGGGATTTGGAAGGAAGTCCCGAGCTCGCACAGCGCTTATCTCCGTGCGGAGCAAGTCAAACACACAACGGAGTTCAGAATATTGAATGACTTTGGTCTGATTCAAACCGGAATACAGCAAACTGCAGAAATAGGCACGAGGGGGTATCAGAGTGCAGAGGAGACGGAGGGCTGGACTGGACTGACTGAAAAAACATAGTGCCTAATGACTAATGAAGCACACTGTGTAACGCCGCAAGTGAAAGATCCAGTCCAGATGCGCGGGGCCAAAAGTGGACAGGGCGGTAACAAGGAAGGACTAATAAGCCTCTTTTACAATAGAAAGCCAGCGTTTACCCTGAACTATGACACAAGCCAATGGGAGGAAGGGGCGTGGCTTCAAGCTCCCTTCGGAAAGCGTGTTGATGACAATAAGCCCTCGCAGAGCGAGGAGCGCATGCGCACTCCAACGCTAGGTCTGCGAGACGTAAAAAATGTCCATGCAACAAACTGCCAAACTCCCACCCGAGGTAACTTCTCTGGCAGAGTCTACAAGACCTAGGCCTCCCAAAGAAGCTTATAAACACAGTGAAGCAACTCCTATAAAATTTAGCATTCGTTAGATTTGGTCCAATGAGAGAATGAAGCCCAAATTTGTGACTAAAAACCTGTGTCAGTCAAGGTTGTGTTTTAACACCTGTGCTTTTCAATCTCTTTATTAATAACCGCAAAAAGAATGTGCAGCTTTAAATCTGGATGTACTAACCATAGGTGGCGAGAAAATACCAATCTTACTGTTTGTTGACAGCGCCGTATTGTAGAGCTGTACAGAGGTTTTAATGCAAAAGCTGCTTAGAGGCTTCAAAAGCTATTGCACCAGAACAAATCTCAGGATCAACATCAAGAAATCAAAATTCATGGTGTTAAATCCAAAATGTAGTTTGAAGAATGTTATCCATTTGTATGGCAGCCCCTTCGATCGGGTCTCTTTCTGTTATTACCTGGGAATAAGGTTCAACCAGAATCTATCCTGGACCAAATAGGAGGCCAAAAGTGAATTCGACTTACTCCAACACACCAATGCTGTCATGCAATTCTGTGGCTAATGTGGCAGAAGATTACTTAAACTAGCAATACAGGCCTATCAAGCAAAAACATTGGCAGTTGGTCTCTAGGGGGCTGAACTCTGGGGTTTCAACAAATCTCTTGGATTGCTAAAACTTGAAAACCAGTTCCTGGGTCAGTTATTTTGCCTAATTCTGGGACACCAACGGCTGCATGAATAATGTTGAAGCTTTTTATGGCATTAAAACCCATCCTCTGTTGGTTTCGAATTTGAACTAAACACAGACTGGCAACCTATCTTAGTTCCGTGTGCGAGATTTGGCAAAGTCGCAATTTACACAAGTTGCCATGGTTTGACCATATCGCCATCCCCTAACAGGCATAGGATGCCCTAAATTCTGAAGCAGCTAATTACAGGAAATCAATTGTTCTACAAGAACAACAAACAGAGTGTCAAATCATTGCTAGTATTGAAGGAAGTTAAATTTGCCCCGCATTATAAGAAATATTTGGACCTCCTTTTCCCAGAAATTAACAGATTATATACAAGGTTCAGACTAGGAATATTGTCAGTAAAGGGGTATGCGAACAACTGGCCACACAAAAGCCAATGCACAGGCACTTGTAATTGCATGCTAGGAGGTGACAATATTATCATGCATTTCTTGTTGCTTTGTGGCAGCTCATTGCCAGCCAGGAGGCGCTATCTCAGTACTCTCTATAAGAAACATCAAACAGGGCACTACAAGGTCGCCCTGAACTTGTCTTCAATCCCACGTCAAAGCAATTTATATTCTGGAAGTATGTTTTTCTGCCTCAAGAATCACTGAAGAACATCCAAAATTAAAGCTCTTGTCTGCGCTTGCACTTTAAGTTAATATACCTCTATTGCATGTAATTTTTGGGGTCCATTATGTGTTTTATGAAATTTACATTTTTCTGGGAAGATATCTCTGTTTTAATTGGGGAAATTGTTTTATAATTGCCGTTGATCTTTTAGGTGATTTATATATCATATTTTAAGATTAGCATGGCCTAACTCTAGGAAGGGATCAAAGGCGATGCAATTGCAATCCACGATAATTAAAGTAATTCGATCCACCATCCCGGTAGCTTACCCATTTTATGGGACAGGTTTTATGGTATTATGTACTGCCATGAATCAACTGAGTAGATTGGGGAACGACTTGTGTATTTTTATATCTTTAATACATATTTAGCACTTAATATCTGTATAGTTTTTATGCTGTGTACCTTATATTGTATGACTTACACCAGTGAGCTGAAACAATAAATAAAATACCGTTACTGTTAAGTACCTGGGGAACTAAGCCACCCCCATAGCTATGCACATCATAACTATGTTTGGCGAATAACAAAGGTATTCCCTCCTAAGTGAGGGTCGGATGTCGAACAAATCCAGAAACCAAGCCTTGGATATCGGAGCGGTGTACAGTAGTCATCGAGGCAAGCCCTTCACAGATCACGTGCCAACAATTGTATATATTGGATGGCAAATCTAGGGCACACATAAAAATCAACTTCTGGCTATTCCACACTTGGACATCTATCGGGGACAGTACAGTCAATCATGTGGAGTAAGACTGGCGTTACAGAAGCATGATGGAGATATTCCAAATAAAAAAATGTCTTTAAGTATTGGTAATTAATTGAGCAGTGCCACAAGTCTGTCTCCTAACACGCTGTAAAGCCCTGGTGGCAAAGAGCTTCGATTCACATAGCTTCGATTCACATAACATTAAATACATATTTGCTACCAAGGTTTTTCGAAGTCTTGGCAGTTAAGGCATGGTGAATTAGCTTGATCTCACAGGGATCTTTTTTGAAGCCTGGAAATGTAATCTTAAAATCACACGTAAACTTGAGTAATAAAACATGGCAAGTGGAGAGACCACACTCCTGACCTGTTGCTGATTGAGCGTGAGGAAGCTCCCATCTACATATACTTCACCCATAGTTCTAATCCCAGGAGCCTCAAACTACTTCACAAAGCTTGCATTCAAAGGTGACTTTTAACTCCTGCACCACAGACAGCGGGAAAGGAAAGGTGAAATAACATCCATCTCTCAAGAGGAGGAGTTCTTAATGCCCTGGAGAGCATGTAGCACTGGAACTAGATAAGCATGTGGCCCAGTTGATGGAGAAAATAAAAGGTCTAGTGCCTCTAGCAGGATGGATCATGTTCAAGAGAACACCACTTAAGCAGACCCTAGCCATGGGAGCAGCATAAAGGACAGAAGATCAAGAAAAGAAAATATTACCAATTCCAGTCCGCCACGGAACTTACTGAGTTAAAGTGCATAAATACTATTGGAAGTGGTAGGTCCTCATTAAGTAGAAGAGAGAAGAGCCATCTTAAATTATTCTGCCTGGATCACTCAGGATTAAACGTAGACTGGTCAAACAGGACAAGGTATGGCAAATACAATTTGAAGGCTTGAATTGTAGCTAATATCTTGTTTTCGGTATTTACTAAGGATAACATCCTGAAAAGAAACATATCTAGCTAGCTTTTCAGGTGTTAAAAGCAGTGTGATCAATGCAGTTCTATTTCATGATAGCATCCAACCCTTAGAGAGGGCCTCATATTTTCAGAGAAGTTAAGGAATGCTTATATATTAGTATTCTTTATAGAATTCAACACTAATCCCACCATGCCCTGGGGCCTTGCCATTGGCATACTCCTGCATCACCACTCTATCTCTACAACTGACAAAGGCACATTTAGTGGTTCCCACTGATCATGCTCAATTCATGCTAAGGCGACTTCATGAAATTAAATGAAAATAAAATTTGTAGAGCTCAAGAAATTACCCGGGCGTATCTAGGCGCGGAGCGGATACTAGGTTAGGAAGATCCTCAGAAACCAAAGGTATTTACGAAAGGGCCTGGTTTTCAGACGTTTCCTGAAATCCGGCAGATTGGTCTTAAGCTTAAGTTCTATTAGAAGAGAGTTCCATTGCCTTGAAGGGCATACAAGGAAGCCTCTCCCTCCCCAGCTAGCTTTTTTAAATCTGAGGCCTAGAAGCTTGCCGCTAGTGGATGAGCGTAAGGGTCGTGTGGGAATATAACGTTGAAAGTGTATCAGATAGTCAGGGCCAACAGCTTGTTGAGCCCTGAAAGCAATGCAAAGTGCCTTAAACTGAATGCGTTTATCTACGGGGAGCCAGTGTAATTGGATCAGTACTTGGAAAGCTGATTTATGTTTCGGAGTACCCAATAGTAACCGAGCTGCGGCATTTTGTAGTGTTTGTAGTTTGTGAAGAAAACGCTTTTGGATATTGATAAAGAATGCGTTGCCATAATCTACCTTAGAAGAGATAAGAATTGTTACTACCCTCTTCTGCAGGCTTGAAGGAATCCCTTTCCTTAGAGTTTTCAAGATCAGGAAACCTGAGGAGGTGATGTGATTTATTTGTCCTTCGAAGGACAAATTGGTGTCAATAATCACCCCAAGGTCTTTTACCTTGTCACTAGGGGTAGGCAACGTCCCTCGTTCTTGGGGCCACCAGTTGTTAGACCAAAAAGAATCATTGGTGCCAAACAGCAGAACCTTCGTTTTTGAAGAATTTAGTCTAAGACAATTGCTGCTCATCCATTTCCCAATGTGAAGCATGCAGTTATGGAACTGAGCTGCCTTGGCTCCAGAGTTATCAGTGACGGATCCAGCAATCTGCGTATCCGTGTAAGAAACTAAGGAGAAGCCAAATGATCTAATCTGAAAGAAACACGTTAGTTTGATTCCTTACCTTAGAATCCCCAGGCATCAGGCTGGATCCGGAAAGATTTTTCGTCAGCAGTATCCCTGCGCGTCGCTAGGCATCGTCTGCGGCTCCGCGTCCGTCATCGGCGTCGTGATCGCCGGGATTATGTCGTTGGAGTACTTAGACGCCGCCCTTGCGCGCTGACGTCAGTTCTTCTTTTTTCCGCGCCAGCAAGCGCAGATCCGGGAAGAGCGTACCCTTAGTAATTTTTTTACTAACTTTTTGGACATTTTGTCTATCTTTTTCGAGTCGACTTAGACTTCTGGTGCTGGTAGGGATGCCCGGGTTCAAGGCGTGTGACGTCTGTCACCAACTCATGTTGGTTACTGACCACCACCATCGGTGTCTCTAATGTCTTGGGGCCGACCACGATGACAAGTCGTGCCCCGACTGCTGGGCCTTGACGTCGAAAGCTAGGTGGGAGCGGTCCCGCAAGCTCCTCGAGATCCAGCAGTCGGCTCCGCGCCACTCGAGGTCCCGGTCGAGGAGGAAGTCGAGGGACCGGTCGCGGAGCCGCAGTCATCACCGCTCGTCAGGATCCAAGTCCTCGCACTCAGGGAGGTCGAGGCATGGCAAAAAGAAGTCTAAGAAGCGACATCGCTCTTCTGACTCCCCTCGCCGGTCGCGCGACTCGGCCAAGGGTTTGGGTGGCACCAACCTTGTAGCTCCTCCGGAGTCGCATCCGGCCCCACACCTTGCGGTCCCTGGGGTCCATGAGACTCCGGGCGAGATTCGAGACTTCCTTGTGGCCATGAGGACTCTCTTCCCGCCGTCGAGGCCTGCCGGTGCGTCTCTGGGCTCCACAGGTCCGACTGGGGTTCCTAGCGAGCCGGTGGTTTCGACCCTGGCGCCGTCGTCTACTTTGGTCCCGACGCCGCAGGCTCCCGTGTGATCCAGGCCTGGATCCTGGTCGACGCCAGTTGACCTCACGACTCCTCCGCTGGCGCCGACCCCCATGGTGTCGCTCCCGGCGCCGTCCTGGGACAACGCCGTCCCTGGTTTCAGCCCCGGTCCGGGTCCGGCGTTGGAGTGGCACCGCTCGGTGCCGTCTCCGGCATCGATGGGTGAGCCTTCCGCCTATGACCCGGCTCGGTCATTTCTGCCTGTTTACGGATAAAGGGGAGGACTGGGAGGGGTCTGAGGACCCTCTGGCACAGCAGTGCCAGTTAAGTCAGGACTGGGCAGATGAGCTGGGGGAGGCCAGTGATCTAGACACTTCGCCTGACACTGGTTTCATCTCTCCTCCTTCCGTGGCTACGGAGGAGGGTGCTACTTCTGCTGTGGTGCTGCGCAGGGCGGCCCAGGCCTTGCGCCTGCAGCTCCCTGCAGCGGCCGTGAGGACTAACCTCCTCACTGAGGTGCTTCAACCGCCAGTTAGCTCTTCAGGGCCTCTGGTGCAGTTTAATGAGGCCCTCACCGATGTTCTGATGGGCACTTGGTCCAAGCCCTCCACAGTCTCTCCTGTGGATCGGAACGTGGCCCGGCGCCACCGCCAGCTCCGGGCGACCCCTGCTTTCTGTCCGTACACCCCACCCCTGAGAGTCTCGTTATCCAGGCCTCCAAGTCCCAAACCGCCTTCCCGTCCGCACCTCAGGACCAGGAATCCAAAAGGATGGAATGGTTTGGCAAGAAACTGTTTTCCTCGCTCAGTCTTGGGTTGCGGTCCATTAATACCGCATGCCTTTTGGACCGTTACACCCACTCTCTGTGGGATACAGTGGCGGACGTGCTGCCCCAGTGTCCAGAGGAGGCCAGGACACAGCTCACCCAGGCTCTTGCCGAGGGGCGTGATGCAGCACGGTATTCCATTAGATGCGGACTTGACACCACGGACTCGCCGGGTAGAGCGATTGCAGCGATGGTGGCGATTCGTCGTCACGCCTGACTGAGGTCCACAAACTTTTCAGGGGATGTCCAGAGCACTCTCATGGACATGCCCTTTGATGGCAGTTGCCTTTTTGGTGACAAAGCGCTGGAGTGCTTTAAGGACTCCAGGGCTACGGCCACGTCCTTGGGTCTTTCGGCCCAGCGCCAGCAAACTTCTGCTTTTCGCCCCTTTCGTGGCCAAGGAAGGGGTGCCCCCGCACGTTCGTCCAGCCACAGGCCGCAGAACCAGCCTCAACGCGGTCGTGGACGTGGATTCTGCTGTGGCAGAACAGGGGGACAGAGAGCCAGTCAGTCCACATCCGCTCCCGCAGCATCTGCCTCAAAGCCTTCCTAGTCCGAGCTTTCAGGCCCATTCCACGCCAGTGGGAGGCAGAGTTAGCCATCACCTGCTCCACTGGCGTACCATTACTTCGGCACGTGGGTGCCGCAAATCGTCCGAAGGGGCTACTCCCTCCCCTTCGAGGCGACCCCTCCAGCCATGCCACCGCAGTGCCACCGCATGTCGGGGGATCACTTGCAACTTCTGCAGGACGAAGTTACGACCCTCTTGGCCAAGGGGGCCATTGAGCGTTTTCCTGGCCCAGAAGTAGGACGGGGTTGTTACTCCCACTACTTTCTGGTTCCCAAGAAGAGCAAAGGGGGCCTACGCCCTATCTTGGACCTCAGGAGCATCAACGCCTTCCTCCGGAAGGAGAAGTTCAAGATGCTGACTTTAGCTCAGGTTCTGACTGCCCTAGACCCTGGAGACTGGATGGTAGCGTTGGACTTGCAGGATGCTTATTTCCATATCCCCGTCCTGCCGGCCCACCGGCGTTACCTGCGGTTCACGGTAGGCCACAAGCATTTTCAGTTTACCGTGCTCCCCCTCGGCCTCACCAGTGCCCCTTGGGTGTTCATGAAAGTGATGGCGGTGGTTGCAGCTCATCTGCGCAGATTAGGGTTTCCAGTCTTCCCCTATCTCGACGACTGGTTGTTGAAGGCGGGCTCGCCCCGAACAGTCGTCTCCCACCTCCAGACTACGGCCGACCTCCTGCATTCGCTGGGGTTCTCCATCAACATGCCAAAGTCACATCTGAGTTCCTCCCAGAAGCTCCTCTTCATCAGGGCGGTTCTGGACTTGGCGCAGTTTCGGGTCTATCCTCCCGAACTGCGAGTTCGGGATATTCAGGCTCTGATTCCGATCTTTCAGCCTTTATCCCGAGTTTCGGTCAGGATGGCCCTACGGCTGCTAGGTCTGATGACCTCCTGCTGGTGCATCACACCAGGTGGCGGATGCGGGCTCTGCAGTGGGACGCGAAGTTCCAGGGAGCTCAACATCAGGGCAACCAGTCCGACCACATCCTGATCTCGGAGGGCACTGCAAGACAGTTGCAGTGGTGGCTCACGGACCGCGATTGGGTCAATGGCAGATCCCTCTCCCTACCCCAACCGGAGCACGTAGTGGTGACGGATGCGTCCCTCCTGGGATGGGGGCCGCCACATAAGAGAGGCGGAGATCAAAGGCCTCTGGTCTCCGGCGGAGTCCCGGCTCCATATCAACCTATTGGAGCTGCGGGCGATCCGGCTTGCACTGAAGGCATTCCTTCCCTCTGTCCGGGGAAGTGTAGTGCAGGTGTTCACGGACAACACCACCGCCATGTGGTATTGCAACAAACAGGGCGGAGTGGGGTCGTGGACCCTTTGTCAGAAGGCTCTGCAACTCTGGACATGACTGGAACATCAGGGCATAACCCTGGTGGTTCAACACCTGGCGGGCTCTCTGAACGCCAGGGCGGACAAACTCAGCCGCCGGTGCATGATGGATCATGAGTGGCGTCTGAACTTGGACGTGGCGCAAGGTCTCTTTCGGCAGTGGGGAGAGCCTTGGTTAGATCTATTCGCCACCGAAGGGAACGCGCAATGTCATCAGTTCTGAGTGTTGGAATTTCCAAGGCGGCACTCGCTCGGAGACGCTTTTCGTCACGAGTGGAATTGCGGTCTGTTATACGCCTTTCTGCCTATACCACTTCTGCCCAGAGTGCTGAAGAAGATCAGGCGCAACTGGGCCCAAGTCATCCTTGTGGCTCCAGATTGGGCACGAAGATACTGGTATCCCGAGCTACTCAGTCTGTCAATTGATCCCCCGATTCGACTGCCTCTTCAGGAGGACCTTCTGTCTTAGCAGCTGGGGACGGTCCTCCACCCAAACCTGTCCAGCCTTAACCTCCATGCGTGGAGATTGAGCGGCGGCAGTTGATGCCATTTGACTTGCCTCCTAATGTCTGTGAAGTCAGTCTGGCAGCCAGGTGTCCCTCCACTAAAACTGTATACGCCTGTAGGTGGAACAAATTTGTGGCATGGTGCACAGCAAAGGCTGTGGATCCCCTTTCCGCCCCTCTTTCTGAGGTTCTCTTTCTTTCCCTGGCCCAGCAGGGCTCTGCTTTGGACACCATCAAGGGATATCTTTCAGCTGTTTCAGCCTTCTTGAGGCTTCCTGATCAGCCTTCTCTTTTCAAGTCCCCTGTTGTCAATAGATTCTTGAAAGGCATTACTCACATGTTCCCTCCTGTTCCCTTTGTAATGCCTCAGTGGGACTTGAATCTGGTGTTAACTTATCTGATGTGCGCTCCCTTTGAGCCACTTCCTAACTGTCCTCTTCGTCTTCTGACTCTCAAGACTGCTTTCCTGGTTGCCATCACCTCTGCCAGAAGAGTGAGTGAGCTCCAGGCTCTTTCTTCTAAACCTCCTTTCCTCTCTGTCCATCCGGACAAGATTGTTTCTTCGGACTCGCCCTTCTTATCTTCCTAAGGTGGTTACTGCCTTTCACATCAGGCAGTCCATTACCTTACCCACCTTCTTTCTGCCTCCGCATCCCTCGAAAGAGGAAGAGAGGCTCCACCGTCTGGACCCAAATCATGCGCTCTCCTTTTATCTGGATCGCATAAAACAGTTCCGGGTGGACGACCAACTCTTCGTTGGCTACGTGGGGGCAAAGAAGAGGCGGGCATTGCACAAACGAACCATCTCTCGGTGGGTCGTTTTGTGCATTAAGGTCTGTTATTCCTTGGCTAAGAAGGATCCTCCTGTGGGGCTGAGGGCCCATTCCACTCAGGCCACAGCGGCTACTACTGCCTTGGGACAGGGAGTCCCTCTGCAGGACATTTGTCAAGCAGCAACGTGGGCCTCGCTGCACACGTTTGCCAAGCATTACTGCCTGGACAGCCAAGTCCGGAGAGACGGCTTCTTTGGCCGTTCCGTTCTCCAGGACTTCCTAGTGTGATCTTGGTTCGCAGACCCACCACCGGGATTGGTATTGCTGGGGTATCTATTCTAATGTAAGGAATGTAACTAACGTGTTTCTTTCAGATGCACAAGTTACTTACCTTCGGTAACGATATATCTGTAAGAAACATTAGGTTCGAGGCATATGAGCTGCAGATTGTACACTTAGCATAGATCGCCATCTGGTGTTGGGCCCGGATGTTTGCAGTTTGTTTTTGTTCTTTGGACAGTCTTTGGAAGTCACGAGTTCGGTGACTCCTCCTTCGGTCCGTACTGCGCATGGGCTTCGGCTCCATCCTCAGATTGTTTTTTTTCCGCCATCGGGCTCGGATGTGATACTTCGTGCTCCGGTTTCGAACTTCTACGGTTCCAGCCTCGACGGAAAATCCTCGTTTCTTCGAGTTTCTTCATCATCATCTTCATCTCTCGAAGCGGCACTTTTCTCCATCCCGTACATCGGCACCGGCCTTCGGGCCCTCCTCGACTCCGGTCCCGGCCGATGGAAAGGACTCCGTTCAAAAAGTGCCCAAAATGTGGGTCTAAATTTCCCCACACCGACCTCCATCAGGTGTGTAACCTTTGCCTCTCTCCAGAACACGAGGCCAGAGACTGCCCCGCCTGTAAGTCTTTTCGATCAAAGAAGACCATCCGGGATCGAAGAGCTCGACGCACCATGGCGCACTCATCGTCCGCAGCTCCACCGGACATCTTCGGAGACGGCGCCGAAGCTTCGGGGCAACTACACACCGAGCAGGAGGAAGACGTCGTCAGCGCTTCCGAGGCCGACGACTCCGACGTGGAGGACATCACACCGGCGCAGCGGGTCGTGAGTACTGTACCCCCTCCCACCCCCGTGCCCAAAACCAAAGAGACTCGGGTTACACCCTCGCCAGCTGGCCTGGATAAAACCAAGACCAAAGCTTCTATCACCCCACCTTCGGGCCCGGTGTCGAAGCCTCCAAAGTCTCACGGCAGCTCGGGATCGAGCCAGCCGACGCCCGGTGCCGAAAAACAGCATCCGGCACCGAAGAAAGTAATACCCAGCTCGACTCCGAAGCCACCGGTGCCGAAGCATGGACTCTCGGTGCCGACCAAACACAAACACAAATCCGTCGGCACCGACGCTCCGGCGCCGAAAACTCCCTCGACGCCGAAAAAAACGGAGGCCCCAAAAAAGCATGGCGCACAGAAACCATCGAAGCCCTCGGTTCCGAAATCATCGGTGCCAACGGACGATTCGGCGCCACTGGCTCTGTTTACACCAGACCCTTTACAAAAGACTCTGTCTAAAGATCCAAAGACTGGGCTATTGACTTTAATTATCAAGAAAAGACGCCTTGATACTCCGGCTCCTCCTCCACCACCCAAACGGAAGGACTCTGCTACTTCTCCCCTCAGAGTGCCCTCCCCACTACCTCCTCCCCTGCCTCCTCCACCTCCTCCACCCCCTCCCAGGTCTCCGCCACCTTTACCTCATTACTCTCCGACCCCGTCCCCAGATCCGGACGACGGGGACCCGGACTATGACCCGGCGGACGCCCCAATGGATCCCACTCCACCGGGGACCCCAGACCCATGGGAAGATTACAACAACCCTGATATACCTGATATGCCTCAGGACGACCTATACCCATCCAGGCCGTCTCCTCCAGAGGACTCCTTAGGGTTTCATCATTTAGTGCAGAGAGCAGCACACTACCATGGGGTGGACATGCACAGCGAACCAGTGGAAGACGACTTCCTACTGGACACATTTGACATACAGGACAAATCCACATCTATTTTGCCCATGCTTAAGGGTGTCACCAAGCATGCCGCTGAAGTGTTCAAAGACCCTGTCAGGGCCAGGGTACTGAACCCTAGAATAGAGAAAAAGTACAAGGCGGCACCCACAGACCCTGCATACATTAAGGGCCCTGCTCCCTTAGATTCCCTAGTTGTCTCTACAGCTAGAAAGCGGGCTAACTCCCAGTCCTCAGGAGAAGCCCCACCGCCAGACAAGGAATCCAAACTCCTAGACGCGTCTGGCAAACGCACCGCCTCTCAAGCTGCAAACATGTGGCGCATTGCAAACACACAAGCGCTACTTGCGCGCTATCACAGAGCACACTACGACGAACTTGAGGCTCTTATGCAACACCTTCCCGAAAAACACAAGCGCAGGGCTCATGAACTGATACAGGAGGGTAAACTAATTACAAACACCTCCATTAAGTGTGCCCTCGATGCAGCCGACACTGCTTCTAGAGCCATAAATACCAGTGTCCTGCTTCGTCGCCATGCCTGGCTCAGGATCTCAGGGTTCAAGCCTGAAGTCCAGGCATCCATACTCAATCACCCTTTTGACCAACAAACTCTCTTTGGGCCAAAGGTAGATGAAGCGTGGGAAAAGATGAAAAAGGACACAGACACAGCAAAGTCTATGGGGGCACTACAAACACAAGCCTCTAAACGTTCCTTTCGACGCTCGTCCTTTCGTGGCACAGGCAGAGGCTTCTCCACCGATAGCGCCTCTACCTCCTACAAGTCCCCTCCTCAAAATACCTTTTCAAAGGGCAACCAAAGGGGTGGTTACAGAGGCAACAACAATAAGGGCAGGGGCAAAACTAACACCACCCGTTCTGCCACCCCACCCGCACAATGACTTCCCTCCGCTCCCCCAGACCATCCCACTCCGGTCGGGGGCAGACTACAAAACGTTATCCACGTATGGGAGTCCATAACATCGGACAAATGGGTGACCCAAATCATTTGGTCAGGGTACTGTCTCGAGTTAACATCTACCCCACCCAATATCCCACCAAGGCACCGTCCAATGTCTCAAGAACATTCCACACTGCTCAAACAGGAGGTACTCTTCCCTCCTCCAAAAACACGCTATAGAGCAGGTCCCCGTCAATCAGCAAAATCTAGGGGTCTACTCCCTATATTTCTTAATACCAAAGAAAGACGGGACCCTCAGGCCCATTCTGGACCTCCGGCCTCTAAATGCCTACATACATTCAGACCATTTCCACATGGTCACCCTACAACAAGTCCTCCCGCTCCTCTGTCAGGGAGACTTTCTCACTACCTTGGATCTGAAAGACGCATACTTTCACATTCCAATACACCCCTCTCACAGGAAATACCTCAGGTTCGTGGTGGACGGGCAGCATTACCAATTCACGGTTCTCCCCTTCGGGGTCAGCACCGCACCACGGGTGTTTACCAAATGCCTAGCGGTAGTAGCAGCACACCTCAGACGTCAACATATTCACGTCTTCCCTTACTTAGACGACTGGCTGATAAAAGCCGCGTCCTACCACCAATGTGTGCAACATACAAACAGCACCATCCAACTGCTCCACCAGCTAGGCTTCACGGTGAACTATCAAAAGTCCCACCTCCTACCATCTCACACAAAGCAATATCTCGGGGCCACTATAGACACCTCCAAGGGTATTGCCTATCCAAACTCAGCCAGAATCACAAGCATTCAAGCCTTACGCAAAACATTCCTTCCTCAACACTCTCTTCCAGCAAGAGTGTTTATGAAGCTCATAGGAATGATGGCGTCTTGCATTTTCATAGTGCCCCATGCAAGACTCCACATGCGTCCACTTCAAGAGTGCCTAGCACAACAGTGGAACCAGGCCCAGGGTCAGCTGATGGATCTGGTGTTGGTGGACGGCCGCACACATCACTCTCTGCAGTGGTGGAACACCACAAACCTTTCCAAAGGGCGGCCGTTCCTGGACCCGGTTCCTCAGGTGATTCTAACAGCGGACGCATCGCTCTCCGGCTGGGGAGCGCACCTCCTACACCTCACAATGCAAGGTCTATGGACGCCACAGCAAAAATCGCTCCACATCAACCATCTGGAGCTCTTGGCGATCTTTCTAGCCCTAAAATCTTTCCAAAAACAGATTTCGGGCAAAGCAGTCCTCATTCGCACAGACAACATGACTGCAATGTATTATATCCAAAAACAGGGGGGGACACACTCTCCCCAGCTCTCCCACTTAGCCCAGAGCATATGGAGATGGGCAATTCCCCAAAACATCTTTCTCCTGGCACAACACGTTCCAGGCGTACAAAACACCATGGCAGATCTGCTCAGCAGACAAACGCAACAACTACACGAATGGGAACTGCATCCACAAGTTCTTCACCCATTCTTCCAACAGTGGGGGCATCCTCAGATAGACCTCTTCGCCACCCACGAAAACAAAAAATGCCCAAGCTTCGCCGCCAGATACCCACACCCATTGTCCAAGGGCAATGCGATATGGATGAACTGGTCAGGCAGATTTGCATACGCCTTTCCACCTCTCCCACTAATTCCATTAGTGGTAAGGAAGCTACAACAACATTCCCTCACACTCATTCTAGTAGCTCCGACGTGGGCCAGGCAGCCGTGGTACACCACACTACTACAACTATCAGTGGTACCACATCAAAAACTGCACCTATCCCCATGCCTCCTAACCCAGAACCATGGAGAAATCAGGCACCCGGACCCAGCTCAGCTCAACCTGGCGATCTGGCTCCTGAAATCTTAGAATTTGGATACCTTAACCTTCCCCCTGATTGCATGAACATCATCATGGAAGCCAGACGTCCTACCACTAGAGCATGCTATGCCGCAAAGTGGAAAAGATTTGTAATTTACTGCCGTAACAATACAATCAACCCTTTAGATGCATCCATACAGCACATCATATGCTATCTGCTCCATCTTCACAGGTGTAACCTGGCATATTCATCCATACGCCTACACCTAGCAGCGATCGCTGCTTATCTACAAAACAGACAGCATTTATCACTGTTCAGAGTGCCCGCTATTAAAGCCTTTATGGAAGGCCTTAAACGAGTAATTCCTCCCAGGGCACCACCTTCCCCTGTATGGAATCTAAATTTAGTTCTTACACGGCTAATGGGTCCGCCCTTCGAACCAATGCATAAATGTGAGCTACAGTTTCTCACCTGGAAAACAGCTTTTCTCGTAGCTATTACTTCCCTTAGAAGGGTTGGTGAAATACAAGCGTTCACTATACAGGAACCCTTCCTACAAATACATCACAGCAAGGTCATACTTCGCACAAATCCGAAGTTTCTGCCCAAGGTCATTTCCCCCTTCCATCTCAATCAATCGGTGGAATTACCTGTCTTCTTCTCGCAACCTCAATCTGTTGCAGAGAGGGCCTTACACACACTCGATGTTAAAAGGGCCTTGTTGTACTACATACAAAGAACGCAACCTTTCAGGAAGACTAAACAATTGTTCGTTTCCTTCTCTCCACCACATAAAGGCAACCCCATCTCTAAATCAGGGATAGCTAGGTGGATTGTAAAGTGCATACAAATTTGCTATCAAAAGGCAAAAAGAAAATTATCTGTTCCGCCTAAAGCCCACTCTACAAGAAAGTTAGGGGCTTCTATGGCTTTTCTAGGGAATATACCCTTAGATGACATCTGCAAAGCAGCCACATGGTCTACACCGCACACCTTCACAAAACATTACTGTGTAGATGTGCATTCCAAGCAGCAAGCTAGGGTGGGCCAGGCTGTACTAAAGACACTTTTTCAAACCACTGCAACGGATACCGGTGGTCGCCGCTAAGGTTGGGTACTGCTATATAATCTATGCTAAGTGTACAATCTGCAGCTCATATGCCTCGAACGGAATATGCTACTTACCAGTATGCATCTGTTCTTGGCATGTAGAGCTGCAGAGTTGTACACGCCCACCCGCCTCCCCGGCTACCTGTATCCGTTCCAGTACATCTTATTTAGATACAACACACATGGGTTTCTCACTGTTATTACTACGCTCCATCATTTCCCTGTTGGCGAAAAACAATCTGAGGATGGAGCCGAAGCCCATGCGCAGTACGGACCGAAGGAGGAGTCACCGAACTCGTGACTTCCAAAGACTGTCCAAAGAACAAAAACAAACTGCAAACATCCGGGCCCAACACCAGATGGCGATCTATGCTAAGTGTACAACTCTGCAGCTCTACATGCCAAGAACAGATGCATACTGGTAAGTAGCATATTCCTTAGATTCCTTACCGCCCCACCCATCCTCCCCGTTCTGCGAACTGATATCTAGGGTTAAGGTCATCCCTTTCAGGGCCCTAGTTTCATGGCACCAGTGTCGGTTTCTTGCATGGCTCTGCGTTCCTGGCGCGGAAAGCTATGTACAGAACTGACGTCAGTGCGCGAGGGCGGTGTCTAAGTACTCCGGTGACGTCATCCTGGCAATCACGACGCGGACGCGGGGCCGCAGACGACGCCTACCGACCCGCAGGGGTACTGCTGACGAAAAATCTTTCCTGATCCAGCCTGACGCCTGGGGATATTCTAAGGTAAGGAATCTAACTAACTAATGTTTCTTACAGATATATCGTTATCGAAGGTAAGTAACTTGTGCATTAGGACTGCAAGTGGGTGACATAAAGATTGAACAAGGTGGAGTTCAGAGATGAGCCCTGGGGGACCCCACAAGGCAATGAAAAGGCTGGTGAGGTGAATTCATCAAGGGAGACCGTCTAGATGCGGCCAGCCAAGAATGAAGAAATAAACTTAAGTACGTTGCCGTTGATCCCAATTGAATCGAGGCGATCAATTAGGAGAGTGTGGTTGACCGTATCATAAGGGGCTGAAAGATCCAAAAGGATCAAAGCTGCATTACCTCTCCTGGCTATTGATTGCCTGATTTCTTCCGTAGCTGTGCTCAATGCCAGCTCGGTACTATGGTGACTTCGGGAAACCAAACTGTGTAAAGTCCAGACAGTTTGTTTTATCTAGGATGGTGCTCAGTTCATTGTTAACAATTGTTTCAACCAGTTTTGCGGGAAATGGAAGTCGAGTGATTGGTCAATAGTTGTTGGGGTCACCCATATCTAAGTTGGACCTTTTTTAATATAGGCAGGATAGAGCCTACCTTACAGTCTTCAGGATAATCTTCTGCTTTAACTAGATTGTTAAATTATGCCGTGAGGTGAGTAGCTATCACCCCAGGGACCAAGTGAATAATTCTTCCTGGACAAGGGTCATGAGGAGAACCTGATTTAATCAGCATCAGTGTCCTTAGCGTCTGATCCGTTATCAAAGGCCCAAAGTGGGATAATGTGTTGATGTTAGAAGCACCTATTGGGCACGTGTTTTTTAAGTCGTCAGTTTGACTTGTGTCTAAGAAAGAATCATAAATAGATTTAACTTTGGCTTGAAAGTGAAGTGCTAACTTATTACAGAATTGTTGGTTTATGTTTGGGTTCTTAGAGTTGGGGAGTTTTGATTTTTAACTGTTGCAAAATTTCTATAGAGGAGTTTATGGCCCCTATTTTGTCTGCGGTGTAGATCATTTTTACTGTTAGTATCATCTTTTTGTAAGTCGGCCGCTTAATTTTATAGAGCTCTTTATCAGCTGACTTGTAATCAAGTCTCTGTTCTGCTCTCCTACATTTCTGTTTTATCCGTCTATTATCGTTGTTGAACCAAGGTTCAGAAGGAATAGACTTATGGCTATGTGATGTTTTGCAGGGGCAAGCTGAGTTAGTGATATATCTAGCCATTGATGGTAATTGTGAGCCACTGAATTCAAGTCAGGGCCGACCGTTGGGGTAGATTGAATAAGGGATGCGTTTAGCTGTCCAGCATCAATTGGGGTGGATTGAATAAGGGATGTGTTTAGTTAGCTGCCCAGCATCAATGACACTCCATGGGCGCCTCGTGGTATTCCCAATGTGCAGGCGAATTGTTCCTGCCTCGGGTAGCCCATTTATCTCAAACATGATTGCGTTGTGGTCTGACCATAACGGGGGGAGAGAGGATATCTAGTGGAGCCGAGAGTTATCTGTGAAAATGCCGTCTAAAAGATGACCAGCTTTGTGTGAGGATCCCTGAACAATTTGTGTTAAGCCTGCCTTTCTAGAATCTGGATCAAGAGAATTTTCCATGTGGAAATTAAAATCACCTAAAGATAAGGTTACTATCCGAGTCTGTCGTACAAAGACGAGCGGTATATAGTGTGTTATAGTAGAACCTAAATATGTCCACAATATAATGTTTCTCCCGATAGACCTCAGCATCCTCATGTACAATTTCAATGATTTTACTATACTACCATTCCTTTCGCGGAGCTCAAAGAAACGCCACAGTGTTCACCATCACCATGACCTTACAGCCACGAACCATCTGCAGATTTTAATTAATCTCACGTAACGGAACCCTGTTCCCTGTAGTGGTATACTTGTGCTAGCCCTTCAGAACACCCTTGATTTGTGCCATAATGGCCCAAATAGACCTTGCAATGCCAAATTCACCTGAAATGCATATACCGTGAAGATAAGGTCGCAATTTGCAGGCACTCTCTACTAACCCGTCATTCAAATCAAAGACTTGATTTAATTGGACAAGTATTGGTGGAAAGGGTAATCGGTCAGAACATTGCCCTTAAACATACAGATTCCCAGGGAGAGAAGTAGTAGAGAAAGCAATCTTCACAGGAAAAGGAGAATAATCCGAGAGCATCCTAGGAAGTATATTTTACAGAGATACGTATCTTAATAATTATGCCAAAATCAAGAAAGTCAGTTTTGGAGTAAGCATTGTGCACTGAAGAATAGTAAGAGTAGTTCCTAATGACTGTCAACTAGGTCTCATTAGACCATTGGTTCCCGAAGCTTAACCACTGCACTAGCACGTTATCAAGGGGAGTTTCCCGACACCCATCAAGAGACATGGCCAGAACCATATTAAAATTGCCACTCCAGATAATATGGTAATCCTGGGCCTAATGAAAGCACCTTATTAAAGAGTTAATGAGAGTCCACAGTAAGAGCATCACTATTTATGAGCAAATCCATGCGTCTTGGAACTCGAGACACATACACTAAACTCAAAAGGTGGGGTGGCTTCAAGAGATAAAAGAACCACCTTTTTGGCATTTCAGCCAGAGCCAGACAAGCCAGTAGCAGCAGAGACAGCGGTGAATCAATTTTGTTGCTACATTTTACTGCAGAGAGCACCATCCCATCAGTTTTAACTTGTGACCCGGTCAGCAAGGGTGTGCCCCAAGGTTCAGTGCTCTCACCATAACTGTTCAACATATACATGGAACCCTTCACCTCCATACTTAAAAATGCTAATATCCCCTTCCACCTATATGCCGATGACACCCAGATCTATCTGGAATCTTCCTCCCCAGATGACATCCTCAGACTAAACAACACCCTAAAAGAAATTCAACACTGGCTGTCCCTAAATCACCTTAAACTTAACTAGGACAAAACAGAGATCATCCTCATCTCCAACAAAGAGAACCCACAAATTGCAGAATGGCTTAAAGCTTTGGATGCTCTAAACGGCAATCTCACCTTGGCTAACTCTGTAAAATCACTAAGAATCACCCTGGACCCCAAACTGGACATGACCAAACACATCAAAAACTCTGCAAAGACCGCCTTCCTCAACCTGAAGCTTCTCTACAAAATTAAACCATTCATCCCTACCAAAAACCTCAAACAAGCCACCCAAGCACTGGTGCTATCCAGACTCGACTATGGTAACGCAACCTTAACCAGCACCGCAAAAACCCTCCTAGCTGCCCTCAAAACAACCCTCAACGCAGCAGCCAGAATGGTCACCGGAATCAGGAAATACAACCACATTTCTCTTGCAATAAGAGAACTAAAATGGCTCCCAGTTAATCAGCGGGCGTATTTCAGAACGGCTTGCCTCACGCACAAAGCCCTACACACAGGGAAACGGGACTATCTGGCCGCCAAGCTCAAGAGGGCAGGTCAGACAAGGAACCTCAGGAGCTCCAACTCCCTCCTTCTCATCCCCATGAAAGCATGCAAACAAAAAAACGCTGCCAGGTCATTCGCGGGAAACCCGCCCAAAATCTAGAACTCCATCCCAGCAGCCATCAGAACTATCCCGTCATTCGCAAAATTCAAAATGCACCTAAAAGCCCTCCTCCTCAACCGCTCCAACCCAAATGGATAACCGCTGCCCTCAGACCAAACCCTATCTCCGTTGCTCTTTGACTCTGCACCAACTGATCCACCTCAGCCATAATCGAGGTTTCATCAGGACTTTTGAACTACCTCAATAAAGCATTCAACAAGGCTACCTCAGGACTCTACTACTACCTCTAGAATCCTCAGCACCCTTGGACTTCCAAACTTTATGTTTAATACTGCTCTACTAAGTAACTCTTATGAAACACTGTTGTAAAGCACTCCGATACCCCCGGGTCAGGTCAGCGCTACATAAAACTCCTAAATAAATAAAATAAATACAAATAATAAATAAATAAATGGTAGGTGGAATAACTATAAGGGACCTAGGAAAACTGAGAATTCTATTCCGTAGACTCACACTTGTTGCATACAGCGAATCACAAGTACCATACCTCAAGAGCTAATCTAGGGGAAAGAGCACTTTCATGAATAGCAACAAATAGCACAGTAGTATTCCCAGCTCAAACCACCTCTGGTATTCTTTGGCGGACTGTTTGAATCAGAAGATAGGTGCAAGTGGGAAACAATGATCTAGCGGAACACTGTACATACAAAGAAAGCATGGAGTGATATCAAAATAAAGATAGGGTGAAGTCTCGGTCCTGGACTGAGACCGGCTCTGGAGCTTAGATGCTCATTAAAAGATCAAGAAGAGGGTAGAACATACAGATGTAGGCAGCTCCAGCCATACCAGATGGGCATGAACTGATTGTAGCTCTGTACTCAATAATATCTGCTGCAAAATCACGAAGGGAGTGACCCAGACCTCGCCATCAAGTACAGCATGCTATCCTCTATAACTCACCCGAGTGCTCCAAAAAGAACAGTTAAGACATGTTGTGTCTGCTAGTGCTGGGGAAGAAGTGAGATCTAGCAGCAGTCCGCCGTGCAGCCCTACATCCCTACACAGAGTCAATGCTGGTGCCATCCAACTGGCAGATAACTTTGCCAGTCCCAGCATGCAAATCATGCAGACGTAGAAATTTCTCTCTTGGGAGTCTTTACATACTCCACGTCTTTCACCCAGGAACATTACATGACGGTTCCAGCACCACCAAGGGGGGATGATGTGGGAGGTTGAAGAGTCCCATTGGTAGAATCAGCTGAAGAGTTGAACTCTCTGGTGCTTGTGTGCAGTCGCCACTCCCTGCAATGAGTTAATGCGAGGGGAGACTAAGCCCAAAAAGCATTGAAAACAGTGTACATAGGAACAGAGTTTTGACAGGTTGTATAAGGTGGTTCAGGTGGCACTACAACTACTTCTAGAGAACATTTATCCACCCTTCAAAAGCAGGCAAGAATAGCATAAAAGTAGTTTATTAAAGAAATCACAACACTTAAGCAAAGATCCATTATGGTAAGAGGAACAATCCAGTCAGTAGAGTTTGTCCATAACAGTTTTCTCCATGGATATGGCTGCATCAGCATCAATAAAGAAATAAACCTTGTTTCGAACAATGATCTTCAGTTTGGCAGGGTGTAACATCGCATAGTTAATGTTTTTGCACATAGTGATTCTTTAACTGGACGAAGTTACTTATGGGCTCTTTGTACAGTTTCATTGAAGTCTGGGGCACACACTAACCTTGTGGTTTTCTTAGAACAGCTTCTCTGACAGCACGTAAAATGGAGTCTTTGTCCCTGTAATTTAAAATCCTTGTGAGAAACCTAGAGTTGTCCCTCGGTTTGGGAGCAGAGAACACTTTGAGTTGTTTCAATCAGGAGGACCAGAGTTAATGTTACTCCAGGTATGAGGTCCTACATTAGTTTCTCCACAAATGGCTCCTTCTGGCCTGATTTGGCCTCTCAGGTACCCAAAAAGGGGAATGTTCCTATGTGCCCTCCATTCCAGTTCCTCTTATGTTGCCTTCAGGTCTCTGATTACTATTTACATACTATACACTCCAAATAATTATAGCCATTTTCATCAGTACTCATCCTGCTTTCTATCTACTCTAGTCACTAAATCCAGATGTTTTTGCATTACGTCTAGTTTAATGCAAACAGTATTCACCAGTGGAGATTTCATCTCTCTCACCTCTGCAAATGGGGGTGAGAATTCAGAAGTGTCCTCAGTGCATTTGAGGAAGTTAGACGTTGCCTCGTATCTAGACTTTGAGTTGTGAAGCTGTAAAATATTCTATTTTTCTTTATTTGTCAGATTTGCCCATACCACAATAAGAAATTTCCTGCTGTACAGTCCAGTAAAAAGAGGTCTTGTGGACCCAGGCAGGAGCACATTTAAAAAACAGCTTCTTTGCTGCAATACATTATGTGACCCCCCCCCCCGTGTTGCTTCACAGTTCCAGGGCCAAGGTCATATGATTCTTAATCCGGCTAACATAATTATTGAGGTCTGGTAATCTGTGCCATAAGAACACAGTTCCAATTTCAGAGTCCAATAAAGGACCAAACTTGATTTGGAGAGGTGAGACAAAAGCTGGAGTGGGTACTACAAAAGCATCTTCCGTGGGTATCATATTTTCTTCACATGTATCTTCAAATAGGCTGGTCAGGGTCAAGATTGACAGTTGGCCTGTATGTCAGGTAGACTTTTAGTCCCACCAGTCACTACCAGGAGATGGAATGTAGGGTTCGGGTCCAATTGCACCTTAATCAATAATTTCTCCTGGACCGTAATGGCTAGACAGTCATTTGAACTTGATTCAAGGCAACCAATCAAAACCATTGTAATGCATCTTTAATGACTGGGTTGCTGATGCTAAGTGTAGGTAATTTCTTGGATTAGTAGAATACTATTCCAAGTTTGTATCTTCTCTTCCTGAAAAGACAGTTGCCCCACATAAATTGTTTAGAAAGAATGAAAGATTTGTATGATGTGAGGAATGCCAAGCTAATTTTACACTTGTGAAGTAGGATATTATCTGATATAGACTTCTAGATGCAGATTCCTTACCTTAGAGTTATCCCCCGTAGTCAGATTGGACCTGGAAATTCTTCTGAGCAGTCCCCCCGCGTGCCAGTAGGTGGCATTGTTCGGCTCTGCGTGGCGTTGTTGGCATCGTCCGCGCCAGTAGTGACAAGCATCGTGCCTATATAGGCGCCACCCCAGCACACTGCTCTGTTACTTCCTTTCCACGCCATCAGCGCCATGCCATCAGCTTCCCTCAATCCTTTTTTAACTGACTTTTTGTCAAACTTTCACACCAGTGTTCCTTTTTTCCAATTGATTTTTGGATTATGTCCCCTTAATAAAAAAAAATACCCTGATTTAAACCTTGTGTTGCCTATCACAGACAGTGGCCTGTCCGGATTGTAAAACCATGAATTCAAATGCCATCCACAAGCGAGCCGTGAAGCTCCTGGCCACTAGGCACACAACTCCGTTCAAGGTCCTGGTTGTGAGGGAGGTCCCAGAATCGCTTTCAGAGTCACTTGCACCAGTTATCATCGCGATCCAGGACTTCTTCACTTAAGTTTCACAGGAAAAAGTCCAGGAAGTCAAAGCACACTTAGACTTCTCTGTGCCAGTCTAAATCATTGGTCGGGATACATGAACGATGCCTTAATTCTAGGCTGCTCCCACATCAGCCCCATAGAGCCTCAGCCTGTAGGTGTTCTGTGAATCCCTGAGTTTCACAGAGTGAGTCCTGTCCAACTTCCTGAGTTCTTTGAGGCCATGCACCTCATTTTTGGGTGGATAGACTCCTCTGTAGCAACTTCTGGCCCTTGGATTCGGGTGCGACATCGACTGTATTCCTGCCAGCGAGTTCACATTCGTAGCCAGCTGGGCCCTCAAAATCCATTAGTGGATCCAGATACACCCTGGTCGTGACTTCCCTCGGTGTCCGTTCCAATGGCGCTGTTCTGGGCGCCACTGACACCCATCAGTGGCATGATCCCATCATGATTCCTGACTCCGATAAAGAGTCGTACCTCTGTTGCACAATACCGGCGCTGACCAGACACAGACCATCTGAATGGGAGAGAGAGCCTATTTTCCTAGTGAGGAACACAAATGGAGGAGTTTGAGGATCCCTACAGTTATCCCCACCCTCTAGAAGAGTCCATGCACACAATAGTTGGTGTCAGGAACTGGCTAATGCCAGTAGCCTGAATTCCTCACCAGATGCTGGTTTCCTCTCCCCACACAGTGGCTAAGGAGGAAGGGGCCTCCTTTACGATGGTGGTCCGGAGGGCGACTGAAGTCTTGAAAACCTTATGCTGCCCAAGGTGGATGTCAAAACAAACGTTTAGACAGAGGTGCTTTAAACCGTGGTATCTTATAATCCCCTTTAATGAAGCCCTCACTGATGTCCTGCTTGAGGTCTTGGCCAAACCCTGCAAAGGCCAGGCACTCCTATGCACAAGATCATCACCCGCCATCATTACATAATTCCCAGAGATCCAGCTTTCCTTATCCAGCACCCTACCACTGAAAGCCTGGTGTTCTACACTTCTTAGTCCAAAATCAACTTTGGTGCGTTCCTTACCACACCACCAGATAGTGAATCCAAGAGGCTGGATAATTTTAGGAAGATGATTGGTATCTTCCGCCAGCCTTGCACTGTGGTCTATGAACACCTCTTGCTTATTGGGCAGATATATCCATACGGGTCATACTCTCCCAAGCTATTGCTGATGGTAGAGGCAGAGCAAAATTCACTATTCGCTGCTGACTGGATACCGCTTGCTGGCCAGAGACATTGCTTCTATGGTGGTGCTTAGACCTTTCGACTGGCTGAGGAAAACTGTCTTAGTGGAAGATGTCCAGGCATCCCTTATAGACATGTCCTTTGACAGCACTTTGGTGACAAGGCAGATTCGGTGCTTGAGCATTGCAAAGATAGCAGGGCCACCACTAGGTTAATGGGACCCACGACAACCGCAATCCTCCTTCCTTGGTTATGGTCGGGGCTATTGGCCGTGTCCTTGCATACTTAGCCACCACAACCAACAAGCACATCAATCCTCTCATGGCCACAGCTCCCACAAACCACATGGGACCCAAAACCAGAGATCTATCCAATTTGCCCTCTCACCTCCAGCAGCTGCAGCCTCAAAGCCCCTTTAATATGCCCTCATACCATTACAGGCAACTGGTTGGTGGAAGGATACGACACTATGTGCCCCAATAACTTCAAATGGGTGCTTCAGATCATTCAGTGGGGTTATGCCCTTCTCTTTCAACCTACCCAGTCACCTATGCCACCGTCCCCCGATCAGCTGACAGAGGACCAGCTTTCGCTCTTGCAACAGTAAGTACAGGCTCTTGTGGCCAGAGGATCCTTTGAGAGGGTGCCATCATTAGAAGTAGGTCTTGGTTGCTATTCCTGCTACTTTCTGGTGCTGACAAAGGATTGAGGCCTGCATCCTATTCTAGATCTACCCCCTCTGAACTACTTCCTGAAAAAGGAAAAGTTCAAAATGCTCACTCTGGCTCAGGTCTTGTCCGCCCTAGACTCCTGAGACTGAATGGTAGCAGTGGACTTGCAGGAAGCATATTTCCATATTCCGATTCTGCCGGCCCATAGAGGTTACCTGCGGTTCATGGTAGGTTAGAAGCTTTTCCAATTCATTATGCTCTCCTTCTGCCTTACCATCACCCTTTGGGCGATGGCATTGTAAGGATTAATTTTGCATGATCATCCCCAAAGTTTTGGACTGATGCTGCTGGTTTTTCACTCAGAGTGCACAGAGGCTCGCTAACCAGATCTCCGAGCCAGTGCTCTGACTCTTAAAAGTGTATGTTTGATTGGCTTATACACAATTTACCCAAAGTAACTTACTTATAAGTCCCTAGTATATGGTACCACGGTAGGGTGACCACATTTTCAAAAACCAGGACAGGTCACACATAAAAGTAGGAATAGGGGGGAGGAGCCTAGTGCTTGACCAAGATGGCCGCGTGAGCTTTGAGCTCCCGAGACCCTCGTGCCCTCCGTCGACTATCCTGTTTCTAATCCTGTTTGCATGCATGGCATCGTGCAGATGACTTGTCAGGGAGGCGATTGATGCTACCCGCGGTCGGATCGCCCACCGGGAACCGGAGTTATGCATGGCGGAAGATTGAGGCCTATCTCCGAGGGATGCCAGGGGCTAGAGTTGGCAGGATGCCCGACCTCTAATTGAACAACAGCGGCCAGGCGAGGTGTGAACTACCGGACGGAGGTCCCCATCCTTTCACTTTCACTTTCTCGCCCTTTGTTTGCCCTGCCTAGGGAGTGCTCTCGGCTGCTTTATTATCATTTGGACGCTCTGCACGCTACTCTGGCGGCCCACTGCAGGACTGAGAACTCCTGCCTCCTTTTGCTGAGAGAGGGTCGTCCTGTTTGAACCGACCTGCTCGAGCCAACCATGTCGGGCAAAGCAGAGGTGGATCGGCTGAAGCCTAAGGCCACCAGGCGGGGAGCCTATACTCAGGCCAATAATATGGACCGCTACGCCCAGCAGAAGGGGTCACCGGGTGGACCGAGCCAGTCGCCGGATGCACAGAAGACTGCCTCACCCTTGCCCCCGGAGCTCTCGCTCCAGGATGTCATGGGCGCGCTCGAAGGGCTGCAGACTTCGATTGGGAGACAGTTTGATGCCCTGGCGCACAAAGTGGATGCCATCTTGGTGGACGTTAATCTGATCCGCGCGGATTTGGGCAAAACAAATGAACAAGTTAAAACCCTGGACCTCAAGACCACGGGCCTCGCTGATGATGTCTCGGAACTACAGACCGAGGTCCGTAAGTTGCGGACCGAGAGTGATCTCGCCGCCCGTCGGCTGGAGGACTTTGAGAGCCGGGCCAGGCGCAACAACGTGCGTGTTATCGGGGTCCCGGAGTCCTCGGACGAGACTTCTGTAGACCTGCTAGTGGAGGACTTGGTGCTTAACCATCTGCAGCCTAAGGGTCTTGGGAAGTTTTTCGCAGTTGAGAGGGCCCATAGAGTGCCGGGTGGTAGGCCCAAGGTGGGAGCCCCACCGAGGCCGATTGTCGCCCGGCTCTTTCATTTTCGAGATCGGGACGCTATCCTGCAAGCATCGAGGGTGACGGGCCCGGTTCCCTTCCAGAACGCGTCGGTGAATTTCTATCCTGACTTCACCCAGCAGGTGCAGAGGCAGAGGCAGGGCTTCCTGGGGGTGAAGAGGCGGCTTCGGGAGAGGGAACTGAAATATGCCATGCTCTTCCCTGCCAGACTACGTGTGGTGTACGAAGACCGAACATTCTTTTTTGAGTCGCCTGTCATGGCCGATGAATGGCTGGACGCTCTGCCCCGACGACGGACGGGAGAGGACACTGCCGCAGACTGGGACAGTGGCCGGGATGAACAAGGTTGATGTCTTCGGAACCAGACTGACTCGAGTTGACTCTAGCAAATGACTTGAACAGAATGCAGTAAATACGGAGGGTTGTGGGAGGACGAGGGGAGCTCTTTCCTCCCTTAGGGTACTTTTTGTAGATTTTGGGTTTGGTAGGGCGACAGGCACACTGCAAGTTGGGGGGGCTTTGTAAGCTGCAGCAGGGGTGCAGGGTGGGGGGGATAGTTGGGATTTTGGGTTTGTTGTTGGGGGGTTTGTTTCTGCAAGGCGTATTGATTATTTTCAGGATTGTTCCATGGTGGCTCTTCGGGAGTGGGGTGGGCCTCCTTACGTTTGGGGATGGGGGTAGGGGTTTAAGTGTTATTAGCTGGAATGTTAATGGTTTGGGGGATCGCATTAAGCGCGGGATTGTTTTGCAATTCTTGAAACGGTCATTGCCGGATGTCGCCCTACTGCAGGAGACGCACCTTATAGGTAACACGTGCTATGCTCTTAATAGGAAGGGTTATAAATTCATAGCTCATTCGGGATTTTCCTCTGGGTCCAGGGGTGTGGGCATCCTAGTCAGAGCCTCGCTACCATTTGAGGTGGACTCCACCATTGTTGACGATAGGGGGAGGTTTGTGGCGGTGGCGGGGCGGTGGGAAGGAAGAACTTTGGTTTTAGTTTCGGTTTATGTCCCGCCGGCCCTGCAGGCCTCCACGTTTACAGATCTGGGTAGGGCCTTGCTGGATCTCCCGGGGGGTATGCTTGTGGTGGGGGGTGATTTCAATGCTGTCGGCTCTGGGCTGCTGGATAGATACCCGCCCAGAGACACAGGGGGGGCTCAGAAGTGGCTTCCAGACTTTCTTGACACACTTGGCCTGATCGACTGCTGGAGGCTCCGGCACCCCACACAGAGCCAATACACCTTCCACTCCGGAGCGCATGGTAGCCTCTCTAGGATTGATTACCTGCTCACTCTGGCTGCGCACGCCCCAATGGTGTCCGAGGCCAGGCACATGGTATATCGGACCATTCGCCAGTGTGGGTCAGGCTGGATGTTGGCCGTGAGGGAGGGGGAAGGGTGGCTCCTATTAACCCTTGGTACTTCCGAGACCCCAAGATGCGCAGCGAACTGGTGAAGACAGTTGATAATTTTTTCAAGGACAATCAGGGATCCGTGGGCTCGGCAGTGTCGCTGTGGGAAGCATTTAAGACCGTGCTGCGAGGGGAGGCCCTCTCCCTTGTAGTGGCGGCCAAGCGGCGGAGAGATGGCGAGGTTATGCAGGTTGAGGAGGAGATCGTGGCTTTGGAGGGAGCGCTAGAGGATGAGGTTACAGAGGCCTCACTGCATGAGCTGAGCTTGAAGCAAGCCGAGTATAAGGACCTGGTGACGAATGTTATGTTATGTTATGTTATGTTATGTTATGTTAAAATAAACTTATATAGCGCACAGCTACTCTAAAAGAGTGTCCCGGCGCTTTCCACAGGCGGCTCCGTGTGTAATAACATAACAAGAAAAAACTAATACAGAAAAGAAAGAAAGAACCCCGCAAAGAAAACAGTTAAACATTAAAAAGCCAAGTCTTCAGGCTCTTCCTGAATTGAAGCAGATTAGAGGTACTGCGTAGCGCCAATGGCAGAGAGTTCCACAACTGGGGTGCCTTAAAGCTGAAGGAACGGCCCCCAGTCCGCGCCTTCCGCACACGTGGCACCACGGCAGTAAAAAGAGATTCGGACCGCAGTGAGCGGGCAGGACGATAGAAGGCCAATCTACGCCATAGATACCCAGCCCCTGAGCCAAACAAGGCTTTATGCATCAACGTAAGGGATTTGAACATAATCCGCTTACGGATAGGCAGCCAATGAAGCTTCTGCAGCAACCCAGAGGCTCGTGACCGCCTATGCAGGCCAAAGATGGCACGGGCAGCAGAGTTTTGTGCCACCTGAAGGCGTTGGACCAGGTAGTCCGGGAGGCCAAGAAAGAGGGCATTGGCATAGTCGAGCCGGGACCCGATAAGCGCCTGCACTGTAATCCGCCTATGCTCCGCAGAAAGCAGTGGAAGAAACTTGCGGAGCATCTTCAGAATACCAAAGCAGGTTCCGGCCAGACCCAGGATGTGCGCTCTCAGTGATAACTTATTATCAAGTTTGACGCCAAGATTTTTAGCAACCGCAGATGATTGTACAGGAGGGCTCATTTCAGATGGCCACAATTGCCGCCACTCAGGGTCGGTGACACAGCCGAAGAATAGGACCTCCGACTTACTGGAGTTGGCCTTCAGGTTGTTATGCTGGAACCAGTCGAATATCCTGCCCAAACAACCCCGGATACTCTCTCCATCAAATGGTTGATCTTTACCACAAGTGAAGAGGAGTTGCGTGTCGTCGGCGTAGGACACGATCTGGGCCCCGTAAGCCTCCACCGCCGCCGCCAGGGGGGACATAAAGATGTTAAACAGTGATGGGCTCAACACAGAGCCCTGTGGAACCCCAACCCCCAGAGGCGGCATCTCGGCGGAGCTCTGGGAGACCCAGATCGTCTGGCGGCGGCCTTCCAGGAAAGACGTAAACCATTTGAGCACCGTCCCCCTAATGCCGATGTCGTGGAGCCTGGCGAGGAGCGCCGCATGGGGGACGGTATCAAAGGCCGCCGACAGGTCCAACATGACTAACCTGGCCTTGCCACCAACATCCAAGGTCTCCCTGATGATCTCGGAGACCTCCAACAATGCCGTTTCCGTGCTGAAGTTGGGACGGAAGCCGGATTGGGAAGGATGGAGCAGATGGTTGGTCTCAAGAAAGCTCGACAAGACGCCATGAACATGTTTCTCGGTAATCTTGGCCAGAGCCGGGAGAAGTGAAATTGGCCTATAATTGGCCAAAACCTCGGCATCAAGGCCCGGCTTTTTCAAAAGGGGGATCACCATCGCCCTCTTCCAGGTGGTAGGCACCCTTCCCTCCCTCAAGGAGGCATTGAGGATGGGGTTAACCAGGGGATTCACCACCGCCGCCATCCCGGCCAAAAATTTGGCAGGGCATGGGTCAAGTGGCGAGCCAGATTTAAGGCTGGTAAGCAGCGCCCGCGACGCCTCGCAAGTGACTGCTGGAAAATCTGTCAACACTGCAGTAGGCATGGGCGGTAGCTCACGTTCCGCTCCGGGGCCACATCCACCATCCTCAGCGCTCTCCGAGAAGGAGGCCTGAATTGCCTTGATCTTATTAGTGAAAAAGCTGGCGAGATTACACGCCCACGCCTCCGATGGCACTGGTGGGGCTGGGTAGGAACTGGGGGTCGTGAACTCCTTCACCACCGTGAAGATCTCCTTGCAGGAGTTCGCCGCCACCTCAATCCTCTTAGCAAGGTATTCTTTTTTGGCATCTAAGATGTCCCGATGATAGGCCTTAATAGCCGCCCTGTAGGCGAGTTTGTCCACCTCGTTGTACTGAAGGCGCCAGGCCCGCTCAGCAACCTTGCATTGGCTGCGGGCCACCCGCAGCGCCTCAGTGAACCACGGCGCAGATTGCCGTACAGCCGTGGACCGAGGGGCTGCCAGTGGGGCAAGATCGTCCAGCCTTTCAGTCAGCCACGACTGCAGAGCCTCCGTGTCTCTTTCCAGATCACCCGAGAGATAACAGGGATGTTCCGCGAGCGCCTGCTCTAACATATCAGGTGTCACTCTATGGAGCGCTCTCGAGGCCGATCTAGGTAGCATGGGGGCGATGTTATCCGGCCGCCCATTCTCACACACAGAGAACCTGATCAGCCTATGATCCGTCCAGAGCACAGGCAGAGTCTCTACATCGGCGAGCGGAACTGATGAAAACACTTGATCGAGGGTATGCCCTCTCGCATGCGTAGGACCTGACACGCATGGTAATAGGCCCAGAGGAGATGTGATGTCCAACAGTTTGATAGTGTCCGGGTCGCCTATGACATCTAGATGGAAGTTGAAATCGCCCGCCACTACACAGTGCTGTGTAGTAAGCGCCAGTTCGGAAATCGCTATCTGCAAATCCTCCAAGAAGGAGCCCATCGGGCCTGGTGACCTATAGACCAACAGCCCCTTAAATGCTTGGACCGAGGACAGTCTGAGTGTAAAAGCAATGGACTCCGACCCCCCAATAGGATTGAGAGGGAGAACAGAGCAGGAAACGTTCTTCCTCACCGCTAAGACCCTCAGTAGGGAACAGCAGGGCCGCCTGTATGATGTTGGTGACAAGGCCGGGAAACTCCTAGCTTGGCTGGACAAAAAAGAACGGGTTAATAGAGTAGTGCCGGAGTTGACGGGAGAGGGGGGAGAGGTGATTGTGGAACCTGAGAGGATTGTACAGTGCTTCACGGACTATTTCCGTATGGTTTATACCTCCGTGTCGGATAGGCCGCCCGAGGACTCGCGCGACCTCTTGCGTGATATCGCTTTGCCCTGTCTTTCTGACGTAGATAGGGACGATCTGGATGGAGACATAACGGTCGATGAGGTGGCGGGAGCTATCCGCGCGCTGAACTCGGGCAAGGCCTCGGGCCCGAATGGCTTGCCAATTGACCTGTATAAGCTGTTTCCGGATAGGGTTGCCCCTCACCTGCGCGCCATGTTCGTGGAGGCGCGGGGGAGTGGGACCCTCCCGTTGGATCAACGACTGGCGACAATTGTTGTTATACACAAAGATGGTAAACCCCGAGATAAGTGTGCCTCATATAGGCCTATCTCACTTCTTAATGCCGAGCCGAAGATTCTGGCTAAAGTCCTTGCGGCCCGATTGATCAGGGTACTTGGAGACTTGATCCACCCGGATCAATCCGGTTTTATTCCGCATCGTAACACTGCGTTAAACCTTCGGCGCCTTCATGGTGTAATCGCCAGGGCGGGCACGCTGCGTGAACCAGCTGTTGTGGCGTCTCTCGATGCCACGATGGCCTTTGATACGGTGGAATGGGCATATTTGTGGGCTGTGCTGGCCAAGTTCGGCTTTGGCCATGGTTTTGTGAGCTGGGTGAGGTTGCTGTAAGAGGGACCCCTTGCGAGTGTGGTGGTAAATGGCCGGGCGTCGACTCCGTTTCAGCTTGGGAGGGGCACTCGGCAAGGTTGCCCCCTGTCGCCATTGTTGTTCGCCCTCGCCCTTGAGCCACTAGCGGCGTGGATACGCTGGAACCCGGATATACGGGGACTTAGATGGCCGCCCGAACACGAGGACCGCATTTCGCTATATGCTGATGACATCCTGTTTTATCTTGCCTCGCCCAAGAAATCACTTATAGTGGTCTGTGACGTTCTTACATCTTTCGGTAGGAATTCGGGTCTCGTCATCAACTGGAGTAAATCGTATTTATATGTCCTGAGTGGCGAGGTTCCACCGATCCCGCGAACTTGTTCGATCCAGATCGCTCAGCAGGGCTTCGTGTATCTGGGGATCTTTATCTCCACGGACTCCGCTTTGCGGTATGAGAGGAACCTGCTCCCCCCCCTAGCGCGCCTGCGGCGGGATGTAGAGGGCTGGCGGAGGCTGCCGCTCTCCCTCGTTGGGCGCGCTGCCTTGTTCAAAATGATGTCTCTTCCCCGGTTCCTCTACGCATTGCAGAATACTCTAGATTGGGTACCGGCCAACTACTTTCGGGAGATCGAAAGCCTCCAACGAACGTTGTTGTGGGAAGGGCGGCCGCGAATAGCAATTGCTAAGTTGACGCTTCCATGGTATGATGGGGGTATTGCGCTTCCAGACATCCGACGCTACTATTGGGCCACCCAGCTGAGCGCGATTAATCATGGTCTCTATGGCCCTGCCCTCAGCCCTGGTTATGCCATGGATAGGTGGTTGCTGCGTGGTGGTAACTATCACAGGGCGTTGTACTCGCGGTCCCTGGACTCGTCCCTCACGGGGCCCACTGGGGTGGCGGTGCGTGTGTGGAAGATGGCAACTGACTCGCTGGGCTGGAAGGATAGGCTCACCCTCGTTACCCCGCTGTTTGAATCTGAAAGATTGGGTAGGCTTTGGCATACAAAAGGTTTTGATAAATGGGACCTGATCGGCATCTCCAGGGTCGGAGATCTGCTGAATAAGGGGAGGGTGAAGTCCTTTGAAGAGTTGCAGAAGGAGTATGAGCTGGGGACTTCCGAGTTTTTCCGCTATGTTCAGGTGCGTCATGCCCTCCGGTCAGTCCTCGTGGAGGGTGAGAAGGTGCCTGAGTCCTCTCCTTTGGAGGACCGGATCCTTGATGGCCATATGCCTGAGAGCACGATCTCGCTCATCTACAAGAAAATGATAAACGTCCGGGCGGATATGCTTCTGGGGCTGCAGGACCAGTGGACTAGGGATGGACTCGAGTTGGATGAAGAGGATTGGCAGTCTGCTGTTTCCTCTCCCAAGGAGGTTGCGATCCCGTCGCGTCTGAGGCTGGTGCAGCTCAAAATACTGCATCGAGTGTATGTGACGGGGCCAAGGCTGGTTCATATGGGATTCTCTGAGGAAGGCCTATGTAGGAGGGGATGTGGTATGGTGGGTACTTTCCTGCATATCATCTGGGAATGTGGTGTCATCACGGAATTCTGGAGGAGAGTCCATGCGGTGATGGGGGAGGTGACGGGCATTGCTATGCAGCCGGAAGCGCGGTGTTGTCTCCTGAATGTCTGGGGGCCCACTGATCACGATGCGGCACAGACCCAATGGGTGACTCTGGGTAACATGGTCGCTAAGAGAGATATCGCGCGATTGTGGGGCTCCGTGGTGCCCCCCACATTGACCGCGTGGAAAGAAAATATGGATTGGAGTATGCTCAGGGAAAAGACAGTATATTGCGCTAGAGGCCGCCCTCGGAAGTGGCACGCCATCTGGGGGCGGTGGAATCAATACAGGGGGGGAATATGTCTTGCCCCTGATTTGGATCCCCCCCGAGGAACAGCTTTCTTCTTGACATTCTTTCCAGCTCAGTATATAAGATGTGATGGTTAATTGACTTCTTGGGCCTCTGCTGTCCCCCTTCTTCCTCTTATCACAGTACTGTGACTGTTAGATGATTGGGGTCCGGCCTCCCCTGGGGGGCTCTCACCATGGGCATTCAGTGTTCTTGCCTTGCTGGGGTTTGTTGTGTGTTTGTGTTTATTTAAAAATGGAATCTTTTCACTGCTCCTTTAATGCAATGTGGACGCTTCTTTGTCCTTCTCTATCGAAGCTGCCGAACCTCCGGGTTGTCGGCTGAATAGCTGTGTCCAGACTCTTGAAGAAATAAAGGTTTTTAAAAAAAAAAAAAAAAAAAAGTAGGAATAAAGCCTTTTGTGTTACTTTTACATCTGTCCTGTCTAGCATCTTTGCGGCGTAGCCACAAAGGTGATGACATCCCATCTGCGAAAGCTGGGAATTCCAGTCTTCCCCTTCCTCAATGGCTGGCTGCTGAATGCAGGCTCACCCCAGACAGTTGTCTCCCATCTCCTGACTACAGTTGACCTCCTTCAAAAGTCACACCTGACTTCCCCTCAAACACTCCCTTTCATCGAAGCCGTTCTAGAAACAGTGCAGTTTTACACTTCTCCTACAGAGCAGCGAGTCTAGAATATTCAGGTTATACCACCGTATTTTAGCCTCTATCCTGAATATTGGTGAGACTGCTTCTATGTCTGTTGGGCCTCATGGCCCCCTGCATCCTGCTGGTAAAACATCCCGCTGGCATATGTGGGCTCTGCAGTGGGACATGAATTTCAGTGGACTCTTCATCAGGAAATTCGCTCCGATTTGTTCCATATATCAGAGGGAATTGCAAAAGACTTGCAGTGTTGGCTGACAAACTGTGATTGGATCAGCAGCAGATGCCACTCCCTTCCCCACCCAGAATTCTCAGTGGTCATAGATGCGTCACTCTTGCTTTGGGCAGCCATCTAGGAGAACTGGAGATCAGAGGACTCTGGTTTCCAGCTAAATCCAAGCTCCACATTAACCTACTGACAGGGACGCTTGCAAGCCTCTCATCAATCAATCAAAGGGACGATGGTTCAGGTGTTCACAGACAGCACCACTGCCATGTGGTACTGCAACAAACAGGGTGGGGGGGTCCTGGACCCTGTGCTGTGAGGCTGTGTGCCACTGGACATGGCTTCAATGTTAGTTCTTCCTGGGCATGCAGCGCTTGGTGGGCTCACTAAACACCAGGGTGGACAAACTCAGCCAGTGATGCCTTGCAAATCATGAATGGCGTCTTCATTAAGAGGTGGTGCAGAGTCTTTTCTGCGACTTGGTTAGATAAATATGCCACCGTTGACAATTGTCATTGTCAGCATTGTGTGCTGGAGTTTCCAAGGCGGCTCATTTAATCTCAGGTGGAGCTCAGGCCTTCTGTACGCCTTTCTGCCCATACCACCCCTGCCCAGAGTTCTCCAGAAGATCAAGAACGATTGGGTCCAAGTCATTCTATTGGCCTCGAATTGGGCAAGGTGAGTATGGTATCCTAAACTCCTGAGCATGAGCATCAGTCCCTCCATCAGGCTGCCTCTTCGAGAGGATCTTACGTTGCAGCAGCAGGGCACAGTTCTGCATCCAAACCTGCACACCCCATGTAGACAGTTTGAGCAGCGACATCTGGGAATTTGCAACCTCCCTCGTGAAGTAAGTAATGTCATCTTAGCAGGCGTCCTTCCACTAAAACTGTATATGCCAGCCGATGGGACAAATTTGTGACTTGATGTGCTGTATAATCCATTGATCCTCTGTCTGCACCTTTATCCTTCGCTCTCCTCTTTGCCTTATCCTTCGTCCGGCAAACCCTCACTTTGGGAATGGTTAAAGGGTACCTTTTGGAGGTCTTAAAGTTGCCGGATCAACCCTCCCTGTTCAAGCACCTGTTGTGACAGAATTTCTGAAAGGTTTACACTACGTTTCCTCTCCCACTTTCATTATGCCCCAATCTGACCTTAATTTATTTCCATGATGTGCGCACCTTCTAGGCCTGTGCAAAGGTGCCATCTTAAGCTACTCAGCATTAACAGTATTGTGGCAATCACATCTGCTAGGAGGGCTAGTGACTTGCAGGCGCTCTCAGTCAGGTCTCCGTACACTATCTTCTTTTTGGACAAACTTGTCCTCAGAAACAGTGCCTCCTTTCTAGCCAAAGTAGTAATACCTTTTCACGTCAGGCAGAACATTATGCTGCCGACTTTCTTTGCTCCACCTCAGCCAACCAAACAAGAGGAGAGACACCACTACCTGGATCAAAAAACAGTGTTATTGTTCTACATTGATTGTACCAAAGACACTTGGGTGGACGATCAATTTTGTTGTGGGCTGGCTTTGCCATAGCAAAGAAAGGCAACGCAGTGCAAAAGAGAACCATTTCCAGGTGGACTGTCCTATGCATAAAGATCAGCCACGTGCTGGCCAAAAAGCAACCCCCTGAGGGCTTACAGGCTCCTTCCAACTAAGCCAAGGCTGTGATCCCTGCGTTAGCTGCAGAGTCCCTGTCCTGGACATCGGTCAGGCAGCTAAGTGGGCAGTGCTGCACAAGTTCACCAAGCACTACTGCCTAGACAGTGAGGTCCAGCATTTTAGTATACACATTCCACAGACCCACCTTCATGTAGATATTGCTCTGGAATCTATTCTAGACTCTATCAAGCTACAGATTCCTTACTGCACTTTCAACCTCCCCGCTCTATGATCTGTCAAACTGATCTGAAGGGGTCCTTGAGGAATTTACTCTGGAATACTGGTTCAATACCTCAGTATAGCTCTGTTCTTCAGGCATGGAAAAAATAGTCACAAAACTGAGGTCAGCGCACTGGGATGGTGCCTATATAAGCACCTTTTACGTCACTTCCGGTGTGAACGAGACCAATGCCACCACGCAGAGCCGAACAACACTACCTACTAGGGAGCAAGGAGACTGATCAGAAAAATTACATGATCCAGTCTGATGCCTATGAGGATAATTCTAAGGTAAGGAATCTGCAGCTAGATAGTCTCTATTAGATAAGGCGTTACCAAAGGTAAGTAACTTGCCCGTCCTTGCGCAACCTCTTAAATTATTTAACACTAAATAATAATTATGATGAATGCCTGTAATCACGGATTGGATACTATGTTGCTTCAACGAAGAAGCAATGGAAGAGAAGAAATGAATGTATTCCACTTACAAAAGGGAAGTATTAGCTCCGTGGTGGGATAAAAAGCATTTCAAAACGTATTTTTGGGGGTTGACCATTCAAGTTGTATATTGACCACGAACCTTTGGTGGACTAGGACACCTACTGCCATGCACCAATACCATTTGAGCAAATATCAGTGTGATTTGACATATGTCCATGAAAAAAAGCAATTTTGTTGCTTTTTTGTTTCATATTCTTGCACCCGCAATTCCTGGAGATGTTGTACGAAAGGGTTATTTAGAATTTTTCTGTAATGTAAGCTTGGTGGGTCTTTGCTTATTGGTGCACTTAAAGAAAATTAGTAGAGAAAAGCTTGGAATGCAATCAAATTCTGAAGGAAGTATTTAGCTATACGCAAGATCTTTGGCTGTTTGCCAAGCATTTACGTTTTGAGGTTGCACCGTTTGGTCAGATTGCTAAGAAGTTGAGTTATGATATGAGTTACTCAGATGTGCCAGATGGTTGGTAATGCTGGGAATCCTAAGAGCTAAGGTACTGAATCTCACCCAAAAGGGGAACATTGGAATCAGAGCAATGAAGTGCAAAATGAGGCAAGACTTTGGGAGGCCTGGTATCGATAAGGCTGTTGGGATATTGCAACAGACAGCAATTTTTACATTTTAAGTGATCAAGTTTCAGGCTAACCATCCTACACCTGTTACTCCTGTGAAGGCACCCACATTGCCATGGTGTAAACTTGCTCTAGACATTTTTGACCCTTTGGGTTATTGGAAGGTGCACCTAAGTCGTTCGCTTATACTTATAGATTGCATATCTAAATGGCCTGAAATTAAGTTTGTGAATAACATTAGCTCAATGATGTATTCCACAGGGAGGGATTTTCTAGTGGATAGGTAACAGACAATGGTACACAGTAGCCGTCATTAAAAATAAGAGAGGCTTGGGATTAAACAGTGTTGTATCATCCCAGGTGTAATTGTTTAGGGAACCATTTTATCAAGATTGTTAAGTGCCATCTACAACTTGTTTTGGTAAATGGTGTGAATTGGAGGCAGACTTTGGAGGACATGTTGTGGGTAATTGTAGGACGGTGGAGTATTATGTAGTGATGCTGGGTAGTCTTCACTGTGCAATACTCTCACGATACCCGAAAGTTGATCCTTGGATTCACAATGATAAATCCTTAGCTCAGTCCTGGTAGGGTGGACTTCACTAGAGGAACATCTATTAAGCATTTCAGAGTACCAACAAGGATGATAAGTAATTGATACGACTCAAAAGCAATCTGACACCAATTTATAAAAATAGGCAGATTTTTATATAAAGTTAGACACCAAAACGAAGTCAAGCAGATCAGTATAACCATGTATTTTAGAAGCAAAATTAAATCGGTGAAAAACAATACTGCAAAACTTTAGCTTTGCGGTCAGTGGGAAAAAAACTCATGACAATCGTTCACTTGCAGGTCTTGTGCATGGAACCCAAGGAGGGTAAAGGTGATGGGGGGGGTCCCATTACCAAGCCACGACAGTCAGTTCGATTGTACCTTGCTTGAGAATCCCGGGTGCAGAGTTGTTCTGGCTGTTCTGTAGTAGGGGATCTCTGTGTATAGTCATAATCTATGAATAATCCCCGCCCATGTGCGGGGACCCCGGAGCAATCAAAAAATATCTCTTAAGCTGTCCCGCATTTGCAAACCTGCAAAGACACTTAAGAGACGGACAAAATAATACAGCCTAATCACAACAAGGCTGCACTGGCCAGCACTTCCTCTGAAGTGAACACAAAAGCCAAAATAAAGTTGAAATGTCATTTTTATTCACATTTGACATGTTCCTTTATTATCACACACTCCCTTCACCAAAATCCCTTTAAACAATAGAGAGGAAGGGGTGGACAGACAAGCCCTATAGGCTGTCATTATGTGTCTGCTAAAGGGATACCGTGCCTTTAAGAAACTCTCCAGAGACCCCCGGTATCCCAGGATGCACAGCCAACACAAGTTACTTTCAGTTCTTTTTTCCGGCTCCTGCTAGCAGGACCCTGGAGCTTGAGCTCTACCCTTTTGGGTGGTTTACTTGATTTAAATTGGATTTTTTGGATAAATAGTGTTTTCATTCGACGTCTAGAGCCTTTGTCTACTACTGCCTGCAATCTGGAGCAGTTTTGGCCCACTCTTAGCATGGCTTTGTTCGATAACTGCCCTGAGTGTGGGAGGAAAAAGGCTAAGACGGACCCACATGATGTGTGTATCCTCTGCTTGTCGCCCTCACATGTCCCAGCTACATGTGCCATCTGTAAAACCTTTTCTAAGAGGACCCTGAGGGACAGGGAGAATATTCGCCTTCAGGGACAGGAGCAGCATAGGACCGGTGGGACTTCGGGACATGGAGGGTCTCATTCTCCCTCCTCCGCCCATGCTTCAGCCCCTGGAGGGACCTCCGGGCAGAGCAGGGAGCAGAAACTGCACCTACCGGCTGGTAGGTCGCGCTCGACGGCGAGAGAGAAGGCACCGGTATGTTCGCCGTCGATCCAGGGCTCTGGGTCGCGGCAGCCTCGGCGTTCGACGTCGAGGGAGGGGCCGGCGAGACCCGGGACCGGGTCGCCGTCGCAGGTGTCACGGTCGACGTCAACATCACATCGACGTCGTACCGAGCCCCATGGACTTCACTCGCCACCTTCGCCGTCGACCCACGGCTCGACGCTGACGGAGTCGACGCCGAGATCCCGGCGCCCGCCGTCCGGGCGGAGACGATCGCCATCGAGGCACAGGTCGCCGTCGAGGCACAGGTCGCCGTCGAGGCACAGGTCGCCGTCGAGGCACAGGTCGCCGTCGAGGCACAGGTCGACGTCGAGACACCAGCGTTCGACGTCGAGACACCAGCGTTCGACGTCGAAACACCAGAAGTCGACGTCGAGGCAGAAGTCGACGTCGAGGCAGAAGTCGACACCGCGGCGACGGAGGTCGAGGCGTGGTTCGACGTCGAGGAGGCATGGTTCGACGTCGAGGAGGCATGGTTCGACGTCGAGAGGACGCTCGACTGCGAGACGGCGTTCGACGTCGAGGGCTAAGAGACGCCGGACGAGGTCGACGTACAGTTCGACGTCACAGACATCGGGGAACACGTCCTCAGTGATTACGATCTCCAGTCGGGGATCGGGGAGACGCGGACGTTCCCCGTCGGTGGCCTCCACGCGGGACAGGCCCGCCAAGAAGAAGAGAGTGGCCGCGAGCCCGGACAGTTCTGGTGGGGGCTCGCCTGCTAGGAGTGATGGGGCTTCGGAACATCTGTCCCCGCTGCGTACCCAGCAGCCGCCTCTGCCTCCTGTGCCCGATCTTCCACCGGCACCTCCACCGGTGCCTGCCCTTCCTCCTCCTCCTCCTCCTCTCCCTCCGCCCCCTCCTCCGCTGCCTCTGCCCGTGCCTCAGCTGCCTACATCGCCACCACAGCCACCGCCTCCGCCCCCGAGGGTTCCTCACAGGCAGAGATCTCGCTCTCGCCCTCGCAGGCGATCACGGAGTAGGCGCAGATCGTCCACTCGCTCTGGACATGGACGACGGAGGTATCGGTCTCGTTCCAGGGGCTCGAGGGGCACGTACTCTTCTGGGACTGGCCGTTTTTCGCCCTCGCTGTCAGAGACGCCTCCTACCCGCGTCTCGCCGGTGGATGACATTGCCACGTTCCAGGAGGTGCTGATGAGAGGGGCGGCGAAGTTGGGGATATCAGTCACTACCCCTATTCCCACTACTTCTGTGATCTTTGAGACTTTGCATAAGGCTCATCTGTCGCGCCCCCTCCTCCCGTTGGTTCCGGGGTTGGAGGAACCTGCAATGGAGGTGTTCTTTACGCCGGCCGTGGTGATACCGGCGCCCTCGAGACTGCTGAAAAAGTACAGGGCCCCTGACTCGGACCCGGCGTTCCTCAGAGTGGATCCTCCACCGGATTCTGTTATCGTGGCGGCGGCTCGTAAGCAACACTCTACGACGCCTTCATCCACGGCTCCTCCGGATAAGGAGAGTCGCAAAATGGACTCCTTGGGGAGGAGGATGTGCTCCACGTCGGCCACTACGATGAAGGCCGCTAGCGCCTCCGCTCTGTTGGGGCGCTATGACAGGTCTCTTTGGGACTCCCTGCAACAGTTCACTGCCTCCCTGCCTAGAGACAAGAGGGAGGACTTTCAGGAGGTGCTGAACGAGGGCATGATGGTCTCTAATCAGATCATCAGTGCGGCGGGGGATGTGTCGCTGCTGGCGGCCCATGGGTACTGCCACGGCATACACATGAGGAGGCATTCCTGGCTGCGGCTGACCCTGCTCAAGCCTGAAGCACAGCAGAAGATCGCCAATTTACCATTCTCTGGCACGACGCTGTTCGGGTCACATGCGGATGACGAGATGGCCCGCATGAAGGCTGAGGCGGAAACTCTAAAGGCGGTGGGGCTGGAGAGGCCCAAGGAGCAGAGGAGGTCCTTCCGATCCTCGGGCAGGCGCTACGCCAAGCAGAGAGGCCAAGGGCGTCAGTCGGGCCACCAACAACAGCCCCAGCAACAGCAGCAGTACCCGAGGCAGTCCTTTCAGAAGCGCCAGAGGGGCAGAGGCCAGCATCAGTCCTCGGCGGGGAACAAAGGCCCGGCCGGGTCGAAGCCCTGAAAAGTTACTTCCCCCTCATCCGTTACCCGCTCCGGTGGGGGGAAGTATTCAACACTACCTGGCAGAGTGGAGGACAATAACGCAGGACAAGTGGGTGCTGAATATTGTTTGCAATGGGTACTGTCTTTGTTTCACCAGCCCGCCTCCACAGATTCCACCAGTGCGCTCCTCCTACATGGTAAGGGAGCTCCAGCGGGAGGCAGACGTTCTGTTAAAAAAGAGGGCAATAGAAGCGGTTCCTTTGCAGCAAAAAGGAAGAGGTCTCTACTCACGGTTCTTTCTCGTAAGAAAAAAGGACAAGAACGAGTTCAGGCCTATTCTAGATCTGCGTCAAGCCAACAAGTGGATCCGCAGAGAAAAGTTCCGTATGTTGTCCCTGCATCAGATTTTACCTCAGTTGCATCGAGGAGACTGGCTGTGCGCCATAGATCTGCAGGACGCTTACTTTCATGTGCCGATCGCACCAAAGCATCGCAAGTTCCTGAGGTTTCTGGTAGGCAACAACCATTACCAGTATTCAGTACTCCCGTTAGGCCTGAAGTCTGCACCACGGACGTTCTCCAAGTGCATGGCGGTGGTCGCGGCACACCTGCGGAAGACCAAGGTGTTTGTGTATCCTTACCTGGACGATTGGTTGATCAAAGCGTCCACTTACCAGGAAGCCCAGTGCCATTTCAACAAGACAGCTGCCTTGCTGCATCGCCTGGGCCTGCACATCAACATGTCGAAGTCAGTGCCGATCCCTGTGCAGTGTCTCCAATACTTGGGGGCCTCGGTCAATACCTTGACCGCAAGCGTGTGTCCTTCGGAGGAGAGACGCTTATCGATCCGTGGGAAGGCGCGGCATCTCATCTCAGCCCGCTCTCCTACGGTGAGGACGGTGTCTTCCTTACTGGGGTCGATGGCTTCTTGCATCTTTCTCACCCCCAATGCGCGTCTGCATATGAGGCCCCTACAGGAATGTCTGGAGGATCAATGGGACCAGAGGCGGGGGCGTTGGGAGGACAGGATCCAGCTGTCTCAACACGCTCGGCAGTCTCTGAAATGGTGGTGTGCCCCAGAGAATGTCTGCAAGGGGACTCCTTTTCACAAGGATATTCCGGTCCAGACCATAGTGACCGATGCGTCTCTCCAGGGCTGGGGAGCGCATTCGGGCCCTCTTCAGATTCAGGGGATATGGTCGCAGATGGAGACGACTTACCATATCAACTTTTTGGAACTCAGAGCGGTACACTTGGCCTTGAAGGCCTTCCATCCCTCCTTCAGGACGAACTCCCTGCTGGTTCAGACGGACAATACTACGACCATGTATTACCTCAACAAGCAGGGGGGCTCACGTTCACGCACCCTGTCTCGGGAGGCACAGGCGATCTGGAACTGGCTGGTGGCCAGGAACCTGACGATCACGGCGACCCATCTGCCGGGAGTGCAGAATGCCCAAGCAGACTCGCTCAGCAGGCTCGTTCAAGAGAACCACGAGTGGGTGCTAAACGACGACGTGCTAAGAGACGTCTTCGCAGAGTGGGGCACTCCGGATATAGATCTGTTCGCTACGGCAGAAAACAGCAAATGCCGCGACTTCGCGTCCAGGTACTACCAACCAGGGACGCTGGGGAATGCCCTATGGATCAGCTGGTCCAACAGCTTTCTCTACGCCTTTCCACCCATTCCCCTGATCCCGGCGGTGCTGATCAAGCTGTCGCAATCCAGAGCCAGAATGATCCTGATTGCTCCGGAGTAGCCGAGGCAATGGTGGTTCACCGACCTTCTTCACCGGTCTGTTCTGCCACACCGACGCCTGCCGTGTCGGCCGGACCTTCTCACGAAGTTCGGAGGACAGATGGTTCACCCCAATCTCTCGTCCTTGAGTTTGGCAGCATGGCTCCTGAGCTAGTACAGTATGGACACTTGAACCTGCCTCAGGACTGTATGAAGATCTTGAAAGAGGCTAAGAGACCGTCTACGAGGACTTCTTATGCATATAAGTGGAAGAGATTCTGCTTATGGTGCAAGGCAAAGGACTTTGACCCTACATCCTGTAAAGAAGATGTTATTTTGCCTTATCTGCTGCAGTTAGCTCAATCTGGGCTTAATTTTCAGTCTATTAAGGTTCATCTCGCAGCTCTGACTGCGTATAGGAAGGGCCCTTCTCAAACCTCATTTTTTCAAATCCCTGTGATTAAGGATTTTTTGGAGGGTTTGCGTAAGGTGTTTCCCCCTGTTAGAAGACCTTCTCCACCATGGGAATTGAATGTGGTGTTATCTAGATTGATGAGGGAGCCTTTTGAGCCTATCCATAAGGCTTCGTTGCAGCATTTGTCTTGGAAGGCTGCCTTCCTTGTGGCCATTACATCGGCCAGGAGGGTGAGTGAGATTCAGGCTCTGTGTTGTCAAGAGCCGTATACTGTTTTCCATGCTTCTAAAGTAGTGATGCGTACCCATCCTAAATTTTTGCCTAAGGTAATATCAGATTTCCATGTGAATCAGATGATAACTTTGCCTACGTTTTTTCAGCATCCTTCCTCTCCGGCGGAGAGGTCTCTGCATTCACTTGATGTACGTAGGGTGTTGAAATTCTACCTGGATAAGACAAAAGATATCCGCAGGTCGGATCAACTGTTTGTTAATTATGGTTCGGTAAGAACTGGTTTAGCTACCTCAAAGCAGTCCATTTCCAGATGGATTGTTTCCTGTATTCAGCTTTGTTACCAAAAAGCTAATAAAACATTGGGGGGTAAGCCTACGGCACATTCGACTAGAGGCAAGGCGGCTACTACCGCTTTGCTTAGGAATGTTCCCATTGCGGACATTTGTAAGGCTGCCACCTGGAAGTCAGTCCATACGTTTACAAAGCATTACTGCCTGGACTCTGATGCTAGGGCAGATGCGCAGGTTGGACAGGCTTCGCTGAGGAATTTGTTTGCACAGTGATTTGTTGGTGGTTGGACTTACTCCACCGCTTCTTGTTGGTTGGGATGGGCTTGCCATTCTATTCATAGATTATGACTATACACAGAGATCCCCTACTACAGAAGGAGTAGTTTCTTACCTGTAACTCCAGTTCTGTAGTAGGGGTATCTCTGTTATAGTCATAAGCGACCCTCCCTCCTCCCCGGTGGAGTAACCTGACAGTATCAGGCCTGTTGTAATACACCTTCAAAAAGAACTGAAAGTAACTTGTGTTGGCTGTGCATCCTGGGATACCGGGGGTCTCTGGAGAGTTTCTTAAAGGCACGGTATCCCTTTAGCAGACACATAATGACAGCCTATAGGGCTTGTCTGTCCACCCCTTCCTCTATTGTTTAAAGGGATTTTGGTGAAGGGAGTGTGTGATAATAAAGGAACATGTCAAATGTGAATAAAAATGACATTTCAACTTTATTTTGGCTTTTGTGTTCACTTCAGAGGAAGTGCTGGCCAGTGCAGCCTTGTTGTGATTAGGCTGTATTATTTTGTCTGTCTCTTAAGGGACAGCTTAAGAGATATTTTTTGATTGCTCCGGGGTCCCCGCACATGGGCGGGGATTATTCATAGATTATGACTATAACAGAGATACCCCTACTACAGAACTGGAGTTACAGGTAAGAAACTACTCCTTCCCTAATGCTGAAGCGGGAACCGCGGGGGAGCTGATTGGGAAACTGGTGCAAAGAGTCGACAACAAGGCCTCTGCTGATGTAGGATGTTTAGGTGCTTCCTCGATTTGCAGCGCAGAGGAAAGGTGGTAGTTGGGGGACTGGCCACCAACCAGCCTTGGCAGCGGTAAACTCAGCAGAAGGTTATTTTGACGTCCGGGGTTAAACAGTATCTGCCTAAAATTCGCTGGTTACCTGCGGTGTGCAGGGGACTACTGCCACTAGTCCATTAAAGGCTGGAGTGGCCTTTGACTATCAAAGGAGTCTCTCTGTCTGGGGAAGCCGTGCAGTTCCAGGAAGGTTGCCATAGGTGGAGAGTATTACTCCTTTGGTTTATGCAGCTTCTTTTGTCGCAGACTTGGGTCTCTTCTGTGTACTTTGTTGCACGTCCGATCAGAACCGAGGTTAGGGTGATGGGGTTGCCCCATAAATCCTAGATTTAGGAGTGTTAGGAGTGTGGGTGCCTTAATTGTACTGACCAGGTAGCCTACCCTAGAGGTGTGGCTAGCCTTTTGAGGTGTACACCTCCTGAATACCTACTTTTCCCACCTGCTCCATGCAACTGTGCCTGGGGGCAGGGAGAGAGTCGTTCCCTCCTGTGGGAGGCAGCCTGGTTGCATATCACAGGCAGTGAATGTTTTTAAGCTCACCGCCTCGATGTACCACCTCACTAACCATACTGTCGGGGATGGAGGTGTGACCTCCTTCCTGTCCAGGCCATCGTTTCTGATTCCTGGGAGAGTTTACAACTCCTAGCAGGGGGTCAGATTCCTGTCTTGATGGCTGCAGCAGCGGGCTGGCAGCCAGATGGGCAACCTCTACGGTAGTCCCCTATGTGCATGCCACATTGTCATTGACAGAAGAATCGTGTAAGTAATGAGGAGGCACTTTGTTTGATACCAAACATGACATTTTGTCAGTACTGTAATGGAGCTGGTGCCCTCGAAGTTACCCGGGTGCCAGCTGATCCCTTAATGGAAAAGGCTACTATAAGGACATATAAGCTTGCACTTGTGTGCCCTCACCTTTAATATAATGCCCCCTTCCTTCTGGGCTCAAGAGGCCTTCCTTAGGGGTGTTTGATATAGGTTAAAAATAGTGCATTGATCTTGCCACTCATGCTGAGGACAAAGTCAAGTTCGAGCAGTTTGCACTGCTCCTGCAGTCTTCAATGGCAGGACTGTTATTTGTTTACTTGGGTCACTCAGGGTGGCACAAACAGTGCTTCAGGCCCTGGTGACCCCTTTAATACCCATGCCCTTGGTATCACTTGTACCATATTCTAGGAACTTATAAGGGGGTTAAAGTCCTTACCAATTGGGGTTACCAATTAACCTGTTTCAGTTTTAGGGAGAGAGCACTGGCACTAGGGCCTGGGCAGCAGGCTCCATAGCACTTTCACTGTCATAAGCGTCAGCATTGGAGCAGAAAGTGGAGGAGTAACTACACAAAAGGGTACTCTCCTAAAGTAATAAGGACCATGCTGCATGTGAGGAATGGAATAAGTAGTTTTAAACTGTTAGAAGTAGGATTCGAGGTTTTAAGTTGAAAAGGGAATGGGTGGGGTGCAGTGAGGTGGATATGGATATGATGGGAATAGTGGCAGATGTGTGGAAAGATGCGCAGTAACCGAATGCATGCAGGGGTAAGCAGGGTGTGAACTTGTGTGAGTAAGAGTTTGTAAGTGTGAATCAAGATTTTCAGCACCCATCCATGTGAAGTGTGTGAGAGCACACAATTGTGACAAATGTCCTCCCTTTTCTCTTCCGTTAGTGCAGCATTACGATCTTTGAACACTGGTATATTCACCACTGATTTTGTGGGTAGAGCTATAGCTCAGTCAGTTGCACTGCGGAGACATGCATTGCTGAGTCAGTCTGGGTTTTCAGAGCCTGTAAAGAATACCTTGAAAGATATGCCGTTTGATGGTGTGCATTTATTTGGTGTACATGCTTATTCGGCATTTAGGCGATTTAGAGCTGCACGTTGTGATAAAGACACCTAGACATGTCTTTGCAGGATCTGGTAGGATCTGGTAGGATCTTTGTTTCTTTCTGACTTGTGTGGGCAGAACTGTTTATAAATGACTTAGTTGCAATTTGTATTCATCTATTTGCAACTAGTGTGGTGTTTCTGCTTACTGCAGGACTTTATAGTTGTTTAGCTCACCATGTGGCCTTTACATGTTTTTACCTGACCCTTACTTCCAGGCACTTACGACTATAGTACTGCATTATTCTGCAGAATTCTTTTCAGTGAATTACTATTTACTACTTGGCACAGAAGTCGTGCCTTTCTCTTTCAGCTCCGTTGATGAAAGTTTTCAGCGGTTTATTTGTGTTTGGCTTTTTGACTGATACCTGATATACAGGTCTGTCAGTTTGCTTTACTCTGCAGAAGAGCTCAAGGGTTGATACATTCTTGGTAAGTTCCGTACTCCATGTGGAGTACCTTTTGTATGCTATGTAAGCATTTCTATATACATATGCTCAATTGGGATTTCTTCTTCTGCACTGTTGGACCCTCATTTGGGGGTGCAGAATTCCACCCTGTGTCAGGTGATATCTCTAACGTACTGTTAGAAATGGGGTCTCTAGTTGGCAGAGGTAGGTACCTTTGTCCAAATAGAGGCCCTTGCTTCTAGTTAGGGGAAGGATAATACACTCATAAAATAACCCCTGCTCACCCCCTTGATAGCTTGGCACGAGCAGACAGGCTTATCTCAGAGGCAGTGTGTAAAGCATATTTGACCACCTACACCTACAGTAATACAGTGAAAACACTAAAAATGGATACCACACCAGTTTAGAAAAATAAATAATCTTTATCTATTTTAAAACAAGACCAAACGACAAAAATCCACAGTAGAATTCTCAAGATATTGTCAAAAATAGGTTATTCAATCAAATATAGCTTGTAGCAACAAATAACCCCACTTGAAGTTACAACGATGTCGTGGCCAGTGAAAATTCCAAAGTACGGCGCTGACTGCGAGGTGCGCAGCGTTGGGCCCACACAGAACAGTACCTTGGAATGATGAAAGCAAAAACAGTTCACGGCATCGGGGGAGGTGCGGCTTTGTTGGCGCTGCGCGGAGTCAACTCCTTACGACCACAGGCAAGGTGCAGCCTCTGTTCCTTACTGCAGAGCAGGGGAGGCATGACGGCGGTTCCTTACTGCGTCAGAGAGATGACTTCACGATGGCGCCGAAACCACTGTTCCCTAAGATGGCGCACTGTCGATGGATTCCGGAGTCAGCCACGTCGAGTGTCGGCTCCGTGATAATGAAGTCGGCTTCGCGTTGATGCGACACGGCAGCAGGCGTCGGGCCTACGTCGCAAGTCGGAGCAGCGCTCACGGCTTCGGTGCCGGCTACGGCGTCGCTCGTCGGCTGTGCATTTTCCTTCTGTAGCAGCTGAAACAGCAGTTCCAGATGCAGGGAGACAGAAGGGGTGAAGTCTTTGTGTTCCTGAGACTTCCAAACAGGAGGCAAGCTCAGTTTCAAGCCCTTGGAGATCTTTTCTTCAAGTAGGGGACAAAGCAAAACAGCAAAGTCCTTTTTAGGTCTCGCCTACGTAGCGCGCATGCGCTGCATAGGAGGGCCTTTAGCCGTCGCTCTGCTTATTTTTAAGCACACACTCATGCTTGTGGCGGCATCCACCTTGCGGGAGCGAGCAGGGGGCGCATGCTAATTGACAACATATGTCTCTCGCGCCGCTGCTGCTGGCTCCCGCAAGGCACATGGCAGCACAAGCACGAGTGCTTGTCCCTCACGCTTATTTTGAAGAACTTTCACACGCGCGCTTGTTCCCTTTTCTATTCATTCACCTATCTCTCTTCCCTTCTTCACAATTGTCTTTCATGCTTTCTACTTTTCTGCCTTCACTGCTTGTGTAACTACCGCCCTCTTCTCCAGTCTATTTATTACCTTTACTCACTCTTCCTTTAATATTTTTACACAGCCTGGGCGAAATTTTAAATATGTTGGTGAAATTCCAGAAATGTTCGACTTTTGCGTTACGTGAAAGGTCACTTTCTACTTTTTTATGTAACTTTTTTTGAGCGAGCGGTCAACTTAAAAATAAAGAATCTCCTGAGATACCAGCAGGGGACTGATTCGCACTGAAAGTATGTTGCTGAGAGAGGTGTTTTCTTAAGTGCGAGGTGTGCATTTGCAAAAATAAAGCCACATAAGGTACCAGCAAACAGCATTTTACTCTAAACCATCATGGAATTTCACAAACTTAAATGAAAAAAAGCTGCGATTTTGCAGACCCCTGCTTCCACACATTGTGCTTTCTTTGTTCACATTCTTGTCCTTTCTTTTGTCCCTGCTTCTTTTTCCCACGCCCTCTTGAGGCCTTTTTCTGTTATTCCTGTTGTGTCAATGTTCCTCTTTCCCGGTTTCTACTCCTTGATTCCCCCATCTAACCATCTTTCTAGCCTCTCTGCTTGCCCTTTTCTTTCCCGTCTGCCTATCTCACCCCAGCCACTGTTCCTTCTCCCTCTTCCCATAACTAATCTCCTTTCCCTTTACCCAAACTCACCCCTCCCCCATCTCACCCTCACCCCTCTCTATCAGTCACCCCAGGCCTCGGATCAGCATTTCAAATTGGTGGAAAGGTTTGCCTTCCCGATAGCCTTTGCGATGGCTCTTAACATTATTAGAGCAGATGCCACAAGCCTCCCCCCCGAGACCGATAATAATACAAACATGTATTGATCTGACTACGACCTTCCTTTCCCCCTTCCAGTATATTGTACTCTTTCCATCCATCCATCCCCGTTGCTGGAGCAGGGGCGCAGCTACAATTGGTGCAGTAGGTGCAGTGACACCAGGACCCATTGAACCTTCATAAATGTTGCATTTTACTGCCACATCAGCAAAGGGAGCAATCATGTTCCTTGCATGCATCGGGGCCAATGGCATCCTTATACACCACTGCTTCGGAGAAAGCAATTTTACTCTTGGAGTCTCTTCCGAGTCTTTCTCCTTGATATCATTGTCCTCCTCGGCGGTCTTTCCATCTCTGGATTGCATGATCTCTTTTTAACCCTCTCGGTTTTTCACTTAACGTTATTCACTGCTATTCTGAGCGAGGCTGGTGTTATTACTCGACTGAGTGGCCTCAAGGCTAGAGTGCCGACTTTGGAGCCAGAAACCCAAGGTTCGAGCCTCAGAGCCAATCACTTAATGTCCCGTGCCTACCAAAACAAGCATTGGCATAGCCAATAGGTCTCGCCTTTGGGACCTTATAAGTGTTTAGCCATGCAACACTTGATGATGTTGCACCAAGGATATTGTGCTGGATAACTAAACACTTATAAGGTCCCAAAGGTGAGACCTATTGGCTATGCCAATGCTTGTTCTCCTTTCCTTGGCAGCAAGTAGCCACTGCAGGCCAACCCCAGACAGCAAACTGTACAGGGGCAGTATTCCTCCTCAGCTTCTATGGCTATTCTCCTTGGCAAAGGTTTCCTCTTGATTTCCCAGAAGTGATCTAAAAGTCTGGGCCTCACTTTTTATACACACAAATCCTTTGTTCTCTGAAGGCAGAGAGTTTCTGTACTCAGCCAAAACCAGTTCTGTCCTCACTGGTGCAGCTTCCTGGCAGGAGGTGGAGACAGCATCGTTGAAGGCAGACCTGGCCCAGGCAGGTGAAAGGAAATCTCCTCCCCCTACTCTAAATGCAACCCAGGTCAATTCAGCCCAGCCCTGACTCATCAGACTTCTGGAGCCACAGCCCTGCTCCAGCCCCCTGTCATGCAAAAGCCAGAAATGTAATACACAAACCTAGCAGAGGCACACTGGATGGTTAGGCAAGAAAATACCCAATTTCTAAAAGTGGTATTCTCAAACACAGAATGTAAAAATCACCCTCATTAAAAGATGCACTTTAACATTCTGAGTTCAGGCAAACTAAACTTAATTTTCCTATCTTGATCCCAGGGTCAGTTATGTTTATAAGATGTTATAAACAAACTCCCCATTCTGTCCTATTGGAACAGATAGCCTTGCAATAGTGAAAAATGAGATTGGCAGTATTTCACTATCAGGGCATGCCACACACACCAGGCATGTCTTACCTTTCACCTACAATGCGCCCTGCCCACAGGGGTACATTGGGCCTACTTTAGTGGTGCCTGACATGGAAGAAAAGGGAAGGTTAGGGACTGGCAAGTGGGTGCACTTGCCAGGTCGACATGGCAGTCACAGACTGTACACAGGCTCTGCAATGACATGCCTGAGTCACATATTACAGGCTGCTTTTGTGGGTGGCACAATCAGTGCTACAAGCCCACCAGCAGCATTTGATTTACAGACACTGGGCACACATAGAGCACTGTTCTAGGGTCTGACAAGTAAATAAAATAATCCAATCATGCAATCACTGATCCATACAACAATTGACAAAGGGAACACTTGCACTTTGGAACTGAACAACAGTGGCAAAGTGCCTAAAGCATCTAGACCAGCAAAAACAAAGGAGGAAATAGCAATAAATGGAAGGGAAACCCACGCCAATGGTGCCAAGTCTAACACGTACGATATCATACATTCATGAAGTTTGGTACCCCTTTTAGGCACTTTTGATATTTGTACCTCCATAGGAGTCTCCGTGTATATGATCTGCCTTTTGATGAGAGGTTTATGTACTTTGGCCCTCATTAGTTTTGGTTAATATGATGAAGTGTCTCTTGTAAGTTTATTTATTATTTGTGTAACCTTATGCTTCATTTATGGGCATACTTCAGAAGGCAGAGGAGCCATTGATGGCACAGAGGCTATCTATCCCAAAAGGCCTTCTGGTAGTTTCACAGAAAGTAGTTAGTAGTCTACAATATTAGTTTATGTGGCTTTGGCTTTTCCTCTGGTATTTGCCTTTCGTTTAATGGATAAATTATGTTATTCTTGATTGATCTCAAAAGTTCACTACCTTTGCTCTCAGTATATATGCTCTTTGTTGGCCACACGATTATCATCTTGTGAGCCTCAAAACTCTTGGAGTTTTACTCTTCAGGTTCTGTCTTATTGCCATTGTTATTTCATTGGTTATTCCACCCCATTCCTGTATACATGGTGATCTCTAGGAAGACATACTCCCTCCATCCATTCTATTTCTTCTCTTATGAAGGGTATTTTATATTCTTGACTCTTTTTGGATTGTTATAACGCTTTGTGCTATTACTAAAGATTTCTTCTTTCTGAAGGTAATTTTCCTCTCCTGATGTACCTTGTCTTCTCTCTGTAGGTATTCCTACCTTTGGCAATGAGGGGATTAGGTGTTTGCTTCAAAGTTTCTACTTTTTCTGGATGGCTTTTATTCTCTTTTCATATTGTAAGATTGTGCCAACCTTTGGTTTTACTAGTCTTCTAAGTTTATTTTTTTATTCTTTATATCTTCTTTAATTGCTATTGGCGGGTCTGGTGGCTTGGTGGACTGTGCGTCAACTGCAAAGCACTGAGTTTAACCTTATGGTCACAGGTTTATATCTTTTCAGGTCCACTCAGGCTTTCATCTTTCTGAGCTTGAGAGAAACAGTATCAATGACGTGCGTTACAATCCACATCAGTTATTCAACATCAAGATACCCTTTATTGTGAACGTATGCTTTACAAATCCACAATTATGTTATATTGGCTTCCACTCTTTTTTATAGAGCATTATTCATGCTTTACAATGGATGATAAACCTCTTTTATTCTCTGTGTCGCAGAGTAGGTCTGGCTCGGATAACACTCTATAGGGCATAGAGGTATTGCTCCATAGCATACCTGCTGATCTTTGTTTCCCAAGTATTGAAAACACTGTTAGAGTCTGGATATGCACACCAATAGTTTTTATGATAGAGGATTTTGGCATATTGTCCTTTTATCATGGGAAACATTCTTCCCATGATTTCTATGTCTTCATATCCTTTCTTACTGTGGTCCCTTCCGCAGTGCTTATGTGGTGAGCATGCATGGGTTTGGTTCCCCTTAAGTATGCGAATAGTCTTCCATTCATCTTGTTAGTTAGCTTCTACCATGGTTGTCTTGCTAACATGGATACATTATTCCCATGCTTTTTAAACTGTTTTCACTTTACTTTTCTGTGGTTCTTCCACAGGTTTTATTTTTTAATTGTTAAGCATGTTATTGCTCTCATTATTATAAGGTCTGGTCTTTTTCTCTGGTCTAGACCGGTTTTGTTCTAAGTTAGGAACTATTACTGGGCTCAGTTCGCAGACACTCTTCCGGGGATATTATGCTTTGGTATTTGATTCTAAAGTAAGGAATTTGCAGCTAGATGTCTCTCTCTCAGATGAACAAGGGCCAGATCTACGACCATTTTTTGCCCTTGCAAACTGAAAATCGTCCCATTTGCGACCGCAAAATAGGTTCCCCTATTTACAAACCCTATAATGACGCAATTTGCGACTCGCAAATTGGTAGGGTCGTACGTCTGGCCCCAAGTTACTTACCTTCCGTAATGCATTATCTGATAGAGACAGGATCTAGCCACAGATTCCTTATGCCCTCCCTTCCTCCCTGCTCTATGAACTGAACTCTCTTTGGTCTCATTGATTTCTTTATCAGACTTCACATACTGAATTAAGCCCACTGATTATTTGTGACTGAGTCCTCTTTGGTCTCAATGATTTCATTAAAACAAAAAAATTTACATACTGAAAGATCACTTCGTGCCTGCCACGTTGTGCATGCAAATGCAAAAATGGCTTTTTTGCATTGCGGCGGGTGCTGCTGACAGCTCTGCCTGCCGCAATGTAAAAAATGCGGGATGCGCCCGCCAGTGTGGCGGGCGCATCCTAATCATGTATGCGAAACCACCGCACACATAGCGGGCGGTCCCATTTAACGATGCGATGAAGGGCGGACTTTGACTGCCCGCCATTGTAATAGACCCCTACGTGTAATTGCCTATAAAATATTTATTCTTCTTAAGGTTTCGTCTACGCAGCGCTTGTGCTGCCTTTTTGAGACATGCTGTGTCAGGACATAGGCTTTAAGCTCTGCTTATGTTCCGCCCGTGTATTTTATTGGCTCCTTTCAGTGTCTTTTACAATTGTTTGTATTTCATTAGTTTATTTCTTTAATAGTCCCAACTTCTCCTTCTGTAGTACCTCCTTTGCTTCAATTGTAACCTCCCATAAGGACAGCCCCTCTTACAATTGACTTTACGCCTAAAGTTTTATTTACAGTTTCTCAGCACTCTTTTCTTAACCACTTGTTAAACAGCTGGAGTTGTAGGCACAATAGCAACTTCTCCGCACTTCCCAGACACACCCTCTCTTTGGGCTACAGCTGCCTTCGACTTCCTTTAGCTTCTTCTTAATTATTTATGGACATGGGCTTTATTTTTTTATAATTAATTTACCTTATTTTAATTTGCGCACGCCCCGCTTTAGCTTCACTCGTTTAAAGCTAAAGCGGGGCGTGCCATGCCTCCCCCCCCCACCCTTTAGCTTTAAACGTGTGAAACTAAAGCACGGCATGCCGCAAATAGTCAAAGTTAATATAGTTGTTTTAAACGGGCTTTACTTTCCCCTTAAAATGGCAACAACCTGCCTTTACTTTCTATTTATTTACCATTTGCCGCACACTGTGCTTTAGCTTCACACGTTTAAAGCTAAAGTGCTGCGTTGCCACAATTGCAACAAAAGTAAATAAAGAGAAAAAAAAGCAAGCGCCCGCCGCCTTTCCTTTCTGTTAAATTACTTTTATAGCAATTGCGGCGCACCGCGCTTTAGCTTTCAACTTGTGAAGCTAAAGCACAGCATGCCGCAAATGGTTATACAGTAAAAACCATTTTTTAAAAAGCCGGGTGGCCTCTTGTCATCATTGTCGGCTTTCTCTATTATATTATTAACAGTTGTGTAGCGCACTGACTGCCATTCAAATTGTTCTTTGGTTTCTTCCAGAGACCAGGTTCTATGTTATCCTGTAATACACTGCACATATTTCTCTTCTGATCACTCTTTTGGTTGGGGAGCACTGTTTTGCAAAAGGAGCTGTGAGTGGATGCTTGAATGTTTCTTCGCCAAATGGTTTCAGTGATGGGCATTGCTCATATATTATCTGCCGTACTTAATCACTGCTGACTGCTGTGCTGTGCTGTGGCAATCCCAGTTCACTGGCTTTAAACCTCTTGCTCAGGAATTTGTAACACTCTGTGTACGGGCACTGGCAGCACAATTCCCAGCTCACTAAAACTACAGTAAGGCATCTAAAACGCACTCATTTCGTCCTCCGTCAAGTCAAAGTAACTTTATTCGGTTCCAGAGACCATTAAAGTTTCAAAATAAACATTACAGATTACAATTTCATGACCAATTTACACAGTGGCATAGATAAACCTATTAAAAGAGAAATTCATGAAAATCAATCATTTAAAAAAGGATATAGTCCACAATACTTCGATTATCTCAATGATAATGTGTTCAATGTCAGATTTACTATGTCCTATCATAAGGACAATATCAAGACATACATTTTTACATTAAGGATGGGGTGATACAAAGCAGATTGTTCAGAAAAGAAACGGCATGTAATGCACTGTTACATGCATCTAGTGCCCATGCCAATTCAGTTATCAACAACATCCCCTATGGTGAAATGACACGTATAAGGAGGAACTGCAGTACTGAGGAGGATTTCCTGCATAACATCAAGACAACAAGGACAAGATTTGAAAATAGAGGCTATAATACCAAAGTGTTAGATAAGGCCGAGGGTAGAATCCTTGGCATAAATAGAGACTCTACATTACTTGATGGGTCAAATGCAAAAAGGAAAATGAAAACTGATAACAGATTGAGATTTGTGACTAAATACACCTTACATAGCAATGGTATCTTTAACGCCCTACGAAAAAACTGGCATCTCCTTTCCTCTGTTGCAGGATTAAAAGACTGCATTTCTAAAACGCCTGGCATTACATATAAAAGAGGGACCTCTTTGAGAAATCAGCTATGCCCCAGTTATGTCGTGTCCCCTCCAAACAATACTAATTGGATACCTAAAAAACCCAAGGGTTTCTTTACGTGTGGGTGTTGCAACATTTGTGGAAATGGAAAGAACAAAACTAAGTCTTTTTCCCATAACAGTTCACGGGTTTACACTATCAGCCACTTTATTAACTGCAATACTACCCACGTGTTTTACATTCTGGGATGTGACTGTAACACCATTTTTTTAAAACTTATTTTTATTGCCATTTTCACATTTCTTATATTGTACATCATACATATTCGTCAAGTGGTCATATCCGATCATGCATCCTGTAAGATTACTCAGCAATTATATTACTCGATAATTCGTTATCAAGAGGCCTAAACAGTGTATACAATCATCGTGACGTTCACAGCTTACAATCTCGGGTTCCATACATGGCAAAGGAACTGGGGGTCAACAGTGGTGCAAACTAGGGGATGAATATGGAAGAATATATCCAATTGCACTAAGGGGGGAAATGCAGCGTCGTGATGGTGGGGTACCTCTGATACTATGTGTGCCTATCTTGGTCGTTGCGACCCAAAATCGCAACAGTGTGCCCGAGGTTAGGGTCCGTCGAGGCTTTGCACAGCTGGGGGCCTACGGGTTCAGGTGGGCAGAGCCTGTGATTGTGCGTTCCGGATTAGTGGTGTAGATGCGTCGTCTGGCGGGTCCGCTCCCGGGGAGAGCTGCCTAAATTGGTACAGTAACATGGCCCATTCCATTGATATAGGGTGCTTGCGGGTCCCCTTCACCTCCTCCTCCCGTAATGTCTCCTCCTCCGCCGCCGCCCATTTGAGTGTAGCTCCCACCCACGCCGCCACCGGAGGGCCGATGGGGGAACGCCAATACATGGCTATGCTGCGTTTGGCCAGGAGCACCGCTAAGGAGAGGAAGCGAGTCTGCACCTTGTGTTGCTTACTGATGCGAAAGATGCCTATGGCACTGGCCTCCCAAGTGTTCATGCAGGTTAGCCCAGTGAGGGTGCCCAATGCGGTGTGAATGTGATGCCAGAAGATTTGAATGACGGAGCAGCCCCAGAACATATGTCGAAAGTCCGCGTTGTGTTCTTGACATCTGGGGCATAGGAACTGAGTGTCAGGGTAGAATCGCTGGAGGCGTGCAGGTGTGAGATAGGCCCTGTGTAGGATATAGTATTGGATGTTTTTAAATCGTGCGTTTCTGGAGACTTTCTTCGGGTATCTCAAAGCCTTCTCCCACTCCCCGTCATGGAGCACTCGCCCAATTTCTGTCTCCCAGGTGGCCCGGAGGGTCGCCAATGGTTTATTTGTCAATTCCCGTATGGCTTTGTAAAGCCATGTAGTGAGATGGCGTCCTGCTCCCATATGTAGGATCGAGATGTGACTGTAACACCATATACGTAGGCAGTACCGTAAGATGTTTAAAAACCCGCATACAGGAACACAGGAGGGCTCTCCTGAACAGGGACACGAGATATCCCATCACTGAACATTATAATGACAAACACACTGGGGCCAATAACTTTTGGTTTTATGGCATTGACCACGTACCTCTGGGTAGGAGGGGCTCTGATCGGGGATTGGCCCTAAGACAGTTAGAGTCTAAATGGATTTGTCGTCTGCGTGCCACTGTACTGGGACACAACTCCGATTCAGAAATGCACTACTTTCTCTAATCTAAAATACACCTTTTCCGACACCACATTCCGCTAAACAAAATATGAAAACCAACTATACTACAGGGATTTTCATTTGTTTGGGGAACAACTATTGTTGTACATTACAAAAATCTACCTCAACTGGACACATGTGGGGTTTCTCTATCCTTTACTATCATTACATATTTTTTATCATTGATTTATTTCTTACTTTTCATTACTCACTTGCTATTACTTTATTGACTTCTCATCTTTATTTTATCTTTACTTTTTGTATTATTGGTATTTTCTTTATAGGATTGATGGGAATTTTGGGTGTATCAAGATTATATGCACCTTACAGTACTTATCTTATTAGCGTTTTTCCTACGCCATTCTACCATCTTGATGGACTGGCATGACTTTCAACTATAGATTCATCCACATCTGTTAGTTTAACATATGTGGTTGTACATGGCATGCTCGGCATCTGCATACCACTGGAAACGTTATTGGATCTCCTTCATCACGCTGCTTCTTTTATATTGTCGTTTCTGAATCTCTATGGGCAGGATGTTTATAATTGAATAACGATTAAAATAATTAGTTGCCCTTCATTTACTTATTTATTCATTTATTTTTTGTATATATATTATTTTTGTTTATTTTTTCTTATTCGACTTAGACTACAATCGGGGGTCCTCGCATTGGCATTTTTCCATCGTACATTGTGTTGAGGATGGGTAATTCAACTAGTCCATCATGGCGGCTTTATTCTACCGCCTTCCATCATGTCGCCTCTTTCATTATGTCATTCTTGAATCTTTATGGGCAGGAATCTTATTTTTGAATAACAATCTGAAATAATTTTTTGCCCTCTACTAGTATCATTATTTTTGCATATGTGTTGTTTATTATTTATTATTTTTTGTTTATTCGATTTCTTTTCAATTCTGGTGTCTTTATACTTAAATTATGTGGTATTGTGGATGTATAATCCTACTAGTCTATCATGGCGGTTCTATTCTACCGCCTCCTGATAGTACTATGCGATCCGCGACGTGAGGTGACCCATGACGTCAGGTGATCGACTCTCCCTGCGAGCGGCAGAATTTGTATTTTTAACCATGGCTCGGAGCGGCTTTCCTCGCTTTTTGCACTTTTCGGTTGTATGCTCTGAGGACAGGTTGTGGATTTCAAGGTAAGAGCAACTAGTGTCTCTGATTTTTTGGGATATGTTTGGAGAGTATACTACCTTTATAGATATACCCTGAGTCCTTCCGTAACGTCTCTTATGTGCACGATGTCTTATACATGAAATTGCGTGTTCTGTCGTCTTTGATGTTATTGTGCATTTACACAGCCATGTGATATGAGTGGTCTGATAGTGGACGACTATGCTGCCACCATGACTTTGGGTGGTGTTTACCCTACATAGTTTCCAGCATAAGATCCACTCCTTACGGACTTCCGTTTTTTAGCTGATCTTTGCCGAGCACCTAGCATGTAGTAATTACCTAGGCGTTCACTCTTGACAGACTATCCACGATTAGCGGATGGCTTGTTTTAGATACTTTTGTGAATGTGGTACCGCCCTGCACTGTCTAAGAAGCCGGACTCTTATAGAATTGGCGATCATTATTAGATCGTGGTTCTGTTTTTTTGGAATACTATTTGCTATATAGATATATATACTATGGTAATACTTTGCCCTTCCAAACTATCTTGGCCAATTGTATAGTGTATTATCCTTTGATTTCGATGTGAAGGGACTGACCCTGTTGACACCCCCAATTGGCCCATGTTCCATTTTGTTCCAGTACTATATTGTATATCTATCACTGGTTACTTGTACCATAAAAATACCAGAAAAACTTGATTTCAGTCTTTGGGTGCAATTGAGTATTTTTATTCATTCATTATACTTTGTCTTTTAGAATATTGGAATCTTTGATATTTTTGTGCTCGTATTATGGAGCCGCTATTCTGGTCACCTGCATTATAAAGCTACATATGCTGTCGAGGCGACTCTTCCTGTCCTGAACTCTAACATGAGACGAAGCGATATTTTACTTTTACTATTGGTAAGCCCATGCTTATTATTTTGAGATACTGTTAGTATATCTTACTCTTCTTTCTTTCCTTTTTTTTGGAATGCCCTATTTGTAATAATTGGCTGTTTCATTTGTTCTCTCTAAAATAAATCTTATATTTTTTTTAAAAATCTTTCTTAAACAGATACTCTTACCATTTGACTACTGTCTGTGAATTTATATTCTTCATACGTGCGGGACTCAATTACGTTGCACCCTCTACTACATTGTTTGTTTAATGGAAGCCTGTTTTTTGGTGAGTTTTCTTGCAACTTTTCAATTTACTTATTGGTCTACCACTCTCACTGGGTTTTTAACCCCACCCTTCCCCCCCTATATTCCCTCTACTCCCTCCATTCTCCCCATTCACACTTTTTTCCCCCCCACCCCCCCTTTTTTCTTTCCCCCCTCCCCTTCTCTCTCCCCCCCGCTCCCCCCCTCTTTTCTCTCTCGCTCTTTCTTTCTTTCTACCTTTTTCCCCTTCTCTTTCGCGTCTCTCATAAGAAGTTTGTGGTTATTCTATCTTTGGGGTATGATTCCTTGCCTTATATATATAAAGCAACTCCTCCTAGCCACTTATTAGAGATATTTACCTGATAATCGGTACTGACCACGTCTGAATGCTTTGTATTTTTTGCTTCATTATAGGCGTGTACGCAGTACTTTTAGTGTACAAGATATATGTGATATAAATGTAGTTTTGTGTTTTTAATTATTTATGATATAAATGTCGTGATGTTTTTTCTTTGGCAAATTTGTCCTTCTTGTGAAGTTTTTGATGGTGTTCGCATTTGTCTTTATTAACTAATTAATTTTTTTGATGTATTGTTTGCCTCCGCTAGTTCTGAACAATTCGACTAACATATAGAATGTAGTGTTGTGTCATGTGATGTTCTGTGGTGTGTTTTGGTATTTAAATGTGGTTATGTTGCATGTTTTCAGCCTTGAAGAAGTTCCAGTGTGGAACGAAACGCGTTGGCTGCGAGTCTTTTTTACAAGAAAATTAAAGGAATATTTCAAAGATATTGTTTGGACTTGGACTTCTTACTGGTGCACCTTCCTCTTTTGCCTTTTTCTCGTCTAACTGGCCTACAGTGGAGTCGATCTACGGCGTGCTCCAGGAAGATCTGTGCACAGGAACTGAACTTTTAACAAAATATCTGTGGTTTGAAGTGCTCAACTTATGATCAGCCGTAGCTTGTTCTTTTGCACACAATACAGAGTACGTTAACAAAGCAAAATTATATCATCCATCATGTTCATGACATCAGGACTCATAACGATTCCTAATGGCCAGTGCGACCTTAATGTAATTAGAGACTGCGATACATAAAGCCATAGTAGCCAGAAAATGCAGATAATTAAAGCCCTCAGTATATGTACAGGGCCTGATTTCTCTTAATAATGAGGCTAAACATTTCCACCTCGGCTCTTTACAACGGGGCAGAAAAGCATAAGGTGCAGAGGTCTCTGAGCTGCCAAATTATCGCATGGGCAAGGCACAAGTTTGTCAACCCATACTGATTGTCCAGGAAAAGCCATTAAAAAGTGCAAAGTGCATAAGCGTAATCTATTTAGATAAAATTGTGTCTGAACATTTATAGTGAATGTTAGATAAAATTGCTGTTGGACAGGGAACACATTTGGGAAACCTGTCACCTCAAGTTGTGAGCGGCGCATATTTACCCCAGAATAATGCGACTCTTTTTATGATGACCTTTACATTTGTATGGATACTGGCAGGATTGTCAAAGTAATGCCCCAGGCCTACATCATACAAGTTATCTCTTACAAATCGGAGCCGAAGGATCGACAGTGCTCTGTCTAGGTTAATGCAATCTTTGATAACCTCCCTTGAAATCATTAACTCCTCTGACAGCCAACTTTTTGCCCATAGAAGCAAAGGGGCAATATCTATACGATCCTCTAAAAATTCCAGCCCCTGCTTACGATGACAAGGGGTGCTGTTTGGGGTCATTGATAACCTTTTTATGAATTTGATTTCCAAAGCCTGTAAGTTGCGGCTTTTATGGTAACCCCAGACTCCAGCGCCATAGGATACATCAGACAAGCATTTGGCTTTGTAAAGTGTAACCATCTCTCTCACCGGCTTATGGCCTAGTTTACAGGCAAAGCGGAAGAGACCCTCCACAACCTTGCCAGCATGTTGCACCCTTGCAGTGAAAAGTGGTTCCCAATACATCTTTTTATTAAAAATGTTCCCTAAATAGTTAAAATTGTTCAATTTATCAATTCTCTTATCCCTTGAAGCAAATTTTCTAGTTTTAGAGGATTTCCGACCACACACCATAGTGTATGATTTAATAAAATTGACTTTTAAATCAAGTGCCAGCATAAAATCTGTGAAGGCATTGAGTGATTTTTGGAGACTGTTTGCTGTCAGAGCCATTAACACGGTATTATCTGCTTACAATAGTAGCAGGACCCGATTTCCCCTAATTCAGGGAAAATCGATTTCCCTATCTAATAAAAATGCCTCTAGGCCAGAGCTTTCGCCTGCCATGTGTGGGTGTGTTGCGCGATGATGCATAGCTGCCAAGATTTCAGATTGCCATGTGTGACGTTTTCATAATTTCAGGGTTATGATGAGTGACATTTCAACGAGTACGAGACATTTTCTCCCGAGGAAAGTGAAGATAAGGGATTCACTGTCTATAATTACTTGAACCTCTGCTCCAGCAGCAGAAAAATCCAGAGTTAGTCCGGAGCGGTGGTCGCAGGCTGAGGCAGCAACTCTGTTCTGCAAGGGCTGGCTGCGGCAGGCAGGCTGAGGTCACGCAAGACCACAAGACACGGCAAATCGGGTTCCGAATTCCGCCCGGCCCTCCACAGATGGTGATTAGACTCCTGTGAGTTTCCGTGTCACGGTCGGGTCTTCCCCCTTCTGGAGTCAGTCGGCTCCCAGTCAGCTCAGGCTGAATCAGGCGCGGGCGGAGGGGGAGGGGGGGACGAGCTGCCTGTAGCAGTGGGCGAGCGGTGCCATGATCATTGAATTTGCAGCGCCGTTTGCAAATCAAACCAACTCAGAGCCGCGCCTTTTTCAAAACTCCCTGGTGTTCCCGCTCCAAAGCAGTATGTGACGTCCCCCACAGTGTCCGATCATAATGCCAGACTGCAAACTGTCAGCGGGATAAAATGCAGTTTATTTATTCTGTCCGTGACACACCAGATGGCAACAGTAAACCATGTAAAACACGGTTATACATTTTATATATCACCTGTTTAGTTTAAAGATAGTTAGCTTGAAAATGTGCTTTTTAAATATTGAAAAGTTTACTGAAAATTGTTAGTGAAATACTGCACTATGCCCTTTGGTTGCTTACAGCAAAATGAAGAGAACAAGATTTAAAATTTTAAGTTAAAGGTGTAGAATAAAAAAAAATACAGCTTTGCGTTATGGGAGCTATTGTTTATGATGCTGTCCTCAAGGTGCAGATCATTTTGAGGTTGTGTTAAACCCTCCTCTCTCCCCCCCCCCCCCCCCCTCGCCTCCCCCCTGAACCCTCCTTAGGTGGTTCGGGCTCGCTCGATACACTGCATTACCGTGTCGCGAAATAATACATGTCTACAAAGTGTGTCACCAACATGAAAAGTTTGGAAAGCTGTGCTCTAGGCCATTAGTATAATTTAAAAAGAGAAATGGAGCTAAAATGCACCCCTGGCAAACCCCTTTGTGGAGATTATAGGCCTGGTCTTTTCCCCTTGAGGGCCATATCGAACGGTAACAGTGGTGGAAGTATGACGCCTGTGGAGGAGGGTAATCATTGCCTCCTCAACACCCATTTTCCCCATTAGTGCCCACAATGTCTCCCGATTGACAGTATCAAAGGCACTGGACTAGTCCATGAAGGCCAGGTGGATAGAACCCCGCTTGGCACTCATGTACTTGCTCCTAATCAGGGACAAATTATGGCCCTGCTCAGTGGTACCCATCCCCCTCCTGAAGCCGTATTGTGTCCTGGACAAGACCCCTGTGTTGGTCGCCTAAGCCTGGCCAGGACGTCTCTCCCCAAAACCTTTTCTGTGGCATCGATAAGGTGAATTGGCCTATAACAGGCGGGATCATTCCTATTGGCCTTTTTCAATACTGGAACCACAATGGCCTCCTTCCAGGTTGCATGGATGGGACCAGTCACCACTGCTTTAAAAACAGTAGGGGAGCCCATAGGTTAGGATTACTTTTAAACAGATCTCATGGGACGCCATCAAGACCTGGAGCTTCCATACAAATTCCTTTCGCCTAGGCCTCCTCAACCTCAGGTACTGAAAGGGATGCGCTTAATTGAGAAGCCGAGGTTAGATCTAGGGGCAAATCCCCTCCTTCCTCCTCTAACTGGAGGCAGTTTGGATTAAATATGGCTGAGAAGTGGGATTTCCTGACGTCCCCCAAAATTAGAGAACCTAGCTTCTTCCGTGAATAAAAGGCGAATAATGATACCTCAAAAGCTTTTGGAGTCATTAAGGGAACTGGCTCTCTCCAAATCACCCCACGCTAAGCTCCTTTCATCCTTCCTTCAATTAATAGTATTTTTGTATGCCTGCCTTGTGCTTCTAATTTAGGTTCTATCACGGGGTTGGCGTGGAGGGTCATTTTGAAGATCTTTTGAGATCTTGAGCATTCAGTGTTAAACCATCGTGTCTCATAGTGTTCCCTTATCTGGACCGATTTAGTTAATCTTTTAGCTACATCCACGCAAATCAATTCAAATTCGCGGATGACCTCGTCTGGGGGAGAGTCATGTTGGAGGCACCTCATAATCAGATCATAGTTGGCTTACACAGTTTTTGCCCTAAATTGGGAAGGGTTTATTTTATTCCACTTTAATCTTACTGCTTTATTACGATTATAGTAGATCAGGCGGCCATCACCTTTCCCTGGCTGGGCTAAACACAGAGATGCTGTGAGGGGGTTATGATCACTCGCATTGTTTGGTTCCACCTCAAAGTCACCAACGAGCGTCAGGAACTTCCTTGAGGTAAACATAAAATCAATAAACCTTTCTCTGCCGCCTCCAACATAAGTGGGGCACAATGATTAGTGACTACTAGCCAGGTTATTAATGAGGCATAGATCATTCTTGATGATGATGGTATTTAAGGCCTTGCCCTGTGGAGTATGGATACAATGCAGCTGGAGCTGACCCTCTATGTCCAGCAACCCGCAGACTCGGTTGGTACTATACGGACAGGTAGTGCAATTAAAATCCTGCCACTTCTTAGAGATATTATTAATTTCCTCCTGTTAAGCTTCGATAACATAACAGCTATTTTGGTCAAAGATGTTATAATACCAATTCACCACTAATAGCTTAACCTGTATCAAATTGGAAAGCATGGTTAGTTGATACCAAGGGGACGATTTTCCAACAAGGACTTTTATGGACCCATATTTGACTGCGATTAGCATCGCCAGCCCTCCTTTTCACCTCCCTGCTAGTGAAGGTGTTGGGTGAACAGTGAAGGTGCAGTAACCTTTCAACACAGTGTCGTCCTTATGCCACGTTACCTGAAAGCAAATGATGTTGAAACCCCTGATAAACTTAAGCCATACCTCATCTATCAGTCTGGGGCGAATCCCTGCGATATTCCAGGAAATGATTTTAAGCGGTGAGTGGTGCGTCCCTTATTCACCAAACCCATAGGTATAGAGTTAATGGCAGATGTAATAACAGGAGTTGCTGGGCCAGGCCCCTCCCCACAAGCGTTACTATTTTTGATTGGATTAGAGGGCAGGGAGCAGGTTTCTGGTTTATCTGAGTTCTTAAAAGTACCGATGAGTTTGTGCAGAGTGATGCCCGGTGGTTCTAACAACTCCATGCTACCTGGTACATCTACATATGGGTCTCTCCCTTGGTTGCTACGATACAAACTCATTCTTTGTGTTACAGCTGAGTGACTAGATTGTACAGTCAGTCAGTCTATTTCAGTCAGACCAGAGAGAGCATCAAAACGCAGTGGTGGCTCATGACATCTGAAAGTGGTAAGGCATAAAAGATTGGGTTGAGTGCCCTGTGGCCTGCAAACATAGCGTGCGCACTCGATTGTCACAAGGGTGTGCTGGGGAGTCTCCCCGATGACATTTTGAAAAAAAAGGTGGGCAAATGGAGCATTTTTAAGCAAATTTGAGGAATCAAGAAAATTAATAAAGTAATTGTGAAAGTGTAGGTATGACATCAATAAAGAGATTGAACCCTATACTGAGACCGGCTCTGGAGCCAACCTGCACTGAAACTGAATTTACATGCCTGGGAACTCAACTCACCCTGTCTCCTGGATGCTCATTTTAAAACAATTCAGTTCCTGTTTTATGTCTACTCTTTCAGAGCAGAACTGGTTTTCCTTTGAAAGAGTCTTCAATCCCGGAAAGTAGATTTTTCTGGAGGATATAGCATGTAAAACACAGCTTTACGGTGCATACATCATGACACACTGAGCGATCCTTATTGCAGCGCATAGTAGGATGAAATGGCCGGTGCCTTTGGGCAGTTACATTGAAAGCGTTTTACTCTAAGCCCCTCTCCTATATCCTTAGCCCCTAGGCATCCAGTGCATCCAACCAACACAAAGATCACATGTCACTGGAAACAACATTACTGTGTTCAGCTGTGCAGTGCCGCCGAGTGCAGTTGATGAATTACAGAGGATTTTGTCTACATTAGGAGGCTGATGGTGAGCCACATAGATTCGAGCCTTTGACATTGGGGTCAAACAGATCCCTGCAATGGCTACCCGCATTAGTTCGCCGAGCCATCAAACCCACGGGAAGTAAAAAGAAGCAAAAAGGGTGACTGGAGGAAGGGCGGATCGAGGAAGAAAGGGATGAAGCAGCAGAATGAGAGGGGGCCCACCGACAGCAGACAGTGTGCAGAGGAAGGAGAGACATCAAGGGAGGAAAGGTCAAAGAGATGCTGCATCGAAAGAAAGCAAGAAGAGCGATAGTTATTAGCCAGTGTGGGAACGATGAAGCACAAGAGAAGTTGGAGGGGGAAGTTATAGTAACGTTTGAAGGCGAGGAGTGGATGTCCTGGCAAGAGATAAGTACTTTTAACCCCAGTTCATCCCTTTACCACCCAGATTGGCTGATATTGCAGTGGCCCGCCGTTCCTCCCCGGAGGGGGGGAGAGGCTAAGGGGCCGGCGCCATAACCCGCGCCGCGCCGAAAGGGGGACAGGAAGGAACCGGTTTTGGGCGCCCTTGGCGACCAAAGACGGCGGGTGGTAGCCCCTCCTGCCCACGCGCTGGCCTCGCGGCTAACACCCCCCCCCGCAGCCAATAGGGGGGCAAGACATGAGGCAAACCCCCCAATGGGGGGGTAGGCCTGTTCGGCGGGAAGGAAGAGACGGGGGATATAAGGGGCCGCTCTCCCAAGGGGCTCCTAACTTCGGGGAGCAGGGAGAGCGGCGCCCCAACGTTGTCGCTGCAAATAGGACACGAAGACGGACGAAGTGCTGCCCGGACGGGATACAGCGCAAGAAGAGGACCGGCGGAGGAAGGACGGCGTCGACCAGGGCAGCAAGCGGCTGAGTGACGAGACTGCCAAGGGCTGACCCGCACTCCCGGAGAGGAGAACGTCCGAGAACAACCCCTGCACCACCGCCTGGCGAAGAGCCTACCGGAACCCCAGGGAGCGAGACCGGACAGGACGGCGGAGGACGGGCGCACAGCCCCGAAGTTGGGCTAATTGTTGGCACCGCTCTCGGAAAGAGCTTCCGAGTCACCTGGCTGGCTACCTTGCGACGAGACACCTGGCTGGTTACCTGGCGACGCACCGAGGCTGCGGAGATCGACATCTTCATCGACAGTCGGTCCCGTTGCAGGTATCGGCTCCGCCTCTGCAGCGCAGGCGCGTTGTGCGCCGGTGCGTCCAGCGGGACGCGAGAACGCAGCCAACCGGGACAAGGGCCCCCAGAGCAACCCGGAAAAGAGGGAAGGAGCTCCACAGAGAGGAAGTGCTTTTAGCGAATAGGTGCCTCGGAAGGGTTTATAAGCAGGATCTGCCCTGGCGGGCATAACGAGTCACAAAGAGTGAATTTCGTGCATCGGCAGCAACGGGCGGTGCAGCTCGCTTTGCATAACTAACACGCCGGGTCACGGGTGCATCCAGCGGCGGAGCGAGCACGCCGGAAAGGGGTCATAGGCCACGGCAACAGGCCTGATTTGCATCGTGCGCACCACGCGCCCTCCCCCCCCCCCCCTTTTCTGAGCGCGAGCAGCACGGAAGGAGCGATACCCTGCTAAGAAGGCTTGGTGAAAGGGAGCCTGTGACATCACATCAATTTGGTGCATAAGTGAGCGGCTGCACCCCGCTAGCAGTAATGGCAGAAGGGCAGCCGGAGGAGCTTGCCGACCTCCTCAAGCGCATCAAGGAAGCGGCGGAGGTACACGGCAGGGAGTGGCTGAAGCCTCATCTGGGCCTAGAAGGGGAGGAGATTACGGAGTCGCGGGTGTCGGAGGACGCGGACCCACCATCGCCCAAAAAGCTGAGGACGGCAGCGCCGGCGTCTGCCACAACGGGGCTGGCTCAGAGGAAGGTGCCCAGAAGGAAGCCGCAAAAGAGGAATCCACCGGCAGGAGGCGCGCAAAAAGGCGACAGCGAAGGAGAGCCCAGCAAAACGACCAGTGGTGAGCATATTGCAACTATTGTGCAGGAATGCGTTAAATCAATGGCACCTTTATTACTGAAGGGTCTTGGGCAGGGGGTCGGGGAAGCCCAGACACAGCGCGCAGAAGACACGACCGGCTTGCCATGGCACCTGATAGATCCCGGGTGGGCACGGCAGGCGAGACTGCAGGGACAAGGTGGGCAGAACAGCCAGGGCGATGCAGGGTCACCCGTGGCAGCATGGGGGTACACTGGCGGCGTAGGCACCCCAGCGAGCGATCCGCAGGCCACTGAAGGGTACAGCAGGCCATCTCCTGGTCCTGCGTCCTTGACCACAAGGGCTACGGGCTTAGCAAGTCTTATCCCGGTAGCGGTTAAAGAAAGGATATGGCGGAAAGAATTCATAGACATTTTTTCCTTGCTGGAGGTTCAAATGGAGGGGTTGGATCTCACTGCCTGTGATAGGAAGGAGGAAGACAGGAGGGAGAGGCGCGGCGCCAGGAAAGAGCGAAACTTTGATAATTGGTTGGATGCATTCCGAATTATGGCATGCATCATTGTAGAGAAATTCCCGCGCTGCGCAGCGGATTTATGGCTATACGAAGCTAACATTCATTGGGCCCAAAGGCAATTCCCGGGTGATGCATGGTTAGAGTATGATAAAGGGTTTAGGTTGAAGATGCAGAGGCATCCAGAGATGGAATGGAACGAGGAGGATGTCTCTGGATTCATACATAAGATGCTAGTGGCCAAAGAGGTAAAAACCTGGGCAGGAAAGAGTGACCAGTCCTTTCGGACCTCCTATAGGGGGAAGGGGAAGTCGTTCCACAGGCCCAAGTTTGGCGGGGGGAAACCGAACCCACCTAATGGCCGGTCGGCAATTTGCTGGAGATTTGATGCCGGGGATTGCACGTGGGGTGCAGCATGTAAGTTCCTGCACGCATGTTCCAAATGCGGGGGTGGCCACCCGTCAGCTAGCTGCCGAGGCAAGCACGACCAAAAGAGGGACAAAAAGGACAAGAAAAGTAAACAGTGATGGAGAGCAGCGGGGTCTGGAGGATTGCCAGTTAGCCAGGTCCCCAATTCACATTCAGCAGCTGCGGAAACTGGCGAACAAGTACCACAATAGAGCAGACGCAGCAACATTAGTCAAGGGTTTTGAAGAGGGTTTTGTTATACCGTTCAGTGGCACACCTCCCCTGGGGGGGGCAGAGAACTTGAAATCCGCTAAACAGCACCCAGAGGTAGTCACCAAGAAGTTGGCGAAGGAAAAGTCATTGGGCAGGATAGAGGGCCCCCTACCACTGCACCTCCAAAAGGGCCTGGTGATCTCCCCCCTGGGGGTCGTGCCCAAAAAGGAGCCAGGACAATTCCGGCTCATCCACCACCTTTCCTTCCCAGAGGGGTCTTCAGTGAACGATGGCCTAAGCCAGGATGCATGCTCGGTGAACTATGCATCCGTAGACGACGCCATTGATATGGTAAAAATGGCAGGGCGGGGGGCATTGATGGCCAAAGCAGACATAGAGTCCGCCTTCCGGCTGTTACCTGTCCACCGCTCCAGTTTTCATCTGCTGGGTTTCCGGTGGGAAGGGGACCTGTATATTGACAAAGCCATGCCCATGGGCTGCGCCATATCATGCGCATACTTTGAGATGTTTGCCACATTTGTAGAATGGGCACTGTACGATAGACACCCAAAAGGGGGGAAGCTCCATTACCTGGACGACTTCATGTTCACGGGTCCCGCCCAGTCACCGATCTGTGGGAGCACGTTGGCAGCGTTTGTGGAGCTTACGGAGGCGCTAGGGATTCCCCTGGCCCCAAACAAAACAGTGGGTCCTTCCACACAACTCACATTCCTGGGCATAGAGCTGGACTCCGAGGCCGGAACAGCTAGGCTCCACCGAGACAAGGTAGAGGATTTTAGGGCGGAAGTGAGAGGCTTGTGCGGTAAGAACAAAGCAACGCTCAGGGAATTGCAAAGGCTGATTGGGAAGCTTAATTTCGCCGCCAGGGTTATACCTGCGGGTAGGGTGTTTGCGCGGCAACTCAGGCAGTTAACAGCAGGCCTCACACATCAGCACCATCACGTAAGGCTGGGAGCGGGGGTCAAACAAGACCTATGTATGTGGGATAAATTTCTCGCAGACTTCAATGGCATCCTCATATGGAGGGAAGGCTGGGTGACAGCCAAGCAGATAGCCCTGTTCACCGATGCAGCGGGCAGTGCAGGATTTGGGGCAATTCTTGGCCGGAGGTGGTGTGCTAGGCAGTGGCCAGAGAGATGGCACAGAATAGGTCTCACGAGCAACATAACATTTTTGGAGCTGTTCCCCATTGTGGTGGCCATGACAATATGGAAACCGGAGCTAAAGAACATGAAACTAACACTCTGGTCTGACAACAAGGGGGTGGTGCAGGCCATTAACAGGGGGGCTGCCAGGTGCCCCGATATCTTAAGGCTAATGCGTCAGTTGGTTCAATTGCAGCTGGAAGGAAATTTGGAGGTGAAGGCCCGCCATGTCCCAGGGGTGGACAACGCGGTGGCGGACGCCCTGTCCAGGGCACAGATGGACCGTTTCAGGGAGCTGGCGCCAGGGGCAGACGAACATATGACACCTTTCCCAGCGCAACTGTGGGACCTGGGGGGGTAGACCTCTCAATCCTGGTTAACCAGTCCCTTACCCCCGACGCGGCTAGGCGCTACAGGAAGTACGCTGCAACAGTCATGGAGATAGGTGGGGTCCAGTCCCTGTCCGACAGGGAGGGAACAAGAACGGCGGCGGAGCGCTTTATACAGTGGGCATTTGCCAGCAAAAAGACAAGGTCCTGGGCACAGGCACATCTGGCGGCCATGGCTCATTTTGCAAAAATTCATACGGGGGAGGACCCGACAGCATCCTTGTATCTCAAAGCGGCCATGAAAGGGTGGAGGCGGGTCGAAGGAAAAAGGGTGGACGGCAGGAGGCCTATAGATTTGGAAAATTGGGCAGTTTGTTGGAGGCATTAGCGGGGTGCACGAAGAATGACTTCGAGCTCCTCCTTTTCCAAGCAGCATTCTCGGTGGCGTTCTTTGGTGCCTTTCGCATTGGCGAGCTAGTGGCCCCCAGGAGACAGGGGCCGGCTGGGCGCTGCATTCAAGCAGAGGACGTCACGCCCGGGCTAGCCTCGGTGCAAATAAAGCTGCGAAGGTCCAAAACCGACCAAGAGGGCAAGGGCGCGGTAGTGCAGCTGCGGTGCATCCAGAACAACAGATCATGCGCAGTATGCTGCCTGCAGAAATACATGGTGGCGCGCCCCGCTGGCGGGGGAGCATTGTTCAAGCATCAGGACGGGAGTAACCTGAGCAGGTTTCAATTTACTGCATTAATGCGCCAAGCCCTGGATAAAGCAGGGCTGCCCTCGCGAGCATTCGCTCCCCACTCATTCAGGATCGGCGCGGCAACGGCAGCATCACAACACGGCATGCCGGAGGCAAGAATCCAAGAAATGGGCCGATGGCGGTCCAGGGCCTACAAAACATATATCAGGCCGCAGCTGCTTTGAGCTGCGGATGGGGGTCGCGCCACTCACCTTGGGATGCCGCACAGCAGGGTCAGTGGCGCGCAGCATGCCACCTTGGGATGCCGCACGGCAGGAAGGCCAAAAAAAAAAAAAAAAAATTTTGATGATGAGAAAAGGGTCCGTATGATGATCTGATATGCACCCCATTGTTCAACAGGAAAACGAAAACGCCCCCGGCTAGTGTGGGTTGTGGGCCATTCGTTCATCGCCAGGATGGGTACTTGGTGGCGGCAGGCTTGCAGAAAGGCCCAGAGACACGTGCATACGGTGGCTGGGACAACCAGGGATGAGCTGGAGCAAGCTGACAACGACGCTCGAGCATCTCCTGGCGGACGCAGCGTGGCACCCGGACATACTGATCATCCATCTCGGGGGGAATGACCTGACAGGCATGGGCAGGAGAGTTCTAAGCCACACGATGCAGGACGACCTCGTAAGGGCAGCGGCGGCATTCGGGGGAACGACCATCATCTGGTCTGAAATAGTAAGCAGGGGCCACTGGAGGGGCGCAGAGTCCCATAAAGCAGTAGAGAACAGCAGGAGGAAACTGAACATTGCGATGCACAAATTTTGCTGTGCTAACGGCATGGAGTCAGTCAGACACGGCTTGATCCACCTGGGGCGCCAGGAGCTGTATGGCAAAGATGGGGTGCATCTATCAGAGGAAGGGATGAAGATTTTCTGGGGCAACCTTTGGGGCGCGATGGCCTTGGCAGGTTGCAGATAAAAAAAAAAATTAAAAAAAAAAGAACAAGCGTGGGGGGGGGAGCCGCAAGAAGACGGGAGCCTCCCTGCGGCGTGGCGGAATAACGGTACGAGGGTTGGCTAACGAGACACACCGACAGGGCGGTGTGTAGGAGGAGGGCCGCTCACCTTGGGATGCCGCACGGCAGGGTGATGTGGCCTGGCCAACGGAAGAGGGGTAGCAAACGGAGACGGCGCTCGCGGCCCAGACCCGGCCTGTCGGCAGGGCACAAAAGGTAGCGAGTTGGGGCCTAACTCCGGGGGGAGAAGAAGCTACCCCTCCCTACACGCAGAAAAGCGTGGGTGACCAACCATAGGGTGGTCCCAGTGGTAATTGGACCAGAGGAGAAATACTAACGAACAACAACAGACCTGGTTGGTGGGTCGGGTACTTTACGAACTGGAGGGACAACGAACTACGAATGGGGGCACGGCTTTGTGTCCAAAGAGATGGCAGTTCGCAAGTAACCCAATACGACCGATGTCATGCCAGATGTATGTAACCAGAATAAAACTGCGGCCAACAACGACCACAACTGTACCATTCTTGTTGGCTAAGTTTTTTTGGGGATCGCCAGGGGGGGGTGCAGCGGGGGGAGCAGGGGTAGAGGTCATACCGGGTAGGCGCAGTGCGAGGGTTATTCATTTAGCTTGTGTCTCTCACACAGCGCCGCAAGACACAGCACTTCATTTCTATTTGTTTTGCTCAGGATTTTATGGCGTGCAGAGGTACCACTTCTTAAAAGCATAGCAAATGCCGCAGCTTCTAGGCGCTGTAAGAGATCAGTGGAGGCTTTCAAAAGAGGAACACAGAGGAGGGGAAAACTTTAGAAAGATGTACAAGACTTAACAGCAGTCACATATATTTCTGAAAATGCATGACTTCACATCCTTCATTACTGGTATCATACAGCTTTTCTCGTGGTGCTTGCAACTTTTCTCCGCACTATCCTGCAGTGGCGTAGCTAGACATTGTGCCGCCCATGGCGGTCATTGAGCTTGCTGTCTGGCGGCCGCCGGAGGTTCTACTTGGGGGGTGCTGGCGATTCCTGCGCAACAGCCTCAGGCTATGACACTAGGAAAACGACATATACCACCAGATCATCAGTATCAGATTTAGTACCTGCTAACCTCACGTGGCCCTCAACAAGCCAGGATGACGTACGAGACACTTGTGAGAAGTTAACGAAGATAGCACAGGTGCGCTGCGTAGGTGTATGTATAATAAAATGGAAGTGTTCTGTTCTCTTACCCGAGCCTTTCACTGTGAGAATACTGCAGTAAATACTCTGCGCTCCAGTGCTTGTTTCCCCCTGAAGGACAAACAGCCCGCTGCGTGCTGATTATCACAAACATGAAATTGGAGCTGCGTAGACTAACTCTTCAACAGCCCACTCCCCCAGCTTCCATTGTCCATCCAGGAGGCTTAAACAGTAGTGCACACATGAAGGGAGTGCTTCAGTTGTTGCCATCCACTTCACTTGGTCGATGTAGGCCAGCCCTTCCCTTTACCATTTAGTTCAATGGCGCTCTGCTGAAAATGCCTGGGCTACAGCATAAGCGCCCTATTTAAAAGTTAATTATTGTCGTTCCTCCGGCCACTCCCATCATGCCGACATCACTCTCCTCGTGTGTGCCTCGAGATCGAGCAATAGCCCTTGCCCTGGGCCAGCACATGCGCAGAAGGACTCGTCTCTGACCTCATCCCTTCCTTTAAACAAAAAAAGACTAGAATTTGTTTTGGAATTAGAACCAAGCAGTGAGTGCTTAATTTAAAGCTGCTCCAGATGGTGTGCACATTCTCTCTTCTCCCAGATGCTAGTAGGGCAACACCCCTTTCGCCCATTAATACCAGCCGCCACTGCTTTTATGATTACACAATATCTGGGGAGGGACAGAGGGCTTGGTAGGTCCAGCATACGGGCCCCAACCAGTAATTTAAGACAAAGAGTATGCTGTTCCCAGAGGTTGAAGGGGGCGAGGGGATGATTGGCAAGGTGTGGGAGGGGGGGGGGATGATTGGCAAGGTGTCAGACCACCTCAGTTGTTGATAGGTGCTTTGAAGGGAAAGATAGTTAGTACTCATCCAGGGATAGCTCCAATAAGGAGCAAGGGCCCTCACACACCCCGAGGGGTGTCATGCTTCATCATAGGGCAGCTTCTCGTTGGGCCGGCGCTGCAATGCCCAACGGGCCCCGCAGGGGGGCTCTTAGCCGGAGGTCTTCTCGGCTTTGCCGTCGTAAAGCTAGACGGTTTATGTGAGGGCGGCCTATGTGAAGTGAGTAGAAGTGGGATTATGTGCATGTGATTTAAAAATGGCTCTTGCATTCTCCAAAAGAAATTTATTAGAGGAGTACCTGGGCCATGAATAAAACCAGACACAAAAAGTCGTGAACCGAATGAGGAAAATTAGACCCGTATCAGTTCAAGTGACCCTTTGCACAACTCACTTGCAGACCATTCAGACCTTAGTGGCCAGACTCACTCTCAACCTTCCACTCCGCACTCGCAACACAGCAGACCTGAACAAGCTCCTCTGGATCCACATACACAAATAGGCACAATTCAAACACTTCACCCACACTTTCAAGGCACTACACAACACTGCCCAGCATATCTCAACAATGGAATCTGCTTTCACAAACCTTACAGACACCTTTGCACACATCCTACACATACAAAACAAGCATTTGCAATGCAATAGGTCTCGCATTTGTTGGAGTTGGAGCTATTGACATTGTAAATGTCAATGTTTGTTAGTTATTTTTTTTAAGTGGAATGATAATTTAAATAAACAAGGAACATATTAACCTGTAATAATGTGCTAGAATCTGTTGGAGGAATATGGTTAAAGACCAGTGTGCACACTGATGAGAGGCATGCGAGTCCAGGACAGTGTCTCCTATGAATGAGCAGTGCGAACCCCGAGTAACAGTCTCTTAATCATGCAGTTTTGCCATCTGCACTAGTCCTGTTATCATCAGCGCTATTCTTATTGTTGTCATCGGCACTAGTCTCGTCATCGGCACTAATCTCATTGTTATCAGCGCTATTTTCGTTGTTGTCATTAGTGTTGTCATCGGCACTAGTCTCATTTTTGTCATTACCACTAGTCCTGTTGTTATCCTCAGGGCTATTCTCATTGTTGTCATGGGCACTAGACCCATGGTTATCAGTGCTCTTCTCATTGTTGTCATGAGCAATAGTCCCATTGGTATCATGAGCGCTATTCTCATTGTTGTCATAGGGACTAGTCCCATGGTTATCAATGCTATTCTCATTGTTGTCATGGGCACTAGTCCCATTGTTATCATCAGTGCTATTCTCATTGTGGTCATGGGCACTAGTCCCATTGTTATCAGTGCTATTCTCATTGTTGGCATTGGCACTAGTCCCATTGTTATAATCAGTGCTATTCTCATTGTTGTCATGGGCACTAGTCCCATGGTTATCAGTGCTATTCTCATGGCTGTCATGAGCAATAGTCCCATTGGTATCATGAGCGCTATTCTCATTGTTGTCATGGGCACTAGTCTCATGGTTATCAGTGCTATTCTCATTGTTGTCAGGAGCACTAGTCCCATTGGTATCATCAGAGCTATTCTCATTGTTGTCATGGGCACTAGACCCATGGTTATCAGTGCTCTTCTCATTGTTGTCATGGGCACTAGTCCCATTGGTATCATCAGCGCTATTCTCATTGTTGTCATGGGCACTAGTCCCATGGTTATCAGTGCTATTCTCATTGTTGTCATGGGCACTAGTCCCATTGTTCTCATCAGTGCTATTGTCATTGTTGGCATCAGCACTAGTCCCATTGTTATCATCAGTGCTATTCTCATTGTTGTCATGGGCACTAGTTTCGTTGTTATCATCAGTGCTATTCTCATTGTCTGCATCTGCACTAGTCCCATTGTTATCATCAGTGCTATTCTCATTGTTGGCATTAGAACTAGTCCCATTGTTATCATCAGTGCTATTCTCATTCTTCTCATGGGCACTAGTCCCATTGTTCTCATCAGTGCTATTGTCATTGTTGGCATTGGCACTAGTCTCATGGTTATCAGTGCTATTCTCATTGTTGTCATGGGCACTAGTCCCATTGTTCTCATCAGTGCTATTCTCATTGTGGTCATGGGCACTAGTCCCATTGTTATCAGTGCTATTCTCATTGTTGGCATTGGCACTAGTCCCATTGTTATAATCAGTGCTATTCTCATTGTTGTCATGGGCACTAGTCCCATGGTTATCAGTGCTATTCTCATGGCTGTCATGAGCAATAGTCCCATTGGTATCATGAGCGCTATTCTCATTGTTGTCATGGGCACTAGTCTCATGGTTATCAGTGCTATTCTCATTGTTGTCAGGAGCACTAGTCCCATTGGTATCATCAGAGCTATTCTCATTGTTGTCATGGGCACTAGACCCATGGTTATCAGTGCTCTTCTCATTGTTGTCATGGGCACTAGTCCCATTGGTATCATCAGCGCTATTCTCATTGTTGTCATGGGCACTAGTCCCATGGTTATCAGTGCTATTCTCATTGTTGTCATGGGCACTAGTCCCATTGTTCTCATCAGTGCTATTGTCATTGTTGGCATCAGCACTAGTCCCATTGTTATCATCAGTGCTATTCTCATTGTTGTCATGGGCACTAGTTTCGTTGTTATCATCAGTGCTATTCTCATTGTCTGCATCTGCACTAGTCCCATTGTTATCATCAGTGCTATTCTCATTGTTGGCATTAGAACTAGTCCCATTGTTATCATCAGTGCTATTCTCATTCTTCTCATGGGCACTAGTCCCATTGTTCTCATCAGTGCTATTGTCATTGTTGGCATTGGCACTAGTCTCATGGTTATCAGTGCTATTCTCATTGTTGTCATGGGCACTAGTCCCATTGTTCTCATCAGTGCTATTCTCATTGTTGGCATTGGCACTAGTCTCATGGTTATCAGTGCTATTCTCATGGCTGTCATGGGCACTAGTCCCATTGTTATCGTCAGTGCTATTCTCATTGTTGTCATGGGCACTAGTCCCATTGGTATCATCAGCGCTATTCTCATTGTTGTCATGGGCACTAGTCCTATGGTCATCAGTGGTATTCTCATTGTTGTCATGGGCACTAGTCCCATAGTTATCATCAGTGCTATTCTCATTGTTGGCATCAGCGCTAATCCCAATTTTATCAGTGCTATTCTCATTGATGTCATGGGCACTAGTCCCATGGTTATCAGTGCTATTCTCATGGCTGTCATGAGCAATAGTCCCATTGGTATCATGAGTGCTATTTTCATTGTTGTCATGGGCACTTGTCCCATGGTTATCAGTGCTATTCTCATTGTTGTCAGGAGCACTAGTCCCATTGTTATCAGTGCTATTCTCATTGTTGGCACTACTCCCATTGTTATCATCAGTGCTATTCTCATTGTTGGCATCAGCACTAGTTTCATTGTTATCATCAGTGCTATTCTCATTGTTGGCATCGGCACTAGTCCCATTGTTATCAGCGCTATTCTCGTTGTTGTCATGGGCACTAGTCCCATTGGTATCATTAGCACTATTCTCATTGTTGTCTTGGGCACTAGTCCCATTGGTATCATCAGTGCTATTCTCATTGTTGGCATCAGCACTAGTTTCATTGTTATCATCAGTGCTATTCTCATTGTTGGCATCGGCACTAGTCCCATTGTTATCAGCGCTATTCTCGTTGTTGTCATGGGCACTAGTCCCATTGGTATCATTAGCACTATTCTCATTGTTGTCTTGGGCACTAGTCCCATTGGTATCATCAGTGCTATTCTCATTGTTCGCATCGGCACTAGTCCCATTGTTATCATCAGTGCTATTCTAATTGTTGTCAGGAGCACTAGTCCTTGTAACAGTCACCCAAGTATAAGGTCCATGGCCAGCTGCATATCTGATGATCACTGATTTACATTGGTAAAAGGCTTCTGCTCCGGTCCACCTCGACTGTAGCACAGCACCTCACTGTGAGGACAGAGGATGAGGTGTTAGGAATCAGAGAACAGAAAGCTCGCCAGCAAGAAAGTAGATGAGGCACATTCAGGCTAATGAAGTGTCTGAGACCAATGGAATAGGAGGCAAAGAAACACTGAAGGCAACGCATCTCCAAAAAGATCAAACCATAGGAACCGGTGTGTCGCACACTTCCAGCTGCACTCACAGTTTTAATTGCATTTACATAACACTTACTACCCGTGGCGAGGCGTCGAGTTATGGCTGACATACTAAATAGCCCACACTCCCTCTCAGAATTCACCCCACTTATATTTACTGTCACTACCTTCAAACTTGTACAGAGCTCCGCAGTCTTTTAATATGGCTCGCTCTACTGCACCACACTTCCCTGTGAAATGGATCCAAAACAAAAAAGAAGCCTGCGAGTGGTGCGCGCGCCACAGCGAAACATGTGCTTTCAATTATTGCACCCGCGTCTGGGCACGATAATTGAAACCACATGGCCTTTGGTGCGCGTAATAGACACCAATAGGCCATGGGCGGAGCAATGCGCCTGCCTTTGGCCTATTACGTGCCGTCTTAGTGAAAAACACGCACGCAAAGGCAAATAGCGGGACACAAAAGGAAAAGCACGTGTGCGATTCCTAGGGCACTCTCTGAAACCCCATTTTTAGCTACTAAATGTCTCTGCTCCGCCAGGCGCGAGACCTAAAAACAACAAATCTGCCGGTTGAACCTTCTTCTACATCGTTCCTAAAGCGTGGAATAACCCAACGCTACACAAACAGGAGCCTCCTCACGTCTTGAATTCTCGAAAGAAGCTGAAGATCTGGCTTTTCGAATAGTCCCAATAGGCTTTAGGTTTGGCTAGACTCACACCTGCTCAGCGCCAGGATACTCTCCCAGGTGATAATTCGCTAAACAAATCTGTATAACATAACATTACGTATTTGACATATCTGACGCAAAACCCCTCTAAGTATATATGTTTTTTCTTTTAATTACAAGAGGCTGGTGAGACCCACAAGTTGTCTCCAGGCCAGCCCTAAAAAAAACTTCTATATATATTTCAGGCTATTAGGATACAAATTCACTGCCCTCCCTCCTACTCAAATATTGTGAAGATATTATGAAAGTACAATACTACCAATCATTTCGAGTGGAAGGGAGGGCTGGGAACCAACAGTGACCCAAAACATACTACAAATGGGATAGTTCATTCATAGAAATCTTTCCCGTATAGTTCTGGAAGTGCATGTTACATGTACGCAAAAAGGCTCACACAATGGGTACAGAGTGGAACTCGGAAGGTTCCAGTTTTGTAATTAAGCATTCAGAAGCAGTGAAGGGTTCCTTTCATCCGAGTTAAAAGGACATCGATTCACTACACCACCATCAGCAAAACTTAAACCAGATCGAAAACAGCTCGACACCGCACATAGCACTGATTTGAAGCTATGAGATCATCAGCGAAATCCTTAAACCTTCAGAGGAAATTGGACATATGAAAGTAGAGGAAACCCCAGAATATGAATGAATCGCCCACGGGAAGAACATGTAAACACCAGCTTTAGCTGTTACGGATTCTGTCACATAGCTTCACAGACTACATCTCCTTCCATGAATAAACATTTAGGAGTAGTGGTGGTCACAAACTGGAGACCACAGTGCAGTAGCACAACAAAGCCTTACAGAGGAGGTAAAGACTTGGACGGCAGAGCTAATGGCTGCCTAAGAACATCGCTCCGTCGGATCGGAGATTAAGTACAACAGTCCCAAGAGATCCACGTGAGAAAAAAAGGACTCTAAAGGGATTTCAGTGCGTCGGAATTATAGCTGCATCCAACGGCACCAACACAAAGACCACAGATTCAAACTATGGAAGGAAAATCGAGGTAAGTACAGAGGGAGACAGTTTGGGATGAGCGGCAAGATGGCGATCAAGAGAACACAGAATCGAAACTGAAACCGCAATGCAGAGGAAGAAGCTCGATAGCAAGCGACAGTGCCAGCGTCAGTACCAATAAGCCAAGAAACGGTCAGCCTAACCCAAAAAACAGCAAGCTGGAGTACATACGCTGACCAAAGAGCTTCTGCAAGAAAGAAGGTCACGGCAACAGCGACATAACAGGGTCTGCCGGCACCCTGACTCTGTCTGGTAAAACCTCAACGACAGCCTCCACGAATGCACGAGTAGTTATGTGGTTCTAGTCTGAATGAGTTTGAGTGTGAGGCAGCACGAAGAGAGTGTCGGGGGGGGTCCAGTGTTCCAGTCACGGAAAAAAGGGAAAAAGAAAAGCGAAACCGCCATAGCCCAAAATGGCGCTGGGACCAGAGAACTAAAAGCAGATGGAAAAAGCGGCTTAGCACCATCGACCACACCAGCGACCTATCCCTGTAACTGCCTGCACCTGTGAGCAGTGAGACGAGTGACACGCGGAAGGGCAACAGCGAGTAGGTAGCAGCGGCAGAGAAGCACTGGGTGGCTGACTGTGCGCAGGCTCTGACCGAGTGCATGGAAATGAGTGAAGGCTCCGATCGGAGGGTGATTAAGGCAGTGGGAAGAGAGTACAATTGCATCGGAGCTTGAGGACCAGCGAGTCTTTCCAGAAAAAGGGAAAGTGAATCCGCCATATTCTCGGCCGAACCAAAATGGCGTCATTGGGACCAGCCTGTTTCTGACCGGTACACCTCACAGAGTGCGTGGCCAACTATGGGGGTCTAGAAGGAGTGGCGATTGAGGCAGCACGAAGAAAGAGCACCCACAGAGGTATCTGGGGGCCCGGAGCTCAAAATAAGAGAAAATCCAAAACCGCCACACACACGGCACATCCCAAAAGGGCGTGCCAAAAGCGGCAGAAGATATCGGCATAGCACTGTCGACCATACCAGTGAGCTGGTGATACACGCCCACGCTCCTGCACTCTGACGCTTCACTTGGAATTTAAAGTTCCCGACCTCAACTGTGCAGTGCCACAACCTAACCAGTGACCCAGTAGAGAACGGTAGAGGACAGAGTAAAAAAAAAAAAACACGCTGAGGGTCAACACTGACGGACACTCAGCAATATCAAGAGAGAGGGGCGAATTAGGTTGACGGGCTCCACCATACAACCCACCAGAACTCTAGAGACAGCAAAGGGGGCCCACAGGAAAGCTGCCATCTAAAAACGAACCACAGGAGACCGCTAGGGCGATAATAACAAGGAGGGGAGCAACACAACAAACACACAGAGTCACTGTGACCCAGCACAATTCTGGTGTACATCAGGGGTACCCAAGCGACACAACCATGGCGAAAAGAGAATCAAGACTACAACAACAGCTAAAAAAAAAGCATAAGGGGGAACCAGCGATCTCCGATTCTCTGCTTAAACAGAAGCCAGATATCAATTGCACCCTAGAGATGATCCTAAAGAAGCTAGCAGATGTCCACGACTTTACTAAATCCACAAAGAACACCACGGACGCAATACAACTAGAGATCGCAGCGGTCAGGGCTGACCTACATACAATCAATATTAGGCTCGCTGCAGCCGAACAGAGAATCAGTGATGTAGAGGATAAATCCCAGTGCTCAACTCAGGAGCTGAAGGCTCTAACAAAAATTACCTCATCACTCCAGAAACAGACCGCGGAGCTTGAAGATCGTAACCGGTGGGGGAACATTCGTAAACTGGGTCTCCCGGAGGGGTCAAAAGACTCAGCAGGCTCATGTGTAGCAGGCTCATATGTAGCCTTTCTTGAGGATCAGATCCCCAAAATTACAAATCTAAAATTTAACCGCCAATTTGAGCTCGACAGGGTGCAGAGTCCCCACTTTGAAATCTTCAACAAGGCAAGCGGCCCGACCTATCATTTGCAAACCACTGAGATCACAGCACACGGAGGCCATCTTTGACTTTGCACGTAAAAACCACCAGATAACCTGGAAAGGTAACAAGATCATTTTTACGCAGGACTACTCAAAGCCTACGGTCGACACCAGGAAGGGATTCCTTGCCCTACGCGACAAACTAAGGAGCAAAAAACAGTTCTCATTTGTGGCCCCAGCCAAATTCAGGATAATCAACACCGGAAGACATCCCTACTTCAACGACCCTAAGGAACTGGCTGCCTACCTGGACGGCCTAACAACCCAAGAAATGGAGACGTCACAAGCTGGATCCAGCAAAAGGAGAGCATCACCTGAGCCGGCCACCATATGAACACAGCTATATTACTAGGCCACTTTCAGGTCCCACCCTTCTTGTGTCTGCGACGGAACCAATAATCACACCGACCTCACCAGATATCCCGGTGTGCCAATTGATCAAGACCGGTCTTGCAACCACTAACTACCTCAATTATATACACACGTCTACCTCAATGGATACCCCAGTCTCTAACCGCAGCCCATCAAGCACCCGGGGGGAGGAATCCGCACTAGGGTTTCTCAGTTCTTTGCTATCTATATTCTCGATCTTCCTTTCCTTTTTCACCTCTTTCTTCTCTATAACCCGGCATGCCCTGTTAGCAATCATTTTGTAAGAGATCTGACATATATGCATACCCGTACATGTTATGTACACTGCTTACAGAGCCCTGGGGGAAAGCTGATGTACTATACCGTGGGTGTAGGGAGCTTGAACAAATGATTCCGCCTCCCATCCACAGGACGCGAGATAGGGAATTTGTGAATGGGGAAGATAGAACGAAGGCTCCCGCCAAGCAACATCCTAGATGGCCTGCAATAACACATTAAATCTGGCAACGGACCTTGACATAGTGTCCCTTAATGTGAAAGGTCTTAACCACCCTATTAAGCGCCGGAACATCATAGACTACCTACCTAAAACTAAAGGAGATATAATCTTTCTACAAGAGACCAAACTATCCATGGAGGATGCCAAACTAGTGAGAGGTAAGTGGATCTCTCAGATGTCTTGCTCACCCGCCGACAAAAAAAGGCAAGGGGTGATGACACCGATATCCAAAAGATCCAACATTACAATAGAATCACAATCCCATGATAGCGGAGGTAGGTGTCTGGTGACTCACCTAAGAAGGGGGGGGGGGGGAGCTAATCCACGTGGCAAACGTATACAGCCCCATCGCGGATGATCCAACATTCTTGGCGGAGGTGGCATACATGCTAGAGCGCTTACCCCAGAGCGACCTCATGGTGGTGGCAGAGGATTTTATCATCCCATTGGACCACATAACAGATAGACAATCCTCCTGTCAATATCACCCCACGAACCTGCATGCGGCACTCCAAAATATCTGCTACAAATATAACCTAAAAGATGCATGGCGCCTCGAGCACCCGGAACAAGGGACTACACTTTCTACTCTAACCCCCACAACTCCTACACCAGGATAGATTATATACTAATATCTGGGACCCATACACATCTAATCGAACACTCAGACATAGCTTCAAGACTAGTATTGGACCACTCATGAACCAGCCTAAAATTGAGCGGGTGTCACAACAAAGACGTTCCCCGGAGGTGGCGGTTTAACAGCGATGTGCTGTCAGACCCCGCTGACAAAAAAAGGATTAAGGAGGCTATAACGGACTACCTCAAATATAATGACTCCCCAGAGATTAGCTCCAACACACTATGGGATGCCCTGAAGGCAACCGTCAAAGGCACAATAATTGAGATTAAGTCAAAAATAAACAAGAGTACACATTTGAGACTAGAACAGCTTGAGCAGGAGGTCAAAAGCCTAGAATTGGCCCATGCTAAGGCCATACAGGATAGCAAGCTCCTAACTAAACTAACACAGAAGAAGTATGAGTATAACAAAATCCTGAGTGAGAGAGCGGGACTGTGGATTAACAAATACAAAGCCCTCAACCTGTGCGAGGCCAATAAAGCAGGGAAATTACTTGCCTCCTACTTACAACACAAACGCAACCAATTTGCTGTCTCTTCCATCACAGACTCAAATAACAAAACCCACACAAAACACAAAGACATCCTTGAGACCTTCCAAGAGTTATATCAAGAACTCTACAGGAAAGATCAGAGTCTCAATATGGAGGAATGCTCAAGATACCTCGACAGACTCGGGCTACCACAGCTAAGCACCGAAGAGACGCTCAGGTTAGGTCAAGAAATTAATATTGCCGAAATTGAAATGGCGGTCAAATCTCTGAAAGATAATAAAGCCCCCGGGCCGGAAGGGTTTACTGCCGCCTTCTACAAGGCTTTCTTAAACCAATTGAAACCAACCATGAAACAGGCCTTTAACCACTCTGCATCTAGAGGGGAGGTGTCACAATCCCTGTCAGAAGCTAAGATAATAGTCATCCCATAGGAAGGTAAAGACCAACTATCACCAAAAAACTACAGACCCATATCTCTTATCAATGTGGACTGCAAAATATATGCTAAAATACTGGCAGTCAGACTCAGTTCCGCTCTACCTAAACTAATAAGCAACTCCCAGGTGGGTTTCTTACGTACTCGAATGTCCAATGACAACACACAACTTCTCTGCCATATTATGGAGCATGCGGCCACTACAGCAGAACCAGCAGTTGCCATCACATTGGATGTCGAGAAGGCCTTCGATAGAGTCTCCTGGACTTTCCTGGAGCGCTGCATGCAATCCTTCAACTTAGGGGAAGGATACATATGGATGGTTATGGCCCTTTATGGGAAACCATCAGCCCGTATAGTCGTTAATGGGTCACTCTCTGAACCATTTACACTGCAACAAGTTACCAGACAGGGTTGCCCACTGTCCCCCTCGCTGTTTCTGATAGCACTGGAACCTCTCATCCAAGATATCAAATTAAACAAGAACATAAAAGGGGTAGATATCAACGGCATTGAAATAAAATTAGCTGCCTATGCAGACGACATATTAATAGTAACGGAACAGCCGAAGACCTCAATCGATGCCCTGATGCATACGATAGCAGAATACTCCAGATTGTCAGGTTATAAGTTAAACAAGGACAAATCAGAATGCAAACCACTAAATATTCATTGCACAAGAGACAGCCTGGGGGGGGTCGGGCTTAGCCTGGCAAACTGGGTATATCAAATACCTAGGGATAAAATTTGGTAATGACCTAATTGACACGCTACATCATAATGAGAAAATACTGCTAGAGAAGATTAAAAAACTACTAGACTCCTGGTCACCAAAGTTCATAACGTGGTGGGGCAGAATTGAAACTATTAAAATGAGGGTCACACCAATAATTAACTATCTGATCAGCATGCTTCCGCTCCTCCTCACAGATGATTTCCACCGCAAAGTTGATATTCTGATCTCTAAATTCCTTTGTCATGGGAAGAAAGCACGCATAAGCATTAAAAAACTAAGACTGGAGAAAAACCAAGGAGGGGTAAATCTAGCAGACTTCAAAACTTTCCAGCTAGCTTTTCTGGCAAAACAAGACTCATACTGGATTGCACCTCCTGCCGGCTACACAACGGCATGGTTACAAGTTGAGAGGGCCATCCTAAACAACCTAACCCCTCTCGCTCTACTAACAGCAAATAGATACCCCCAAACCTCAAAGCCGATCTTTAAAAACTCAAAAATTGCCCTACTAAAGGTACATATGAAGCTAGAAAACAGCATCAAAGGTTCTAAAATGGAATCACTCTGGGCCAATAGCAAGATTCTTTATAAAGGGAAAAGCTTAGCCTTCAAATCATGGATCGAGAAAGGGATCTATTATCCTTACAAATTAGAAAACAAAGCTTTCCCGATTACATTCACCGCCCTCAAGGAAAGACATAAACTAACTGATATCGAATTCTATAACTTTTTGAAAATCAGATCGGCCTTGTCTAAAACCAAATTTTCCACCTCACAACTGTCAATCTCACGTACGTATCAAACATAAACAAATTAGGGCACCAGGTCTCACAGCTCTACAAACTCCTCCGCCCTAAATCCTCTAAACTTAATGACAAGACAGTTGCCTATTGGACTAATCAAACTAAAACCACATATAACAATAAAGAATGGTTCACTCTATGTTCCTCTGCCTCACGCAATAAGATTTCACCAGTGCTCTCACAAACCATATTTTGGCTGCTCCACAAGGCTTTCTGAACCCCTTCACAGTTATACTCATTAGGCCTCAGGGAGTATGCAGTATGCTGAAACTGTAACAAAGAAAAAGGGGATCTAGCACACCTTATCCTTTATTGCCCATCACTCAAAACATTCTGGGAGAAAATCTTTGCTCTTATAAACTGTTTGACTGTACGCTAACAAAATAATTCTCCACCCTCACCACGGCATTTATGAGCACAAAACTGAGATCAGAACACGATAAGGACCCACTAGACTTGCTACTGATAGCAGCAGTGAAAATGGTCCTCACCAATTGGAAAGACACAAGTAAGACATCGTTCAAAGGCTGGTTCAACTGGATCACGCATCTTAGAGGAGCGGACAACATTGCACTACAGAACTCGCCCTGGAAACCGGCCTCCAGAAGGATGTGGAAGTCCCTCGACACATTCCTTGACTCTTTTGAGCCCCCATGAAAACAAGTCAGGCTGTCGAGACACTACCTGGCACCCCTATGTAAGCTTCACCCTATCAAAGGAACTTAACTGGGTCCTACTGGTCACAACCAATGTGGCCCTCTCGGGCCTGTATGTATGATATCATGTGCAACAACTTCCCCACTGTATGTCAGACGTAATTAATAAGCAATGCAACTCTCAGGTGCCAGTCCACTATCTCTTCTTTCACCCCTTGCTTTCCTGCCCTATTCTGTCTTCTTTCTCTCTTCTTCACCGATAACGACATGTAGGGCTAGCTAAGAATCATAATGTCTAAAAAGCTACTGGAATAACCTATGCTAACCCTGTAACAGAATCGTTAATTTGTTCTTGTATACAAATTAATAAAACGTGGAAATAAAAAAAAAAGAAATAGAGTAGTTTTTCTCACATTTAGGGAGGTACATGGATAGCCTAGAAAAATACTTTCTGAAGCTGCTTGAGAAGCAGAAAGGCATGACAAAATAAAGGAGCATCAGTAATGCCAATAGGTTTGCCTTATTTCTGAAAACGCTGGCAAGATGTATTCTTTTTGCCAATGCATCTTTCTACTGTTGATTGTAACTACTGCCTAAGGGTGGAGACAAAAGCTGGACGGCCAGCAGTCATTCTCATCAAGCGTTTTCAGGCCTGGCTACAGAACCAGTCTGTGATGGGCAGTTCGAATGATTTCGTTACCATTGGTGTAGGAGTGTTCAGTAGATCGAGACTGCCAGTATGCCAGGGGTATAGGAATGCTTGCAGAAGCCACAGGATGTTGTGAGAGTGCTATCAGTATTTAGGATATTCTATCATAGGGTTTGCAGTTCCCCTCATGCTTTTGTTGAGGCAATGGCTGAAGATACGCTGGACTGTGTCCTAGTCGGGAAAAACAGACGCTGAGAGTCGATGCATGGATTTTCTTTGTCCTTTTGCAGCAAACCCACCTCCAAGGGTCCAGAAATGTAATTGGCACCACTTTTTGTTTATATTTTATTTATTGAGTTTTGCAGTTACAAACATATAACAAACATTACCGCAATTGCTTGGAAGTACTGTTGATACAGATGACATTACAAGACACACTATTTCACATAATGTTCATCACGTGTAGCATTACATAGGCTTCACTATGATCACACAGGGGTTCAGAGTCCCACACAGCATATCATGGCCATTCCAGGGGTCAGCGTCCAGTCTGTTCATGTGTGTGACACGCAGTGTTAACATACCAGGGCGTATTGCGTTTACCTGGAGCCTCCTATGACACATCCCCATCTGTGGATCGGAGCCAGCATATAAATGGAGCCCAAATGTCTTTAGGTCGAGATCGGGCCGGTAAAAGCTCCCAATAGCTTGTCAGTTGATCTCTACAATATATAATATCTGTCACCCAGGCTTTTATGGCTGGAGATGTCGTTTTACCCCAGTGCATGGCCACTTGCCTCTTCGCCAACAAGAGTAAAAGTGTCGTGAGTCGTCGTCTGGCAGTTGGGGTGTTGTATACATATCCCAAAAGTGCCACCAGGGGAGTCCCCGGCAGTTCCTGTTCAGTCATGTCCTGTCATGTGCATTTGATCACTTCAGCCCAAAAGTCAGCTATGGGTCGGCACTCCCAGGCCAGATGTAGGAAGGTTGCCTGTGAGGTCCTGCAACGCCAGCTGTTTGTGTCAATTGGTACGGTATAGGCGGTGTAGGAATTTGAAATGTATTAGGCTGAGGCGATAGTTCTGGAAAGCTGCTCTAGTTGGCCACAGCAGAAGGCCCTTTGCTCGTCAGTGATGGTCTCGCCAGCGTCTGCCTTCCAGGCGCTGCGCGATCTGGGTACGATGACCAGGGACTCGCGTTGTGTGATGGTATAGATGCATGTGACTAACTTACGGGCCGATGTCACTAGGAGCATGTGCTCTAGTGCCAGCAGTGGCGGAGGGGAAAAAGTACAGCAGTTTAGGGAGAATTATAATTTTAGGGATGGCAATGCAGCCTGTAAGGGACAACAGCAGTCTTCCATCTTTGGACTTCTATCTTCTATCCATGCCATTGCCTTGCCATAATTAGCCGTCCAGATCTCTTGTACGTCTCTACTAAGCCAGACTCCCAGGTATCTTGTTGGGCCATCCGCCCAGGCGATCGGGTATTTAGATTTGTAGGCGATAGTTCCTGCCGTTAGCGGGAGAATAGTAGACTTGGCCCAATTGATGTGGATCCCTGAGATGCCCCCATATTGCACAAGTTCTCTAGTGACGGGTGCGAAGTTAACGGCAGGGTCTATTATGTAAAGTGTGAGGTCATCTGCAAACATAGATCCGATCAGGCCTCTGGCGGTGAATCCTATCCGACAGCTCGCGTGGTGTTGCCTCAGTCTGGCTGCAAGCAGCTCTGTGGCGGTGGCGAACAGTAAGGGAGATAGTGGCTAACCCTGGCAGGTGCCATGCGAAATCAAGATGGGATCGGATATTAGCCCATTTACTTTGATTCTAACAGTGGGTAGAGCGTACAGAAGTTTAATTTGCTGTAAAAAGGTAGGATTCATGCTCAGCCAAGTTGGGAGTATGAAGAGGAATTTCCATTCTAGGGAATCAAATACCTTGGTGGCATCTAATGATGCAGCAATCGCGGATACATGCGGGGCGAGATAATGCAGTAGTGTGAAAATTGTTCGTAGGTTGTGGGAAGTGGAGCGGTCCGGTACAAATCGGGACTGGTCCGGCCTCACAATGAGAGGGAGTAGTGGTCGCAATCGGTTGGCCAATAGCTTAGCAAATATTTTGTTATCAATATCTATTAGGGAGAGTGGTCGGTATGAGTCGCACGATGAGGGGTCATTGCCCGGCTTGAGCAATGTGATGACAGCTGCGCACATTGATGGTGATAGTGTCCCGTTTTGCAGCACCTCCAGATATACCTCTAGTAGGCGAAGGGGCTAGCAGTTCCGCATATTCCTTATAGAATACGGGGATAAGCCCACCTGCCCTGGGCGCCTTGTCCCCAGGTAAGCACTGGATTACTTGCTTAATGTCGTCGGCAGTGAACGGCACATCCAAGTATTCGCGGTGTGTCCCATTTAACTCAAACAAATCCAGGTGTCCCAAAATTTCTGAGCCAGGTGGAGTGACTTAGTGGTGTATAGGTGGGAATAGAGCAGATCACGTATTCCAGAATCACCATTGAAAGAATGCTCATATGAGTACAGTGGTATATAAAAAAATACATAGAATCAACCTAAAATACAGCGATTTTACATTTTGCTGGCAGTTGCAGAGAAATATTCCAAAGGCAAGTCCTAACCAACTGGAAACAATATCAACATATCTACAGTGTACCAAGGAGGCATTCACAGTAATCAATAGTAGCAGCAGAAACAGAATCAGTCCTGGTCAACGATAGTATTTTGTCGTGCCAATTGGTATTGTGTAAATAGACCCCAGAAACTTTTCGGACAGCTGCGAGGTGGAAGCAATTAGTTATATACATCTGATTGGGTATTACAGTATACCATATTGTTTTCCTACTTTGCAATAGTAGGTACAGGACCCCAAATCCATCTCATTGCGAATCTACGTTTTGCTAGGAGAAGACCTATAGCTACCAGCTTACGAACATTCTTTCGGAGGGGCTTTGTATAGCCTAGCAATGCCAATAGGGGGTACGAAGTGAGAGAGAGACCCACAATATCATTCAATACTCGGCGCCCGGCATAGTACACCTTTCACAGTTATCAGTATCACGCAATCCAAACCTATGTAGGTGCTGTGGAGTATGATGAACCCTGTTTAAGAACTTAAAATGGGCTAACCTGTGGCGACCATTAAGAGAGACCTTACGTGTAACTTCACAGCATTAATAACAGTTATCAACCATGAGTGGAACTCCACTGTCCGCCTGCCAAGTTAGCCACACCTTCGTGGAAGGAGTCGTCTTAGTGAGTATTGCTGAGGCATAAAGAAAAGTAACTAATTTAACAGGCGATTGTGAGCGCAATAGTATGGACAGGGGAGAAATCTCCAGAGGCTCTGAGAGCTTGTTTCCCAGTATAGTGCGCATAGCGTGGCAGGTCTTAAAGAAATGGAATTGCGCGAGTGCAGAAGGCTCCTCCATGCCAGCGGTCACTTCCTCCCACGTTCCCATTCGGCCGTTTTTGAAAAAGTCACCCATCTTGTGTATGTGCAAACTGTGTAACGAGTGAAGAGTGCCTCGCTCAGAGCTAATAGCGAACCACTGGTACCACTCGAATATAATTGAGCGCCAGCATACCTCTTAAGTAGCACATGCCAAGCATGGACTGTGGAGTTCACCGAGTCTAGTACCCCATATCGTCTCAATGGTGCTTTAGTCAAGAAGCATGGCAGTGGGTCTGGGGCAGCAGCAATATTTTCAATGTGGACGTGAGGTAAGTCATGTGAGCCGTGAACCCAGCTATAGGCGTGCGAGGCCTGCGCTATCCGGTAATAAAGTTGCAAATCTGGCGCGCCCAGTCCACCCGCCGTATATTGCAACATGAGAGTATCCAAAGCCACCCACGAAGTCTTGCCCGCCCTTGCTAACTTGTTCATCAGAGTGCATAGCTCTCTAAACAGATGCTGAGGGACCACTAAGGGTATACTGACAAAAAGAAAGAGAGGGAGTACCACCATTTTCATTAAAGACACCCTACCCACCAGCGAGAGCGGGACCTGTAGCCATCTATCTATATCGTCGCCCAGCTTGCCAATAGCTCTGCCGTAGTTCGCCTTAATCACTTGGTCTGCATCTGAGTGAACTTGGATGCCCAGGTAACGAACCGGGTAGGTCGTCCATTGGAGCGGGAAGTCAAGGTGGGGTTGGCACCGTTGCTGGAGTTAACGGAAAAATGATTGACTTATCCCAGTTAATCTTTAGTCCCGATTGGCCACCAAAGTGCAACACCTCTCAAATTACAGGGGCAAGATGGAACTCTGGATCGCGGATATACAATAGCATATAATCAGCTAAGGCCAAAACCATTAAATTGTATTTAGGGAAGCAAAGTCCCCTGTGTCCGTCATATTCCCGCAGCGCCCTCAGCAGGGGCTCAGCTGCCACTACATGTAATAGTGGGGACAGGGGACACCCCTGGTGGGTGCCCCCTGAAATCTGAATCGGGGTAGAAACTATCTCCAGTGCGCACCCGGGCTACGGGCGAGTAATAAAGCACCGATATTAATTGCAAGAAGACCTCGCCGACACCCATACAGCACATTACCGCTAACATAAATGTCCATTCGAGTGAATCTAAGGCCTTTTCGGCGTCTAGAAAGACGCCGCTGCCTTAACTTCCTGACGGACATGCTAAAGGGCACCAAACACTGCCCGAAGATTGAACGACAGCGTACGGCCTGGAATTAAACCGGCCTGCTCCGGGCCCACCAGTTGGGGCAGCAACGGAGACAGACGATTAGACAGTATTCTAGCGAATATTTTTGTGTCCACATTAAGTAAGTAAAGTGGGCGATAAGAGGAACATTTATGGGGGTCTTTATCAGGTTTCAACAATGTTATGATCCGGGCCTCACGCATAGAAGGGAGCATTATCCCAGCCGCTCCCATCTCGTGGAAAAGGGTAGTCAGATTGGGAAACAGACTAAAACCTTTATTGAAGGACACCGTTAGGCCATCCTGCCCTGGGGCACTACCCTCCCGCATCGAATTTAATGCCAGAAGTATCTCCGCAACTTCAATAGGGTACAATAAGAATTCACTATGCCAATTTTGCAGACAGGGGAGCTCAATATACACAAGATACCGTAATATGTCAGCATTACTAGGGATGACCTTGGAGCTGTATAGCTCTTGATGAGATCTATGGAACTGGCTGTTAATATCCACCTGCTCAGTAAGAATAGAGCCCTCCTCATCAACCAGGCCAACCAGACTCCCAGTCTCCGATCTGCGGCGAGGCAGTACCACCAGCACTGAACCCGGCCTGTCGACTACTCCATAGGATCTAGCAATAGCATATTTGCCCATGTGCCGGACTTCACTATCCGCTTCGGCATGGTATTCCTCAATTGTAGCCATAAGCTGTTCCCGCAACTCAGGATCATTTCGGAGGGCCAGTTCAGCCTCCATTTTAGCCATTTGGGATTCTAACATTGCAAGCCTGTTCCTAATAGAGCGAATGACCTCCGCATGCTTACTAATGGCGAAAAACTCAGAGATTGCGTCATGCAGCTCGGATTTAAAGACTGTATCTAATAGCGAATATGGAGGAAATCTCCACAAGAAAGGAAGGGGGCCTCGCGAAGAGACTGAGATAGCCAGCAGAATGGGCGAGTGATCCGAAAAAGAACGAGCCAGGACTGAGCAATCCTGTACCTTGGGCAGCAACGTCTGCTAAATAAGCCGGAAGTATATGCGTGTGTGAATGTGGTGGTGTGCCGAACAGTTTGTGAATCCGCCCCCAACATTGGATCTAGCTCTCCAAACATCTATCAATTGCAGCTGTAGGGCGAGATCAGCATTGGCCTTAGCAGAAGCAGACAGGGGTCGTGGGGGGCCCCTCGTTCGGTCAAGAGCTGGATCTAAAACACAATTAAAATCACCCCCCCAAAACAACGGCAAAGGATGACGGTCTTTGAGAAGTGTAAAGATGGATTGGTGAAACTATGGGTCATTATAATTCGGGCCATAGGAATCAGCAATTAGGAAATTCAACTCTGTGTTATAACATCAGGATATGACATACCTGCTAGCCAGGTCAGTCTCGCAGTGTTCTAATTGGAGCCCCAATTTAGGATTGATCCATGTCAACACACCTCTAGAGTGAGACGTGAAGCAAGCAGCATGAAATGGCCCCGATAGCCTACCACCAGTAAGTAACACACATCCAGGGGGAAGGTGCGCCTCATGAAGCAAAGCGATGTCAACCTCCCTACGCTTTAAGTAAGCTATGATCTTGCGCACCTTTCTATGATCATTTAGGCCTCTGACATTCCATGTCATGAGGCACAGATGCTTAATATGGCACACTCTAGTGTGTTGGCTTGACATGTAGTGAGAAATAGCCAGTAAAATTGCTACCCTGCAATGCTGCGTATTGGACCCTGCTCATCATGGGCAAATAAAAACATGTGATCTGCAAATAAAGAAAAACAAAAGAAACTCCAATCCCACCCATCACCCACGCCTTGCATACCTCAACTAAGCAAAGACGAGAATCAGCCCTCCGCACCGCAACAAAACATTCAAAGATTGCAAATATATTGCACAAATGCAACAATAAACCCCTAGAAATGTAGAGAAAAATAGCGTGTAACGCATTGGGGCGGATGTTACCCAGCAATGTCAAACTAGTCTATCCCCCGCCCTGCCACTGAACATCAAGCATAAAGCTTCAGTTATAACAAACAGTGACAATTAGGAGACACCTATAGATCCCAAATTGTTTGAGTTGCCATTGCCAGCGCGCCAAGCAGGACGCCCCACATATAGTAGCTCAAGAAAACGCAGAAAAGTAAAAAAAGGCAATCGGTCACAAACTAATTACGCGAGGCTGAAGTGAACTTAGCAACCTGCACGGAGTATCATCTGTTTCAGCGAAAATACACTCAATATGTAGCCCAGCATAACGTCAGTGGTCACAGCAAAGCAGCGGAACATATTATGCCCAGCTCCCGCACCACAGTCATTATCATCAAGGCTGCCATTACCACCATCCGCACTTGGAGTGCTATTCTGTCCCTTCCCACGTTTCCGGCTTTTTCCCAGTCTCTGAGAGCTTTCTGTAGGGACTGTGGGTCCGAGAATATCTTGGCCTTACCATCAAACAAAACCAGTTGTCGTGCAGGATATAGCATCGCATAGCATAATCTATCTTCTTGCGTTTCAGAAGAGTAAATTGCCTCCTGGCCTCTTGAACTTTAATAGTAAAGTCAGGAAATAAAGAGAGCGAAGCCCCCTAGTATTGCAAGCTGCCAAGTTCTCTTGCCCTTCGTAGTGCGGCATCCCTGTCACGGTAGATCAAAAGTTTGGCAAGGATGGGCCATGGAGGAGCACCAGGCTGGGGCCTGGGGCCCAGCGAGCGGTGCACTCTCTCCACGATAAACATAGGGGAGAAAGTATCAGCACCCAACAGTGTCATGAGCAATTTCTCAACGAAGGACTCCATATTGCCCGTCGTAGTAGATTCAGCCAGGCCCATAATGCGGAAATTGCTACGTCACGATCAGGCTTCCAAATCCTCGGCTGTGTCCTGCAAGGCAGCCAAGGTCCTCTCCATACTCTTCTGGGAGATGCTAAACAGACTGGGCCTCCTCTGCCTCAGCGATACGACGTTCCGCCATGTCAAGTCGTTCTGAGTGCTTGTCGACCCTCTCCGACATTCTGTCCATTCTATAGGCCAAAGTGTCGATTTTGGAATCAATAGCCAACAGATCTTGCTGCATGGACGCTATGATGTGTTTAATATCGCCGATAGGATCTTCCGCTGGGTGATCAGGCTCAGACATCGCGGTCTCCGCTATATCCTCGCAGCGCCTTGATTTTTGCTGCTCAAAGTTGATCTTTGGCTGAGTCTTGCCAGGTTTGCCCATCTCGACACCGGAAACACGCTAGCCTCCCAGACACGTGTGCACAGGGCCCAGTCACCAGAAGTTTGCAGGCCTGGCGATCGTCGCCGCCACACACCAGGCCAGGGTAGCAGTGCACCAGGCCGAGCAGCAGCAGCGGTAGCCTGCACAGGTATGGGGCTACCCCCTATCCCCTCTGTGTATTAGGCAATGACACCGCTTCTTATCCCCAAAGCAGGAAGGGCCGCCAAGCAGGATGGTCTACGGGAGGCAGACAGAGGTAGGGGCACCACACCCAGACAGCACAAACTGGCGAGTCCTCTAGGTCCGGGGGTGACTGGCCAGCGATGTCAAGTCAGAATTATAAGGAGGCTAGGGGCCAAGGCCAAGCAGCGTGACCAAACCTCCAGCACCCTCCAGACCAGGCCGGTCCACGCCTCTCTATCAGCCAGGCAGCGGAGCTCACCTTGCGACAGCCAATCTTCAGGACACCCCCGCAGCAGATCTCAGCACCGCAGGCCTCCAGCCGGGGGCCACGTCAAATAGGGCCCCGCGTTGCACACTTCACAAGTAACAGCCGCGGCAAGCCGTTGCGGCGTAGGTCGTCACGCCAGTCGGCCATGCAGACAGGCCGCACACCGGCGCACGCTCCGTGGGCCAAAACTCTGGCAATATGTAGGCAAATCACTTCACGGGCACAGCAACGGGATCAGCAAGCGGTGGGCTTCATCCGCCCAGCATCTCCCAGAGGTCGGAGTATTTGAAGCAGCTAAAGCCTGTCGGATCGGGCCGGTGGCTGGCGGAGCTCTATTACGGAGTGGCCATCTTTAGGACAGGCAAGCTCCGCCCCCAGGAATAGAAGTTTTTCATTGTGGTTAAAACGTCCGTTGGTGAGCAGGCCGGCGGTGCGTCAGGGGTGCAGAGCTCAGTAATGTAAGAGGAGCCCCTGGGAGGTCTTAGGAGGTTTGCCAGCGCCTTCCCCAGCCCCGTCATTGCATGCCTGATCGTGCTTATGTAAGAATTTGGTCTCTCTTTCGGCCTCATCTTGGAATGGCGTTAGTTTTTCACACAGTTTAGCCAGCACTGCAGGTGTCTGGGATTGGAAGTACTGGCATTCTAAGTCCCTGATCTCTCCCTCTATTCTCTTAAGGCTGTTACGGATGTCTCGTAATACCCCTGACTGTAGGGCTATACAAACCCCGCTGATCACAACTTCCTCCCATGTTGTGCCCACAGAGTCAACGGAGCCTGTGTTATGTTCGAAATATTCTGTTATGTTTTTCTGAATCTCTTCTGAAACTCCTTGAACACCGTGTCTAATAGCGAATTTGGGGGGAGACGCCATGTACAGGGTTGTATGTAAAGCTTCAGGACTTGAAGCTTGGTCATGACGGGCGCGTGATCCAACACTGTGCGTAGATAGTGCGAGGCCTCAATGGCCCAAGAGTGCATATCTCTGGATGTGAGCCAGAAGTCCAGTCGGGACCATGCTTTATGCTGCTGGGACACACAAGTGCCCTGTCTTTCAGGTGAGTTTCTTGTAGGAGACAAAGATCTACTTTGTGCCTGTAGAGATACGAGTGCACTTATCGGGCCTTTCTGTGGTCATTCAGACCGCGTAGTTCCAGGTGATGTATTTTAATGTGGACATGGTAGCCTACGCAGATTTGTCTCTGTATTAAGTCGGGAGCAGCCGGCCCCGTGTGTGATCTCCTGTGTGAGGTACAACGCATACCTGCAGACGTGTCGTAGCCGTGTGTGCCTATGATTCTGTGAAGTGTGACCTGAGTCACAATGGAGGCGTGTAGCAACAACACCACAAGCAACACATTTGGCGGCATTAAACAACAGCTAACCCCTACCCACCCCCTCCCACACCAACCCCCAATTAGGTTGTGTAAATATCCCCCCAAAAAACCCAAATATACAGTGATTTTGAACTAGCCGAAGGCTACCAGGCAATTATCTCTAGGGGAACACGGGGTTGCCGGCATACGCCCCTGTCAGTTACGGCAGGGTGGCCGAGCCCAAAAAGGTCTAATTTTGACTCTATATTGTCTATGTGTATAGGAAGGAATTACAGCATTTTAGCAGGTAAGCGCAGTATGAGATGTGGATGTTCCGCCCTTGAGACATACCAATGCAAAAACTTTTTTCCCCCCCACAATGTCTTGTAGTATAACAGTAAAAGACCACAATACCACAATTCAGGGAGAGGACGTCAGTCATTGTCACTCAGGTGGCCCTCTGGCGATGTGCTGCCAGCTTGCTTCTGGGCTTTTCGGGATTTTGCCGCCTGCTTGGCGAATTTCAGCGCAGCTTTTGCATCCGTGAAGATTAGAGGTAGGCCTTTGCATCGTATCTTTAGCTTTGCGGGGTAGAGAGGAGTGTATTTGGTTCCCGATTGCTGGAGCAACGTCTTGGTAGGAATACATTCCCTGCGCGCTGCCTGAACCTGCTGGGTGAAGTTTGGATACAGGGATGTGGTGTTGCCCTCGGTATTGAACAAATCCTTGCCCACAGGCTAGCCTCAAAACTGTGTCCCGATAGTTTGGAAGGCGGGCCAGGATAGGATGCGGCTGCGCCCCTATCGGTGGTTTGGGGCCGAGAGAACGATGCACCCATTCAATGAGGAACATGTTTGAAGGTTTGCTGCCAAATATGTCTCTCAGCATGGACTCTACAAATTTCTCCATATTTGGTATGTTGGTTGTCTCCGGAATTCCAGTAATTCTGACTTTGTTGTATCTGGACCTTGCTTTTAAGTCCTTGTTTTTAGCCTTTGTTAGGTTCCGGACCTTGTCCAGCTGCAGCATCTCTTCTTGTGTTTCAGTTTGCCGGTCATCTGCATCGGAGAATCTGGTTTTGAGGGCGTCTATACGGTTTTTGTGCTTTTCGCTGTATTATCTGGTTCATCCGGGTCGCAAGAGTATCTAGTTTAGAGTCAATTGCCAGCAGACTGGCTTTCACGTCCTTGAACATGGAGCGAAGATCTTTTTCCTGTGTGGCATCCATCTCAACTTCGTCTGCTATGCTGGTGGCCGTGGGCCCACTTTCCAATTGCTGCGTACATCTTCTATTGAAGGTTAGTCTTGGTTGTTTACTATCAGTTTTTCCCATGACTCCGTTGTCTGGCTGGTAAGTCACCTGGCAAATAAGCACATAGGGCCCCCAGATGGGTTTCTCTCTTTGTAGTCGCCGGCTTTGGGTTGATCCTTAGGCTTTCGGCCGTTCTTTCAGGCCTCTAGATGCCTCGCCAACTTAGTGCACCCCACGGGACAGGTGATGCGTGGCCTATGTCTCGATCGCAGATTCACCAATGTGTGGCAGCCTGCGGTGGTTGTTTCCCCACAGGCCTCCACACGGGGGGAGCTCCACAATGTCAACAACAATCCTTATGTACCCCCGCGGTCTAGCAACCGATCGTTTTCCGAGTGTCCGCTGTGGCGGCTGCCCCCACGGAGTTGCGGCGATATAGAGCCCTTCGATAGTCCACATGTAGTTCCTGGCGCAATGCTGGAGCCTGCTCGGTCCCTCATGTGCCGCCCGCTGTATCGCCAGTGTGTGCAACAGTCACAGTGCAGTAAGGAGGCCGTTCCACAAACCCTCGATCTCCCAAGTCGCCCACCCCCGCCGGTGGCCCCGGGCCGCTCCACACAAGGCAGGGCCATATTGTGGGACTCACCAGTAAGTCAAATCCCACAGGACCGTCACACTCCTGCATCAGCCGGCAGCCCAGGACGTTCCTAGCAGGGCACCAGCAGTACGAGAGAGCACCTCTACGTGCCGCGCCCTACGGTTCCAAGCATCTGCAGGTAGGCGGGGTGCCCAGTCAGTGGCAGCACTCGTTACGCTAGTCTCCGGCGCATTCGAGGCTCTCATGTATTAGGCTGGTCGAGCAGCCGAATGTTGTCCGTGCGACGGCTGTTACTGCTGAGTTGCAGCGATCTTCAATAGTCCATGTGTGGGGCCAGGCACGGCGCTTCAGGGTTGGGGCCTGCCTGGTCTCTCATGTGCCGCCAGTCATGTCGCCAGAATGTGCAGCAGTCGCAGTATATTAATGAGGCCGCGCCACAAGTTCCCGGGGTCTCCCACGCTGCAGCTCCCTACCGGTGGTTCCAGGCCGCTCCACACAGATAATGGCCGCACCGTGGGACTCAACAAGTCGAGCTCCGCAGGTCCGATACACTCCTGAACCAGCCGGACGCCCAGGTCGTCACCAGCATGGCATCGGCGACACCAGAGAGCACCCCTACGGGACCGTGGTCCTCCATTTCAGACACCAGCAGGCAGGCAGTGTGTCCTGTCAGAGGCAGCTCTTGCCACACCAGTCCCTGGCTTATTCCTAGGATTTTATGCACTAGGCCGCAGCAGGCCCGGGGCAGTCTCTCTCGCCGGGAGCGAAGATGGCACCTCTCCTGGTCATAGAGGGCTCAGAATTTTCCACGCACCTCCTTCAGATGAGCACTCTGCATGCAGTGCTGTGTGAGCGTCGAGATTTTATGCAGGATTCTTTCGGATATTAAGGCTCTGCCAGCAGAGCCCACTAAAAAAGCGGCCATCTTGCAGCTCAGCTTGGCCACGCCCCCGGAATAGGCACCACTTGGCAGGTCAGAACTCCCAGCAGAGGTGGTCAGGGGCTGCAAATGAAGTCTTTGATGGCCATGAGTCTTCTTAACAGGAGGCAAACATGTCCTTGGAGAACCTTAGCAAGCAGGATGTAGAAAGCTAAGTCAAGTCCTTTCAGTGCCCAAGACAGAAGCAGCAAGCATCAGGCCAACACAGCACAGAACACAGCAAAGTCATAGTCCCTCCTGACAGCTTCTCCAGCTCCTTTTCTTAGCAGAATGTTATCTTAGTCCATAGGTGTTCTGAAGTTATGGTGTCACAGCTCCAGTACTTATACTAGTTTCTGCCTTTGAAGTGCACAAGACCGTGCCTTTACCTTACCTTGCTCCAGCAACGCTACGTAGGGGGCAGGGGGTATGGGGTGGAGACAGGTTTATTTGAGGGGAGGCACAGCCCTATTCAGGTGTCAGTGACAACTCCTTCCATCAATTTAGCTCAGGAGGATCCATCAGCCTGGTGATGGGCCATCAGGGTATGCAGGGCACACCTCAGCTCCCTTTGTGTGACTGTCCATTGTGAATGCATAAACAGCCCAACTGTAACCCTCCCTCAGACGTGGATTCCACAAGCAGGCAGGCAGAGGCACAAAATGGTAAAGCACGAAAATGACTTTTGAAAAGGGGAATTTTGAAACTCTCAATTTAAAAACCATATCCACTAAAAGATTTATTTTTAAATAGTGAGGTCAGTGACCCCCAAACTCCAAATCTGCATCTCTTCCCATTTGGAACTTAAACTTGTAAGAGGTTACAAGGCAGCTCCAATGATAACCTAGGGGAGATAGTCCTTGCAATAGTGAAAAACTAAGTTAGCAGTATTTCACTATCAGGATATGCACAACACACCAGTACATGTCCTACCTTTCAAATAGACTGCACTCCACACATGGGGATACCTTGGGCTTACCTTAGGGGTGACTTACATGAAGTAAAAGGGGAGGTTTGGGCCTGGCAAGTGGGCACACTTGCTAGGCCGACTAAGTAGTTTAAAACCGCCCACACAGATACTGCAGTGGCAGGTCTGAGACATGGTTGCAGGGCTCATGCGGGTGGCACAATCCATGCTGCAGGTTCACTCGTAGCATTTGATTTATAGGTCCTGGGCACACACAGTGCACCTTATCAGGGACTTTGCAGTAAATCAAATATGCCAATCATGGATAACCAATTACAGATACAATTTACACAGGGAGCACTTGCACGTTAGAACTTATCAGCAGTGGTAAAGTGCCATGAGTGCTAAACCAAAAAACCCAAAATGCAGTACACAGTAAAAAAACAAGGGGCCAGAAGCGAGAAAGAAAAGGGAAACACGCCAAAGATGCTAGGTCTAACAGTTGGGTAGATTGGAGTGAAGTGGGGCAGGCTGGAGTGGAATGTGGAAGACTGAAGGGAACTAGATTAGAGTGGAGTTGGATAGAGTGGGGTAGATTGGGAGGGTGTGGGGTAGACTGGAGTGAAGTAGATTGGAGTAGACTGGAGTGGGTAGGATTGGATGGGATATTCTGGAGTACAGTATTTGGGGGAAGATAGGGCTAGATTGGAGCAGGATGGATTGGGTTAGATTGGACTGGAGTGAGTTAGATGTAGGTGGCATGTGGTAGACTGGAGTGGAGTGTGGTAGAGTGGAATGGAGTGTGGTTGATTGGGGTAGAGTGAATTGAGGCAGATTGGGTGGATTGGAGAGGGGTAGATAGGGGAAGAGTAGAGTGGAGTACATTTGAGTGGGTTGGAGTGGATTTGGGATTGGAGTGGAATGAGATAGATTGGAATGGAGTGGGGTGGACTGAAAAGGGATGACTGAAGTGGGATAGTTTGGAGTGGGGTAGATTGGTGTGGGGTAGAGTGGCATGGAGTAGAGTGGGGAGGGGTAGATTGGGGTGGAGTGGGGTGAAGTTGATTGAGTGCGGTGGAGTGGGTTAGAATGAAGTGGAATGTGGTAGATTGTAGTGGAGTGGGGTATATCTGGGTAGATTGGAGTGTGGTAGATTAGAGTGGAGGGGGATAGATTTGAGCGGGTGGAGTAGAGTTGGATATATTAGAGTGGATTTGGGATCGGAGTGGAGATAGATTAGGGAGGAAAGGAGTAGACTGGAGTGGGGTACGGTGGAGTGGGGTAGATTGAAGAGGGATGATTGGAGAGGGGTAGATTGGTGTGCGGAGTTGCAAGAGGTAAAGTGGTGTGAAGTAGATTGATTAGGGCGAAGTGAGGAAGATTTGAGTGGAGTGTGGTAGATTGAAGTGAGGCGGATTGTGGTAGATTGGAATGGGGTAGCTTGGATTGGGTTAGATTAGAGAGGAGAGGAGTTGGATATATTGTAGTGGAGTTTGAAGTGGAGTAGAATGAATTAGACTGGGTGGAGTGGAGTGTATTGGAGAAAATTGGAGTGAAATGTATTGGGGAAGATTGGAGTGGGAGTGGAGTCGGGTAGACTGGGGTAGATTGGAGCAGAGTGGGTAGCATGGAGTGCAGTAGATTGGTGTGGAGTGGGGTAGATTGGAGTGAAATAGACTGAGTGGAGTAGACTAGCGGAGTGAGGGAGATTGTATACATTGGAGTAAGACAGATTGGAGTGGAGTGGTGTTGAGGGGAGTGGAGTTGCATGTTGTATCGTGGAGTGAGTGGAATAGATTGGAGTGGCGAGGAGTTGAGTGGTGTGGCGTGTCAGAGAGTGAAAGGACATACAGTGAAGTGGCATAGTGTGGAGTATTCATGGTGTGGTAGCACACTGCCATTACAGACAACACATTTTCAATTGAAATGACCATTACATTTGCACCGAAATACGGTTTTGCTGTACAGAAACGATGATGTGCAAATGTCATCACCTTGTGTGGTGCTATGTGTTGATCATATTCAAATATTTGTTTCCACCACACTTCAGAATTACAAAAAAATAGTGCTTCATTTGTACCGATATGTTCTGAAACATGAGTACAGTTCTTTTTTTTTTTTGATGAGTGCTAGAAAAAAGAAATCACCTCCACTCCTCTTACATGGAGCAGGATTGTCAAATAAATTCTCTAACTTTGAAGTCAGAGAAAGAAAAGTAAACACCAAGCTCCCGGAAAGCTTGACAGTTGACCTCTGTCTTTGAATGCAATATTACAAGATTTAAAGGCCTCCTTACAGAAAGCGAGTTTGTGGAAGAATACAGTAAACGAGGTTTGGGCAACAGGAGGGACAATCTCAAACTGAACAGCCTAAAGCAAATGCAGTCAGAAAACAAAGCCAGAAAATGTGTGTTACAAACCACAAAGCCAATGGTAAGCAATGGGCAGAATACATTCCTAGGTCAGTTTTGTGGATGTCCCAAAGCTGTCTTTATCAAACCAGGCTGGTATGCTGCGACCTAAAAAGCTCTGTTAAACAGACCTAAAAAAGCCCTACAAGTGATGAAGGGACACATCAGAATTTTTAGTAACAGCTCTCCCTACTTTTCATTGGGTAAGTTAGCGTGCAGGTGAAACAATTCAAAGTCTAACTGCAACCCCCATTGCAGCAGAAAACATAAGTCTGGTCAAATTATTTATAGCACTTCAGCCTCTCAACTTTAAAGGTCAAAAGGAGCACCACTCAGAGTGGGTACGCTTTAGTGTGCTTTTATAAGGATCGTAATTCAATGAACATCATGGCTGTGTTACTACCATGGTGACCATGCAGTGGAGCAGACATGTTGACTGCTGTTAAACAACTATAGATCATGCACTTGAAAATATACAATCCCTTTACTACACTATAGACCGCATCAGTGCTTAATCTGTTAAAAAAAAAATGCAATGTCCAGGGCCCCTTTCAAGAGGCCACTGCCACTTGCTCCACCCACTGCCCTTATATGTTCTGCGGATGACAGTACCAACTGCTAACCATCGCACTCCCACAACTGTTACTATTCTGTGAATATTCCACACTACCAAAAGATAAAAATGACATGGGCAGCAGGTATTACTAATTTTTAATGTATATTTAAGTATTAAAAAACTGTTGTTGCAGTCATCTACAAAATTTGAAAGACGCCACTATGTGGTGGATTGTCAATAGTGTTGGTATTGGCAAATTAAATGTAGATGCCAAGTACCGAAAGCCACCGGCTAAAATTTACAGGGAGCTCATAGAGTTGGCTACTGACTACTCAAGACTTCCTGGTATGTGACCATCTCCAAACCGGAGAAGCACTGTTTGATGTTTCAGCAAACAGGGGTGCGGTAAGAAAAGGGAGCGTTAAAGTTGTGCATGGCATTGAAAACAAAGCATGACAGGAGAGGCACAAATTAAATGTATGTTACAGCAGTGACAAAAGCAGTTAATTAATGCTAGTAAATATATTTTGTACTAGGTGTGGTGGTTTCTCGAGTGTCCCATTAATATTTTGCTTGTATATATACGAATGCACTATTTTTTTTTACCTCAGTAAAAAATGTTCTTGTGAAGGAAACACCAAGGTGCACCTCTGTCACGTCAGAAATAAAGATGTAAGAGGCGCAGAACATACCATCGCCCAAATTAGATGCATTAGGTAAATTGGACTTCTGGGATGCGTAGGCGATTCCTTTGCAATATTGATAAAATATATGACGTCAGGGGAAGGGTGTTAACTTCAGCAAGAAATTAGCAACATTATTGTGATCACAGTAATGCATTCTGCCAAAATGGAATTTGGTACCAAACTGAATAACGTGCATCTTTTAAGCATTCAAGGTTCCTGAAGAGCTAGAATTACTGAAACGGCATATGTGTGGTCCTAGATCAGCCTCTAGACATAATTTATATTCTAAAAAACAAGACAAAGTCGCATATCGGAACGCCCCGTGTGGGGCACAGGAAAACGGTATTCAGAGATGAACGCTATATAGCAGGACTGGTGCTCCTCAAAACAGAAAACTAAATACAGTTGGAAACTATTTTCTTAATATACGAGTAATCAACTGCTGAGTTGAAAATGAAGGTTGTAGTTTGGAAATTTTACGTTGACGCTAACAGACGCTTTGGTTTCAATTAGTTTTTTGTTTAAACAATTAGAAAGACACAGCCAATTAAGGCTGATGCATCAGAAATACGGAGCAAAACACAAGTCAGAGAGGAAGCGGAACAGATCTGCACACAGCCCCAAAGAAGCAGGCCCTGCAGCCAGCAGATCGCTTCAAGCAAAACAAAAATTAATAACGAAACTCAGCAACTCCCAGCCAAACACACTGAAGCCTATGCCCAGCATTACTCAGAGAGAGTATGTGGTGGAACATAAAGAGCTGCCGACTTTGGAACTGGGGAAGTGAGTTAGAGTCTCTACGTTGGTTGTTCTCCTTGTACAGAGATAAAACAATAGCAAAGTGGAAGCAAACTGACAAATGCAGAATGCCGAAGTTTATTAGCAGTACGGCAAATGAACACCCGTCAGGTGAACGTGACATTCTGAAAACAGGGGCAGAAACTGATAAAAATAAGAACATGCAAGGCAACAAATTAAAAGCGATGGACGGGCTATAAGCCGACAGAGTATATACAGCCCGTCTTGAAGAAACAGCGCATGAACTGCCTAGGCTGGACTTAAAAAGGTGCAGAGCCAATGCCCTGGGAATACATTATTGGATCCAAACGGAGCACAATTTACACTTTGATCGTTTGCTCATCTTGGTACCAAGGCAGAGCAGTCAAGGACTTACTCAGATAGCATTTCGGAACTCAAAGTACACAATGGCAGCTAATAAATGAATGGTTAACAGTTTTTTTACTTACAAAAAGGTTACTTAATTCACCCACAACTAAATGCTGAACATAAAACCCCTAGCATTTGTTCAAGTTTACAATTTAAACCAACTTCCGATTGTATTTGTGCGAGATGACAACGCAAAACCACTTCCAATGAGATTTGTCACAGAATTCACAATGCATAACATTTTCCAATTGTATTTGCCAGAGAATTCTCAATATAAACCACATTTTTATTTTGTCAAAGTCCACATTGTAAACCCCCTTCTTACTGTATTTGTTGTATGGTACATCTTTTTTCACTTCTAGGATTGTTTTTTTATTTAATTATATGGCATAATGAATCAGATTTTCTAGCGATCAGAGGTTAGGTCCAAAAAAGCTGTTGGTTTGTAGATGTGACACTTATACTTGCAAGTGGTACGTTTTTCAACTCGTAGGACATCACAAAGGTGACCTTGCAGTCAGAACCCTTTTATTGACATGTATTATTACACTTAAGAGATCCCAAACAAGGGGAGGCAACTGTCTGTGTCCAGATGTGCCTAACTTTCAAAATCTCATCCTCGACTCCTCCCGATCAGGCTTCAGAAAAAACCAGAGCACAGAAACCGCCCTCCTCGCCGCAACAGACGACATCTACTCCCTACTGGACAGAGGAGAAACAGTAGCCCTGATCCTCCTCAACCTCCCAGCGGCCTTCGACACAGTTTCCTACCGCACACTAACAGGCAGACTCCACGACGCAGGGATCCGGGACAAGGCCCTCGACTGGTTCCACTCCTTCCTCTCCGGCAGAATGCAGCGGTCAGACTCCCTTCTTTCCTCTCGGACCCTATACCAACCACCTGTGGAGTCCCCCAGGGGTCCTCCCTCAGCCCCACGCTCTTCAACATCTACATGGCTCCGCTCGCCCGCATCGTCAGAACCCACAGACTCAACATTGTCTCATACGCAGACAACACCCAACTCATCCTCTCCCTATCCAAAGAACCCAAAACAGCCAAACACAACTTTCAAGAAGGCATGGAAGTTGTCGCCAAAACGATGAAAAGCAGCTGCCTACAACTCAACAACAACAAAACAGATGTACTCATCATGGGACCAAACCCCGATGCCTGGCGGCCCCCCGCCCTCGGAAGCCCACCCTGCCCCACAGACCACGCATGCAACCTTGGAATTATCCTGGACTCTGAGCTCAAAATGGACCGTCAGATCAACTCCGTCGCATCTTCCTGCCTCCACACCCTCAGCCTCCTGCGTAAGACCTTGAAATGGATCCCCCTCGAGCACAGAAAGACCATTGCTCACGCCCTCGTCACCAGCAGACTCTACTACGGCAATGCACTCTACGCTGAAATAAACAAAAACCTCACCCGCAAGCTACAAAACATCAAGAACGCCGCCGCAAGACTGGTCCTCAACGTGCCAAGACACTGCCATATCTCCCTGCACCTGCGCACACTCCACTGGCTCCCTATTGTGGCTAGAATCACCTCAAGATTCACACCCACACACACAAAGCCCTCCACAACACCGGACCAGCATACCTGAACAGCCGACTCAAATTCCAAGCACCTCAAAGGACCCTACGATCAGCCCAGCTCTCCTACGCCATGGTCCCCCGCACCAGAAAGACCAGATTGGGCGGCTGTTCCTTCTCCTTCCTCGCGGCCAGAGCCTGGAACGCCCTATCGCTCCACCGCAGACAGACATCAATCCCCATCTTCACGAGAAACCTCAAAACTTGGCTACTCGACAGACCCCTTCTTGATGGACTGGAACCTGCACCCTCCCCACTCCAGCACCTTGAGACCCTAACGGGTGAGTAGTCACGCTTAACAGACACGAAAAAAAATACTTGCAAGTGGTATGTTTTTCAATTCCTAGGATATCACAAAGGTGACCTTGCATGCAGAACCCCAGAAGCAAGAGGAGGCAAGTGCCTGTGTCCAGATGTGCCTAACTTTGAAAATCTGTGAGCTCCCACAAACATGAATTTGTAGGTGTTCATCAACTCCTCTCCAGCCCTTCCTATCCTAAAATTGGTTGGAGATTTGCTACTGGGAAATGGAACGGAAAACCCCCACATTTCTTGGGGTTGGATGGGAAGGTGTTTCTCCACAAGAAGAAAAAAAACAACTATCACCCATTAAATTGTAAAAACCAACAAAAAAAGAAAAGATGACATTTCACAAATGTGCCGGCTTTTCTCAATGTGTATGACTTTGCAATGGAGCAAAGCAAACACTAAACATGCATAGGCAATGCCAATAGGCCTAGCCTTGAAGCCTTGCTAAAGCAGACCTATTAGCTTTGCCAATGCGGTTCCACATTTGCAAAAGCAAAAATATGCCTGTTTGCCCATGAGGGAACAGTGCAGGTAAAAATCAAAAAAGCATGACAATATGTATGCGCACATGGATCACACGAGGACAAATGTCTCATGATACTAGATTGGCCCAAAGTGACAACATTTACATGTGCAAGCACGAGCAAATGGCACGACGAGACCTTCATTTTATATTTATTTTTTAAACTACCATCCAAGTTGGTGCACATCCATCTTGGAGCAGCAATTAAAAAAATAATAAAATGAGTGGGAAAGCATGTTGTAAACAGAAGTGGCACAGCAGCAAATTGCAGCTGGCTTGCCCGCAAAACAAAAATAAACAACAAGCATTTGCAATGCAATAGGTCTCGCATTTGCAAAAGTTTGAGCTTTTGGCATTGTAAATGACAAACCTTATATTTTTATGTGTTGGTTTTGAAAACAGATAAATAAATGGCATTGTTATTTACAATGCCAATAGCTTATATTCTCGCAAATGCAATAGGTCTCGCAGTTATGTGGGTCTAAGCTATTGGCATTGTAAATCACAATGCCTTTTAAAAAAATTTTTTTTTTTAAACTAAACCAAAAATAAAAAAGTCATTGTTATTTGCAATATGAATAGCTCAAACTCGCGTAAATACATTGCAAATGCTCGTTTTCCTTTTAATCTTCCTCTTGTATTCTTCGCCCATATTAAAGTAACCATGTTTAAGATACAGGAGGACATTTTATACATCACCAGATGGATCCCACCAGTACTTTCCCTTGGAAGGCGGTGGTACTCACCTAGAGTAGCGAGAACCTAAGTGCAAAACTCAACGATGGCGCCACCCAACGTTACACCATAGTGAGGATACCCTACATCACAGATGGTCAAGATTGGTTAAGTGTTTCGGGTCAACACTGGAGAAATCCAGACCCTGCAAAACCGACAGAGTTCACTCTCCTTTGACTATGGATGACCAGAGTACTGCAGCCAATCACGGCGCAGAGACATGTTGTCTGGCCCTGCACAAGGTGATGCGCAGAGTACTGCAGCCAATCACGGCGCAGGTGCATTTTACCTGGCACTGACCCAGATGATGAGCAGAGTTCCACAGCTAATCACAGCAAAGGTTAATTTTGTCTGGTACTGCCCCAGGCGATGTCTGGCACTGCAGACAGGAAGGCAGGAGGCGTCTTCCTGCTCAGCAGTCAAGATGGCGTCACTGACAATGCACACAGAGTCCTACACATGCTAACAGAGGTATTCTGGCGTCTCTCGCACAGAAACACGCCACCCGGCAGGTGATCCCAGATATGCATATGACTGGATCTTCTGACAGCAGGGACATCACACAAGAATAGTTTTGTTCGGGGACATAAAGATGTAAGAGCAGAGTGAAATATAATATCGATGACTAATGTAAATATTTCCAATTTGAGCATGAATCCCTAAACCAGAGATCAGTTATGGATACACCAGTGGCATCTTGTAAAGTTACTGTGTGTTCAGTAAGAGAGGAGGGGGAAATACTTGGTTAAACACCACAGATTTTCTACCGCGTCCTTTTAATCTGAGAGAAAGAGAAAAAAAAGAGAGAGAAAGAAAGAAAGTCTCAACAGCTAGGCAATAATGTTCTATAGAATAATACACAAGGCTTCTGCACTTATCCAGAAAATAAAGAGAGCTCTTAAAACGTGCTTCTTAATTTAACCAGCTCATATTCCCACAGGATTGAAAAAACTGAACAGAACTCAACTCTGGGAAGGGTAGCGAACTTGTCTGATATTATGCTTTAAGAACAAGTTACTTACCTTCGGTAACGCTTTTTCTGGTGGATACAGTATCTGCCTGTGGATTCCTCACCTTGTGAATATCCCCTGCGCCCGCAGCATTCGGAAACTTTTGTAGCAGTCCACGCCGATGAGGTCGAAGACGACGTCACAGAGACACGGCTCCGCTCGCGATTCCGCTGACGTCACCGGCTCCATAAGAAGACCTCGTCGGTGTGATGACGTCAGTTCCGCCCTTTTTTCCGTGCCTTCGAGGCACATGGACGGACTGACAGCAATATATACACAGTACATAATATACAAGCAACACACACAGTGTGGAGAATAAATAGAAAGGCAAAAGAAATAACACACTGCCTTTCATAGTAACAAGTACATTTTGAAACACCATCATATACTTAAGGTATACAAGGGTGGACAACGGGAAGGCGGGTGGGTCAGTGAGGAATCCACAGGCAGATACTGTATCCACCAGAAAAAGCGTTACCGAAGGTAAGTAACTTGTTCTTCTGATGGATACATCTGCCAGTGGATTCCTCACCTTGTGAATAGATTCCCACAGCAGTCCCACTCCAGAAGGAGGGTGTCCACCCTTCTATACCAGAAAGTCCTGAAGTACGGAACGAGCAAAGTGTCCGTCCCTCCTCACCTCAGTGTCTAAGCAATAATGTTTTGCGAAAGTGTGGAGGGAGGCCCAAGTTGCCGCCCTACAAATGTCCTCCACAGGAACACCCCTAGACAAAGCAGAAGTGGAAGACTTAGCTCTAGTGGAATGGGCCCTTAAACCCTCTGGAGGTTCCTTACCAGCCAAAGAGTAGCATATCTTGATGCACAAGACAATCCATCTGGAAAGGGTGCGCTTGTGCACCGCTCTGCCTTTCCTGCAGCCAACAAAGCCCACGAATTTGTATTTGTATTTTGTTTTTATAGAGCGCTACTGTCACCCAACGGGTATCCTGGCGCTAGACTGAGATGGTAAAGAGACTTTTAACCAGCCAAGTAACCACAGACAAACCAAGAGAAATGCAGAGGTCGGCCAGGAAGTGCAGAATTAGGAGATCAGGAGATCAAGGGCTTCTCCCTAGGGAAAAGCCAGGTTTTCAGGCTGTGCCTAAAGTCCATCAGAGAGTTCGCCTGTCTAATATTCAGAGGAAGATCATTCCAGCACCGCGATGCCACTGTACTAAAGGCCCTGCCCCCCATCCTGGCCTTCTTAACCCTGCCAGTAGTTAACAGAGAAGCATTTGAAGAGCGTAGTGTCCTTTGAGGCTTATACCAGGACAATTTCTCCTGCAGGGAGGTTGGGCCGAGACCGTGTGCCGCTCTGTAAACAATGCATAGGGCTTAAAACCTAACCCTTTCCCTTATAGGCAGCTAATGGAGCTCCTGTAACGCCAGCGTGGTTGAAGATCCGCGTTTCTTATTCAGCGCCAATTTGGCTGCCATAGACTGGACCCTCTGCAAGCTCTGGAAGATGTAGGCACAGAGAATTGCAGTAGTCCAGCCTGCTCAGGATGATACAGCGTACCACCAGAGGTCTTTTCTCCACTGGCAGAAGAGGTAGAATCTGTCGTAGGGCTTTCAGGAGAGCAAAGCAAACCCCCACAGTTTTTTTAGCTTGAGAGGCCATTTGAAGATTATCGTCAAACATAACCCCCAGATTCCGCACTGTTGTCTCAGGGACAATGGGTTCCGCCTCTGGGGCCAGTCTGAGGTCAAAAGGCATGTCACGTACTCCTGCAGAGGAACAGTAGATCACCTCTGTCTTTCCTCCATTGAACTGCAGGGAGTTGGCCCTAAGCCAGTCCGAAGTCTGGCGCATACATATCTGGAAGTCATCCATAGTCAAAGCACCCTTCCCCTCCAATGAGAACACCAGTTGGGTGTCGTCTGCATAGTTGACCAAGTCGACCCCATGCGACTTGATTATAGAGATTAATGGCTGCAGGTAAATATTAAAGAGGATGGGGCTAATGGCCGACCCCTGAGGGACCCCATGCTCCACCAAGGTCCTGCTGGAGGTGAAAGGGGACAAGGTGACCACCTGTTGTCTCCCTGTAAGATAGGATTGCATCCACCTCATGGCACGTCCCTTAACTCCCAGAAGCTCCAATCTGTTCAACAGAATTCGATGGTTAACAGTGTCGAATGCGGCAGACATATCTAAGAGGACCAGTACAGATGAAAGGCCTCTGTCAGCCCGCATCCGCAGATTGTCTAGCACGGTGACCAGAGCTGTCTCCGTTCCATGACCTGGCCGGAAGCCAAACTGGCTCTTATCCAGGAGATGGAACTCTTCAAGATACCCTGAGAGAGACCTACTCACTACCTTTTCAAGAATTTTTATAGGAAAAGGCAGCAAGGAGATAGGTCTAAAACTAGTGGGATCTCCTGGGTCCAGAGATGGCTTCTTTAGTAAGGGAGTAACCACTGCCAGCTTCCATGCTTCAGGCACCACCCCTTCCTCCAAAGATTGGCAGCATATCTGCCGCATCCGGGGAAGCAGTGCCTGTGCATGCTCTTTCCAGATCTTATTAGGTAAGGGGTCTAGCGGAGACCCTGACCTCACATTCTGTGCACAGCTGTTAAACAGCTAGTCTGTAAGCGGTGTAAAGTGCTCCAGAGAGGTTACAACCCCTGGTTCTTCCGCAGGCCTCTGACCATGAGTGTTTTGGGTGGAAACGTCACACAGAGAAAGCCCCCAACAATTTTTGAAATTTTCTCCTCAAAATGGGAGGCAATTTTGTCACATAGTGCCTGCGAGGCCACCACTTTATTTCCCAGACTAGTGGGGGTGGAGAGGTCTCTGACGATCTTAAAGAGAGCTCTGGCGCTATTCGATGAAGACAAGATGGTATTGGCAAAAACGTCTGCCTTGGCTTTAACAATCAGCTCCTTGTACTGAGCTAGCACCCCTTTGAAAGCCACTTTGTCATGCTCAGCATAGTGCCTGCTCCATTTCCTCTCTGCCAGCCGACAGGACCTGCGTGTAATACTCAGCTCTTCAGTAAACCACGGTGCGGAATGTTTAATTTTGGCCTTCAGGCGCTTCAGAGGCACGTGCTGATCCAGTACTTCATGGATGTAATTATGGTACAGACGATAGTTTGTACCCACTGACTCATAGGGGTCAAAAGGAGGCAGATTTAGAAAAAGCGTCTCCGTCCGACTTTTCATAAGTTTAGCCCAGTCTCTCCCCATACGATATGTTACAGGAGGTAGCCTAGTTGCTTCTCCACCAGGTATTCGAATCCGAAACTGGATCAGCGAGTGGTCAGTCCAAGTCTGAGGTAGAATGTTAATCACCCCAGTTTCATTACAGTCTGCGAACAGAAGATCCAGAATGTGCCCCCCCTTGATGGGTGGGTTGTTGGACCAGCTGATGCAGGTTGCAACTCTCACAGGTTTCCCTGAGATCTAAGTGGCCGTCTAAAATGCCACTCTCCCACAGATTGAAATCGCCCTGGAGCAGCATTCTGGAGTGTGTCAGTGACTGGGCCGCGATGACATCCAGGAGCGCCTGGTACTGAGTATTAGAGCTTGGGGGTCTGTATCCGACCATCCCAGTAAGGAGCCTCCCCCTCTGTTCTTGTAGTGTGAATCCTAATAGCTCAATACCCACCACCTCATCAACCTCAAACGGGGCAAAATCCCAGGTATCCTTGAACATCACCCCGACCCCTCCGCCTCTCCCCGTTGCTCTGGGCTTATGGAAAATCTTATAGCCCTCCGGGCAGGCGAGCCCCAGTTCCACCAGGGAGTCATTACTACACCAAGTCTCCGTCAGAAATAACACATCCAGTTGCAGATCTTCCACCAGAATTGACACCTCCTGATGGTGTTTGGCCAGGGAGCGGCAGTTGAGCAAACAACACTCAAGGACCGGGCTGGGCTGCAGCGCCCTAGTAACCTTCTCTCCCCCACTGACCTTGTTCCTAATGTCCAATAGTTGTTCCTTTGTATATTTAAAAGGACTTTGGGCATGCCGCACAGCGTGGCTGGCGCTAGGAGCGGTCGAGGAGCGGTCGAGGCGCGGACGGGCGCAGACGGGCTTGCCTCTGGCGTGCCATCGGCGCGCCCGCTGCGCGCTTGCATATCTCCTCCTAAATAGAGGCCCGGCTGTAGTGGTTCGACCACTAGAGTGTCGACCAAAATGGCGGTGCTCAGGTGTCGACCGGAAGTGAGGGGAAATGCTTCTCGACTTCTCCGTGAGGAGGACCCAATGCTCTATCTCTCACAAAATGCGAGTGAATGAAGTATTTTACAGTGCGGGTAAGTGCAATTTTTAAAAAGATCTGGTCATCAACTCTAAAGTCTTTTGTCCTGTCCAGGTAGAAGCTCACTGCCCTCTTAGGGTCCAAACGGTAAAGTCTCTCCTCCTCCTTGGAAGGGTGAGGGGGAGGATAGAAGGTAGGAAGGGTAATGGCCTGCCCCAGATGGAAGGGAGTTACCACCTTAGGCAGAAATGCAGCCCTGGTCCTGAGTACCATTCTTTCAGCATGAATGGTCAAAAACGGGGATTTAGAACTTAGAGCTTGAAGCTCACTTACCCTCCTTGCCGAGGTGATTGCAATGAGAAAACCCGTCTTAAAAGACAACAATCTCAAGGGACACTTGTGTAAGGGCTCGAAAGGAGAACCCATAAGATAAGTCAAGACTAGGTTTAAGTCCCATTGAGGCACAATAAAGGGAGTAGGAGGAAACCTGTTTTTGAGGCCCTTGAGAAATCATAGAACTATAGGTGATTTGAATAATGACAGCTGATCCGGCAAACAAAGGAAAGCCGACAAAGCCGATAAGTATCCCTTTACAGTAGCCACAGCAAAGCCTTGCTGAGCAAGAGAAAGGGCAAACTGCAGAATGTCAGATAAACGAGCCTTCAAAGGATCAATTGACTTCCCTCCACACCAGAGTACAAATTTAGACCACCTATAGGAATAGATAGATTTGGTGGAATGACGTCTGGCAGACAAAATTACATCTACCACATCAGGTGGGAGAGAAAAAGAAATCAGGTTGCCCCGTTCAATCTCCAGGCATGAAGGTGTAAGCTCCGGAGGTGGGGGTGTAGAACCTGCCCCTTCGATTGCGAGAGGAGGTCTGCCCTGAGAGGGAGACGGAGCAGAAGACACGAGGAGAGGTGGAGAAGATCTGTGTACCACACCCTTCTTGGCCAATCCGGGGCGCTCAATATAACTTGGGCCCGGTCTTGGCGTATCTTCCTCACAACCCGAGGAATCAAGGGTATGGGAGGAAACGCGTAAAGGAGTCGTGAGTCCCAACTCAACTGAAACGCGTCCCCCAACGCCCCCTGCATCGAAAAATTGGAGACTGCATAATGACGGGCAGTGCGCGTTCTCGCGGGTGGCGAATAGATCTATCCGAGGAGCCCCCCACGTCCAAAAAATGTGACGAACCACCTCCGGATGAAGCCTCCACTTGTGGTCGGCGGAGAACTGCCGACTAAGACTGTCCGCACGTACGTTCAGCACCCCAGCCAGATGATTTGCCATCAGACAAATCTGATGGTCCTGAGCCCAGGACCATAGACGCAGAGCGTCTCTGCAGAGACCCCACTCCTCCCTGCTTGTTGACATACCACATCGCGGTAGTGGTGTCCGTCAGGACTTGAACAGACTGACCGCGAAGGGAAGGGAGGAAGGCCTTGAGTGCCAAACGAATCGCCCGCAATTCCAGAAGGTTGATGTGAAGCAACCTTTCCTCTGGAGACCAAAGTCCTTTGATCTCCAGATCCCCCAGATGCACACCCCACCCTAAAGTGGATGCATCCGTTATCACTGTGGCCACCGATGGAGGTAGATGGAAGGGCTTTCCTTGGGACAGATTGCCCTCCACGCTCCACCAAGACAGATCCGCCACAGCTTCTCCGGAGATCCTCACAGACTCCCTGATATCTCCTTTGTGCTGATACCACCGCCTGCGGAGGCACCACTGGAGCGCCCTCATGTGCCAGCGTGCATGGTTGACCAACAGAATGCAGGAAGCAAACAGACCGAGCAGGCGAAGGACCTTCAGGACTGGAACGACCACTCCATTGCAAAATAAAGGAATAATTTCCTATATGTCGAGAATCCTTTGAGGAGGAGGGAATGCTCGACACACAGTAGTGTCCAGTACCGCACCTATGAACAGGTTGCGCTGAGAGGGCACCAGGTGAGATTTGGGCATGTTTATCGAGAAGCCCAATTTGAACAACAGCTGGGTTGTATCCTGCAGATGATGTAGCACCTTCTCTGGCGACTCCGCTTTGATCAGCCAGTCGTCCAGATAGGGGAAAACGGAAATCCCCTACCTTCTGAGATGGGCTGCCACCACTGCCATCACCTTCGTGAAGACTCGGGGTGCAGTAGTAAGACCAAACGGAAGGACCGCAAACTGATAATGTTGCGATCCTACCGTAAACCGGAGATACTTCCTGTGTGACTTCAGGATGGGGATGTGGAGATACGCATCCTGCAAGTCGATCGACACCATCCAGTCCTCCTGATTCAGCGCTTGAAGAACCTGTGCAAGGGTGAGCATCTTGAACGTCTCTTGCTTCAGATAAAGATTCAAGATCCTGAGGTCTAATATCGGACGCAATCTGCTGTCCTTTTTCGGAATCAGGAAATACCGGGAGTAGCATCCCTGACCCCTCTCCTGCTCTGGAACCACCTCTATCGCACCTTTCTGTAATAACTTCAGGACTTCCTCCTGTCGGAGAAGACTGTGGTTCTCTGAGCAAACCCCTTGACAAGGAGGGTAATTTGGAGGGAATACCCGAAAGGGAAGGGCGTACCCATTTTCTAAAAGATCTAGAACCCAAAGATCTGTAGTAACAAATTCCCAATCTTGTAGAAAATGGGTAAGCCGGCCCCCCACAGGACCAGCATGATCCAGAAAGGCAGATCTAGGGCTGCTTTGCGGTGGTGGGAGGGGCTGAGGAAGAGGAGGAGGAGGAGAGCTGACGGCCACGTGTGCGACCCCTGATTCTGCCTCTGTATCCCTTATACAGAGAGCCTTGCTGCTGTTGCTGCTGTTGGGTCTGCCTGTAGGAACGAAAGGTTGCCCTTCCGAAACCCCTGTATCTTTTAAATGATCCCCTTGACTGGGATTGAAGGCCCAAAGACTTAGCCGTAGCCTTGCTTTCCTTAAAACGTTCAAGAGCAGCATCCGCCTTTTTGCCAAACAATCCAGAGCCATCAAATGGCAAGTCCAACAATGTCGACTGTACATCCGGGGAAAACTCAGAAGACTTCAGCCACGCACCCCTTCTAGTGGCAACAGAAGACCCCATGACTCTTGCCACTGAATCCGCCGTGTCCAGACCACTCTGCATCACCAGGCGTGCTGCTGCCTGGGCATCCGTCAAGACCTCATTAAAGCCAACCCTATCCTCAGATAGTTTTGGCGCCAGTTTCTGTGCAGAGTCCATGAGCGCATGAATATAGCGTCCCAAAAGGCAAGTGGCATTTGTTGATTTAAGGGCGATGCTGGCCGATGAAAATACCTTTTTGGCCGACTGATCTAACTTCTTAGCCTCTCTGTCACTTGGAACCTGAGTAAAAGCACCTTAGATTTTCCTGAACAAGCAGCCTGAATCACCAGGCTTCTCAGGCGATGGATGTGATGTTAAGAACTTAGGGTCCCCTGGAGCTGCCCTATACCTCCTAGCAACAGTCTTAGAAACTGAGGGAGAAGAAAAAGGCTTACGCCACACCTCCATCACAGGATCTATAATGGCCTCATTAAAAGGCAATAATGGCTCTGAAACTGTAGTAGGAGAATGCAGTACCTCCGTTAGAATATTTGATTTAAATTCAGTAGTAGGCAACTGAAGATCTAACAATTCAGCTGCCTTCCTAATGACTGCATGATATGGAGCCACATCCTTCGAGGGTTCATCGGAAGGTGGAGTAATTTCCCACTCAGGAGACAAATCCAATCCACTAGCCTCTTTAAGTTCTTCAAAAACTTCATCAGACTCCACAAGCTCTCCCTCTTCTGCTTCTTCCAGAAGGTACCTTCGCTCATCAAGCACCCTTTGAGCTTCCCTCCTGGACCGGATTCGTACAAGCGGCGTCGGCGGCGCTGTGTTCGAATCCGACGGCGCCGGAGTCGGTGTGAAACGTGGATCCACAGGAGCAGTCGGCGTCGAACGAGGTCGAGCCGGCGCCGGTGAAGAAGGGAGCGGCGTCGATGTCCTCGGCGCCGGTAGATGCCAAGACGGCGTCGCCAGAAAAAATGGCATGAAGGGGGCCTGTGGATAGGCTGGAGGCACCCCCAAACTGAAGGCCATGGGACCCGAAGGTGCACCAGTGGAGTACATGGCTCTCGAAAACACCCCGTACATAGCATTTAAATAATGTGTGGGGTCCTGACCCAGTCCAGGGTACTGATCTGGCATCACCGGACTCGGGCCAACCGGTGCAGACGTTGGAATTTGTGGTAACAAAGGCTCACCCGGTGCTTGAAACTCCTCAACCGGAGCCGGGGACGGAGCCGGAGACTAAGCCGGAGCCAGGGATGGAACCGGCATCGGAGATGGAGCCGGCGCCGGAGATGTAGCCGGAGCCGGAGAATGAACCGGTGAAATCACTGGAGAAGAAGGACCAGCAGGCGATTCCGGAACGGGTGAAGGAGACACAGAGTCCTTACGGCGTCGAGTAGGCGACTTCGACGCCGAACTCTTGTCAGAGTGACGTCGAGAAGAATGTCTCCTCTTCTTTTTGTGCTTCTTGGATCTCGAAGCAAGCCCCGAAGTCGACTTCGACGCCGACCTCGATCGCGACCTCGTTCTCGACTTCCTCCTTCCTCTCTTCTCCTTTTTCATCCTTGCTATGAAAAGTTTCACCTCCCTTTCCTTGAGAGCCTTGGAGCTCATCTTGCGACAGCAAGAGCATCCATCCACATCATGGTCAGATGATAAACACCATACACAGTCGTCATGTGGATCCGTGATCGACATATGTTTTCCACATTCACGACAGGGCTTGAAGCCAGATTTCTTTGTCGACATTTTTTTGAAAAAGGAACAGAGAAATCCAGTAGAAACACAAAGTAACAGTGAAGCTACAGATCGAGATACCCGAAATCCATTGGCGTCGACGGCGCGGAAAAAAGGGAACTGACATCACGCCGACGAGGTCTTCTTATGGAGCCGGTGACGTCCGCAGAGTCGCGAGCGGAGCCGTGTCTCTTTGACGCCGTCTTCGACCTCATCGGCATGGACTGCTACAAAAGTTTCCGAATGTTGCTGGCGCAGGGGATATTCACAAGGTGAGGAATCCACTGGCAGATGTATCCATCAGAAATAAGATTACAGCTGTCCTATTTTCACACAATGATATGCACTGATTTTAGTGTGCTTCTAACAACCCTTCCCTTTGATGAATTACGATCTTAAGCACAGTGATACAGTGCGAGCTGCCCAGGATCACACAATTGAAGCAGTTCCTCAGAAGACTACCTCTGCAGCAAACCACTGACCGACACAACATAGATCTTGTTGCAGTGATAAACAGAGAGCTTTACAGACATTTTCTTGCATATCCGGTCACAGCACGGTGCTGTGAATGCAACTGAGATTAGATTACACAAAACGGAGGTATGTACATGTGATTGGGACAGTAAAAAAGACAAGTACTTTTAAATTACATATTTGCATGAAGCACAAATGGAGTACCACTGCGGTGAGTAACAATAAACCTCTGTTATTCAGCGCCAAGAAGCCCCAGAGGTGAACGTACACTTTACAAACATGCATGTTATGTTCACGTAATTTGCCCGTGCCTGTAAACGTGATCTGCCAAAAATGTAAAGATTGTTGAACCCCGATATGCAGGAGTAAAACCCGCATCACCCAGTCCTGCCACTTTCCTACCTCTCAAGCAAGCCTCTTACTGTAGCAGTAGCGCCCCTCGAACAGACCTAAAGTGCAATGCACACAGGATGAAACCGCCACGTATCGGAATGAAAATTTATAAAGGGACCTCAGAGCTGAATGGAAGATTATACATGGCGTGCAAGCCTTCTATTTCACTAGACAGCAGTGTAAGCGCCTCTATGTGATCTACAACCACCCCCAACAAATCTCCTCTCCTAAACCTAAAACAAATGCATTAAAAAAAAACCAGCTAATCCTGTCGCACAAATCCTGTATCAATATCACGGTCTTTAAATATACGTGGGGCGGAACCAGATCCCCTCCCCAGGCAAGCCCAATACTTTTGCTTAAGGCAGGGCGAGCCACACACCCTCCTTCGCACGCCCCTCGTCCATCCAGGTAACAAGAGAGAGCGACGCGGACTAGAAATGGAACGCAGACCGGGCTAGAGCCGCTCTCTCATGGAGCTGGAAAAGCAATGCCAAGATTTCTGACACACTAGGGTGCATGCACTGGCAATATACCACGCTCGGTCCGTAGACAGGGGAGCACGATGTATTTTAGATTATACTGGATTCTAGAACAAGTGTAAAATCAAACGGAATCAGATAAGCCAGCAACAAACATTCCTATTCAGAATGAAATAGAGACACTGCAGAGGAGTTTTAAACAGTGAAAATAGAAGCGATAATTCACAAAGCTGGGCCATAACAAGGCGGCACGCAAGCGACGAGGCGAACGAGCGCGGCAGGAAAGTGAACGCGAGATAATTATAACCTAATGGTGATGATAAGAAACAGCTGCTGCGGGTAACCGACACCAATAGGCCATGGGGGCGGTTATATTTGTTGAGGAAGGTGGACATGCACCTGCCTTTGACCAATTGTGTGCTGTCTTTGTTAAAAAAAAAAAAACACACGCAAAAGCCAATAGCCTGAAACAATAACAAAAGCACACGCACAAGCGTGTAGTCAGCTTTCTGAAGCCCTTACATAAAGTCTTCGCCAAAACAGCGCATGTGCGCTGTTACAGGCTCGACCTGAAAAAGGACACCACAGTGAGGGGCAGGTGAGCGGCGGCATAGCGTGCAACAGAAAAGCTGGTTAAGGTAGATGTAAGGGGAGGGTAGAATAAAAGAAAAACCTCAGTGGAACAACCAACAGAGAAGCTCGGGGTGGTTGAAAAGTAACATTTACAAAGATGGACTTGGAGGGGGTATGGGAAGATAGACAAGCTGGGAGGAGAGGGGATGGGATGGGTGAGCAACCCAGAGCACAGGGATTTAAGAGGGGAAGCAACACAAGAGGAAAAGAGCAACAAAACACATGTGCATGCACTCTTATGGCATGAAATGCTAAAAGTAGAAGAAACAAGCATGGGAAAAGCCAATAGGTATTTTCTTTGGATCTTTTGGCTTAGCCAATGCGATCTTCCAATGCTGTACATCAAAACACATTTTGCTGATGCTGTAAAGAACAAGTTACTTACCTTCGGTAACGCTTTTTCTGGTGGATAGAGTATCTGCCTGTGGATTCCTCACCTTGTGAATAACCCCTGCGCCAGCAACATTCGGAAACTTTTGTAGCAGTCCACGCCGATGAGGTCGAAGATGACGTCACAGAGGCACGGCTCCGCTCGCGACTCCACTGACATCACCGGCTCCATAAGAAGACCTTGGCGGCGTGATGACGTCAGTTCCGCCCTTTTTTCCGTGCCAGCTAGGCACACGGACGGACTGACAGCAATATACACACAGTATACACAGTACATAATATACAAATCAATACACACAGTGTGGATAATTAAATAGAAAGGCAAAAGAAACAACACAATGCCTTTGACAGCAACAAATACATATACTAAAGGTATACAAGGGTGGACAACGGGGAGGCGGGTGGGTCAGTGAGGAATCCACAGGCAGATACTGTATCCACCAGAACAAGCGTTACCAAAGGTAAATAACTTGTTCTTCTGATGGATACATCTGCCAGTGGATTCCTCACCTTGTGAATAGATTCCCACAGCAGTCCCCCCTCCCAGAGGAGGATGTCCACCCTTCTATACCAAAAAGTCCTGAAGGACGGAACGAGCAAAGTGTCCGTCCCTCCTCACTTCGGAATCTAAACAATAATGTTTCGCGAAAGTATGGAGGGAGGCCCAAGTTGCCGCCCTACAAATGTCCTCCACAGGAACACCCCTAGACAAAGCAGAAGTGGAAGACTTCGCTCTAGTGGAATGGGCTCTTAAACCCTCTGGAGGTTCCTTACCAGCCAAAGAGTAGCATATCTTGATGCACAGGACAATCCATCTGGAAAGGGTTTGCTTGTGCACCGCTCTGCCTTTCCTGCAGCCAACAAAGCCCACGAAGAGCTGGTCGTCAACTCGAAAGTCTTTTGTCCTGTCAAGGTAGAAGCTTACCGCCATCTTAGGGTCCAAGCGGTGAAGTCTCTCCTCCTCCTTGGAAGGGTGAGGGGGAGGATAGAAAGTAGGGAGGGAAATGGACTGCCCCAGATGGAAGGGAGTTACCACTTTAGGCAGAAATTCAGCCCTGGTCCTGAGTACCATTCTTTCAGCATGAATGGTCAAGAACGGGGGTTTTGAACTCAGAGCTTGAAGCTCACTTACCCTCCTTGCCGAGGTGATTGCAATAAGAAAACCCGTCTTAAAAGACAACAGTCTCAAAGGACACTTGTGTAAAGGCTCGAAGGGAGAACCCATAAGATAAGACAAGGTTTAAGTCCCATTGAGGCACAATAAAGGGAGTAAGAGGAAACCTGTTTGTAAGGCCCTTAAGAAATCGTAGAACAATAGGTGATTTGAACAACAACGGCTGATCTGGCAAGCAAAGGAAAGCCGACAAGTATCCCTTAACAGCAGCCACAGCAAAACCTTGCTGAGCAAGAGAAAGGGCAAACTGCAGAATGTCAGATAAACGAGCCTTCAAAGGATCAATTGACTTCTCTCCACACCAGAGTACAAATTTAGTCCACCTATAGGAATAGATAGATTTGGTGGAATGACGTATGGCAGACAAAATTACATCTACCACATCTGGTGGGAGAGAAAAAGAATTCAGGTTGCCCCTTTCAATCTCCAGGCAATATGACTTGGGCCCGGTCATGGCGAATCTTCCTCAGAACCCGAGGAATCAAGGGTATGGGGGGGAAACGCGTAAAGGAGTTGTGAGCTCCAACACAACTGAAACGCGTCCCCCAACGCTCCCTGCATCGGATACTGGAGACTGCAGAATGACGGGCAGTGAGTGTTCTCGTGAGTGGCAAACAGGTCCACCCGAGGAGTTCCCCACGTCCGAAAGACGTGACGAACCACCTCTGGATGGAGCCTCCACTCGTGGTCGGCGGAGAACTGCCGACTGAGACTGTCTGCACGCACGTTCAGAACTCCGGCCAGATGATTTGCCATCAGACAAATCTGATGATCCTGAGCCCAGGACCAGAGACGCAAAGCCTCTCTGCAGAGACCAAGAGACCCCACTCCTCCCTGCTTGTTGACATACCACATCGCGGTAGTGTTGTCCGTCAGGACTTGAACCGACTGACCGCGAAGGGAAGGGAGGAAGGCCTTGAGTGCCAAACGTATCGCCCGCAATTCCAGAAGGTTGATGTGAAGCAACCTTTCCTTTGGAGACCAAAGACCTTTGATCTCCAGATCCCCCAAATGCGCATCCCACCCTAAAGTGAATGCATCCGTTATCACTGTGGCCACCGATGGAGGTAGATGGAAGGGCTTTCCTTGAGACAGATACCACTGCCTGCGGAGGCACCACTGGAGCGCCCTCATGTGCCAGCGTGCATGGTTGACCAACAGAATGCAGGAAGCAAACAGACCGAGCAGACGAAGGACCTTCAGGACCGGAACGACCGCTCCATTGTAAAATAAAGGAATAATTTCCTAAATGTTGAGAATCCTTTGTGGTGGTGGGAATGCTCGACACACAGTAGTGTCCAGTACCGCCCCTATGAACAGATTGCGCTGAGAGGGCACCAGGTGAGATTTGGTCACATTTATCGAGAAACCCAATTTGTACAACAACTGAGTTGTTATTTGCAGATGATGTAGCACCTTCTCCGGTGACTCTGCTTTGATCAGCCAGTCGTCCAGATAGGGGAAACCGAAATCCCCGACCTCCTGAGATGTGCTGCCACGACTGCCATCACCTTCGTGAAGACTCGGGGTGCAGTAGTAAGACCAAACAGAAGGACCGCAAACTGATAATGTTGTGATCCTACCGTAAACCGGAGATACTTCCTGTGCGACTTCAGGATGGGGATGTGGAAATATGCATCCTGCAAGTCGATCGACACCATCCAGTCCTCCTGATTCAGCGCCTGAAGAACCTGCGCAAGGGTGAGCATCTTGAACTTTTCTTGCTTCAGATAAAGATTCAAGATCCTGAGGTCCAATATCGGATGCAGTCTGCCGTCCTTTTTCGGAATCAGGAAATACCGGGAGTAGCATCCCTGACACCTCTCCTGCTCTGGAACCACCTCTATCGCACCTTTTTATAATAATTTCAGGACTCCCTCCTGTAGGAGAAGACAGTGGTTCTCTGAGCAAGCGCTTGACAAGCAGGGTAATTTGGAGGGAATTCCCGGAAGAGAAGGGCATACCCATTTTCTACAAGATTCAGAACCCAAAGGTCTGTAGTCACTGATTCCCAATCTTGTAGAAAATGGGTAAGCCGGCCCCCCACAGGACCAGCATGATCCAGAATGGCGGATCTAGGGCTGCTTTGCGGTGGTGGGAGGGGCTGAGGAAGGAGGAGGAGGAGGAGAGCTGATGGCCACGTGTGCGACCCCCGATTCTGCCTCTGTACCCCATATATAGAGAGCTCTGCTGTTGGGTCTGCCTGTAGGAACGAAAGGTTGCCCTTCCGAAACCCCTATATCTCTTAAACGATCCTCTTGACTGGGATTGAAGGCCAAAAGACTTAGCCGTAGCCTTACTTTCCTTAAAACGTTCAAGTGCAGCATCTGCCTTTTTGCCAAATAGTTCAGAGCCATCAAAAGGCAAGTCCAACAGCGTTGATTGCACATCAGGGGACAACTCTGAAGACTTAAGCCACGCACCCCTCCTAGTGGCAACAGAAGACCTCATGACTCTTGCTACTGAGTCCGCTGTGTCCAGTCCACTTTGTATCACCTGACGTGCTGCTGCCTGGTCATCCGTCAAGACCTCATTAAAACCAACCCTATCCTCCTCAGATAGTTTTGGAGCCAATTTCTTTGCAGAATCCATGAGCGCAAGAAATATAGCGTCCAAGAGGCAAGTGGCATTTGTAGATTTAAGGGCCATGCTGGCCGATGAAAAGACCTTTTTGGCCGACTGATCTAGTTTTTTAGCTTCTCGGTCACTTGGGACCTGAGGAAACGCACCCTTAGATTTCCCTGAACAAGCAGCCTGAACCACCAGGCTCTCAGGCGACAGATGTGAAGTTAAAAACTCTGGGTCCCCTGGAGCTGCCCTATACCTCCAGGGGACCCTATACCTCCTGGCAACTGTTTTAGAAACTGCGGGAGCAGAAAAAGGCTTACGCCACACCTCCATTACAGGATCTATAATGGCCTCATTAAAGGGCAACAATGGTTCTGAAACCGTAGTAGGAGAATGCAGGACCTCTGTTAGAATGTTTGACTTGAATTCAGTAGAAGGCAACTGCAGACCTAACAGCTCAGCTGCCTTCCTTATGACTGCATGATATGGAGCCACATCCTTTGAGGATTCATCAGAAGGTGTAGTAATTTCCCATTCAGGAGATAAATCCAAGCCACTAGCCTCCTTAAGTTGTCAAAACGTCATCAGACTCCACAAGCTCTCCTTCTGCCTCTTCCAAAAGGTACCTTTGCTCATCAAACACCCTTTGAGCCTCCCTCCTAGACCGGATCCGTACAACCGGCGTCGGCGGCGCCGTGATCGAATCAGACGGTGCCGGTGCCAGCGTTGAACGTGGTTCCACAGGAGCAGCCGGGGTCGAGCGAGGTCGAGTCGGCGCCGGTGAAGAAGGAAGCAGCGTCGATGTCCTCGGCGCCGGCAGATGCCAAGACGGCGTCGCCGGGAAAAACGGCATGAAGGGGGCCTGCGGATATGCCTGAGGCACTCCAAAACTGAAGGCCATAGGACCCATCGGACCCGAAGGTGCACCAGTGGAGTACATGGCTCTTGAAAATACCCTGGACAATGCATTTAGATAATGCGTGGGGTTCTGACCTTGTCCAGGGAACGCAGGGTACTCATCAGGCATCACCGGACTCGGGCCAACCGGCGCCGACGGTGGAACTGCGGGGTCGAAGGCTCACCCGATGCTGGAAGCTCCTCAACCGGAGCCGGAGACGAAGCCGGAGCCGGGGATGGAACCGGCGTCGGGAGATGGAACCGGCGCCGGAGATGGAGCCGGAGAATGAACCGGTGAAGCCACTGGAGAAGAAGGGCCAGCAGGTGAATCCGGAACGGGTGAGGGAGACACAGAGTCCTTACGGCGTCGAGAAGGTGACTTCGACTTCGGAGCCGTACTCTTGTCAGAGTGACGTCGAGAAGAATGTCTCCTCTTCTTTTTGTGCTTCTTGGATCTCGAAGCAAGCCCCGAAGTCGACTTCGACGCCGACCTCGATCGCGACCTCGTTCTCGACTTCCTCCTTCCTCTCTTCTCCTTTTTCATCCTTGCTATGAAAAGTTTCACCTCCCTTTCCTTGAGAGCCTTGGAGCTCATCTTGCGACAGCAAGAGCATCCATCCACATCATGGTCAGATGATAAACACCATACACAGTCGTCATGTGGATCCGTGATCGACATATGTTTTCCACATTCACGACAGGGCTTGAAGCCCAATTTCTTTGTCGACATTTTTTTGAAAAAGGAACAGAGAAATCCAGTAGAAACACAAAGTAACAGTGAAGCTACAGATCGAGATTCCCGAAATCCGTTGGCGTCGACGGCGCGGAAAAAAGGGAACTGACATCATCACGCCGACGAGGTCTTCTTATGGAGCCGGTGACGTCAGCAGAGTCGCGAGCGGAGCCGTGTCTCTGTGACGTCGTCTTCGACCTCATCGGCATGGACTGCTACAAAAGTTTCCGAATGTTGCTGGCGCAGGGGATATTCACAAGGTGAGGAATCCACTGGCAGATGTATCCATCAGAAATAAGATTACAGCTGTCCTATTTTCACACAATGATATGCACTGATTTTAGTGTGCTTCTAACAACCCTTCCCTTTGATGAATTACGATCTTAAGCACAGTGATACAGTGCGAGCTGCCCAGGATCACACAATTGAAGCAGTTCCTCAGAAGACTACCTCTGCAGCAAACCACTGACCGACACAACATAGATCTTGTTGCAGTGATAAACAGAGAGCTTTACAGACATTTTCTTGCATATCCGGCACAGCGCGGTGCTGTGAATGCAACTGAGATTAGATTACACAAAACGGAGGTATGTACGTGTGATTGGGACATTCCTCCTTCCTCTCTTCTCCTTTTTCATCCTCGCGATGAAGAGTTTCGCCTCTCTTTCTTTGAGAGCCTTGGAGCTCATCTTTGGACAGCAAGAGCATCCATCCACATCATGGTCCGAAGATAAACACCATACACAGTCGTCATGTGGATCCGTGATAGACATATGTTTTCCATATTCACGACAGGGCTTGAACCCCGATTTCTTTGTCAACATTTCCACAAAGAAAGGACAGAGAAATCCAGTAGAAACACAAAGTAACAGTGAAGCTACAGATAGAGATTCCCGAAATCCGTTGGCGTCGACGGCGTGGAAAAAAGGGAACGGACGTCATTACGCCGACGAGGTCTTCTTATGGAGCCGGTGACATCAGTGGAGTCGCGAGAAGAGCCGTGCCTCTGTGACGTCGTCTTCAACCTCATCGGCGTGGACTGCTACAAAAGTTTCCGAATGTTGCTGGCGCAGGGGATATTCACAAGGTGAGGAATCCACTGGTATCCATCAGAAGCAGTGGTTCTCAACCTTTTGACTTTGGACCCCCAATTAATCATTAATGTAACCCAGGGATGCTCCCTCCAAATCATTACTGGAATCTGGGCACCCCTACCCAAATGAGTCATGACTGCTTGTGAAGGGCCTAAGCATTGTAAATGATTTGAACCGCAAAACAATACACAAAAAATACAGAAAAAAACATTCAAACAGCCAAATTACACATTTTATTAATTCACAAACATCTAAATAAAAAAAAAAGAAACAATTTAATTTTAATATGAAGATTGAAGCTTTACTAAATTTAATTGAGGCTACTAATCGCTCATACTATATTCTGTTTGATGCACTTGTACTAATTAAATTTTTAGTCTCCAATTTCAAATTTTCACATTTAAAGTACATTTGAAAACTTTCAATTGTACATTTAGCTTCTTTATTTACATACACTTTATTAATCTATTAATATGATTTAATTTTCTAGTAGTCGTGGACCCCCTAAGGAGGCTTCGGGGACCCCCATGGCTCCCTAAAACACAGGTTGGGAACCACTTCTGTAAAGCACTTGTCAACATGAAAAAAAGAGGCAGCATGATGTGTAGGCATGTGCATGCGTCACAACGCAGGTGTGTGCACCTACAAAATGATGTTGGTGCCATTTTATTTGTATTTACTGATCCAAAATTGATCGGTATATTTAACAAAAAAAAAAAATATATATATATATATATATATATATATACATATATATATATTTCCACTAGTTTGAAAGTGCTTTTTTAAGGCACAGGAGCTTGTGGTGAGATAAAAATAAAGTTAGGTGGGGAGAGTAGTGGGGCGAGAGAAACACAAAAAAGAGAGCAACATGAAGCGCAGCAGTTGGGGGACAAGCACGAGAGAGCAAGCAGCACATGAGGGAGAGAGCTAGAAAACACATGCACTTTCATAGAATGCTTAACAAAAAAGTAGGCAGTGGAAGGATGCAAGTAAGCCAATCCAAAAAAATGGGATATGCTGCAGGGGAAACAAACACAAGAAGAGGAAGGTAAGCCATTAAATAAGCAAGCAAATGAGTGACAATGAAGTCAACCAATGCCAAGCAAATAGTGAAATATTGCCCACTGTATGTTTTGGTAAGCTCACAAAAGGTCTTAAGCAACCGAACAGCTTACACTGTCTTGTAGGCAAGACCTTGAAAGTAGTTCCTTGAATATGAGCAATGGAAGGATACAAGTCATCCAATCAAAATGATGTTAAATAAGCTATCCTCCATAAAAGGGACAAACACAAGGAAAGCCAGTGAATACGAAGCAAGCAAATGAGCAACAAGAAAGCAAACTAAACATTGTAAGGATTGTGCTGGCCTCAAGTTAAGTATAAGTATTGTCCAACATAGGTCTTTGAGAAAAACAACAAAAGGCTGTCCATAGGCTAGACCTAAAAAGGAAGTCACAATATATTTCCTGATTGTGCCCTTAAAGCGGTGACTGGTGCTGCTTTCCAGACACAATCTGGTGAAGCTTTGTGGAAACCTGAAAATAAAACGTAGAACTGTGCAAAATGTCTACACGTAGTTTCAGCTATTTTTTGTCAGTGGTCTTCTGTCTTTCAAACACGTTCTATGTATGGCTCCCACTTCAATTTCTTTACAATTCTTCGAGGGTGTAATTTTAATATCTAATTTGATACTATAGATGGCTAATAAACTTTTTTTTTTTTTTTTTTAAATCATCAACAAGTCTTCACTCAGTTCAGATTTTCCTGGGTCTTGAAATACTACCTAGAACGGAAACTCTTATATGAACAGCACTAGTTTAGCAGGAGCAGTTTGGTCCCAGAATGCATTTCCAAGTACTACTACAGCCTCTACTTTTACTATTAACATCCTCAAAATTTCTTTTATAAGAGTTTCCCCATACACACTTATCAAACTGCTTAGTGACTCATTACACAGAACTTAAATTTTCCACCATTTTGATATGTTTGACCTACTTAAGGTTGGAAGACCTAATGAAGGACTGATGAACAAGTTACTTACCTTCGGTAACGATACATCTGTAAGAAACATAGGTTAGTTATAGATTCCTATTACCCCCAGGCGTCAGACTGGTTCCGGAAAGTTTTTCGTAAGCAGTACCCCTGCGTGCCGGAAGGTGGCGTCGGTCGACTTTGCGTTCGTCGTCGGCATCGTGGTCACCGGGATGACGTCACAGTAGCAACTTAGACGCCGCCATTGCGCGCTGTTATCAGTTCTGTCCACGACCTTCCACGCCAGAAGCGCAGAGCCATGCAAGACACGGACTACTGGTGCACAAAAGCAGGGCCCTGAAAGGATGACCTTAACCCTAGAAGTCAGTTTGTAGAACAGGGAGGATGGGTGGGGTGGTAAGGAATCTATAAATAACCTATGATTCTTACAGATATATTGTTACCGAAGGTAAGTAATTTGTTCATCTGAAAGAAACAGTTAGTTATAGATTCCTTCCCTTAGAATAGATACTCCAGCAATACCAACTCCGGAGGTGGGTCTGCGAACGAAGTTCACACCAGAAAATCCTGGAGAACAGAACGGCCAAAGAAGCAGTCTCTCCGGACTTGGCTGTCTAGGCAGTAGTGTTTGGTGAACGTGTGCAGCGATGCCCACGTAGCTGCCTGGCATTTCATTCAGGGGGACTTCTCGTCCCAAAGCAGTAGTAGCTGCCGTCGCCCTGGTGGAATTGGCGCGCATCCCCACTGGAGGCTCCTTCTTTGCCAAAGAGTAGCAGGCTTTGATGCACAGAACGACCCACCTGGAGATGGTTCATTTTTGCACGGCCAGACCTTTCTTAGTGCCCACGTAACCAACAAAGAGCTGGTCGTCCACCCGGAATTGTTTGGTGCGATCCAAGTAAAAGGAAAGCGCACGTTTTGGATCCAAACAGTGGAGCCTCTATTCCTCCTTTGAAGGATGCGGAAAGAAGGTGGGCAAAGTGATGGTTTGGCCAATGTGGAAAGAAGTACCACCTTAGGAAGAAAGGAAGGTCTAGTTCTCAGGAAGACCTTGTCCGGATGGACAGCCGGAAAGGGAGGCTTAGAAGAAAGAGCTTGTAGCTCACTCACCCTGCGTGCAGAGGTGATGGCCACCAGAAAGGTAGTTTATAAAGTGAGAAGTCTGAGAGGACAGTTATGTAGCGGCTCAAAGGGAGCGCTCATGAGATAGGTATGATCCAAGTTCAAGTCCCACTGAGGCATTACAAAGGGAACTGGAGGAAAAAGATGAGTAATGCCCTTAAGCAATCTATTTACAACAGGGGACTTGAAAAGAGAAGGCTGATGAGGAAGCCTAAGGAAGGCTGAAATGGCTGAGAGGTAGCACTTGAGTGCCCAGAGCAGAGCCCTGCTGGGCCAAAGAAAGGAGGAACAAGACAACCTCAGAAAGAGGGGCAGAAAGGGGATCCACAGCCTTTGCTGTGCACCATCCACAAATTTGTTCCATCTGCAGGCGTATACCGTCTTAGTGGAGGGGCGCCTGGCTGCCAAGATAACCGCAGACTTCAGGAGGCTGATCAAACGATGTCAACTGCTGCTGCTCAAGGAGGCTGGACAGGTTCGGGTGGGCAGCTCGAGATACCTGACTCTTCGTGCCCAATCCGGAGCCACAAGAATGACTTGGGCCCGGTCGTGCTTTATCTTATTCAGCACTCTGAGCAGAAGTGGTATAGGCGGAAAGGCGTATAGAAGAGCGCAACTCCACTCGCGGTGAAAAGCGTCGCCTAGCGAGTGCCGCCTTGGAAATTCCAACGTGCAGAACTGCTGACATTGCACGTTCTCTTCGGAGGCGAATAGATCTAACCAAGGCTTTCCCCACTGCTGAAAGAGACCTTGCACCACCTCCGAGTGAAGACGCCATTCGTGATCCATCATGCACCTGCAGCTGAGTTTGTCCGCCCTGGCATTCAGAGAACCTGCGAGGTGTTGAACCACCAGGGATATGCCCTGATGTTCCAGCCATGTCCAGAGGCGGAGGGCCTCCTTATATAGGGTCTACGACCACACCCCACCTTGTTTGTTGCAGTACCACATGGCAGAGGTATTGTTTGTGAACACCTGCACTACTCTTCCCCGGACAGAGGGAAGGAATGCCTTGAGTGCAAGATGAATTGCCCGAAGCTCCAGAAGGTTGATGTGGAGCCCGGACTCCACCGGAGACCAGAGGCCTCCGATCTATGCCTTCCCCATGTAGCCGCCCCATCCCGGAAGTGATGCATTAGTCACCACTGTGAACTCTGGTTGAGGAAGGGAGAGGCATCTACCTTTGACTCAATCCTGGTTCGTAAGCCACCGCTGCAATTGGACAGATTCCCTTGATTTTGGGCCCCTTGGAACTTCAGGTCCCACTGCAGAGCCCGCATATGCCATCTGGCATGATCCATCAGCAGGATGCAGGAGGCCATCAGACCTAGCAGCCGGAGGGTCATCCTGACCGAAACCCAGGATAGAGGCTGAAAGATCGGAATCATAGCCCGAATATATCGGACTCGCTGTTCGGGAGGATAAACCCAAAACTGTGTCATTACCAGAACCGCTCCAATGAAGAAGAGCTCTGAGAGGGAGTCAGGTGTGACTTCGGCACATTGATTGAGAACCTCAGCGAATGCAGTAGGTCATCCGTAGTCTGGAGGTGGGAAACGACAGCCTGGGGCGAGCCCGCTTTTAACAGCCAGTTGTCGAGAAAAGTGAAGACTGGAACCCCTGATCTGCGCAGATGAACTGCGACCACCACCATTACTTTCGTGAACACTCGAGGGACACTGGTAAGCCCAAAAGGGAGCATGGTAAACTGAAAATGCTCGTGGCCTACCATAAACCGTAGGTAATGCTTGTGGGCCGGCAGGACGGGGATGTGAAATAGGCATCCTGCAATTCCAACGCTACCATCCAGTCTCCAGGGTCGAGGGCAGACAAGACCTGAGCGAGCGTCAACATTTTGAACTTCTCCTTCCAGATGAAGCGGTTGACGTTCCTAAGATCCAAGATAGGACACAGGCCTTTGTCCTTCTTGGGCACCAGAAAGTAGTGGGAATAGCAACCACACCCTACTTCTAGGGCAGGAACACGCTTGATAGCTCCCTTGGCCAAGAGTACTGAAACTTCCTGTTGGAGAAGGGCCAGGTGATCCTCCGACATGCAATGGTACTGAGGTGGCATAGATGGAGGGGTAGTCTCGAAGGGGAGGGAGTAGCCCCTTCGGACTATTTGCAAAACCCACCTGTCCGATGTGTTTGTGCGCCAGTGGGGGAGGTGATGGCGGACCCTGCCACCCACTGACATTTGGAGGCCCTGAAAGGTCAGACTAGGAGGGTTTGGAGGCTGCTGCAGAGGGGGCTGTGGTGGACTTGCCCGCCCGCTGGCCCCCAGAACCACGGCGGTGGTTCACACGTCCCCGGCCATGCTGGGGCTGAACTGCCTGCGCTGGCATGTGGCCCTAGGCGGGACGTAGCAGGGCACCCCTTCCGTAGCCACAAAAGGGGCAAAAGGCAGACTGCGCAGGGTGGGTGGTGGAGAGGCCCAAGGACCTGGCCGTATCCCGAGAGTCCTTAAAGCGCTCTAGCGCATTGTCTGCCTTGTCGCTGAAAAGGCGACGGCCATCAAAAGGCATGTCATTAAGTGTGGATTGGACATCCCCGGAAAAACCAGTCGAACACAACCAGGCGTAGCGTTGAAGGGCTATAGACGTGGAAATCGTCCTGCCAAGTGCGTCGGCGGTATCCAGCCCACAGCGGATGGTAAACTTTGCTTTGTCTCTCCCTTCGGCAACCGCTCGAGAGAGCACGGCCAGGGCCTCCTCCGGGCACTGAGACAGCACTTACGCAACCGTGTCCCACACGGAGTGGGTGTAACGGCCCAATAGACATGCAGTGTTTACAGACCGCAGTCCCAAGCTGGAGGAAGAAAATCTCTTCTTCCAAAGATGATCCAGCTTTTTGGATTCCCTGTCCGAGGGAGAGGTAGGGAATGCATCCTTGGACGTGGAGGTTTGGACTACCAAGCTCTCAGGGCTGGGGTGTTGGAAGAGGAAAGTGGGGTCGCCCGGGGCCGGGAGGTGGTGTCGGGCAATCATCCTGTCCACAGGATCCCCTATTTTGGGCCTGGACCAGGTGCCCAAAAGGATGTCCGTGAAGGCTTCATTAAATGGCAGCAGGGGCGCCGAAGAGCTTGCCGCCGGTTGAAGCACCTCTGTCAGGAGGTTAGTCCTGACTGCCCCCGTAGTTAGCTTGAGGTGGAGATCCTTGGCCACCCTATGCAACACCACTGCGTATGACGCTCCCTCCTTCATAGCCATGGTAGGAGGAGACAACATGCCAAGGGCTGGTGAGGTATCCAAACCACTAGCTTCCCACAGTTCCTCTCTCCAGTCCTGCTCATACACCAACTGGTTGGTTAAAGGGTCTTCAGACCCCTCCCAGTTCTCCTCAACCTCCTCTGGCTGCCAATCTGGTCTCAAAGAGCCAGGGTAGAACAGGGGCATAAAAGTACCCGTCGGCATCGGATCCGCTCTCTCCGGATCTTCGCTTGCCGGCACGGAAAAAGAAAGAACTGATGCAAGTGCGAGGGCGGCATCTAAGTTGCTACCGCAACATATTCCCGGTGGCCACTATGCCGCCGACGAACTCGGAGTTGACCGACGCCACCTTCCGACGTGCAGGGGTACTACTGATGAAGAACTTTCTGGACCCACTCTGACGCTTGGGGGTAATTCTAAGGTAAGGAATCTATAACTAACTGTTTCTTTCAGATGCTTTCATCTATCAGTATTACCTGATAGATTTCATACTGAACAATCTATAGAGATATAAGAATTACACACATGCATTTGTATATGAACTATGACATTGGTGAACAAGTTACTTACCTTGGTAACACCTTATTTGGTAAAGACTATCTAGCTGCAGATTCCTTACATTAGAATTATACCCAGATATCGGACCGGATCCTGAGGTTTTCGGAGGTGTCCCCTTTGTGCCGATATGTGGAGTTGTTTGGCTACTTGTGATGTCATCGGTATAGTCTGCACAAGAAGTGACATGCTGGATTACCATATAGGGGACACCCCAGGGTGCTGACCTCAGTTTCATGACCATTTTTTTGCACCAGAATCACAGGGCCATACTGAGGTAGTGTGAACCAGTGAGCTAGCGTGAGATCCTCAAGGAGCTTTTCAGATGGATTTGACAAACCGCAGAGCGGGGACTTTGGGAGGGCAGTAAGGAATCTGTGGCTAGATAGAGTCTCTACCAGATAAGGCGTTACTGCAGGTAAGTGACTTGTTCATCTCATAGAGACATCTAGCCGCAGATTCCTTACCATAGAATAGAAGCCAAAGCTATATATCCCAGGAGGTCAGTCTGTAGGCTGTTTATACTACAAACCCTTGGAGGACCGAGCGAGCCAAATACCCATCACGCCAGACCTGACTGTCCTGGCAGTAGTACTTAAATGTGAGCAGTGATGCCAACATAGCTGCCTTACGGATATCCAGGACAGGGACTTCACGAGCTAATGCAGTGGTTACAGCTTTGGCTCTAGTAGAATGTGCCTGCAAGCCCTCAGGGGGTTGTTTCTTGGTCAGTGTGTAGCAGATCTTTATGCAGAAGATAATCCACCTGGAGATAGTTCTCTTCTGTACTGCTTTAGCCTTTCTTTGCTCCAGTAAGCCCAAAAAGAGTTGAACGTCCACCCGGATGGCTTTGGTGTGATCAATGTAGAACAATAGCACTCTTTTTGGCTTCAGGAAATTGAGTCTCTCCTCTTGTTTGGTAGGGTGAGGTGGGGTAAAGAAGGTTGGTATCATAATGTTCTGCTCGACGTGAAAAGGTTTTACTACCTTGAGTAGGAAGAAGGCACAGGTTCGGAGGACAAACCTGTCCGGAAAAAATGTAGTATATGGATGGCTGACAGAGCGCATGCAACTCAATAACCCTCCTGGCAGATGTAATTGCCACTAGAAGGGCTACTTTGATGGGGAGTAGTTTCAGAGAGCAGTTGTGCATAAGCTCAAAAGGTGAGCACATAAGGAAAATGATAACTAAATTAAGGTCAGATTGTGGCATAATGAAAGAGGTGGCAGACAATGTGTGCTGTAATCTTTTCAGGATTCACGTCACAATGGATGACTTGATCAGGCATCTGCAAAAACGCCAAGATGGGCTGAAACATAACATAGCACATGTATTTGTAGAGCGTATGCTCACCTCGAAGGGTGACTAACAGATGTTTATTATTAGCCAACTCAATGGTACTCATTTTATCGACCTCCGAAGGATGAAAGGCTGAGTGGACTCGCCAGGATTTGAATCTGTGACCACGAGGTCAAACACAGGCCCCTACAGTAGACACATTAGTCCTCTAAGCCACCAGAAAGATAACCTTTAACTGAGCCCAAAGCAAGGCCTTGCCAGGTGAGGGATAATGCAAACAGGACAGCGTCAGAGAAGGGTGCAGACAATGGATTTGGCAGCACACCAAGTCACAAATTTATTGCATCTGCAGGAGCATACCGTTTTTTTTACTGGAGGTAAGCCTGGCTTCTAAAATGACATCACACACTTCAGAAGGCAGGTTGAAAACTCGCAGTTATTGTTGCTCACTCTCCAAGCATAAAGTTGTAACGTTTGCAGGATCTGGTTGAGAACCCTGACCTGCTACTGCGACAGGAGATCCTCTCCAAGAGGCTGCCTGATAGGAGGACCGCTGCTCAAGTTCAGGATAACATACTCGCTGGCCCCAATCTAGAGCCACATGAATGACTTGGGCCTGATCATTCCTTGCCTTCTTGAGAACTCTCTGCAGGAGTGGTATGGGAAGAAAGGCATCCACGCAGGGCAAAAAGCGTCTTCAAGCGAGAGCCGCCTTGGAAATTCCAGCATGCAGAAGTGCTGACATTACACGTTCTCAGCATTGGCAAATACATTTAATTGTGGTTCTCCCCAATCACAGAAGACACCTTGCAAGACCTCCGGATGGAGGCGCCATTTGTGATCTGCTACTCATCGCTGGCTAAGTTTGTCCGCCCTTGTGTTTAATGACCCCACCATGTGCTGCACGACCAGGAAGATGTCCTGCCATTCCAGCCACGACTAGAGGCATAAATCCTTTTAGCACATTCTCCAGGATCCCCCTCTGCCATGTTTGTTTCAGTACTACATGGCGGTGGTGTTGTCTGTGAACCCAGGACCATCCTTCCCTTAATGGAGGGAAGGTTTTCAATGCCAAGTGGATCATTCAGCTCCAGCAAGTTGATGTGGGGCTGAGACTCCACCAGAGACTGGAATCCTCTGAACTTCAACTTGTTCAGATGGCCGGCTCCACCCAGAAGTGATGCATTGGTCACCTGTGTTAGCTCTGGGTGGGGAAGGGAAAGGGGTCTGCCACTGACCAAATCTCGGCTTGTTAGCCACCTCTGCAGGTCTTTTCCAGTTCCCTCCTGGACCAGGTCAGACAGATTCTCTGATGCAATCTTTTGGAACTTCAGGTTTCACTGCAGAGCCTGCATATGCCAGTGGGCATGTTTTACCAGCAGGATGCAGGAGGCCATGAGGCACAGCAGTATCCGAGCCAGTCTCACCGAAATCCAGGATAGAGGCTTAAACATCGGAATCATAACCCGATTATCCGAGACTCACTACTCTGGAGGATGAATGCTGAATTGCACTGTCTAAAACGGCTCAGATGAAAGAGTGCATCTGAGAGAGTCAGGTGTGACTTCAGTTTGTTAATGGAAAACCTCAGCAAATGCAGGAGATCCACTGTAGTCTGGGTGCCTCCATCCTTTTTTGACAACAGAAAGTAGCAGGAATAGCAACCACGACCTACTTATGATTGTGGTAATCTTTTGATAGCTCCTTTGTCCAAAAGAGCCTGTACTTCTGTCGCAACAGCAAAAGGTTATCACTAGTTTTGACCTCTGACGGTGGCAGTGTCAGGTCCAAGACCTCAGCCATCCTCCGGATCATCAATGCAAAGGAGGTCCCTTTCTCCATAGCCACTGTGTGAGGACTGAGAAAAACCAGTGTCTTGTGAGGTATCCAGACCACTGCCATCAGCCAGTTCCTCATACTAATTATCAGAAATGGACTCTTCTAGGGGAGCCTGTATAACTGTAGCGATCCCCTCCATTTGTGTTCCTCGCAGGGCCTTTCAGGAAAATAAGGCTCTGTCTCCAATTCAGACTTTCTGGGTGCAGTCAGCACCAGAGCCGGCATCATGCGATTCCGTATTGGAGTCAGGAATCATGAGGATGTCAGCAGCGCAAGGTACGGTGCCACTGGAACAGACCCTGAAGTAGGTCGCAAAGTTGTGGTGGGGGCCGATCCAGATCAACTAACGGATCTTGAGGACCAGACTGTCACTGACGGCGAACCACCAGCAGAAATCCAATCTGTGTCCCTCCCTAACCCATGGGTTCTGAAACCGCTCCAAAGGTGTCCTCTCTCTCATAAACTAGGTGTGTGGCCTCATACAAGTCACGTAGTTGGGAGGGGGTTGCTCCAGCTCCAGGAAACTCGGGGAAGAGTTCAGCAGACCCAAACTGAGGCTCCACAGGGACGACATGGGAGCGAGGCCTAAATTTATGGTGTCTTTCTTGCACCTTGTCCAAAGATCTGGAACAGCAAGGAGAATTCGAAGAGCACTTCGACTTCTTGTGAGAATTACGTGAAAAAGTCCTTGATCAAGACGATGACCGGCGCAAGCGTCTCAAGAGAGCAGTCCTCGGACCTCTGTGGTGACCGGGACCTGGAGGGGTGCAGAGTCGCATGTCAAAAGGCCAGGGGCTTCATGGCACACTCGCAGAGGGCCTTCGGATGCACAGTCTTGCTCTCTGAGCAGGCCCTGGAGTCGTGGTCTGGCACCAGGAACCAAAGGCCAACCAGGTGGGGGTTTGTCACAGACATTTGTCTGTGATAAGGACCGCAATGTTTAAAAACAGTTTTTTTAGGAGACATATTTCCCAAAAAGCTGGAAAAAAGGCACACTGGTGAAAGTGTTAAAAAAAACATTGTCAGAAAGTGACTGAGGGGAGCTCAATCTGGATCCCATGGAAAAGAAGGAACTGAGGTCAGCACACAGGGGTGGCACCTATACAAGCACCGTGCACGCCATTTCCGTCGCGGACGACACCAAACAAAGTCGAACAATGACACCTACCAGTGTGCATGGGGACTGCTCAGAAAAATTTCCAGATTCAGTCTAATGCCTGGAAATAATTCTAAGGTAAAGAATCTTCGTCTAGAAGTCTCTATTAGAAATGTGTGATTATTAACTTTTAAGTATATGATGGCATACGGTTGGTCTTAAATTACCTGACCAACGTCACATCCTCCAGTCCTATATCCTCTTAACCCTCACTTTGCTCCTCTACCTTTTTACAGCTTTCTTTGGTGTAACTCATCAGAGACCATTTACTGTATTAACTTACTTAATTCTTGTAGACGCCCAACGTTTTGCTCAACCTTCACTGGGGTTTCCCTATCCTGACACTAAGATGATCCGTGAAGTTTGCATATTCGCTAATATCGTTCATTGCTACATGTTAGGACGCTGATCTATGCCATCTGCTCTGTCTACTGTTGCTTAGTATTCATATTTCATTATATGTTCAATTGGAATGTAATTATCTCCTTTATACGTGTATCTATATTGTATACTTGTAAAGCACTCAGATGACCCAGGGACATGTTAGTGATAACTAAAACCACAAAAATAAAATAAAAATGGATGACTTTGTTTTCTCAAGCGTATCCGTAATTTAAGACGTTTAAAATAAACAGATGTAACTGAGATAGCCATAATGTCTACAGTACACTTCAGATTATTATTTACTCCTTTTTCAGTAATATTTTGTTTAATTGCTGTTCATACGACAAATTTCAACATTGCTGTGTTGGCCCACAGCTTTGCAGAGAAGTCTGAAGAGGATTGCCTAGCAACTGATTTAAAGACTACCAGTTTGATTACTTTTTCAGTTTAATTCATAAATTCAATGGCAATACTCTAACAGTCATAGATACTTGGAAAACCTTTCAAAAACTCTGTTCATCTCACCCCATCCATGCAATAATGGGTCGGTATTTTTTTCGGTCGTTTTCTCCCCACCATGCCATTAAATACTATATGATATGTGCAAAGGCACATATCATATCAAGGCACTTTGTCTTCTAAGAACAGGAATATACACTTTAGGGTGATTCCATTCCACGATACAATGGAAGTCACGCATCTGTAGGACCAAATTACTAGAAGCAGGGATCGGTCATACACTCGCTCATTTGAATGTAGAGACCTCTGTATATCTCACCTGACATATCTGGAAACCTCCAACTTGATAGCTCCAAAGAAATTTCTTGCTTGTATGCTACAATACAATGCTACCTCGTGCACACACTGCAATTCCTTCTTCATATACTCTGCGTACATTGTATATATCATTTTGCTCGCACTCCTATACTGCATGGGTACTCTTCTGCAGTCACTTTACCAACCACTGATCCATCTCCCGCCCATGTACTGCATGCCGACCCGTGTGCTGCTCCGTGTGCAACAATAACCTCTAGTAAGTGTAAGGGCAAACTCTGATCATAGAAATTGTTTGCACATGATGGAAGCCTTTGGTGCCAAGTAATTTGAGGGATATTTTCTTACTTGCTTGCCACCTTGTGCTCGTTAATAAAACCTCTAGAGAATTGGGTAAATGCCCTTAGTGACCTTTGCACATGCAGTTTGTGACACTTCTGTAGAGGGTGCAAGGTGTCTGTTGTTTAAGGCCCTCTAGAGCAGTTGTGCGCCACTGTTCAACACTTACCACAGATTCCTTGAGCACACCATGCTTGAAATAGGGTTGCCACTTCAGCCATGACATCAGAACAGCATGTTTTCAGCACTGGGCTTTACTTTTTACAAACCAAGACTATCACTACCAGAGTATATTAGCTTTTCAAATGAAGAGCCATTAGAGAGCAAGTGTATCACGGTATATTAGCGATTTTAGCTAGACATCTAAAGAAGGTGATGGTATTTGTAGGATGATGAACAAAAACAATACAAAACATACAATTATTATCAATACATATACACAGAGATTGAGCTGTGTTGCGATACGTTAGTTAAGGTGTTTTTTTGTGTGATGAGGTGTTGCTTGAGTGCAATTTTCAACAATGTAAGCAGAACGTTTAAATGAATTTCAATTAGGCGTCAGTTCCAGTGCAGTCATACCAGTAACTGAATCTTACAATGAGCTTTCCTAAGTGGCATCTGCCCTACAAAGATGGGCTTCCACCTTGTAGAGGGGCCGAGCAGAAGACCCCATGCACAGATGGGCCCTGAGCCTCTCCTACACCCCAAAGTCCTATGCTTTCCCAGTACTGATAGGCCTCAGTACACCCTTCCCGCCAAAGGGCTCAGAATATGTCCTGACGTGTACCAAATCAGAGTATATCACTCACCCTGCATTAACAGGCTCTGAGCATCCCCTGCAGTTTCAAAGAGGCCCCTGCAATGCACCTACAGGCGCTTGCATCAAATGCAATGCAACAAAAGGCCTTAACCATCCCCTGTCCTGGACAGAAAGACATTGAGCATCACCTGGTCTGCACTGACATTTCCTGAGTATACCCTACACCAAGTGACTCCTAGCATCACAGAGGGCAAAAATACCACCTGCTTGCACTTGGGGGCCGTCCCTAAGCAACATAAGCTCTGATGCCAGGGAATCCTCGACCCCACACTAAGATGCCCAGAGCATTCCTGGCCTCTCCCAGAGAAGCATTTGAAAGTCCTGTCCTGGATCGAAGGTCCGGAGCCTAGAGCATGTCCTGTCCTATGCTAACTCGCTGAACACTGCTTGCCCTGCAGAGACAGACCCTGAACGTCCCATACGATACACCTACAGGCAGTACAGCAAATGAGAGGGATCCCATTAGATTTCAGTTCCGGCAGCCCACTTCTGGGCCATAGCCAGGATCTTGCCGACTGAAGGAAACATGCTGAATTTGTCCAGGTATAATTATCCAACACTAGGACACAAGCGCCCACACGTTGTCTGTTTTGTGTTAGGACCAGCAACTTGCAGGTAACAAGAGGACTTTCTATGTTTAACATCCATCTCGGCTTAAAACAAGAGCCTAATTTAAAGGGCCATCAGCCCTTCTTTTTTTCAAGTATCATCCTGGCTGTGAGCTATTTGGCTATCTGAAGCATAACACATACATGTCAAAGCAATGGAAGGAAACAAAGGCATATAACTTTTCACAAGTACTTTAGAAAAACTGTGATTTGGAAGCAGATTTTTGACTTTGTTCAGCTTCCCTTTGTAAGAGATGTGCATGCACTGCACGATTCCAGATGCATCTGTGTGTAGGGGTTATAACACCAATAATTTAAATGGCACTTACAAATGTATTTCTTATTTAATTCTTTTATAGCCTGTACATCCCGCTGTAGGATATCAAAGGGCTTTACATCACACAGAGAGACAATAAATCATACAAGCTTGTAAAGTAATATATAGGAAGTGCTACATAAGACATTAAGGTAATAAGGTGTAGGAGTCCCATATCGTACATGCTTGTAGACATTATATATTAAGAGTGCATGGTCGGGAGAAAAAGAAAGTTAGAACGTGGTGAATAGGGCTGTCTAACCAAAGGAGCCATTTGTGGCATTTTAGAATAATAACTGATTGAGAAAAAAAACAGTGATCTAAACCTATGACTTGCCGTTTGTATGCAGCTCCTTGATGGCGGGTCATCATTGCTCACTGCGCTATATTGGAAAGTCTGTATAATTTTATTAACTAGAAGCAACAAAAAAAGTGTCAAAATCAGTAACTCGTGTACCTATCAACATGTAATTAAATCAGTGATCTGTATGTTATAAGGAGTGCTTTGCAGCAGGCATATTATCCTCTATGCGAAAAACAGAGACTAGAGGAAACACATCCCTTGCCAGGAGTCTTGACCCCCTCCGACCCTGTAACAGCACTTGGCATTATCTGCCTTGAATTGAGACCATAGTCATCACTTTCCCTGTACCATAGGCCAGTCTTCCTGCCCAGCACAGAAACCCGCCCAGAGCAAGGCCTGGCCTGGCCCGAGATGGCCCAACATCCCCTGCCGTCCATCGACAGACGCTGGCCACGCTCTGCCCCGAGGATATTCACTAAACAAAAGACTCTCGGCAACTCCTGACCAGAGGATCACCGAGTATCCCCTAAAACGAGAGTCCTTGACATCGCCCGCCAGGAGGCCTGAACATCACCTGCCCTCTACTCTGAAACATCGCGTCCGATTGCCATGAGAGGCCCAGGCGGCTCTGATGCAGGCAGGAGAATCCCACGGGACATTAATTGGAGTTTGTTCTGTGAAGCAGCGAAGAGAGGGGCTGAGCCGCCCAGACCTTGAAAGTGCAGACTGGCTTTGAAGGGGTGCTGCGGAGCCAGCGCTGTTTATTTATAAAACATACCCAGGGGCAGTGCACATCCGAGCACGGGAGGGGGCCACAGAAGGACAAACTTCGTCTGAGGACATAAGACGTGTACTAAGAAATACTGCGCTGAAGAGCAAGCATGGCTGCAGGCTTAAAAGAACAAAGTGTAACTCTGTGGCTTTGTGCTGAAAAAAGACCAGAAATGTGGAGGGGAGGGCTGGATTGGCCCAAACTGGACATGGACGGTGAGCTAACTCAAAAGAGGGCAGTTAGGAGTGAAGCAGCAATTGGCACAACAAGCGAGTAAAAGGGACGCTCCGCGCTAAGTAGGCAGATGGAATAGAAGGGTCCGCTGGTGGCCCCAATGCAGTGCAGTGTGGGTACAATACGAGTCTTTAGCTCCTTTAAGTGTGTCCGAGAGGCGCTGAGCTGGATCTTGCAGCGCCGTATGGATCAGGCAGCAAAACAACACCCACATGAGCCTCTCACCAACGTGAAGGGGATATGAACCAATGGGTGGTTCTACCTGATGTGATATTGGGCAGGGAGGGAGAGGTTTCATTCTGGCTCACTCTTCCTGAAGCGGCAGCCCTTCTTGATACAAAAGGCACGTTGGAACACTGCGAAGGCTGAACACTGGTGAACAAGGTGAAAAAGAAACACTGCCATAGAATAAAGAAGTGCTGTATCCTTAAAAATCCAGCAGCTGTGAAATGAAAGAGAAAAACAGTCATGAAATTTGGGTGTACACCCATGACATCCCCATCACACACCCAAGTAGCCACGCTCTCTTCCCCAGTGGGGCTAAGTCCACCCTGGTCAGCCACCATCTCATTCTGGAAAGATGTTTTATAAATCACTCACCAGCTGAGGTAGCACCTTCTCCAGATGTTCAATGTCAACAATGGGCACCTCCTCTGCTTCAGCCTGTCTTGCTGCCCGAGCAGCTGCCTCTAGAGAAGGAGTAAGGATTGAAAAAGAGCAGCATCAGGCTTTGTACCTCCATGGAGGAGAAGAAGGCCTAGATAAAAAGGGGCTGGATACTGTGCATTCAGAGAGCAAGGAAGGGCCAAAGAGAAAGTGGTTAGACTGTCTCCACAGGTTAAGAAAGGACCAAAACAGAAAAGAATTCCAATCTATAGAGCGTGGAAGGACAGAACAGAAAAAGGCTAGACTCTACAGAGCACGGAAGGACCAGAGAGAATTGATTAGGACTGTTACCTCTTGAGCAATGGAGGGCCACAGAAAATGGGGTTAGACTGTTAGCCTCCAGAGAACAAGGGAGGATAGAGAAACAGGTTTACACTCTTTAACCTCTATTGAGCAAAGAGAGACCAAAGAGAATAGGGTTCCATTTATAGTGCAAGAGAGGACTGGAACGTATTGTAGGACTCTGCCTTTGCAGCGCAAAAGAGGACCAGAAAAAGGGTAAAACACTGAGCAAGAAAGGATAAAAGAGAATACGGTTAGTCAGAGCTTCTCTATTGGACATGAAGTGGTGAAGCACGCAAGGGAGCAGACTCTACAGAGAGAATGGGTTAGGACTGTGTTCTCTCTTGAGCAAAGGAGGACCATCGAGGGTGGGATGATAGTTCGCGTTAAACGTTAAGGCAATTCTAGGCAGATGCCTAGAGCAACAGCAGCAATGTGGAGGCAGAGTACCCCTGGAGTACTAAATATGGCTTTATTGTCAGAGAAGAGGGAGGCATTAGGTCACCTCTATGGTGATAAAAATACTGCACCTCTGAAGAACAAGGATGGGTCAGAAAAACTGATCAGAAAAAAACACAAATGTCAGCACTAAAGGGAATACAGTTTTTGAAACATAACACAATTTACCACATCACGCACAGAATAGTCTAAAAGAGTGCTTCTTTCCAGGCCATAGTTCCAGGTCAGCTTTTGGGGCATACAGGTAATCTCATAGTTTGGATTGGTCATTAGTGTCATCCCATCATTGGAGCAGGCTAATCATTGTATAGTATTGGATTAATAGTAAAAGGGGGCCAGCATTTGAGAACTGGGCCTTTTTGCAATATGAAGCTGCAAACTGATCTCCGTTATTTAATGGTTCAGTGCTGACACAGACTCATGCTGGTGAGCCTGGCAGTCCTAAACTCAGCAGCAGCACACGTTCTAAAAAAATACCCAAAATAACACCACGTCCATCCTCCGATTCGCATGCTGGCTGACGATTTGTAGCCATTGCATCTAGAGAACAGCATCAATTACATACAAATCCAACCATCACAACACTCTCAAATACTTGGCATACATCCTATGATCCTAGAAGAGAGACTTTAGAAGTAAAGAAATCCTCACACTTGAAATCCCCAAGTTCAAAAAAACAAAAACACACTTCGACAAATGTTCACATGCGCAGCTCCCAAAATATTGAATGCTAATGCCACAAGAAACTGCACAATCAAAATCGATTCCAAATATTAAGGAATACACAAACGAACGAAATAAAACGGAAGAAACTACTGTTATCCCCAAAACACTTAGGGCCACTACTTAAATCATTCCACAAACATGCGCAAAACAGAATAACTTCCACCATAAACCTGTTTACTCAGAGCAAAGTCAGCCATTAGAGGAAACGTTCATATTTGTAAAACATGTCATGACATGCTCAGTTGGTAGAAGAAAGGATGTTCTTTGCAACAGAGACAGCGCACATGCTATTAAAAACAAAAGGAAATCCATACAATGGTAAAATAGTTACAAGAAATGTGAACAAACAGCAACAATAAGACTTCTTATGTGTAAAAAATATGGCATGACAATGTCAGTTACTAGAATTGTACCCAGGACTTTGGCCCAGGTCTAATAGGTTGGCTTCTCTACCTACTGGTGTCTGGACTGAGTTTGCCTGAGCCAGGGATTCCAGGTCATTGTAGCCCCACACAATCCCTTGAGCATACCTGCTGGTTTGGGGTCTGTGCTTTCTGGGTTACAAACAGTCCTGTAAAGGGTTCAGGGACGCAGTGGTAATTCAAAACCAACAGGTCTGTGTTAGGCTCCTCTGAGTGATAGAGACAGATACAGTAGGCTCCAGTAGCGTTTTGTTATAAATTAACGTTTATTTGCAGAAAGTACAGGACGACACAAAGAATCTTCTCCAGCAGCTCCAGGAGTTCGCTCCCAAGTGAATGGCATGGAACCTTGAATAAAAATCGTCAGTGCCCACATTCCGAAATTCTAATCTGTACAATAACGGGGCACACAACAAAACCTAATTTCGTTCATTAGAATGGCACACTCAAGCACTGCACTAAGAAAATAAACTATATAGGTTTTAAAGTGTTTCATTTCAACTTTCTCAACCTGTTGCCTAGTATACGAATAATAACCACACACTATATAATGAAAACAGTACTTATGCATGTTGCTAGCTGCGAGAATAAAATGAACGGCTCCAACATGGTTAGAATGTCCTTAGCAGCCTACCACCCTAAACCTACTTCTGTGTGCTACATTACGAGAGCATGGAGTAGCTAACTTAACGATAAAACTTCTTGGCGCCCAGCATACTGCATACCTGCTCACAAAGGATCAGCAGTGGTTCACCTGACCTGCTGACAGGAAGGGCGTGTCTGGCCAAGCGGAGGAGCAGCGGTGCAGGGGAGCAAGTGAGTGAGCGGCGTACCACTGACAGTGGGGGGAGTGGGCGGCTGTGGAGAGCTTGGTATTTGCTTAAGATGAGCCGGAGCCCCCGCGGCTAGCGGGGCTGCAATAAGTCGGCGGCCGCAGTGTGTGCGTGCCCCATGCAGATCGCGGAGGCGGCCCGATTACATCGGAGGCGGCCCGAATAGATCGGGTGCAGCCTGCGATTCTGCCCTGTGTGCCCCGCTTGCCTTCCACCCGCCTTCCGCATCTCCCTGCACCTCCCTTGGGCTCGCTTGCTTACCTGCTCCAGTCTGCTCTCATCGCAGTTACCAGCAGCTGTTCACCGCCACAGTTTCTGCTGCAATCAAGGTGTCCAGCCCCCCCCCCTAGCAGCTGCTGTCCACTCTAGCCTCCAGCCTCCCACAGTTTCCACTGCCATCAACAAGGTGTCCAGCCCCCCTCCCCAGCAGCTGCTGTCCACTCTAGCCTCCAGCCTCTAAGCCTCAGAGCAATCCTCGCCACCACCACCGCAGTTACTGCACAGTTACTGCACCCACTACACCAAGGAGTCTAAGGTGCTATTCAAGTGGGGAAATCAACAAACCTCCCTCAATCTTTTCAAGCCTGCACTGCCCCGCGGAGCTATAATCCCTCAGTGAGCCTTCTGAGCTTTTGGAGCACTCTGAACATTCTGAGCTGCTCGGTCAGTGGGGTTTTGCGAGAGGGGTCAGAGACTCTCAGGCTATTCCCCATCCCCCACCAATAACACCTTCCAGCGATGAGATCAGGGAGAACCAGGAAAGACCCACCCAAGCCTCCTAAAAAAAACCTCAAGATGAGGGCTTCTGACGCTGCAGCATCGGCCATATCCCCAACTGCAAAACTAGTAACAACATCGAAACCACAACCGGGTACTGAGGCACACTCAGATCCCAAGCTTCAACTCCAGCAGTCTCCATCTCAAGTTCAGCTTCCCCACAACGCCCTCGCCCAGCAAACAACTCGTGGTGATTCAACTTGTGGTGTCGGCGTGCTCCAGGAGATCTCAAGCCGCGAAGACTCGTAACCGAGACCTTCAGCTATCGCAGCTTCTTCGTTACAAAAAAAAAAAAAGTAATTGAGGGACTATTTTAGAAGCTCTGCACCTGCATCAAAGGCCAGATCAAGCTCACTTGACATCCTTTTGACCTCCAATTCAACCACCTCAGCCCCAGCCTCGCACCAAACACTGGTCCAGCTCATGATCCATGTGTCTGCAGGCGAGTCAGGCCCCAGTTCATTACCACTAGGCTCTCCAACAAGGGCTGATCTCCAAATAAAAGAAGCTTACGAGGCCCCGTCATTGCCTCAGGTTCTTGACAAAGCTCTCGACCAGTTCTCCTTTGACCTGCAAGATGATAACTCTCACGCACTGGCTTCCCCTTCATCTTTCACTGGACGCGAGGCGACCTTGCCAAACCCTCACACTGTTCAGATCCCCAGCCAGTTTTCTCCTCTAGCAACCAAGACCCTAACCCTCAAGGACCATCCAGTACCAACTATCCAAGTCCTTACCCCACAAGTTGCAACCCAGGCAACAGTTCATCTAAGCAATCACACAACGTCATCTCCAATCCTCTCACCATCATTAACAGTCAACGGTCACCAACATAAGACCAATACAGACGGGGGCCACAATGCCATGCCTAACACCCTGCTCGACATGTCTTTTTTCACCAAAGAATTCAACAGGTCGACTGCTAGCCCCTCATCACTAGACTTAAACGGGCTTGGTCACAACTCCTCCAAACCCTTCAATCTATGGTGTCAGCATTGACTTACCACTCAGACAAAATGGACCCGCAGGTGGACCTCTTAAACACCCTTGCTGTATACACCGCCAGGATTGATCGAAAACTGGAGGCGCTCAACTCACTGATAATAAAAGCCCAATCTCAAGTACAACTAGTTCAATCAGTATGCTGTTGCTCTCCCATCATTGACTCTCTATCCCCACTGCCCCAATTCCAGTCATTAGTACTAACAGAAATCCAGAAGATTCCTGCACCCAGGCTTCCCGACCCCATGCCCCCACGCAGGGTGAACACCTACAGCTTGAGCACACGACTAATAAAATACCAGCCGTTCCTTCACCACCATCTAAGGCGACTGCAGTCTCCAATGCAACTACTGACGCCCAACATTCTCAGCAATTCACCAATCGGCTATCAAAACGGGGGGGGGAAAAAAAAAAAAAGACTTCGGAAATCCCGCAATAGGCACACAGATGAGCCTAAAAAAACAATCTGCAACTATTTCACAAATAATAAACCCGTGACAGGACAGGGCTCAAGCACAGTACTCAGCGTCTCTACCAATCTGTTGCAAGTAGCTCAGTCTCCAACGCCTCAAAAAGCACACCCAAAAGTGAAAAGTTCATCAGAAATAGAGTCGCCCCAAGCTCCAAGGCATTCACCGCAACTAATTACTAAGGTAAAAATCAGAAATATAGGCAATGAAGACTCAACAACTGCTAACATGTCAGCCACAACGCCTCTGCAAAAGCGTTCGCTAGCAACAGAAGCTTCTTCCCCATATATTACAGTTACTTTTTCTTGCTCAGTGTTGGATCCTGGATCCAGCACTGGTGCATCTCCTGTAAACAGTTGAAAGAAAGCGTTTTTGTTATAAAGGCGATTTTTAAGGAATATTTGTAAGTTTCAAAAATCGACACTTAAGAGACGGCGGGGTTTAGCAGGACCAGGTTCGAGGGTCGACAGGCCTGTAGGGCTGGTGCCAAATCAGTTGGTGTCTTCCTCTTGTTAGCAGCTGCACGGCAGGTCTTCTTGTTTCTTGATCTTCTTGCTGGTTTCGAATTCGGGATCTGAGGAAGGAAGGTTCAGGGAGCCCCTAAATACTGAATTTAGGGGCGTTACAGGTAGGTAAAGGGCAGGGACCAATGGGTCCCTTCCTTGGGATGGGTACACCCCCTATACTGCCACTCTCCTGTGGGAGGGGGGCAGTAGCCTAATCCTGATTGGGCAGTGCTCCCCATCTTCAAGATGGCGAGAGCCCAGAGATGTGCTTCACCTCGCCTCCCCCACCTGAGGGGTGGGGTTGGCAGAGGCTGGCACACCCCCTTTCCTTCCTTGGGGTTTCCCGCCAGTCTTCCCGCCAGAGTGGGGGTCAGAACCGGTGGGGGCCAGTTGCTGAGTACAGCAAGTGGCCTGGAAAAGCTCACAAAGGCGGCATGCCTTTGAAGCTTCCCCTGCCCATCCTGGGGGAGGAGACCTAGCACCTCGCTCAGGATGTGCATTGTTGCAGGCACAGGAGTGCGGATGGCTCTCTACCCAGGGGTCCAGCAACATGTCTGCTGTGTGGCAGCCTAGGCAGCCCCTCAGACAAGACGTGGATTGTAGGTTAGGTTCAGGGGGCAACTCTAAGTTGCCCTCTGTCGTGCATTGTACATTAAATACCACACTGGCATCAGTGCTGGTTTAATGTGCTGAGAAGCTTGATACCAAACACCTCAGTCTTCAGTGTTGCCATCATGGTGCTGTGGAGTTTGTGTTGACGACCTCCCAGCACCATATACTCTTAATGGCAGCACTGCACTTACAGTGCCCAGGAATGGACCTGGGTACTGTAGGGGCACATGGCTCATGCACCTGTACCCACACCACTGGCATAGGGCACCCAGCTAGAGGGGTGACTGAGGTATGCCAGGGCAGTGTGTGTTGTGGGCATAGCACACAGGCATGTGTGCCATGTTGACTCGGTTTTGTTCTGCACCCAGAGACTCAGCCTGCAAAGGTAGTGTGTGTGTGTCAGGGTACAGGGTCTCTAAGGGTGGTACAATAAGTGCTGCAGCCCTTAGGGCCTTCTCTGGTCACAAGGCCCTGGGTACCTAGGGTACCATTTACCAGGGGCTGACATGTGGCCAGAGATGCCAATTGGGTTTAGGCTGTCATGCAGTTTTAGGGAAGGAACACATGCCCTGGGTACCAGATTGGCAGGAGCCCAGGGCACACTCAGTCAAAAGTACATCAGCAATTCAGCAAAAAGTGGGGGCATACCATGCAAGAAAGAAGGCACTTTCTCACAGGAGGTTCTTGGCCAAGATTTTACTGAGTATTTTATACTCTGTGGATAACAATGAAAGAGGGCGGTAGCCTGATATGTTGCGTGGATCGCTCTTTGGTTTGGGGAGAGAAGTAACCAGCGCTTGCATAGTTGTAAAGGGAAGAGTATGCTTCTCTAGCGCCGTTTTGAAGAGGTTTTCTCTACGTGGGGTGAGTTGCGCCGCATACATCGAATAAAATTCTGACGGTAAACCATCTAGACCAGGAGTTTTGTATCTGGGAAGGTCTTTAATGGCTTCCTTAATGTCAAGTTGAGTGATAGGGGCTTCCAATTCTGATTGAGCAACTGTTGATAATTTAGGGAATGTGTGGTCATCCAAGAAGGCGACTAAGTGTTCATGGGAAGGAGCAGCTGGGGCACTATACAGGTTGCTGTAGTATGTACAAAACGCCAGATTGATATCTGCCTGAGTAGAGACGACAGTACCATCTGGGAGGGAGATTTCTGTTATCGGGACAGGGGAGGGAACATCACGTATAAGACGTGCCAATAGGGTCCCTGATATATCTGCTTCTTTATGACTATACTGCGTGTATGCGCTATAATCTATTAGGCAAAGTCGCTCACGGAGTTCCGCATGTTTAATTCTGGCTTCTTGTAGCTGTGCCTGCTGAAATGGAGGAGTAATGGCTGCAGTCTCTACGTTGGGGAGAGAGTTATCCACTAAAGCTAGGTTCTTGTGTGTTTCCTGCCGGGCTCCTACGGTAGCCCCTATTGCCGTGCCTCTAATCACTGTTTTAAATGCATCCCACTCAATTAGGTGGGAGGAAGCGGATTTTTCATTTTCTGTGAAGTAATTAGTAATGGCTGTACCTAATGTGTTTCTAAAAACCTGGTCCTCAAGGGTTTGTGGCCATAGACACCAAGTTGGGACCGGAGTGGGAACCCTTCCCCATTCCAGGAGAATTTCAAGTGGGTTATGGTCAGACAGTGTCTTCCCAAGGTAGGTAGACTCAACAATCTGGGATAGTAAGGGCATGGAACAAAAAATTCTGTCTATCCTGGTGTAATTGGTGCGAAGGGGAGTAGAATGAGTATTCCCGGCTATTGGGATGTAGTATACGCCATACATCTTGTATTGTCCAACCCATGGCCCAAGCATGTAGGAAGTCCGCATTTTTGGTGGTTACAGCACCTCTGATCAGGGGGTGAGAACATTCAATACAGAGTTAAAGTCTCTGCCAATGACCCAGGGGCATCCCACCCAATCCATTAGTGTTGTGTTTAGGTTACTGAGAAAAGTATTCTGCTCAAAATTGGAAGCATACACACTTCAGATGACTATTGGGATACCATCTAGTTTTCCTAATAGGAGTACATAACGCCCTGCTGCATCTATCCGTTGTTCCATTAACACAAAGGGTACCCCGTTCCGAAACCAAATAAGTGACCCTTTTGCAAAGGCAGAGTAAGAGGTGTTAAAAATCTGTCCTTTCCATTTTTTACGCAATTTACTGACTTCCGAATTCGTTAAGTGTGTCTCCTGAATAAGAGCTATTTGGACTTTTCGCCTATTCAACTGACCAAAAATTCTGTGTCGCTTGTGGACTGACCCCATGCCCCGCACATTCCATGTCAATATTTTTTAGTTACCTAACCCTGCCATGTCAGATCAAACCAATACAAAAACTTGCCCTAGGTACTTAGGTAGAATACAATAGGTTAGGTAATACCGGTTGGACCAGGAACCAATAAACCCTCCCTGAACCATAACACCCAATATTAGGGCCAACTGTCAAACTACATTGGTCCAAACATGTGCTAAAACGTACCAATTCCAAACAGTTATACATTGCAGTAACTGCAGGGGGGGGGGGTGGTGGTACCTATACAGAGCCTGCATAAACAAGTACCTACAGAGCTACACTCATGGCGGGACCCTATAGTAAGTTATACTGAACGGAAACCTGGGGAGAAGAACAGATTATGAATACAGTGTCGTCAGGCCAGGGAGCCTAGCGGCGGAGTCCCAAAGCTCTCCTTGCACGACTGCGGCACCCCCGGAGCCAGTGCTGCAGTCAAGCGGTCCCCTCCGCCACACCGTCTCATAGGGGGAAAAAAAAAAGCACAGTAGAGTTGCCCCCAGGTTCCGCTGTACAGACGTCAGTCCCAGGCAGGAGCTCCATTAAGTTGTGGCCGCAATGCTTGACGGTTAGCCACGCCCCCCGGTTGAAATTGAGAGATCTGTCTGCCATTCTCACAGATCTAATGCACTTTCAGGAAATCATTTGAAATCTTCACGTTCACATTAGCCATGTCATGTGTAAACATTCAGGAAGGAATGAGATCTGCTCCCCTGAACAGGTTGGCTCAACAGATTGTAGGAAGGGCGGAGGTTCATCTGCTACCTCTAAAGGCTATTCACATCAAGACAATAGAGAATTTAACAGTAAATCAACTCAGTTCCGCCTTTTCTTTTATCTCAAAAACCTTCTTTTTCTGCTTCTAAAAACTGAAAGGGAAGAAGCAGAGGTGATAATGGTGCTTCCTTTTTGGCCTCGCCATTCCCGGTTTCCTCTCCTAATGTTGAGGGCAGTAGTAGCCTATTGGAGAATCCCACTTTCTCCTTTTCCTCTACACACTCAGAGGTATTTCTCTAGCAAGACTATCTATTGGTCTGAAATATGAGAGTGGCACTTCAAAACAAAGGGATTTGTTAACTTGTAGCTCAGACTTTACAGTTACTGGCGCCCTGCTATGCTTAAAGTATACTCTAAGGATTGGGAAGTTTTTCAAAGATGGAGTGAGGGCTTTCCCCTATGTATTAAAGGTTTTGTAAGGGGTCCACTTTGAACCTTTGTCGTTGGTTGACCTTGAATATTTTTTTTTTTTTTTAATTTCTTTTTATTAAGTTTCCAAACCATAACAACAACCAACATCATGGCGTATATTCTTCGGGTAGCACCCCCAACATATATATGTATACAAATCTTACAGTTATGTCGCATCATATTGACATTGTACACGGCATTTATCATACCACAAAGGCAACTGTTCAATTCAGAGAGTTCTCCATTGCATGTGATCCCCCTTTCCTCAGCTCCTCCCATTGACATATTTACCTTCCATCAGGCGGTAGATCTGTACTTGGAACCTCTACCATAGTCAGCGCCCTGCACCGTCCCCTCAGCTCAGTCCACAATCGCTGGCATACTGCATAGCCCACGCAGCCCATACCCCCGTCCCACCCTCTCACCTCCCCCTCAATATGTATGTCTCTCGCCCTACAGCGCCGTGCCCTCTAGCGGGTGTTCAAGTAAGTAGCAGGTTAACGGCGCCCATATATTTCGAGGTCTAGAGGCTCGAGGTAATAGCTCCGGATATAGCACAGCTTGTTCCTGGCATGTCACCAGGTCAGTAATCCAATCCTTAAACTTCGGGGCCCGACCTCTTCCCCACCGGCAGGCCACCCTTCTCTTTGCCATCAAGAGCGCAACCGCGACATATTTCCGGTGTGTTGACGGAATCGGTTTAACAAACCCTAGCAGTGCTGTCAGGGGCGTGGGCTCCACAGGCGCATGCGTCATATAGGACACTGCCTCAAACACCCGCTTCCAATAAAGATGTACCTCTGGGCACTCCCAAGCCAGATGCATAAAGTCCGCCGCATGCGCCCCACACCTATCGCAGCAGTCCGTATCGCGCAAGCGGAACCGGTGCATCCTAGCCGGTGTGTAGTATAATCTGTGTAAGTATTTATAGTGTATCATACGGAGTCTACTGCTGGCAATAACTCTGTTTGCTGGCAGCAAAATTCCCACTGCTCATCTGGGATTGACATCCCCAGCTCCTGTTCCCACCGCGCTCTAGAACCTGGATCCTCATACTCTCTTTGCGTGTGGACCGCTCTATAAATTAGAGAGACAAGTCGTGCGGTCTAAGTGCATTTAAGCATTACCTGCAGCGGGGCCAGCGCCCGTGGTTCCTCAGGGAAATCCGGCGTGAGTGCACACACACCCTCTCTCAGCCTGACATACAGAAATCTATCCATTGGGGTTGGCTGTATTCCCTGTAGCATCTGCTCAGCTGATCGGAACGTCCCCCCCGCATATAGATCCCCCCACGTCTCTATATGCACTCGGTCTCTGAACCGATGAAACAGCGTCTCCTGTAAGAGAGGCATAGTCAGATGATACGTAAGCGGTAAAGTAGGCGCATACAGCATGGGGGTGCCCATAAGGAGCCCGATCCTGCGCCAGGCCCTAATCGTACAGGTGACCGTTGTGGGGTTCTTATCTCTGGGTGTCACAGGTGTAAAGAGCGCACCATCCAAAGGTATCGGGTGAGCCAACCAGTGCTCCGCCGCCACCTGTGGCATGTACCTGGGCTGTTTCACCCAGCACCAAGCATAATGAGCCTGCGCACTAAGATAATACAGCTCAAAATCTGGTATCCCAAACCCTCCCCGAGAGTACGGTCGAGTCAGGATATGCGATTGCAATCGCGGCTGCCGGCCTCCCCACACCAACCGCGTTAGCTCTGACCTGAGTGTCTCGAAAAAGTGTTTCCCTGGGTAAAAGGGGATGTTGAGAAAAAGATATAGTAACTGGGGCAGGATAACCATTTTAATCAATGACACCCTGCCCGCCATGGACAGCGGCAGGGTGATCCATCGTGTTACACAGTCCGCTATCCGCACCATCGCAGTGCCATAATTCAGCCTCATCAGTTCGTCCCTGTCTCTAGTCACCCGTACCCCGAGATAGCGCAGATCCTCTTCGCACCATTCCAGGGGGTAGTCCAACTCAAATCTATGAGTCGCCGACGTCAGCGGGAACAAACACGATTTGCCCCAGTTGATGCCGATGCCAGATATCTTCCCGAATACAATAAATTCTCTCTAAACCGGGTTCAGGTTTTCTTGTGGGTTCCGAATTTACAATGTAATATCATCAGCATACAACGAGATCAGGATCTGCCGTAGGTTGCATCTCAACGCTCGATCTCGGTGGTGTTGCCGCAGCCTTGCCGCCAGCGGCTCTGTAACTATGGCGAAGAGCAGCGGAGAAAGCGGGCACCCCTGCCTAGTTCCCCTTGTGATCGATATGGGAGGCGAGGTATGCCCGTTGATCTCTATTTTGGCTACCGGCAGAGTGTACAATAACCGGATCCATGAGAGGAATATGGGTGGGAATCCCATACGCCCCATCACTCCAAAGACGTAGTCCCATTCCACGGAGTCGAACGCCTTAGTGGCGTCCAGGAAGACCGCCGCAAGCGGTAAATCGGGCGAGACATTGTGAAGGACTGCGAATAACGTTCGTAGGTTATGGGACGTCGCCCTTCCAGGCACAAAGCCCGACTGATCCGGGAGTATCAATTTATCGAGCAGCAGACTTAATCGATTGGCGATCAGCTTAGCTGATATTTTGGCATCACATTTCAGAAGGGAGAGCGGCCTGTAAGAATCGCACGAGCTCGGCGGCTTTCCCGGTTTCAACAGTGAAATCATAAGCGCCTCTCTCATGGACGCTGGGAGAGAGACAGTTTCCATTGACTCTTCGTACACTTCTCGCAATACCGGGGCCATTATGTCGATATATGTTTTATAGAACTCTATGGGGATGCCGTCCGTACCTGCGGCTTTACCAGACTGCATGCCCATAATTGCTTCGCGCACTTAGTCTAGCTCAAAGGGCGCGCACAAGAATTCTCGCTGTCTATCGCTGAGCCAGCCCAACGTGACCTCTCCCAGGAATCCCTCCAATTCTAACTCGTCGTTTCTTTGGGAGGAGTAGAACTGTTTGTAGTGCTTTGTAAATATTTTGAGTATAGAAGCCGAGTCTCTGGAGGTTTCTCCCTCATCGTTTTCCATCTCCAGGATGTAATTGGAGTCTCTGGGTGTTCTAATCAGGCTTGCCAGCACCTTCCCAGGTCTCTTCCCCCTCCCCATAGCTACGGGCCTTCCAATATTTCCCTCGAAAGTGGGTTTCCCGCTCCGCTGTGGATATATACTCCGTAAGCTTTTCCTGGAATCTCACTAGCCTCGGCCACAGCCATCTCTGCTTCCAATCCTTTTAACTCTCCTTCCAATTTTCCTAGTGTCCGAATAATGTCCCTCAGCACCCCAGACCCCTTGGATATGCAGAAACCGCGGATTGTTACTTTAAAGGCCTCCCATATGATTTCCACACTATCCACCGACCCTTTATTACGCCGAAAGAAGTCCTGCACCTCCTCCCCCCAATTCTTCCTGGAACACCGCATCAAGCAGCATAGTGGCCTGCATACGCCAGCCCCTGCGCGGCACCTGCAGGTCCGGCGACGAGAGCGTGAGTTTCACTGGAGCATGGTCCGAATATGTCCTCGCTAGGTGTTGTACTTGGGTAATCGCTGGCCCTAAACCCCTGGACACTAACCAGTAATCTATACGAGACCAGGAGTTTGTGCGTGTGGTGAAGTGTGTACCCTCCCGCAAGGTAGGGTGCACGTATCTCCAGGCATCCAAGAGTTGGTATGTTTCTATGGTGTCCCCTATGATTCCCGCCGCCTTGGTGAAGTGGTGCGGGGCAGGGTGAGATCTGTCTACACTCGGGCGATATGTTACGTTAAAGTCTCCCCCCCATATAATTTGCTGGGAGCCCACTTCTAAAATCTTGGCCCACAAGGATGTAAAGAAGGCTGGGTCAGCCACATTAGGCCCATAAAAGCACACCAGGGTCACCGACGTGGAGCCCAATCGTCCCAACATGAGACAGACACAGCCCTGTGCGTCCCCCATCTGCCCCCCAAAGTGAAAGGGCACTTGTGTTTTTAACAATATAGCTGTGCCTCGCGCATATGTGGAATATGAGGAGAAGACCCTGTGGGCCGCCCATGCGTGCGCGAATCGGCCTTGTCCCAGGGGGGAGAAGTGTGTCTCCTGCAGCATAGCAATGTGTGTGTGATGCCTGTCCAAATAAGCTAACACTTGTCTCCGCTTTCGCGCATCTCCCAGGCCTCTAACATTCCATGTAAGTATATTCAATTTATTCGTGTCATCCTCAGCCATACTCCCCTGTGGTGTTTATTCCTAGTTCTGTCTGCCCTACCCTGCGAGCTGATCTGAGTTCTCTCTTACATCTACGTACCATGCACAACTCAATACCATGCAGTCCGGAATGTTCCCCATGCGTAACCTCGTCTTGCCCCTCCTTGCCTAGAAGGGAGTAAATCCTATATAGCACCCCAACTCTTTTAACTACCCCCCCCTCCCACTGAAGCAACCCCAACTTGCCAGTAAAGTTTGCCCTCCCCATCCCGCCCTTCCTCCACAATTGAACCAGTAGTACTACTGCACCCCTACTCTACACGTGGATGTTGATCTGGGGTAATTCCCGCTGGGGGCCTCCATAGGTGGCCACACAGTCTCCTCTCACACCCCCAGGCTCCCCGCCAACCGGCCGGGATCTAGAGGAGTCAGAGGTTCCCGGAGGGGTCGATTTCCATACCCAAACCTCCGACTACCACCACAGTTAGCAATCTGCCCCAGCCCCGGAACCTTATCTGCGCAGCAGTGGCGTCGTGTCCAGTCCCCCCGGTTGTCCGGGTCTAACGGCTGCAGTTCATGGTGCTTCCTCGCTGTGTCTGTCAGACTCTTCACGCTGCGCGAGCGGGCGCCCCTCTCCGCCACGCCCTGAGTGTTTAGCCCTCTTGAGGAAGTCTTCCACCTGGGCCGGCGCAGTGAAAAAATGTTTGCCCTGGTGAGTCACTCTGAGCCTCGCCGGATACAACAGTGCATAGTCAATTTGTGCTTTTCGCAGTTTGGCTTTAACATCCATAAACTTGCGTCTTTCCTCCTGCACCATAGGTGTGAAGTCGGGGTATATCGTAAAGGAGTTGCCTTCATACGACATGGATTGCTTTCCCCTGGCAGTTCGTAGGGCCGCGTCTCTGTCCCTGTAATTTAGCAGTCTCGCTATGATGGGGCGTGGGCTCGCTCCCGGTTTCGGCCTGGGCTCTAGCGATCGATGGGCTCTCTCAACTATGAATTGACTTGACAGAACTTCCTCTCCCACAGTGGCCAGCAACAGCTTCTCTACATATACCTCCATCTTCCCGATGTTGGTGGACTCCGGAATACCTAAAATGCGAATATTATTGCGCCGACTACGCGCTTCTAAATCTTCATTTTTCGCCGCAATAATTCGCAAGAGGTTGTTCATGCGGCCAAGCTGCGTATCGTGCTTCGCAGCAGTATCTTCCGTCGTAGAGATGCGCTTCTCGGCTTCCTGAATCCTGCTCTCGTGCCCCTCCAGTTTGTGGACTATTCTGGATGACATGTGCTCCACCTTCTCCACCACCGTGGCAAACCCCTGCCTGATCTCCTGCAGGACGCTCTGAATGTCCGCCCCCGGCATTGTGCCACTCTCCTGCTCCTTCGTCTGACCCCCCGGTGGCCGACTGGCCTGACTTGACGGGCCACCACGTTTCGACGCTTCAAAACTTAATTTTGACTGCTTAGCCTCTGTTTTACCCATGTCGCTGCTGTTGAGGTCCCGTGGGTGGGGAATATCTCCTCGCTCCCCTCACTGTCAGTCTGCGAGCCTCGCCCGCTCTCCCGCCTCTGTAACCACTGCGCCAGCGGCCTGGTGCGAACCCCACCTCGTACTGTGCGCGTTGTCGCCCTGCTCCTCTGTGCGGAAGTCACTTTTGCTTTTTCACCTGGAAGCCACAACGAGCCCCTCCACTGATTCAGTCAGCCCTCCTGTGCGTGGCCTACAGGATATGTCCCATCTCTTTAAATCTTTGCCAAGTGTGCCCTGGAGAGGGGGGGGGGGGGGGGGGAAGAGCCATCCCATCAATCACCCCCGTGCCGTCTGCACCGTCGTCCCGTTTGATGAACCAGGGGCCCCTTCCTGTACTAGTGATCGCCTGATCTCAGTCCCGGGGGGAGGTGCGCTCCAAGCGCTAGACGTTCTCCCTTACCGGCTTCCCTTTAGACAATTCGCTTATAGGTATTTCGGGCCCTATGCAGTTCCCGAGCTCCCCAGCCCCAAACTTCACGGGTGGGGAGCCGCTTAATGCCAGCGCCGCTCCGCTTCACAGTTCTCGGGCCGTAGTGGTCGCTGCTTCTGGTCGCACGTAGATGCCTTCCCCACGTGGTTGCTCCCCCGGTGTCACCCACAACGGGAGTCCCTGTGCTGTGTGGGCTAACCACCCACCTTGCCAGTCGCTGCCGCCGTTATCCCGGGGTGCATGCCGGGTTCCGCAGTCTGTCGTGTAGTATCCGCTAGGGCCGCTTCCACTGCTACACTCCGCCGCAACGTGCGGCCTGCCGCCTCATGTCGAGCCACAGGCTCGCGTATTGCACTCAGCCGCCGCCGGCAATCTCCAATGTCCACCGCCTCCTCCCGGCCAAACTGCTCTGCCGGATAACTTTGGCTCACTCGGTCCAATCTTCACCAAACTTGCACCGAGTATGTCTCCTACCACCACAGGTCCATGGGCACTGGGGCAGACGTCGGTAGTGGCATTGGGCAGGATATAGGCTCCGGGAACCGGGAGCCTCGCCACAACGCGGCCATTCCGTTTGTGCGCCACCTAGCGCCCCCCCGGTTGACCTTGAATATTTAACAATGAAGGTAGCCTTTTTATTTCCAATTACTTCTGCTAGAAGGACAGGAAAATTGAGTGCTATCTTGTATAATCCTTTTTTTCTTTCTATTTTGAAAGACTGTGATTTTAAGACCCAATCTTGCCTTTCTTCCTTGGATGTGTTCCAATTTTCTTAAAGAACAATACATTTTCTTAACTTTTATTTTCTTCTCAAGAGTCAGCAGAAAACTACATCTGTTGAATGCCAGACATTCTCTTGCTTATCTGGACAGTTCTAAGACTTTCAGGAAATCTGATAACTTGACACACTTGGAAAATCACACCAGGGAGTTAAAGCTTCTTATACAGGAATCTTCAACCTATTCCGTAATAAGAGCTACTAACTTCCAATGAACATCATCATGAGCTACTTAGTATATTAGTGTTGCAATAATGACCACATCAGACAAGATTACATTAGAGCCCACCTTACGATAGGTACCAGTAGTGATCACCTCGGTGCATCAGGCAGGGTTGTGAGCAAGAATGTAAAAGAAAAAAAAAAGCTTTGAAAATGTAGAATGCCTTTACAAGGGTACGACATAGTAGCTAGCACCAAGGTAATATTAGTAATAAATCTCCCAAAGGCCACACGATTTATCACTCTAATGTCTGCTTTAAATACATTTTGGAAATTCAACGATTTTTCTACACACATCAGTTTATTAGTTCTGAAAATGCACACATTTTCGTCTGAAGGACACATTTCAATTTGGGTATGTATATATAAACGTAGCCAAGCAAAATGTTCTAATTTAGTAGGCTGGGCTGCACACAGGAGAGCTCCAGAAAAGTAGTGGGAGAGTTACCAATAGCTCACGAGCTACTCCGAGCAGAAGCCTGTCCTATTACGACGAAACGGGTGGATTCCATCTACTATTTATGTGGCTCACTTGCTTTCTGACATCCTATCCCAGAGGGCATTCAGAGAAGATCTATCCTGGGAGTGGCTACTTCCTGGGCTGAGTCTTAAGGAGTTCCTTTCTCTTAGATATGTAGAGCTGCAAATTGGACATATCCGGACACTTTTGTTAAACAACACAGGATACATAGTGTGAAACCTGAAGGACTTAATTTTGGTGAAGGGGGTTTGAATTTTGTTGCATCTTAACAAGCATTATTTCCTATTACACTGATTAATTAGTGTGGGTATTTCTTCATAATTTAGTGGAGGCAAACTGGCTTTGTTATATTCAAAAGTAATCACTAGGACGAGGACGGCAGGGGCATAGGGATACCTCTAGTATACTTACCAGTAATCTTCATTATGTTTAGTCCTGAAGAATAAAACTCCTCCTTTCACATCACTAAATTACCACTTTAATTATTCCTCTCTTGACTCTTCAGACATGCCCAAATTGTCGATTGTAGGCCTAGAGAACCAGGGGCTATATGTACAAAGCCTTTTTGTGGTTCCCGATTCTCAGAATCTGACCGTTTGCAAACACAAAAAGCATTTTCAAATGTACAAAGCCTTAAATGTGATTTGGTAACCTGTTACCGAATCGCAATTTGGGTTTGCAAATCGGTATTTGGAAGAGGCGTGTTTAGGTTGCCCCTCCCAAATACCTATTCGCATTGGTATGTATGAATGTTTTGCAACTGAAAGGAGGTCGAAAACATTTGCACTGTACTTTACCCCAACTCAAAGTTCGTGTTAACACATTCGCAAATAGGAAGGGGTCCCAAAGTGACCCTTCCCTTTTGAGAAAGGTTGAAAAAATATTTTCCAAGAGTTTTTTTAAAAGCATAAAACGAGCTGCGTTAAAAAATGAAAAAAAAAAATATATATATATATATATATATATATATATATATATATATATATATATATATATATATATATATATATATATATATATATATATATATATATATATATATATATATATATATATATATATATATATATATATATATATATATATATATATATATATATATCCAAAAGACTCCCTCAGCGAGGAAGGAAGGGAGGCGCACTCGCAAATCGGTAATTGGATGCTTTTTTATTTCTTTCTCATCCGGACATGCAGCCTGACGCGTTTCATTCTTCCCGAACTTTTTCAAAGGCATCGTCCAGCTATTGCCTCCTCGTAAACCACTCCTTCATTCACTGGCTCTTAAATGGTGGCCCTCATTGGACCTCCTCTGGTGGTTTCGAAAATGATGCATTCTGGTATGTGTGGTTTCGCACGAAGCAATATCATTATTGTTTGCACCCTCCAGTGGGTGACCCTCCAGTGGGTAATTGCTGGAATGTTGTTGTCCGTTGAATGCTAGCACATATCACCGATTTACTCCTTTGCAGCCCATTTTCAAGGCTGGCTTGGATCCCAACCTCGGTCAGTCCAAGGTGGCAGCCATTTCCCCATTTTCGTCTTTCGACAGCAAAATGAACGGTCCACTTCGGGGCATAATGGCGCTCTTGTCGGGTGGTGCGTCCAACGGCAGGACCAAGCCGTAATTTATCCAAAAGACTCCCTCAGCGAGGAAGGAAGGGAGGCGCACTCGCAAATCGGTAATTGGATGCTTTTTTATTTCTTTCTCATCCGGACATGCAGCCTGACGCGTTTCATTCTTCCCGAACTTTTTCAAAGGCATCGTCCAGCTATTGCCTCCTCGTAAACCACTCCTTCATTCACTGGCTCTTAAATGGTGGCCCTCATTGGACCTCCTCTGGTGGTTTCGAAAATGATGCATTCTGGTATGTGTGGTTTCGCACGAAGCAATATCATTATTGTTTGCACCCTCCAGTGGGTGACCCTCCAGTGGGTAATTGCTGGAATGTTGTTGTCCGTTGAATGCTAGCACATATCACCGATTTACTCCTTTGCAGCCCATTTTCAAGGCTGGCTTGGATCCCAACCTCGGTCAGTCCAAGGTGGCAGCCATTTCCCCATTTTCGTCTTTCGACAGCAAAATGAACGGTCCACTTCGGGGCATAATGGCGCTCTTGTCGGGTGGTGCGTCCAACGGCAGGACCAAGCCGTAATTTATCCAAAAGACTCCCTCAGCGAGGAAGGAAGGGAGGCGCACTCGCAAATCGGTAATTGGATGCTTTTTTATTTCTTTCTCATCCGGACATGCAGCCTGACGCGTTTCATTCTTCCCGAACTTTTTCAAAGGCATCGTCCAGCTATTGCCTCCTCGTAAACCACTCCTTCATTCACTGGCTCTTAAATGGTGGCCCTCATTGGACCTCCTCTGGTGGTTTCGAAAATGATGCATTCTGGTATGTGTGGTTTCGCACGAAGCAATATCATTATTGTTTGCACCCTCCAGTGGGTGACCCTCCAGTGGGTAATTGCTGGAATGTTGTTGTCCGTTGAATGCTAGCACATATCACCGATTTACTCCTTTGCAGCCCATTTTCAAGGCTGGCTTGGATCCCAACCTCGGTCAGTCCAAGGTGGCAGCAACTCAAAGTTCGTGTTAACACATTCGCAAATAGGAAGGGGTCCCAAAGTGACCCTTCCCTTTTGAGAAAGGTTGAAAAAATATTTTCCAAGAGCTTTTTTAAAAGCATAAAACGAGCTGCGTTAAAAAATGAAAATAAAAATAATATATATATATATATATATATATATATATATATATATATATATATATAGCTTTATTTCAAAGCAATCACAGACATGGCGGTTTGCCGACCCCAGCAGGCCACATTCCTGTGATGGCAGCAAATCGAAGGGGGGTCACAAATTGTGACCTACCTCATTAATATTCATGAGGTAGGTCTATTTGGGACCCACTACAAATCGTTATTATAGGAATAGGGTCTGTATAACCCATTTGTACATTATTGATAGCGATTACCAAATAGTGATTCGCAAAAAAAAAAAATAATAATAATAGTAGCTATTTCTATTGTTTGTACATCTAGCCCTAGATCCTTAATCACATTCCCATTTCATTTCTATATGAGGTATTAGCATCATCTCTGAATATTAATGTGATGCAGAATCTTTGTTACTCTGTAGTTTCAACCCTATTTCTGCGACAATTGACTGAAAATCCACAGTACAGTTAGTTTCCTTTCGCATTAGAGTATGTATATGTTCTGTCAAGGGCTTCTCCTCCTTCTCTCGCTCTAATGTAAAGCGCCCTAGAGTTGCCTCGACGTGGTCCGTGGCTGCACAACAGAAAACCTTAACTAAACTGTCCGAGCAGGGTTCTCGTGTTGTGTGCCCAAAGACTCCCTGTTTTTTAGGTCTCGCCTAGCGACACAGCGTATGCGCTGCTCGCCTTGGCAAGATCTATTGTTGTGGGGTTTGCATCCGAAGGGGGACAGGAGATTTGCACGCTCATGGCGTCAGCCTCTTGCGGGATGTGATGTACAGTGAAGTGTGCGCTTCACAAGAGACACTGCACGCTTGGGGTAGCATATGCGTGTGCTCATCTTACAGGGAACAATGCTCCTCTTCTACTCCAGGTAAGAGCTTATCTGTTCCCAAACAGAGGAGGGCTGTGCTGCTTCAAGGTTCTGTAGCCCAAGTCCAGCCTTTTCCTTTCCTCCATTGTCCTCTCTTGCTATGCCCCTTCTCCGCTGCTTGTGAAGGCCAGTTTGTACTTGAAAGGCTGCTGATTTTTCCCTTAATGGCAGCCATAATATTCGTACTTCTTAAATGTGCAGCGTATTCGGGTCACTTGCTCCACTCATTAAAACTTGCAAGGATCCTCTGACTCTTCACCCCTTCCCATTTCCGTGCTGTGTCATGTTTCAGAATTCCACATTAATGTAATGCACACTACTGTCATATTTGGGGTAAAATACAGTGTCATCAGCCTTTCACTATGAAGCAACTGGAATTATTTTGGAGCGTTTTCTGTGCCCTTTTAGGAATTGCATTAGCTTACTGAGAAATTTGATATTGTCCATGTTCTCTGTGAAAGGTTTCCACTCCAAACACTTATCATCACTGTACGGGTGGCAGCTCGCGCCCTGGATGACCAACTTCTGCAGAAGGCGCTTTCGCTTTGCAGCTAGAGACAGTCTAGGGGGCAGCCATGTCTGTATTCAGTGCTGAGTGCTTTCACTTTCTTCCTAGTCACATGGTTTCTGTGTTCAAATCTTCTGCAACTACAGCATAGCCTGTAAAGCAGCAATGTTAAACATAGCAACTAGGATGTTTTTAGCTCCAGTTTCGTTCTATTTGTAGTTGAGCAATGTAGCCTGTGCCAGGTTGACCAGGTTTACTGTTATTCGCAAGCATATTTGTCGTCACCCTTGTTGCTAACATCATGCAGACCTGGAGACAAGGCATATTTGTAGACACTCAAAGCTCACTTGTTGACATAATCTTCATACAATGTAACCTTTAAAACTGAACAAATTTCCACATTGTCTTTAAGGGTCCGCGCTTTTTAAAAAAACTGCTTTATGCTCAGCAAAATAGTCCCAAAGCATAGATTGCTATAAATTAATGCCACTCAGTTATTCCAGTAACACAAAGGAAGGAAAGTGTGACTGCCTCCATGGTGCATCTTCCACTCAAAAAGGCTTTATGTAAAACACAAATATTGTGATGTTGTGGAGACAGATGTGGCAGCAGGGTTTGTGTGAAAATAGGTAGAGGATCTATTCACATAGGTGTGTGCTAGTGTGTGGACAGCACAATACTGAGGTGTATTAGGTATGTGTTGTAGAATGCACCCATCCAATTGAACTAGTGTGTGTGTGTGTGTGTGTGTGTGTGTGAGAGAGTGTGTGTGTGTGTGTATGTGCACCCACACTAGTCCAGCTGATCACAACACCTGTGTGCCGGAGTACTACGTGACCCTGCCCTCCAACCCTGTGTCACAGGGTGCACAGAGTAAAGAGAGCTGCACACTGTGTGAGTTTACACTAGTCTGTACCTGATTACACCTGTTGTGGGCCTAAACACCCCTGCCCTACATACACTGAGTGGAGACACACCTATGAGACATGCACAAAATGTTATTTGTGTGTCTATGAGTGTTTAAGAGCCATACCCTGCACACATTGGGAAATGTGTGTGAATGTGCGTGGGGCCAGAGAGGCGGCACACTTTGGGTGAGTGGAGTGTTCACAGATCAAGAATGGACAGTGACTCAACATTGCTCACAATATGTGCAAAGGAAGTACTGCCCTGTCCCAGCTCTACAAAGTCTGGGGTATAAGTGACGATTACGTGTGCACATTAGCTGTACATTACACAAATGTAAAGTAACTTTCAGGCAGCAGGAAGGACCAACTCTTTTTCTGGATGAATAGTTGCAGATAAGCAAAAAAGACTAGATGCTGCCATTAGCTACCTCAATCAGGTCTCTCAACCACCCCGTTCAGCCCCAAGGCATCTGCATCTTTCCCTTCCCACTAAGATCTCAGTCCTCCTTCAATACACTAGACCTGCAATAAGAGATCCATTTTTTTGTGTTGGCCACAAATATAAGGTAGAAAGAGTGTAACTGACAGAAGCAACACACTAAGATATACTATCACATTCTAGTTACAATTGGTGGCAATTGACTGGGAGTCCACCACATCAGACACCTTAGCCAATGCCAATCACACACCATCCGCACCATGACACAGTGTGCATGTTTTATGAATCCAAAGTGGCGTCTATGACCACCCTAGTCAATTAGAAACTTTCAACCTGTCAGTCACCCCCCATAATTTGAGGTTCAGTATAGGCATTCGGATAATATACGCAGGAAAAAAGTTATGCACCATTCTATTCTAGTATGTATAAAATTTTGACATGCTCTGAAAATGTCAAACACAAGTCTCACATCTGAGCGCGACTTCAACCAGACCGATTGGCTGAAAATTTGAGCTATTGACATTGCAAATAACAATGCCTCTTATTTTTGCTTTAGTTTAAAAGACATAAATAAAAGGCATTGTCATTTACAATGCCAGTAGCTTAAACTCATGTAACTGCGAGACCTAATGCATTGCAAATGCTTGTTTTTATGCGTGTTCAGAGCCACAAGGTGACCTCATCCCTTCAGGTCTACAAACTCCCCAGTGTTTGAGGCTCCAGCTCAGACGTCCGCCGCCCCTCCACACACCCTCTTAAACTGGATTTGCGGTGATCAATCCTTCAACACTTTCTTTTCATGTTGGACAGGGAAGTTATTTACTTAGTTTGGACTTGAAAGTCGAACATCAGACGGACTGAGAAGGGGCGATGCTTGCGCAGCTCTCTCCTCTTTAGGCAGCCTGCTGGCGCCACCTTGTGTACCGCACTGGAAGCAATCTCAACCACCTGAGCACAAGAGGAGCGGCGACCAGAGCACAAGGAGGTGGTAGATTATGCTCAGGAGCGTTGCTTGGTCAGTAAAATTGGGAAGGTGTGAGCTTCAGATTTTCCCACAATATAATGTCTGAATATATTATACGACAACCTGGGCACATGAGAGGGGCTTAAGAGGCAGTGAAAAGGGAGAGGAATGCGGATTAAGATATAGAAAGCGCAATATTTTGTTAAATAACTAACATGTATGAACACTTTCAAAACCGAGAATGAGAAAACGTGTGTTCTGATTTGTGTATGTAAATAGTCCTGGTGAAATCCGACACCTCACCATACCCGAATGTAAGTACCAAACTCTACCAGAAAATACATTTTTTGGGGGCGGGCTGTTACACCCCAAACATCCCCCCTGAAACAATGCCCCTGATTATGCTAAAGCTGTACTCAGATGGGCTGGGGCTATATATCCAGTACGGGCCATTTTGAGATATTAGGCTGTTGGCTGAAGGAGCAGCAGGGCCTCGTTTACACCCCCAGGTAAAATACGGTGCATCAGCGAGAAACCAGGTAAAACAAAAGTGAGTACTCAAGACAGGTACAACGTACAATGCACCGCTTGGATCCAATCAAACAGTCTCCGTATCGGCCAATGTTTCAAAAGGGTACACGATCAGAGGGCAGGCTGATACAAATGCTGTATTAGAGGAAGGCACGGGGGCACACAGCAGATGTGAAATGCCAGAGAGTAACTGGAACTAAAGAGACAATGTAACGTAGTGCAGGGTCTGTGACCTAGAGAACAACCAAGCTCAAATGCATTTAGGGTAATAAATGGGCAGGGCCACTGGAATTATGCGATTGGGCGGCCGCGGCGATTTTCGCATAATTCGGTGTTTGCGGTATTTGCAACATAATCATCTGCCGCATAATCTGCGGATTTAAACAAACAAAAAAAAAATTCTAGCTCAAATGGTTTAAAATTTAGTAAAAACGCAGTGAAACATCCTGCCGCGCAGTGGAAGGTATTTGGAAAGGTTGACTGGTCACCTTTCTGTAGCTTATTGTTATATTTGGGTATTAAACTGGTACTAATGTGGTGCAACTAATGCCCAGATAGTGCTAAGGCTAAAGAGTGTAAAAATGCCAAATTAACGAATACAATCACAAAATGAGCCGCATAATTTGCCTTTTCTTGCGGCATAATTTACTCAACACTGCCGCATAATTTGGCCCTCCCCTGCTTCATAATTCCAGTGGCCCTGCATATGGGGAACGGGCGGAGCGAAAGGAGCGGCACAACATGAAGCAGCTAGGCCAAGCACAGAGGCAGCAGAACCCACAACCCCCTGGGCCCTTCCCGAGATGAAAGAGTAGCCAAATTGTTGAAAAAACAGTACAGTAGTTACAGGATAGAGGCATCTCGAACTTAGTATATTTCATTCAATGTTAGGCAGTCGATCGTCAACCTGAGTGAAACCAAAACCTACCTCGGACGAAAACTTTCAGCATCTCAGACATCAGAAGCAGAGCGTCATTACTGACTAGAAAGAAAGGAGAGACATGGATAGTAACTCAGAGCGCGACATCTCGGTTATGTTGAAAGAAGATGCCTGAACAAGTAAGTTGCTTAACTGGTTTATTCTCGTTCTTCTTAAGTTAACGGACACCCAGCTGCCCCAGCCTCCTTCCACAGCTACATCTCCTTCTCTCCACAACGATCGGTCCTCCCTCCCTCCCTTCTCTTGAACCCCATCACCTCATGCAGTTCCACTCAAGATTCCAAGATCCAAGATACACATAACATCTTTTACCCTTAATGACAAAATATGCAATATCAAAGCATAGAAACAAGAAACAAACAATAAAATAAACACAAACAAGCAACTATACTAAATGAAAACCACACACATATCTAAATGACACTTATAATCCTTTCACATTTTGGCATGTAATGAACTGTGACAGATTGTTTTCCTAACACAGCGTGTGAAGGGCACGTGGTCAAACACATTTTCATCAACCCTCCCTCAACCACAGTGCAGTGGGAAATCCCAGACACTGTACGGTGGAAAGATGGAACACGGGCACCTACATCAGTAAATCATTTCGACATGAGGATCTCCTCCTGAACTCCCTTACAGGTCTACCAGAGCCTGGACTGCCACTTCTCATCGCACCATCCAAATCAGACGACACACACTTTTTCGTGAACAATCTCCTATCAGGATTGATAGGTGTACTCACTTCACAACGTCTCACAAGTCTGGACATATTCAACACATCATCAGAATCCAGGACTACCACATTCTTCCTAACTGCACTAATCAGAAAGGGAACCAAACATTTCGACCATCCTTTACTAGTATATCCTGGCCCGCTACCAACACTTTGTTACCTACAGACCATGTGTTAGACTTCAAGGCATTCTTAGCATCATATCTGGACTTGTACTTCTGTAGCTAGGACTTACCTTGGGTAAATGTAGTAGTGTTCCCTCTCACCCTACCTAACTTAAAGCATGCAGGATTAAGTTTAGAGGATGATCTCCTGCCTTTATACAAGAAGAAAGGAGATTCTCCAGTATTTGGAGTGTCTTTCATAGATTCACATGCTTGAATATTCCCCGTCGTCGAAGTGGGAGTCCCACGGTATATAAAAAGCAATAAGTTATGTATATACATAAACATACATAACCACATAATAGCATATACATATCCAAATAAACTTTATATACAATTCAGAAATAACATATCAAGTGAAAATACCATAGGATAGTATTGACACATAGGAAAGCATTGAGAAAAAGAATCACTTTACTGACATATCATTGTCATTTTATAGTCCAAACTCCAGCATATCAGGCGTAAGCACCCTCTAGAACCTTCTCCTCAGAGGCTCAGGCCCTCAGATTTTCTACCACACGTCGTGTGAAGGGAGTCTCCCTGAGCTCTGCTCAGTTCCTTGCTCTGGTTTGAGTTTTCTCATCATGTCTTCAAGCAAGAAGTCTCTTTTCCGTCCCTGTTCATCTTGTGGGAAGTTAAGGCTCTTTTCTGAGGAACCTCATGACAAAAGTATTTATTGTCTTTACCCTGACCATAAGGTGGCCAACTGTAAAATCTGTAGAACCTTCTCACAAAAGACTTTGAAGGACAGGGAGGGTCAACTTTTATTGTGGCTTCAAAAACTAAAGGATACGGATAACCCGAACAGGAGTCTCCTCCAAGCGTGGTAGTGTTCCGGACTTAACCGTCTCCCTTTCTGAAAAAGAAGAGACTTCGTCTTGAGGAAGTGTCTACAGGCCAAGTCTCTGTTACCACGCCAGAGCCCCCGAGACCTAGCTCTCAGGCGTCTCTGACTCCGTCAGCGCATGTTTCCAGTCAAAAACGCGCAAAACCGTCGACGGGCCCTCCGTCGACGAGATCTGCCACTTCAACCTCGTCGACGACGGTGTCGAGTAGATTTCCTTCATCGTCGACGACGACTTCGCCGTCGACAGTGGTCTGTGTTTCCCTGAAGACTATTTCGTCGACGATTCCACTATCTTCTTCGTCGACGACTAGGAAGCTGGCGCTTCCGTCGACGTCTAAGGCTTCGTCGACGATAATGAAAAAGAAAAAAGTCATCGCCGTCGACGCTCACAGCATCGTCGACGATGGGCTCGTCGTCGACGGCAGTCTCGTCGGCACGGGCTTCGTCGTCGGCACCCTCGTCGGCGGCGGCCTCGTCGACGGCGGCTTTGTCGACGATAGTCTCGACGACGGAGGTGTCAAATTTTGCAACGATGCTGTTGGTGCCAATGTCTACATCAGTGCCAGTATCTGTGGACACCTCCTTGTTGCAGCATCGCCATGCTGCGCTGGACTCTGTTATGCTGCCACCGGTCACTCGGCCATCTCATCAGCTATTCCCCATGGTTGCTGAGGAGATTTCGGACTCTGCTGACGATGTTCAGTCCTCTTTTCGAGATGCTCGTAGTCCTTCTGAACTTCACATAAAATGCCAAGATTTCGAAGAGGATGATTATGCGCAAGACTATTACTGTCAGGAGCAGGACCAACATCCCCCTGCACAAGTTCCCATGGCGCAGCTTCCGTAGTCACTCATCTCCAACCTTCAATTCATGTTGGAAGATTATAATCGGCGCTTTCCAGCTTCCTCTCATAGCTCTCCACGTGAGACGCCATCTGCTGTTCAGTCTACCCCTGTGTTGCCAACGATGCCGACACCATCCGCACCTGCATTGGTTCCCCCTGCAACAGATGAGGTGGTGGACAATCTGGATACGGAGGAGGGAGAGCTTCATAATGACGACTCTATGGCGGACTGGGATGACTATCAAGTCAATTCGCCAGCATCACCTCCAACATCGCCAGTAAATTCACCACCTGTCGACATATCAGGATTCCATCAACTGATGGACAGGGCAGCTCAACGCTTTCACCTTCCCATGATGGTTAGGGAGGAGGACTGCTTTCTGTACGACTTCAAGTCCCAGCCGCAGAAGCAGGTACGAGCCGTGCCCATTATAGACTTTATCTGGCACGAGGGCATTAAACGGATGAAAACGCCTAACTCCATCCCGGCTGTCCTTCCGCGACTGGAGAAAAAGTACAAGGCCCCGGACTCTTCCCCAGCTTGCTTAGTGTCTCAGCCTAAGCCAGACTCGGTGATCACCCAGGCGGCGCAACGTCTCTCCAAAAATCCATCGTCTCCGCTCTCGTCACCTCCGGATCGTGATGGCCGCCGCCTGGATGCCATTGGCAAAAAGTTTTCAACCATGGCTTCAACAACAGTCCGGGCAGCAAACTCTTTGGCCATCCTCGGTCGTTACGATCGACAAATGTGGTCGGACATGGCGGCTTTGGTTAAGCTTATCCCGGAAGATTCTAGAGCAGAAGCTCTAAAGATCCTGCAAGAGGTTGAGAGGGCATCCTCCGAAATCATCGACTGCTCCGTCGACATTGCCTCCACGGGTTTTCGTCAATTGGCTGGAGCGGCTGGTTTAAGACGACAGGGTTGGCTTCGTTCCACCTCGTTCCGTCAGGAGGTACAGGCCAAGATTCTGGACATGCCGTATGACGGAGAATCTTTATTCGGCCAGCATGTGGAGGACGCTTTGCAAGCCATCAAGAAGGACACGGAGACGGCTCGCTCCCTCGGCACTCTCCAGTTCCAGAAGCAGCCCTTTCGGGGTGCGCGCGGCCACGGCACCTCCTCTTCTTTTCGTGGCTCCTCTTCCCAGTACCGCTCCTACAACCAAGGACAATAACGTTATTCCTCACAGCCACAACAGTCTTACAGACAGCAGTCTGGCAAATCTTTTAGAGGAAAGTCAAATTACAAGGGAAACTCTTCCAAAAAACAATGACTGGGTACATCAAACGACCCCTCTTTCAAGTTTTCCCCTTTCTCCTGTTGGAGGACGGATCTCCCAGTTCTATTCAAATTGGTACTCAATCACTTCGGACCGCTGGGTTCTGGACATTATTTCAAGGGGCCATGCCCTAGAGTTTGTGAAGGTTCCCCCACACACCTCTCCATCCGGACCTCCTCCCGCTCACCTCAAAGAACTTTTCAATCAGATTCAGATAATGCTCAAAAAAGGGGGCCATCAAAGTGGTTCCGAAATCACAAAAGGGATTGGGGTTCTATTCCCGCTTTTTCCTCATACTAAAGAAATCTGGGGAGTGGCGCCCCATCCTCGATCTAAGATCGCTCAACAAATTTCTCAAGGACCAATCATTCCGCATGCTCACGCTAAAGGACATCCTTCAATTCTTCTCTCAGGGCGATTTCATGACGACAATCGACCTTCAGAATGCTTATTTCCATGTGCCCATAATTCCACGCCACAGGAAGTACTTACGTTTTCGTGTGGGTTACAGGGATTTCCAATTCAAAGTCCTGCCCTTCGGCCTCCGCTCAGCTCCGCGGGTCTTCACAAAGATCCTGGCCCCGGTGGTGGCTCATTTGAGACTGACGGGCATACAAATATTCCCGTTTTTGGATGATTGGCTCATCAAATCTTGATCCTCCCACCAAGCAGCCCTCAATACTCAGCACTGTCTCAGTCTGTTTCAGTCTCTGGGCTGGTCGATCAACTTGCAAAAGTCTCAGCTTACGCCAGCTCTGTGCAAGACCTTTCTCGGCGCGACCCATCGATACGAGCACGGCTATGGCCTTTGCCTCTGCGGAACGTCAAGCACGGATTCGACAGCTTGCAAGCTCCATCGCAGCAAAATCAATCAAATCAAAGACATTTGTATAGCGCGCTACTCACCCAGAGGGTCTCAAGGCGCTTGGGGGAGGGGGGTCCGCTACTGCTCGAACAGCCAGGTATTGAGTTGCTTCCTGAAGTAGAGGTGGTCTTGGGTCAGACGGAGGTGGATGGGGAGGGAGTTCCAAGTCTTGGCTGCCAGGTAGGAGAAGGATCTTCCTCCCATGGTGGCTCTTCGGATGCGTGGAACGACAGTAAGGGCGTGGCTGGTTGATCGTAGCTGGCGAGTGGGAGTGTAGAAGGTCAGGCGGTCGTTGAGGTACCTGGGGCTCAGGTTGTTGAGGGCCTTGTGTGCATGGGTGAGGAGTCGGAACGTGATTCTCTTGCTGACGGGGAGCCAGTGCAGGTCTCTCAGGTGTCCGGAGATGTGGCTGTGTCGGGGGATGTCCAGGATGAGTCGTGCGGAGGCGTTCTGGATGCGTTGGGAGTCTTTTCTGTAGTTTGGCTGTGGTTCCGGTGTAGAGGGTGTTTCCGTAGTCCAGTCGGCTGGTGACGAGGGCCTGGGCGACCGTCTTCCTGGTTTCGGTGGGGATCCATCGGAAGATCTTTCGGAGCATGCGTAGGATGTTTAAACATGAAGATGATACGGCGTTGACTTGTCTGGTCATTGAGAGGGAGGAGTCCAGGATGAAGCCCAGGCTACGTGCGTGGTCCGTTGGTTTGGGCGCGCTGCCCAGGGCAGGGGGCCACCAGGAGTCGTCCCAGGCAGAGGGTGAGGAGCCAAGGATGAGGACTTCCGTCTTGTCTGAGTTCAATTTCAGGCGGCTGTTCATCATCCATTCTGCTACGTCTTTCATCCCTTTGTGTAGGTTGGTTCTGGCGGTGGCTGGGTCGTTGGTGAGGGAGAGGATCAGCTGGGTGTCGTCGGCGTAGGAGATGATGTTGAGGTTGTTTTGGCGTGCGATGGCTGCGAGGGGGCTCATGTAGACGTTGAAGAGGGTGGGGCTGAGTGACGATCCCTGAGGAACGCCGCAGATGACTTCGGTGGCCTCGGATCTGAACGGAGGGAGGCGGACTCTCTGGGTTCTTCCGGCGAGGAACGAGGTGATCCACTCAAGTGCCTTCTCTTGGATTCCGATGTTGCTGAGGCGCTGCACTAGGGAGCGGTGGCAGAAAGAATCGAATGCTGCGGAGAGGTCTAGGAGGATGAGGGCCGCTGTTTCCCCGTTGTCGAGCAGGGCTCGGATGTCGTCAGTGGCTGCGATGAGGGCGGTCTCGGTGCTGTGGTTGGCTCGGAAGCCGGACTGTGAGTGGTCGAGGGATCTATTAGTCTCGAGGAAGGCGGCCAGCTGTCTGTTGACGGTCTTCTCGATGACTTTGGCAGGAAAAGGGAGGAGCGAGATGGGGCGGTAGTTCTTGAGGTCGGTAGGGTCTGCTGAAGGTTTCTTCAGGAGGGTGCTGAGTTCGGCATGCTTCCAGCTCACCGGGAAGGTGGCGGTGTTGAAGGAGCAGTTGATGATGTCCCGGAGTTGGGGTGCGATGACGGAGTCGGCCTTGTTGAAGATGTGGTGGGGGCAAGGGTCGGATGGTGATCCGGAGTGGATGGTGTTCATTGTGTAGATGGTGTCTTCGGTGCTGACCGGGGTCCAGGCGCGGAGGGTGGTGGTGGGGGGGCGTCAGTTTGGTGGTTGGGTGCGTGGTCTGTGCGTCGAAGCTGTTGTGTATGTTGGCGATCTTGCTGTGGAAGAACGTGGCGAATGAGTCGCAGAGGTCTTGTGAGGGAGTGATGTCGTTTCCGGCGCTGGGGTTGGAGAGCTCTTTGACGATGCTGAAGAGTTCCTTGCTGTTGTGTGCGTTGTCGTCTAGTCGTTCCTTGAATGCTGTCTTCTTGGTGGTGTGTATCAGCTGGTGGTGTTTGCGGGAGGCGTGCTTGAGGGCGGTCATGTTGTCCGTAGTTGGGTCTTTGCGCCAGGCTTTCTCGAGGGTGCGGCAGTTCTTCTTGGAGTTCTTGAGATCGTCGTTGAACCAGGGGGCTTTCTTGCTGCCGGGCCTGCTGGGATGGTTCTTCAGAGGTGCGAGGTCGTCAGCGCAGTTGGTGAGCCACTGTGTGAGGTTGATGGCTGCTTGGTTGGGGTCCGTTGAGCTGGCGGGAGGGTTCTGGTTCAGGGGTGTGGTGGGCTGGTCGGGGGTGATCTTGTTCCAGCTCCTGCGGGAAACCTGTTGCGGATGGTGGTGAGTCGTGGTCTTTCTGAAGCTGAAGTGGACGCAGTTGTGGTCTGTCCAGTGGAGTCCGGTGGAGTGGCTGAATGAGATGTACTTGCTGGAGGAGAAGACTGGGTCAGGCGTGTGTCCGGCGTAGTGGGTGGGGGTGTTCACCAGTTGCTCGAGTCCGAGGTTGGCGAGGTTGTCCAGCAGGGTGGTGGTGTTGCCATCTTTGTTGTTCTCCAGGTGGAAGTTGAGGTCCCCTAGGAGGATGTAGTCAGCGGAGGGGAGGGCATGTGGGCTGATGAAGTCTGCGATGTCTTCGCTGAATTGTGTGCGAGGTCCTGGGGGTCTGTAGATGAGGGTCCCTCTGAGGGTCATTTTGGGATCGGTGTGAATCTGAAAGTGAAGATGTTCGGCGGCTGCGAGGGTGTCGTCGGAGTTGGTCGTGATGCGGATGGTGTTCTTGTGGACGATGGCGATGCCTCCTCCTGTCTGGTTGATGCGGTCCCTCCGGGTGATCTTGTATCCATCCGGTGTTTGGTGATGGCGATGTCTGGCGCTGAGGAGGCGTTCATCCATGTTTCCGTGAGGAAGGCGACGTCTGGAGATGTGGTGTCGAGCAGGTTCCAGAGTTCCACGGCGTGTCTGTGGACGGAGCGGATGTTGAGCAGGATGCACTTCAGGTGGTTGCTGCTGGTGCTCGGCTTGGCGGGTGTGTTACAGGTCCGGATGCAGGAGAATTTGCAGGATTGGCAGGTGAAGGGTCCGTGGGTGCGTCTTGGGGTGGCTCGGTAGCAGCCGGGGATCAGGTCGGTGTTGAGTGCGTTGAGTGTGGCGGTGTCGTAGGTCCGGCGGGTGGGCTGGCATCTGTGGGGGCCAGGGGTTCTGGCGCTGGGCGCGGTCCAGGCTTGCCTTTGGCGCACAATCGGCGCGTCCGCTGCGCGTGTCCGCTGCGCGTCCGCGCGGTCTCCATATAAGGCGAAGTGGGAGGGAGGAGCAGCTGGGAGGCGAGAGCGGGGAGTACACGGAAGAAAAGGGGACGGGGCCGCGATATCACGGCGGGGGGAAGCGGGGAGTGGGGGTTACACCAGGGGAGGCACAGAACCTAAACACAGAGGTACAAAAAAAGACAAATAAACCGCAGGGAACAGCAACAGCAGCAAGGCAATTAACAGGGAGAAAAAATGGCAGAATCGGCACAAAGAGCAGCAGCGAGGGGTCACACACACAGCTGGAGGGCCGTGCGGCGCGGGGGAGTCAGCTTCAGTCCGCACATTAAAGTCTTTTCTGGGGATGGCGTCCTCATGTATCGCTTTGATCCCACATTGCAGACTGAGGAGTCGTACCATTCAGGAGGAATTGGACAAGCAGTGGCATCAGGTCTCCGGTTCCTTCAACGACCAGCTCGTGGTAACATCCCGCATGGCTCAGGCGCTGCATTGGTGGACCCGTCCTTCCAACATCGCAGCAGGAACATCTTTTCTAACAACAGCCCCAGAGCTCGTTCTTACCACGGACGCATCCATGGAAGGCTGGGGCGGACATCTTCAAGATTTATCCATCAAGGGCAAGTGGACAACGGCTCAGCGTTTCTGGCACATCAACAGATTGGAGCGGATGGCCATTTTCTTGGCGTTGAAATCCTTCCGCCTCCAGCTCCAAGAGGAGTCAGTCCTCATTCAGACGGACACCACCACCTGCATGCACTACCTGAACAAGCAGGGCGGGACAAGATCTCCGCTGCTTTCCCGTCTGGCTCAGAGGATTTGGAGTTGGGCCATAGTCCATCGGATTACGCTCCAGGCAGTCCATCTGCCCGGCATTTCCAATACTCTGGCGGATGCACTCAGTCAGTCAACGTCATCGACCCACGAGTGGGAATTGCATCAGCCGACTCTAGACTTTGTCTTCGGCCTTTGGGGTCGCCCGACTATCGACCTTTTTGCAACCCCTCAGAATACCAAATGCCAGTCCTACGCAAGCTGGTTTCCCCACAAAGGGTCGTGCGGAAATGCCCTTTCGATAAATTGGTACAGGATATTTGCGTACGCTTTTCCGCCGATCCCTCTGATTCCTCGAGTGTTGCGTAAGATGCGGCAACAACCGTGCCAGATGCTCCTCATAGCTCCACGGTGGCTTCGGCAGGCATGGTTCTCGGAGTTGCTCCTCCTCCTCCCAATGCGAACCCATCCTTCTTCTCCCGAGGCCGGACCTTCTAACAATGAACGACGGACGGATATGCCATCCGAATCCCAGTTCACTCAGCTTGTCAGCTTGGAACCTGAGCACCTTGAATTTGCTCATTTGAACATTCCACCAGCCTGCAGGGAGGTGTTAGCTAAGGCAAGGGCACCCTCCACAGTGAAGACTTATAAGCTAAAGTGGAAGCAATTTTGTCTTTGGTGTGCGTCCGCTCACATACATCCAGTGCACGCCTCCCCTGAACACATTCTGCCGTTCTTCCTGCAGTTAGCACAGTCTGGACTGTCACACTCTACCTTAAAGGTCTTTCTAGCGGCAATATCTCGCTTTCGGCAGGATGGCTCGTCCTCTCTCTATTCATCTAGAGTAATACAGCAATTTTTCAAGGGTCTCTTCCGAATGTTCCCGCCCATTCGGCGTCCTCCACCCACGTGGCGTCTAAACATCGTATTGGCTCAGCTCATGAAGGCGCCCTTTGAGCCAATCCACTCGGCGGATTTCAAATTTTTAACTTGGAAAGTGGCCCTCCTCCTTGCTCTGACGTCCTCCCGCAGAGTCGGTAACATTCACGCCTTTACAATACAACCTCCGTTTCTTCAATTCAGATCGGACTGCGTTATTCTCCGCACTAATCCGGATTTCATGCCTAAAGTACCATCCGATTTCCATCTCAATGAACCACTAATCTTAAAAACCTTTTTCCCGCATCCGCAGTCTCCGGCGGAGCAGAGTTTACACTCTCTGGACTTAAAGAGATGTCTTAAATTTTACATTAGCAGAACACAATCCTTTCACAAGTCGGATCAGCTGTTTGTGGCCTACGGACGCACTTGTAAAGGACAGTCGGTTACCAAGCCCACGATTGCCCGTTGGGTTTCTTCAGCAATCTCCTTTTGCCATCAAAGGGCTGGCAAGCCTCTTTCTTCTGGAGTAAGGGCTCATTTAACGAGAGCCATGTCATCTTCTACTGCCCTGTTCGCTGGTGTACCCATCCATCAGATTTGCCGGGCAGCTACGTGGTCCAGCAGGCACATGTTCACGAAGCACTACTGCCTGGAATCGATTAATGAAGCAGACACGGCTGTGGGACAAGCAGTTCTACGGAATCTGTTTAAATAAGGTGAGCCTCTGCTACTTCCCTCCTCCTTGGGAATTCTTAATTGCGTATTAAATACATTGTCATTGTATTTCATGCAATATTATTACGGCCTTGTCAGGCGGCTGCTGCTTACTTCTCACTATTCGATTCAAGCATGTGAATCTATGAAAGACACCCCAAATACTGGAGAAGAACAAATGTTACTTACCTGTAAACTGTGGTTCTCCAGTATTGGTGTCTTTCATAGATTCACATGCGACCCACCCTCCTCCCCTCAGAGGCTCTCTCCTCCTCTTTCGGCTCTTTTGTTACTCTCGTGCTACGCAAATCGGAGGGCCTGAGCCTCTGAGGAGAAGGTTCTAGAGGGTGCTTGCACCTGATTGGCTGGAGTTTGGACTATAAAACGACAATGATAGGTCAGTAAAGTGATTCTTTTTCTCAATGCTTTCCTATGTGTCAATACTATCCTATGGTATTTTCACTTGATATGTTATTTCTGAATGGTATATAAAGTTTATTTGGATATGTATATGCTATTATGTGGTTATATATGTTTATGTATATACATGACACCTATTGCTTTTTATATACCGTGGGACTCCCACTTCGACGACGGGGAATATTCAAGCATGTGAATCTATGAAAGACACCAATACTGGAGAACCACAGTTTACAGGTAAGTAACATTTGTTCTTCTCCAGTAACACAACTGGGAGTTATGATGCGCCCCTGACATCTTCTTGTCCACTGCCCTTTGAACACAACTTTTCACCAACCTATTCATTTGTTCTACCAATCTATTGGCTTGTGGAGAATACAACACCATCTGAAGATGTTTTACAGACAATCCTGATAAAAACTCACCCATCTCTTGACAAGTAAACTGCACCCTAGTAGTGGTTAGCAGGGTTTCAGTAATAACTTCACATGAAAATTAATCTCTCAAAAACTCTATGACCACACTCGCACCCAATCTGGGCACCCATCTGGTCACCACCTACTTTGATGTGCAATCTACCAACAAGAGAACAACCGCTCATTATGGGCCAACAAATCAAATGGTCCTGCAATGTCAAGACCCAGTTTCATCCAAGTCTGGGACGGAATCTCCACAAGTGTCTAAGGAGCATATCGTACCAGTTTATTCTTGTCATTTTGCGCACACAACATTCTTTGACAACAGATTCAACATGGTTATCGATTCTTGGCCACCAGTACCACTCACGAAATCTAGACTTAGTCAAGTTTCTACCCAGATGGCCATCATGTGCTAGAATGACCAATTTGTTCCTTAAAACCACCAAAAGGTACCATTCTATCACCTCTACGGACCTTCTTGTTCCAAATAACATTCTTCATCCAAAGTACTCTCACTCTTAATAGGTGGACAAATAGTCAGCAGCGTAATTCTTTGGCCCAGGAAAATATTGTACAACAAAATTGAAATCTGTTATGCCCTTTGCCCATCTTCTTAGCCTTGGTGACATAAAATCGGAAGACCTGCAAGTGAAAATTAAGGTCAGAGGGCGATGATCTGACCTCACAATGAAGGGTATTACTTATAGGTAATGCTTGAAGAGCAATGCTGCCCAATAAACCACCATTGCCTCATGCTCAATAAATGAATAGCTCTCCTCCAACCCCTTCAGTGAGAGTGAAGCAAAGGCTATTACTGCTCTTCCCCATCCACATGTTGAATCAATACCGCACCCAATCCACACAAACTGGCATCAGTTTAAAGGATAGTTTTCTTGCAAGGGTCAAAATGACCTAATGTTGGTTAAATTCCGATTTTGTTTCTAAAACATTTAAACACGATTTACATTTATCAGTCCAGTCGAATTTTTTGTATTTTTATAAATGATCTCAATGGTAGTGATAGGCTGGTAAAATCGGCAACGAATTCAGAACAAAAATCTTCTAGTCCTAGGAATAAACGATCGTGGTCCTTGCTAAATGGTGAAGGTGCCTGTACAATAGTTTTAGCCAAATCCAACTTAGGACTTTCTCCATCACCAGATATTGTTTGACCAAGATACATAACTGTTGTTACTCTGAACTTACACTTTTCTTTTTTAAGAGTAAGACCTCCTTCTAGTAATTTACACAACACAAATCTGAGTGTTGCATAGTGTTGCCTCTGATCCTACCCATAAACCAAAATGTTATCTTGGAAGAATAACACTTTGGGAAGGTCCTCCAAGACCACCTTCACCATTTGGAAGCATGCTGTAGCCAACACCAGGCCAAAAGGCATTTGAATAAATCTGTATGCCCCCAAGACGACCACAATGATGCAAGATGGGGGGATTTCACTGGACAGGTGAACTGCTCAGACTCAGGCTTTGGGGTGCAGAGTGAACAGGGGTCACATATCCGCCTGGATCTGAAGTCCTTGATGTTGGGAGTTTTCTGGACAGGGACACTGTCCTTGGGAGATCTGGTCTTTGTTGAAGAGTAGCAGTCTTCTTTGGGTTCTTGGAAGTTGCTGGCCACAGGACAGGCGTTGTCTTCTTAGCAGGCTCTTTAGCTGGAGACAGGCTGGCAGTGCTGGGGCCAAGGCAGTGGTTGTTTCAGGCTTTGATGCACAGCGTCTTCTTCGTAGGTTGCAGGAATCTGAGGCTCAAGGTCTGGGAATGCCCTGAAATACTGAATTTAGTGGCGTTACAGGTACTGGCAGCCAATGAACTACTTGCTTTTAGGGTGACTACACCCTTTGTATGTCCCCTCCCTTTGGGGAGGGTGCATCCCCTAACCTAACTGGCTAGAATCCTTCCATCCAAGATGGAGGATTTTCTAAGGAGGGGGGTAACCTCGGTCCAGGGCACCATACGGGTGGTCCTGGCAGAGGGGGGGACACACCTCTCCTGACTACTAATTTTCCAGCTGACCTTGCCGCATAAAGTGGGGCTAGGTCAAGGGGGTAGGCATCTCTACTAGCTAGAGAAGCCCTGGCTAGCATAACAAAGGGCAGGAAGCCTTTGAGGCTCACTGCTCTGAATGATGTTACTGCTTGGGGGTAGGTAAGAAGCACCTCCAACCCAAGCAGGCTTTGTTCCCGCCCCACACAAGCACAAGGCTCCCACCTCAGGGGGTAAGAAACATGTCGGTGCGAGGCAGGCTGGTGCAGACCAGTCAGATAGACACGATGGAGTTGGTCGATTTATAGGGGGCACCTCTAAGATGCCCTCTGAGTGCATTTCACAATAAATCCAACACGGACATCAGTGAAGGTTGATTGTGCGGAGACGTTTGATACCAAACTTCTTAGCATTCAGTAAAGCCATCATGGAGTTGTGGACTTCATAATGACAAACTCCCAGTTCATGTACTCAATATGGCTTCACTACACTTACAATGTCTAAGAATGGACTTAGACACTGTAGGGGCATATTGATCATGCAGCTATGCCCTCAACCTGTGGTATGAAGCACACTGCCATAGGGCTGTGAGGCCTGCTAGAGGAGTGACCTACCTATGCCACAGGAAGTGTTTGTGGGCATGGCACACAGGGATGTGCCATGCTGACTTTCAGGTTTTGTTTGCACCAAAACACACAGTCTGCAAAGGCAGTGGATATGTGTTAGATGAGGGGTTTCAGAGGCTGGCACACAACATGCTGCAGCCCTTAATAATAAAGGGGTTTGTAGAGCGCATGGTGACGCCTACCGGCGTATCCCCGCGCTGAGGAATAGAGTCAGAGATCAGAGGAGGGGAAGAGCCTAAAGGGCAAATAGGTGTGTTTTTTAGAAGTTTCCTGAAGGTGGCTTCATTTTTTGCTAACCTAATATTGATGGGAAGGGTGTTCCATTTGGTTGCTGCCAGGGAACGAAAAGATCGACCTCCCATTCTGGATTTTTTTATACGGGGGATCATGAGGAGGCCCTTTCCCATCGAGCGAAGTGCTCTGTTAGGCTCGTATGGGACAGCTAGGTCAGACAAGTAGGACGGTGCACTGTGAGAGATAATTCTAAAGCATAAAAGAAGGGCTTTAAAAAGAATTCTCTTCCTGATGGGCAGCCAATGAAGGGTTGCCAAGGTGGATTTAGAAGCAACTCTTCTGGGTAATCTCAATACTAGCCGTGCTGCCGAGTTTTGTAGTACCTGCAGTCTCCTGATGTTCTTTTCCGAAGTACCAAGAAGAAGTACATTGCCATAGTCCATGCGAGAGGTTACTAGGGCCTGAGTCAAGGTACGCCTGGCCTCCAAAGGGAGAAGGTCCAGGGTACGGTTGAGAGTTTTCATGACCCCAAAGCACTTCCCTACAATTTTATTTACATGGCTGTCAAAGGAGAGTTTGGTATCCACCCAGACACCTAAATTCTTTGCTTCTCTGCCGGGAGTAGGCAGAGGCCCCAGACAGGATGGCCACCACTCCTTGGTCCAGCTAGTGTCCTTGCCTCCAATTATCAACACCTCAGTCTTCGAGCCGTTAAGTTTGAGGCAATGTTGGGTCATCCAATCTGCAAGATTGCTCATGCAGGTTTTAAAATTTTCAGCAGCCAAGGAGGGAACTTGGGACAGGGAGATCAGCAGTTGAGTATCGTCGGCGTAAGAGACTAGCTCTACGCCGTACGATTGGACCACCCCTGCCAGTGGGGCCATATACAGGTTGAACAGGGTGGGACTCAGGGCAGAGCCCTGAGGTACCCCCTGTTCTAACGCTGTGCTGTCCGAGAGAAAATTGCCTCTCTGAACCTGAAAGCTCCGGTTGGTTAGGAAAGCTTTCAGCCAGCCCAGTGCCTTCCCGGTGACCCCAGCTTTGTTTAGACACTGTAGCAAGATGAAGTGTGCTACAGTGTCAAACGCAGCACTGAGGTCCAGCATAATGAGTGCCATGGTCTTACCCTCATCTGCGCCTTCCCGTAAAGTTTCAGTCGCTCTCAGGAGCGCTGTCTCTGACCCTCTCTGGTCACAAGGTCCTTGGTACCACTGGTACCTTTTACAATGGAACCTACATGTGGGCCAGATGTGTGCCAATTGTGGGTACAAAGGTCCAGTTTTTTTAAAAGAGCACAGGCACTGTGAACCTGATTTGCAGGGACCCAGTGCGCACTCAAAGTATATCAGATATCAGGCAGAAAGTGGGTGGTAACCATGAAAAAAGAGGCACTTTCCTACAATAACTCACAGACACTGTATTTCAAGTGTAACTTAAACACAGCATCTCCTGCGTCATTCTCAGCATCTCATGCATAACTCACAGCCAAGGAACCTCATGCATAACCCAGAGCATCTTGTGTATAATTTACAGCCATAGCATGCCAAGCAAAACTTACGGTTTCCCATGTATCAGTAACAACCATGGCATTTGATGCATAACTTACAGCCATGGCATCGCAAGCATACCTCACTGTACCTCATGCATAACTCGTAGCCATAGCATCTCATGAATCAGTAATAACCACGTTCTTTCAGGTATAGCCATGATGTAGCACATAATGTATAGCTTATAATCGAGCGCATAATTCATAGTCACATTTTTTCATGCTTAATTCACAGCCTTGTATACTTCTAACACAGGTCCTCACCCTTTTGCCCAAACCAGGAACCGGAGTATCTAATGTAGAAAAATAAAATGTTTCCATGAGACTCAGTTCATGGTCAATGAGGCTCAAACCCTTTGTACTAATCACTGATCAACATTTATTCTCCAACCACAGATATAGTTTGACATACACATTGAATCAACAATGTGCAGACTGCGCAGTCCTAAAATGTGTGATATAGTGCAATTTTGACAATGATACATATATAGAAGCGGAATACTACAAGATTTGTAAAGCACATGGCTGTCCCCACAGTGGGGCTTCCCAGCGCTACACCTAAAAGCACACAAATTCAGCGGACAGCCCCCCAAGAAAAAAGGGGAGGAGGCTTGATTGTGAAAAAGCCAAGTCTTGAGAGATTTCCTTAACAGAAGATTGTTATGAGTATTTCTGCTAGAGAGGTGAAGAGTGTTCCAAAGGTACGGGGCCAGGGCATGAAAAGTGGAACCTCTCGCTCTGACTCTCCTAACTCGGACGAACTATAGCCAAGTTCTGGTTGGTGGAATGCAGGGAACGTGTGGGCTGGGAGGATGAAATAAGCTAGTTCAGAATAGGTGGCCCCAGGGAATGTGGAGTCTCATGAGCGAAGCAAAGAGTCTTAAAATGAATCAGTTTCTCCACAGGGAGCCAATGTAACCTGTGCAAAAAGCCAGAGGCAGAGCGAAACCTGGGAAGAGTTAAAAGCAGCCTAGCAGTCCCATTCTGGGCTAGCTGAAGTCTTTTCAAAACAGATCGATTGGTGCCCAAGTATAAGATATTACAAAGCCCAACCGAGACAGAATGGCCACCTGAATTCTAATTTGACGAATATGGGGGTCAAAGAACTGGAGAGAACCGGATTTCACCAGGCTGCAGAGTATAAAAGAGGACAGACATATAGGAGGCAATGAACTGAGCAAGGCTACTGAGGAGTTGGTGACTACCAGCGGCAGAGTATCAGGCCTTACACAGGGTGTCAAGGGAGAAGTGCGAATAAATGTCTTCAATCTTAGGTCTATTTGAATATGTAAATTCCACAACAGTCCGTTCTCTATTCAAATTCTTGTTTCAAATGTAATTGTGTAATAGACAATCCCTCCAAATAAATGTGAAACTAGAAACTGTGAATGAAGAACGGACGGTTGTTGTATTTACAAACTCAAACAGACATCCTGCTTGTATATATGTATGTTAGAAATGGGAGTCTCTAATTGGCAGGTTGTTACCCTGTCCAAGTAAGGACCCTTCTTAGTCAGGATTAGGGAGTAACACTTATAAAATAACCCCTGCTCACCCTTGTGGTAGCTTGGCACGAGCAGTCAGGCTTCTCTCAGAGGCAATGTGTAAAGCATTTGCACATAACACACAGTAATACAGTGAAAACAGTACAAAAGGACACCACACCAGTTTTAGAAAAATAGCCAATATTTATTTGTGTAAAACAAGACCAAAACGATAAAAATCCAAATTTACAGTTATCAAGATATGAATAATGCAAAAATAGACTTTAAATACGGTTCCTTGAATTCAATAGCTCAATCCGGGGCTATCACGGTGTTGTGGACAAATAAGTCCAATGGTTGAGGCCAGCCGCGGCGTCACGGACCAGCTACGGTGTCGGGAAGACCCGCAGACAGTACCTTTAGAAATGCAAGGCGTCGGAGACCTCGCAATGAGGTTTGTAGAGAAGTCGTTGGTAGGCCTCGGTTCCGGAGGTCGGTGCAGGAGTCGTCGGGCCCTTGAAGTCACACGTGTTGCAGGTCGAACTCCATGAGGTTGAAGTCAGGAATGCCTGTAGGTGTAAAGGCGGCTGTGTGAAGTGGAGCTGTGTGATGTGCCCTCAGGTTGCGGTGCAGGCAGCGGCCCGGTGACTGTCATCCAGCGGCGTCAGTGAGACCAGGGCTGCGGTGCAAAGTGGTGCAGGCGGTGCTCGTCGCGGTGCTGGCAGATCACGGTGCGAGAAGTGGCAGCTGTATTGTTGAAGCGCTGTTGTCGGTAGTGAAGGAACTGACCTGATTCGAGCCACCCGGGTCACCACTGACCACCTCTCAGCCTTCCATGCTAAATGAAGAGCCAGAGAAACAGTGGAGAATATACACCAATAATCATTTATTGTATACGCTCAGTGCGGGGCCCCATCTGCACAGTCTCGAGAGAGTGCCACAGAGGTAACTGAGTAACTAAGCATAAAGATACATTATATGCATTGCATGGTCAACTAATAACATGCTCACAATGGAATTTTCCAAAAAGATGTGGATGAACAGCGTATCTTGCACAGCTCAAAACACTTTCAAGGCTGTTCCTCCCAGGGCTGCGATCAAACTGCCAGACAGGTGGGAGAGGGCTTTTGCCGAGAGAAAGACAAACACTGGCACGGACAGTTCTTTGTTGCAGAAACAAAACTTAGCAAGGGGCATTTCACAGAATCAAACAGGATTGGTTTCAAACATTACATAAAATAGCGAAGAAAAAGAAAATGGCATAGCCAATGTTAACTTATACATAACATTAAAGAGCATCAGCGAGCATAATCTAACAAACCTTCCTTTTAGCATGAGCTAAATAGATTTTCTATTTAGAAAGTAGATATGACTGGCACACATTCAGGGGGTAACTATGACATCAGCATTAGTGGATACAGTATCATAAGTAAACCTAATCAATGTGGATCTGTGGGCACTATTTACAGTTGATATCCGATAGTGAGACCCCTCATCTATATTCTTAGGATCATCAATATCATTCTGTAACATCATAGCGGCATTTGTGACAGAAGCAGATATTTTCTGTTTGGGTGTTAAAGCAGTAGCACAATAGGAACAACAAAATGGGAGACATTGAATGAGAATACAACAGAATACTAATAGAGCTACGAAATAAACTATGTACTTTAGGATCTAACCCTAATCACCTAGGAAAGACTAACTCCAATCTCCACTTTCCATGCCTTTGATATTATCAATGATATCCCTAATGAACTGTGTTATGTTCTTCTCCAAATTCTCTATACCCATAACACACTGGTTGCCAATTATTGAGCAAACACCACCGCTGTTGGCCAACATAAAATCCACCGCATATCTAGTCTGTTCCAAGTACACCCTTATGCTTTCTAACTGAGTCTATCAAGAACGCCACTGTAGAGCGGGATAGAATCTGCAATTTAAATCTGAAATACTCTCTATCTTTCTTACCCCTGGCCATAGCAGTGCCACTCAAGGTAAATATGGAGGACAGGATGTATCCAAATGTTATACCGTTGCTATAGCTAGTCATTTCCAACTCCGTTACCCCTTCACAAAATTCTTTTGTTAGTGTCCTTTTTATCTTGTTTTAGGTCGGACATTTTTACATGGACCACCTAAAGGCAATACCATTCAGAGAGTCACATCATCAGTACAATTGTCGACATTTGAATAAGTCCCATTGGACAGAAAGAAAAACCCTGGGTGGGCATATATCGGCCCCTTTTAGTTCGCTGCAGCATATCTGGAATTCATTCCAGAAGTACTTGGATCTGGTTTAATTACTAGGGAAACAGTATTTTTAAACTGAATCGCCCCTGAACAATTAATGTACAACAAATTATCTGTAAATTTCACTATGGGGCAGCAGCCAGCCTCCTGGGGTACCATTAGTTCTTCATAATGCCAACCCACGAGAGTTATATTCTGTTTTTCCACATAAAAATTATCACAAAATGTGTTATCACAGCCAGGGTAACCCCCTCACCCTGTGGCTTTCGGTGGTATAGACATGGTCCGGGGTAACCAGATGCAAACATTCCCTATACCTCCACAAACTGTGGTGGCCGAGTGTATGTATAGTTAACAAGTGACAATGGGTATGCAGTCCAAAGGCTAGTGACATATTAGATAGGATAGCAGGCGATCTCCTTCCCAAAGAATCTCTTATGAATAGTCCCAAACACATTATTCGTGGCAGCCCTCCTGTTGTTTCTCATGGGAAGGTGTTTATGTGGAGTGAGGGCATATTACGTGTATCTTCCAAGAACAATGATACCCCACCATACTATTATCCACTGTTACCAGAACAATGACACACGCAATCTTACTTTGCATAGAGCAAATCACACTGCGTTGTCTAGGGGCAATTAGCTGATCCTTCTCAATTTGCCTACCAAAAGGATGCATAATTGATCGAAGGAAGAAACTTTAAAATGGTAAGAAATAGAAGTGTTCCCAGTGTCTGTCAGAGCCTCACTGGTACAGGCTCATATATTCCATCAGTTGGCGCTCTTGAGCACTGGCGGTGGAGCTTGCTCCATCCTAAGCTCTTTCCTAATCTATCCCATGTCGATTAAGGTGGTATACTTTTCAAAGTATACTTTCCTAACTAATGTTCAAACAACAAGAGCAAAGCAGATTGTAACGGGAAGGGTCTACTTCAGAGTGTCTTAAACTGTGTTTTATTTTACTTTATATACGTCTTTTTGTCTCAGCATAAGAAGACAAAAAGAAAGTGAATAGAATCAAGAACAAGAGAAAATGTTCTGGGGCTCCAGTGGATAATGCCTCTTATCCGGTTCCGGTTCCCAGGGCGTATCTCCCAACTGTGGAAAGCAACTTCTTAAGGCGTACTGGCGTTGTGTCCGTGGGGTCGACTTGTGGCCTCCAAACGGGTGAATGTAATGCAAACAAAGAAAAAAAAAAAAAAGAAAGAAAAACAGGCGTCAGCCAGTTTGTTTTACTCTTTGCTTGTATTGGGAAGGGGGAGTGAGGGCACACCGGTATAGAACTTCAGGCACACGTGAAGGTACGGGAGTGCTTGTGAGGGGAAGGAGCCAGGTTGGTCTACCGTCTAGCTTCGGCTACACGTTTCACGCTCTCGCCCCCTCCTTCTCTTTTCTCCCGACCCAGCCCGCCACTCGGCTCCATACCTGTGAGAACCACACTCCTCCGGGAGTGTGGCTGGGTGGTGAGCAGGGACGATGGCCTCCAGGCACTCCTCCTGTCCTCCGGTCTTCAGTGCTGCGGGGGTCGGTTCCAGGCGTCCTCGGTTCTGCTCGTCTTGCTCCGCTCGTCCTCGCTCGCTGTACCTTCCTCGATCGCCGCGTCCTCTCTTCTTCCGCGTTCCTCCCCGCCTCTTCTATCCTGGCCCGGCGGCCCGATTGGCTCATTCCAGGCGACGTCCTCTCTCCAGGTGTGGCTTCCTGGGTCTTCCCAATCGGTAAAGGCATAGCTCCCCATGTCAGGGGATTCCTCAAACCATACCGTGTTTATAGCGGGGCTCCGGTTCTTGGGCTGAAATGTAAGGACATGATGGCATTCAAGGGGGGGACCCCCACTCTTCTTGGGCTTTGTTCTCTACGGGTAGTAACACGGGGGAGGGGATGCCCGACCCATGACACAGATGCAGCCTTCTTTTTTTTATTCCACTCCCTCGTTGGAACTGCTACTCAGTTCTTTCCTAGCTTGTGCAGTCCATCCCTAGTCTTTCTTTTTCTTTGACTCAGTAGTCCTCAGCAGAGGACGTAACTTATACCGGTCTGCTCCAGGCACTGTGTGATCACTGAACACAAACTCCGGGAAAGCTTGTATTACTGGGGGGGGGGAACAGCCTCGTTCAAAATATCGTTGTTCTCTTTATCTGTTTGGGTCCAAACCAACTTTGCATCACTAAAAGGCACAAATCTGGGCACCTGCTCACATTCAACGTCTCCCATTCCCAGAACTGGAAGCACGCAGAGATCAACGCCCCACTGAAGAAACCCAAGGCGGACCCGAGCGACCTCAAGAACTTCCGGCCCATCTCCTTGCTTCCGTTCCCAGCAAAGGTCATCGAGAAAATAGTAAACACCCAGCTCACCCGGCAACTCGAAGACAACAACATCCTAGACCCGTCCCAATCAGGATTCCGCAGCAACCACAGCATCGAGACCGCCCTCATCGCCGCCACAGACGACATCAGGATCCTGCTAGACAACGGCGAGACGTCGGCCCTCATCCTCCTGGACCTCTCCGCCGCCTTCGACTCCGTCTGCCACCGCACCCTACGCACGCGCCTCCACGACGTAGGGATCCGAAACAAAGCCCTGGACTGGACCACCTCCTTCCTCTCCGGAAGAACTCAGAGTCCGCCTCCCCCCGTTCCGATCTGAAGCCTCCGAGATAATCTGTGGCGTCCCTCAAGGATCCTCCCTCAGCCCGACGTTGTTCAAAGTCTACATGGCACCACTAGCACGCATCGCCCGACCTCAACATAATCTCCTACGCCGACGACACTCAGCTGATCCTCTCCCTCAGCAAGGATCCCCTCACTGCCAAATCTAACCTCCACCAGGGAATGAAGGCCGTCGCCGACTGGATGGAGGACAGCCGCCTCAAATAGAACACAGACAAGACGGAAATCCTCATCCTCGGGTCCAACCCCTCCGCATGGGACGACTCTTGGTGGCCCATAAACTGGGGTCCCCCCCCGGCCCCCACCGACCACGCATGCAACCTGGGAGTCATCCTCGACTCGAAACTTTCCATGACCAAACAAGTCAACGCAGTCTCCTCCACCTGTTTCAACACCCTCCGCATGCTCCGCAAGATCTACAGATGGATCCCGACTAACACGAGGAAAACAGTCACCCAGGCCCTAGTCAGCAGCAGACTCGACTACGGAAACGCCCTCTACGCCGGAGCCTCGTCCAAGCTCATCAGCAGACTACAGAGAATCCAGAATGCCTCTGCACGCCTGATCCTCGACGTCCCGCGCCGCGACCACATCACCTCCCCACCTGATGAACCTGCACTGGCTCCTCGTCGACAAAAGAATCTCCTTCAAGCTCCTGATCCACGCACACAAGGCACTCCACAAAACCGGCCCAGCCTATCTCAACAGTCGACTCTCCTTCTACGTACCAAACAGGAAACTCCGCTCCGCTGACCACGCCCTGGCCACGGTCCCACGCATTCGGAGAACTAGTTCCGGAGGCAGATCCTTCTCCCATCGCGCCGCCAAGACCTGGAACACCCTCCCCCTCTACCTGCGACAAACCGAAGACCTGCTGACCTTCAGGAGACAACTCAAGACCTGGCTCTTCGACCAGTAACAGCAACACCCCCCCCCACCCAAGCGCCTTGAAACCCTCCCGGGTATGTAGTGCGCTTTACAAATTATGTGATTGATTGATTGATTTGACCCACAGGTCATAAGGCAACAGCAAAGGTATTCTTTTGCAGAGGGTCGCGTGGACCCAATTCTTTCGACCAACAACCTTCACAGCCGTCTGTGTAGCCAGAAGAACCTGCTCAGAACCTTTCAATCTGGGCTCCAAATATTTCTTCCTCTGAAAGTTGCGAATGAGAATGAAGTCGCCGGGCTGGATATTGTGGCTGGGACCCTCTGGCTTAGGAGGTAAGGAGTCTTGCACCTGTTGGTTAATAGAACGCAAACTTTCCATCAACTGCCCAAGGTAATCGAGCAATACAGAATATTCAATATCGGAAATTTTGTTTACCTAGGGACCCCGCAGACATTTGCTGGGCGGCCGAAAACAATCTCATAAGGGGACAACCCGGTTCTCGAATGTGCTGTAGTTCTAGTGGACAAAAGGAAGAGCATCTGGCCATTGCAACCCTGTTGTCTTCTGAATTTTTGCCAATTTCAATTTCAGCGTCCCATTATACTTCGACAAAACCCGCTGACTGCAAGTAATTGGCGGCATGGAATTTCTGTTTAATATGCAAGCCTTCACATATTAACTTAATCACTTTCCCGTTAAAATGAGAGCCATTGTCACTCCAAATATCTCAGGGCATTCCAAAATGTGGGAAAAACTCTTGAATAAGTATCTTTGCTTTTGTGATAGCTGTAGTGTCCTTAGTAGGGAAAGCCTCCACCCATTTACTGAATGCACATATGACCACTAGACCATACTTGAGATGGTTACAACATTCTAGCTCAACAAAATTCATTTGAAGGACTTCAAAAGAGAATGTAGGTGGTGCAAAGTTACAGGATGGTGTGGGGGTACCTTTCCGGGGATTGTGCATCAAACAAATCATACAATTTTTCACTAAGTGTGCAGCTGTTTTGGAAATATCATCACACCAAATTGGGTCCAATAATGTACAAATACCTTTTGCACTGATTTGAGCTGGGCCATGAGCCATAGTAACCACAGGGAGTACGTATGCATCAGGTAACATCCATTTCTGCTTTCCTAATAAATCAATCCAACATCCGTCTTCATCTAAACGTGCTGTACTCTCTTGCCACACTGCTAATTTTTCCATCGTGGCCTCGCTTTGTCTCTCTTTTACACTCTCAACTGTATTTTCAAACATAGTGTTCTCGGGAACCCATCTAGGTGGAACTGCAACAAAAATTCTCTTCATCTTACTCTGAGCCGTCTCTTTGTCAGTCTGATCAGCAGATGCATTCCCTCTGCCCACATCATCTGTCACTTTCTGGTGGGCACCACACTTCACAATAGCCATTTTCTTAGGAAGTGAGGAAGTGATAGTGCAGATAGTAATCATAGTATCAAATGTCCATGTTGTATCTTAGTCCCATTTAAGAAACCCTCTCTCTGCTGGGCAGATTGATAGGGGACTTGTGATGTCTCTGTCTATGCCTGAGCGCAATGTAGTGATAGAATAAGCTGTAGTGGTGGTGCCATCTGACAATTTAAAACAAGAGCCATCGACATATAGTTCTCCTTGGGGATCAGATAAGGGAACATCAGTCAGGTCTACTCGTCCTTTAGTTTCTTCCTCTGTTCGGAAAATACAATCATGTTTGTCAACTGCATCTCTCTCGGAAGGGAGGGGTTGTAGTGTGGCTGGATTCTCACCATCCAGGATCCGGGAGACCACAGTAGGTGCCATGCGGGTGCTGCCTCCTGACCAAAATTTGTGTTCCGAGGAGCGCACTCCTCCCCCTTCCTGATCAGCGATCAGACTCAGCCATAGTGTCTTTTTTCGCTGCGGTGTCTGCCATTGAGCTGATACCGGTTCCACACACCTTAGCAAGTGTGTAGGTAAATTACCTTTTATTTTTTCACCTTTCACGTGGCCTAAACTTTGCCACTCACTGCACTTTCTGGTCCTGACGAAAGCCCCTCAAAACCTGGACGTGGGCTGAAACATGTAGACCAACCACATATACAACTATTAGATACTTAATTCTTTAGTAGTTGCATCACATTGTTTTATTTTTATTATATCCTGAGCCGCCATTAATAAATTTTCCTCGGCAAGGATTCTCAGAGATATTTTTAAACTCTCACCACATCACACTTTTGCACCACACCAGCTCCGCTGTAGCCAGGCGTCGAAGCACAACCGGGGGGCATTAGGCCACCCGGTTGGGACCCCTATGATGAAGCAGGACACCAACTAGGTTGGTGTGTGAGGGGTCTTCTCACTTACCTAGTGGGTTCCCAAGCACTGCTTGACAGTGGTCGTACCAACACTTTTGGGTTCGTCCAACTTTGATAATACTAACTGGATTCAGAGTGGGACATCTTTTGAAAGTAATATGTTTGGCAAACAATGTCAATTCGTAGCCAGTAAGACATGCTTTGGTGAGATGCTGTGTCCTTGTTTTATTCAAAAGTGTGTCCACAGCATGGGGTACCATAACTGGGAGGTCAATATCGAGTACGAGTCCAGCCGATTGTCTGATGGAAGTGGCCATGGCCGCGACCGCTCGCAGACAACTCGGAAGGGCCTTTGCGATAGGATCAAGCAAAGCAGAGAAATAAGCGCAAGGTCTCTGTCTATTGCCAAATTTTTGAGCCAAGACAGAGAGATCACAACCAGCCATCTCGTGAACGTATTACACAAAAGGCTTGTTATAGTCGGGCGTATCTAGTACTGGAGCAGAGCAATGCGCAGTTTTTAATTCTTCAAAAGATTGCGGACAATCTGACGTCCATGGTAAAGGCTCATGGACTTCTTTTGTTGTTAATGCAAGCAGGGGTTTGATTAGTAAGGAATAGTTAGGGATCCACTGCCGACAGTAGGAAATGTTGCCTATAAAAGCACGCACGTCCTTTTGAGTTTGTGGACTTGGCATTTTATTAATGGTACTGATACCTTCTGGCGTTAACCTGCTAACCTCCTTCGACAGAAGGTGACCTAAATTGGTTACCTCCTGTCGACAATACTGAAACTTCGAAAGAGAAACTTTGTGACCATGGTGTGCTAAGTGCAACAATAATTTCACCCTACTATCTCTGCAACCTTGTCAGTATCCGTAGCAATTAACAAATCGTCGACATACTGAACCAATATATTGCCTGGAGAAAATGAGAGCGAATCCAACTGACCTTGCAATGCTTGACTATAGATATAGATAGCATAGCCTTGAGGAACTCTACAGAATCGGAAACATATGCCAGCTAGCGAAAATCAAACAAATACCTGCTGTCTGGGTGTATGGGAATGCTAAAGAAAGCATTTTTTAAAATCAACGACGGAGAAAAAAAACTTAGCAGTAGATGGAATCATCGTTAAAAGTTTTGTTGTATCAGGGACCACTGGGAATTGCGGGACCACTATTTTATTGACCCCGCACAAATCAGTCACAAAACGATATACATCACCAGCACTGTTGGGAGAGTCCAGAGGCGCCCTTTTGTAGGACCAAAAGAATAGGATTTTTACGTACGTTACCAGTGGTCTCCTTGACAACCCCCTTTTATATGAGGACCTGAACAATATTAAGGAGAGCTTGTTCTCCTGCCTTTGGTATTTTATACTGGGGAATGGGTGATAGTATGGGGTTGTGAAACTGGGGGTATGTGCAATAAGTCTACAACAGTATCACCAGTGGCCCATAATGTGGGTGGTACTGGAACAAATTCAGGTGGAAGTGAAGCATCTTTGGATAGGCATTTTTTAGTACCCATTTCAGGACCCATGGTAATATAAACACCATCTGACGAACAATATATGGTAGCATGCAACTTCTTTAGTAAGTCCAAGCCCATTACATTTTCACCACAATTAGATGTTAAAAGGAATGGGGAGTCCACAGTAAAAGGGCCACCACTAAGAGCAAGAGGGAGTGAGATTGGGCTTACAACCAGTACTCCTGAAAAAACCCACAGAAACATTATTATGGCCAGACAGGACCTCCCCAAGGACCAGGTGTTGGGAACTAGAGCTCTTTGTGGCACCTGTACCAACCAAGAATTCCTTAGTAGATCCTTGCCGATCCGCTTTGACATAAGGACCACTCTGATCTACAGGTATGTGAGCTGGTCCCTTACCCTGCCCCTGGCTGTGCTAGCTGAAAGACATCCCAGTCAAAAACATCACAATCGTCGTTGTAGCACTGGCCTTCCCTGGTCCCATCAAAATAATTATCGGGACGGCCTACAGGGGCAGTAGTGGGTTGTTGCCTATTGGTCCCACGGCCCCCATTCCTCTAGTGGACGAAACATTTAGCAAAAGTACAGGGCACTGGCTATGCCAGTGGCCTTCTTTACAGTAAGCGCACTGAAGGTGCCAGGGGTAGCTGTCTAGTGCGTGGAAGTTGTCACTTGGGTCTCTGTCCTCTAATGTTACCTCAATAGGTCTGTTGCAATAATACCTTCGTTTTCAAATCCTTATTTCTTTTATCAGTTTGGTCTTTCTCTTCATTATCCCTATGCTTGTAATATTGGGCTATATTTAGAATCACAGAAGGGGAAGACGTAGGCCAGGTGCTTGAAGTCTAGACATTACTTCGGGAAGAAGATTAGTGACAAACCTATCAACAAATAAACAGAGTCCCCCTCCGTAGACTTATCCTGCCCACCATAATCCAATAATGTTTCTTCGAACCGGGTGAAAAAATCAGAAGCACTTTCTTGGAAGGAATGAGTGTTTGCACGCATGTTATTATGCAACCGGGTAAGGGAAGCAACTCAGCACCTGGTTTGTCACCTGGCTTTCCATTTCTGTCCCAACACTTAATCGCATCCCACGTTCCACCCAACTCAGCAATATGGTCTTGAGTATGGACCTGTCACCAAATATCAACAGGGACAAGTAGGCCAAAAAACATTTCAATATCCGCAAGAGTCATCACACTAGAAGAGGCAGCTTCAGCCAATTCTTTATAATAAGCAGTAGGATTTTTTTTAGGCTCGGGCAATGTAGCCTTCAGGGCCAGAACCTCACTTTTTCCCCCATGGAAAGCGGGCTGCTACTTCCGGTCTGGTAATCACCCCATGTTGATCCGTCTCTGCAGGGATTTCTAGGTGGTAAATGGGGTGAACGTCTCGCATTAGAAACAGAGTTATTTGAGTGGGACTCTTATCATGTAGTCTGCCTCTATAAGTTATAAGTAATTAGAGTTGAAATGTTCCTGAACACTCGGGCCGGCTCCATGTTAATTACATAAACGCCTTCACTAATATCAAATAGTATTTGGGATGCTTCAGTTTTGATGTGTGTGTGCCAGAGGTCAATTAGTGCGGCGGACATATGTTTAAGGGCATGTTGTTGTAAAAAGGGGTCAAAGTTTCGTATTAATAACCATATGTCCTCAAGACTGTAAATAGGGTTGCGAGCCCACTGTATTGCCTGTTTCGCTATTTATTTCTTCTCTTCCTCCCCCACTCCAGATTGCATTACCAGACCTAACCATTTCCTGAATCCCGTCAAATCTCTATCGTCCGGGCCGCCCGCTGGTGTGTCAGTAACTAGGGGTTGATGTAGGATAGGTGACTGTGACAGGGGTAACAGGAGTTGCTGCAGTCATATGTTTTGATGAAAGGCTGGAGCAAGTGCGAGCAGATCAGAGACCCTCGCCTACGCTAATGGTGGGCTGCTTGTAATGCTGTTGCACTGCCTCTTTCCTTATCGCTGCTATTTTGCACATTACTGGAATCCTTTTTTTAAAAATAACCAAAGCTTTTAAATTGTTGCTCAACTGTACCTGTGCTTGGTGATCCTCGCTCCCAGAGCGCCCTCACTTCCTGCTAGAGCACTTCCTGTAGTTTTCCCGTCTAGTGCCCAGTGAAAGCCAGCCGCTGCACAGCAGGGCGGAGTGGTGGGTGGGTGGAGTTTAAGGCTACATAATCCAAGCTGGAGCAAGCGCGAGCAGATCAGAGCGCCTCGCCTACGCTAGTAGTGGGCTGCTTGTAATGCTGTTGCGCTGCCTCTTTCCTTATCGCTGCTATTTTGCACATTACTAGATTCCTTTATTTTTTTTAAAAATAACCAAAGCTTTTAAATTGTTTAAATTGTTGCTCAACTGTACCTGTGCTTGGTGATCCTCGCTCCCAGCATGCCCTCCCTTCTTGCTAGAGCACTTCCGGTAGTTTTCCAGGTCTAGTGCCCAGTGAAAGCCAGCCGCAGCACAGCAGGGCTGAGTGGTGGGTGGTTGGAGTTTAAGGCTACATAATCCAAGCTGGAGCAAGCGCGAGCAGATCAGAGAGCCTCGCCTACGCTAGTGGTGGGCTGCTTGTAACGCTGTCGCGCTGCCTCTTTCCTTATCGCTGCTATTTTGCACATTACTGGAATCCTTTTTTTAAAAAATAATCAAAGCTTTCAAATAGTTTAAATTGTTGCTCAACTGAACCTGTGCTTGGTGATCCTCGCTCCCAGCGCGCCCTCACTTCCTGCTAGAGTACTTCCGGTAGTTTTCCGGTCTAGTGCCCAGTGAAAGCCCAGTGAAAGCCAGCCACTGCACAGCAGGGCTGAGTGGTGGGTGGGTGGGTGGGCAAGCCCGTCTGCGCCGGTCCGCGTTCGAACGGGACCTGGGGCCAGGACCCCTGCCTCCTGTACTCCCTGAAAGAACTTCATCTCCTAAATCAAAACACAATGCCGCTTAATAACAAGGTAGCTACTGCCCTCAAGTCGGAAGGGCTGCTAAGGCTACAAACGCGCACGGGGACCCACAACGACACTACCTTCCACCCGAGGCGGCCCAGGCCTGTTAGTCCTCCGGGACTTAGATTAGCCACCCTGAACACCCAGTCACTGCAAAAACACAACCTAGAGGTCTTCACAGTTCTTCAAGAAGACACCATAGATATATTAGGAATCACAGAGACCTGGCTTGAGGAATACTCAACCCCGGATCTGGTAGCCACTATGCCCCCAAACTACGCAGCCCTCCACCATAATAGACCTGGCAGTTCCAGGGGGGGGTCTGCAAATTTCTATAAGTGCAGTCTTAAGGCAGAGACGCTATGTGCAGTAAGCATTGAAGGGGCTGAGGTGCTAGGTGCACATTTTTGCTCCCAGACGGCCTGTTTTGTCGTTCTGACTGTATACCGTCCCCCACGAACGCCGCGGAGGTTCGTGGAACTCCTGACGGAACTCGTCCACGACATCCGCTCACGATACCAATATATTGCAGTACTGGGGGATTTCAATTTCCATTGGGAGCTGACTCCCAAAGAGAGTTAAGCTAAACTATTGGAAGAGGCACTGACAGCGCTGGATCTCCATCAATTTGTGAACGTCCCCACCCACGAGAAGGGCCATACACTTGATCTGGTCTGGACCGCCCAGCCACATTTTAATCCTCTAACTATCAGTTCTTGCCCTTGGTCGGACCATTTTCTAATCAGCGGCCTTTTTCAGCTCCCAATACGAAAAACTTGTTCATCGCCTGAATGGAAAGTGCTGCGGAGTTGAAATAAAATTAGAGCCGATGATCTGGTCACAACCCTTAGCAAATCAACCCCCCTGAGTACAACACAGGGAGACCCTGATGCACAATGCGCCGCGCTTGTGTCTAGGCTGAATGATGCTATCAACACGCTAGCGCCATCACGTAGGGAAAGAATAAGGGACAAAGGGAAAGGGGCGCCCTGGTTCAATGAGTCCATACGTAGCATGAAACACACACTTCGCCAATGTGAAAGAGCCTGGCGAAAAGCTTACGACCCAGGCGCGACTAGAATACCACGTGAGGTTTGCAGCCTATAAAAAGGCAATCCTAACAAGGAAAGCAGAATTCTATGCGGCTAAGATTGCATCTGCTAATAACACACAGAAAGAGACCTTCAAGATTTTGAAAGAGCTCAGACAAAATGAGGAACAGAAGCCTTCATTCTGTAGAGAAGATAGTAATAAGTTCCAGGCTTTCTTTATTGCAAAAGTGGAGGACCTCCTGACGGAAATCCAGCTCATCCCTATGCTCCCCTGTCTTTTTGTACCTGTACCCCCACCCCCTTTCTTTGATCAACCTCTCACTACCTTCCCCCAGCTTTCGCATGATTCCCTGGCTCTACTAATAGGGCGAGCCGGTCACCGGCCGACCCCTGCCCATCAAGGATTTTTAAGATGGCTTTCCCTGGGATAAAAGCAGAGATTTTAACACTCCTCAACCAATCCCTGGCAGCAGGGCATGTCCTGAAGGACTTTAAGGAGGCTGGGGCTGACACAAAGAATTAAAAAAAATTCCGGCCAATTTGCCAACTCCCATTTCTCGCAAAAGTACTGGAACAGCATGTACTACTTTCACTGTCAAAACATCTAGAGGACAACCATCTCTTACAATTCAACCCAGCTGGATTTAGGGCCCACCATAGTACGGAACTGGTTATGCTGTCAGTACTTGACGAACTAAGACTGAGGGCAGATAAAAAGAAATCATGTGCCCTGATCCTGCTGGACCTATCCGCGGCATTCGACACGGTCAATCACGACCAACTCGTGTCACGGATCTCAGATCTGGGCATCCAGGGTACGGCCCTAGCATGGCTGACATCTTTCTTGAAGGGCCGTTTCCAGAGAGTACAGCTGACTAACTATATGTCCGACCCAGGCACACTTCCCTGTGGGGTACCCCAGGTCTCGGCATTGTCACCCTTCCTTTTCAACGCCTACCTCCAACCCTGATAGCGGCGCTGAATGAGATGGCGTGCCAAATCTACAATTAGGACGATGATACCCAAATTATCATTCAGATAGATAATTCTCCGACTGCCCACTCAAGAGTTCACAACATTCTAAAATTTATGGTCAATTGGATGTCGGCAAATTCCCTTAAAATCAATCCAGACAAAACAGAGGCCCTGGCCGTCAATACTAACGCCAACCCCTGGAATGACCTCTTATGGCCACAAGAGCTTGGCAAATATCCAGAGCCAGCCTCGGCAGTAAAAAGCTTAGGTATCAAAGTAGACGCTAAGTTGTCCATGACTCAGCAGGTGTCGGCAACAGTGGGCACATGTGTCGACTTGCTGAGACAGTTACGTAAACTCGCCCCACTTCTCACCTTTGACACACTCATACTAGCTGTATCAGTCTTGATCATCTTGAGACTAGACTACGGCAACTCCCTGTACATCGGCCTGCCGGGGACACTTTTGGCCAGACTACAGGTCGTCATGAATGATGCCGCTAGACTAATCTTTAGAGTACCTAGACAAACTCATGCCACCCCCCTTTTACGCCAGTTACACTGGCTCCCAATCAGGCAGAGAACACATTTTAAAGGCCTCTGTATTGCACATAAAGCCATTTATGGTCAAGCCCGAGGTACATCAAAGATAGCCTATTTAAATACAATCCTAGTAGAACACTAAGGTCATCAGAGGCCAGCCTGTTGGTCTGCCCTCGCTTCTTCCTGTCCTCCTTCGGAGGAAGAGCCTTTTCTACTTGTATCCACCAAATCTGGAACAAGCTGCCAGAGAATGTACGTAAGGAGCACGCCTGCTTCCTTTTAGAAAGAAGCTCAAGACAGTACTATTTTCGGAGGCTTGGGGCGCGTTCTAGTTCATACAATCTCCACCTGGGCGAAGGCAGTACCCTCTCACAGCACTTAGAGGCCTGACGCTGATAACGCGCTTTATAAATCAAAATTACAAATTACAAAGGGAAGTAGTAGCATGTACGTTGACTGGGGCGGTAGGTGTAACAGTTTCAGAGACTGATGCACCTGGTGTGGGTTGTTGATGCTGATGGGGAACAACGATATATACCAGTTCGGGAACATATGGTGGCAGGGGTTGGTATTCTAACAAGGTCTCCATAAAAGTATCACTATCTTCCTGAGCCATATAGGACTCATCAATATGCAACCGAAATCTTCTATCTTCGCGTTCTATTCCTGTCTCCTGCTTGACTTTATCGTAAGCTACAGCCTTTTGTGTAAGGGTCTGTATATTTCTTTTTCTGACATCTTTCTCAATTTTTAATCGCCTCTGTTTGGCCTCCTTCTGCCAACTACGAAGGGAGTCAAACAGACTGTCTACTGCCTCTTTTAAACAACTGTTCCTGAAGAAATCCTATCTTCTGTTCGTCAAAAGAGCCTGTCAAAAGCCACTGTAACTCTGCATGCCCCCAAACCACGGTGCAGGCAGCTGCGTTGATGTCAGCTTGCAGCACTGTCAGTGAGATCAGGTGAAGCGAGGCTGTGCAGAGTGTGGGGCACACAGGTCGTAGTGGTGGCATTGTTGGTGAGACCAAGGTTGCGGTGCGAAGTGCGGAAGTGCCCTCCTCGGTGCCTTCCACTCAAGGAGCCGGCAGCGGCATTGGGTTGTTTTGTCCCTCTGTGGCAGCTGTAAAACCCATTTCCAAATGCATGTACCCAGAGAAAAGCAAAGTCTTTGCTGTTCACAAAATTTTTTGAACAGGGGAAAAGCTCTACCTCAAGCCCTTGGAGATACTCCGAAAAGGAAGTTGTAGAAAGTTCAGTCCAGTTCTTTCACTGCCCAAGACGGAAGCAGACACTGCAGGCCAACACAACAAATCACAGAGCAAAGTAGTAGTCTCTCCTCACAGCTTCTCCAGCTCTACTTCTTAGCCGGTCCTTAATTCCAAAGCATTCTAAAGTCCTAGGGTCATGGCCCCAATAGTCATGCCAGTTGGCACAAACAAAGTTCCTCTGGCATGGCGCACGACCAAGGTGGCCGCCCACCTGTGAGACTCTGGCTGCTTGGCGGAATAATCCTTCACTAATCCTCGATAATCCCCTTTAATCCTGCCTACAGAGCCTGCCACCTGATCCTCAATTTATCCTCAGGCTCCGGTGCGAGAATCGGGGCTCGTTGACCTCGGCAAGTGACTCCTGTGCTGGGCTTTGTTGCAGGCGCGGAAAGCGTGGGGAAGAGCCTCGAGCCCTGCGCAGCCGCCGACACGACGCGAGTCCCGGTGATCCCACGTGGTGATAGGCCTCATCGCCCAGCAAACGGCAGCTGTCCGGCCCCATCTGGTGTTCTCCTTCCTGCCCAGTTGCAGCACCTGTAGATCTGAGATCAGCGCGGTGTTTTCGGCCTGCCATAATTATTCAAATTATGTGAGTGTTACTAACAGCCTGTCTCATTGCGCCATTGTCAGAAATTTGCGGGGATCTACACTTTCTTCGTAGGCCATTCAACAGACCTTTCGGCGGGCTCCCCCCTATGCACTCGCCGCCCCCAGAGACTTACCCTCATTCAAGCTGTGACATGCGGCAGCGGGAGTACCTTTAGGACCAACCAAAGCGCCGCCACTCTGCTCCTCAATCACCGCTTTATGTCGGAGCTCTTCCCGCTCTGCCAAGGGCCCTAAGAGTACGCCGCTTGTACGCCTTGATTAACCCAAGGATCACTTCTTCGCATCAGTCCTAAGTACGCTGTTTACACCCTCACCTGGGGACCCGACTCTCCTGCTGCAGTGAGCGCCATTCAGTGCAAAACAAAACGGAAAAATAACGCTCTCCAGCTGCGGTGTCCTTTCCGTGCTGCTGGGGCCTGCATTCCACTTTGATCCCTGCACATACCTGGCCTACACACCACACCGTTGGATACCCACTGGCACGCTCTTCCACGAACCAGCATTTATTGGGGGCCACCGCAATAGATGATACTTGCCGCTGGCACGGTATATATATCTCAGCAGTGGCTGCCACTGGGCTCCTAGTCTGACAAATTGGACGACACGTCGGTGGGCCGTCCCATACCTTTACCATACTTCAGCACCAGCTGCGGTCACCTGACTCATCCTTCAGTGCCACACCAGCCACGCAGTTTCCTCGTCCCTTGGTTCAAGGAATATTGAGACAAGGCCTCGCAGTGGGCCCTTGTCCACGTATTCTGGGCTACCAATCCACTTGCAGTCTGCTTCCACCTCCTACCACTGCGGTTCTTCATCTGCTACTCTTATCTGCTGGCCACAGGGAAGCCAATAACCCCCTGACTGCTTCCATTTTGTACAACGTTGCTGGCTCCTTTCCGATCCTAAATAGTGTCATACAGACCACCATTACTATGCAACATAGCCTTACAGATCTCTCCGGGAAAATGGACACCATGAATAGGCGCTTAGATTTTTTGATCCAGAAGGTGGATAAACAAAATGAGCAAGTTAAGGAGGCAAAACTTTGTATTTCAGACAACAAGGATACCACATCTCAGCTGCAGCAACAGGTGACGCAGATGGATAAGCTTCTTAAAGTTATCGCTGCCAAAAACGAGGACCTCGAAGCTCGCATCCGCCGTAATAACATTCGTATAATAGGCGTTCCGGAGAGCACCAACACGGGCCGTATGGAGGATTTCGTGGAGCGCCTCCTGAAGGGTGCTTTCGGCGAGGAAGCCTTCTCCTCACAGCTCATCGTGGAGAGGGTGCATCGCTCCTTGGGACCCAAGCCCCCTTCAGGCAGTGCTCTCCAACCCATTGTGGCTCGTCTCCTCAATTATCGAGACCAAGACTCTGCTCTTAAACTGGCCCATGAGAACAAATCGCTGCAGTAGGAAGGCAAGGAATTCACCGTCTTCCCGGACTTCACTGTTGCGGTACAGGAAGCATGACGTAAATTCCAGATGGTCAAGCAAAAGCTTCGGAAGACGCAAATCGAATATGCACTCATGTATCCGGCACGCCTGCGGGTCGCATATCAAGGCAAGCACTCCATCTTCACCAACCCGCAACAGGTGGAGGACTCCCTCAAGTCCTTCAAGCGACGTTCTCCGTGCAGAGACTCCGGTGACCATGCCTCCAGATCTCCAGTTCCATTTCCTGTATCTCTCACGCTCTGAACTGTTTGTTGGTTTCATGTGCCCAGTGCAGATGTGAACTCTCCGCCTGCATCGGTCGTGAGGAACATTACCCTCTTACTTGGTGGTCTTGATCGAAAACAGCTCATCATGGACAGATAAGTGTTATATGCACCATAAGAGCTCTGCGTGTTGGAGTGGTGGACTTAATACATGTTGTAGATTTTGTACTGGACTATGCCAAGCACCCTCCCTCCTCTCCCCCCTGCCCCCATCCCCTTACCACTGGAAAACTGCTCAGCAGTTTTGGGCGAAGGGAGGATTTTGTGACTCACAAGCGACCCCCCCCCATATGGGCGATCCTCCTTGCTATCTGCAGTTTTGTTGGACTTACTTGACCTGGACTGTAATGTCACGGGTTTACTGGACCTTGGGTGTGCAGTATACTACCAGCACGAATGGGGTGCTGTTGTGGGTGGGGATTGTTGTTGTTTTTTTAATGTTACCTTTGTGATCCACCAGCAGATAGACATGCCGCACACTTCGATATACCCACGCATTGTCCTTTTTCCATGACATCTCGTCACTTGTCTCTCCCCTGGCAATGCCTCCATGCGCTGAAACGTTATGAATAAATTTGATCACGTGGAACGTTAGAGGTCTCGGCGACCCACGTAAATGTAGGCAAATCCTCACCTACCTTGATAGGCATCAAATACACGTTGCCATGCTCCAGGAGACACACATTGACCCCTGCTGTCCTCCCCGCTTCGGGAGCAAGTGGACTGCCGACCAAGTGTTTTCCTCCTATTTTCCTATTTTGCATACTCACATGGTACCTTGATTTTAGTTAAAAAGAACACACCCTTTATTCTGGGCGTAACTTTTAGTGACTCTTCTGGTACGAGTTGTATGCTCTGGGGCACACTGGGCACACAGTCTGTTACGCTCGTCTGTTGCTATGGGCCAAACACATATGATCCAGATTATTTCACTACCCTCTGGGGCAAATTCTTGAAGTGGGGTCCACCCATGTCATAAGGGGTGGGGGGGACTTTAACACTGCCCTGTGTCCCTCAGCTGATAGGTCAAACCCTCTCCCTCACCATTACACCAAAACTCATGATACACTAGCGCACATGCTTCCTGACCATGGGCTTATTGATGCGTGGCGTCATGTACATCCGGATGGGAGAGAAGGTACCTATTACACAACAGCGCACACTGCCTGGTCGCAACTCGATTACTGGATTGCTTCCCGTGGGGTTGCTCCTTGGATCCTCTTGATAGAGCATATGGCCAGAACCTATTCAGCTCACGCCCCAGTATGCATGACACTTGCACCCCCTAACTCGATTGCCACTCCATGATGCTGGCAGCTTCTGCCCGAGGCGCTATCGAATACCATCTTCAAGACAGAGCTAGGGGAGGAGATTGCTGATTTTTTTAGGTGGAACAAAGGCTCGGTCACACACACGAGTACGATTTGGGAGGCTTTTAAAGTTACGATGCGCGGCTCATGTATTTCAGAAAGCTTCGGAGTTCTCCGAGATATCTGCCGCAGCCTGCGCCAACTCGAAGGGGAGTTGAAGCAATTGGAAAAAGACATATGGCAACATACATCGGGAGCTCAGAGTGTCGCACTTAGGGACAAACTCACTGAGTATACCATCTCGGCTGAGCGGGAAGCCCGATTTCACAGCAAATACGTCATTGCCCGTAGATATGGGGAGGGGCCCGGTAGGGCACTAGCGATGGAAATTCGCCTGCCCCACTTTTCTAATAACATTTTACACATAATAGATAGCACAGGGGTGCGCCACAGAGATAGTCTCGCAATCTTGCATATGTTAACTGACAAAATCAGGCAACACCATCAAGAAAAGGCCCTCCGCTGCTTTCTTTGTCCGATCCTCATCTCTCTTCACGCAGACGATGTTACCCTGTAAGTTAAGGAGCCACTGCAGAATCTCAACCTGCTTCTTTGGGAGTTCGTTAGATGCGGTGGTCTCTCTGGCATCCACATAAACTGGGCCATATCTCAACTTTTTCCACTCACTGCTTCGGTGACGCTGTTTCCCACTGACTTTCCCATTATATGGTGCTCTACTGAAGTAAGGTATTTAGGGATACACGTCACCATTGATCGCGAAGAACTGATGAGGCTTAACTATGGGCCTCATCTAGAACATATCACGCTAGAACATATCACTGGCAGTATAACGAGATGGAACGCTCTTCCCCCTCACCATGGCGGGACACAATTTCCTCATTAAAATGGTCGCCCTCCCCAAGCTCTTATATTTGTTTTTAAATATTCCTTATTATCCGGGCAAGCACTTCTCTTTGCTTCATTCGGGGTTAATAAGACTAGTTTGGGGTGGGAAACAGCCTTGTTTACAGTGAGACACACTTGCACGTCCCTACTCTCAGAGGGATTCGATGTCCAACTTTCAACTTTATTATCTCTGTGCTCAAGCACATTATGCCCATTATTGGTTCCACCCTCCCAGGTACACGCCTCATGTAGCGACTGAACATTGGCTTGCGGACCCTATTCCGCTGGACGGGGCCATAGTGTCTGTACTCCCATCTCCCACGCCCAGCCCCACCTCTGTAGACTGCACGGTTAAAGCATAGCATCGTATTGCTCACCGATTACAAGCTCCCATGCTATACTCCTTGTTACTCCCGCTTACCTATCATCCAAAGATGCCCATCCTACAAGAGGGCGCCTTTAAAAGGACTAAAGCTAAATACAACATTCACTGCTGGGGTGACCTCTATCTAAATGGCAATTTTCACACTTTGCAACAGCTATTTCTGGACCCACTGCTTTCCCCCATGGATATTTTCCTTTATGTCCGACTGCGGCAAGGTCTTAAAGAGTATACTCCTTCATACCCTCTAGAACCCCCAGACGTTGCCCCTTTGTGCCATATACTGCGCACTGACAGTGCATCCCACCCAGTATCTACACTCGATCATTGCTTGTATACTGATATCGTTTCCATCCCCTGCGCTGCCCGGGATACGTTGTCCGCTGAGCTCTGGCAAGAAATGACTGATCAACAGTGGGTGTATTGTTGTAAGCAGACTGAACACGTCTCCTCTAGCAGTCGGCTATGCATCACCCATTACAAGTTTTTACGCGCATCTATTATACCCCGGTTAAGCTACACAAGAACAAATGTTACTTACCTGTAAACTGTGGTTCTCCAGTATTGGTGTCTTTCATAGATTCACATGCTTGAATAGAATAGTAAGCAGTAAACAGTATTCGGCTGACCAAGCCGTATTGATATTGCATGTAATACAAACAATGTATTTAAAACGCAATAATAATAATAATAATACCCCAGGAGGAGGGAAGTAGCAGAGGCTCACCTTATTTAAACAGATTTCGTAGAACTGCCTGTCCCACAGCCGTGTCTGCTTCGTTAATGGATTCCAGACAGTAGTGCTTCGTAAACGTGTGCCTGCTGGACCACGTAGCTGCCCGGCATATTTGATGGATGGGCACACCAGCGAACAGGGCAGTGGAAGATGACATAGCCCTCGTTGAATGGGCTCTCACTCCCGAAGACAGAGGCTTACCAGCCTTTTGATGGCAAAAAGAGATTGCTGATGAAACCCAACGGGCAATAGTAGGTTTGGTGACAGACTGTCCTTTGCAAGCACGCCCGTAGGCCACAAACAACTGGTCAGATTTGCGAAAGGATTGAGTCCTGCTAATGTAGAATTTTAGACATCTCTTCAAGTCCAGAGAATGTAAGCTTTGCTCCGCCGGGGTTTGTGGATGCGGGAAAAAAGTCTTTAAGAGCACTGGTTCGTTAAGATGGAAATCGGATGGCACTTTAGGTATAAAAACCGGATTAGTGCGGAGGATGACACAATCCGATCTGAATTGAAGGAACGGAGGCTTTATTGTAAAAGCGTGAATGTCACTGACTCTGCGGGAAGAGGTCAGAGCAAGGAGGAGGGCCACTTTCCAAGTTAAAAATTTGACATCCGCTGAGTAGATAGGTTCGAAGGGCGCCTTCATAAGCTGAGCCAGCACGATGTTCAGGCGCCACGTGGGTGGAGGACGCCGAATGGGCGGGAACATGCGGAAGAGACCCTTGAAAAATTGTTGTATGACTCTGGATGAATAGAGAGAGGACGAGCCATCTTGTCGGTAGCGAGATATTGCCGCTAGAAATACCTTTAAGGTAGAGTGTGATAATCCAGACTGCGCTAGTTGTAGGAAGAACGGCAGAATGTGTTCTGGAGGAGCGTGCACAGGATGAATGTGGGCGGAAGCACACCAATGACAAAATCGCTTCCATTTGAGCTTATACGTTTTCACTGTGGATGGAGCTCTTGCCTTAGCTAACACCTCCCTGCAGGCTGGAGGAATGTTCAAATGAGCAAATTCAAGGTGCTCAGGTTCCAAGCCGACAAGCTGAGAGATCTGGGATTCGGATGGCATATCCGACCATCGTTCATTGTGAGCAGATCCGGCTTCAGGTGGAGAAGGATGGGCTCGCGTTGGGATAGGAGAAGCAACTCCGAAAACCATGCCTGCCGAGGCCACCGTGGAGCTATTAGAAGTACATGGCACGGTTGTTGTCTCATCTTCCGCAGCACTCGTGGAATCAACGGAATCGGCGGAAAAGCGTACGCAAATATCCCGTACCAATTGATCGAAAGGGCATTTCCGCACGACCCTTCGTGGGGAAACCAGCTTGCGTAGGACTGGCATTTTGCATTCTGCGGGGTTGCGAAGAGGTCGATTGTCGGGTGACCCCAAAGGTCGAAGACGAATTCCAGCGTCGGTTGATGTAACTCCCACTCGTGGGTAGATGATGCTGACCGACTGAGTGCATCCGCCAGAGTATTGGAAATGCCGGGCAGATGAATTGCTTGTATCGTCATCTGATGGAGTATGGCCCAACTCCAAATCCTCTGCGCCAGACGGGAGAGCAGTGGAGATCTCGTCCCGCCCTGTTTGTTCAGGTAGTGCATGCACGTGGTGTTGTCCGTCTGAATGAGGACTGACTTCCCTTGGAACTGCAGGCGGAAGGATTTCAACGCCAAGAAAATGGCCATCAGTTCCAGTCTGTTGATGTGCCAGCAACGCTGAGCCGCTGACCATAGGCCCTTGACGGATAGATCTTGAAAATGTGCGCCCCAACCCTCCATGGATGCGTCCGTGGTAAGGACGAGTTCTGGGGTTGACGACAGAAAGGATGTTCCTGCTGCGATGTTGGCAGGACAAGTCCACCAATGCAGCGCTTGAGCCATGCGGGGTGACACCACGACCTGATCGTTGAAGGAACCGGAAACCTGGCGCCACTGCTTGTCTAACTCCTCTTGGATGATGCGACTTTTTAGTCTGCAGAGAGGGATCAAAGCGATGCAGGAGGACGCCATTCCCAGAAAGGATTTTAATATGCGGACTGAAACGGACTGCTTTGCTGCGATGGAGCTCGCAAGCTGTTGAATCCGTTCCTGACGTTCTGCTGAAGCGAAGGCCATGGTTGTGCTCGTATTGATACAAGCGCCGAGAAAAGTCTTGCACGTAGTCGGCGTGAGTTGAGATTTTTGCACATTGATCGACAACCCCAGGGACTGAAACAGATCGAGACAGCGCTGGGTATCGAGGGCCGCCTGGTGAGAGGATTGAGCTTTGATGAGGCAATCGTCCAGGTAGGGGTATATCTGAATACCCTCTTGTCGTAAGTGAGCCACCACCGGGGCTAGGAATTTTGTAAAGACCCGCGGGGCTGAGCAGAGTCCGAAGGGTAGGACTTTGAATTGGTAGTCCCTGTGGCCCACTCGAAACCGTAGGTATTTCCTGTGGCGTGGTAGAATGGGCACATGGAAATATGCGTCCTGCAGATCGATCGTTGTCATGTAATCCTCCTGAGAAAAGAATTGGAGGATGTCCTTCAATGTGAGCATCCGAAAGGACTGAGTCTTGAGAAATTTGTTGAGCAATCTGAGATCGAGGATCGGACGCCATTCCCCTGATTTCTTTAGTATGAGGAAAAAACGGGAATAGAATCCCAACCCTCTTTGATATTTCGGAACCACTTCGATGGCACCCTTGTTTAACATTATTTGGATTTGTTTGAAAAGTTCTCTGAGATGGGCGGGTGGTGGCCCGGATGGCGGTGTGCGTGGAGGAACCTTCACAAACTCTAGGGCGTGGCCCCTTGAAATTATATCCAGGACCCAGCGGTCCGAAGTGATTAAGGACCAGGTTGAAAAGAACTGGGAGATTTTTCCTCCAACAAGAACTAGAGGACAACTGGGAAAAGGAAGTACTTTCCGTACAGAGTCACTGCTTCTTGGTTGAATTTCCTCTGTAATTCGACTTTCCTCTGTATGACTTGCTATTTTGCTGTCTGTAGGACTGCTGCGGTTGTGAATAGTACCGCTGTTGCCCCTGATTGTACGAGCGGTATTGGGACGAGGAGCCACGAAAGGATGATGATGAGGAGGTGCCGCGGCCGCGCGCACCTCGAAAGGGCTGCTTCTTAAACTGTAGAGTGCCGAGGGAACGAGCCGTATCCGTATCCTTTTTAATGGTTTGCAAGGCATCTTCTACATGCTGGCCGAATAATGACTCCCCGTCATATGGCATGTCCAAAATCTTAGCCTGGACCTCTTGCCGAAAAGAGGTTGACCGAAGCCAGCCCTGTCTTCTTAGGACGGCTGCTCCCGCCAATTGGCGAAAACCGGTGGATGCGATGTCAACAGAGCAGTCAATGATCTCGGATGACGCCCTTTCTCCCTCTTGCAGGATTTTCTGAGCTTCCGCTCTTGAATCCTCCGGTATAAGTTTGACCAATGCAGCCATGTCCGACCACATTTGTCTATCATAACGGCCGAGGATAGCCAAGGAATTCGCAGCCCGGACCGTTGTTGACGCCATGGTTGAAAACTTCTTGCCTATAGCATCCAGGCGACGGCCGTCGCGGTCCGGAGGCGCCGACATTGGAGATGATGGATTCTTGGAGCGGCGCTGTGCCGCTTGTGTGATCACTGAGTCCGGCTTAGGTTGAGACACCAAGCAGGCTGGGGAAGAATCCGGAGCTTTATATTTTTTCTCCAGGCGTGGGAGCACCGCCGGAATAGAATTAGGTGTCTTCATTAATTTTAGGCCTTCATTCCATATGAAGTCTATGATTGGCACAGCTCGTACTTGTTTCTGAGGTTGGGACTTGAAGTCATATAAGAAACAGTCCTCTTCCCTGACCACCATGGGAAGGTGAAAGCGTTGTGCTGCTCTCTCCATCAGCTGATGGAACCCTGTTATGTCGACAGGTGGCGAGTTGACTGGTGACCTTGGCGGTGATGCGGGCGAATTGATTTGGTAATCATCCCAGTCCGCCATAGTGTCGTCTTCTGGGAGCTCGCCCTCTTCCGTATCCGGATTGTCCATATTATCATCCTCTGCATTGAAAGGCAGTGCAGGTGTGGAGGGCGTGGGTATCGTTGGCAATATAGGAGGTGGAACCTCAGATGGCGCTTCACGTGGAGTATTTTGAGGGGATGCTGGAAAACGACGATTATAGTCCTCCAACATATATTGGAGGTTGGAAACAAGCTGCACAGGAAGCTGCATCATAGGAACCGGAGCAGAGGTATTTTGCTCTTCTTCCTGTTCATAAAATTCATCCTCCTCAGACTCTTGGCATTTTATATGGAGCTCCGAAGGACTATGAGCATCCCGAAAAAGAGACTGATCGCCTTCATCCGAATCGTCCTCATCCCCTGAGGGAAATAGTTGACGAGGTGGCCGTGGTCCAGGTGGTAACATCACTGGGTCTAGCATGGCCTTACGACGAAGCATTAAGGAGCTGTCCACAGACCCCGGTGCTGGTGTTGACATTGGCACCAATGGCATTGTCGCAAAATTTGACCCTACCGTCGTCGAGGCGACCGTCGACGAAGCAATCGTCGACGGAGCTGCCGTCGACGAGGTTGTTGCCGTCGACGGGACTGTCGTCGACGGGGTGGCTGTCGTCGACGGGGTGGCTGTCGTCGACGGGGTGGCTGTCGTCGACGGGGTGGCTGCCGTCGACGGAATGGCTGTCGTCGACGGAATGGCTGTCGTCGACGGTGTGGCTGTCGTCGACGAGGCTGTCGTCGACGAGGAAGATTTCCTCTTCTTCTTTTTACCCATCGTCGACGGAGTTGTGGACGTCGACGGAAGCGCCAGCTTCCCAGTCGTCGACGAAGAAGTGAGTGGTATCGTCGACGAGACAGTTCTAAGTGATACACATACTATCGTCGACGGAGAAGACGTCGACGAAGTCAGTGTCGTCGACGAAGGATATCTACTCGATACCGTCGTCACCGTCGTCGACGAGGCTGATGAAGTAGCCGATCTCGTCGACGGAGGGGCCGTCGACGGGCCCGTCGACGGTTTTGAAAGTTTCTGACTGGAAACATGTGCTGACGGAGTCACAGGCGCCTGAGAGCTACGTCTCGGGGGCGCAGACGTGGAGACAGAGACCTTGCCTGTAGACACTTCCTCAAGGTGAAGTCTCTTCTTTTTCAGAAAAGGAGATGGCAAGTCCTGGACACTTCCACGCTTTGAGGAGACTCCTGTTTTGACAGAGGCTACACTTTCCACCTCAGAAAGTGGGTTGTCTGTGTCCTTTAGTTTTTGAAGCCATATCAAAAGGCGACCTTCTCTATCTTTCAAAGTTTTGTGAGAGAAAGTTCTGCAGATCTTACAATTAGCCACCTTGTGATCAGGATACAGACAATAAATACATTTCTCATGGGGATCCTCAGAGAAAAGTCTTGACTTTCCGCAAGATGAACAAGGACGGAAAAGAGATTTCTTACTTGCAGACATGATGAGAGATAAAAAAAAAAAAAAAAAAAAAAAAAAAAACCTCAAACCAGAAGAAGAACTGAGCAGAGCTCAGGGAGACTCCCTTCACACGACGTGCGGTAGAAAATCTGAGGGCCTGAGCCTCTGAGGAGAAGGTTCTAGAGGGTGCTAGCGCCTGATTGGCTGGAGTTTGGACTATAAAGTGACAGTGATATGTTAGCAAAGTGATTCTTTTTCTCAATGCTTTCCTATGTCTCAATGCTATCCTATGGTATTTTTAACTTGATATGTTATTTGAACTATATATAGATGTTTATTTGGGTATGTATATACTCTTATGTGGTTAGGTATGTGTATACGTATATATACATAATACTTATTGCTTTTTATATATACCGTGGGACTCCCACTTCGACGACGGGGAATATTCAAGCATGTGAATCTATGAAAGACACCCCAAATACTGGAGAAATACAAATTACTAGACACAAACCAGTGCGACAGATGCAGGGCAGAAGCTGCTGACTTCCTGCACATTGCTTGGGAATGAAGCTCAGTCCTTAGTCCTTGGCAGCAGGTGATCACTGCGCTTGAACTGATGACATCCTTGAAAGTTCCACTATCTCCCCTTCTAGCACTCCTCGGATACACAAAGAAGATACCAGTGGCATAACGTAAATTTGTTTCATTTAGTCTGCTACTGGCCAGAAGGCAGGTGGCCTGCAGATGGGGTGTAGGACGAGCGCCCAAATTCAAGGAATGGATTGGTGACATGACATTTTGGCAAGACCAAACTTACACATACGCCGAACACCTTCCAATCTCGTCACGCCCCCGTGATATTTGGGATTCATTCAAATTGTATCTCCTGGAGCACCCAATAGAGTCCGGAAATGATCCATGTCCCCCCCCACATACTGTAACTTAGGACCTGATTATTGATGGCTAACATGTGATGTCTCTAAATTTGGTTGTATTGCTATATTTTGAATTCTACCTTGATCTGATTTATATGATGTGTGCGAGACCTGTGTAAAATGTCCATGTTATGGGATAACTCCTGCCTTTTTAAAAAAAAATTTTTTTTTAGTATTTTGGATTCTGCATAGTATCAATTTGCCGATTAGATATTGCTGCTATGTATGTACCTATCTATGTACTGTCATTATCATGCTGGTTGTTTTCTGCCAAAAAAAAAAAACCCAAAAAAAAACAACTAATAAATGAAAAAATAAAAAATAAAGTTCCTCTGCCATACATAGACCAGTTCTGCCTGGCTCAGGCCAGGTTCACTCCAGGAGGGGGGAGACAGGTTTGTGAGCGGCAGCCACAGACCATTCAGGTGCAAGCAGCATCTCCTCCCACTGCTCTAAATGCAGCCAGGTCTATTCAGCCTGGCTATGAGTCAATCAGGAAAGGTAGGACACACCTCAACCTTACCCTTGTGTCTGTCTAGTGTGAATGCACATTCCCAGCTCCTGTCACTCTCCACCCAGATGGTGAACACAGAAACAGGTAGAAGCACACAGGATGGTTAAGCAAGAAAATGCCCACTTTCTAAAAGTAACAGTGGTTTCTGTGGGCTAGTACAATGATATTGGTAATTATAAACACAATCGTAATCAAAAGGGTTAGGTTGATGTCTAAAGGAGAGGCACACATATACAACTCAATGTTTGGTAATCACAATCGTTATTTATATATATTATAAAATGAAAAAGATTTTTTACAGAGGGAAAAAATGCATATATAGTACAAAGTATCCCTCAGTAAAATTGGAAACTATAAAAATGGTGACATATTGTGACAAAAACAGGGGGTTTCCAAAACAGAAGTAAAGTCGACCATTAAAGTAAGATAAATGATGAGAGCAGCCTTCTTATGCAATCATAGGGGCTGTTGAATGGTTCGCTTTAAAATATTGTCGACGGCGTTTCGACCCCTATAACAATAAGGGGTCTCTTCAGGACCTATTGATGTAGAGACATCTATAAATAAAGGAAAAAAAGGGTAACATAAGTGTGAGCACTGATACAACTGTGTTGGTAGTAAGGACCAAACTTGGTTAGGCCTGTACATGAAAAGGGAAGGTCTGTCAACGTGACATCGGTGCACTATAGGGAAGTGCTTAGGTAAGAGGATTACTCACATGGGACCCAGCCGGGCGCAGTACATGTGGAGGTGGAGGAAAAAAGAGAGGTTGTAATGAGTAACTGATAAGGTACTGTGGTACATAGTACATGCTGAGAGCAAAAACTTACTCCACTGAGGGGAGCTGACTGGGATGGGACAATGGCAGTAGTCCTCAGGATTGAGGGCGAAGCACATAGCACTACTGGAATGGACACAATAATGTGTTTGTAGATGAATGTCTGAAACTGAATGGGATTTATATCAGAGCGGAAGCTAGTACAGAAACAGGCGTAGTGAGCAGTGTGGAAGGAGTTAAGGCATCCTTACCATAGTAGAAGCAAATGAATGCTTATTGCGCTTGTAGCAACCACTGCGACCAGCGGGGGTAATATTTATCTCTAGGAGGCCTGTATACGTGAATCCATATAGACCTACAATGAAGGACAGTGAAGGGAGAACACTCTTAAAAATGCTCCAGTTGTTAATAAATAAAGGCCTAGCCACAGGAGGTAGGACAAGGGTCTTACCGTTATTTGGAACGATGTTCTTGGAAGTGCGATGCTGCACGTGTGCGTCCGCTACGTGTGAAGGTAGAACTGTGCGAATCCGTCTACCTTGTTTAATTGCAGGGTGCCGGTCCTCGCTCGTAATTAAATTAACAAGTTACCGCCAAAACCAGACGTCACGGCAAGCATCAATGAAGATAGCCGCCTGACAGAATCCGGTTATCTGTTTTCTGTTGTAAGGACAGCAATAGAAATAGAAAACAGCCCAGTGTAAACCGGGACGGTTTACAGGCAGTGAATGAAATTAACGGTTTAGGTATGACATTCAACAATGCAAACATTGCGTGCAGATGCAAGACCATCAAATAACCCCCTGAGCTACATAGCCATGGCTGGCTCGTGTTGTAGACAACCACGTAATTCAATATGTTACCACCTTTCTGGTACGAGTTTTCCATACCAAAAACCGTAAATTTCATTCACTGCCTGTAAACCGTCCCCGTTTACATTGGGCGGTTTTCTATTTCTATTGCTGTCCTTACAACAGAAAACAGATAACCGGGTTCTATCATCAGGCGACTATCTTCAGTGATGCCTGCTGTGACATCCGGCTTTGGCGGGTAACTTGTCCACTTAACTACTAGTGAGTACCGGCACCCTGCCATTAAACAAGGTAGACGGATTTGCACAGTTCTACCTTCACGAGTAGCGGACGCACGAATGCCGCTGGCCGCGTCCCACGCAGGGGGACATTAGCAGGTCAGCCTTCTAGTGGCCGCCCGTCGGAGCCTCCCCCCCCCGGCTCCCCACGTCGCCGTTTTGAACGTCCTGGTCGTTTTGTCGTCCTGGTCTGGCGTCGGGTTTTTGTGCCCCCTGTTATCCCGGTGAGTGTTGGTTGTCCCCTGTCCCCGAGCCTCACTGGCCTGGATGTGTGCTGGGTTTCCTGGTGGGGCTCGGGAGGTGGGCAGATGGGAGCGGGACTTGTGCTGAGCGGCGGGGGGTGTGCAGGGGGCGCCGGGTGTGGGTGCGAGGCCGGGGGGGAGGGGCCTTTGTGGTGCGGGGCTTTCATGCCCGTTGGTCTTTCACGCCGTTGGTCTCCTGTGCCGCGCGAGTGCCCTCTGCTTCCTGGTCTGGTTCACGCGGTTGTGTCCCAGGTCTAGCGTTGTTTTCCTTGGGCGGGGCAGTGCCTCCTCCCGTCTTTCCCCCGATACTGTGTGGCTCTGGGCCCCAATTTTGGCAATGTGTGTGTTGTGGGCCCGCGGTCGGGCACTGCCTTTGTGGTGTCTTTGGGGGCCGGGGCTAGCTGTTTGGCTCGTGGGGGGCGAGCGCGGTAGGGAGGAACAGTTTGGCGGTGTGGTGGGTGGTCCGGAACGCTCGGATCGAGTGGGTGTTGCGGGTTTGCTCGGCGTGCGTCCAGTTGAGTGAGCTGCATATGGCAGACGATTGCAGTATTTTGCAGCCGGTTGAGTGAGCTGCATATGGCAGACGATTGCAGTATTTTGCAGCCGAGTGTCGGCTGACATCTGCCTTTGTGTAACGGGCACTCTTGGCGACCCGCCCTTGGGGTGTAAAATTGTTTCGAGTCTTCAGAGGGAGGTGTCTGTTGTCAGCGAGGGTTGCCACAGGATGGTCGATTCCCCCGTTTCTGGTTTGTGGCTGAAGTGCTTTAGCGGTGGTTGTTTCTGTTTTGTTTGCATTTTGGGCGGGCTGCACTTTTTTGTCATCCCGTCTTTTGCTGCTTGAGTGACGTTTAGCCTGCGTTGGATCGCGGGTGCGGCCATGTGGATACGTGTGCGAGTGGAAACGGGGATGTTCATGCGTTGGGCGTTTGCCTTGAATGTGCGGGGAGGTCCCTCGATGGAGAGGCGCGTAGAGCGGTGCCTACATGTCACGGGAGGGGCTCGTTTCTGACTTCGGGACTTTTGTGCGTTGTTTCAGTGTTTGGTTCCGGATGGTGCCGAGAGAGGGGGCCTGAGCTGCTTGGTTGGCCCTCCTGGTGATGGGGAGGGGCCCACGGCTTGAGGTCGCAGGTGTGCGGTGGTCGCTCTTTCAGCTGGGGATTGGCCGCGCGTAGCGCTGTTGGGACTGCGTGCCAGGGAGGTGAATGCTGGGGGGGCAGAGGTCATCGCTTGATTGCAGCTGAGTTGTTGCTCGCTTGCCACGCTGTTGCTGTTGGGGGATCGCGTTTCATATGGGTTGCTAGCGTTTGGGCTGGGAACGAGACACGGTTGAGAAGGATCGCGTTCCTGCCCGGTAGGTCGCTGTAATATCGGGCCCCAGGCCTACAAATGAAACGCTCGTGGACACAGGTGTACTAGTGGTGGTCAGTGTAATGCCTGCCACGCCCAGAGCCCTGGGCTTTTTATTAACATTTGTGCGTGCCGTCCGAGGGGACGTCGGGCTCACCCAACTCCGGCTACGCTAGGGGGGGGGGGGGGGTGTGACCCTAACACACGCGCGCGGACCCTCGGGCAATGGTTCGGTCCGTCGCGCAACATTACATTCCTCCTTTACCCAGAATTGAAACCCAACGAAACTAGTCGCCTATAGCGACCCAACAGTTTAACAGTCTCTAACAAAAGTCTTATGGAAAACAAAGGAACAGTCTTACTTGGTTGTCTGTTGGAGGGGCAGCCTTCCCTCACTCCCACAGTTGACAGCGAGCCACAAAGTCTCTGTACCTCTGGGATGGTCGCGGGTGCGGGCGTAGGTGATACTGGCTCTGGCTGCGCCCATCTGATTGGGTGAGAAACATGTCCTCTGAGCCGTCCGCCACCACCGGGTCTGGGCGGCTCGGCGCCGCTTGTGGCACCTCCTCCCTTTCAGTTGACGCCGAAGAGTCCTTTCCGGCGTTCTCCGCCCTCCGGGGCTCTTCCGCTCCTGGGGGGTTCCGAGGGCTGTGAGATGGGGTTGGGTAGTAGTCTTCAAACTCCTGGAGGTCTTCCTCCTCTTCGCGCGGGGTTTTCTTGAAAAATGACACGTTTCTAGTTACTTTTCCGCCGCCTCTGACGGCCGTGACCAGGGTCCCTTGTACATTGGTGACAATCCATGGGGCCAGCTCGAAGGGCAGGCGGAATTTTCCCCCGGGGTGCCGGTCTTTCACTAGCACCTGGTCGCCGACCTGGATTGTACTGTCCGCCGCTCTCCGCCGCCGGGAGGCTTCTTGGTTCGTTTTTAGTCGATTTTCTGTGGAGCGATTGGGTGGGTCTGGTGATGACTCCCACACAGGGTGGTGCGGGATAGTGTCCCGGATCGCTCGGCCCAGACATAGGTGGCTCGGGGGAACCCCGGTGGTGCAGTGGGGTGTCAGCCGGTACTCCCGCAGGAATTGGTAGAGAGCTAGCTCGACGTTGAGGCCGTCTGCCAGGGCAATCTGAACAGTTTTGTTTAGAGTCCTCATCAGTCTCTCAACCTCTCCGTTTGCTTGCGGCCACCGTGGGGTTATGCGGCGGTGTTTGATGCCGTGGGATTGCAGGTACTCGGCCAGTTCTGTGCCGTTGAATGGTGGACCGTTGTCCGTGCGCAGCTCACTTAGGAGTCCGTGGGTGGCCATGACCTTCTCCAGTTTGGGGATCACGTCTGCTGCTGCTGTTGAGGGGACAATCTCTACCTCGGGGTACCGCGAGTAGTCATCTACCACAACTAGCATGTGTCGTCCTCCAGGTAGACTGCCGAAATCGGCGCTGGCTCGCACCCACGGCGAGGTCGGGCCTTCTTCCGTGATCACGGGTGCTGGGGGGTCGGGTAGGCTGGTCGCCAAACACACCGGGCACCGCTGGACCGTGTCTTCAACCAGCTTGTCGAGTCCCGGGAACCAGAGCTTGCACCTGAGGCGGTTCTTCGACTTGACAATGCCTTGGTGAGCGCCATGCGCCAGGAGGGCGGCCCGTTGGGTGAGGCTGCCGGGCAGTACCAGGCGGGGGCCTCTCAGGAGACATCCTTCGGGGGACACCGATAATTCGTTCCCGACGATGTAGAGCGCTTTCAGTGACGCCTGGGCCTCGGGCGTGCGAAAGGACGACGGGCTTTGGAGCGGCTTCCAATCTCCAGACGCGACCGCTCTGATGGCCATCTGCAGACAGTCGTCTCCTTCGGTAGCCAGCGCAACCTCTTTGAGGGACATCGGCAGGGGTCGGGACCTTTCCACAATCATCCGGACATACTCCTCGGTAGCGGCCGCCTCCGTGGCTTCCACGTCCGTGGCCGGGCGGGCGTGTCTGGACAGGAAATCTGCCGGATTTCGGGCGCCTGGTCGGTACTCAACAGTGAATTGGAACTCTTGGAGCTGGAGGACCCATTTCTCTATCCGCGGGGGAGGGCGTGATGACGAGCCTTGGAACAGCGGGACTAGGGGCTTGTGATCAGTGATCACCACAAACGGGTGTCCATACAGGTAGATGTGGAAGTGGCGGCACCCCCACAGGATCGCAATGGCCTCCTCGATCTGCGAGTACCGCTGCTCCGTTGGCGTGAGTGTTCTGCTTGCGTACGCGACGGGGGCCCACTCTCCGCACCTCTGCTGCTGGGCTAGCACGGCTCCTAGGCCTGTCGGGCTGGCGTCCACTATGAGTTGTGAATCGAGCCGGGGGTCGAAGTATGCTAGGGTGGTGTCAGCCGAGAGCGCCTCTTTGGTTCTCTGGAACGACTCTTGCTGTGCGGGGCCCCACTCCCAGGTGGCGGAGGCTTTGGTGAGGTCGCGGAGGGGCCCCGTGAGGTCAGACAGGTCTCGGATGAACCTCCCGCAGTACGTGACCATTCCCAGGAAACTGCGGACAGCCGTCACGGAGGTAGGCGCGGGGGCCACGTGTATGTCCTTAACCTTATCCGGGTCCGGGCCTATCCCTTGGTCGGAGAATCGGTATCCGAAGAAGCTAATGTCTTTGCGCAGGAAGTCACATTTGTCTCTGTGGAGGGTAAGGCCTCGTTCCTGCAGCCGGGAGAACACGGCTCGGAGGCGTCGGATATGTTCATCCAGAGTAGGGGCATGGACGAGGATGTCGTCGCTGACGTTCAAGACTCCGTCCAGCCCCTGCAGGACATTCTGGATAATGTTCTGGAACACCTCCGCTGCGCTCGAGATCCCAAAATTGAGCCGGGTGTAGCGCCAGAGGCCGGCGTGCGTGGAAAATGTGGTGATTGGGCGGGAATCGGGGTGCAACGGGATCTGGTGGTATCCCGACCTCAGGTCCATCTTGGAGAACCATTTGGAGCCTGATAGCTCTCCCACGATGTCGTCGATGGTCGGCGTCAGGTGGCGCTCGCGTCTGATGGCCAGGTTGGGGACGCGCATGTCCACACAGATCCGCACTGCGTCCGGCTGTTTCGGTTTTTTCGCCACCACGATGGGTGACACCCATGGGGTGGGTCCGCTTACCCGTTCGATAATTCCCGCTTGCTCCAGTGTCCGTAGTTCGGCTTCCACTTTGGGTCGTAGGTGGAACGCGATGCGTCGATGCCGGAGGGCTACTGGGGCGACCGTCCTGTCGATGTGGAGGTGTACGGCGGGTCCTCTGAGGCACCCGATTCCGTCGAATAGGGCTGTATGCTCCTGCACCAGATGGTCGAGGTTGCTTGTTTGGACGGTGAGGGCGAAGTGGATCAGGCCCAGATCTTGGGCTGTCCGGCACCCCACTAGGAATCCTGTCCCTTCCTGTGACACGTATATTTGGGTGGGCAGCCGAGTGGTGTCGTGGGATAGGTCTGTCCTGAAAGCCCCGCACAGGCGTAGGGGGCGATGGGTGCCGTAGGCATACACTTGCACCCTCGTTGGCCGGAGTGGTGGAGCGCTCCTCAGCGTCCGGTATACGCTGGCCGCCATCAGGTTGATGGAGGCACCGGTGTCGATCAGAGCCGGTACGGCCTGGTCCTGTACTGAGACTGTGCACATGGGTCCGGTTGACGGGGTCGCGGCCAGGGTGTTGAGCATCCGCACCACGTGCACCGAGGCGACATCCGCTTCGTCGTCGTCATCCATGTCGCTGTTGGCGGAGGTGCTGGGTAGGGGTGCCAGCTGTCTCACCCTCCTGGGCGGGCCTCCTTGCTTCTTCCTTGATGTGGACAGGCATACACTCGCAAAGTGGTTGGCTTTGCCACATGCGCTGCAGATTTTGCCTTGGGCCGGGCACGCCCCTTTGTGTGGTGTCGCTCCTCCACACCATACACAAGCTCGGCTGGGAGATGGTTGGACAGGCCTCGGGCTCCTCCGCTGGGTATGCTTCGTGCGGGTGTCAGCTACTTCTGCCGTGATGGCGCACACCGGTTCTGTTTTGATGGTGACCGCCGGTTTCGGCTCCATGTGCGCGGCTCTGGCCTTGGACAGTTCCTTCGAGCGGCCTAGCGTGAGGATGTCGCGCATCGGCATGTTGTCCGCCTCCAGTACCCTTTCACGGAGCTTGGACGACGCGCAGCCTTGGATGAACTGTGCGCGGATCTCGTCGTCCGCATCGGGGAGTGTGCACGTGCTGGCAAGTTTTTTGAGCCTGGCGTAGAAGACGTCCACCGACTCATCTGGGAGCTGGCGGGCTTGGCGGAGCAGGAAACGTTCATAGTCTGCACTTGCAAACGGTTCAAAGTACGCTGTGATGGCGTCGCGTAGCGTGGCGTATGTCATGGGCGGCCCAGCTTCCACCACGTCTTTAGAAATGTCATGGATCGCCTCACCTCCCAGGTGCAATAGCATGGCGCGCCTCCGCACCACCGCGACTTCCGCCGCCACGAAGTAGTTCTCCAAACGTTCCACCCATTTCTTCCAGCGTGCGGCTTGAGATGTCGGGGTGCCCGTGACTTCGAAGGGCTCGAGGGGGGGCACGTTGGTCATACTCGCTGAAGGCGGCAGCTGGGGGTGTCACCGACTCACCGCTGGGGCTCACCGCACACCCGGGCGTCGTCTGCAGGCAGGTAGGGCGAGTGGAGGGCCGGGGGCCGTCCAGGGAGGGTGCAGGGCCAGCCAGGGGCTTCCTTCGCAGCCAAAACGGGCCTCACGCGAGATGCGTGGGGAACGGCAGGGCCGGGCCACGTGTTGCACGCGAGATGCGTGAGAGACGGCAGGCAGGTCCCAGCGTTCCGCGCGCGCAGGCCCCGTAGCAGAGGCAGGCAGCCGGAGGAGGAGGAACCAGTCTCCGCAGGCCTGGAAGGCAGTCGGGAGCGTCGGCACACAGGTGAGGGCCAGCAGGGGACCTCGCAGGGCTGCCAGGGGGGGCCAGGGGCAGCGCAGGGGCCGGGCCAAAAGCAGGTGGCAGGAACCGCTCCTTGGGCAAAAGCGAGGGTTCGATAGCACTCGATGGGGTGGCGAGACCACCTCGTCGCCAGTGTAATATCGGGCCCCAGGCCTACAAATGAAACGCTCGTGGACACAGGTGTACTAGTGGTGGTCAGTGTAATGCCTGCCACGCCCAGAGCCCTGGGCTTTTTATTAACATTTGTGCGTGCCGTCCGAGGGGACGTCGGGCTCACCCAACTCCGGCTACGCTAGGGGGGGGGGGGTGTGACCCTAACACACGCGCGCGGACCCTCGGGCAATGGTTCGGTCCGTCGCGCAACATTACAGTCGCGTCTGTTCACGGGTGGTTTGCATCTGGGGAGTCCTCACGCTTGCCGCGCGTCAGGCAGCACCGGATGCTGCGTTTCTTTCATCGGCAAGTACCAGGCTTTAATAAGGGTCCAGATAACTTGTGTGAGTCATTATCTTCCTGGTGAGAGATCAGGAATTGGTATAGTGGAGGTTTTGACTTTGGTGTAGTTAGTGCAGAGGGTAATATGCCTGCTGCAAAGAACGCGTGCCAAGCAGATTGGCGTAGGATGTAAATAGGTCAGCAGGTTACTGTGTTCAAAAGAGGCATCCTTTTGTTAATCGCAGTGTATATCTTAAAGCCCTAATAGTCAACAGTGAACTACGTACGCTCATCCTAGAGCTGCATACACACCGCTAAGCATACATTATTAGAACATTGATTAATGTTGCTAAGAGGGTTAATTGGGCTAGAAATCGACTGAGCTTGCGCTTCTCCATACGAAGCAGCCTTAAACTATACTGCCTGCCAGTAGGGATGAGATGAGTCTCCTACACTTGAGTCCGTTGGCTCAGGTAACATTACCTATACACAGATTCACATGCATAGGATTGATTGGCTCGGCGGGTTCTGTGTGGGATGAAAAGTTCTCGGACACCCTACACTGGTAGGAGTGGCGCTATATAACTAATTCAATGCATCTGAGAGTGTGGTTACGGAAATTTGGGCAGAAAATAACAGATTTCACAACTTTAGCTACTGCAAATTATGCTTTCCATGCACAACTAGCTAGTGCATGGCCCATTACGATAGGCTGGGGAAGAACCAGGCCCGAAGCCTCAGCGCATGTAATGTAACTTAATTTGCAAGAATATGCAATAAAACTCGAATTATCTGGTTAGTTAAGATAGATCCTGAGAATTCCAGGTCATTATTGACAGTAGGGAGGCCAAAACCAGGAGATGTTGCGGAGATATTGGTCATTTGAAGTAAACAATAGGATTATAATACAATGTGAAAGGAAGCAAAAGCAGGGAGCGTGGGCCGAAAAGGTAAATACGGCAGAGCTAGCAGTTTTATCTATTTTATTGCGTGCTGTAGGAAGGTGAGATTGTCTCAACGAATCACTTGCCAAGAATGCTGTCACTGGCGAAGGGTGGCAGTAACCATTCAGAGACAGTGTCATGAAGCAGCCAGGGACAGCGAGCATATGTAAGTCTGCAGCGTGCGCTTCACCTATTTCGGATATTGGGGGTCCGTAACAAGATAGCACTCACACATAGTTTCAGCATGAGCACCCCCCCCTGTGCCAGCCGGTTAGTTGATAGCCCTAGCCTGGACTGACACAGCTAGATCTCTATAGCAGCCGCCTGTGTCTCCAAATACCGTAAAATAAGTTCTGTGTGACACCATAGGTGTTTGGCGGCAGTATTGTATTTTCGGTGACTTTCTGTGCTGGCCGGAATGTGCGGGGGTAGCGAGCTTGGTTCTTACTAGATCAAAGTTGGAGACGGGTGGTGTCAGGGAGGGCCTTGACACACTAAGCTAAGTGTGAGTGTGTGGTCCTTGGTGCATGGCACCACCTCTTATTGTTCAGCTCCGGCGCTGGGGACAGGCTTCCAGTTAGCACTGTCGGTCTAATTTTAGAGTGTACCACTACAGCATGCATTGTGGAATTCAATCTCATTAAGATTGATATTGCCTGCTGCCCAGGCCGTTCCATTAGCAGTGGGAGTATGGAATAGTCTTTACTGTCGGGCCTCTAACGCTGCAGCGGGCCTACTAACAGCTGGGATAGCCCGCTGCGGCGGGCGATAAGGCTGTCATATGTTTTCCTTTGTGGAAGGGTTTTATTGGAAACATTCTGAATGAGACAAGTATTGGTATAGAGACATGTTGTTAGTTGCAGGTACAGGAAACTGGCTACTTTTACGACTACTTCCTCGAACATAACGGCTTGCCAAAACAGCATGGTTTTCAGAGTCTGATGTAAGATATATAGGCATGGTTGCCCAACATCATGCTCATATTGGTCCCTGTAATGTAATTCGTATTGCAGCCCACACGCTGGTGGGACTACAATCCATGCAAGCAACCTATGGGGCAGTTTCCCAAGTTCGAGTTGAGTTAGTAGTCTCTCTTAACTGGACGGATGTTTCATTCCTGAAGGCCCTGAACCAGAGGCCACCATCACTATTCACACTATTGTCCCCAAGCTTTCCTTCGATTCCTGGCTTCATGTTGAAAATGCATGGCTTTATATTTCAAAGGTACTCTTTTGCGGACCACCCGCCAATTTACTAAGGAAGTAGGCCCAGGCTGATGGTGATTAAGATAGTCACATGTGATCAAATATTGGTTAAAGGTTTGGATTTGGAAAACCGATGTTATTAGTGTGAGTTCCACGCTTGAGTCAAGAGGCGCTGCTGTCTTTCATCTTTGCCTTGCTATTCGAAAACAGCTGGTGTAATGTTTTCTTTCAAATCAGTCATAGTGGCAGCTTAGTCTATACAGAAAAGTCAGCAGCTTGTGCTGTTTTGAGAGAAGCTGAGGGCCCGGGTTTGTGGGTCATACATAACATCTTGAAGGTATTTATTAGTATTTATTTTATGACGGTGACAGATGCTATCACAGTTGTTTGATAGGCACCAGGGTCAGATGACATTTAAGTGCATTGTGTTCTGGGAAGTAAGGATCGGGTCCATTTTAGTAAGCAAAAGATGCCCTGGGTGAATGATATCCGAGAGCTGTACTCCTTCAAAAGGACATTGCCAAATAGGCAAGCCAAGGGCACATCAAGTGGTCATGGTGCAAAATCTCGAAAGTCATTTTGTTCTGGAATCAATAGCTCTCGGGGCCATGCAACTGAGCTATAATGGGGGAATTATTTCACTATATGCAATTAGCAGCACTGATTAACCAATAGAGGGGCTTGTTGCATGTTGTGCCCAGTGTGTAGTAAATATAGGGATGTGACAACGTGCTTAGTATTGTACGTAACTGGAGCTCATTACTGCTACTACTGTCATTGTTATTAAACACAACTAGTACTCGTGGTACTGCCATGTGCATCCACACTTTAGGTACTCCAGGACGCATGTCCCCGTTACACACATCTCCAGACAGGACTGCCCCTCCTCCCCCCTTCCCCCTCCAATTCTCGGAGCAATAGGGGTCCAAATACTTGTGGGGTGGCAGGCTTGGACAGAGGTTGGTGGCGAGCTCCCACATCTTTCGGTAGGAGGATTTCGTAGAGTCCTGGGGCAGGTCACCGGCCGCTTCCTCTCGCGGTGTTTGTTCTTTTAGGCGTGGTCGGGTCAAGTGACGAGAGAGCAATCAAGATTGTAGCGTGGGTAGATAGTGGTACCTATCGGGGACTGGAGGTTGGTCTCGATGGCATGCCGCCATGCATGGGGACCATGGACCTAGGTCACGTACACCAGGCAGTGACAGGTGAACTGGGACCATATGTACAGGAATAGACATGAGTGGTTCCCACCACGGTTAGCCAGATGGAAGCAGTCATCTTTATTCTCACTGGATACCCTTACTCCATCACTCCTATTGTAAGCCGAGGATGCCTGTTGACGCTGTTAGACCTGCTATTAGTTATTACATTCACCTGCGTGCCTTGGCATGGTTTGTCTCGCAGTTGGGCCAGCTTGGGGTTACTGGCGAATTGTTGGCTCTAGGGCTGAAGCGGGCGCCACTAGAACAGGACAAGATTGATTAGGCCAGGCAGCATGACAAAGGTCCTTTCGGCACTGGCTGAATGGTGCAGGCTGCGAAGTAGTGCCATTGCTGAACATAGATTTGTCAACATTCTGCTAGGAAATGATTAGCAGCAGGAAGGTATTGAACCATGGTGAGCAATTGGTTGGGGGTTCGTGCTCTACAGGAGCAAGGGAATTGCTTTCTGTTCCATCAGGCTACGGGGACCGTCTATAGCACCTGAGACTTTATAGCTGCGATTTTCACCTGGGGGCTGGCAATGTCCGCTAACTTTGTGGCCAGACACTGAATAGGCAAAGACAGACTTGCGTGGTGCTACGGGCACTCAGCAGTAGTCAGCGGAGTATCATCACACCATGGTATCTGTCTGTGATAAATCGCAAGGTTGTGTCTACAATCGAACAGGCACCCTAGGGCAGCTGGGGCGGGAGTGTGCCAGTGCCTGGAGGGTGCGGGTTGCCTGGTTAGGGCTGCCTGTTGGGAGGGAGCACTATACAGATAGCCGCAAGAGCCCGTTTGCAGGCAGAGAAGGCTGAATTGATACTTTTTATGGTAGGGTGCCAGTTGCTTCAGCTATGCGCGTGTTCCTTGGCAGTGTCGGGAACATCCAGAATGCAATGCTGGTGGACAGCCTGTTGTCCTGCTTTTCAGAGGTGTCTTAAGCTCAGGCATGGCCAAGCATGGGTCTGAGGCCGGTGTCTGCCCTGGGGATTCGTGTTAACAGGCAGGTGAAGCAGCAGAACTTAGAGGGGCAGGGGTCGGACCCCTGGTTTCAAGGGCGAGCCGGGTCAGCTCACGTAGTAGCCTGTCCTTTAGTTCGACAATACAGGTACATTTATAGTGAGTAACGGTAAGGGGTGAACTTCTCCCGCCCTCGAGCACTGCCCGGCAACTATGCAGGCGGTGGAAGTGGCCTTCCCACAGGGGCGATTGGGTCCATATGTTTGGGGCAAACTCCTGGGAGGCATATTTGGGCTGCAAAGTAGCAGGCGTACCACAGGCATTTCCAGTATTAACATAGTGAGGCATTTATGCTTTGGTTCCCCCCCTGGGTCACGCTGTCCTGTCTGCTCGCTGGTATGCGGGCAGAACTTTGGGAGGGCTAGGCTTCACATAGGGTGCTGACTGTCGGAAGGTGATGGTCATACTCCGACTAGGGCTAGACTCAGATAACTGAGGTAAGAGGAAGTAGAGCGGGTTTGTCAACTCTTCCCTCCACCCGCGGGCACTTCCCGGCATGAGTGGCTTGTCATAGGTATCGTTCTTCAGCCATGCAAAGGTAACATTGGACCAACGCCTATTTTAGGTTTCGGGTCACTTCAGTCAAAATCCACGGGGAGTTTTGATAGTATGGGGGTATTTGCCTGACGGGGCATGCCGGCTCCGGGCCTGCATGGGCTAAGACTGGTTTGGCTGGATCTGGGGAAGCCCGGTTATCGGTTGCAAATTATTTCTGTTGTTCACGGGTTTCAGAACAGGATCCATAATTTAGCCCACTAAAGCTAGCTCGCATGGGCAGGGCGCCTATAACAGCGAAGGGAGGAAGGGGGGGCTCTGGCAGCGACGGGAGCCTCCCCAGAGCTGTGGCGGAGTTACAGGGCGATCTGGAGGCAGAAGGGTACAGTAAGGGTACCTCTGCGACAGTCGGTACAGTAAGGGTACCCCTGTCCGGCACAGTAAGGGTGCCCGAGCCAAGGTCCGGGAGCCGAAGGAGGTTCTGGGAAGACCGCGACGGCGCCCCGTTAGTCCTTTGGGCGGTTGGGGGGGGCCTGACCAACCGGGGGTGTGCCATAACACGCTCCGTCCCCCGTGAAAAGGGGGCGGGAGTATTAGATCACGTGATCCAAAGGAGGATCTGAAAAGTATGTGCCGCGCTGTCGGGCATCGACCCACCGTGCGTGCTGGCTCGTAAGGCGGGCGGAGCAGCGAGGGGCTGCTTGCCCTGGATCGCCCGTAAGATAACACACTCTATCGTCATCCTTATGTTGTATGAAATAAATCTGCAGCAGTTCTTCACCCATAACAAATGTGTCAGTGTAATCCTTGGGTGACGTCTGTGCATGCGTGTTGAGTGGAGTGGATGACGGTGCGGTCACTATGCAGCATCGCGCTTCTAAGGACATCGTTCCAAATAACAGTAAGACCCTTGTCCTACCTCCTGTAGCTAGGCCTTTGTTATTTATTAACAACTGGAGCATTTTTAAGAGTGTTCTCCCTTCACTGTCCCTCATTGTAGGTATATAGGGATTCACGTATACAGGCCTCCTAAAGATAAATATTACCCCCGCTAGTCGCAGTGGTTGCTACAAGCGCGATAAGCATGAATTTGTTTCTACTATGGTAAGGATGCCTTAACTCCTTCCACACTGCTCACTACACTAGTTTCTGTACTCGCTTCAGCTCGGATATAAATCCCATTCAATTTCAGACATTCATCTACAAACACACATTGTTGTGTCCATTCCAGTAGTGCTACGTACTTCGCCCTCAATCCTGAGGACTACTGCCATTGTCCCATCGCAGTCAGCTCCCCTCACTGGGGTAAGTTTTTGCTCTCAGCATGTACTATGTATCACAGTACCTTATCAGTCATTCATTACAACCTCTCTTTTTTCCTCCACCTCCACATGTACAGCACCCGGCTGGGTCCCATGTGAGTAATCCTCTTACCTAACCCCTTCCCCATGGTGCACCAATGACACGTTGACAGACCTTCCCAAGTTTGGTCCTCACTAGCAACACAGTTGTATCAGTGCTCACACTTATGCTACCCTTCTTTCACTTTATTCATAGATGTCCCTACATCAATAGGTCCTGATGAGACCCCTTATTGTTATAGGGGTCGAAACGGCGTCGACAATATTTTAAACCATTCAACAGCCCCTATGATTGCATAAGAAGGCAGCTCTCATCATTTATCTTACTTTAATGGTCTACTTTACTTCTATTTTGGAAACCCCCTGTTTATGTCACAATTTCTGTAGTTTCCAATTTCACTGGGGACACTTTGCACTATATATGCATTTTTTCCTTCAGTAAAATATTTTTTTCATTTTATAATATATATATATATATATATATATATATATATATATATATATATATATATATATATATATATTGTGATTACCAAACATTGTGTTGTACATGTTTGCCTCTCCTAATGCCTCTCCTAACCCTTTTCATTATGATTGTGTTTATAATTACCAATATCATTGCACTAGCCCACAGTAACCACTGTATCTGTTTATACACTAATTACCCTGGTTTCAAGTGAGTAGGGTTTCCTTTGTCTCTTTCTCTCCACTTTCTAAAAGTGGCATTTTCAAACACACGGTATAAAAATCTTATTTACTAAAATATGTATTTTTTCAAATTCTGAGTTCAGAAAGCCTAAACTCCAATTTTCCATCTTGTCTCATTGGAAAGTTACGCTTGTAAAATGTTACAGTGCGGCTCCCATGATAGCCCATGGGACAGACAGCTTTTCAATAGTAAAAAACGAAATACACAGTATTTCACTATCAGGACATGTAAAACACACAGGTACATGTCCTACCTTACACATACACTGCACCCTGCCCATGGGGGTACATTGGGCCTACCCGACAGGGGACTTGTATGTAATAATAGGAAAGGTTAAGACCTGGCAAGTGGGTGCACTTGCCATGTCGACATAGCAGTAAAACCTGCACGCTGATACTACTTTGCCAGGTCTGAGACACATTTGAAAGGCTACTCTTGTGGATGGAACAACCAGTGCTGCAAGCCCACTAGTAGAATTTGTTTTACAGGACCCGAGCACACACAGTACACTGTACTAAGGACTTACTAGTAAATCAGATACCCCAATCATGGAAAACCACTCATGACACAATTTACAGTAGGACCACTTGCACTATAGCACTGAATAGCAGTGAAAAAGTGCACAGACACTAAACCAGCAAAACGAAGTCCAGCATACCATTAAAAACAGGAGGTCAGAAAGCAAAAAGACAGGGGAAACAGGTCATAAGATGCCAGGTCGAACAGTATTATTGGAACAAATTGCACAATATCACACATTTGAGCACTACGTCGTCCGCACTTCTTTGATTCAATTTACATGTCGAACTATACCTGTTGTTGGAGAGTAAATGTTAATCAGTGATTAGTATAGAGTTTGAGCCTCACTGACCATAAACTAAGAGTCCAACAGAACCATTTTGTTTTTCTCTAATTCACAGCCTTAGCATCTCATGCACACCTCCCAGCCACATCTTGTCATGTACTACTAAGTGATGGCATCTCATGAATTTTTCACAATCACAGCCTCAGAGGCACAACTTACAGCCGTAATATCTCATGAATAATGGACTGTGACAGCAATAGTTGAATAACTCACAGAAACCACTCCATCTTATCCAAGAATCTCAGACAACACCCCACCATCACAGTCTAAGCTTGCACCTCCGAATTCTTATACATAAATCTATAATTTCTTTCAATTGTTACCTGCGAGTCGGTGACGGTTCTGGTGCTTCGTACAAGTACAATTTCAAAGCGCCATTAAGTGACACCTAAGAAAGAGCTACAAAAATTCATCCTAACAAATTTGGGCAGAAGAGTTCCCATCACTAAAGGATGCTCCCAAACTGTCAAGAGAACTTACAGAGCATGCTTAAAGCTACCCCCCCAAAAAAATACTCAGTCTCCCCCAAAAGAAACACAATTGTCTTCTTAAATTCAATTTGCAACAGCAAATCTTAATATTCATATAACTTTGAGCAAGGGAGTTATTTGAAAGAATTTGCTACACTTCCATGCAGAGACATTGCTTTGGTTACCTGAACAAGATGCAAATTATTCTTACCTCGAATTTTATCATCTTTGAAATGGAGCTGTAGTAGCTTATTCACCGTCTCCTGTGTGAATATTAAATACATTATAAAAGGCTAATGTCACACAAACATAGGAGTAACAGATTCTTTTTGGTGAGATCCAAACTCTGAAACAACCCAATATGACCTGCATCTTTAAAGGCCTCAACACCAACCCATACCAGACAATAGAACCACATTACATCAATACCATTCATGAATCACACAGAATCTGAAAAAGGTGCTTTGAAATCTCCAGCTTTCAGCTATATATAAGAACAAAATAAAACAAATACAGCAAAATGAAATACAAATACTATGCTTTTTAAAGTAAGCTATTAAAAATACAAACTTAACAATGGATAGAAATACATGTAAGAAAACAGTTTGGTAGACATTTATTTCTTCAATCCTATTGTGACATCAGGCAGATAGACTGGATTTCTGTTCAGTAAGTGGACCTTAGTTCTGTGCTGCCAAGACTCTTTCATTGCAGACCTGGAAATTCAGTCAGCTCAAACTGATAGGATGTACTGGATGTATGTGTGTGCACACTGTTGTGCATGTGGGTGAAAGTGTGCATCTTCTGTCACTGGAAGTAATCTGTGGGCCCTGACATCAACGGAGCACTAAACTTAGTTTGGACATATTCATGCAGACAAGTGTGGGTTACACTGCCTTAGCAGACGTATTCAAGACGTGAGGAGGTACACCACAGATGCATGGAGGTGGAGGAACAACAGTATCAAGAAGTAGATGGCTTGAGTGCAACCCATGAATTAGTGGTGAAGTTAAATTTGTGTAGATGGGGTTGGTGGGAACGGAAGGAAGGTAGATCGGGAACAATATGGTCTTGAGTTCCTTCCTGAAAAGCAGCAGAGATGGACTGAGGCTTATTTGGAGGGAGTGGCAGTGTCGCAGATAATCAAGGAGTAGGCCGATCTCACGCCTTACTTTGGGCCTCTGCATTATCAGCAGGTTAATGTTGCAGGTGATGCATGTGGCCGGAAAAATCATGCTTTTTTTTTTTTTTTTTTTACCAAGTTGTTATTTTTTTGATGTGGATACTCAGGTATATTACGCAGAGAAGACTGAGGAACCTGGGTGATGAAGGGGGAAATGAAATTCTTTGAAAAGTGTGGCGATAGAGTAATCAGTTAGTAACCAGGCAAGCAGCGTCATAAAGGTTGGCCTTGAGTGAGATAAAGGCAGAGACTAGGAGGCCAATCAGCAGGGTATTATCCAGGTCAATGAGCAACAGGATTTACGTTTGTACAGTTTTGCAAACGTGGAGGTAGAGAGTTTTCCTGCAGAGGAAGCAATTCCAGTACCAAGTCAACTTTTTTACATGAAAGACAATGGCTAAGCATGGATTGAGAGACTTGCATGGGGGCAAAGGAGGGGGATGGGATCAACCTGATAACTACAAATAATTTAGCCATTATTTTATTTAGCATTGACATTTGCTTCAATAATAAGCATATACTTAGCTATGACTGCATTTAGCTACCCCAATAGCTTCTACTCAAGAGTGAACGTTATCTTGGATCCGTTTCAAGTATAAGAATGCCACCAATTCGACCATGAGGTACAATGAGATCTCGGTGTACAATTCTGGGTCTCTGGCAGATTGATTGTATCATTGTTAGACCCCCATTTGGAGGGACACAGGGCAAAAAAGGTTGAATGGTCCTAAACTGTGTTGCTTGGGATTAGTTGCCTCGGATGTCCAGGGGGTTTGTCCTACTAGGACTCCGCAAACTGGGCAATGTACCACCTCTTCAGCACTTGGCTGATAGCAATGGCGAGCAGTCACAGCTATTCAGGGATGTAGCGTGGGGGTGGTCAAGCTCAGAGCTCAATAATCACCATGCAGCGCAATAATATATTGCCCAAATTAGAGTTTTACTTTATAAAAGAAAAGTACTCTGCTCACACAAAAAAACTAGAAACTACACAAGTAATAGTGAACAGGTACAATTTGGTGAACTGAGTGCTGGGACTACTGCACCTCGATATGCCACCAGTCCTCTATCTCCTTCTCAAAACTTGGTTTTTAGTACTGTTTAGTAAAGTTTTAGTAAACTTTAGGTTTAGTATGGTCAGCTTATCAAAGATCTCATTAGTCAATGTGGGACTCCGAAGTGCAGTGCCAAGGACTGCTGCCAACCAGTAACAGTGTGTTGTTTCTCTCCCACTTCTGGTAGGTAGTTCACTTCTTAAGCAGGGGCTGCCACCTTCCGCTCCATTAAGATTGCTGCGAGGGGCAGCAGCAGGAGCCGATGTCAGAGGCTTCATGGCTAGGAATTTCAGGTAACCTGGAGCTGTGGTGAGACCCTGGGGTGGGTCTGGTCAAAGTTGCCATCCAACCTGCTTCTGGGTGCCGGTTGTGGTGTGAAGGTGTAAGCAAACTGTGGCAGTCACTGAGCCGCCTTCATACTTCTTGGTCACAACAGTCAGGATGAGCATCAGGCGCAATATTTGGTCACAGTGGTATCAACATTTTTGATTCCACGAGCCACTTTGATGCCTGCTAACACCTGGGGCTTGCAGAATACCCTCCTCAATCTTCCTTCCTCTGGCAGACCCAACCAGCACTGTGATCTTGCTGCTTCTCACTCTTCCTTAACAGTAGCACTTGCTTTCGAGTTGTCAAGCTCCTTCCCTCTCTCAGCAGGTAGGCTGGCTACTAGGCATCTCAGGTAAGATGTGTAGTTTCTTCCGGCAACACAAGTCTTTAGGTGATGTTCCTGCACCCCAGGAAATCTGGCTGTCAGGCAAACACCAGATTAAGTGGTAAAACAGTCCTCCAAGTACTCTGCAGAGCACTCCTTTCCCATTTCATGGAGAGCTTGGAACTGGATAAACAAGTGGGTCACTGGGTCCCACTTTTATACAGCTAAAGCAGAGAGGAGTCATGTACCTACTTCGTAAAATGTTACCTTGCAAACAAGACATCAGGTCAGATATTAAAGCCCAGGTCCTCCTACTCTTAAATAGTGTAAAGCTCTACTCGCCAACATCCTGGACTCGTTTAACCCAACTGAAGAGTTATGCATGCTGCAGCCATTATGTACCAAGAGATTGAAGAAGAAGTAAAGCTACATCACAACTTATGTAAAATAACTACATCGCCTCCCTTACAGCCTGTAGCTCCTTTAAAACTTGTATGCTCTACAGTACAGTAACCTCCAACATGCCATCCCATATGGCATTAAAAAAAATCATCTCCTTATGTGGTCAGTTTAACACACGCAGATTCTGTACTGCCACACCCAAGAAGGAAAAGAACAGAAAAAAAAACTTTTATCCTACGCACTCATGATCTGGAATAATTTTAGCAAAGTACATATGGCTAGCTCCAGTGCTCCTTCACTTCGGAAAATAGTTGCAAACCTAACTCTTTATTGAGCACAACATCTATTTCCGATGGAACACCCTGAAGCCTCACCCGTGAACAGCATCTGAAGAGAACTCCGCCCCGTTGCTAATCTTCTTTGCATTATTTACATGTACAGCACGCCACCTTCCTCTAACTAGATATGTTTTAACATTCACATCTGGTGGCAGAAGAAGTGGGAACTAGAGCCAATTGCTAGACTGGTTTACCAGCAAACTGTTACATTGTAAAGCAAAGATGCCGTCCTCGAGAAGGTAATTACCCCCACTGAGAACATCAATTTAAATTGCTCTATTTCACCCGCTTTGGTTTATCTTAACTTAATATCCATCAGCTGTGATTTAGTAATATTGCACATACACAGCAGACTGGCCCTCCCAATGATCCATGTTTGCACATTTGATGAAGCATATCTGTTCCTATCTGAAAAGGATCTCCTGCTCCTCTTGAACAGCCCCCTCCCCCAGGCTACAGTTCCAGATTACCGGAAACAAGCAGTTGATAGGCCAGTGTTTAAAACAAGCATTGGCATAGCCAATAGGTCTCGCTTTTGGGACCTTATAAGTATTTAGTTATGCAGCACAATATCCTTGGTGCAACAACATCAACTGATGCATGGCTAAACACTTATAAGGTCCCAAAGAAGAGACCTATTGGCTATGCCAATGCTGGTTTCTCCTTCTATTCCCCAGGGGTTTTGCTTGAGGCTCACGACACGTGGCTGATGCCGGCATTTCTTAGCTATTTAAAAAGCCTGTATGTAAAACTCCATGATCCAATTTAAACCCCTTCTCAGTTAGGCAACTGGCATTCGAACCTCAATATCTTGCTACTCGTGAATGTTCTCTAGACAGATATCGCTTTACTGACCGGAAACATTTAGCCTCGGATTTTCCCCCCACCCAGCTTTAATGTTCTTGTGTGCTGTCTGGTCCCGGCAAAGGTCCGTGAACTGATGGGCATTACAGAGACCAACACATCAATCGTCTATGTTAACCATTGACAGCATTGGGGAGAGCTTTCAGTTAAACTAACTATTTTATTCGTGAAAGAACAACAACTTTAGATCACTGACATCCACATGGCCTACTCCCCATCTCCGCAGTCTTTTACGGGAACACAATTGTTAGACTAAATCCTTGTGAATCTGTGCTGCAATTTCAGCTGGGATCACTGTGCGCAATACACCCCACACTCTCCCTCCGTTATTGTTGTAAATGCCCGCTCGAGCCCAAGGGGAAAGAAGCACTGGCAAAGCCAATGAGTCTTGCCTTTGGTAACTATTGGCTTTCCTGATGGTTCTTAGCCAATGCTGTACATACTTGCTGGTGCTGTGCAGCATGGCTATAGCAAATAAAATGTAAACAAGCGCTATGACATAGCAGTTGCGTCATTTTGTCAGTTCGCACCCATCACATGCCCATGCCAACAAAATTATGCAAGCAATTTTTTTTTTATTGATGCATTGGTGGGAAGTGAGCAACATAGAATGATAGGGTTCGGGGGGGAGTAACACGGCGGGTGCGAAGGGGTAACGGATACAACACAGAGGGCGGGGTTGGGGAGGAGATGCAACTGACAGGAGAAGGAGTTGCAGGTGGGGGAAGCAACACAAAGGGTAAGATGGAGGGAGCAGCAGCGAGGCGGGGTGAGGAAGAGAGGGGGCTGACGAGAGAGTAATGTAAAGCAGGTGGGGGAAAAGCACACAGACAGGTAGGCAACCCTGAAATTATGTGGTGGGACACAGAAACAAGGGGCGAGAGAGGAGGAGGAGGGCGAAGTACACAGGCAGGAAAGCAACACGGAGCACCGAAGGGGGAAGAGAAGCTCACTAGGGAGGCAGTGGGTTAACACACGTGCTCTTGCTGAGTGCTTAAGACAAAAGAAACAAGCCTTGGCCGCGCGTGCGAGACGCCATATGTGGTGGGGGAGGGGGAGAAGCAGGAGTTGTGTGCGCGCGCGGCCAAAGCTTGGAAAACAAGCAGTGGCGTTGCGACGCGGGCGGAAAAAGTGAAAGCTCCAGATGGCGCCTCGGGTGCTGAAAACTGCCGGCTGCGCGCGTGAACGCAAGTGCTAGGCCTGTGGCAGCACTTTCGAAACCCATAAACTAAATGTCTCGGCCAGACCAGCGCATGCGCTGGATCAGGCGAGACCTAAAAACATCCTTGCTCAGCTTGGAGAACATCAGCAATATTTGATCTATTTCTTTTTAATTACATCTCGGGAAACCTCTTAAATGACATGACCTCCCTTAATTACAAATCTGTTCTGGAAATACTCAGCTGATCTAGGCAGTTTGTTTACCAAAACACAGCACGAAAACTGTGGTGCTTTCAGTTCACTCCATATTCATCAACATACTTAACCTCTTCTGTGCCCATGACGAGATGGTCTCGCCATGGAGCACAGTCGCGCTGTGCCCATGACGAGACTATCTCGTCATGACACCCACCCACTAGGGAAGCGCCAGGCACAGGAGGGGAAAAGGCCTGGCACCCAAGGGGTTAAAGAGCAGCCAAATCTTTAGGTGGATTCAACGTTTTGTGGCTGACAGGGTGCTATCTTTATCACTCCCTCCCTTTGATTCAAAAGGAAGACCTTTGAAGTTCGGCGTTCAACTACAGTTTACTCTCTCGCTATTACTATTTGACTTATACATGCATTCCCTGGCAAAACTATTCCATCAACACAACAGCGGTCTCAATTCTACAAGTACATGTGAAAGGGACACTGATTATCTTCACCATTTCCTGACACCAAAAATCAGTCTTTTTCTAACAAAACAAGTTAAACTGAATAATAAAACAAGTTACTTACCTGTAACTACAGTTATCCAGTATTGGTATCTTTCATAGATTCACATGCCTGAATCATTCCCCGTCGCCGAGGTGGGAGTCCCCGGTAAATAAAAAGTAATGCCAAAAATGTTAGTAGTAGTAGCAGGCCCAAAGAAAAGGCCTAAAGCCTATATCTTAGCAGCCTATCTACCTCATTATGCAAAAGAACCAAGAATTTGGTAACAACCAATCAGACACCAGCACCCTTCTAGAACCCTCTCAGCCGAGCCAGTTCTCCTCAGATTTTCGTAGCACAAGTGGGAAGTAAACGTCCTAAAATATAGAGAACTGACTCTACGGGGAGGAGGGTGGGTGCATGTGAATCTATGAAAGATACTAATACTGGATAACTGTAGTTACAGGTAAGTAACTTGTTTTCTTATCCAGAATTGGGGTATCTTTCATAGATTCACATGCCTGAATCAGAATAGCGAGCAGTATACCAAGTATACAGTCGTTTGCGGATGGTCGGAGACTAGTGCTGATACTCCCTAGTTACATCCACAGCTTGTTAACAAGAGGTATAAGAAAAAGAATCTTAAAATTCGAAACATGCAATCTATAAAGAGAAAACAGCATGTAATGCAAGAACATTGAACATGAAACCAAATCATTATTGTAAAATATTGCATTGTCATACTAAAACATATTACATGTGAAAAATATGAAAAGGTACCTGAAGATATCTCAAAGAAAAAGATGTCGCAGGACAGCTTGTCCAACTGCTGCATCAGTCAGTCAGTCAGAAAAACTTTATTTCGGCTACAAGCCATAAAAGTGATAAAATATCATGGTACAATATTTACAAATTTAAGACATGATTGATAAAACCAACACAGTAATACAATTCACGAATTAAAACAAATTAATAGCAGGGATTGGTGCCAATGTGATTGAGTAGTTGTCTTCTGGTTAGCCACATAGAAAAGAGAAATTTAGCAATCACAGTAACATAGAGGGGAGAAGGATCATATTTCAGCAGCCTGAAGAGATCTCTATGATTCGTAACCCCTATATTCTTGGCAAGTTGGATTATCCATTTCCTACGAGGTATTTTATATGCCAAACAGAAAATTACGACATGAACCTCAGTTTCATCAGTAGTACCACACCCTGGACAAGATTGCCTTGGTTGGCCAGCCCATTTATTTGTTCTTGAAAACAGGGGGAGAGACCCATGCCTGAATTGTAAGTATAATTTTTTAGCCAATACGGGTTGGATCAAGTCGATTGCAGGCTCAAAACTATAACTAATTTTGGCCTCTAGGAAAGCCGAGGTCAAATTCGGGGTATTAACTGATCGGATGGTCTGAGTTAGATTAAATTCCTGCAGTGTTTTACCCAATGTTTTTTTTGGCAAAGAAGGGCAAGTGTCCTCAGGTGTGTGCCAGAGGTCTTCTCTCCCTATATCTTTTAGTGATTTCCTAACATGAGCTAGCCAGGGGATAGCACCTGCCCTTGGTAGCAATAGGATGGATTTCAATTCTTCCTGAAATATGGCAAGTTCAGGAGTGCTCCATAGTCGTCGCCAGTACATTACTGGTCTGGAGGCGACCATGTCCGCAATTGGTTGAATACCCAGGTCCATCCTGAGTGGCTGTATTGGGGTGCTCACCGGGAGTGCGAATAACTGTCTTAAAAATTTGTTTTCTGACTTAGTTAAAATCAGGGATGGGTTATGGCCCCATAATTCCGCACCGTAGGCTGCCATCCCCCTTGCCTGACTTTTGTATATCTCTACCAATGGGCTGATTAGTTTTATGGGGCTGTTTTTGAGCATCTTTAGGATCCCCCCTGATGTCTGAACGAGTTTCAAATTTACTTTTGAGATCTGGTCAACCCAAGTCATTTTATTGTTAATGGTCAGGCCGAGATAATCAAAAGTATTCACCCGTTCTAAGGGCAGTCCATCCAATTTCGGTATGGGACGGTTGATGGTATCTGCGTGAAACACCATGTATTTTGTCTTGTTCACGTTGATTATTAAGTTCCTTTTCCTACAAAAGGTAGCAAAGCCATCCAGAACTCTAGCCATACCCATAGGTGATCTTGACAGGAGCAGAGTATCATCCGCGAACATAAGTACGGGGATTTTCCTGCCTGCCAACTTAGTGAGTCTATGCCAGGATATCTTCAACCAGTCCGTTCAGGAAGAGGGCAAAGAGTGTTGGAGCTAGAACGCAGCCCTGTCTGACCCCCTTTTCGACCCGGAGGCGTTCTAGTAAATCACAACTGCTGCATCATCTCGATGCGTAGATTGGAGGCAGTAATGTCTCGTAAAAGTGTGGACATTTTTCCATGTCGCAGCACGGCAGATATTTTCTAGAGTCACTCCAGCAAACAATGCTGTAGACGCTGCTACTGTTCTCGTGGAATGGGCCTTGGGATTCCGTAACAATGGCCTGTGAGCTTTGTCATGGCAGAAAAGGATTGTTGATGCTATCCATCTGGCAATGGTGGATTTTGTCACCTCCTTTCCCAGGGTAGTTTGGCCATAAGCCACGAACAATTGGTCAGACTTTCTAAGGTTCTTTGTTTTTTGAAGATAAAATTTAAGACATCTCTTGATATCGAGAGAATGTAAGGCTCGTTCCACTGGAGTAGATGGGTTAGGAAAGAAAGTCTTTAACCTCACCGGTTCATTAAGATGAAACTGTGAGGGCACCTTAGGGATAAATGTTGGATTAGTTTGGAGGTGCACGTAGTCTTGAGTGAAGTGTAGAAAAGGTTCCTTTACAGTAAACGCCTGAATTTCACTCACTCGTCGAGCTGATGTTAAAGCCAGAAGTAAAGCAACCTTCCAGGTAAGGAATTTTAGATCAGCCTTGTGGATAGGCTCGAATGGATGCTTCATTAATTGCATTAAGACTGTGTTGAGTTCCCACTCCGGTGGCGGAAGTCTGACCGGAGGAAACTCCCGGAAAAGTCCTTTCATAAACTGCTTAATTAAAGAGGATGAACACAGAGAAGGGCCATGAGCACCCTTTCTGAATCTGGAAAGTGCAGCTAAATGGACTTTGACTGAAGGGAAAGAAAGTCCAGATCTTGCCAGGTGTAACAAATAAGGGAGGATCTGTTCTGCAGGAGCGTCCACCGGGTGCACCTGGTTTGCTTCACACCAACAGCAAATCCGTTTCCATTTTAGACGGTAAGCTTTTATAGTGCTGTGGGCTCGTGATTTCGTTAATATATCCCTACAGTCTTGAGGGATATCCAGGTCCTTAAATTCTAAGAAGTCAGGAGCCATGCGTGTAAATGTAGGGACTGAGGATCTGGGTGGAGAACCTGACCTCTGTTCCTTGACAGCATTGTGGGCGTCGGGAGAAGACGGATCGGCTGGTCCTGGGATAGTAATAGAAGCTCCTGAAACCAGTATTGGCGTGGCCATCTGGGTGCAATCAAGATGAGACGACAACCCTCCAACTTCATTTTGCGTATGACCCTCGGTATTAGAGGTATCGGGGGGAAAGCGCAAGCACAAATCCCTGACCATCGCATGGACAGGGCATTCCCCCTTGACCCCTGTTGAGGGTGTCTGCTGGCATAAAAGCGGCATTTCTTGTTCTCTTTTGTGGCGAACAAGTCCAGTGGCGGTGTGCCCCAAGCTCTGAATACTCTGAGCACTTGAGCTTGCTCTAGCTCCCATTCGTGGCAATCTGATTGGGATCTGCTGAGTGTGTCCGCTAATGTATTGCAGAGACCTCTGACATGTTCTGCTCTGAGGGTTATGTTGTGGAGTGTGACCCATTCCCACAACTCCTGAGTCTCTGTGGACAGAGTTGCTGATCTTGTCCCTCCTTGCTTGTTCACGTAAAACATGCTGGTGGTATTGTCGGTCCGAACCAGAACCGAAGAACCTGCAATTCTTGGAAGGAAAGCTTGCAGAGACAGGAAAATTGCTCGCAATTCCAGACTGTTGATGTGCTTGTTCTTGTACTCTGGAGACCATTTCCCCAGTATCTGTAAGTCTTGGAGATGACCTCCCCATCCTTCCATGGAAGCATCTGTAGTGAGGACAAAGTCTGGAATCTTCTGTATGTAAGTGAGCCCTTTTGCTAAGTTGGGTATGTGGGACCACCAACGTAGAGCGCTCTTCATGCCTGAAGTGACTCCGAGGATGTCAAAGGAACCCATCGCCTGCTGCCACTGAAGGTGTAACTCCTCCTGCAAGGGTCGCATCCGGAGCCGTGCCAGAGGGACGAGGTGTATTGCAGAGGAGCACATCCCTAGGAGCGGCGCGAACATCCGGACAGAAACTGACCTTCTTTTGGAAATCAGGATTGTTAATTTTTGAAGACGAACCTGCCGTTCGTGAGATAAGAATGCCTTGCAGCGGACGGTATCTAGCAGAGCTCCCAGAAAAGGAAGGATCTGCCTTGGGTGTAATTGAGATTTGCTCCTGTTGACCGTAAGCCCCAGAGAGTGGAATAGACGAAGAGATGTTGTCATGGCAGTCTTGACTGAGCTTTCCGAAGGACCTTTTAGCAACCAGTCGTCTAAATACGGGAAGACTTGGATTCCTTGGGATCGTTACGCTGCTGCCACTGGAGCTAGGCACTTCGTAAATATCCTTGGGGCAGAATTTAATCCAAACGGGAGCACTTTGAAATGGTAATGGGCGCCAGCCACTGTGAAGCGAAGATAATTGCGATGCTTCGGATGTATTGGGATGTGAAAGTAAGCGTCTTCCATATCCAAAGAAGCTAGAAAATCTCCCTCGTTGAGGCATCCTAGAATTTCTGCCAGAGTGACCATGCGAAATCCCTGCTTCTTGAGGAATCTGTTCAGATTGCGAAGGTCTACGATTGGACGCCACTCCCCTGATTTCTTCTTGATAAGAAAAAAGCGGGAATAGAAACCCGTTCCCTTTTGAAGTGCAGGAACCTTCTTTTTTTTTTTTTTTTTTTTTTTTAAAAACCTTTATTTGTGCATAGTAAAAGAACAAATACGGGCCTACAACCATCAGGCCGGCCACAAAACGGTTAAGCACTGAGACAAACATTACATCCCCTGTGCATCAATGGTCAAGATTAGCAACGATTCAGGAGTTATACACTGGAGAGATCCTTGACACCAGGGGAAGGAGAAGTGAAGGTTAATTTTAAGGTTTTCAAAATAATTTTATCGAGGAAAAAGTCAGTAGAGGATAGAACCAAGGAGATTCGAGTCCGCAAGATGGCTTCATCACACGGGAGAGCAGCAGCATCATTAAAAACGGCCATAGAAAATCTCAGACAGTGAGGCGATGCAGTTATATAACAGGATAGTCACATGAGTAAATACGCACCCCTCCAAAGCCGCCCCCACTCAATCCACCCCACACCCGGACCCCGAATCGGAAACAAGGAGAGCGCAGAGACATAGAAGAAAAAGGCCCATAGAACTAAAAAGAAACAGTAAATTACCCCCCCACCCTACACCAATGCGGAGGCTACGGCCTGCCCCCCCCCCAGCATAGTGCCTGTCGCCCAATGAACCCGAAATATAGACAAGAGAGGAAGTAGGAATAAAGGAAGAAAATAAGAAAACAAAGAAGAAAGCGGGGAGGAGCCCACGTAACCTCGGAGCGCCCGAAACCACCGGCCAACTACGTCTCCACACACTGAGAACCCACTACACACAAAGGCGGTCGTGTGAAGATAACGTGTCACAACAATATAATGAAGGTAGACAATTCGCGACGAGTGCGCACAACATATGCAGACAGTTCCAGTCCCAGTCCAGCCCATCCGTGAAACCATGGTGATAGAAATCAATCTAGCCCTGGCCCGATCGCGGGCGTAAGATTAGACTAGCCCCCACATGAAGGCCCCGCAGCCCGTGCAGACAAAGACAATATGGCCGCTGGGGAAAAGATGGAGAAGTAGAGTCACAAAATGGCCGCCGATCATCTATTGAGGTCCCCTTGTGCACCATATAAAATCCAGACCTGGCCTGTAAAGTACAGGAGTTCCACATAAAAGAAGCCGTAGGCCACCGTGAACGGTTCCTCGAGGACGTCAGGTGTCGCACAGCTGGATACTCTTGCGGGCGCGGTGAGGCAGGCAACCACAAAGCAGGCAGCAATGAACGGGGAAACAAAGTGTCCACAATTGAGCAGGAGATCGATTGATCCTGGGTGCCGGGAAAGCCAGATGCAGACACCAGTGTAGCACGGTTATACCCAGTCGTTACGTCCCCGCAAGAGGACAGAGGCACTGGCAGACCCACGTCTTGTTGAGAACAAACGGGGCGCTCACGACCCGCAGCCGACAGTATGGAGTCGAACCGCTCACTCAGCGTTTGCAAGCCAACACACAGTTGCAGACGAAAGTCCCGCAGGGCAGCCAGAACGGAGCCGCATGTCAGCGGAAGCTGCGCCCCCACATCGGCAGCAGTCCGGGACGGCACTGTGGAGCTGGAGTCTGGTAGAGGGAGGGCGAAGCGGACAGCGGGCGAGACCGGAGCATCACCCCCCAGCAGCGAGCAGGCAATCAACGCCATGTTTTACCGCTGAACGGTACAGTGGCCAGGGGGGGGATCGTAACAAGGAGGCAATTCCCCGCAGGTCTGCGCCGCAACAGGTGAAAGCCAACAGTCGCTTCCCCTCCCTCGGAATCTCTTTGCAGCCGACTGGCAATAGAAGAAGGGGGTCTGCAGCCTTCCACAGCGCGGGCCACAGAGCGGGGCAGGAGACCCGCCACACCGGGGCTTACCCTATAGCTCCAGCCCGTCAGGTGAAAGGTGAAGGAGGTGTCCGGGCGTCTCTCCCCCGGCTCGTATGGCAACAGTCCGTGGTTTGCGGCGGGATCGGGGCCGCGGGGCTCAGATTTGCGCCGGGGGTCCAGTGACTGCGGAGCTTCCAGGGGGCCGGCCAAGGCCACAATGGAGCAGGGGTCCAGCGCGGAGAACAAAGGCACCAAGAGCTCCGGCATCCGGGCGGGCTCAGACTCCGGGAAAGCGGCGGCGCGGTCAGCGCGTCGTCGCGCACGTTGCACCTCGAAAATCGGCGAGGATAGGAATCAGGATGATAGTCCGAGGCCAAGGGCCGGCGGAGCCGGGCGCTCAAGCGTCTGCTCCGGTCGCCATCTTGGCTCCTCCTGCAGGAACCTTCTTGATTGCGTTCTTGAGGAGCATCGTTAAAGCTTCTTTGAACAGTAAGTGAAGACGAGGGGGATGGGGTCCCTTGGGTGGTGTGTTGGGTGGATTGGTGACAAACTCTAAGGTATGACCGTTGTGAACCAGGTCCAGAACCCACTGGTCCGACGTAATTTCTTGCCATTTGCTCACAAAAGTTTCAATTTTCGCACCCACAGGGAGGGGAAAAGGAGTGGAAGCTCAGATTTGCGCCGGGGGTCCAGTGACTGCGGAGCTTCCAGGGGGCCGGCCAAGGCCACAATGGAGCAGGGGTCCAGCGCGGAGAACAAAGGCACCAAGAGCTCCGGCATCCGGGCGGGCTCAGACTCCGGGAAAGCGGCGGCGCGGTCAGCGCGTCGTCGCGCACGTTGCACCTCGAAAATCGGCGAGGATAGGAATCAGGATGATAGTCCGAGGCCAAGGGCCGGCGGAGCCGGGCGCTCAAGCGTCTGCTCCGGTCGCCATCTTGGCTCCTCCTGCAGGAACCTTCTTGATTGCGTTCTTGAGGAGCATCGTTAAAGCTTCTTTGAACAGTAAGTGAAGACGAGGGGGATGGGGTCCCTTGGGTGGTGTGTTGGGTGGATTGGTGACAAACTCTAAGGTATGACCGTTGTGAACCAGGTCCAGAACCCACTGGTCCGATGTAATTTCTTGCCATTTGCTCACAAAAGTTTCAATTTTCGCACCCACAGGGAGGGGAAAAGGAGTGGAAGGCGCCCTGCAGAAATCATTGCCTCCTTGTGGTGTCTCTTCCCTGATTCTGCGATCTTTTTCGTCCGCCTTGACGAGAGAAACGAGACGTGTTGGTTTGTCTGTAGGAAGATTGATAGGATTGTCGGTATTGAGGCTGGTGGGTGTGATAACCTCCTCTGGATGAAAATCCACGGCCTCTTGCTCCTCTGAAGGTACCTCGTTTGTACTGCAAGGAGCCCAATGATCTTGCGGTATCAGTATCGGTCTTTACTGCTTGGAGTGTGTCATCTATATGCTTTCCAAACAACGATTCGCCATCATAGGCCATATCCAATATTTTCGTTTGGACTTCTGGTCTGAACGTGGTGGCCTTAAGCCAACCCTGGCGTCTGAGAACAGCTGCCCCAGCCAACTGGCGAAAATTAGTATTTACAATATCCAGCGCGCAGTCGATAGTCTCTGATGCTGCACGCTCACCCTCCAACAAAACCTTCCGAGCGTCTTGTCTGTTGTCCTCTGCGATGAGGTCAATAAAGCTTGCCCTTTCTGACCACATCTGGCGGTCATAACGCCCTATTATCGCCAACGAGTTGGCTGCCCTGATGGATGCAGCTGCCATCGTTGAAAATTTCTTGCCAATTAAGTCCAGGCGCCGCCCTTTCCTATCCGGTGGTGTAGTGATAGGTGCTGCCGGATTCTTAGATTTTTGTTGGGCTGCCTGTGAGATAACCGAATCTGGCCGAGGATGGCCAATGAGACAGGAAGGACTGTTGGCAGGAGCACGGTATTGCTTGTCAATCCGTGGAAGCACCGCTGGCACTGATGCTGGATTTTCCATAATTTTGACTCCTTCCTTCCAAATGTAGTCAATGATAGGGATAGCTCTTGTGACCTTTCTTGACTCCTCTTTAAAATCATGAAGAAAACAGTCAGACTGTTCAATGGTAACCGGCAAGTGGAACCTGGTCGCAGCGCGCTGCATAAGGTTATGGAACCCCCCTATATCTTCTTGGGGTGAATCAGATGATAGAGGGGTGGGTGGCGAAGGCATAGGGATTATATAAGAATCCCAAGGGTCTGCTGGGTCTGGTAGCTCACCCTCTTCAAATTCCTCCTCAGAGGTTGAATCTTGACCTTGACGCGGGTCCTGTGGAGGATCAGGTAGTTGAGGCGTTGGGGCTGGATCTTCAGGCACAGGCAATGGGTCCGGCTGCGGCACAGTCCGCGGAACCTGTGGAATGACTGGCTGCGGTGGAAAACGCTGTTTATAATCTGCAAGCATGGCTTGCAGGTCTTGAAACAGAGTCGGAGGCAGATGCGACATCTCGCTCGGACGAGGTTGTCTGTAGTAAGGTCTATGATGAGGAACGACAATGTCTTCCTGATAGTAATGCCCCTGATAATTGTCCTCCTCCTCATCATCCTCGTCATCTTGACACTTGATGTGCAATTCAGAAGGATGGCGAGCGATCCCAAAGGGCCCTTCGTCCTCGTCATCCTCAGTCATCATCCTCACCCTGCACATATGTCTCAAGGAGATGTGAGGGAGTAAGCGGTGATATATCGCTACTTTCCTGCCTTTGAAAAGTCTTTAGTTGGAAACTCCTGGTGGAAATAGGAGTGGAATGAGCGGGCGCCATTGCAAATGTCGAAGACTGAACAGGTAAATCTCCAGTCATTGTAGTAGAAATGGATTCCTTTGATGTTAATAGGTTTTTAGTGTCCATCGTCGACGAGGTCGCCGTCGACGGGGCTATCGTCGACGGACTTGTCGACGGGGTCGTCGACGACTAGGTCTTCGTCGACGGAGTCTTCGTCGATGGGCTCGACGTCGACAGGCTTTTCGCTGGCGGGATCGTCGCCGACGGGACTTTCGACGACGAGATCTTAGTCGACACTTCTCTTTTCGACGATGAAAGCTTCGTCGATGCTGGCTTCGTCGACGACACCTCGACGACGGGCGTTTTTGAGAGGATAGTAATCCTCGTTGACAGAATAGGAGAGGTAATGGCCGTCGTCGAGATGGTTTCCGTCAATGAAGGAGAAGACGAGGTGACAGAAATCGTAGATGGAGAGAAAGCCAGAGATTTTGAAAGGCTTTTACTCACAGTTTGTGTCCTAGCCTTAAACGCAGAATCCTGAGGAGAGTGCGCCGATTCAGAGGAAATGATGGGACTCCTCTGAACAGAATCAGAAGTAGAATGGTGAGATTTCTGGCACTTCTTCCCCTCACTGGCAGAGCGGTCATGCGATCTAGCACTCTTGCTAGAAGTAGAGGCTCTGTCATCCTCCTCAGCCGAAGAGGATTTAAGCCACAAAAGCACTCTCGCCTCCCTATCCCTAAGAGTTTTGGTAGGGAAGGTGCGGCAAATCTTGCAATCTTTTGCCTCATGTTTAGGGTAGAGGCAGTAGATGCAGTCCAAATGTTGATCATCAACATGGACCCTCTTCTTGGCGCAGGTCCTGCAGGATTTAAACAAGGCCTTCTTGTCAGACATGCTGAAGCAAGTTGAAAACTGAGAGGCACTCAGGGAGACTCCCTTCCACACGACGTGCGGTGAAAATCTGAGGAGAACTGGCTCTGCTGAGAGGGTTCTAGAAGGGTGCTGGTGTCTGGTTGGTTGTTACCAAATTCTTGGTTCTTTTGCATAATGAGGTAGATAGGCTGCTAAGATATAGGCTTTAGGCCTTTTCTTTGGGCCTACTACTACTACTAACATTTTTGGCACTACTTTTTATTTACCGGGGACACCCGCCTCGGCGACGGAGAATGATTCAGGCATGTGAATCTATGAAAGATACCCCAATACTGGATAACTGCCTGGTATAACATGTTGGTGGATGTATGCCAACATTTTGAAATGTAACCCCTCTAAACAGATGTACTGCTCAAACACCGAGAAACGGAGCTCTTGAAAAAGATTAATTGGCATGCCATCACCCTTGCTCACGTTGTAAGAAACATATGGATTTTTCTTCACGTTTCTCTCTCTCGGTATTTCCAAGCCACTAAAGAAGCAAGGTGTTTTTCTAGCTTAGAACCCTGAAAAGAATCCTTCTGTTCCTGGACTCTCCTCTTCAGCTTCCTCACAATGCACAACTCCAGTCCACACTGAACTATGCACATTTTATCTACCTGGTCTCTCCGGGAAAATGTTCCACATCCTCCTGTTAATAGAAAACAAAGCAACTCGTTTTGTTGCAGGCTGTCCCAGACATTTGTTATTTTGTTATTTGTAGGGGAATTTATATAGCGCATGTATACCGACAGGTCTCTTAGCGCTGACAGAAGGAGATTTGCAAAATTAGCCCGGTAAAGACAGTCCTGGTCGCAGGGATCTTAGAAAATGTCTCTGAAAAGCAGCGTTTTCAGTATCTTTCGAAAAGGGAGTAAGCCTGGTCCTTTCCGTACGACATCCGGCAGTTGATTCCAAAGGCGTGGCAAGATCACTTCGGGGACAGACCAGTTGGAAAGCATCTGTAGAACGAAGTAGGCGTCCCGGAATATACTTAGCCAGGCGATCCCTAATGTAGCTGGGAGCGTGACCATAGAGGGACTTATGGGCGATACATAGGGCCTTAAATTTAGCGCGTTGTCCAACGGGCAGCCAGTGTAGCTTTAGAAGCAGAGGTGATGCATGAGACCTTCTGGGAAGGCTGAAGACTAGCCTAGCGGCATCATTCTGTGCCACCTGGAGCCGGTTAGTGAGTTTCAGAGGAAGACCTAGGTACAGCGCATTTCCATAGTCAAGGCGAGATAGAATAGTAGCCGAGACTATGGATTTCATGGAAGAAGTAGACAGAATGGGGACCAGTTTCCTCAATTGCCTCATAATACCAGAGCAGATGCCCACCACAGAGGAGACTTGATGACTTAATGAAAGTTCTGCATCAATCTTGATTCCCAAGCTTTTCACAACTGGGGATGGGCATGGAGGAGTCCCAAGTTCTTTGGGCCAAAACAGGCCACCCCAGGAGTTGTTAATGGTTGGGATGACGAGGACCTCCGTTTTATCGGGGTTGATTTTTAAAGAGTTAGCTGTCATCCAGCTAGTTGTGAATCTTAAAATGTTTTGAGCCGTCTCTTGGGCTTGAGCTGAATTGTCAATCCTCAGAATGAGCTGGGTGTCGTCAGCATAATTAAAAACACGACAGTCAAGATTGGATAAGGCGGCCACTAAGGGTTGCAGATAGATATTAAAGAGCAGAGGGGACAGCGCAGAGCCCTGGGGTACACCGCATGGAATGACACCTTTCTTAGAGGAACGATCGCCAAGCACGACATGATCATATCACCCCTGTTCTGCGGTATCTCCATTGGTTGCCTGTCTATAACAGTCATCTTTAAAGCTATGTGCTTAGTACATAAAGCAATCTACCAAAAGAGTCCTGCTTTTGTGGACTCAAACATTCTTGGTACAAAATCAACAGAAGTCTGGTCTGGCAACCACTATTCTATCCACTTATAAAACAAAGCAGATTTCTTAAGTCTATACAGAATTTTTCATTGCAACGCTGGAACTCTGAACTGTAACATATACACCCTGAATCTCACCAGCTTTTTAGGTCTCGCCTGGCGTAGGCTGCGCGCATGCGCAGTCTCGCTGGCGAGATTTAATGAGATGTGGTATTTTCTGTAAGGGGCATTAAGTCCTGCCCCTCTTTTCCATTGGCTGGCGTCACCGTTTAAACTAAACGGTGGCCAGCCATTGGAAAAGAGGTGTCAGTGACGTATTTGCTTGACTTTCTGAGCCGTCCCATTTGGACGGCCTCGCCTGCTTTGCGTTCGTCACAAAAGATTTCTTATCTTTATGGGGCCAAACACATGGCCCCATAAAGACAAAAAACCTTTTGGCAGAAGCCGAGCAAGTACGTCATGGCGAGCGCTTGTGCGATGTGAGCATGCGCAGAGCCTTTTGGTCCTAGCGTCGCCTCTTGTTTTATTCTCCTTTCAAGGGGTTTAATTCAGCTTCCTAAATTGTTATTTTGAAACACCAGAGATACATTTTTTTACACCACTTGTCTTTCGTTTTCATTAGATGGCGTTTATATTTCCCTGCATGGAAAACGGACATAGATACATGGTTTAACTGCTGCACAACATTCACCATGCATGACACTCGCAATCTCTCTTAGGTTATCCAACACAACACGAGCCAAAAGGGGAGACATTTAGTTTCCATCGTTTGATCTGACTTACTAACGTCATGTTGACAGTCCGAGCAACACAGTACGATTTTCTCCCACTATTGTAATGTGGCCACTCTATTTTTCAGTACAGATTTCGTCATGGACGTAGCCCATAATGTACGTTTTTGAGCGTCTCTGTAAATCACCGCGGCGCCCCAGTAGCACTTCTCCTAAAGCTATATTTTGAAAATAGTAGTACTGCACCCGGGCGCTGCGTGCAATCACAAGGATTAAAGTTTAATCATTAAACACGCAAAAGATAATAGAGCGCCTCGGAACGTTGGTCGCAAGCAGCACTGTACGATGAGGAAGCGCCCCTCCCTTGCCGAGGTATCCAGGCTGGAAGATAAACACACTACATTTCCTCGACTGAGCACCTTTACACAATACATCCGGGAGAGAGGAAGGTGTGGCCGCCATTCCGGCTGCACGAGAAGACCATATCATGGCCTCGTGCCACTCCACGTGACAGACAGCTCGACAGCCAAGCACCCAGGGGAAGAAGCCGAAATTAGCAATGGCACCATCAGGGGCACTTCTCCATGGACTCCAGGAAGTGACGCGTTTCAAAGGGATTCATCAACCTTCGAATCAGTTTGTTTGAGCTACAAAAAATGTGTACACCCCCCCCCCACACTTTGGCTGTACTATTCTGCAACATACATGCAAGTCACCTTTTAATGATTGGAACAAGAACTTGTTTTATATAGTGCTTCATTCCACCCACATGTCGTTGCTAAGAGCTGTAAGTCGCCGAACTATTGTACCGATTTAAAGGTTCTCCTCAATGGTAGGCCTCACCACGCGTCCGTGGCAAGCTGTTAACTTGACAGCTACCGCCATGGCTTCTAAAACAGTGCACGTAACCTCAGCTAGCCGTATATGCCCCAACGCAAAACGATCAAGCTGAAAGGTCTTTGAGATTAAGCAGAGCGTACGAATGCATGAATTAATGTCTGCATTCATGAATTAATGATTTAATGGACTGTCTCACTTTCGGCTCCACCGAGACTTCTGTGCAAATAAGGTAAACATAACACGCCTTGGAAAAATTCCCATTAAAGAGATACAGGGAAACTGGTGCAAGACAGGGGTAGTCAAAACTCAAACTCTAGTCACCAGGCGGTCAGAGGCATTCTACCCACTCAAACGTGCCTCAGAGAACCTGTAGGAAGGCTATTTACATTGAATTTCCATAGTCAAACCGACAGCAAAGGCAGGCGCAGCACTCTGTCGCTCTGATGGAGTGAGGTAGGAAAGGGATCTCTGCAACAGGAAGAGCCAAAATCCAAGACCTGAGAAAAGATCCAGTAGGAGAGTGGCTTCTATATTGAACGCAAACGCCAAGTTCAATGGCCCAAAAAGCAGAGCCAAAGACACCTACAAGCAATAGGTTAGTCACCATTAACCTTCAGCCAATGTCAGCCCATTCAGCCCTTACTACTGACACATACAAAAGCTTTTGCAACCCGCTTCTGGGTTTAATCTAACAAGAAAGTTACACCCAGTCAGCGAACAGTCAGTAACAAAATGGTCCTGAAAAATTCCAAGCAAAGACGAGGCAAAAGAAAGAGTCTGTCGAGCTTGGTCCAAGCTCTACCACAATATAAATATTAGTGGAGCTTCTATGAGATATTGACTAGCGAATGTTTTATATTGAAAACACAGTTATAGCCAGATGGATAATGTGCAATAACCAATGTGATGGTGGAAGGGGGGCGAGGGGGGTTTGGGGGGATGGTGGTTTGGGTGGAGGGAACGGTTGGACATTTCGCGAACCAAGTGTCAACATGCATTAAAACTGCAATAGGTCTCACCTTTCATTAATTTAAAGCCCTTTGCATTGCTATACAATACCATTAGCAAAGCAAATGGCTTTAACTTAACCAAAGGCGAGACCTATTGCATTTTCAATGCTTTTTTTCTCAGGAAACCTTTGAAACCCTGACTTTCTAATCAGTAATTATGAGCAGTGCTCTGAGCATTTTTAAGCTATGGTGTGTTGATTTTACAATACAAGAGGCTTTTGCATAGATACACTGATCAATTCCAATAACAGAACACCTTAGTGAAATGATAAAATGGGCTGGTTTTTACACTGCTTCATGAAAGCACTCTTACTTATGTGGGGTATGGTGAAACAAGAACCATATTCACAGACCAAGATTTGATCGTAAGGAAACAGCCAACAAAAAGAAAGATAGCAGCAGTGTCGCAACAACAAGAAGGTTCTATCATCTGACCAAGAAACCTTTGTGCTGGATGGAGGGGAGGTATCTCAGTTCAAAAAGAGAACTTAGATGGTAAGCCAACCAATTTTTATGTCCTAAAAACAGGAATTAATGTGTCCTAGTATAATGCAACCAGTGCTCATGTTAAGCGCTCTGATACCTTCGGGTCAAGTTCGTGCTACATAAAGCTTTGGCAAAAAAAAAGAAAGAAATTATCAGATCAGACACACCCGGAAAAAGGACGTGCTCGCACTGGAAGAAAAGGTTGAATGCTGCAGCTGAGAAAAGCCAACTCTCTCGTGAACAAAGCAGGGGCAGTGATAATGCACTCTATAAACTGCTTCAGCACCACAGGCCCATAGCGCTGCAGCTCAATTAATGCCAACAGGGGAACATGCACTGCTGCCACCTGGCTCCATTTCAGTTGTGCAAAAGCAAAAGTTGGCAGATATCAGATGGGAATGGCTTTCCTCTATTTTTTATAAGGATTAAATGTTTAGAGGCCACCCGCATGGACACCTAGACGAGGCAATTTACCCACATTACTGTGTTGAATCTAATTAACAGTGTGTATGGCAAAACATTTTATACTATGCTTTTGAACTTCATTGTGAATCTTGGACTTGGTCTTCTCTGCAGGGTTACCACCAAACCTTTTTACTTCACCTCATGGGTTTTCTGAACCCGTTTGTGTTGGCTTTTAGGACTGTGTGCGTCACCACTGCTAACCAGTGGTAAAGCTCTTATGCTCACTCCTTAAAACATGGTAAAATTGGCTTACACCAAAATGGCAAATTACATTTCCTCAGTGGCGGCCGGCATGGCTCGCGGGGGTTGTGGTGGGCAGGGTGCACTGGAGGTTGGTGGGGGCGCAAGGGGTGTCGCGTGGGGGAGGGGGCTCAAGCTTAGCGCATATAAAAACAAACAAAAAAAAAAAAGTACCTTTGTGCCGGGCCCTACGTCTCTGCTCCTGCTCGCTGCATGGAACTCAAGGAACAGGAAGTAAGCCCCAATGACCAATCACAAAGCTGCGATGCAGCGTTGTGATTGGTTTTGAGCATCCTGCTTCGACGCTCAATCAGAGAATGCGGGCCTGGGCTTGTTCTCCATGTAGGCTGTATTCCAGCCTGCATGGGGAATGGGGAAAGTGCACATGACTGGTTTGGACGGCCCAAGAGGGCGACCAAACAGTCATTGCGCACTTAGGAGTGGGAAAACCACTTCTCCCCTCCCCTGAAAGCAGAGCAGCACGAAACATAAAATTATAATAACTTGAAGTTATTATCATTTTATTTTTCTTCTTCGCACTGCTTAAAAGCAGTGGGGCAACGCTCCTTCGCATTAGGGGTGACGTCACCACTGGATTTACTTACAAGTCCCTAGTACAGTGGTACTATAGGTACCCAGGGCCTGTAAATTAAATGCTACTAGTGAGCCTGCAGCACTTATTGTGCCACCCATGTAGGTAGCCCTTTAAAACATGTCTTAGCCTTGCCATGACAACCTGTGTGCCATTTTAAAATGCCGATTAGACCAGGCAAAATAAACCTTTTGCCAAGCCTAAACCTCACTTTTAATACATATAAGCAACCCCTAAAGTAGGCCCCTAGACGGGCCATTGGGCAGGGTGCATTGGATTTAAAATGTTGGACATGTACTTTTAAGTTTTACAAGTCCTTGTAGTGCAAAACTCCCAAATGTGTTTTTTTTACTTCTGTGAGGCCTAACCCTCCTATAAGATAACATTGGATATAACATTTAAGAAGTGCCGATGTTGGATTGTGAACTGGTAGAAATGGAATGCTTAGACTCAATTGAATTGTAATTTTAAAATCGCTTTAATGGTACAGTCGAGTTTTAAACTACTTACTTATTTCTCAGAGCACTGCTCTGATGCTTGAGGCCTGCCTTGCTGTTTGAAGGAGTAAGGACCATCACCTTGAACCCAGGATTACCAGAGTCTCCAAGAGTCAGTTTGCTGACCTCAAGGCCTGCAACAGGACTTATCTGAGCCCTGCAGGCCTTTACTGAAGTGAGTTCCTTATCGCCAAGGGGTGCCTCCCCAGATCCTGGACTCTTGATTGACATAAGTTGAGTTCCTCCTGTGAAATTCTTACGTTTTGAACTCTGCCCACCTGACTTTAAGGATGTAACTTTTTTAGTTAGACTAACCTGGTCCCTGTATCTGGCCCGCACCCAATAACTGTCGGCCTGAACTTGTGACTTTGTCCCGGTCTAGCGTGAACTGATACCCAGAGTTAGTGTTTTCTGCTTCTTAGAACAATTTTTTATTTAAACTTTCAAAACTGAATATATCCAGTTCAACTGATTGGATTTTTGTTGTTTTGGTTTCATTTAATTTATTCAATTGTACTCTGTTTTTCTAAATTGTTGTCACATTTTAGCGTTCTAACTTTATTACTGTTTGGGTGCTGCATAAATAATTAACACAGTGCCCTTAAGTTGAACCGGACAGTTTTCGTGCCAAGCTACCAGAGGGTTAAACACAGATTAATTTATTGACTTTTTATGGTTCACCCGGACAGACTGTGGTTGTTTGAGAACGGTTCATAACCTCCTCAACCAAAAACCCAATTTCTCACAGTCAAATAAAGTCTTATACTTTTTATTAAGTAATAACTCTACCTGGCCATTATATTTATTGTGTACCACTCAAGTATTAACTGCATTTGACAATTATAATCCACACCACTTTTGAAGAGTAAGCCTTGACTTCTTGATTTCCTACTCTGAAAGGCGAACTGGGATATTTTTGGCATTCTCCAAGTTCACGGTAGTACCCGCTTCCTGAGGTTCTAGGGCCATCAAACAATATTTGAGGATTAAACAGCTTACGTTCACTAGTCCTCAATGATGTGGTATGACAACATTCAATTGAAATGTGTTCCAGGATGCAGGCCACAGAGATGGAGCCAGGAGACTGTCAACATAGGACCAGAGTACAGTGTGAACTGCAGTGGACACCACCAAACACTGCAAAGGCACCTGCAGGAGCCAGGGGCTGTTGCACACATCTTGTCAGTTCTCTCTGGATGATGCTTTGAACCAGCTTGTGTCAAATAATGCCTGCAGCATTAGGGTAGCCTGATCCATACAAACCCAAGACAACTCACGACTCTCTACATACTCTGTGTGAAGCCCTGCTCTGGGTAATGGGCTTGCTACCACTAATCTAGGATGGCACGCTCACAAGAGGCAAGCTAAAACTACAGTAATATTTTCTCCACAAACTAATTTTTTTCAGCAAATTACTGAGCGAACGCATACTAGTCAATATTCTACTTTTTAACTTTTCTTTAGAGGATATATTTTTGCTACAGATGGTTGACACTTTCCTCGATATGAGCTGTGGGTGTGTGTACTAAACTGGAAATCATTAGGCTTCACCATTCAGGACAACAGATCATCTGGGGAAGATGCCACCCAGGTCTTCATCATGCGTGACGCACTGCCTTTTTTTGTGGAGACCAGCTAGGTTTGGCATTAATGAAACAGTGAACACAGATGTGCAGGAAGCAAGACTGTGGTACATGGGGTACTCTTAGAAGCGCACTGAATAATTCTGATCTTCCTTTATGACATTTACGCTTTGTCAAGGTGCTGTGGCCAGAACTGTAGGGGATTTACGAGCTTTCCATGTATTGTTGCAAAGGTGTACCACGGATCACACACCACATCCAATCATAACGCAACGGAAAGCAGCCTTCCCACACACAGAGCTTTAGGATGCAAGCTCAGGGGTGTACACCAAGGTGCAGCATCCTGAGTAATGCTTCAACAGTGAAATAGGCCATTTAAATTTTTTTAGAGGAAACAGTAGATCCTGTGCATACATAAAGCTGCAAAGGAGAAGGTCCATGCCAGTGGCGGAGCCAGGGTGTGCATACAATTATGATTTTGTAACAAGCTCCAAACTAGAAGTAGCTGACAAGCCCCTATGTCCACTGTTGTTCAGAATTCTGAAATACCTTAGGGATGATGTGGTAATTGAGGACTGGCAGAAGAAAATACAATGCTTCTAGAAATTATTGGTATTGTAAAGCAAAACTGCAATGTCGAAAATCCAGATTTTGTACATTTCGAATTCTTTTTGCATGCAAAGTTTTCTATCCTTATCCAAATGCCCTGACAACTATTAAACATAGATCAGAAACACAAAAGCACTGCTGGGGTAGTCACGAATGCTAATAGCAGTTCAGCTGGGTTGCAGACTGGCTTGAGCAGTGGGCAAGTCTGTGTAGTAAAGCTGCCCAGCCCGAATCATCCAGACACCCAGTAACTGCTATCCACTGCAGACAGAGCGAAAGACTGAGACTTTGCTATCAGAAGAGAGATGTGTGCAATTGGTATAGTGACCCTGCTTGAATTCATCTGTTTATTCTCTAAACATTCAGGATTGGTCAATACCATTTTTAGTAAGTGCATTTTGATGTATTTTTCTCATTATAGTTGCAATTGGTCTAAGATACATTATCATTAATGTTCACTGTAATTTCCATAGATTTAACATCATTTTCTGAAGAAAGATTAACATATTTCCATATAGTTTCTCTTATTTTCTACAAATGTGGACTGCATCTAGTTACGGGACTCCAAGAACGGTCATACTGTGTTGTTGAGGGTGAAGAAGCACTTCTAGATTTAGGTTAAAGGCTAGTGGTATACAAATAGCACCGAAGGACTGCACTAAAGTCATTTTTTCAAACTTTCTGTGGGGACAAGCTTTGAGCTCTCCACACTAGTCGTCTCCTGGTGGGCATTGAGTGAGACTAAAAAGCCTTAGCAAATCCAACAGGGTTCCCCTATGCAAAAGCGATTCACTTTCCCAATGTGTTTTAGCCATGATGTACATCAGCGTGGCTGCTGTTCAGCATGTCTAAAGATTAGTGACATAGAATGGAGGCGCAGAGTGGAGTGGCGGAGAGCGGAGTGGCACAGAGTAGAGTGGACTGTTGTGTAGTAGAGTGTAATGGAGCAGAGTGAAATAAAGTGGCGTAGCGGGGAGTATCGAAGAGTGTTGTAGAGTACAGTGGCGTAGCCTCAGAGTGGAGTGGCATGGAGTTGGGTACAGTAGAGTGGAGTATAGTGGCCTAGAGTGAAGTTGAAGTAGCATAGAGTGACAGAGTGGAGTTATGTTATGTTAGGGATTTGTAGCGCGCACAGCTACTCAATAGAGTGTCCCGGTGCGAGCTGAAGAGTCACAGGGAACCAAAACTTAGGGAAAACTAGAAACAGGCTAGTTGAACTGGAAAGTTTTGAGTTTTTCCTAAACTGCAAAGGATTCTTAAGACTACGCAGATCCAGAGGAAGGGAATTCCAGTATGTTGCGGCAAGGAAGGCCAGTGAGCTCCCCCCTTACGTTTCAGACGAAACCTGGGAACAGACGCTAGGAGCATGTTCAAGGAACGAAGAAACCTGCCGGGGGTAAAAACTGAAAAGTTTCCTGAGATAGGCAGGGCCATACTCGTAAAGTGCAGCATGAGCAATGGTCACAGCCTTTAACATTATCCTAGCTTTAACTGGCAGCCAGTGCAAGTTACGCAGGTGATGCCTAGAAGATCCAGTAGAAGACAGGCGGAAGCATTCTGAACAATCTGCAATTTGTCCAAAAGGTAGCAAGGGAGATCGACATACAGCGCATTCGCATAGTCGATGCAAGAGGTGACCAAAGCACTGATGACCTTTTCTTTAGCAGAGAGAGGCAACAGTGGCAAGAATCTGCGGAGGAGTTTTAAAATACCAAAGCAAGTGCTAGTAAGTTTGCCAATCTGGTCACCAAAACTAAGTTTCTCATCAAACCAGATGCCAATATTTTTCACAGGATGGCCAGAAGGACAGGGGGATTCAGTCAGCCAGAAGTTATGTAGGGTGGAGTAGTGTCAATCAATCAATCAATCAATCAATCAATCAGGGGTTGGTGACGCGCGCTACTCACCCGCGAGGGTCTCAAGGCGCTGGGGGGAGGGGTAGGTCTAGCAGCTCCGATCAGTTGAAAAGCCAGGTCTTGAGTGCCCGTCTGAAGGTGAGTAGGGTAGTCGAGCGTCTTATTTCAACTGGGAGTGCGTTCCATGCTGTGACTGCTATGTAGGAGAAGGCTCTCCCTCCGGCTCTGCTTCGGTGGATGCGGGGGACCTCTGCCAGGGCGAGGTCGGAAGAGCGAAGGTTCCTCTTAGGTTTGTGGAAACTCATTCGGTCGTTGAGGCATTTGGGTCCGATGTTGTTCAGGGATTTGTACGCGTGCGTGAGTAGTTTGTAGGTGACCCTCTTCTCAATGGGGAGCCAGTGGAGCTCTCGTAGGTGCCGCGTCATGTGTTCCCGGCGTGGTGGTCCTCGGATGAGCCTGGCGGCGGCGTTTTGGATGGTTTGAAGTTTGCGAAGTAGTGATTTGTTGATTCCGGCGTAGAGGTAGTTGCCGTAGTCGAGCCTGCTGGTGATGAGTGCGTGTGTGACGGTCTTTTGGCAGTCTGAGGGGATCCATTTTAAAGTCTTTCGTAGGGTTCGGAGGCAGTTGAAACTGGCGGAGGCAATAGCATGGAGAGTGAGGAGTCGAGGATTATGCCGAGGTTCCGAGCGTGGTCTGTTGGGGTCGGAGGGGGGCCGAGGGCGGGAGGCCAGCAGGAGTCGTCCCAGGCTAAGGGGCTGGGTCCGAATATGAGAACCTCGGTCTTTTCGGAGTGGAGTTTGAGGCAACTGTCCTTCATCCAGGTGGCTACTCCACTCACTCCCTCCTGGAAGCTCATTCTGGTGTCTTCGGGGTTGCTGGTGTGGGAGAGGATGAGCTGGCTGGGTGTCGTCGGCGTAGGATATGATGCTGAGTCCGTGCTGTCTGTCGATGGCGGCGATAGGGGCCATGTAGATGTTGAAGAGGGTCGGGCTCAGAGAGGATCCTTGTGGGACCCCGCAGATGATGTCGGTGGGTTTGGAGAGGAAAGGGGGGAGCATGACCCTCTTTGTTCTGCTGGAGAGGAAGGATCGGATCCAGTTGAGGGAGTCTCCGCAAATTCCCTTGTTGTGGAGTCTGGTGGTCAGTGTGCGATGTGAGACGGTTTTGAAGGCTGCAGAGAGGTCGAGGAGGATGAGGGCTGCGGTGTGTCCCTGATCGAGCAGCATGCGGATGTCATCGGTGGCCGCGATTACGGCTGTCTCGGTGCTGTGGTTGCTGCGGAAACCAGATTCGGAGGGGTCCAGTATGTTGTTTTCTTCGATGAAGGTTGTCAGCTGGGTGTTCACGATTCGTTCCGAGACTTTGGCTGCGAAAGGAAGGAGGGAGATGGGTCTGTAGTTCCTGAGGTCGGTTGGGTCCGCCGGTGGTTTTTTGAGGAGGGGACTCACTTCGGTTCGTTGAAATTGTCGTAAAGGGTCATAATCTTCTGGTGGAAGAAGGTGCTGAGCTTGTTGCAGAGATCTTGGGTGGGTGTGATGTCAGTGGCTTCGCATGATTGTTTGGTGAGACGTTTGATGACGTTGAAAAGTTCACTAGAGTTTGCTGCGTTGGCGTTGATTTTTTCCCTGATGAAGGTTCTTTTGGTGTACCTTATTAGTTGGTGGTAGTTCTTCATGGCGGTCTTGTGGTTGATGAGGGCTTCGTTTGACACTCGATGAGTGTCAGAGTGGAGAGGCGTAGAGAGTTGGAGTGGAGGGGAATAAAGTGCCGTGGAGTGGTGTAGAGTTGAGTGGAGTGGTGTAGAGTGAAGTGAAGTGGCATAGAGAGGAGAGACTTAGATTGGAGGGGCATGAAGTAGAGCGGAGTGCTGTAGTGTGAAGTATGCATGGTGTAGTATCGCACTGTAATTACAGACACCTTTTCAATTGAAATGACCACTACATTTGCTCATAAAGTTTTACTGATAATACTACAAAAGCGCATAAACAGTAATGTGTGGAAATGTCATCAGCTAGTGTACTGATGTGTTTCGACTGTATTAAAATATTTGTTTCTACCACACTACTGAATTACAAAAAATGTGCTTCATTTGTGCTTTCCTAATTCTGAAAGATTTGCATAGTTCATTTACAGACATTTAATTTTGTTCTGTACTAGGAAAAAACAAACTATTCTATCCCAGTACCCTGCAACATCCTCACATAAACCCTCTCACTTTGAAGTCAGTGAAAGAAAAGTAAACAATAACAAGCTGCCTCGGAAGACAGAGCTTGACATTTGTCCTCTGTCTTTGAAAGCACAGCAAATGTGACAAGATGAGAACAAAATGTAAAGGCCTGTAAACAGAAAGTGAGAACTCATAGAAGAATACAAGGACTGATGGTAAATAGGCTATGCTCTACAGGAGGGACGAAGACATGCTGAACAGCATAAAACCAGGAAAATCAGCAAAACTGAAAGCCAGAAAATGTGACTTACAATACAAACCACAAAGCCAAAGGTAATCAATGGGCGGAATGCATTCCCATGGAAGCATTCAGAATGCCCACAATTAGTCTTTTTGTAACCACACAGCTGCACTGTCTAGTCTTTACCTAAAAAAGACATTCCTTTCCTTTGCAACGCAAACTCTACCACACTCAGTTGCAGATGTGACCTATTTTTGTCAGCATCTTTTTTTTTTTAAATGGTATTTGTAGTTTTGCAGTTCATAAAAATTAATATACAAATCTTAGGGTTCAATTCGAAAGTCCCTGCCTGCACTCCACTTTGTTCCACCACCCTTTTATGAGGAAGGGACAAAATGATGAACCATGGCAGATCCTACAGGTAACCCATGGGGAAGGTATAATGCTGTTGAAAATGATGATGCGCTTGCTGCCCAATTTGGTCTAGCTGGTCTGTCAGCGTTCTGGCATTTTATCAATGAAAAACCAAAGGTTAAAACGAAGTTAAAGTTAGAAAAACTTTATTTATTCTTTCTATACAAACCAAACTTAAACAACACAAACACCGCATTTACTATAAATTTGATCCTTCTTTCCATACAAACCAAACTTAAAGTACACAAAAATAAAAATTTAAAAGTAACAGTTATACCTTAAATTTATAATTTATGTACCACCTTCACTTAACAGTAACTAGCATTCCTCCATACCTACACAATAATAACCCAACAGCTTTATTAAGAAGATGCAACTTCAAGAAAAAGCCATAAAAATACAAAATATAAATATAGTGACCTTGCATGAATCAGAAGGCATTGAACTCGTTTGGAGAGAGACACTTCATAAAACCTCAAAGACACATTTATAAATGCATTATGAAAAACATAAGTTACATCAAGGAAAATGTTCCCAGAATGCAAAACACACTTGATCTAAAATACTGAGACTACTCACGTACCTACCTACCTAAAACCTAAAAGAAAGCAACTTAGCAAATGTAATACAAGTATGAAATGCTCAATAAGAAAAACACCAATTTAGGGACAAAATAGCATAGCAAAATAGCATACATAGCATATACAGCAAATATATTGGCAAGTTAAATCGTATCTTAAAAACAAAAAAAAAAAGGGCTCTTGGGGAGCACCCACACCCGCCTGCCATCTACTAACACACGGGTGGGGTAGTCCGCCGAGGACTGTGGGAGTTCCCCTTTTATATGGTTTTAGGCTATGAGAAGCCCCTACAATAACATCATCTCACGCCACTTCTACCTACGTCAGTCTACCCTAAAAGCTTGGTCTGCAACTTTTATCAGACGTGTCGTGTCTATCCCACGAAATGCGGAACGTAGACTAGGTGAAAGGTTATATTCTCAGGCCAAGCGCTTGTCGTAAATTGCATAGGGCAAGCAGAAAATATGTAATGCAAAGGAATAACATATACATATATGGATATGTGTCTGGGTTATTCATCACCTCCGCTTGATAAGGCTGCGGTGGGAACTTCTGTATTTCTCATGTACAGACCCAGGATGTGATGTCTAATATGTCGACAGAATAGAGAAAACGGTGAACTCTGCGCTAGTGAACTTCGCAAACGGGTAGGGTGGGGACTCTTTAGTTTAGGCTGGCATGGATTTTGGTCAGACAAGCCTAGGGCCTGCCGTTCAGTAAAAATGGGTACAGATCAGGCTGGCCGGGCCTACGTAGGGGTTCATGCTGGCTGAGTGACAAGGTTGGCCCAGGGTATTTGTTACATAGTAACACAGGGCCCTCTGGTCAATTTAACACGACCTACAATTTAGGCTGGTAGGGCAAGGACAAGGGTCTCATACCTCAGGTGTGGACAGAACGGGCCTGGGGCACCCTATGATATAAAATAGACCCTCTCTCATGTTTTAGCACTACGCCCAATACAAAAAGTCTATGCAAAATGCACTGTTTTTGGACGCCCCTTTTTTCTTTGCACCCCCTTGACCAAACATCAAAAAACTTTGCATCACCTCCCAATATACCATGTGGAATAGTTTCGGGTAGATTCATCAAACGAATATAAAGTTATTAAGAGGAAAAACTCAAAGGAATTCCTATCTCTGGCAACCCTAACTATAACTACAGAGTGAATACCACTACTCTGTGAGTATAAACACACACACACACATTATTTTCCCACAGGAAAAAAACCAAAAGATTAAAGTACTGTTTTAGTTAGGTAAATGTGTCAGGGACATTAAAGTTTTCATCAAAAAAAAAAAAAAAAGACAAATTCACCAGTTCTAGTTAGCAGAGCTAACTATAACTTGCGCCCCTGCCAATGGTGTCCCAGGGACACCATCCCAGGGGCCAAATTTAATAAAAAGGGAAAGGGTGTGTGACCCTCCTCCCGTAGCCTTATTTGGACTCAGGGACCCCATTCCCCGGGGCAGAGTAATTAATAAAGGGAGGGGGGCACGCAGCCCCCCCCACCCTAATTAGGACCAGCAGACCCCATCCCTCATGGCGGTCATGTACATAAAAGCAGAGGGGCCAAGCGTTCCGCCTCCCCAAGCCTTATATAGGCCTCAGGGACCCTCTCTAATAGGGCATACCATTTTTAGGTCTCGCTGAGCTAGCACATGCGTTGCTCGGAGAGACATTTAGTAGGCGAGTTTTGAAAGTGCTACTGGCTGGCCTAGCGCTTGCGTTCACGCGAGCGTGCACGCGCGCAGCCGCCAACTATCTCCTCCGTCACGGGTCATTAAGCTTGATCGCGGAAGCGAAAACACTATTGTTTATGCTCTTCAATCCTGTTATTTATTCATAGAGTGTTTATTTAAGTTTAGATTCTTACGATGGCTGTTTATCTCTCATGCTAACTTTGCTTTACATTTGTGCACTGTTAATCGGATTTTTCGTAAATACGTGCAATCAGTAGCCTTTGCGCACATGAATACATTTTATTTTATGATCGCGTCTATTATGGCCACCCGGTCGGCTTTCTTTTTGCTGTGTTAGTCTGTTATCACTATTCACTGAGCACCACGGTGGTCCCACTTCTACCTTTATTGTAAACACAACAGCGTCTTCAAATCGACACACGTTACAAGCCACGGCTTTCATAAACGAGTGCAGCACGTTGGATTAACTCCTCGAGTAAGTTGCTTAATACATTTTTTAACTCTTTATGATTAGCTAGTAATAACTGAGACTAGCGCCACTAACATCGTCCGCTCCGTACGTGTGTTCACACACAGGGCACTTTTTTCTGAACTAACAGCTGTTTGTAGCACCCTTGAGCACCCCGATAAACCTCTAATAGGGAGCACTCCGATTATAGAACAGGAACTCACACAGTGGGATTCATCATTATTCTTTCCGTAAAGCACGCCCAAGGGACAAAGTTCACCACTGTTAGGTTAAGTGTACGTTACTATTTCGACTCCATGTCCTTGTATATTGATACTTATTCTTTTCATTTCACAGGTTATCCCCAGATGAAGGCTTCGCTAGGCCGAAATGCATTGAGATATATATAAAATGAGATACAACAAATGCTAATCTGACAACTATCGTAGATGCATTTTGGGAAATTAGGTTTTTGCAATATCCATGAAATCTTTGCATTGTGAATGAACAATACAAACAGAAAGTGCATATAAATTGGATGTGAAGGGTCTTGATTTAAATAATTGGAGTCTCATTCTGAGGACCGCTGTCTAGTGCCCTGGGGACATTCCCGACATTCATTGGGGTGCTATTAGGTTCAACATAGATAATTGCCACACCCTTGAATCTCAGGCCTAGAGTGATAGACAGGAACAGGAGGGCTGTGTACATTCCACTTCTGAAACGCACGTCGGCGCATTTTTCCTGTTTTGTATGACTTTTGTATTTAATTAAGTGAATACTGTATTGTAACCTGGTGGATGCATGTATAGGTCTCGCCTTTGGGACCTTATAAGTGCTTATCCATGCAACAGTTGATGTAGTTGCACCAATGATATTGTGCTGCATAACTAAATACTTATAAGGTCCCAAAAGCGAGACCTATTGTCTATGCCAGTGGTTCCCAAAGTGTGTGCCGCGGCACCCTGGTGCGCCGTGATGAGAAGCCAGGGGCGCCGCGCAGGATGTGGGAGATTGCAGCCGCAGCGCAACACTCGTTGTAACAGACTCCGATGCAGTACCAAAGCTCAGATACCCAGCAGCATTGGAGAGGCACAGCGGGATGGCAACCCTCACACCTTCAGCCCTTCATGAGCTGTTAAGAGGTGTTTGAAGGTGACTGTGAGGGAGGGGCTGCAGCTTCAGGCGCAGGGGCATCTATTCAGATGCAAACAACCCTGAATGCGTCATGTGTCATGTCTCTGCAATTTAGAGGAACCTCACACATTCCCTTTCTGTCCAGGGCCCCAAAAATCGTAGAACCGGCCCTGATTGCACGTGGTTCTCTCCACAGAGCTTAATTCCTGTTACTAAATTGTAAGCAAACATCGGTTCTTCAAACATGCAGTCTATAATGTAATAAAATAAAGACATGGCACAATCGCACCCACACTGATTAACAAAGTATGGAGGACAATCAGTTAAATCAGTTCTCTTGGAGTATCTCCTTTAAGTACTGTACATCACAGTGGGGGATGGCAAAACTAACATTTTAGAAAGAGAGCCTGTCGTTTCGTTGTCTTGTCCAGGAGGGGGTGAGGAGCCCTACCCCACCAAGATGATACTAGAATACTGCATGCCCACACCTTGGCCCACACTGGTGGATCCTGTTCCCCCTCATGTGATGGCTCCTGCCCCTCCCCCCCAGTGATGGCTCCTGTCCCCCACCAAAACCTGTGATGGCTCCTGTTCCTCCCCTATGGTGGATCCTGTCTCCGCCCTGGGTGGTTTCTGTCCCAGTCCTGGAATGGCTCCTGCAGCGAGGGTGAAGTTCTTGATGGGCCTCTTCTCAAAAAGGCTCAGCTCATAATTAATATGAAAAGGTGGGTGAGTGAGTAAGTGAAGGGATGGGTGGATGGCTGGATGAATTAGTGAATGGATGAATGAAAGATTGAATAGATGGATAATGAGAGAGGATGGATGGATTGATGAGTGAGTGGAAGGATGGATGAGAGAAAAGGTAAACAGCTGGATGTATGGGTCGAAGGGTTGCTGGATGGGTAAAAGGGTGGATGGATGAGTGAAAGGATGGATGAGTGAAAAGGTGGATGGTGAGTGAGTAAGTGGGAGGATGGATGAGTGAAATTATGGATGGATTGATGAATTGATAAGTGCAAGGGTGAATGGATGAATGAGTGAAAGGGTGGATGTAAGGATGGATGGGTGAGTGAGTGAAAGGGAGGGTAGGTGGAGAAAAGGATGAATAGATGAGTGAAGGAGTGAAAGGATAAATGGATGAGAGAAAGGATGGATGAGTGATATGGTCAATGGATGGATTAATGAGTGGATGAGTAGATGGATGGGTGGGTGGATGGATGGAAGGAAGGATGGCTAAGTGAAAGGGTCGATGGAGAGAGAAAGGGAAGATGGGTGGATGACTAAAAGGGTGGAAGGATGAGTGACTGGGTGGATGGATGAGTAAGTAAAAGGATGGCTGGGTGAAAGGGTAAATGGCTGGATGGATGAATGGATGGATGGATGAGTGTACAGATGGATAGGGTGAAAGGGTGGATGGATGGATAATGGATGGATGAGTGAAAGGATGGATGAAGGGATGGATGAGTGAAATGATAGATGGAAGGATACATGATGGATAGGGTTGAATATGGTTGGATACTGCTGGGCTTACTTGTATACTACGGCGCGACCTCCTCTGATGTGTCTGTAAAACCTATTGTCCTGACACCTGCCTTTTAGAACTGCACCGGCAGGACCTAGCACACTTAAAATACTGGGTAGATGGGATCTGGTGAGCCATCTTGGGTTCATCAGAGCCCACCCTATGTAAACTGCTTGTAATGCCACAGAGCTCCTTGAGCCTTTCTCTAGCAATTGAGATGTACTTTATAAGATCTTTGTGATTGCAAATAAAGTTTTATGATGGTGATGGCTACTCTCTGAATCCTTCATCACGTCTAGGCTTGATTCTTCATGTAGACCAGTGGTTCCCAAACTGTGCGCCGCGGCACCCCGGTGCGGCGGTAAAAAAAAATGGTGGGGAGCCACGGCCAACTGCCAATTAGGTCAAGGGAGCCATGGGTCAAAAAGTTTGGGAACCACTGGGCTATGCCAATGCTTTATGCATGCCATGATGCATTTCACGATAAAATAGTGCCAAATGCCAGGTTTTCATTTTGCATGATAAGGCATAATTTTTCTGAAATCTTGTGTAATTGCACAAATTAGGAAATTGTGCACACCCCTAGACAAATTGACGAAACTGACAAATACTGCAATAGAAAAATGATCAAATAGCGATTTTGTATTATGCTTAGTACCATGTTCACCTGCAGGTCTCATTCTTGCAGTCCTGGCCTAAGCATGTAGCAAATGGGATAAACCTAGTACCCCTTATTCAGATCTGCATCCGATTCACCAGACCATAGCCAATAGGTCTCGCATTTGGGACCTTAAAAGTGCGTAGATATCCAGCACAATATCCTTGGTGCAACAACATCAAGTGTTGCATGGCTAAACACTTATAAGGTCCCAAAGGCTAGACCTATTGGCTATGCCAATGCTTGTTTAAAAATGAAAGCCGCAATTTTATAAAATATACATGGGGAGGGGGGCGTCAGTAGGAGATTGGTTTTCTTGCGTCCCCTATATTGTAGATGACAAGCAGTAGGTGTAACTGCTCATGCCCCACTCATATTATTGCTGATATGTAAAGTGTTCCTTTGCATCGGGGAATAGTTCTGCACTTTAGTAAGATTCCCAGATGACTACATCACATAACTATATAACTAATAGAGCACAGGCAGCACTTCGAGTAGCGGAGCGGATAGCTGAAGCATCAGGGACAATTAGCAAGGAAGACCGATTCACTGCTCGGAAGATGAGGACTCATCTGCAGCTGAATTATCAGAAGCCGTATCACTGCGAATGTCAAATGTCACGCCACAGACTGCTGATGGTATCGTATAAATGCTGGAACACAGCACCTGCACCATGAACTTCCTAAAGGACTGCACCTCAATGACATTTGGTATTGTATCCTTGCAGTGTTTATTCTACTGGTGGGGTTTGCATAATTGGTATTACACCAAGAACTACACATGGTACTCGAGGGCTACTCCGGCTTTAAACTTCACCATACACAAAGATATGAGAAATCTGGGGATTTCACAGGGGCATGCCCCGCAGGGGCATACACCCATTACATTCTCCCTTTTCCAGTAAACAAGTTGGTCACGTGGACAGTTTCCAACAACAGAGGCTCAATCCTGAACGCCATTATCACACTAAAACACCACTATGACTTCCATTATGGACCAAGTAGCCCCCCTGAAACTAAAAAAAAGGCAGAAACATACCATCTAGACCATGGTTCAACACAGACAAACTCCGAAAGAAGAGAACTAAGAGCGGCAGAAAGACTCTGGCGGAACAACCCCTCCACTATCCTTTGAGACAGACTCAAGTCAGTACGCGGGAAATACAAAAAACACAAAGAGGGAAAAAACGTCCTTCTTTTCTAATGACCTTAGCAATGCAAAACTCTTTAATCTCATCAGGCAACAAACTTCCAAGCCCCCCCCCCCCCCTCGACCCCTACTACGGCCTCCAAAGACCTCTGTGATAACCTTGCCGATTTCTTCAATGACAAAGTCACAGTCACACCACAGTCCCCCCGGCAGTAAACCAACCCCGGGGATAGAAGATATCACACCCAAACTCCCCCCTAACCTATAGAATTCTTTCAACCCCATCTCCGAAGCAGAGGTCATCAAAATGATCTCCAGCGCCAAACCCTCAACACACATTCTGGATCCAATTCCTGCACAACTGGCCAAAAAACTCAATCTCTCTCTAGCCCCACACTGGACCAGAATCATAAATAGCTCCCTGACTACTGGAGTCGTGCCTGATTGTCTCAAAACCGGCCAAGTCACACCTCTACTGAAAAAAACGGGCTCCGACACTAACGATCTGACTAACTACAGACCCATCTTCAACCTCTGTCTCATAGAGAAAATCCTGGAAAGATGTGTTCTTCTCCAACTTACTCAACACCTGGACAACACCAACCTTCTAGACTCCAACCAATCAGGTTTTAGAAAAGGCTGCAGCACAGAGACAGCGATCCTAAATGTAATATGACATGCACAAATCTCTTGATACGGGCCAATGCTGCCTACTTATACTCCTGGGCCTATCGGCAGCCTTCGACACGGTCAACCACAAACTACTCATCAAGGCACTGCAAGAAAGGGTTGGAGCTGATGAGGTGGTCTTACAGTGGTTCACCTCTTTCCAATAAAAGAACAGAGGGGGGGGGGACAAGGAGCTTATTAGAAAGAGGTCCTGAACCAATGCTCCTAAAAGTAGTACATGATCACAAAGGATGGTGTCAGTTCCTTCAAAGAAAGGGAGTTACAGCAGGCATATAAGCTGTAAATTATAGAAAGTGTCTCCATAGGATAAGTGAGTATGCAGAGAGGAGAGAAAGTACTCCTATGTATGGTATGTGGTGCCCTCACACACCCTTACGAGTGTATAGCATCATCATTGGGCAAAATTGCTCCTCGTGGGGGTGGCGCTGCAGTCCCTCACGGGCCCTGTTCAGGGGCTCTCTGGCGGAGATCTTTTCAGTAGTTGCCACATTTGTGTCTGAGGGTATGTGGGTAGGGGAGTGATAGTGAGTGCAAGTTAAAATGAGCCAGGAAGCCCAAGTTAGTTTATTCGGAGGACCCCTGGTTCAAAGTAAACAAGCATTGGCATAGCCAATAGGTCTCGCCTTTGGGACCTTATAAGTGTTTAGCCATGCAACAGTTGCATAACTAAATACTTATAAGATCCCAAAAGCAAGACCCATTGGCTATGCAAAGCGGCCATGAGGCCGCGAAAGTTAAAGTGATCGCGATCGGGATCACGATCAAACATCAAAGCTGCTGTGCAGCCGCGAAAGTGAAAGTAATTGCGGTAAAGCGCGGCACGCGCGCCCGCGCACATGCACTGTAGCTCTAGGCTGGCCTGGTAGCACTTTTTGGAGCCCTCTCAATAAGTCTCGCCAGACCAGCGCATGAGCTGGGTCAGGCGAGACCTAAAAATCCACGGGGATGGAGATGCACCGTAGTGCCACTTAGAGAGGGGAAACAAGACCAAATAGAATCCCACTTCTCTCAACCCATGTAGTGTGTAACTGAAGTGTTTTAGAAAGGGGTCGACATGTTTTGCGCTATAAAATGGTCCCTAGTGGATCCCAGAGCGCTTCATCAGGACCATATAGAAAACTGAGAAAACAGGAATAAGGAAGAGACAACCCGTATTCCCATGTATAACCCGAGTCAGGTATGCTTGACAATTATTGTCTAGGGACACGTTATTATACGTAAGTCCTGTCCTAAGCCTGGAAGGAGACAAAATGAGGGGGGGGGGGGGGGGGGGGGAAGAAAAGCTAAAAAGGAAAAAAGGAACATAGTAACATATCAATTGTATATGGTACTGGTTTACAGAATTGGAATCACAAGTGCACAATATGTGCCCAAGTGCCAAGAGCATGAAACATTCAACGGACGTGTGCACGCCTCTATGTTCATGCGTCTCAATAGTGGTGCTAATAGTGGCCACACGCAGAGGTGAAACCAAGCGGTAGTGATCCTAGTATCTAGCAGTGATCTGTGCCGCCACGTTGTTGTGGTGGTTGCATAGGGGTAAGTACAAAGGGTGTACACCTAGAATCGCTGAATAAATAGTGCAACGGTAAAATGAGGGATAATATGTTGTGTGCACGTGCCAATGGTAGCGGTAGCTAAAACTAGTATGGATGACACCCCAAGGTACAATATCTGAAAGGGGGAACCAGGGTGAGTTAGAATGGCGGTTCACCAGTGGCTAGATATTGTCCTAGTAACTGAGCCTGCCCCAAAGGGGGAAGACCAGGTGGAGACAACAACCTGAAAACGGAAGGCATAATAGAAGTGCAACAAAAGCGCATCTCAAATGGTGGGAGAATATAGTGAGGACCCCATGGTGTTATGCTCTTTCCATGCCAAAAAACACATCCAAACGTCACAAATCCATGCGTAATCACAAAATAACGGAAATGCGAGCCTACCCTCCCCGAATCGAAAATGGACTCCGTCAGCCGTACCGCGGAGTGAGGCTACATATAAACAAAAGGGGTAGACCAAACATTAGCGGTACCGTGATATAAAGGTGTCGCCTTTATATCACGGTACCGCTATAGGTCAGATAGGGGTGGAAGTACTTACTAGAGGTCGGTCCTCACGTCACGGGAAACCTACCCGTCCTGCAGTGCCGCCGGTGACATTGCTTACAGGAAAAACGATGGACTAAATACCGTTGCCGGGTGAGTAGAGGGAAGCGGGTGACGACGTCATCCCGCTGCGTCAGGAAGGGGTAGATACAACTGGGCGGAGAAGGAGGCGGCCATCTTACAGTGGTTGCGGGGGAGGTTGGTTGAAGAGCCTATTGCCAACGGGGGATAAGTCAGCAGAGATACTGCTTCTTAGTTCGTGCCGAAAAAAACGGGAAATCCGTAGATCACCACAGCGAGTGAGATCGTTGGCCTGTGGGTGACCTAGGCTGACACTACTAGGTGTGAGTCAAAACGTTATGGACACGGGGATCATGGAACCCCTCATAAAAATATATATGAAATGTTAACGGTCCCAAAATGCTGTGAAGGGTGTTTGGGATGACAGGAGCTGGTCGTGACCCAGATGGAACAGGCCCCGTCGAACACGGGGGGATCCTTTGCTACGGGGTGCTGAAAATTATTAAAAGAGGAAGGAAAAATATGAGTAAAAAATCATCATATCTTCCACGTACCCCTAACAAATTTTTTTTATTATTTTTAGTACACAGACAGAAATATCAGAAAAATTATATTTTTGAACCACTCCATAGTAGGTTAGCTCGTGGTTTCTAGTGGCAGTGTAAGGTGAAGGAGATGCCTATACAAAGGTAACTTAAGAAAGTATGGTGGAATACACTGCATTCTCCCTCTAGCTAGCAAATATCTATTAGCGTGTAGGGAATGACCGAACTGGTAATACTGGAGTGAGCTGCTGGATTCAAGGTGATAAGGTTAGAAGCACTGAGCCATATAGTAGTTCCCAGTATAATGTATAACATGTAGTAATGGGAGGTCTTTTCATGGATGAAAATTTAATAAAGATCGACCCAAGGTATCTCTTCGTTGAGTCCCCCTTTATTGCTTCAAAGTTTGAACACCCATCGTTGTTCCTGTCTAAATGATGTGGAAGCTGTCCAATGGGGATTGGATTCAATGATGGTCCATCGTAGGCTTCCTGGAGAGTGGTTCATTTCCAGAAAATGGCTTTGTAAACTCGTTGCCGTGCGTTTGCATCGGATAGTACTTTTCTGCTCCCCGATCCGGACCTTCACTGGTCTAGCTGTCATGCCAATGTATTGTGAACCACAGGGGCAGGTGATCAAATACACGCAGTTTTTCGTATTGCAATTAGTGTGGTGTGTCTGCTGCCAGAGTCTTATTCAGCGATTCTAGGTGTACACCCTTTGTACTTACCCCTATGCAACCACAACAACGCGGCGGCACAGATCACTGCTAGATACTAGGATCACTACCGCTTCGTTTCACCTTTGCGTGTGGCCACTATTAGCACCACTATTGAGACGCATGAACATAGAGGCGTGCACACGTCCGTTGAATGTTTCATGCTCTTGGCACTTGGGCACATATTGTGCACTTGTGATTCCAATTCTGTAAACCAGTACCATATACAATTGATATGTTACTATGTTCCTTTTTTCCTTTTCTCCCCCCCCCCCCCCCCTCATTTTGTCTCCTTCCAGGCTTAGGACAGGACTTGCGTATAATAACGTGTCCCTAGACAATAATTGTCAAGCATACCTGATTCAGGTTATACATGGGAATACAGGTTGTCTCTTCCCGATTCCTGTTTTCTCAGTTTTCTATATGGTCCTGATGAAGCGCTCTGGGATCCAGTAGGGACCATTTTACAGCGCGAAACATGTCGACCCTTTTCTAAAACACTTCAGTTACACACTACACGGGTTGAGAGAAGTGGGATTCTATTTGGTCTTGTGTCCCCTCTCTAAGTGGCACTACGGTGCATCTCCATCCCCGTGGATTTTTTACTTTGAACCAGGGGTCCTCCGAATAAACTAACTAGGGCTTCCTGGCTCATTTTAACTTGCACTCACTATCACTTCCCTACCCACATACCCTCAGACACAAATGTGGCAACTCCTGAAAAGATCTCCGCCAGAGAGCCCCTGAACAGGGCCCGTGAGGGACTGCAGCGCCACCCCCACGAGGAGCAATTTTGCCCAATGATGATGCTATACACTCGTAAGGGTGTGTGAGGGCACCACGTACCATACATAGGAGTACTTTCTCTCCTCTCTGCATACTCACTTATCCTATGGAGACACTTTCTATAATTTACAGCTTATCTGCCTGCTGTAACTCCCTTTGTTTGAAGGAACTGACACCATCCTTTGTGATCACGTTCACCTCTTTCCTACAGAACCGCACCCAAAGAATAAAAAACTTCATGTCTGACCTACTCCCCATTAGCAGGGGTGTCCCCCAAGGATCCGTACTCTCGCCGCAACTCTTCAACATATATATGGAGGGGGAGGAGCCTAGCGCGCAACCAAGATGGCCGCGTAGGTGCGAGGCTCCCGAGGACCTCCGCAACCTCCTACGTTTATCCTGTCTTCATCCTGCCTCGGTTGAGGGGACTGTGTCGGTGAGCCTGAGCCGAGGTGGTACCCGTTCTCCGTTCTCGAATCGGACTTCGGGTACCGGAGTGAGCACCGATTGAAGTTTGCGGCCTACTTCTCGCCGGACCCCGGATTTGCGCTGGGGGGTGACCCAGTGGCAAAGTGAACAACAACGGCGGGCTGGGCCTGGCGAGTTGCGTACCCCGCACTTTCGCTTTCACTTTCGCACCCCCTTGCCGTCTCTGCAAGTGAGATCGCGGAGCTCTTTGTGTTGGTGTGGCCTCGCGGGGAGACCCTGCCTGCCTGCCGGCTGTGACCCACCCCGCCGACCTGGGGTGGCCCCCCGGAGCTCGTGGCCTTGATTGCCTGCCCTCTACGGCGTAGCTGGTGCGGGAGTGTGACCCGTGGCGATGGCCACGAAACAAGACGGAGATCGGTCGAAGACCAAGTCAACCCGGCGTGGCGCCGTACATCAGGCCAACATCATGGACCGCTATACCCTCCAGAAGGGATCTCCCGGCGGACCGCACAAGTCCTCTGAGGGCCCCCCTGATGCCCCGGATTTGCCCACGGATCTGACTCTGCAAGACGTCATGGGCGCCATTGCTGAGATGAAGGCCTCGGTGGGCCAGCGGTTCGACACCTTGGCGCATAAGATCGACGCGGTCCTCGTGGATGTCGGCCTGGTGAGGGCTGATCTCTCCAAGACCAACGACCGGGTTGATTCTTTGGCCCGAACCACGTCGGGCCTCACGACTGAGGTGGCGGCCCTCCAAACGGAGGTGCACCGACTTCGTCAGGCGAGTGCGCTTATGGATCGGCGCCTGGAGGATTCCGAGAGTCGGGCCCGGAGGAATAATATCCGCATCATCGGAGTACCCGAGGGACGGGAGGAGGCGGTGGCGGATGTTTTTGTAGAGGACCTGATCGCTACCCATCTCCAGCCTCGGGGACTGAGTTAATTCTTTGCCGTGGAGAGGGCCCACAGAGTTCCCGGGGGAAGGCCGAAGGTTGGAGCCCCTCCGCGGCCTCTCATTGCCCGGATTTTTAACTTTCGGGACAGGGACGCGATCTTGCAAGCCTCCAGACTGCAAGGGCCGATTAAGCTGGAAAATATGGAGGTGAACTTTTATCCCGATTTTACCCAAGCGGTCCAGAAGCAGAGACTGAGTTTCCTGGGTGTCAAGCGCCGTCTCCGGGACATGAACTTAAAATACGCCATGCTCTTCCCGGCCAAGCTGCGGGTAGAGGTGGATGGTCGCACGCACTTTTTTGATCGTCCCGAAGCGGCCGGGGACTGGCTGGACACTCTGCCTGGGGGTAGTGATCGAGATGGTGGGGGGGGGGCGGCGGGAGGAGACGGCCCACAGGATCGGGTCTGAGGGGTTGATATTGGGCCTCACTCTGGATGACTATGATACCACTTTCGACCAAGCTTCTGTCTTTGTTCTTTCCCCTCCCTTGGAGGTTGTGTGGGGTCTAGAAGGGGTACTCTTTCCTCCTCTAGGGGGTTTAGCTAGTTTCATTATATAGGGGCGACAGGCACACTGCAAGTTGGGGGGGCTGTCTGGGCTCATGCAGGGAGGGGGGAGTTTTGTTGGGGTGGGTGGGTTGGGGTGGGGTGTTGTTCATTTATACCACAAGGCAAAAGTATTGTTGTGTTATTTCTAAAGTGCTCTCTGGGGGACGAGTGATGGCTTCTGTTTATGATGGGGGGTAGGGGACTGAGTCTGTTGTCCTGGAATGTTAATGGATTGGGGGACAGGATAAAACGAGGTGTGGTCGTGCAGTTCTTGAAGCGAATTTCGCCCGATATAGTTTTTCTGCAGGAGACACACCTCATTGGCAACTCCTTTTGTGCTATGAATCGACGGGGCTACCGCCTTGTGGCCCATTCGGGCTTCACGTCTGGTTCAAGGGGTGTGGGTATTATGGTTAAGAACTCGCTCCCGTTGGAGATTGATGAAGTGCTCCATGACGACCGGGGACGTTACACGGTTTTGGTGGGTAGAATGGAGGGCAGAGTGGTCGTTTTTGTGTCTGTTTATGTCCCGCCGGGGCTGCAGACGACCACCTTTGCGGATCTGGGGCGCCTCCTCCTTGGCCTTCCGGAGGGGATTCTAGTGGTGGGGGGGATTTTAATGCTGTGGTTTCCGGAACTGTGGATCGTCACCCCCCTAGGGATCTCCCCCGTGCCCAGGCGTGGTTGTCTGGCCTCTTGGATACCTTGGGGCTGGTGGATTGTTGGCGTTTGAAACATCCCACGCAGCTACAGTACACCTTCCATTCAGGGGCTCATGGTAGTCTCTCACGGCTAGATTATGTCCTGGTTCCGGCGGCGCATGTGGGGAGGATAGGGGAGGTGCGCCATTTGGCACGGGGTATTTCGGACCACTTCCCGCTCTTGTTGCACTTCGATATTCTTCCGAGAGGAGAGGGTAGGGTGGTCCCGATTAATCCCTGGTACCTGCGTGACCCCACCATTCGCGCAGAGCTGGTTAAATCCCTTAAGCGCTACTTTGACGAGAATGTGGGGTCTGTGTCATCGGCGGTCTCACTGTGGGAGGCGTTCAAGACGGTACTCCGGGGAGAGGCCTTGTCCCTTATTTCCCATTCCCGGAGGCGCGAGCGGGAGGAGGTGACCCGTGTTGAGGCTGAGATAACCGAGTTGGAGGGTGCTCTAGAATGTGGGGTGACGGATGACAAATTACATGTTCTCCGACTCAAGCAAGCGGCCTATAAGGCCCTCGTCACGGAGGCGGCCAGGGGCCTCAGTAGAGAGCAACAGGGGAGACTGTATGATGTGGGTGATAAGGCTGGTAAATTGATTGCGTGGCTGGACAAAAAGGAGAGAGCGAGTCGAGTTGTCCCGTTGATTGAGAAACAGAATGGTGTGTGTGTCACTGAACCAGAAGAAATTGTCTCCTGCTTTGCAGACTATTTCCGTGGGGTGTATTCCCCGGTATCCTCCCGCTCTGAAGAGGATTCCCATGCCCTGCTCAGGGATATCGCGCTGCCTTCCCTTTCGGAGGAGGACAGAGTGTTGTTGGAAGCCGCTCCAACTTCCGAAGAAATTGCCCTCGCCATACGTTCGGTCGCTTCCGGCAAGGCCATGGGTCCTAATGGTCTTCCCATCGAGTTGTATAAACTGCGACCGGATACGCTGGCGCCGCATCCCCGTGCCATGTTCCTCGCGGCCCACTCGGCGGGTTCCCTCCCGCTAGACCAGCGTCTAGCTACTATCGTGGTTATCCATAAGGAGGGGAGGCCACGGGACCGGGTCACATCCTATCGGCCTATTTCGCTATTGAATGCGGAGCCCAAAATCCTCGCGAAGGTGTTGGCCAATCGGCTGGTCGGCGTAGTGTGTGACTTGATTCACCAGGATCAGTCCGGCTTTATCCCTCATCGCAATACAGCGCTTAACCTGCGGCGTTTGCATGGGGTGCTCGCACGTGTCCCGTTCATACGAGAGCCGGCCATTTTGGCGTCCTTGGACGCCACTATGGCGTTTGACACGCTTGAATGGCCTTATATTTGGGCGACGCTCGCGAAGTTTGGGTTTGGCCCAGGATTCATCAGTTGGGTAAAATTGTTGTACTCTGGCCCGCTGGCGCAGGTGGTTGTGAATGGTAGAGTGTCGGCTCCGTTCGAGCTGGGCAGGGGCACGCGGCAGGGCTGCCCGTTATCGCCGCTCCTTTTCGCGCTCGCCTTGGAGCCCCTGGCGGAGTGGCTGCGGTGGGAACCTTCTATTCGTGGTCTCTGCTGGACCCCCGAGTATGAGGACCGCGTATCTCTATACGCTGACGATATTTTCCTGTACCTGGCTTCCCCACGTAACTCACTGATAGTACTGGTTGATGTATTGCATTCATTTGGTCTTAACTCCGGCCTTGTCATCAAGTGGGCTAAATCGTGCGTCTATGTTCTCTCTGGGGAGGATCCTATCCTTCCGCGGGGCTGTCCTATCCAGATCGCCCCGCGGGGATTTCGGTACCGCGGTGTCTTCATTACCCTGGACGCGGAGGCCCGATATAGTCAGAACTTGCTTCCCCCCCTCCAGCGCCTGAAGGAGGATGTCGCGCGTTGGAGGCGCTTGCCGCTCTCGCCGCTCGGCCGGGCGGCATTGTTTAAGATGATGTCGCTGCCGCGTTTCCTGTACGCTCTGCAGAACACAATGGACGTCGTCCCGGCGCACTACTTTCGCGAGGTGGAGAGTTTGCAGCGCCGACTGTTCTGGGAAGGTAGACTGCGTATCGCCCTGGCGAAGCTGACGCTCCCGTGGTATGACGGGGGGATTGCCCTCCCGGATATCAAACGGTATTATTGGGCCTCCCAGCTGGCTGCGATTAATCACGGCCTGTACGGGCCCGCTCTAAACCCGGCCTTTGAAATGGATAAGATGTTACTGCCGGGTGGTGATTATAACCGAGCGCTTTACTCCAGCTCGCTTGACGCACGTCTGACGGGCCCCACGCGTGTCATGGTACGAGTGTGGCACACGGCTAATGTGGCGATGGGGTGGAAAGATCGTTTGACGCGGGCGGCGCCACTATACGCATCTGAGCAGTTGGGCTCCCTGTGGACCTCGAAGGGCTTTGAGAAGTGGGACATGATAGGCATCAGCAGGGTGGGTGATCTCTGGACGAGGGGGGGATTCAAAACGTTCGAGATGCTACAGACAGAATTCCAGTTGCAGGACAGGGAGTACTTTCGGTATATGCAGATCCGTCATGCGCTATGCTCCGTATTCCCGGACGTTGCCTCCATCCCAGAGTATTCCCCTCTGGAGGTTAGAGTGCTAGATGGACATGTACCGGACAGCACGATTTCATTAATCTATAAAAAACTTATCAATGACCGCTCGGGACTGCTGACTAACCTTCGTGAGGCATGGGTGCCCGATGGATTGGAGCTGGATGACGAGGACTGGATATCTGCGGTGGCCTCCCCGAAAGAGGTGGCCATACCGGCCCGCCTTCGCTTCGTCCAGCTCAAGATACTCCATAGGGTCTATGTTACGGGGCCAAGGCTACTGCGTATGGGCTATGCTGTGGACGGGTTGTGTAAGCGTGGGTGTGGTTCGTTGGGGACCTTTCTCCATATTTTGTGGGAATGCCCGGAGGTGGAGCGATTCTGGCGTGGTGTGCATGAGGTCCTGCGGGTGGTTACGCGTGTGTCGCTGCTGCCCGAAGCGAGGAGATGCCTACTGAATGTGTGGGAGCCAACCGACTACTCGGTGCCGCAGACGCGGTGGGTGACTCTGGGATATATGGTGGCCAAACGCGACATTGCTCAACTGTGGGGTTCCCAGAGGTCGCCGACTGTCTCGGCATGGAAGGATAACATGGATTGGTGCATGTTTCGGGAAAAGGTGGTGTATGTTGCGAGAGGTAAGCCTGGGACATGGGTGAACGTATGGGGCCCCTGGAACGCCTACCGCGGGGGAATCTGTACCCCGCCGTTATTGCCCGATCCGTCACCGGCCCCTTAGCCAGCTTATCTCCCCGGTTCTGGGCACTGAGTCCACCTAATCCCCGTCTTGACCTTTTCCCCCCCTTGATACTCCTATGGATTGGTAGGGTCCCCCCTCTAGGGGAGCGCATGCTGCTGTTTCCGATTGTGGGTTGCCTTGTGGATTTGTTTTTTGTTGTTATTTATATTAAAATGAAACCGTTATGTGGGGTCCGGATGGCGTGGCTACCACCGCTTCTAACTCCTGTGCATTTCCCTTTGCCGCGGCATGCGCGCTATTGTTTGTATCACATGCTCCTTTTGCTTGCTAGCGGCCGGCCTGAAGGTTGTAGGCCCATCTTTGTATATTTTTTGAATTTTGTAATAAACGGTTTAAAAAAAAAAAAAAAAAAAAAAAAACATCTATATGGAACCCCTCACCACCATACTAAAAAAACAACATTCCCTTCCACCTATATGCAGACGATACCCAGAACTATCTAGAACCTCATCCATGGAAGACATTCAGGGACTGAACGAAACTCTAAAAGAAGTCCAACACTGGTTATCACGCAATCACCTAAAACTAAACCAAGACAAGACTGAAGTCCTCCTCATCTCCAACAAGGAGAAGAAACCCAAATCATAGAATGGCTCAAAGCTATTGATGCTCCCAACTACAACCAACCTAGCTGATGATGCAAAAATCGCTGGGAATCACTCTGGACGCTAAATTAGACATGAGCAAACATATCAAAAATACCGCAAGGAGCGCCTTCATCAACCTTAAACTACTCAACAAAATAAAACCCTTCATCCCTGAACGACCTCAAACAAGCCACTCAATCCCTGGTGTTGTCCAGACTAGACTATGGGAATGCAACCCTCACAGGATCAGCAAAATCGCACGTAGTTCCGCACAGAACAACTTTGAACACAGCAGCCAGGATGGCCACCGGAGTTAAAAAATATGAACACATCTCACCGGCACTCAGAGAACTCAAATGGCTTTCAATCGAAATGCGTGCCAACTTCAGAACTGCCTGCCTAACCCACAATGTGCTGCGCACAGGAAAACCCGCATACCTGGCCTCCGAAGTCCAGAAGGCTGGTCAGACAAGAAGCCTAAGGAGTACCAACACCTTGCTCCTTATCCCCTCTGAAAACCCACAAACAAAAAAACGCATCCCGTTCCTTTGCAGGAAATGCGCCCAAAATCTGGAACTCCATACCAGTCCATATCAGGACTAACCCCTCCGACTTAAATTTCAAAAGGCAGCTCAAAGACCGCCTCCTCAAGCGATCTCTCCCGAATGGATAGATATAGCCTAATCGCAGGAGTCCTCCAGCAACAGCACATAGAGACTTTGACATTATGACCTCTACCTCACTCTCCTCAGGACTACCTCCTCCAACCCCCCCTACCGGATCCAATCCCGTCATAAGTCACTGTAATTTTGCGGCGACAACATGTGAACCGATTTGAGACAATGTACAGACTATTATGATTATTTATCTCACAAATGTCACTGTGATCTTTATGACGAGACTATGCAATGGGTCTGAGGCACTGTACGTATTACGGTATTAATGTAACATACGAATGTTAAGGCTGTAAAGTGCTCCGATACCGCCGGGTCTGGCAAGCGCTATATGAATAAATAAATAATAACTTTCCTTCCCTCCAGGGTTTGGGTATTACCATGTTGGCTTATCCACTTTCCCTTTTGTTGTGGGGGCTTTTCTGGGGGGAATGGGCGATGACATAGCACTCTGCCGATTCACACATGGCTGCATACATAGGCAGGGTTATATTACGCTTTTTTCAGAATGCAGTGCAATGACGGACCATATGATAATCGCCTGGAATGTGTGGGGTCTCCGCACACCATCCCGCAGATATGCAGTATATCCTTACCTTAGGAGGCACAAGATGCGAATTGCCTTCTTACAAGAGTCACATTTAAGTAGGGTCGAAACGGTGAGGCTGCAATGAAAATGGAGGGGTAAGCTCTATACAACTGACTACTCTTCGTTTGCATGTAGGGTCTTCTGCCCGGGCACACCTTTTGTGGTGGAAGAGGTTCTTGTTGACAAAGACGGCAGATACAGGTTCTTAAAAGGCAGGTTGGATGGGCGCTATATTCTGTTGGGCAACGTGTATGCCCCTAATACAGAACAGGGTTAATTCCTAAAATCACTGTCCCTGATGCTGGCAAAATGGTGCGCCATGCCGTGGCTGACAGGAGGGGATTTCAACAGTGTCTTGGACACAGGTTTAGATAGATCCTTCCCCACCCCCCTAAGATGTACGATTGCCTCAGCTAATTCAACTGTACTGAGCGAATGGGTGCATGGATGGGACTTGGTTGATGTCTGGAGGCACCGCAATCCTTGAGAGAGGATATATTCATTCTACTCTGTGCCCCATAATTTACATGTATGATTGAATACGTTTCTCAGCTCACCCTCCTTACTTCCCAACATGACGGGCTCGGATTCCAGGGGTTGTACACATTCCAACCACAACCCACATTACGTTACATTAGCATGAGAATGCGGGACCCCTGTCATCCCTACATGGCGGTTACAGCTGATGATGCTGGAGGACCAAGTCTTCCGAGACTCAATAGGAGAGGCCATCAGGGAGTACTTCACACATAATACTGGGACTGCTTCGTCCACTATACGTGCGAATGCCCCAGATTCCATCCCACTATTAGAGGCAAGTAAAAAACACATGGAACTCCTAGACCGTCAGCGCTGTTTGAACTATGCGGCACATTCAGCAACAGCACATGCTAAGGCTGATCGATTTTGGCCCCTACTGGCCTGGTTGATCAAACATGATCAATCCGTAGGACCCATCACTGCAATCCGGTCTCAGGAAGGGAGACTCAAGTATACTCAGCAGGAAATCCACACAGAGTTAACTATGCACTTTACTCAGCTATACAGATCAACCTTGAATGTCCCTGAGACAGACACAAACAATTTTCTTAACAGTCTCACCTTTCCTACTCTTACACCCAACCAGCGTAGGGAACTGGATGCCCCGCTTACACTTGAGGAAGTGAGGCACGATGCGAGCCCTGCTGTATGGTAAAGTCCCGGGTCCGGACGGTCTCCCCCACGAATTTTACTAAACATACGGCGATCTCCTAGGCCCACAGCTGCTTAGGGTATGCATGGAAGCATTACAGACTGTCTCCCTCCCTGACTGAAGCTACTCTGATTACACTTCCAAAACCAGACACAGATCCCATGCACACAAGCACCTATCGATTCCTGGCACTGCTAAATGGAGATTAAAAAGTATTTCATTTCATTTTCATTTTAAACTTTATTTCGGCAGTAAGCCATAAAAGTCAAGCAAGAGATAAATACATATATACAATTCATGATTATTAATAGAAGGTTATTACATACAATTGGCAAGAGATTTGTGGTTATCTCCATGAATAAGCAATACCGCATATAAAACTATAAATAACAATTTTAAAATTAATTAAAAAGCCAGAAGAAAGTTAATTACATGGACTGAAGAGAACAATGCGTCATATACCTAAACAAGAAGGGGAAGGCAGGGCATACATCAAAAATATTTACAATTTGTAACCAAATCGTTTCCTGATAAAGTGCACACTATATAGAAATCTACTCGTGCCAAACACCACTAATTGTGAGGTGTTTGACTTGAATATACGCTCTGCTTCTTTATAGGATCTTACCCCCACATAATTGCAAACGGGTTTGATCCAACAAGCCCTTGGTTTCTTGTATATCGGGCAGAAGAAGAGTAAGTGAGCAACATCTTCTTTAGCCCCTAAAGAGCAGAGGGTGCACAAATCAGGGCCTTTTGCCCCTCCCCAACTGCATGTATATGCATTAATCTGTAGAACCCCATACCTAAACTGCAAATATAATGTTTTTGCTAATGGGGGGCCGATCTCATCCATAAATTGCTCTAGACTAGGTGTATCTTTAAGATTCAGAAATTCCAAAGTCAGTATGCCGGTCGTTGAACTATGCAATAGCTCTCTGTTGACATACGACCAAAATGTGTCCTTTACAAGTTTCCTGGAAGATAAGGTCATATTCTGAGGAGCTTCCCAAAGATGTGTTAGCCCTAATCTCTCATACCACTTTGAGACATACTTTAGCCATGGAGTATTCAAATGGCCCTCAATCTGGGTTATTTCAACCAATCCACTTTTATACACACTCAATTCCGGGGTTACCCATAACCTGACCCAATACAGCAATGGTCTTAATATTGCTTGATAATCTATTTTTTTTAGATTGAGGTCAAGGAATACGGGAACCAAAGGAGTTCTGGTTGGTATTTTAAGTAATCTACGCACAAAGTGGTTTTCCGCTTTTCCAAAGGTATTGTTACAATAGTAACCCCAAACCTCAGCACCATAAAGGGCAGCCGATTGTGCCTTTGCTTTGTATACTTCAAGTGCCGGTGAGATAGCTTTAGAATAGCTAGCTCCGTGCACTTTTAGAATGGACATTGAGTTTTGTTTAAGGGCTAAGGAGCTTTTGTCCATCTGCCCTTTCCAGGACAAGTTACTGTCCAACATTATCCCCAGATAATTAAAGCTCCCTACCTGTTCCAATTTTTTATTCTCTAAGAACAGGTTGCTCCTAAGAGATTTCTTGGGGTTTATGGACATGTACTTAGTTTTGCTAGGATGTATCTCTAGCCCCTTCCCCACACAGTATTTCTGAAAGGTATCAACCAAATTTTGTAAGCCTCTCGGAGTCTGAGAGATAAGGATGGTATCATCGGCAAATAATAATGCCGTGACCGCTTCACCACCTAACTTCGGAGAGTCATGCACACAGTTCCTTAAGTAACTTGGAATATCGTTAACATATAAGAAAAAAAGTGTTGGGGCTAGCACGCAACCTTGGCGCACACCACGATCTACGGGTATGGCCCTTGAAATTTCACCATCCTTTCCCCATCTAATTTTGGCATAGTTCCCTGTGTGGAGCCTGATGAGTTCTTTGAGTAATTCCCCTGGGACCGCCATGTTCTTTAGTGTAGTCCATAGCAAATTGCACGGAACAAGATCAAAGGCGGCCCTGAGATCCACAAACGCCACATAGAGACTGCCCTTCCTTAAATGTATGTACTTCCAGCAGATACACATAAACCTGAATACCTGGTCAATAGTACTAATTTTGGATCTGAATCCGGCTTGATATTTAGTTAGTATTTTAGTCTCTTCAATCCAATCTAAAAGCCTATTTAAAATATGTCTGGCAAAGATCTTTTGTAAAATGTCTATTAAACTTATTGGGCGGTAATTACTTGGATCATAGCGGTCTCCTTTTTTAAAAATTGTTATAATTTCTGCCCCTTTCCATGAATCGGGGATTGGTGTACCTGCCACAATTGAATTGCTCAGGAAATTTATATATGGCCCCCACACTTTCACATCATGTTTTAATAAATCGCCGGGAATTTTATCAGGGCCTGGGGCTTTGCCCATTTTCACAGCTTGCAGAGCCTGAATGGTTTCTTCTAGGCTAAAATGTAAGGGAGCAGTACTCATTTCTAAATTTATCTCATGGTCCCCGGAGGGCAAACTCTCTTTTTTATTAGCATAAAGCTTAGTGAAATGATCACACTATGTATTTTCATCTTAAAAAGTATTTGCAGGTGTTCTGGCAGGCAGATTGGCACCCGTCACTCCGCATCTGGTCCATCAGGATCAGAATGGCTTTGACCCAGCTCTAAACAACTTTCAATATACGCAGGCTTTTCCGGTTAATGCAAAGTGCTACAACGGTTTGGCTGGCAGCAGGCAGCCTAGTATTGGATATAGAAAAAGCATTTGACACAGTTGACTGGCTTTATATGTTTGAGGTGCTGCGAAGATTTAGATTTGGCCCATACTTTTTTAGTTTAACTAAACTATTTTATGGAGCACCTGCTGTGCGTGTACGTCTAGGAACTTTATTCTCAAGCCCCATACCGATAAGGAGAGGAACCATACAAGGGTGCCCCCTTTCCCCATCAATCTTCTCCCTGGCTAAAGAGCCTCTAGCAATAGCCATGCGCCAATCAGCAGACCCCTGGGGTATTCAACAAGGGGAGGAAACACACGCCACTTTGCAATATGCGCATGACATTCTGCTTTGCATTAGGGACCTGTAGGCAATACCCCAGATCATTTCCGACACACTCCAACTATTATCAGGACTGAGCATGAATTGGGGGAAATCATGTTTATTTCCCTTTACTCCGGACGCAGATGTCCCTCATCTGGTAGTGAATGGTGCACTGGTGGCCTGGCAGCCGGTCATGTTCCGATACTTGGGTGTAAGAATATATCATATGAACCGGGATCTCCTGGATGGTAACCTATCCAGAGCGGTTACGGCTTTAAGATCCCAAATTGAATTTTGGGAAACGCTTAACTCTCTGTTGCAGGTAGGGTGGCACTTGTTAAAATGGTGATGCTGCCCAGTCTGCTTTATTATTTTGCTAAACTTCAGATATATTTACCAGAGTCCTTTTTTCGTCAGTTGGAGGAAAATGAGGAGACCTCATATGGTGTAATACGCGCTGCAGGGTGGCGCTCACGAAACTATTTTCACCCCAGACGCAACATGGAACATTACTATCTGGCATCCCAGATACAATGGGTGGGGAAATGGGTGGCGGAACTACACCTTACCGATACAGCGGAATGTGGACCCTCGTAAACGTTAGATAGGCTCCTCTTTATCTTTCACCCCTGCTCTAGGCCGCACATGTCACTTCCCCTCATGGTACAGATAGCTCAGAAATGCTTCCGTAGGGCTATATATCTTACTAGGCATGTCACACCATATGTTCCCACAATCCCACTACTAGGTATGCCTAAGGGGGTGGAGGGGCAGAGTCAGAATGGCAGAACTCACAGTCTGGAAAGACATTGATATACACACACACACACACACACACACACACACACACACACACACACACACACACACACAAGGAGACCTATATGCGGAGGGTGCGCTGCGACCCTTCATTTTCCTGGCTATAGACGAGGGCGTCCCTCCTGGACACTTCCTAAATCATGCCTCCTCTATAGCAACATTGGGGCGTCACTGGGGCAATATCTCGCAAGACCCTCCGACACATCTTATAAACTGGTTTGCAGAATCAATCCGCGAACACACTATAGTTGATCTAGCGCCCTTGCAAAATAGATGGGAGAAATATTTGACATGACCAAACACACCTAAGGAATGGACCAAGTTGCTGGAGAGCCCCAGACAAATTCCCAGAAATGCTAGATTAAGGCTGATACAATTTTATATATTCCACAGAGCATATCTATGCCCAGATAAAATTAATAGATATATTAATAGAACAGATGCTTGTTGTCCACGCTGCAAACTGATAGATGCCAATCTGCTACATATGCTCTGGTCATGCCCCAAACTGCAGGGCTACTGGCACAGAGTGATCCAATATTGTCCACAAGTACAGATAGGGCAGTACCAAACACGTGGGAGGCCTGTATCACAGGGATTTTTGTCAGAAGTAAGAAACACAAAGCCATTTGTACATTTTTAGACCTGGGCTTAAGGCTCGCCACGAGACGTTGGAAAGCTGAAGACCCTCCATCGCTGAAAGCCTGGTCTCATTCCATGCTGAACTGGGCAAAGGCTGAGGCTGTCTCGTTATTAAGGGAAGAGACACTAAGTTTGCGCAAATATCCCATTTCAACAGCCTGGAACACAATCCTGATGGCGCTCCATGTAGCAATAACTCCGGACAACCCCCCTGACATTACCAATACCAATTAACTTAGCCTACTAAATCAACCTGAACACAATATGGTCAGGAAAAGTTAGCAAAGATTATGCATTTTAGGCCCGTATGTAGCATTATGATAACAAGGTCAACAAATCAGAACTTGGGAAATTGGCACTATTGTTGCAGACACGGACCACCACTCCCTACCTCAGCCCACCCTACTCTCCCCTCCCTCTTCACAATTTGTTGTTATAAGTTCTGCTGTTCAATATACAGTTGTTTGATCACTAACCCTGACAATAAGGCAAGGCTGTACGAAGTCATTAGAAATGTGTATATATATATATATATATATATATATATATATATATATATATATATATATATATATATATATATATAAATAAATAAATCAAATACTTGTGCGAATAAGACAACTGTAATATGTTTATGCATCAAGATGGTATAATGCCATGATCATCATTATCCATGTACTGTCTTAGACGTCATTATGATGTATGGATCTTGATTGCTTATATGTTCTCTACTTCCACACCGAGGTAATGCCTCGCATATTCTGATTTCTGAATAAGCCTACTGGTTCTGCATGTGCCGTGAATGCTTGTAATATGTACAACCTATAGCAAAATCCATGTTGCGGGAGGTTGCAAGGGGAAATACCCCATGGAGTGAAATGTTGGAAAGTGTCGTACCTTATGGTGTTTGGGGTGATATGCACAACTTTTGCCTCCTTGTGCTCTGTGAACAGTCATCTTTCTGTACAAATAGGAAGATGTGTCAGGAGTGTGGTAAAGGAAGCAGAGTACATGTGTTATGGTCTTGTGGTACCTTTTTATTTAGTTGCATGCAATTGAGAGTCAGTGTTTTGTTTGAATGGAAGCATTTTATGTTTTTCTAGTGTGCTGCTGGTGATTATTTCTTTAGTTGCTGACATGGTATGGGTATGGTGTGAATAGTTGTATTAATGGACTGAGCCACTGTTTTATCAATTTTTCTTCAATATACGCCAATAGTTTAAAGAGGTTTTTAATATTGTGTTTGGAAGACTTACTGGGTGCAGATTAAGTGCTTTTTTGAGTTTGGCACTGGGTAGTGTTGGTTTGGCCAACTAGTGTGACTCGGTGTGGGATGTGTTGGAGTGTTCATCTGCCTTTGTGTGTGTGGTGCAGATTGTGGACGATGTATAAGGTGTGAGTTGGCTGTGGAGTGTAGTTTTGTACTTACAGGTGGATGTCTGAGTACACTTTGTGTGTGTGTGTGTAGTTGTGATGACAGGATTGGTGTTGGAATCTGGTCAAGGGAATTTTGAATTGAAGTGATATATTGTTAAACTTTCCATTTTTGTTTTGTGCCTTCAATGTGTAGACTTAGGAATGAAGGGAAAACCTTTTGTTGAAAGAAGCCAGTGGGATCAGTGGCCCTGCTGTTGTGTGACTGTGAGTGTGCAGACCTGAGGTGGTAGGAATCCATGTCTGCGGATATTGCAAGATTTGCACAACTTGGAACATTGTGCAGTGGTAATTACAAACTAGCTGAGAGCTAGACAAGCTGGAGATTGAAAGATTGTGAACGATTGGCCCTGTACTTTATATGCTAGGAATGGCTGTTTTTGTTTTGATGTTTGTAAGAAAGGGAAGTGTGTAGTATCCTGTGTGTCCATACACACTCTATGAGCCGGTATTAGGAATGCTGACAATGAATGATGGACTAGAATGTTGATATGTGGCGTGGAGTGGTAGCTACAAGATAGACAGTTGCAAGGAAGATGAACATGATCTGTCTGCTGTTTGCTTTAACTAGGCCCAACATGAAACAAAGAACTTGCTTCCTGCTTGAATGGCTTCATACTAGTGTATGAAGACTCTGCCCACTACCTTCAACCCAGGAACTATCCAGTATGTGTTGTAGGCTGTTCCTGTTGCTCCCCAATGGACCCTACATGGCTGTGATTCTGGCTGCCTTTATCAGTCCCTATTCATGGTTCACTCCTCTCGGCATCCTGTATGATCCCTATAAAGCTTTTACTCTGGCTGCCTGCAACCAGTGCACACCTTTGGGTCGCCTGTGTGTGGCCCTTGAATAGTTCCTAAAGAGCATTGAATCTAGATTGATTTCTCCTGTACATGCCTGTGTGTGGATTACCCCTTACTGCTCCTGGTTGGACTTTCAAGACATCTTATGGCTGGCTGTATATACGAGTCACTCACCTGTCTTTTTTCAAGGTCATCATTGCCTGTATTCAGCACATTACATCGGCTGCTCTTTCCTAGATGGATTCTATACAGACTGCTCAGTGAAGGACAAGAAATACAGTTCCGAGCTAGAGGTGGAGGTGTAGGGCTAGGACAGCTTCCAGTGTCTAAGTTATGACAGCTTGAGTCAAGGGCATGAGAGGAAGCTTGGACAGTTTATGTGGAGGCAGAAGGCACTCACACTGCATATACAGGAAGGGGTCAGCAGCAGAAAAGGCACCGTAGTACAGAATGACACCACATGTGAAGCATATAGTGTATATAGGGGGGTCAGGAGTGGTGACCGATTTTGCGGTGGGTGCAGGTGAGTGCTGTTTTGCTCCTCCTCACCTTTGAAAAGCCATCCCAAGTCCAGTACCCTTCCCATTTCATTCTGTTCATGGATGTCACTGGACCCTCAGCTGTATGCTCTGAATAGGGTTGCCATCTTTTCCATTGGAAAATTCTGGTCATCTGTTCACATTTTAAGATTCTGCAAAGGCCTGGATATGATTCTTGAGTAGAAGATTATGTACAATTTCCTGTATTAATTGTTAGGTCTAGCCTAGCGCAGCGCACATGCGCTGCTCTATGGGAGGCTTCTTGTGAGCACTCCAAACTTTCCCTAAAATTGTCCGTGTGATTTTGGTAACTCTCACAGATTTCATTGGCCATTGCGTGTGTCTTTCAAAAATTAAAGCACGCAATTGGCCAAAGGCGTGTGTTTGTTCCACCTTTTGTCTAAATGTTCACTCCCATAGCGTGTTGGTGTCGGGAGCGAGCAGCGGCGGGCTTTGTGGCACCTGCATTCTTCCCTTGGATCATGTTACTAATGAAAGACAACGCGGTCGCTTTCACGGGCGCGTTTCTTTTTTTTTCTAAGTCACTTTGAGTCTTTATTTGAACACTAAAAACGTGATGCATTGAAAAAAAGAATGAACCGGCGAGAGAATTGTGACGATCCAGTGTCCATTTGAGATGCTAACTAGCTCCTCTTGCATTGAAGGGACTACATAGCGCGCAGAATGATACTTTAAGGACTCTATTGAATCGGGAGAAAAAGCAAAACTCTTCAGAAGGAGCCCAACCCCACTCTGCACATTTAAAATATTTCAAAACAAACTCCGCATGTTTTAAACAGAAGGTCTACGGACAGCCAAGCCACACTTTTAGAGCAAGGACACTGGCGTAGACATACATGGGTAAGAGCACAATACACGACATCTCTACGAAACAAGACGTTTCACAATTTGTCCCTAATGCAGCAGGAGGGAAATGTTTACAATAGCTCCACATCTAAGATTTAAACCGGTTTTGGCCATAAGGCGATTACCTCAGCTCTATTACCAGGAATAGTGGTGGTCGGCAATAGGTGGCCATTATAACAGCGATGGGGGCAGGGCAGTGGGTGGAGTTGGTACAGGCCCATTAAGGGAGGGACAATCAGCACATATCCCGCCAAAGAACCGCCTTTGAACAAAGCAGATGGAGAGCCCCGCCTCCCGCGCCATCAAACTCCAGGCCTCAGCTGCTGCAGGGATGCGGGAGGGTGGGGACTTCTGTGGCAGATGAGTCTTTTGTTCAGAAGCTTCAAACATTCCTTTGTGGCTCGGATCCCCACACCTCAATTCAGATTTAAACAAGCCCTCCAGAAATATTCCACCAAGACCCTCCCGGCATCAAAACAAGAGCCTCCCTCATTTACTATCCAATTATTCGTCCCTCCCACCACACGGACCCGCACCATCAACAAACCCCACGCGCCTTCTAATACAGAGCTCCCGCTGTGAGCTTGATCCCATCAAAAGAAACCGCCGCCCCCAGCTATTTCCGTCCCGTGTACACCCACAGTCAAACGTAACGCGGACACCTGCAGGGCACCCCACCCTTCACGAGGCCCTATTCAGTCTCAGGAGTGCGACTATTGCAGAACTAGCATTGGCATAGCCAATAGGTCTCGCCTTTGGGTCCTTTTAAGTATTTAGTTATGCAGCACAATATCCTTGGTGCAACAACACCAACTGTTGCATGGCTAAACACTTACAAGGTCCCAAAGGCGAGACCTATTGGCTATGTCAATGTTTGTTAATATGGCCATTCTGTCTGTTTACTTCAATTATCACTCAGGGGTCATTGGACAGCTGCAGAACATATTTTAACCCCTTCGCTGCCAGGCCTTTTCCCCTCCTGTGCCACGCCCTTTTTTGGCTATTTGGGGTAGTGCGCACTGAGGCCCCTGTAACTTTAAGGTATCCACGCCAAATTTGCGTCCTTTTCTTCCAAAATCATGGGGATTCTGAAGGTACTCAGGGTTTGTGGATTCCCCTGGAGGAGTCACAGAAATGAGCCAAAATACAGCAAAATTTAGTTTTTTTGGAGGAAAATGGGAAAAACGGGCTGCAAATGAAAGCTTCTGAGTTTTTCCCTGCAAGTGTTATCAAAAAAGGACAAAAGTGCATTCCCTGAGCAATAATCCACATGTTCAATCAAACAATAGTGTTGCTATTTAGAAGTTTCAAAGAGAGTCGAAATGTCCAGTATCTGTTTAGAGTTTTTATTTTCCAATTTTCTTGGGTGTTCACGGAGGACTTTGTTACACCACAAATTCCGTTCTTGAAAAAAGAAACAGCCAACACGTGTTTTGTCTATGGACAAATTATTCCAATATGACTTCTTCAGGGCTGTAACGGATAATTATAAAAACTCATTACCATCAACCAAGGCCATACAAAATTATAGACCAACCACCAAGCACAAAAGGTTGTGAAAAAAAAAAAGGGGGATGAAACCGAGACAACAGATATAAAAGAACTTAGATATGACAAAGATTACCAACCACCAATAGAAAAACGAAGGATTATCATCCCAAAGGTCTTGAAATTAAGCCAAACGCAAAACCAAAACAAAAGTGCCAGCGAAATACCACCAAGTGTTGAGATTATAAGAAATACGTGAGGAGGGGGGGACGGAACCGTCACACAATTAGGTGTTTTAAAGCAAAAGGTATCTCACCCCTATTTAGCGCTATATTCAAACAACTACCAACCTGAGACAAGTATCAAAAGTTCGGGATATTATCCTTAATCCTTCAAGTTCCATAAAATTGGTAAATGTTTTTATATATAAAATCCTATGGAGGAGACAATATACAACACCATTAATTGCCAGTAATTATAATATATCTAAATCCTAGATGCCTTATACCAGGAAAGAAAGGGGGGGGGGGTCACTCACCAAAAGCAAGTATTTTCTCACAAAGTTACAGTCATAATCCTTCAAGCGAAATATTTACTGGGCAAAGTGCCCCCGACATCCTCATGAAGTAATGCCTGATAGAGGGAATGACACAGTATCAGTTTCAAGAGCCCCCACACACTGTAGCTAATGTCATATGAAACCAAATAATACTCAACTAACTGCGTTATTTACGTAAAAAACAGGGTTGTGACTGAAAGGATTACGTATAATCGATACAGTGCTAAAAGAAAAACCGTGTATTAATTAACGTAATGGATTTAAATCAAAATTATAATACATTTACATCTAGTCTATCTCCTCAAATGCCAACGGGAAATTAGGGGGAGCGATAGGGGTCCCAGGGAACGAGCTCTCACCAGCCATATCAGGGCATGAGTCCTCGTCCGATATCTCCCGACCGTAAGTGTGGCGTTTAACATAGACGCCATGTTGTGGTGCTTTTTTTGTAACCCGCGTGAAGGCGATATGAAAATCGGACTAACCCAGCAGTAGGCTCCAATGCAGGCGCCATATTTGAAAGTCCAAGTCTACAAATATGTTATCAATCTAAATTTAAATTAAAAGGCATATCAGAAATTTATCGTCAGAGTGTACAACGTTATCCCAAACGACTTGGTATTTAAGGCATTGAATAAATTAAGCAGCAAATTACGGGTCATTGTTAAGAATTTTATCCATAGCGGGAGCTACCATATTCATATAGGCTATGGAAACGAACAAACTATAATGCACATAAAATAGGCACGATAACCCTTAAGGAGAGGCCTTTCAAAGACGTATGAAACGGAATATACAGTGCAGGTAGGAGACGAAAAACAGGACAGAAGGCACCACAGGAAACAAAGAAAGGGTGAGGGACCAATTAATTAAACAGCAAATTAAAACACATATAAAAGAGCAACGTGGCCTACACCACTCATAAAAACACCCATAAATTACATAAGTAAAGTGATATTCAAAAGCTCGACATGTCTTATGTAATAGGGGCACATTTTTTCGACATCCAAGATAACATACTGTACAGTAATTCTACAGAATATTAATAACCAGCGGACAAAGTAGGATGCAATACATAACAGGGACTAAGCAGATTTGGCAAGTAATTACTAAGTTGATAGTTTGAAAGGTCATACATTCTATAACATTTTCTCAGTACTTGGGCCTCCCACACGAGTGAGGCACCGTTTTTATCGGGAGACCCGGGGGAACGCTGGGTGGTAGGAAATTTGTGTCAGCCCGGTGATGCCACAACTTTCCCACACAAAAATGTGTGAAAAAGGTGTTTTTTTCAGTTAAATTTGAGGTTTGCAAGGCATTCTGGTTAAGGAAACGTTGGGGGATCCACGCAAGCCATACCTCCCTGGAATCCCCCGGGTGTCTAGTTTTCAGAAATGTGTGGGTTTGGTAGGTTCCCCATGGTGGCCGCCGAGCACCGGGCCAAAAACCCAGGTGACCCCCCTTGCAAAACCAGGTCGTTTTGAGGTAGGCAATTTTCATGTCGCCTCAATACGTTTTGGGCCCTTGCCTGTCGCGAGTACTTGGGCCTCCCACACGAGTGAGGCACCGTTTTTATCGGGAGACCCGGGGGAACGCTGGGTGGTAGGAAATTTGTGTCAGCCCGGTGATGCCACAACTTTCCCACACAAAAATGTGTGAAAAAGGTGATTTTTTTCAGCTAAATGAGGTTTGCAGGGCATTCTGGGTAAGGAAACGTTGGGGGATCCACGCAAGCCATGCCTCCCTGGAATCCCCCGGGTGTCTAGTTTACAGAAATGTGTGGGTTTGGTAGGCTTCCCTAGGTGGCCGCCGAGCACCGGGCCAAAAACCCAGTTGACCCCCTTTGCAAAACCAGGTTGTTTTGTGATAGGTAATTTTGATGTCTCCTCAATAGATTTTGGGCCCTTGCCTGACGCGGGCACTAAGCCTACACACGCAAGTGAGGTACCATTTTTCTCTGAAGACTTTGGGGAACGCAGGGTGGGTGGAATTTTGTGGACCCACGCAGATTCCAGAACTTTCCACCACAGAAATGTGAGGAAAATGTGTTATTTTGGACACATTTTTAGGTTTGCAATGGATTCTGGGTAACAGAACCTGTTGAGAGCCAGTGAAGTCACCCCATCCAGGATTCCCCTCGGTGCCTAGTTTTAAAAAATGTACAGGTTTGCTAGGTTTGCCTACGTGCCAACTGCGCTAGGGCCCAAAATCCACAGGTATGCACATTGCTAAAAACAATTCGGAGCCCAGTGGGCTTTCTGCCGCCCTGGGGGGGGGGGGGGGGGGGGGGGGGGAAACAAAAAAAAAAAAAAAAACAAAAAAAAAAAAAATCGGGGAAGGGGGTTTCATCCTGATATGCCCCTAAAGGGGCCTGAAAGACTGTGGCTACTTTTGTGGGGGTGTGGGCACTGGTATGACCATTTTGGGCAGCCCCCACCCCCACGCATAAAAAAGCCTGCGTACTCGCTGGCGCCTAGTGGGCTTTTTGCCCCCCCCAGGGGGCAAATCAGGGGCCACTGCCACCATCTGCCCTCCCGGGGGGGGGGGGGGGGCAGAAAGACTGGAATTTCTCTGGGGGTGGGGTGGGGTATTGTCATGCCCATTTTTGGGAGCCCCTACCCCTACACTAATAAAACCAAACAATCCATGGTTTCTAGTGGGCATTCTGCACCCCAGGGGGGGCCAGATTGGGGGCTACAGCTCCCATATGCCTCCTGGGGGGCAGAAAGACTGTCATTTTTGTGGGGGGGGAGGATGGGGGCATTGGCGTGCCCGTTTCGGGCAGCCCACACCCTAAAAACAATTGCGCAAAAAATATCCCTGGTGTTTAGTGGGCTTTCTGCCCCCCCCCGAAGGGGCAGATTAGGGGCCAATACCCCATCTGCCCCCGGGGGGGGGGGCAGAAAGACTAACCCTATTTTTATTTTTTGTAAAATTCCCTGGTGTCTAGTGGGCTTTGTGCCCCCCCCCCCCTGGGGGGGCAGATTGCAGAAAGGCTGTAATGGTGGCGGGTGGGTGGGGGCATTGGCGTGCCCGTTTCGGGCAGCCCCCACCCTAAAACAAACTGAAAACGAATCCCTGGTGTATAGTGGGCTTTCTGCCCCCCCCCCCCCCGAAGGGGCAGGTTAGGGGCCAATGCCCTGTATGCTCCCGGGGGGGGGGGGGGGCAGAAATACTGTGATAATTGGGGGGTGGGGTGGGGGCATGGGCCTGCCTGTTTCGGGCAGCCCCCATATCTATTTTTTTTTTATTACAATTCCCTGGTGTCTAGTGGGCTTTTTGCCCCCCCCCCCCCCCCCGGGGGGGGGGGCAGATTGGGGGCCGAAGGCTGTAATGGTGGCGGGTGGGTGGGGGCGCAGCCCCCACCCTAAAAAAAACCTAAAAACTAATCCCTGGTGTTTAGTGTGCTTTCTGCCAATGCCCCATCTGCCCCCCCGGGGGGGGGGGGCAGAAAGACTTTAGTAATTGGGGGGGGGGGAATGGGCCTGCCCGTTTTGGGCCGCCCCCACCCCTATTTTTATGTTTTTTAAATTCCCTGGTGTCTAGTTGGCTTTTTACCCCCCCCTACGGGGGGGGGGGGGTCAGATTGGGGGCTCGTGCCCCCATCTGCCCCCCAGGGGGGGGACAAAAAGACTAAATGTGCCCAAAATTATTTGGGGGGAGCAAAGGCCCTTGCCGAAGGGGCAGCTCCCACCTCCCTGGTGTCTAGTGGGTGGATCCCTGCTTGGGGATCGCCCTCCTGTGGCGATCCCCAAGCAGGGATCCACTGGAAAGGGGAGATTCTCCCCTTTCCAACGATACCTCTCCCGTCTTTCTACGTGCTCAGGGGGCTGAGATAGCCCCCTGAGCACGTAGAAAGTGAAACCGAAATGAGCCTATTGGCTCATTTCAGTTTCACTTTCACTGTAATGACCTCGGCGCGACGTGCGCGCCGATCGTCATTACAGTGAAAGGGGGGGGGGGGGGGCACCTCAGTGAGCTGGGGAAGCTCTTCCCCAGCTCCCGAGCTATTTTCACTAAAAGGGAATCCCTCTGGTGCCCGCAAGGAATGCCTCATGACGAGCTGGACTCATCATGGGCACAGCGCGACTGTGCTCCATGACGAGTCCAGCTCGTCATGGGCACACAAGGGGTTAAAGTATTTTCTTCTAACGTTTACTGTTTTAAAGCATGTACTACTAAGGAGAAAAATACCGGCTTTAGGTGATATTGCTAATATTTATACCAACAGGGACATCAAAATACTGGCCATGCCGTGTTAAAGCAGCCAGGTGTGAACCCTAACTCTAAACATAACTGCACAGAGTTCTCAAGTTTTTAAAATTCTTCTCAATCTGTTCATTTCTGATCTTCCATCAGCAGTACATAATATCAACAGCCACGACCAAAGTTTGGAGGAATCCTAGTCTCCAACATGCATTAGACTGATAATCTTGTGCTAATCAGTCGAACGAAGGTGGGATTACAACAACTTTTGGATGCAACTCTAATCTATTTGGAGGGAAATGGGATGATGATAAATATGAAAAAGACCAAAACCCTAACCGTAAATAAAAAAAGACGGAAACATCACACTTGGCATTTAGATGAAGACAAGTTAGAATCGTCAATGATTATAAATATTAGGGGGTATTTTTCAAATCCAAATGGCAGCTTTAGCAATCACGTGGAAGATGTTAAAAGGAAAGGCAATGCGTTCATAGCAGATTTGGGACCATTACATAGAAAACTGGTGGACCCAACTTTAAAACCGTTACTACAAGTTGACTATGCAAAGATATCTACCACTTTGACCTATGGGAGTAAAGCCCTGAGAGGGCGGGACAGTACCCCATTAGATAAAATTACAACAAAGATATGCGAGTGAAGAACACTAAATGGGGGGGGGGGGGGGGGGAGGCACCAGACTCGCAGGTGTCACACAACATTGAAAATTTGGTGGATTGCACTGGATTTGATGGAGGTGCCTCTGTGTAGACGTGCTGTTGGATCTGTGGCTGTGAGAGGGCCCCCCCGATGTTGAACGCACTTATGTGCCCTACATAGCAGGGAAATGCATGTGCGAGGAGGGATGGGTTTTTTGTTCCTGCTTCATGTTCTCATGGACACAGAGTATACTCGGAGGTCCACTGGTCTAGGGATAACACAGGAAGCACAACCCTTATATGAACTGTATGTACCAACTGTAATCTTGCTGCAATACCATCTCATTGTATTTCAATTGTTGAAAACCTGAACAAATGTAGAAAAAAATAAAAATTTGCAAATATCTACAGGATCATCTTTAAACTACCAACACATACGTCTCCTCCCCAGATCAGATTGGAATTTGAATTAGTTAGGAAATCCTTGGCCCGTCAGGCAGCCTTTGTGAATTGCTGCCATAATTTTAAACTAGCAAGCAAGGACTCATTACATCACCACCTTTGACCAGAAATACAAGGCAGGGCCGATCACCAACAAGAGCCTATTTAAAATCAGCTAATATAACCAATTTGGGCCTATCATCCGTATGGGCTCTATCGCTGGGCGGGGCAGAAATTAAAAGAATAATGTCTAGTACAAAAGCCCTGTCAATTTTGGAAGACAAAAAGGCCCTTGCCAGGTGCAGTCATGGATACTAAACTCTTAATAATAATACGCAGCTTAAACCCCAGAGTTATTTTGGTGACCTTTAAAACAACTCAATGAGGGAAAAGATTTTAAATATAGGCTAGGAGTCCTGCCGGCATTGGATCATGCTCTAGCATGGAAAAGAGTAGATGGCCAGTGTTAGACCCATCAGATTCTGGCTGGCTGGAATGCATAGAAGCCAGACAGAATCCACCATCCTAGATGGGATGAATACGATACACTTGTCCAAAAACGCATGCTCACCCTTGGGTAGCTTGGAACAGAGCATTCAAGCTTATCCTAAGGGTCAAAGTGTTTAGTATTGGTACAGCTCCACCCCTGCAACACACCGACTACACTACAAAAAGACTCCACATGTATAAAACACTAGTCTTTGTATTACACACACACTGAAATCAAATACGACCTACACATTGGATATATGCTTTAGTTATATGCAATTGCTGAACTCTCCCATTAGCAGCTTAATGGCATGAACATATATGTACTAGTCATAGGCATTCACCTGACCAGTTATCTCCTCAGCCTCTTCAGCAACATAAACCCAAGAGCGTACTTGCCCAAGGTGTTCATGATCCAAGCAATCCCTCCCACATCATAAGCAACAGAAACATATATGCAGGCTGTTCAGAGGTGTTCCACTTTCCCGCTAACACATTAGCATAGAACATGACATAAAAAATATTGCATACCCTGTACAGTTGTAATGGTCAAGAAAGAACCGGTTTTGACTATGCCTCATGATCCAGACACTCAAACTACACCAGCCCACAATTCACGTTGCACCCGCTGGCGACACTTTGAATAGATTTTCGGGACCACCTAAAGCGGAAGGAAACAGCTACTTGGTTTTGTCCCTCCAGATTAGGCCTTCGGGCACCCAGCAGCACCTTCATGAGAGCGGGATCACTATCCCCCCGTGGGCAAAAGTCTGACACCAGAAACTAGTGCCCTTACAAACTGGAGAAATGCTTCCCCTCAGGCAGAGGTGCGAGCTGCAGTTGCTCCAGGCAGTCATGGGTGTGCATAAGGCAGAACGAGACCCCTCAGGTCCAGTCACGATATTCTTCACAACAGAGTACCCTGTAACGTGGAGCCGGCGACCTCGGCCAGAGGCCGCGATGTCAGGTACTGTTGTCCTCCCTATCTAGAGGGCAGAGAATGTCTAGGCTTCCAGCTTGGGTCCCTTGGACCTGCCACACTTCCCCCAACACCCCTCTGACACCACACCCTATGGAGTGTGAGCTAGCACTAGTTTCCGGTTGCAACAATAGGTCCCTTGGACTTTGCAAACTTCCCCAACACTCCTCAAACTCCTCAAGTTCCGGCACCCACATGGGCAGATGATCTTTATGAGCACACTCCTCTGCACAGCGATTATGGCATACATCACAACAGTCCTTGCCCCAACCGATGATCACTTCCACTAGTTTCTGCCGCACCCTGTTCGGTCCTTACGATCGCGTGGAAACAGGGAGATCCTTTCTGTCCCTGGGATATCGTGGACAGGAGGCTAGCCAACCGACCCTTGGAGAATGCTTGGGGACTGCGACACAACAGCTCGCAATTAGCTGCAGGCCAGCAACATCCAGGCAAAATCCACCAAGTTATAGTCCTCTTCCTGGAGCACGACAAGCCCCAGGCCACCACAAGTCTGCGGACAATCCAGTTTCAGTCCCTCCTGGCCCAATGGTTCCTCTTGTCGATATCCCAGGGATGAACCAGCGTAGTATAGTTCCAATCCCAAAAGCGTCTCTAACTTCTGAAGGCAGAACCCCAGTAGTTATACCCACAATGGCCTTTGAATATGAGATCAGTTTTAAAGATCACCTTTGAAATGTACAGGCCCTCTCTAAATGCTGTTGTGTCAGCTAACCTACCCTGGGAGGCTTGATCAATATCTTTAGTGGGGCCAAGACCCTGCTGCTTGGAATGCAGGTGTCAATTCCATCCCCATATATGCGTCCAAGGAAGAGCCCTCAGATTCAGAAGTCTACAGTCTCCATTGAGCCCCTAGTTTATGGCCTTCTATCAGGAATGCGCAGATGTAGCGGTCCCCACAGCACCCAGATGTGGAAAGGAGACAGGCTGACAGGCACACAGAGCCACAAGCACAAAAAAGCCCACTTTCCTCACGTGGCATTTCCACATGGGTAATGTTGAATCCGCTCACACGCCAGGAGAGGGTTTGCCATTACTAACTCATCAATATCTATACTGCTACTCTTCTGCACGTAGGAAATACTACTGAATAGCCTTTCCACTGGTCCCCCATGTTAATCAATGTGAGAAGCAGGCCCCACCATACCGAACACACTATCCGGTGCCATTCACTACCAGTGTATGTAGCACACACACCCTGTTTCTTCCCACCTCTGCTCCCAGGAAGTACTCCAATGTAGCGAGAGACTTGCAGAACCTTGGAAATCGTTTTTTTAAATCATCAACAAAAGGGGAGCAAAAGAGGGAAAGTAACCAGGTTGTCCTCCACTCACTAAACCATAATACACAAGACCCGATTATGGGAGAACACTATTCTATTTTAGAGTACCAGGGGCAGTCTGAAACTATCTCTGCCAAGAAGCTTGCTTCGCCAAGATGCCAGTCATACCTAGTTCCCAGTGTTCAAATTTAAAATGTTTTGTCAATACACCAAATGCCACCTCATCTCATGAGCAAAACTAGAAAAAGTTTGAGAGGTCAGAAAGTACCTCACATAAGCATCACCAAAGGAGCTGCTGGTTGGTACTCACCAGTTTGCTCACGCTATCATCATTGGTAACTTTCATGACCATGAAGAAAGAAAAAGGGTAGTGTCCTGATTTTTACTGGTGAAGGAAAGAAAAAAAGTGGAAGAGAAGAAATATCGATGCTTATGTCATTCTTAGCCAATCGGACCCCGTGGTGAGAAAGAAAAAAGTTGCTTCTCAAAGCGAAAATGAGTTGTGACTCACTTGGAGGTATACATACTTTATTGATCGCAGTGATCACACTCAGATTAAAAGAACAGCATGTGTGTTAGACCATTTCTGATAGAAAGGCCGATTTCTTTCATTGCCACTTATTTCCGGCAATTTCATCAGGGCTTGAGGACCAATCTCCACCTCACCGATACTTCAAACACAACCTGTGGTGATTGACAAACAATAAAAGAAAGATGGTGCCAAACATTTAAACATGCATTGAAATTATGGTTTACTAGCAATATTGGCAAGACATTAATACATGCGAATGTACGTGGTAATGCCATATTTACCAGGTGGTTGCTAACAGAGTTCATACCAGCAACACACCGTTCAGGGAGCATGCACAACTTTTAGCCATGCATCACCTACAGGAAATAGAAGTTGCCGCTCGTCAAGCTGTGGATATATGTTTATACATTTTATTTTACTTGATGTGCACTGACCATGTCTCCTGGGGGGCCACCCATGTTCAACCTATAATCAATGAGTGCCCACCTCACATGCATAAACCTATACTGCTAGGTAATATTCCAATCCTTTGCAGCACATTCATTTAACGCATCACTGACTGTATTCTGTACTACTCCAGTCTCTGCCGAGCTACCAATCAGATTGCGACAGAACTACGCCGTACTTTACTATGACCGGCGGTATCACACTGTTAATTGACCCATTACCTGGCAGCCCCACTCCCCACATTAGTCCCACCATACTCTTACGCACAGGTGGTCGTCTCTGTCGTGCATTCATTCAGGATGCTGAGAGTGCTCATGCGCTCCTTGAGTGTGACGCGCATGCCAGAAAGACATCGGAAAGCCCGCCCACTGACCTCAATCAGGATTCACGTTCACCCCGTAGTGTGAGACAGGACGCTGGAACAAGTCCTGCTCACACACGGGCCCCATCTGGGAGTGGTATTCTTTACATCCAACAGGTGCCTGGATTGTGACATTTGAGATTCCTATCTAAACTTGATCATAATTTCAAATATTCTTTTGATTTTCCAATAAAAGAACCGGTTGGTCACTTCATGTATTTTACAAAAATCGGCGCATTTACCAGAATAAGCTGACCAACTTGGGCAGTTGTATGCATGCCTGGTGTAATGTACAGGCACTGGAATTCCTGCACTTATTAAGAAGGACAGAAGTTTGTAACTCTCTATCGGGTTGTGTCAATCGTGCTCTAACTACAACCAATTAGTTTGACAACCACCCCCTGGTTCCCAAATGGGTCCCTAGGTGTCTTCTATGGTGTGCCTCAAACGAGTAATAATAATAATAATAATAATAATAAAGGTGTGGTATGGTGTAGCATCACACACGATGCCATCCCGGATCCTCCCTATAATGCACTCCCTACAATAAATAGGTGTGCGTCTTCAGTGTGTTTCATAACTCAGAAATCCATGCCAATGTCCCCACGATCATAATGTAGGTACTAAGCTCCTAGTACAGACTGACACACATCGGCAGACGGTTACTTATATACACATCTCCTGCCCACCAAGTATTATAGCCTTTGTTTTAAATCATGATGGGGAGCACATCCTATCCTTCCCAGGCATGCCCCATGTAATACGGACTCCTCTCACCATAACCCGTCAAATGCCAGTATTCCAGACATGTCTCAAATGGGACAGGTTCCTATCTGCCCACCTTGTTCCACTCAATGCAGTCATTCAAACCTATTTGATCCACCTTCTCTGTAAAAATCCAACGTGCCTCCATCCTGACCAGTAGGTCTTCAGCACGGTGCGTCTCCCACTGTTCTCTCCAGCACTGTCCATTTCAGATCCCTGAAATTATGTTTCTGCTCCTGGTAATGCCGGACCAGTCGTGTAGTCAATTTCCCTGCTTTAAGGGTGCTAATGTGTTCTTGTATCCTCACCTTCACTTTGCCGGACGTGAGGCCAATGTAATGCAATCAACACGCACAAGTGAGTCTGTAAATTACATACGTGGTGTTGTAGTTGCTAAATTTATTCAGATGCCAAATTCTGCCGTTTGTCAACTGGACACTTTTGGACACCTGCGTGAGATCACACACGTGCAACTCCCACATGGGAAGTGCCCTGATGGTATTCCAGATTCTCTTTTGCGTTGGATTGGGCAGGTGTGGGCCAGCCAGTCTCCTAAATTAGGTTTGCTTCTAAATGCAAACCTTGGGGAAGCATCTTGGTCTGACTTGTGTCCAGCAATGTCCAGTGCTTTCTGATAATCTGTCTAATTTTAGTAGACAGGGGGTCAAAAGTAGTGACCACCGGTAGACAGGCCTCATTGTGTCTCTCATTTCTTTCTAGCAACGCCTCACGAGGAGTGTTGAGCGCTCTCTTGCGTGCCCGTTTTACCTGAAAAACTGCCCCATGGCAAGATTATCCGCAAGGCCCTTGGGTGGAAGGAACGATAATGTAACAATGAATTCCCATCAGTGGGTTTTTGATGGACAGTAGTGTGGAGTTTGTTGTCAATTGCAGCAAAGTCCAGATCTAAATAGACAGCCGAACGCCTACTGATGGTCCATGTAAAACGTAACAAAAGGGGGTGGTGATGGACGGAGCATCAGAACCAATCAAACACTCACACCCAGTCAACAGATCTGGGTTTGATCCATCACCGTTCTTTAGCCCACTCTGCCACCCCAGTTCAGACATGGCCATATGCAAATCAGTCTGACCCTGTGCCTCATGGGAACAGTCCAGCCCGAACTGCCAAGCCATGCCTTCCCTGGACCGGAAACAAGCTTCCTAGGACCGGTTTCTGGCATTTCAGCCGTCTTCAGCCAGGCTTGCTTGAATCCAGTGGCAAAGTGAGCAAGGGACTCACGTCTGAGCATACCCTGCCAACTTATGGCGAACAAAGCGGTACAAAAGGGGGTGGTGATGGACAGAGCATCAGAACCAATCAAACACTCACACCCAGTCAACAGATCTGGGTTTGATCCATCACCGTTCTTTAGCCCACTCTGCCACCCCAGTTCAGACATGGCCATATGCAAATCAATCTGACCCTGTGCCTCATGGGAACAGTCCAGCCCGAACTGCCAAGCCATGCCTTCCCTGGACCGGAAACAAGCTTCCTATGGCCATGTCTGAACTGGGGTGGCAGAGTGGGCTAAAGAACAGTGATGGATCAAACCCAGATCTGTTGACTGGGTGTGAGTGTTTGATTGGTTCTGATGCTCCGTCCATCACCACCCCCTTTTGTACCGCCATGTAAAACAGAGGCAGCCATCTGCCTCATTTAGCCATCTTAGGAAGTCATGCAGTTTGTCCCCTGGCCCAGTCCAGATGCACAACACGTCGTCAAAAAACCTCTTCCAAAGAGAGATATTCTGTTGGAAGGGGTTGGAGACATGATGAATAAAGTTCTCCTCAAACTGACCAACGTAAATGCAAGCCGGACTGGGCGCAAAGGTGGCACCATAGAGGTCCCGGAGACTTAAAGCTATAGCTGGTTCTTAAAGCCAAAAAGGTTACGTGTGAGTGCCAACTCAACACACTGCAACACAAAGGACGGTGGTGTATCGTAAAACCACATCCGCACCACAAGTGCCCGTGCCGCTGCCACCAGCGTGGCATCTTGGGGAATGATGGTATACAGGGATTCGATATCAATTGTCTCCAAAAATTGGTGTTCAGGATCATAGTCAACAGGACCCAGGATGTTGAAGATGTCAGTTGTATCCTGGACAAACGAGGGTTGAGTTATGACAGATTCCCTCAAGAAAAAGTCTGCGAACTGTGAGAGCGGCTCCAGTAAATGACTGGATCCCCGACACAATTGGGCGACCTAGGGGTGGACGTTGTGCTTTATGAATCTTCGGCAAGATGTAAAATGCCAGGGTCTTTGGCTTTGGATTCATCAAGAAATCAGCTTCCTCGTGGCTAAACCACTTCTTCTCTTTGGCATCAGCCACCATAGCCCTGATCGTGTCCTGGAGCTCTCCCGTGGGATCTTTCGCCAAAGGTTTATAATTGGCATGTACCCCAAGCAATTTGAGAACCACAGCTTCATAGTCTTTAGTGTTCACAACCACGACGCCTTGATCTGCCCGGTTTTGTTGTTATCATCTCATTATCCTGTAGTGATTTAATCGCTAGCCAGTCAGTTGTACTCATGTTTTGAAATGTATGTTGAGTACTCGACTGTTCCAAGGAGACAATGTCTTGAGGTACATGTTGTTCAAAAACTGCCACCTCGGGACCCACAGAGGAAGCCAGAGCGCAAAACGGCGAGGTAAATTGGTCAAGAACACGGAGGGTGGATCTGGTGCCCTATCTGCAAAGAACTTGTGGAGTTTTATTTTCCTCATTAGTTCAAAGAACTCAGCCCTAAACTTAAAGGTGTCATGTTTGGGGGTCAGTACATATCTCAGCCCTTTGTTTAGGACTTGCACCTCTGCAGTAGATAATTGGTGGTCAGATAAATGAACCACTATATTATTTACAGGAGCGTCCTGCCCCTGCTGCGGGTTATATGAGGGGAGTATGCCTGCCACGTTTGTTCCTGGTTTTGACGGCCCCTGCCTCCCCCCTCTGACCTCCCCTTCTGTTGCCTCTTTGGTTCTGGCCAGAAAAAGACCTCAATAATGCACCAAGGTCATTATTGGCTCTGTTCTGGGGGAGTGAATCTGACCCTGGTTTGATTAGACTAAGATTGTTATTCATTCACTTCCTCCTCCTCACTACTGGTGTTGTCAAAGGTCCAGTTGTACGGGGTCCTTCTCCCTTGTCGGCGACCACCCCGCTGAAAGACTTGCTGGTGAAACGGTTATGTGCTGGGTTTGTGACTAACTTTTGCAGGTCATTGTTCTCTGCGCAAAAGTCAATTTATACTCTTTTCCGTAATCAATTTAAATTGAAAATTCTCTAGTCAGGCTGTCGAGCAAGTTGTTAGTGAATCTTCGGTAGCCTGTAACATCATGAAGAAGGCAGACAAACCAACTTTGTCATTTGGACAATTGGTACTGCGAGGCATACAAGGGTATTAACAAGTTTATTGAGGTATTATAGACTTGTGTACATCTTATTTCAAGCACTTGCATTTTTGGGAAATATTTCTTTTAAAGTTTTTTGCAGTGGTCATTGTGGGGCAACTCCGGTTTCTATATGTTTTGCAATCGTTTTTATTAATTAAGCAAATAAATAATGTACACACTATTTACTCTTTTTTTTTTTATTCTTACGTCTGAGAACTAATTAGCATATTTTGCCCACATCATATGAAGTAGTGTCACATATTTGACAGCAATGGAAACGTTAGAAGCGAAATCTGTATATGATATTATTTTAAATAAATGTAAAACATCACATTTTCACTAAAGAAGTATCAAGGCTAAAATAAGTAGTTTATCTAGGCCATCAGGCGCGCAATGCCCATAGTGCTAAAAGGGATTCAACCCCCCCCAAACACCCACCTGCCCTCTCCCCTGTTGTGCGTCTCAGCTCGGGCTGCTGCAGCTCGAGCTGCGGTGGGGCAGCTGTGCAGTGTCAGGAGCCTTAATCTCCAGCACGCCAGAGTTTTTCATAGGTCTTTAACCCCTTCGGCGCGGATTTCCGCGCCACGCTGAAGGTTCTGAGCGCGGGCGGGGCCATGACGGAACGGTTCCGTCATAAGCACAGCCCAACCGACGTGCATGACGGAACCGTTCCGTCATGGGCGTCGAAGGGGTTAAAGACCATTTGCATATTTACAAACCATTGTAAACTGTTTAACAAGGCTTAGGTTTTGGGGGGGTTCCAGTACCCCCTGGGCCCCCACTCTGCCTATTCCTTACATTTGGATTTTAATTTTACTGTCCTAGTGTGAGAATGCATTTCATGAAAAAGAACAAAGTAGTGTTGCCAAAAGAAAAATACCAGCCATTTGTAGTTTAAAGAGCCTGCGAAGGCTTTGTCGTGACACTAAATAGGGTTATAAATAAAATCATATGTATTCATTTGTAATGTGGCTTTTCGGTCTTTGTTCCCTTTAATTATCAGTCATGGATCATTCAGGCAGCCCTAGAACATAATTAAAATTGCTTTTATATTTATATTTGCTGCTCCAAGTATGCACAGATAAGTACTGTAAATAGGCTTTAGGTGACTGCTTATTTTTGTAATGTCTGGGACATCAATATGATGAGCTGGCAAACCTAATCACATAATTGGAAATTTGTTGCAGGATGAGCACAATATTTATTTCCTCCACCCTCGATCACTGAACTGGGACGGACTGGGAATGGAAACCGGCATTGGCAATTGAGTCTGACTGGCCATGGGGGTATGCGCGTGGAAAACACTGCAGCTGCTTTTGGTACAGGGGGGCAACATTGTAGCACTGCTGCAAAACCGGCCCCCTGTACCAAAAATGGTCCTCAACCTTCCGGCCCACCGAGAAACTGCCCGGTGCCAGCTACGGCCAGTCCAGCCCGGTCCCTGAATAAAGCCATAATAGCAATATTTTAACTTGCATCTGAAACCCTTTCGCCCGCCCTCAACATGCTGAGTTAGTTCAAATATCTGGTAATGCACCCTGCATTCTTGCCCTTCACTTTCACATTCACAGCGATCACAATGCACTCACATTATTCACAATGACCACACAGCACTTATGCTACTTGCCATGAACTCATACCATTCTCCCTCCAATTACCCTGCAGTCACATGAGCACACCGCTCACTCTGCACTCACAATGCACTTGCACTCTTCACCATGTACCTCACCCTGCAGTCACACGACTCACTCTACACTCATGTGACATTTCACTCACCTGTCCCCCTTAGTGCTCACTCTGCAATCTCACTCAAACAAACCCATCACTAACCATACATTCACTCGTCCCACTCTGCACTTACATCTGACCCAAATTCATATGGTCCCCTCACTCACCCTGAAGTCACTCCTCTCACCCTACTTTCACACTGTTGCATTGCTCACTGTGCACTCACATGGGCACTCCTGTCATCCACACAGCGCAGAGGGTTAATGTGCCTGCTACAGAGAATGTGTACCAAGCAGATCACAGAACTGAGTGTGAGTAAACTATGAGTAGCCCTATAAAAAAAAATGTTTGTCAGAAAGAGGCTATAGAGAGATGAGGTGCATTGTTGACCAATGGTAGTGAGGAAATTCATTGAGAAGGAGGAAATGGGGGAGGGGAACCCAAAAAGACTGTTGCACTGTGCGCGACAGGTGCTAGAGCCAGTCCTGGCTGGGAGTCTAAAATCAAAGGGTGGCAGGAAAACGAGCTGAAAACCACCAAAAACAGTGGGGCAGATTTACAAGTCCCTTGCGTCATTTTTGCTCCTCTGTTGCATCACTTTTTGTGACGACGCGGCGGCGGCGTAAAAATGCGGCCCATTTACAACCAGACGCATCTAGGGAGATGCTTTACTTGTGAAAGCCCTGCATCAGATATAATGTAGGCAGGGTGGGCGTTCTCACGCAGGGAAGCCTTGTAGAAGTGACAGTAAAACCTACAAGATTTCAATGCGCCACTTTTAAGACGCAACTGCATCAAAACTTTACGCCTGCTTGAATAGGGAATAAGCCTCAACATGCATTGCTGGAGTTGCGTCGTGCTTGTGACACGACTCAAGCAATGCGTGACGTTTCCGCCAACAGTTGAGTCAGAATTTCCGACGCATCTGTCAATCCTTGAGCCATGGTGCGTTGTATTGCAAATACAGCGCATCCATGGTGGCGCAAGGGTTTCTCAGGGTGACGCAGGGAAAGTGACGCACCGTTACAGATGAGTCAGTTTCTCGAAAATCTGCCCTAGTGTATTTTCAGAGGCTGTAAGCAGCCAATGTCCATTTAGAGGTATAAAAACACCCCAGGATATCTGCGACAGCTTCAATCGCCCTTTGTTTCAATTTGTTTGGGAGAGGGCTAGGTGAGGGGACACTTAGATAGCGCAGGGCACGAGGCCACGCCCCCACGGTGGCATCAATTTGTAAGTTTTGCAGGTATGCAGCTTGCTGTTGAGTGAACGCTCAACCAACCGTACCATGTATGTGAGGTTCTCCCGCAATGAGTCAGACTCGAGGTCATAATCTTCCATTACAACGTACACCACGTCACTGTGACCCGGTACAGTTGTTCCTATATGTAGAAAATAACATAACTGCGGTGTATATCGCCTCGCTTTGCCATTTTACCTAGAAAGTCTCTCATAACAGTTCTGCAAAGTACTCCCCTTTTCCCTTCACCTTTTTGAACTTGGGCCCCTCGTCGTTTTCGCGCTCCATCTCCAGTTTCGCTAGTCTCCGCTACAGCTCCACCTCGCGCACCAAAGTTTCTTGCCGACAAATTTGTTTTATTTCGCCTATATCAAAAACCGGAAAGTGCTTCGATACCACTATACTGACTCTCTGCCAAATGGCTGTTTTACGTCACTGAATGAAGGCGGGCTATTTCAACGTTAAACTGACTTCTGAATAGTCTGCCCTCCTTTTCACCTGTTGTTTTGCCGTCTTCTATGTCTTTAACCGTCAGTTGTGCTGTCTCTGACTCTACGCATGCGCAGAATGCTCCCCACTCTTCCTGGTTACGAGAGGAAGCCGAGTCCGAGGATACGGGAAAGCAACGGGATACAGGAGAGAGGCGTCAGACGGTGAGAGGAGATAGGAGAGGAGATAGGTGAGTGGCAAAACGGAGGGCATGAAAGGGGAGAAGAGGCATATGCACCTTTCCACCCTATTTAATTAGCATATTCTCTTTTTGTAAATAATAATACTACTGTTTCCGTTTTTTTAAATTACGAAATGGCATATATCCATTTTAACGAAGTGCTTGAACGGACGAATTCAGTTCTAGCTTTTCCTTCTGCAAACCTCCCTCAGTCTGAAGCTTGATGGGCAATGCCTTTTTAAAGTTTGTGCTCAGCGCATCACTTTAGTGCTCAAAAATTCTGGGCAGGGATCTGATTTTACGTATGCCCCCAGAATTACAAAAATGATGAGGTGACGTAGCAACTAATGTTAATTTTGAATTTATGCCGCCCTATGATTTTATGCCACATATATGTATTGTTCTTTTACTGGTGTGCAGAAAAACGAGAACTGTAAATTTCTTCATGACCAATGAGAGATCACATTGCCTTTCAGCTCCTAGTATTCTCAAGTTTGAACAAGGGATATTTGTTATTTGAACGACTGCGGACAGACAGAGTCTGTCATCTGGGGTCGTTAGCGCTATATAAATATATAATTGACTCTGACATAAACATTGAAAGGAAAATGTAAAAATTTCAAACAATTCAGTTGTGATCAAAAGCTTCAAAAGGTGATAAAATATCTGTAGTTCATGCAGTCAAACATGTACAACCTATAGTAATCCAAAATGAAAGACCATATTTATTTGAAGTACTTTAATTTCATTACAAGACCGGAGGCTATCATTATGCAAATACTTTTATTTGCTGCCCAAACATGCAGCCCTTTAAAGAATGTTATTACATCACAATAAGTAGAACATTAACAACATGACAAGTAGACTGTGCTGGTTCCAATCATCCTCTTTTGTTCGCTGCCCTGACACAGCTAAGTACCATTAATTTCCTTACTGGTGTTTTTTCCTTAATTGAGTGGATTTGTCTTTCTATTTTGTTATTATTACATCATCTTACACTTACGTTGGCTCTGGGATTATAGGCATGTTGTATTTTAAGTGTGTACTTCCTTTTCAGCTCTTCTATCAATTTATGGTAGGATTACTCCCATGACGAAACTTACTATTTTCCCCTTTGTGATGATAACGATCTTGTGTTTTTTACGATGTTCCGTTTACATGTTGGAGGCTCTTTTTTACCCCCTTTTTCAAGTTAAGAGTTACTTTTTAATTGGAATTTAAAGATCGTATTTCAATTGAAAGATTAATGTTTGTTGCAGGCTTCGCACTCCGTAATATTCTTTACTTACCTCAAATATCTAAATCAATTTTTAACATACAGACACTTCAAAATGGAAGGTATCCACCTTCTGAGGGACATCTTGCAAACAAAAGATTGGCTGGTAAAGTTGGACCTGAAGGATGCCTATTTTACCATCCCAATGGACAAAGAATATCGCAAGTACCTTCGATTTACTTGGAAAGGAACTCTTTTTGAATTCCAGTGTCTATCCTTTGGACTATCATCAGCCCCTTGGTGTTTCACCAAGGTACTACGTCCTGTTGTCAGCCACCTCAGAGAGAGAGGGATTTGCCTAATAATCTATCTAGACGATATCCTCATCATTTCTCAAGACCAATTAGAAATCACGAAACATCTAAATATTACCATGGACCTCCTTCGAGAAAAACCTGGGCTTCGTTATAAACATGGAGAAATCTATTCTGACCCCTTCTCAGGAACTAGAATTCCTTGGTTTCAATGTAAACACTATTCATTCAAACCTAATCCTTCCCCACAAGAAGGTTACCAAAATAAAAAAACAGGTTTCCCTTATCCTTTCCTAAGATTCTATCCGACTAAAAGATTTGGCCAGAATTTTAGGACTCGTCTCCTCCTTTATTCAAGCTATCTCACCAGGTCCTCTTCATTACAAGGGTCTCCAAAGAATAAAAGCACTGGGCCTGAGAAAGGGCCTTTGGTACGAAGACTCCCTTCCTCTTTCGGAAGACGCGAGAGAGGATCTTCATTGGTGGTTCAAAAATCTCCAATCCTGGAACGGGAAAGCAATTTTCGGGAATCTTCCAGATTTTACGTTAGAATCAGATGCGAGCAACCATGGTTGGGGTGCTCGCCTAAACAATTTAGAGACAGGAGGGAGATGGTCCATAGAAGAACAATCTCTCCACATAAAGTCCCTAGAAATGTTAGCAGCTCTGAATGCTCTTATGAGCTTCAAAGAGCATCTAAAGAACTCAAATACCCTAATCCGCTTGGACAACTTCTCAGCTGTCTCTTATATAAATCGCCTTGGTGGAGCTATATCCAAAAATCTCTCAGATATTGCCAAGCGAATATGGTATTTTTGTTGGAACCTAAAGATCACCTTGAAGCAGAATTCATTCCCGGATCTCAAAATTTGAGGGCAGATTGGAATTCTCGTTTCCTTCACGATTCAAGCGACTGGAAATTGAATCCAGAGATCTTTTCTCTGATCCAAAAAATTTGGGGCCCAATCCAATTAGATTTGTTTGCCAGCAGATTGACTCACCAAGTGGAGAGAAACTTCAGTTGGAGGCCGGACCCCTATGCCTCGGGAGTAGATGCCTTTATCCAATCTTGGGAAGGGATCAGAGCTTACGCTTTTCCCCCCTTCTCAATGATTAAAAGAATATTGTGGAAGGTCAGACTCGAGCCTTGCTCAATCATTCTGATAACTCCTTTTTGGAAATCCCAGGTGTGGTTTCCCGGGGTAATGGAGTTAGCGGTGGACTTTCCTCTGATGATCCCGTCATCTTTAGGCCTACTCCTGGGTCCAGACGGAGAAGAACATCCTTTAGTCTTAGAGGGCAAGATGAACCTTCTTGTTTGGAGGATATCAGGAATTCAGGAAGATGTCCTGACCTTTCGGGAGAAGCTAAAAGCTTATTGAAAGATTCATGGGATTCAGGTACAAGAAAGAGATTCAAAGGTGTTTGGAGAAAATGGTCTGGTTGGTGCCTGGAAAGGGATCTGGATCCCGTTCAGTGTCATCTACAACACGTAGCTAATTATCTTGCTTATCTTTTTGATCTAGGTCTCTCCTTTAGAACCATCAATTGTTACAGATCAGCAATTTCTTCTGGTCATTCTCTTATTAACAATCTTGCAATTGGTAGCAACTCACTTACTAAAAGAGTTATGAAAGGTATCCGTCTAAGGAGACCCCCCAAGGCCCGCTATCAATCCCTTTGGGATGTTCACCTTAATTTTAATCTCTTCATTTCTTGGCCTATCAACAGCTCACTATCCCCTAAGAGATTATCAATGAAACTGGCTACTCTCCTGTGTCTGATTTCCTTTAGAAGGGTATCCGATATTAGAGCTCTAGAACTTTCTAACAGATTTTACTCCTGTGAAGACGTTCATTTTGATATCTGGAAAAGAACGAAAACAATGTCAGATTCCATCTTCTATCCTATCTTTCATGAATGTGAAAAACTATGTGTTGTTAATTGTATGAAATGCTATGAAAATAAGATTTCTACTTTTAGACCTATTGGTTGCGACCAACTTCTCTTATCATATGTCAAACCTTTTAAACCTGTTTCTTCAGCTACCCTATTGAGATGGATCCGCTCGATCATGCATGAGGCTGGAGTGGACCTGTCTAGATTCGGAGCTCATTCCTCCAGAGGTGCAATGGCTAGCAAAGTGTTTTGGGGAGGAGTTTCTCTCCCCGAGATACTTAAAGCAGCAGATTGGTCTAACGCAAGTACTTTCTCAAAGTTTTACTTGAGGCCAATAGAGCATGTTAGCAGTGTAGCTCTACATGGCTTTAAACATGCATAATGATAGCCTCCGGTCTTGTAATGAAATGACGATTCTCCAATTATTATGCAGAGAGAATCTTGATTTCATTAAAGACAAACGGAGTCTAGCATTATCCCACCCTCCTCTCCTCCTCTGCTCTTAATGTGTTATTATTATTATTATTATACATTAACGTACAATAATTATCTGGCTATTTATTCTTTTCACTACTCAATATTTTTATTCCTCCTCAGATAACCTTGTTAAAGACTAACTGGATTTACTGGAATTTCAAGTTGAATAGCTGTGTCATCGCAGCCCAAGAGGATGATTGGAACCAGCACAGTCTACTTGTCATGTTGTTAATGTTCCACTTATTGTGACGTAATAACATTCTTTAAAGGGCTGCATGTTTGGGCAGCAAATAACAGTATTTGCATAATGCTAGCCTCCGTTTGTCTTTAATGAAATCAAGATTCTCTCTGCATAATAATTGGAGAATCGTCATTGATCAGAAACCCTGAAGCCTGCTATTTTATCTTGCATACATTTAACAGGCTAGGTAAGCTGGTGTTAATCCGATGGTACTGGTTTACATTTCCAATGTCTTACGGTCAGCTTTTTGGCCACCATTGTATTTCTATTGTGAGTAGGTAGATTTTCAATTACTCTTTAGGTCGAGTCTACCAGAGAACCCAAACTATGTAGTTGCAGAAGACCTATTGTGAACTTACAGCGGGCTTACATCCCGCCCATTGCACAGTGCTTAATGTGTAAAATATTAAGTGCCAGGTCTCTGACCGGGAGGCCACTGCAGCTTGCACCACCCATCGCCCTTGTCATTGCCGCTGAAACTACTAATCATCTCTCTCGCATGTAAATGTGACGGTTCCGATTATTCCAGGTCCCCAGGTGCACAGATCTCTCCTAGGTAGGTATTCCACGGGCCCCATATACGGGGCCACTTTTTGGGGCATTCCCTTGCCAAGTATACTGTCTTCTCTCTAAACATGGACCAGCCAAGGTGCTTTCCCAGGCTTCTAGTGTGGCTGGGTGTGTTGCTCCCCATAATTGGGCAATGTTTCTTTTCGCCAGCATGAACCCTAGCGTGGCCCATCGTGTCTGGTGAGTGTTTAGGTCTGTGGGCTCCCAGATATTTAGGCGGCATCGTCTCGCCTCCGGGTGGAGACATACATGTAACACCTCATTGATCGTGTCATGTATCTTGAGCCAGAAAGAGCTGATATGATTACATTCCCAGATAATGTGCATGAACGTTCCCCTAAGGCCACAGCGCCGCTGGCATTCTCCATTGTCTGACCACGCCATGTGTACTAATCGGGGCCCTGTAATGTATATCCTATGAAGGATCTTAAGCTGCACCAACCGCAGGCACGCGGGGATAGCCACCACTCTGGGGGAGGACACTGCCACCTGCCAGTCCTCGTCATCTAGCTCTACCCCAACTTGCACCCACTTATCCCGTAATGTTTGGAGGGGGTCCGTCATGTGGTTGATTAACTTATTGTAAATTAAGGAGATAGTTTTGTCGGGAAGGTGACCGTCTAAAATTCTGTCCTCCAGGGGTGAAGCTTCCGGAGGAACAGTCCCTTTAGGCAGAGAAGACTGGAGAGAGTGTAGGACCTGTATGTAGCGAAAGCTTTTTGTGTCTGCCATCTCATATTCAGCCTGGAGCATGTTAAAGGACTTAATCCCTCCACCTCCCCAGACATCGTCAATATATGAGATCCCAATAAGGTCCCACCTGTCGAACCCCTTCGTTTTCCACAAATCGCCCAGTTTTTCAGTCCCAAAGAGGGGTGGCTAATGTCAATCCAGGGCTCGAAAAATCCACTCGACCGCTCGCATATGCGAGCTAAATTTAACGAGGGCGAGCTGTTTTTAGGTCCTACTCACCCTTTCTGGCGAGTAGGAATACAAACTAACTTTTGTCCTCTGAGCAAAGGTGACAAGATTTAAAGGCATTTTTATTGCTCACAAAGTTAATGAGCAATAAAGATGCCTTTAAATCTTGTTAGGCATGCAGAGACGGAGGTCAAGTAGGTTGCTGAAAGGTCGAGGAGATTTTTCAACGTACTAGATCTGCAGGACTAGTACCATTTTGGCGATTTTTCGAGCCCTGCAGTCTATGTCTCCATCCAAGACAATTAGTGGCATCGTGCCCAATTTGAACGGAGTGTTTAGTGGGGCCAGTTAAAGTAAATCCTTTAGGTCAGGAATACAATGCTCTATTATAGTTGCCACCTGGAAGAAGCCATCTATCCATGGCGTAGCCGGGATCATCAGCTCGACCATACGTGCCATGGTTGACGGCTGCAAGATGGGATGCCCAATAGTATTTTTGTGATATCCGGGAGGCTAATGCCTCCGTCATACCAATTTAGTGTTAACTTACTCAGGGCGATTCGAGGTTTGCCGTCCCATAGCAGGTCCCTCTGTAGGCCTTCAATCTCCCAAAAAAATCGTGCCGGAACTGGGTCAAGGGTATTCTGTAGGGCATAGAGGAACCTTGGTAAGGACATCATTTTGAACAGGGCGGCTCTGCCCAAGAGGAAGAGGGAAAGCGACTTCAAACTGGCAATACCATTTTTGAGTTTGCGGAGAGGGGGAAGGAGGTTTTGGGCATAACGGACCGAGGGTTCAAGTGAGATAAAAATCCCCAGATATTTAAACCCATCAGTGTTGATTTGTATTGGGCAGTTTCTTGGCGGGACGGGTGGGTCTCCCCTCAAAAGAAATAACAGGGATTTTCACCAATTGACTGAAAACCCATAGAATCTACCAAACACTGCGAGAATGTCCAATACCACTACAAGGGATTTATTAGGGGAGGCCAAATAGAGTAAAATGTCGTCCGCATAGAGTGAGATGCGGTCCTCCCAGCCGGGGGACCATCGCAATCCCCGTATCATCGGATCCCAACGGATCCAGGCTGTAAGCGGTTCCAGGGCCAGGGAAAAAAGGAGAGGGGACAGCGGGCAACCTTGACGAGTTCCCCGACTAAGCAGAAATGTAGCTGATGTATTTCGGGCTGAATCCGATCTTTGCCAAAACCGCCCAGAGGTAGGGACACTCAATGTTATCAAAGGCCATGGTCGCATCTAAGGACACGATCACAGTCGGCTCTCGGAGGGTGTGGGCTCTATCTAGTACTCCATGGACTCTGCGCAGATTTAGGGCTGTGTTTCTTTGAGGCATGAAGCCAGATTAATCTGGATGCACTAAACCACAGATCACTTTAACCAAGCGATTAGCAAAGAGTTTGGCTAATATTTTAGGCTCAGCGTTTAGGAGAGAGATTGGCCTGTACAAGGCACAGTCTGTTTTGGGTTTTCCTTCTTTATGAATAGTGAAGATGGTAGCTATCCTCTGCTCCCTGGGCAATACTCATGCCTCCCTGGATTCTTCAAACATAGATTTCAAATATGGGGTGAGTTTATCTGGTCGTAGTTTGTATAGTTCAATGGGGAGGCCATTAGGACCCAGAGCTTTCCCCCGAATTTAAGGAGCGGATCGCTTGCGCTATCTCATCCGTTGTCAAGGTACTGCCGATATAGTCACGGTCTTCAAGGGAGAGGCAAGGGAGTTTAATGTCTCGCAGCAATTCCTGAGAGTCCACCTCAGTGAGTGAAGTCACTGTTGTATGACAGTCTGGAAATGACTTGCAAACCTGTCCACTATTTCCTCTGGCTCCGTAATCGAGATACCTCTTCCCACCTTAAGCTCTGGGATCAGCCTGCTCGCCCAGTCTCTCCTGTCCAGCCACGCTATGAGCTTCCCTGCTTTATCTCCCAGGTCGTAGATCCTACCCTGTTGTTCCCTACTCAGGGTCTTGGCCCTATCAGAAACTAGAGCCTTGTAGTCATGTTGTTTTAGGCTCAGTAGATAGTTTCTCTGGCATCACCCCAGATTCTAGGTCACTCTCCAATCTATAAATTTCGGTTTCGAGTTCGAGAATTTCTTTTTGTCTATCTTTTTTAGAGCCGGAAATCAATGACAAAGCCTGCCCCCGAATTACAATCTTGAAAGCTTCCCACAGGGTCTGGGAAGAGGATACGGATCCCATATTGTCGGAGAAATATTCGTCCATGGCTTTGATAATGTCCTTACGGATTTTAGGGTTACGGAGGTGCCAAGAGTTAATTGGGGCTAACCTTCCTACTGTGCTCTGACTAACGATCATGTGAACCCATACGGGCGAGAGATCGGAGACGCCTCTAGCCAAGTGTTTGATTTTGTGTATGTAAGTGACTTGTGCTGCTGGTATAAGACAATAGTCTAAGCGGGAGAGGCTGTGTTGTACCCCAGAATGAAAGGTGTGTTGTATCTGGTCCGGATGATAAACTCTCCATCCGTCAACCTGTCCCATTTCTTCAAGGAAATTCAGCAGCCAACGGGCATAGGGCCCCACCTCCCGTGGGGGATATCTATCTAATGTGCCCGAGACTACCAAATTAAAGTCACCCCCTAGGATTAAAAGGCCATCCGGAATGGTGAGTAGGGGGGATGTATACGGACATAAAGGTGATGAGACGGCCCTCCCACATCCCGGAAACACCAACATATCTACCTCGATCTTCTACTCTTGTGGAGCTTATGGCAAGTGGGAGTGTGTTTTTCGCCATAATCTCCACACCTCTGGAACCAGAGGTAAACCCCACATGTGCAACCATCTTGTATCCCCCTCTATGCATTGCCTTACATAGATTTCCGATCAGGTGTGTCTCCTGGAGCAGAACGATATCCGGTGCCTGCCGCTTAATGTATTATAGAACTGAATGGTAAAAGCATCATGTCTCTCATTGAATGGACATCAATCACTGACGGCTGCACGATTAAGTGAAAATCTGTTCACATCTCATAGGCCTCTCACTGAACCCTCAGCAGTACAGATAAGAGGTCTCCCTTCACAGGTAACCAGCACCTCACTGAATGCAGATCAGTAACCAGTGTCTGCATAGCTGAGAGGTTTTCGTTCTGCACCCTGCAAGTAGATTCTGTAGAAACCATTTGTGAGTGGCGAACTGGAATGTGCAATGAATCTAGGATTCCTGTACCGCATGAAAACAATGCAATTCTTTATTAGGAAGACCGACTCAAGACACATCAGACTTTACAGCTGTAACACGCTCATTTCTTTGCTTGCACGTCTCGCCCTGTGCCAGTGCCTCGCACTCCCGCGCACTCTCCGCGAATGTCTCTCTTTGATGCCCATTGTAGCCACAGGGTTCTGTTGTCTCACTTTCACTGTTGGGACATCACGGGCGCCATTCTAGCGCCAGAGTGTTGCCTGTAAGTGTGAGTTTGTGTACAACTGTTTGCACCACAGCCCGTAGATCCCGGGATGTCTCTGAGAGTGTGCACGGCAGTTCGTACCATTGCCTGTAGAGTCTGTGATGTTTGTGAATGTGGGCATGTCTCGTTGCACCACTGCCTGTAGAGCCTATGATGTCTATGAGAGTGTGTACAGCAGTTTGGACTCCTGCCCCACTTTTCAGAAAACAGGTGACTGCACAGGTATGTTTGCCATAGAAGGGCTGTGTTAGTTGTGTTAATCTGTCACAGCGCAGAAAGGTTGCACATTTATATCTCACCTGTTTAAAGCCATCTGGGTCAGAAATCACCTGGTCATTTTTCTCTGAGCTGATACTCACACAATGTACTTTACTGTGATCAAGTCCCAATTGGGTCAAATTGAAGTGGTCCAATTTTTAATGAAATCTATAACATGCAGATTAAATGGTCCTGACACGTGAAAAGTTGCTTGAAGCCCAGATAGCTCAGTCGGTAGAGCATCAGACTTTTAATCTGAGGGTCCAGGGTTCAAGTCCCTGTTCGGGCGCATAGCATGTTATAAAACTTTTATCTGCTATTAACTATATTATAAATGAAGATTTTCTTCAGCTTTTTACTCTCCTCTCTCTACCGAAAGGTGAGCTCCGTACATGTTACTGGGAGCTCGTGCTCTGAAGAGGGACAAACAGATCTGTGAGTCTTAGAGGAAGGGGTGAGGTCAGTCACACCCCTGCTGGGGACCCGCCCTTCCCTGTGGCACTGCTCGTTCCCGCCCTGGCTCGTGCACCTCATGCAGCCTACAGAGAGTGTGGAGACACAAGCGAGGTGTTAAGCGAATATACATCAGTGTTTCGCCCTCCAGTTCAACGTGTCACTGGGAGCTCATACTGTGAGGAGAGATGCACAGAGCTGTAAGGTCTTACAAGAAGAAGGGAGAGTGAAATTCTGCCCTCCTGGACAGCAACATCACCCTGCTCTAAAATAAAACACTTTCTCCATCAAATATAATCCATGATACAAATATGGAACATTACATTCTACCAAGTGAGGAAACTCCTTTGTAAATCTGTTTTCATTTGCACTACGTTATCAAAACAAATTGCATTGTTTTCCCACCAAGATACAAAAACAAGCATTTGCAATGCAATAGGTCTCGCATTTACACGAGTTTAAGCTGTTGGCATTGTTAATGACAATGCCTTTTATTTATGTTTTAAAAACGAAAACAGAAACAAAAGGCATTGTTATTTGCAATTTCAATAGCTCAAACTCGCGTAAATGCGAGCCCTATTGCATTGCAAATTCTTGTTTTAACTCTCCTAGTGTTTTGCTTGCCCACCTCCGCAATCCCTGCAATGTGTTGCTTCCCATCTCTCCAAGCATGTATGTAAAAGGATCACAACAGGGATATTTTGCTGGGTGGGTTATGCTGAAAGCAGGCTCCAGGAGTTATTTTCTTGTTTTATCTCATGCATTACACATATAGCATGGAAGCACATGATTTGACATTCAAAGGCTTTTATGGCGCTGGGAAACTACCCCACTGAAACATTTATAAATGGTGTCTGATGCAAATGTACTTATGACACTTGTCATAGTGCTCCTTGGGCCAACATTAAGGAACAAATGATTGAATAGTGTGAAAAGCAAATTAGGCTTTGGCAAGTGTTTACATTTACATTCTTACTCTTCTTTATTCGTTTTAAATTCTGATCAGAGTTTCTTTAGCGAAAATTATTTGAAATATGAACTGCTATTTGTATACATTGAATTCGTGAAATTCCATGTTCAGTTTTGAGATATCGTTGCTTTTCCGGCAGTTTTTTGTATTTATTTTAGCTTTTTTTATAAACTGTACTTTACAAACATTGGTAAAGCCAACAGCGCAACACCTCCATCAGAAAGGTGAGACCAGTTGGCCAACTCTGGTATATCTCTTAGTATAATAAAAGAATACCTGCTCTTAGAACGATATAAAAATGATATAATCCAGCAGCAGAGGTACAATTTTGAAAATACAGAAGATGTGCCAGATTGCTTCGGTCTTTCTTGCCTTCCCTCATTTAAGGCAAGGTTTCTTTTAAACTTTAAAGATTTACCCCAGAACCTTGTAGAGAGGAGGGACACATTATGCCTAGAGTATGGGGAAACTAGTATGATGGTGGAGAAGCTGGCTGTAAGTGTAGCACCCTGCACTAATCCAGACAACCCTTATGATGATTTTAGTGGTCTTAGACAACCTTAACAAGCTCTCTAAGTGATAGCTGCGGAGAGCAGCCTTCAGGGTTAGTCCAGAAGGAGTGCAAAGCAGCTTGTTTCACCAGAACATAATCTTATAGGTATAGATTGAGTGAATAAGAACCACACAGTGTATTTATAAAAAATATGTATTTATTATAAGACACTCACTAACACATGCAGATATCTCCTACCCGGAGATATTCAGAATGCACACAATACAATAAAAACAGGTAAGTAGCACAAATACACAGTGGTCGCCCAAACAATATACTAAAATAGTGGTATGCGAACCACGACTGGAGTCAAGACTATACCCAGAAGACGAAGAAGTGCCAGGGACCCAAGGAACTACCCGAGGTGAGTATCTAGGAACCCCACGGAGGTCGTGTGCAGTGTGGGAACACAACTGCGTACTCTATACAAGTCAACGGGTAAGTCACGGTTGCAATTTTAAAGAAGGACCCATCCCATTGGACCCTGAAGAAACGCAGTGGAAGACAGAAGTTTGGAGAGCCACCCCACCGGTGGATACCCAAGGATCCAGGATACCTACACCAGGGAAGCTGGGTGCGAAGTGACGTCGGAAACCGCAGTCAAGCTCAATGGGAGACTTCAGGAAGATGCCGCTGCTGGTGAAGGTGAAAGTGTCCGGTGGAACCCAAAGGTAGATTCAAGATGAGAAGTACCTGCAAGCATTGGGGACAGAGTCTATGCCACTCAGGGGTGACCAGGAGGCACAGAAGACGAATGTCGGGTGTTGCAGGAGAGTTGATGGTGAACTTTGAGCTGCAGCTGTAAGGACAAGGCGATGCTGTGAAAGACCAGGAGGCATTCGTGAACTGTCCCACGTTGGATGTTGAGAGTTTAGGGGTCGGTGTCCGTCGGGGGCACCAACAAGCCTTGGCAACTGCAAACAACGTGGAAAGCGAAGAAGGTGCAATGTCTGGACCAGCAAGGTCCAGGTGACTCTCCACAAGTAGGGTAGTCAGGGTAGGCCCCTAGCAATGAGGGGAGCCCGCAGAGTTCAAAGAAGCCCCTCAAAAGGACCCACAGGCCAGAGGCAGTGGAGTCTCGAGGACCTCAAGCAGTTCACCAAAGATGCAAGCCCATGGTGCAAGTGATGCGGTGAGGACGAAGATCTTGGTCACAGGAGATGCTTGAGGTCGAGGCTACTTGGAGCCCGAAGATCTTGAAGGAAGCAACAGGCCTTTGCAACAAGTGCACAGGGGTTCAGTTCCTGCGGCTCCAACGAGGGATACTGGTCTCAAACGTGGTGAGAGGACAGGGCAGACCTCAAGGGATGTAACGAACCACCACCTGTGTTGCTTAGCCTTTCGGAGTCCGTGGGAGCTTGGGATCAGCAGACCGGTCAGCTTTGTTGCGGTGCCAGCAGATGCAGGGAAGTGACTCCTTCACTTCAAGGGAGATTCCTTGAGGTGTCTTGGATGTTCACAGGCCATGGATGGTTCCTGTATGGACCACAGGCATGGATGTTGCAGCAGACAAGCAGGGTGACGAGGCCAGGAGCAGTAGGAGTCCTACCAGTTGCAGTCTCGATACCCAGAGTGAAGTCCAGCGAAGTCCAGAGTGCCCAGACGGTCGAAGAAGAAGTGGTGTCTTGAAATGAATCTTGTCCTATGACAAATCTAGGGACTCACCTACAGGTAAGCCCTTAAGTACCCTAAGGAAATGGTTGGGACGATTCAGGGTTCCCTCCCAGGGGAGGGGTCGGACACTGGGGAGGATACTCTCATGTCCTTTGTCCAGTTTCACGCCAGATTGGGAGCCAACGGCTCCCTGAGCTGGTTTGAACTGGACTATGCAAGTAGGGCACCAAGTGTGCCCCTCAAGCAAACTGAGTGGCACTGGCAAATGCTCCCACCTGTCCCCAATACACTCAACCCTGTCTGGAAGGTGGTCACACCTCCCTGTGACAGGATAACTATTGTTTTGCCTTCCCCTGCTCGAGCATGGCTCAGCAGCAGGAGGGCAGATTCGTGTCCCTGGTCGGCAGCAGCCATGTTGTGCTGTCTGGGTCTAGAAGACTGGTACCCCGGAGCACTGAGGGCCTTACGGAGCTTCACAGTGTATGGAATCATATCTCCCACACTGTTTATGGTGTGGGGGTATGGGTTTGATACAAAAAATGACAGGGTTCATTACAACCAATTTAGAGATGGTCATCGCGTAATGGCGCATGGCCACTCTATGTATCTTAATGGCTGATGCACTTACAACCCGGGAGAATGGACTCTGAAGGTTGTTGGGGTGTCATGCTCCTGCAGGTGCACCCTCACACTTAGAACCGAGCACCCTGCCTTCAGGATTGAAAGGCCTGCCTTAGGGGTGACTTATAGGTTTTAAGTGCAGTGACCTCAGATATAGGGAAACCTATATCTGTCGTAAGTGGTGCTAGCACCAGCGTAAACAGGCTGCAATGGCAGGCCCGTCGTCACAATTTGAGTGATCTCTCAAGTGTGGCATAATACATGCTGCAGCCCATGGGAGACCCTTGGTGTATCTATGCCCTGGGTACCTCAGTACCAAATACTAGGGACATGTGAGGGTACCCCAGTAGACAATCTGGGATGTACCTAAGTACTCTTCCATAACCAATTTAGGGGAAAGCACAGAGACTGAGGTCCTGATTAGCAGAATCCCAGCCGGACTAGTCCAAAACAGCATAGCACCAGGCAAAAAGTGGGGGTAACCATAAAAGCAGATCCTACTTTCCTACAGTTCGTGTGCACTGAATCCGGTGTGATAGTGTGTTTGGAGGTATGTAGTTTGTCAAGATGCATGAAGTGTGCGTTTTTTAGATTGGCTGTATGTGCATGGTGGTATAAGTGTTGTGCTTCAGATTCTGTATCATTGTATCCCTCACCCACTTTCAGGATGTTTCCATTTGTGCTACTGAATTTGCTCCTTTTTTTATTATTGTTGGGAAAATCCAAGAAGGCTTTCCATACTCAAGCCTGAGCATCGAGTATTAGGGCCTGTCCTGCATCTAAGTGGGCATGGCTGTTGTTGTGCGGATAGTGTGCTTGTGGGGTGTTATTTTACCAATGGTCTTGCTGGAGCTGATGGTCCTTTGTTTCTTTCCTTCCAGGGACTCGCAAGAACCCTTTGTCCACATTCCCGATTGCAGGTTCTCAAGGAATGCTTGTGGAGATGGAAGAGTTTCGGAGGTCTTTTATGCGCTTGTGCAAAGAAGGCAGCATTGAGCCACAAGAGACTGTCCTAAAGCAGCTGAATGAGCTGCGGGAGGATTCCAGGGGTCGTTGCTGCTTGGACCTTTCTACCCAGAACTTGTCTGTAGATTCTTGCGATGTGCTGGGAAAGCTGCTAAGCAATGATGTTCACTTCACAGAAATCTTGCTCAGTGACTGCATGTTGAACGAAGAGGGTGAGTCTGATGTGGTAGAAGGATGGCTAATGTATTTGGAAGGAAGGCAAATAGCAAATGTGATGGGGAGCAAGTGAGAAGTGGTGGCTTTCTCTGAGGAAAGTGCTTTTCTTGGTCAGCCACTTATGAGGTGCATGTGTGGGAATTATAGGCGACTCTAACAAAAGAATCTCCAAGGAACTAAAACAGCAGGAACCTTATTTACTTGCAGAAATGCTGTGGTGCTAAGGAAAGGACACTTGTCTTATAGGGACTAAGATGACAAAACGAGTTCACCTCACTAGGCAGAGCAGAAAGAGGCAAGTTCACCTCACTCATAAAGACTTAGAGGTTCTTTAAAACAATTGACTTTTTTCCACAGGAACCAGAAGGGTAGAAGGTATTCAATTTATTTTCAGAGGTCACTGTGAGCAAGACAGTTAATAGGGAGCAGTGGTGAGGAGGAAAGACCTACTTCGCAGTCTAGATACATAAAACTGTCCATTCTGATTCCCCTAGGTACCAAGAATTGTTTGACTACATTGTGAACCCTGAGGGTCTGAACTCTTTGCACTAACTGCTATTGAAGAGTATTATTTTGTTTTTAATTTTAGGTGTGAAGCTCCTGGTGCATGGCCTGTGTTCCAACTCTGTAGTGAAACGTTTAGACCTAAAGGTAAGTGTAAGGCATCAGAATAAAGCATGCATGTGAAATTAGCTGCTGAAGAGACCGGTCTGAACCGGAGATGGCCTTTCGATTTAGTAATACAGCCTGCTCAATCCATTAGTCTCTCTTAATCTGATTTCAAACACTTCTTGTTGACCTCCTTTACCGAAAAGGGTCTTTTTCATTGTGTCACCCAGTCTTGTTCCTCATTCACATCATAGGCAACAAAATAAAGCTGTCTTCCTTGAACTTAAAGTCAGTGACCCCACATCTGAAATAATACCTAAGCCATGTTTTTTCATTGAGTGACCTCAACCTCCTTTTCAGTGTCTGCTTTTCACTCTCCCATGAAGTGGTAAGATGCTTGTTTTCAGAGCTGGGGACTCAAGAAGGGAAGAAAAGATAAGTTTCCTTTTTCCTATATAGATGAGAAAATCAAGCTTCCTTTATTTTTTATATAGGAAGTAAATGTACTAGTCCTAGGCTTCACCTCTCGCCCTAAAGCACATTTATCACCATCTAATGGAGGCCTCTTTTTTTCCCATCATTAGAAAGCACGAACTTCACTTATCACATTCCAATACTTACAGAAAGAACCTGAAGCAGACTGAAGCCGGAGTCATGTGGTAGCAGCTTTCAATGCTATTCTATTCTAGAAGGCATTTTGTGTACATCAATCTAACGCCCTGAAGATTGTCTTTTGGTTCTGTTTCAAAGCATGATGGTAACCACACAAGAATTCGTGAATGCATGAAAAAAGATAAGCTCCATTGATCAAAGAGCTGGGTTTTAATTGTGGTCCTCAATTATAGAAGACTGTGCTCCAATTAATGTTGCGGAAAAGAGTACCTCCGCGGTCTAAACTATATTCTGAAAGGTCTCCCCAACTGTCTTTATTGAATTTAAAAATGACAAATGGAGAGTACTTGCGTAACTTGGAAAAAAAAAGCCAGACAGATACATAGAAAATGCATGGAGTCTGCAAAAAAAGTAAATCGCAAAATCTTTCTGTCCGAGAGCCAATTTTACTCCACAATTTTCTAAAAATATGATTACATTTTCTAAGGCAGAAAAGCGTCTGAGTTGCAGCATATTGGATAGAATGCGTTTTAACTGATTTACTTGATAGGCCCAAGTAGCTAGAGTTGCAATAGTCCATACTGGCATGGGTAAAAGTGTTCCCGACCAGAACTTTGTGTGAGAAACATAGAAGTGGGAGAACTTTTGTGATGAATTTTAATTTAAAGAAACTTGTTTTTACCACTGCAATCTGGGGTTCAAAGAGCGTACATGATTTAAAAGGAGCCCCAGACCTTTTGCTACTTTAGCAGTAGTAGGACAAAACCCCACAGGAGGAGAATATAGGTTACTGTCCCAAACATTAGGAGAGCTCAGAGCAACAGCATACCTCTGTCTTAGAATCATTTATTTTAAGGAGATCATTCACTGTTGTATTGCCACCACGTACTGTAGGAGTTGCTGAGCAGTGTTTCTTTCACCACTTCTCAAGTCCAGCTGGATCTATGTATCCTCTGTACACATGAAGAAAAAACACCCTATGTCATGCAGTAGATGGCAAAAGCCTCAGATGTAGATTGAAAGCCACTGATGCTGTAGTAAATAATCAATGTTATTGCATGCCGCCAACCACTCCCACTACCTATGATCCCTCTCAACTCATTAATCACAGAGAGAATATTAACCTTGGATCTCTAGTCAAGCCTAAAACCCATCAGAAAGGGATTTGGAAGAAAATGTCTATAGAAATACTATATTACATACAAGATCAGTGTCCTGTCAAAACTCCACACCTGCAGTATAACTGCTCTCTACAATAATTTCAATAGATTGGGCAGAAGAGAGAGAAATAATAAGCTATATTTATTGTTTTACATAGCGCAGGTTGCATTGCTTCCATAACATTAAGCAGTATCTTACCTGGACAAGGTTTTTTTTTTGGGCAGCCTGTAGATTTAAGATTATTCATATTCCAAGGGAAGCAACTTTAGAATGTGTTTGGCTCTGGCTATTCTCAGTTTGTTCTCAAGTTCATCAAGAGAGAGAGCAATTTTTTAACCAACATTCGGGCAGTCTCATTTCTTATGTCCTTCACTTTGATACGCTCAGATCCTTGGATGGCTCTAGGGCATTTGTTGTGCTTATAGAATTTGAGTAGGGTTGTTTTGTTTTGAAAAGCTCCTTGACTGATCTTGTCCCCTTCAGTAATCTTTGATGAAAAGAACAGCTTCTTTATTTTATAGATCATGTGGTTACGTTTGCGCATCTGGTACTTCATTATTCTTAGCATGCTCAAGCCTTGGGTTCTTTGTACCACTTTGTTTTTATGGAATTTATTATGGCACTTCAGTCTCATCCTCCTTCAGATTCTTCACCTTCTTCACCTTAAGAATATTCCCACAGGTGTCTTAGTGGGCCTGAAAAGCCTTTCTCCAGAAATAACTCCATTGCACTGGCTGTTGGCGTCATACGGTATTACCTGCAACTCTGCCCAACTGACATGACGTCAGTATGGCCTTGGCTCCTTGTACATGTTTGTATTCATGGAGTGTCTTTTAACATTTCAGCCTCATGGATACATCCTCCTTCAGATTTTTCACCTTAAGATTGGTGGTCCTGAAAAGCTCTTTAGCACTGGCTGGTGGTGTCACACAGCACTAACTGCATCTCTTCCCACCTGGGATGGGGTCAAGAACTTACTTTAGGTGCTTCACAGATGTCCTTTTTCTCAGCTTTGACAACAACGAGGACACGTCTCCTTCAAAAGTTTCAGGATTCAAACCATACTGGAAGTGCAACATGCAATCTTTGGATCTTCGTGGCATCCACATGTGCGCTCTTGGATCTGACCATTCGCCGTTGCCTCCGAATCGTGCTCACGAAAGCAGACATGGGCCATCAAGGAGCGGGTTGCTGAGTTATTCTTGGCCATGGTCCAGATATAGCACAACATGGCTTTAGGCCACAGCATAGCACCGAATCTGCACTAATTGCAGCCACTGAAAGTCTACGATTACAACTAGGCCAGGGCGGAAAGGCTATACTAGTAATGCTTGATCTATCCGCCGCGTTTGATACGGTGGATCACCATATACTCTTTCAGCGTTTAGCGGATATAGGGATAAAGGATAAAGCCGCAGATGTCCTTTTACTCCTACTTGAATAATAGGAAACAAGCTGTGGTGCTAGATGAGCATACATCCTCTCACTTTGTAATGCCATGTGGGGTGCCCCAGGGATCAGCACTTTCACCCACTCTATTTAATATATATGTCTCCCCTCTGGCCAAACTTATTCGCTCCTTCGGTTTCAAGGCCATTTGTTACGCAGATGATACACAAATTATCATTTCTTTAGCCACAAATCCAGAGACCGTGGCGGACCGTTTTAAGCTCTGCATGAGTCAGATTATTTGCTGGATGCAAAATAATTGTTTAAAATTGAATACCGGGAAGACGGAAGTTGTTATGTTTGGAGGAGACACGTCTCTCTGGAACCTAAACTGGTGGCCCGACATAGCAGGACCATGTCCCCAGCCGGTAAAGAGGGTAAAAAACCTTGGAGTCCTTATCGACAACCATCTCTCCTTAACGGACCAGGTAAATAGTATAACCTCCTCCTGCTTTTATACTCTGAAAATTCTTAGGAAAATTCTTCCTTTTATTCCTATGCCTTTGAGGAAAATGGTTGTAACAGCACTGATCCTGTCAAAAACTGATTATTGCAACTCACTCTATATTGGAGCAAAAAAAGTGTGCTCCAAAAACTCCAGACCCTGCAGAATGCGGCGGCCCGGCTGCTATTGGACCTACCTAAATTTAGTCCCATCAGCCAAATCACTCGAGAACAACTACATTGGTTACCCATATCCGCGAGGATTCAATTTAAGTCAATGTGTGTGCTACATAAGAGTTTGCATAATATGGGACCCTCACAGATAGGTTAATACTGCAAACGGTACACCCCAATCAGAAGTCTGTGTTCTGCGACAGCCCATCTGCTTGTGGTTCCAAAAGTAAAGACGCTGAAGTGGGGTGGCAGAAGTTTGCGACATCTGGCCCCTAAGCTTTGGAATACTATACCTTTGCATCTTAGAATGCAAAGTGACTTGTTACAGTTTAGAAAGGGACTAAAAACTTGGCTATTCAACTGTATCCCCAAAATATCGTAAATTTCTTTTGTCCTGACGTAATGGCAGCAAGCGCTAAGATGCCAAGGCAAACACGCGCTCTATAAAAAACAATTTTAATTTCATTTCATTCATTTCATTTCATTTCATGGTCCAGAGAGACTTGCTAAAGCGCGCACTCCTCCTACAGGTAAGTCTCCTATGGGAAACAACCTTAACGCGGGCATCACATCGCGATGCCATTACAACGCAGTTGTTACAATGACCGCGTTATTACCACGCAAAGCCATTACTATGCAAGTCATTACATCGACTTGCAGTAGATGGCGTGCTAACATTAGAAAAAGTATAGTTTACTATTTCAACACCTTCCCTACTGTTACATAGGCTGGAGTTGGAATAGTAAGTTAAACATTTCTAATGTCAGCGTACCATCTACTGTAAGTCGATGTAATGACCTGCGTAGTAATGGCTTTGCGTGGTAACAACGCGGTTGTTGTAGTGACCGCATTGTAATGGCACGTGAAGTAATGACTCACGTTGTAACGAGTCATATTCATCTCTTATGAGTGTCCTTTTAAAGAATGGTCACCCAAAAAGGGTTTCTACAAAATGTTCCAGAGGAAAGAAAAATCCTTTGCTTCCTAGAGGCAACTTCAAAGTTACATCACTGTTTCCAGAGGCTGGGCTCTTGCTTGTCCTCAGTGCGGAGATGAGACAGTGGTATTGCTATGACTCTTTAAAGACCCTTGGTGGTCAGAAATAAGAGATCACTGACTCAGAGGTGTGGACAGCAATGTGCACCACACAGCATGCTGCAGAGAGGAGCATGGAACTGGCAATTAGGACAACGAGGCACCCAGTATATCTAAATTATCATGAAAGCTGTCCGTTCTTTCATGCCCTCTTTAGCTAGGTCACTGCCAGTGCACAGGTGCACTCCCCTACATTCTTAATGTGTTTATATCTTATAATTATGGCTAGTGACATAGTGTTTTCAATACTGTAACACAGCTGCAGCTCACTTATGTATTGTGTTTATGTAAATATAGCTAAACCTATAACAACCTTGTGCACTGTCTATTTAAATAAACATGGAAAAATACTAGCTCCAGAGTCTTATCATGCTTGTGCCACAAATAAATGAGATGTATACAACAGGGATGTGGAATTCCTATAGCCTGACTCCCAGGACTTGCTGTTTGGGGTCAAGGGCAGCAAGTTTTCATGTGTATTTTGTCCTTGGGACAAGTAAGCCCAACCCCCTGCAGCACAAACCCCAGGGGCTGCCAGTTTGCAGTACCACATTATGGATCAAGGAAGGGCACTTTCTGCAGTTAAGGTAATATTTTTGCCCATATGTTAATGCTGTTCAAACTTGTATTTATGGTTCATTAATTGAAAGTCTTGATTATTAGGGTGAGCGCTCTAAGTAAATGTTGTAAGCTCCGACATTACTACTGACTGTGGTTCCAGTATAACAATGTATGCACTTTTTCAAAGTTTAGCAATATGAGGCTATGTATAATGCTCCCAGAAAGCTCTCTGATTTGATGCAAATATTTGCAGAAGCTTGAAAGCAAGACTGATTTGTTGCTTTCAAAATAAAATGTTATTTAAAAAATTTAAAGCAGGGTAAAAAAGCATTTCGCTAAACTACTGTAAAATGACAAGTGCCATGTCTTTGCAGCATCATTTAGTTACATGTGTTGATGCATGCTAGTATTTCCCAAAAATATTCATAATGGAAAATCCGTGTAACCGGTTCCAATAAGATTATTGGAAACAAAAATAAGCAAGTATTGGCAAAAGCCAGTAGGTCTGAAATTGGTGGTCAGCTTGTTAGTTTTGTCTGTGTGACTTGTTTTGACATAGTTTTTGTAAAACCTTATTGGTGTGGGAGCTGCCGGGCCCTCACCAGTATAACAAACATTGGCAAAAGCAAAAATGTTTTTTTGTTCTCAAAAAGCACACACTGCCAGAGTAGTTGCTGGCACTGAACAGAACCTTTTGTGCCGATATGCTCCTTGTGAAAGAGCAGAATGTTGTCACTCACAGTGAAGCCAGCCAATATAGAGGGAGACAGAATTGTCATAAACACTGAAGGTCATAGTCAACGGTAGACCATATTAGGTGCCCAATTATTAAAGAAAGTCTCGCATGTCCTTGCATTAAGTGTAGCTATACCACTTTTGTGAATTCCCAAGAATTTACAGAAGCAGGACAAGAAATAGTAGAAAATATTTGTGAACTGCATTTTAGCGTGAGCAAATATGCATGTGTAGATTTGCTCATGCGCAAATCTGAGTGTTTGCAAGTTCACTTTCCCTCATTCACTTTTTTCCCAACTCTGGAAGAAGGTTTACGTCTGCCATTGTCAGGAGTAAATTTCTAACATTTCTCAGTACGGGAAAAGATCGGAGAAGAGTTGTTGAAAACTCTTAAATCATGCAAGTTAGTAGGTTTGCACAGTCTCAAAAGGGCATTCTAACCATCGAACTATTGCTTAGCACTACCTTCAGCCCCAGTATGTAGATCAGCGGAACATAAGGGGATTGCAAGTATTTAAACACTACTATGGTATGAACCCTGGCATAATCAGAGAGGCTGTATCAGAGCTCCTATATAAGTAGATTTATGAAGCAACCTGCCCCATGGACAAGTAGATATTTTATTAAATTCCACACCCCTTAAAACAGATAAAATGACAAAAAAATAAGTATGGATGAATACAGATGGAAATGTTGCAAAAATAAATACCATAAAACTGGGAGCCCTAATTATAAGCAGACCGAAGATGATGATTCAGTGGCCAACAACCTGCTTCCATCTTTTTACTCTGTTGCTGGTCTGTGTTTGCTTAAAAAATGGCAATGGAGATCATCCTTTCCATCGCTGGGGCCCCAATAGAGGAAGTAGTGTCCTTTATCACAGTTGTACATAAAGCTTCAGAAGCTCTGGATTAGACTTAGACTTTGGAACCCCAGAGTACAAATATTTTGATGGAAATTGTGCAATCTACTTCTTCATTTGCGCCCATTTAACAAAGTTACTTTGGAACCTCTCCTGGCTGCCATGGAGAAGTTCCTCTTCGGCCCAGCAGTCCACAGACAAATTGCCAGGCACGATGGTCCTGTGGCTGAAAACGTTTGCTCGCACAAAGGTTGCCATAGAGTGTGTTGATTCAAGCTTCATCCTCAAAACTGAATCCCAATACTTCCTCTGTAGTGTCTTCCAACACAGAGTAAAAACAGCTGGATACCATGGACATGAAGGTTTTTGCTTCAAATAGTCTTACTCTTCGTAAGATAAAAAAACATGTTCCTGTAGGCCACTATGTCTGGGTGGCAATTAGCAAAACTTGTGGTTGTAAGCCTACCGTAACACATGAAGACATAATGTTTTGAATTGGTCAGTGATGGTTTGACTGTCCAAGAATAGAGTCTGATGTGTAGCTTAGAATTTTTGGCTACCGCTGACGGATCTGTGGCCAGTATTCTTGATGCAGTTAGATGTCCTGCCCTTCGATAGAAAGACCTTCTTGGTGAATAGGCCAACTCCTACATGGAGCGTTTTAAGAATAGTAGCGCTGCAGCACACTCACTAAACCAGGATGCCCCTATTAGGCAGTTCTGTCAGCAATACAGAAAGTTCAGGGGCTATTCCAGAGCTCAGCGGTCCTATCAGAAATAACCCTCTCACCCACTCCAAACACCTCAGTAAATGTACATTTAGCGACAACCGACAGTACTTTGGTGAAAACATGAGGTGCAATTATCATCCCAAACAGTGAACCGGAAATGCTGGGAGCCCCACAGGGAACTGTCAGGCGGATTTGTGAAGCACAGCTATTCACCTGTGAAGGTATCCAGGCACTGTAGCAGGAGTAGGATTAAGGTGCGCGTGTCCGGCCCCACAGAGTTCGGTGAAGGGCCAGGTACTCAGCCTCTTGCGGAATTCAAGAAGTGAGAAGGAAACTCTGATGTGGTTTGGAATGTCGTTACACCTTGGAATCATACCAGTAACTGGTGTGGCAGGTATGATTCCACCCACCTAGAGGGAGAAATATGACAACACCGATACACCCGATACCAGCTAGTAACAGAACCTAGCATCACAAAATGGATCCTGCCAGCCACAGACACGAGTCTGGAGTCAGGAGTGCTGCTGGACGAAACTTCATCAGGGGAAGGCTGGACAATAGGTTTCCAGTCACAGGGAGGTGTGACCAACCCCAAAACAGGCTTTAGTGTATTGGGGCTGGGTGGGTGCACTCTGCGAGTGCTTTGATGTCTGCACTGGGGGCCCATTTGGTGTCCCTGTGCATAGTCCAGCTCAAACCGGTTGTTGGAGCCAATTGCTCTTGCTCTGACGAGAAACTGGACAAAGGACATGGGTGTAACCACCCCTCTGTCCTGACTCTCCCATAGGTGGGGTCCCCAGAGTGGTCCCACAACTTCCTTGGGTATAAAGTAGGAACCCCTGACTACAGGACTTTAGATTTACCTGGACGAAACTCTGCTACAGAAACGAAGTACTTTGACTATCCACACTACGCTGGATGACTGAAGAATCTCCCTTGGAGTAAAGGAGTTACTCCCCTGCAAGGCAGGCACCTGAAATGCATCTGACCGGTTTGCATCTACGCAGGACTCCGAAGATTCCTGCAACCCAGGAGGTGGGTTCCCGTGGTCTCTGAGGTTGATCTGTGCTCTGAGCAATTCTGAGACCCGCATCCCTCGTAGGGACCGTGCAACCCGAACCCCTGGGTACTGTGTACATTTGCATCAGCATATTTTTTGGGGCGACCCCTGAGGCTGTGCTTTAGGCTACTTGTAGTCCAGACCCCGAGCAGTATTTCCACTGAAGATTTCTGGCCTTCACTCCACGAGTGTTCCGTGGGACGGTATTTTGTGATTCAGCTCGAGGTCCCTTCGCGATCCCTGGTCCGTTGACCTGTGGGTCCCTGAGAAGGGAACTTTAACTTTCAGTGGGCTTTCCTGGTTGCTCCAGACGTGCCCTGACTCTCCATCGCTTGTGGAGTCCCCAGGACCTTGCTGGTCCTCACGAAGCATCTTTTCTCAGACCACGTGGGTTGCAGTTGCCAAGGCTTGTTGGTGTTCAATCCGGACACTGAACCCCCAGCACTCTATGTTGACGACTTCTCCTGGTCCCCGTGGCTGCAGATCCAAGCTTCACCTCTTCTCACCTGAAACACCCGACATCGGTGGGCATTCGTCTTTCGTGCCCCTGGTCACTGTGAAGTGATCCAGACTGTGTCCCCTCTGCTTTCAGGTACTTCTCAGCTCTGATCCAGGCTTGGATCACACCGGACACTTCTCATCTTCCCGGCAGCAGCACTTCTTCGCATCACGCCATTGAAATCAACAAGCGTTTCCGACACCACTTGACCCCTATGCACGCGACTCTCCTGGGATAGGTAACACGGGTACGTCGGTACTCTCAAGGGTGCTGTACTTAGAACCGTCTATGTTCCAAAGGGTTTGCTTTAAGTCCTCTCCCAAGTGTCCTTAATCTTTAAAAATCCAACAGCGACTTTCCCATATAATTGTACAGAGCTCGCGGCTGTGTTCTCACACTGCACTCGTCCTCCGTGGGTCCCCTGTGTCACTACCTTGGGTGGTTCCTTGGGGTCTCAGCGATTCTAAGTGCTCTAGGCACTGTCTAGTCAAGTCATGGTTGTTATACCACTCTCTTAGTATATGGTTTAGTATCTCCCTGGAGCCCACTGTGTATTGTGCTACTTACTGTCGTTCTAGTGCTTTAATATTGTGTATCTTGTTCTCTAATCTCATAAAGAGGTTAGTAGAGAGTGTTTAGTAATAAATACATATATTTTATATATTCCTTGTGTGGTTCTCCTTTCATTTGGTCATTCAGGAGGTTATAATCTGGTAAACCAAGCTGCTTTACATTCCTTCGAGATTTAGCCTGAAGGCTGCTCTCCATAGCGATCACTAGGATAGCTTTTAATAAAGGTTGTCTTTAACCTAATCATCAATAAGGGTCATTTGGACTGGTGCAAGGTGCCCACTATAACTAGTAGACAGCATATACCAGGCCAACTTCTCTCAGTCAGGTCCCCAATCCCTGAATGTTGCAGCTGCATGTGTGCAGAGTGAGAGGCGCTAGCTAGAGTGCTTGTTCCTCCCTGATTATATTACAGACATCATCTTAGCTACCAGAAAATCACTGCAAAATATATCTATGCAGGTCGCTGGAACAAATCTCTGCCGTGGTGTGGGTCAGAAGGCTAGATCCCTTTGTCACGCCTTTTTGATATCTTACATTTCATAATGTCCCTTACACAACAGGGGATAACAGTGAGTACCTTCAAAGGTTACCTGACTGCCCTGTCATCTTTCATGAGTCTCCCTGATCAGCTATGGTTGTGTATATCACCTTTAGTGGCATGTTTTCTGAAAGGTTTGCTTTACCTGTTTCCTCCTGTCCTACTTCATTCATTGTTCTTCAGTGGGATATGAATCTTCTGTTGATTGTTTTTTTTTATGCAGAGTTGTCCAGTTTTGTGACTTACTTTGAAGACCGTATCCTTAGTTGCAATCGTTTTGGACAGCTGTAGGCCCTCTCAAATTATCCACCATTCGCATTTTTTTTTAAATCCAAGTTGGTTTTGTATACCTGCAAAGCATTCATGCCTAGGGTTTTGGCCTCACATATGATCAGTCTATCACTCGTCCAACTTTCTTTCCTTCTCATCATCCTACCAAGTTGGAGCAGAGACTGCATAGACAGGATTCAAGGAGTGCCGTCTCTCACTACATCATTTGTAATTGACAGGGCAGAGTAGAGATCATCAGTTCTTTGTGGCTTTACCATAATGGTCACGGTAGTGACCGAAACACTATTTCTCATTGGGCCATCCTGTGTAACAAGATCTTGTATGCCTTGGCTATAATGGACCCTCCGAAGGCGTTCCTGCTAACACCATCCGGCCCATGGCTGCTTCCACGGCTCTGACCAGAGTGGCTCCAGTGGCTGACATCTGCTGGATGGCCATATTATCATCCCTGCATATGTTTACTGAACATTATTACCTCTCACCCCAAGCACGCAGTGATGGATTCTTTGTAAGGGTAGTGCTACATTACTTCCTTTGGTTTATCAGCACTACTCAATCCCACGTCCCGGAGGATACTGCTGTGAGGCTCATTCATAAGGTGAGGAATCTGTAGCAACCTGTATCCATTAAAAGTATACATTTACTCTTTTAACAATATTTCTGATGGATGCTTCTAACCACAGATTCGCACCTTGTGAATACCCCAAGCACCAGTCTGGATCTTGAGATTTTTCATAGCATTGCTCTTACTCACTGGTAGGTAACATTGGATATAAGAGCCACCTCTGCTGCTGACATCAGTTCCCTTCTTTCCACACCTTCCGACACAATCCCGAAGTTTGCTTCCTAACTTTTTTCTTGTTCTTTTCTTTAACAAGTTTTCTAACAAAATATGTTTCTCTATAGGGTACAAAGGAACATGTTCCTACCCAAAACTACAGGGTTTAAGCCTTGTAGAGACTGCCACACGTAGAAGTCTGTGACAGACCCCCACCAGGTATGACTTTGGTGCCTAGGGTTCTCAGGCATACACCAGTCTAGCGGAGACTGCAACCCAATGAACCCCGAGCTGATCTGTGACTGTGAAGCCAAGTGATAAATCACCAAACACTATCGGAAGTCACGTAATGGCCGAGCCAAGTCGAGGACTCAGACCGGATCCCATTCTTGAGGTTGTTATCTTGAAAGAACCTCATCGCATTTCAAATTGTCCAATAAGTCCAAGTCTAAAAAGAAGCACAACAAGTCCAAGGAGAGTGCAAAGGACCTGCAGTGGTGGCTGCTTGACTGCAATTGGACTGACAATAAATTCTCTCCTTAGCCCATCCACAGCTGATAGGGGTGACGCTGTTGGGTTGGACACCTGAGAGAGGTGGAGAGCCGAAGACTCCGGTCCCTGGCAGAGACCTACCTCTACATCAGTCTGTTTGAGATGCGGAACATTCACTGTCCATTGAAGATCTTCCTACCGTCGATCAAGAGAACGCTGGTCCAGCTCCTCATAGACAACGCAGCAGGGAGAAGTGGGGTCCTAGGTACTGTGCCAAAACGCCCTGCACCTCTGGAGCTGGCAAAATCAGCAGGGCATTTCTCTAGTTGTGAACCATCTGGAAGGATCTTTAAATGCCAGGGCAGACTAGCTCAGCCAGCAATGACTAGCAGATCATGATGCAGGGTCTCTTCCAACAATTGAGTTAACTTTGAATCGATCTCTCTGGCACACCAACAAGAGCATGCAGTGTCAATACTTTAATGCATCGGAATTTCCAAGAAGGTCTGTCTTGGAGTCACATTCCATTTAAAGTGTAGCATGGGATTCCTGTACCCCTTCCTGACGCTGCCTCAATGGCCTGAGTTCTGAAGAAGATGAGGAACAACCGGTTCCAAGTCATCCTAGTGGCTCCAGATTGGGTCAGGAGTGTGTGGTGCCTGGGACTTCTGGGCATAAGCATCGTCCTCTGAAGTGCCTGTCGCTTTGGGAGGATCTTCTGTCGCAGCAGTGAGACAGGGTTCTGCACCCGGGCCTGCCACTCTACAACTTCATGCGTGGAGATCAAGTGGCAACAGTTGACTGCCTTCAACCTCCCGAAGTACTGTATGTCGTTCTAGTAGCCGAGCGTTTATGTACAAAAACTATTTAAACCAGACGTTGTGAAAAGTTTGTGGCCTGATGTAATCCCTGCATACAGACTTACTACTGGCAAAATTCTCAAATGTTCTGCTTTTTAGGCTGTCTTTAGCGCAGTCAGGACTTGCTGTGGGCACTGTTGGAGGTTATTTGTGGGTACATTGCCTTCTTGCATTTACCGGACCACTTGCCCTTATTTAAATCACCTGTTGAGATGCATTTTCTTAAAGGTATGGTGCATATGTTTCCACCCTTTTTCTTAAAGATCTGGTGAATATGTTTCCACCTAAGTCTTTTCTGATGCCGCAGTGGAATCTTAATTTGGTTCTCACTTTTCTTATATATACCTTATTTGAGCCCATTTACAGCTGTCCTTTGCAACTTCTGACTCTCAAAACACTTTCTTTTAGCAATAATTTCAGCTTGTTGCATGAGTGATCTACAAGCTTTGTCTGTTCATCCACTGTACACCACCTTTTCCTCGGACAAACTAGTGTTGCAGACTAGGGCGGTATTCTTACCAAAGGTTAAGATACCTTTTCATGTCAGACAATTCACCCCCCTTCTGGCATTCTTTGCTCTGCCTCAGCCCTAGAAAGAGTAGGAGAGGCTCCACCATTTAGACCCCAAAAGAGCTTTGAGCTTTCACATAGATCACATAGATCATACCAAGGACCATTTGGTGGACAATCAGATCTATCTAGGTTTCACTAGGGCAAAGAAGGACTATATTGAGGTGAATTGTCTTCTGAATTACAATTTTCTAAGCATTGTTTAATAGACAGCCTTTCAGAAGGTCTGAGTGCTTATTCAAACAAAGGCTGCTACCACTACGTTGACACAGGACGTGCCTGTTATGGACATCTGTCAGGCTGTGACATTGGCGTCAATCCTTTTGTTCACAAAAAAAGTCTGCCTTGATAGCTTGGTCCGACGAGAAGGGCACTTTGCCAATTATGTCCTGCAGGACACTTGATCTGAGCAATTCATCAGACCCACCACCCTGGGGGAGGGACTACTTGGTTTCTATTCACTTGATGAGGGAATCTGCAGTTAGAAGTATGCATCGGTAGAAGCAGTTATTTTGACTTCGGTAAAGCTCCTTTTGGTGGATACTCTCTAACTGCAAATTCCTCACCTCCCTCCCACTTCCCTGTGCTATCAAATGGGCAATATCTATAAAATAGGTCCCAATTCGGAGATCTGCACACTGTCGTATCTGATCACTTATCATGCTCCACGTCCAATGGCATGGACAGAATCAACAAAGAAATGACATGATTGCTCAGAGGTGGAGCTTATTTGCTGCACCAATGTAACTTCTGGGGCAGGAAGAAGCCAGCGCGGAGCTTCTCAATGCCTCCTACAAGCTCGGCGGAGTAAGGCTTTGAATAATCTCTAGATCAAGTCTGGAGGTATTCTCAAGGTGAGGATATTGAATCAACCAAAAAGAGCATTACAGAAAGTGAGTAACTTGTTCTTCTGGTGAATACATAATCTTGCTTCGATTCCTCATAATCTCTCTTTTCCTGTGATTAGTCGGTACCATATAATAGATCCCAAGGTGTGGCTCTGCCACCCCCATCCCGCCAGAGCCCAATGCCTGGGCTCTTGTCAGGCTGGTGCCTTGCGAGAGGATGGCAGGGAGCACTGGCGACTCACCAGCAGGCTGCCTCGCCGTTTGACCAAACTTACTGTGTGGCAGTCAGCTTGCCGGTGCAGTTCGATCTCCTTCTGTGGCTTCAGGAGGGCTGCTCTTGGAGGATGCCATCGGCGCCTCCATTTTCCTCAGCTCTTCTCCTTCCTAGAATTCCCTCTGGAAAATTCTGGTCTTAAAACAAAGCCCAATCCAAGATGGCTGCCTTTGTGTATCCAGTAATTCCCTTTCCCAATCCAAGATGGCTTCCTCCTCGTTTTAATTTTATCATTTTCATTTTATAACAACAAGCAGTAGAGCATGTGCCATTCTAGGAGCATACAAAGTCAAATATTAGTAGCATATCACCAATCTGGTTTATATAAAAGTAACAGTGCAGACAGAGATCTAGAGCAGGAAGCAGGTCCTCCAGTGAACTGTGCTGGTAGGCCAATTGTTCAATTACCTAGGTTTTAGGTTTTATAGCAGTTAAAATATATGATTAGTGGGAGGGGACGTACAGAGCACCGCAGTGAAAGGTACATTTCAACATCTCAATCGGGCATATCCGAGTATAGGCTCAGTAGGTAGTCACAAAATGGTTGCAAGATGTCTTTGGTTCGGGATTTGGGAGGTTGTGATGTAGCATAGACTTCAATGGTCATGTCTTTCAGCCAGGCAGTTTCTGTGGGATAACGTTTGCTACCCCAGTGTAGTGCTTCACAAGTAGGCGCGCAATGGCGCTGAACCTACGCATGTCCTTCGAGACCTCTTTGAGGTACCCCAAGAGAGCCAGCAAGGGGCTAGGTGTAAGTGCAATCACACTAACAGTGGATATTAGGGTGAACATTTTAGTTCAGTATCTCTGTATGTGTGGACAATTCCAGGTGAAATGTAAGTAGTTGGCCTCTTCTATGCAGCAGTCGGCACATTGGGACGACTGCTTAGGGTCAAACCTAACTAGGTCATGGGGTGTGGTATGGGCATTGTGAAGGAACTTGTAGTGTAATAGCTTATGCGTATGATGAGGGGAGACTAACTTCGTTTGGGTGCAGCAGTAGCGCCAGGTCTTGTCTGGTAGCGAACACCCCATGTCCCGCTCCCATTCCGCTCTGACACTCCCATCCTGTCCTGGTTTCATGGAAACACATGCCTGGTATAGTTTTGGGACCAGTCTCTCCCCTCCTGTATCGATAATGACTAACGTCAATAGTGGGAAGTCATCTGGGAATCATAGGGTCAGAGGGTATTCGAGTGTGCAGTGTGTGATGACGTGGTCATCTGGGAAGAGGTCCTCTATCAAATGTAAGTTATGATTTGATAATGTACGCAGGACTAGCTTCTCCTGTGTGAGAGGGAGCCAGGGGTTATGTGTTTATGGGAGAGCAGTAGAGTAAAGTATACCCCTACTGAGCCTGCAGCTTCTATGCCCAGACTGTAGTGATGTCAAGAATTCCTGTCATGAGATGTGGGAGGAAAACGGTAACCAGCGAAAACGGACTACATCTCCCAGGATGCTTAGCGGTTGAGAGGTTATGTAAACAGGAGAGCTGTTACATAACTCAAGGAAAACACGCCCTTATGTAAACAGGAGAGCTGTTACATAACTCAAGGAAAACACGCCCTATAAAGGGAGGAACCAGGAGGTACAACGCTGTCGGATATTGTGTTTACACCGACGTACCTGCTTAGTGAAGAGCAGTGTTCCGGAGTGGTGCTCCAGTAAGGCAAGAACGGAGGTAGGTCGAGTCGTTACTCCCTGGGCCGTGTCTTGCCCCATCGTCACCTGTGAAGGACCCGGAAGCTCTACCGGATAACCATTGAGCTTCGCTTTTTGACTCGGCTGAGTCAAAGCGCAGTGGCGCTTTTGCTGGTTGGAGTCGTAACTCCCAGCCCGACCAGAGATACAGGGACTGCCAGCTGTAACGCACACCAGGAGGTGTTTGCCGCGTTACAGACTCGGAAGTCCACGGGATCGATCGAGCGGCTGCTCTCGGTTCAGTCTTCTTTGCTTGTGATTGGGGTATCGGTGACGCATCACCAGGAGGTGACTCCGCGTCCCGGTGCAGTCTGAGGAAGAGGTTGAGCGGCTGCTCCCTTCAGGTAGAGACCCCGGCTGGGTGTTTCCCTGACTCCTCGATTCTCCCCAACACTCTTCGTGCCCCTCACAGCCTACCGATTGGCATTGTCGGCCATTTCATTTCTGCCCTCTGTTGGCATACGCCGGGATCGGCGTATATGCAGAGGACGGTTAGGACCATCCGTGCTGTGGGCTGGTAACGTACTTAGCCTGGAGGATTCCAGTGACTATAACCTTTGTTTATTCCTTGTATTATTTTTGCCTTCATTAAAATAACTAAACCTTCACAAGTGGTTGCGTTCTCGTTATCGTGTCTGTTAAACGATCCTGAGACGTTCAGGGCGTTACAAAATATCCGACCTTAATAACACTAACTGTCTCCCGGTCGATAACAGACATGGCAACACTTGATGATGTGCTGGCTGCTTTAGCGACCGTGCAAATTGAATTGGCTGCCTCCAGGCAAGAAACAGCCGATGTAAAAGCCAGACTGGATGCTATCCAATTGGACCCGCTCACGCCCAGCACCTCCCTCACGCACCAGACCCCTGCGGTAGTAGTGGAAATGCCGGTAGCCGTCCCCTTGGCAACACCAGAGAGGTACAGTGGGGATCCTAACACAGTGCAGGTATTCCTCACACAAGTGGCGCTACATTTATCGTGCAAACCAAGGGCGTTCCCCACGAGTCAGGCTCGTGTGGCTTTCCTTATATCCTATTTGGCTGGAAACGCGGCACAATGGGCCGTACCTCTGGTGAGCAGGGACGACCCCATCTTATGTGATTGGGGTGCTTTTCGCGAGGAATTCCTGAAGGTCTTCGACAGAAGGGCTGACTCGTACACGGCGGACCGTGAAATGCTGGAGTTGAGACAGGGATCCAACGACCTGGTGCAGTATCTCAACGCGTTCCGGAGGCTGGTTGCGGAAACCAAGTGGCCTGTTGCTAAACAGACGGCGCTCTTCCATCACGGGCTGTGCGATGAGCTCAAGGACGCCGTGGCTCATATTGACCCACAACCCAAGACATGTGAGGGCCTTATCAACCTGGTATTACGGCTGGAACATAGGCTAAGTGAAAGAAAGGGGGATCATGGGAGAAAAGGAAAATCCCTTCCATCCTATGTGACAGTGGGAAGTCCTGAAACTGCCACCGCATCCAAGGGAGAACCCATGGACATCGGCGCAATACGAGCGAGCCTCACAGCCACGGAGAAAGAGTCACGCCGTAAACAAGGATTGTGCCTATATTGTGGCAAAAAAGGCCACTACGTACGTGAATGCCCTGCCAAACCGAAGACGTCACGTTATCGGGCCAACCGGTCGGTAACAGCCGTGGTGGACGTACCGGCGGAAAACTAGAGGACTCCCAGACCAAAGAAGGGGCATCTCGGAGTCACTCTTCCATCCCTTCACTTTCCAACTCGGTCACCAAGGGACAACGACACCTGTTTCTCACGGTGCACGTGGGAGTGCATGACCAGTGGATACCCGTTGTGGCCATGGTGGATTCAGGGGCCACTGGCACGTTTATGGACCACAACGAGGCATGCAGGCTAGGGCTAGTGCTTCTTCCCAAAGCTGTACCTGAAGACGTCTATGCTGTAGACGGAAGGCGATTGGTGACGGGGCCCATCGGGCAGCACACGGGGGTCCTTCCGATGAGATGTGGGAGGAACCATTTGGAACAAATCGATTTTAACATCATCCGAGCGCCCCAATATGGCGTCATATTGGGATTGCCGTGGCTACAGAAACACAACCCCTCTGTGGATTGGCCAACACATCGCATCGAACTGACGTCACCGTATTGCATCCTGCATTGTGGAATAAGAACGGAATCCCTTGACGCAGATGAGAGCGGGAGTCAGACGGTGGCTACAGCGGCAGAAAAAGATGTGGCTCTCCCCCAGGCTTATCACAGTTTTGAGGATGTATTTGATGAGGTGAAGGCGGAAGTGCTACCACCACATAGACAGTTTGACTGCCAGATCGACCTGGTGCCAGGGGCCAGCGTTCCCAGCGGCAGGCTGTATGCCCTGACGGAGCCTGAAAACGTGCATCTCCGGGGGTACCTGGATAAACTCCTCAAGCTAGGATTCATCCGCCCGTCCAAGTCTCCGGCCGCCTCGCCACTCTTCTTCATCCCGAAGGCTAATGGGGAGCTGAGAGCCTGTGTGGACTTTAGGGCATTGAATGCGATAACCATAAAGAATCGGTACCCCTTGCCTCTCATCAGTGTACTTCTGGAACAGGTCAAGAAAGCTCGTATCTACACCAAGTTGGATTTGAAAGGGGCATACCATCTGGTGCGCATGAGGGACGGAGACGAGTGGAAGACCGCCTTTAAGACCAGGTTCGGCCTTTTTGAGTACCTCGTCATGCCGTTCGGTCTGTGCAACGCCCCGGCAGCCTTTCAGTACTTTTTGAATGAGGTATTCAGAGAGGAGTTGGATATCTACGTGGTCGTATATATCGACGACATCCTCATCTATTCGTCCAGTGTGGAGGAGCACGTACACCACGTCAAAGCTGTGCTCCAAAAGCTGAGGGAAAACATGCTGTTTTGTAAACTCAGCAAGTGTGACTTCCACGTCACATCCGTGGAATTCCTCGGAGTGATGCTGAGTCCAGAGGGACAGGAGATGGCAGAACGAAAGATCAAGGCGGTGAAAGAATGGCCGGTGCCCCAAAGCGTGAAGGACGTCCGAAGTTTCATTGGCTTCGCCAACTTTTACAGGCGGTTTATAGATGGATTTTCAGGATTGGTGGCCCCAATCACACAGCTACTGAGGAAGTCCAAGGAGTTTGTCTGGTCCCCTGAAGCGAACACAGCCTTTGAGGCCCTGAAAAGCGCCTTTGGTAAGGCGCCGGTGTTGGCTCACCCCGATCCGGATCTCCCCTACGTGGTGGAAGCGGACGCATCGGATGTGGCGCTGGGGGCTATCTTGTCCCAACGCAACCACGACACAGGGGTGCTTCATCCCGTTGCGTACATGTCCCGCAAACTCAACGACGCCGAACGCAACTACCATATTGCGGAGAAGGAGCTTCTCGCAATCAAGGACGCCTTCACCGAATGGAGGCATTGGTTGATGGGGGCGAGACATGTGGTATCGGTGTACACGGACCATCGGAACCTACAGTTCATGACGGCCACAAGACAGCTTTCTCCCAGACAGCTGCGGTGGATGATCTTCTTTGCGGGGTTCAACTTCCGCATCACATATCGGCCGGGGACGGAAAACCGGAAGGCGGACGCCCTGTCCCGTCAATCTGCAGTTAAGGAACCATTGCCTGCGACCGAGCATTCCATCATTTCCCCGAGGATGGTATTGGGGGTTATCCAACCGGATACTTTCCTGAGGGGAATAAAGAGAGGGATCAGGTCATTCGCATGGCGGAGGTGGCTCCTCAGTCACAGAGAATGGCAGCTGAAGGACGGGATACCCCTGAAGGGCAGGTGCCTATTGATACCCACGCCTAGGCTAAGGAAACAAGCATTCATCTGGTGCCATGACTCTCCATGCGCAGGTCATTTGGGCTTTGAAAAAATGGTGGCTAGCATGGGACGGCATTTCTGGTGGCCAACCATGAGAGTGGATGTCAGGAGGTGGGGACAGGAGTGTCCTACGTGTGCTACCATGAAGGCCGACCATGGCCGAACCCAAGGGCTCTTACATCCACTTCCGACCCCGGATAGACCATGGGATAGCATATCACTGGACTTCGTGGTGGGCCTACCGGTAGACCAGGGGATGACGGCAATACTGGTGGTGGTGGATTACTTGACGAAAATGGGGCACTTCATCCCCTGCAAGAGAGTCCCTACGGTCGGGGAATTGGCGTCACTACTCCTAAAGAATGTGGTACGACTGCATGGATTACCTGGGGTGATCGTGTCGGACCGGGGGTCGCAGTTTACTGCGCAATTCTGGAAGACTTGGTGCACTGCGCTGCATGTGAAGACCGCCCTGTCCACCAGCTACCACCCTCAAACGGACGGCCAAACCGAGCGCCTGAACCAAACGCTCAAACAGTATCTGCGATGTTTTGTGGACCAGGGAAGGGAAGAATGGGTCGACTTGCTATGGGTTGCAGAGATAGCCTATAACAACGCCACTCACAGCTCCACACAGTCATCTCCGTTCTATAGCAATTATGGCCAACATCCCAGGTTCTTGCCATTTCTACATCCGTTCAGAGAGGACAGGATTCCCGCCACAGCGGACAGGGTGGCACACATAAAAGACACGTTGATGCGCTCAAGGGCTGTCCTAATAGAGGCCAAGAGAAGATACAAGGCTGCGGCAGACAGGAAGAGAAGGCCCGGGCCACTGTACCGCACTGGAGACTACGTCTGGATATCCACAAGAAACATGAGGTTTCGAAAGAACAGTGTGTTCCATCCCAAGTACATGGGCCCCTATCGAATTACCAAGTGTATGGGTCCCGTGAACGTGAAGGTGTGCTTGCCCCAGTCATTGCGGATACACCCTGTCTTTCATGTATCATTGCTCAAACCAGCACCCTCCAAGCCGTCTGGGACACCTAGGCCGGTATGCGTGGAGTCGGAGGTGGAGTATGAAGTGTCGGGCATACGGGCGTCCAAATGGCGCAGGGGGAAGCTGTGGTACCTGGTTGCGTGGAAAGGCTATGGCCCGGAGGAGCAGTCATGGGAACCGGCTGAAGGGGTTCATGCTCCGCGCTTGGTCTCCTTGTTCCATCGGCGTTTTCCTGCCAGCGCTGGACCCGTGGGGAGCCGCTGAGAGGGAGGATGTACTGTCAAGAATTCCTGTCATGCGAGGGGAGGAAAACGGTAACTAGCGAAAACGGACTACATCTCCCAGGATGCTTAGCGGTTGAGAGGTTATGTAAACAGGAGAGCTGTTACATAACTCAAGGAAAACACGCCCTTATGTAAACAGGAGAGCTGTTACATAACTCAAGGAAAACACGCCCTATAAAGGGAGGAACCGGGAGGTACAACGCTGTCGGATATTGTGTTTACACCGACGTACCTGCTTAGTGAAGAGCAGTGTTCCGGAGTGGTGCTCCAGTAAGGCAAGAACGGAGGTAGGTCGAGTCGTTACTCCCTGGGCCGTGTCTTGCCCCATCGTCACCTGTGAAGGACCCGGAAGCTCTACCGGATAACCATTGAGCTTCGCTTTTTGACTCGGCTGAGTCAAAGCGCAGTGGCGCTTTTGCTGGTTGGAGTCGTAACTCCCAGCCCGACCAGAGATACAGGGACTGCCAGCTGTAACGCACACCAGGAGGTGTTTGCCGCGTTACAGACTCGGAAGTCCACGGGATCGATCGAGCGGCTGCTCTCGGTTCAGTCTTCTTTGCTTGTGATTGGGGTATCGGTGACGCATCACCAGGAGGTGACTCCGCGTCCCGGTGCAGTCTGAGGAAGAGGTTGAGCGGCTGCTCCCTTCAGGTAGAGACCCCGGCTGGGTGTTTCCCTGACTCCTCGATTCTCCCCAACACTCTTCGTGCCCCTCACAGCCTACCGATTGGCATTGTCGGCCATTTCATTTCTGCCCTCTGTTGGCATACGCCGGGATCGGCGTATATGCAGAGGACGGTTAGGACCATCCGTGCTGTGGGCTGGTAACGTACTTAGCCTGGAGGATTCCAGTGACTATAACCTTTGTTTATTCCTTGTATTATTTTTGCCTTCATTAAAATAACTAAACCTTCACAAGTGGTTGCGTTCTCGTTATCGTGTCTGTTAAACGATCCTGAGACGTTCAGGGCGTTACAAGTGAACAGTGTCTGTATATCGGAGGTGTCCGTAGGTATGCCTTTTAGGTGTATAGAGGGCAGTGGGATGAGTCCCGCTTGGTCTTTCTCCGGTCTGGCATAAGAGAGATGAGCATCCTTATGATATCAATAGTATAAAAATTGGCATTAGGCGGCTAGGTAGTAAAGTTTCAAGTCAGGCACTCCAAACCCTCTCTGCTCATAGGGAAGCACCAGGCTGTCCCACTTCTGGGGCCTACACCCTGCCCAGACAAGCCTCAAAAGACAGCTCATTATAGTAGCAAAGAAGTTATTGGTTAGAGGGATTGTTATGTACAGGATTAAATACAGAAAAGGAGGGAGGGCTATGATTTTCATAATGGCGATGCGACTTGACATTGACAGGGGGAGTTAGATTTATCTTTCGATCTGCGTGGTCAACGTTTCGAAGGTGAGCCCATAGTTTAAGTAGCTGACCTGCTGTTTCTCTCAGTATATCATAACTCCTAGGTATTTGGTGTATTCCTCCCACCAGTTCAAGGGATATACCAGCGTCGTGGTGTTAGTATGAGGGAATAGTTGCAATTTGACCCAGTTAATATGCCAGAGTGGCTGCCAAATCTAATAATTTCCCATAAAAGGGGAGTGAGTTTGCCTGCGGGTGTATTACAAAAAGCAGGATGTCATCTGCCTACATAGATGCCAACAAGGGACCAGGGCATCCAAGATGCCTTCTTAACAATTTATTTCTGGGGATCTATATAAGGAAGGTTATTGATCTCTTTGCATCACAACGCTTGTGCCTTTGCCTAGTGTTCATCACTCATGCTGCTTCTGGCATTCCTCCTTCAGCTTTCCAGTCTCCTTCCTGAATCTAGTTGCGTCTGTGTCTTTTCCCATAACCCCCCGAATTCCTGTTCAGTCTTCCGTATCTGGAATTTTTCTGCCTTCTGGAGGTTTTTTGCCCTCACGCTTTTTCCCTCCATTGGGATAATATCTACACAGCTCTTTCCTACCCTGCTTTGACGTTTTTCTGCCTGACACTATTCCAAAATGAGTTACCACCTCCTTTGAGGAGTCACTAATGTCAGTGGTTTGCAACAGTTTATGCATCTTGTTGTGAATTGCAAATATAAGGCGATACATTTCACCCCCCTACAAATTGAGAATTGGAATGAGTCATTAAACAGCTTTTGCAGTTCACAAACATTTTCAAAGGTTCAACTCCGACAAGCATCGTTAATACCCGAGGGCTCTGGAAGCCAAGGTACCGAGCCTCTAATCTTAAAGGTAGCTGACCAGCCGTTGGTACTGCGGTTGACTTCAAAGTGAAGCAAGACCTCTACTTGCAGGACAGTGAACATCCTGATACTAGATAGGAGAGATTCTTTTGCGACTCTGACAGAGGTCAGATTGTAAATTTCCCTCTTCCGCTACACGACCTTCACTCAAAAAACATAGACTCACTTTTCTGTCTGTATCCAGCCTATACCTAAGAAAAAGAGAGTAGATGCTGCTCCATCACCGCCTCCAAATTCACAAATGTTCCCATCACACTGCTTGCATTTGGATTCGGACTAGGACCTACATGCAGAATGTCTGCTCTGTAACAAGACATAGGGCTAACCAACCAGCAAGATGACGTTTGGCATATCAGCTCTCCTTTGGAGCTATGTGCTCGTCAGGCTTTTTCTAATTGAGACTTTCTCCAAGACTGAGCACACTGCACTGCTCTTGCTATGCTTAAGATCATGCTAAAGTGTTTCACAGAGACCTTTAGAGACACAGTTACAACTATTCTGTTTCGAAAACGTGGAATATATTTAAACCTGCACCTCAAGATCCTTTGTTCAAATGCAGTCGTTTACAAGCTGACTCTCTTCATGCACCCAGCTCATAAAAGCGCCATTGTGCATTGGACAGGTAACACCCACAGCCATTCAAGGAGAACAAAAAGATTGACTCTGCAGGGATGATTGTGGCACTGTGCTTGTAACAAAATGGCACATTGTCATCTGAATAGCCCTGATTGGAATGTATGATGGACATCAATGAGAGGAGAATTTGTGCTTAGTGAGTTAAATGAATAAAATAATTTGTATTAAAAAAAAAAAAGTGTTTCCCCCAACTTATTCTAAAAGGCCATTGCCCACTTCACCAATGGCAATTCTTCCCTTTCTCCTCTTTCAAACAAGACCAGATCAGATGGAGCTTTCCAAGTCTCCCTGAGTGAAGTGCTCAGATTTGGATACAAGTGCGTCCGCTCGTCCCCATTCACCCACCCTCTATAGCTGCCTGCTTCCATGGGAGACAGCACCCAGCTGTGGGTATGTGGATTTCTGTAGTTCCAGAAAATGGGGATGAAATTCATGTGCAGGAGGACCGTGCTTACTGACGTTTATAGTTCCAGTAAAATTCAAAACCAGTGTTTGAAGGGAAGACCTTTTCACGACAAAATCCATCTATGCAACTGTTGATAGGCCCCCATATCTAGCACAGGATTATGCTACACGTGACCTGAATCACACCCTGCTACTCAAGTAGTGGATGCCAACACTTCTTCCGTTTAATTGTTGCAGTTGTTCCATTATGCCTGTCCAATTCACTTTCATCTGCAGCTAGGGATGTATTTGCAAACAAATCGCAGCTGTAAATAAAGCGAATGGGTGAGTCTTCTCAAGTAAAGACAGTGTATTTAAGCTTGCGTTTTTAGTACTTTTGCTAATGCCAGAGTCCGTATAATCAATTATCGTTTCAGCTACCAGCATGATGCAAGTGTCTCCAGAGTCTACGCTGGCACACACTCTATTAAAAACAGGCTATCATGTACATACAGAGCCATGGAACATACCATGTTTTGTTTCCTGGTTTGTATAGTGCTCAGCTGTCACCAAGCTTCTTGACTCTGAATCACAGTAGGGTTACACACTATACGTATACAGAAAATCTAGTGGCACAAATAGATAGTATCAGCAATGTGGGGCATTGAGTTGCAAGATGTAACTGAAGTAAGCAAGCTCTTGCATAGAGTGGATGTTGCAGCTCCCGGCAGTCTTCGCTCACTAAAGACAGACCTTTTACCACTCTTTTTAGTACTATGGCTGCAGTTGCAACCCCTTCTTCTGGGAATTAGAAGTATCTAGTGTTGGTGGAGCTCAGTGTTCAGCACAAACTGTAATTGTATAACAAGAGCAATTTGTTTTAGGGCAGGTCATTTGTTGACCCACAGCAGCAGATGACCTTTATTACATACTCCTCTGTCATAGGCTGAAGAGCTTATATGGGCATCCTCAAAATCCACAGCCAGTGGTTCCTGCAGAAGCCTGCCAGACATCTCATCATTGTGTTGGAACTCCATGACAGTACAGTTAGCTCTCTGATCTTTCCACACACTAATTCCCTACAAGATGGGTCTCATCACAACATGCAAAAATGACCATCATGTACTACATAAAAATAAAAGAGTGCACTTTTGTTAAAATTATCCCCTCTAACTCAGATAATCAGGCATTGGGCAATTTGCCACAAGGTATCGATCCTTCCCGCTGTAATACCAACCAAGGGGAGACCGTGACTTTGCGGATGTCCTCAGCAGCATCCTTCAACAGACGTGTGAATGAGAGGCTCACAGGTGCTCAAGCAGTTCTTCCAACATTGAGGCACACCAACAGTCAACCTGTTTGCTACCCATAAAATTGCATAATTCAGAAAGTTTGCCAGTAGCTTCCCGAGGAATGCATGCTCGTATTAAAAGAGGCTTGAAGCCCTACTACACAAGCATGTTATGTCACTAATTGGAAGTAATTTGTGCAGTCCTGTAACACTGTTCAGAAACTGCCCTTCGCCACAGTCCCACTTGTTACACCTTTTCAGAAATCAATGTTTGCCTAAGCCTCAATTGGGGTGCAATTAGCTGCAATAGCCCCATCCCTCAAAAACAAGGAATACAAGTCTATATTTAAAATATCTATTGTTAAAGCCTGTATGGAGGGTCTTAAAAGAATCATCCCTCCATGACTGACACCAGTCCTTATTGTACTTGTTCTAACTAGGATTATGGGGGCTCCCTTCAAACCCTTTGTTGGTGTTCTCTGCTATTCCTCTCCTGGAAGGTGGGTTTCCTTATGCATTTCACCTCTCTACGGAGTACATAATCTTCAAGCTAAGTTAGTTAAAGAACCCTTCATGCTCTTGACCAAAGACAGATTTGCACTTGGAACACACTTACTTTTCTTGCTAAAAGTCATCTTGCCTTTTCATGCCAACCAATTAATTGACTTACCTTCTCTCTTCCCGCAACCACAGTCGATGGTGGAAAGCGCACTATGTACCATAGATGTTAGAACAATTATGTACTATGTTGATCGTACTTGGTCCATTTCAGAAACCAAGCAACAGTTAGTAGTTTTTGCACGGCTATACATGGGTAACACTATTTCAAAGGCTGGCCTTGCTAGACTGATTGTTAAATGCATTCAGATTCACTTTGCCAAAGCCAATCTTGTGCTACTCTTCGTACACATTCTATCTCTCCTTAAAAAAAATAAAAAAAATAGTGCGCCTCAACAGCGTATGTAATCATACTCTTCTTGAGTAAATCTCAGAGAATTAGCAGCTTTTTTTTCTTCTTTTTTTATTAGCACAGTTTAATAGAGGGCATTGAAGCACTTCAGAACCAGATTTTACACTTTTTTGTTTTCTATTTAGGTACAAGGTGATTAAGTAATTTGCTCAGAATCACAATATGTTGTGCCAAGACAGGGACTTAAATCCAGTTTTCAAATTTCATGGTCAGCAGCTCTAGCCTCTAAGCCACATCTTCTCCTGTGTTGACAGGATGAAAAGAAGTGCAAGCCATGCAATCATGAGAACACAGAACAGGTAACAGGCTGATGAGCCCACAACCACCCTGCCACCTCCTGGCCGCATCAGACATCCGGAATAAACGGTAGCCTCTGGGGATTTTACATCCCCTTTAAGGTGATAAGATTGGAGCCTGATGTTACTATGTTTGGTTTTTCAGTGTTGCCCGTTGCAGAGATGCCTCTCTGTTTTTGGATGTTAGGCACGATCATTTCAGTGTGCATTTCTAAAGGGTTCTGCCTGTGAACGAGATTTGGTACTAGTGCTTCATCCACGTCTCCTGTCAGGTTGGTTATCTAATTGCGCTGGCTAGCACCTCCCATGCTGCAAACACTAGCACTTGGGGAATTCTGGTAAATGATGGTGTGCAAAAGCACTCTGGGATGTATAAAATACAAGAATACTTGTCTCGGTTTTGGCTCGCAAGTCCAAGAGGGCCCCGAGTGGAGTCAGAGCCCAGCATCTGGCTCAAGTCTTTGGTGACTCGCCTGCCTCTGCCTAAAACAATCAGTTTCCAGTTTGTAGAGCTGTAGATTAACATATTCCATACCCACCTTCACGGCATGTGAACGCACTGCAATATGTTTGCTAATATTACTAAAGCTTACTTTATCAATACATCTTTCTCTCTAGTTCACAGACCTCCTAATACGTTGCTTCTTCACATATAAATTTATCTGTAGGGGAAAAACACAATTTGGAGTGGAGTCTGTATCCAGATGCATTGTGGGCTTTAGGGGATGTACCACGAGTTCCCTCAAAACTGAAACTCCATACTTGAAGAAAAAAACTTGCAATGTTCTGAACCCAACATGAGATTGCAGGAGTGTGCACAGCATGTGAATCTACAGCACTGCAAGCTGCAAACCTATTATTACAGGTAAATAATATTTTCCATCTTATTCACTTTTTACCCATCTCTCACATGCTTTCATAAACTCTCCTCCACCCAATGGGATGTTCTTATTCACTTTATTACAAGCGCCCTTACGGTGACAGGCCCCATGTTTAGAGTTTTGATTCCCAGAACGTTTTAATTACACCCTCTGAGGCAGTCACATACTTGTAACTGACAATGCAGCAAAGAGGGGTTACAACCCAAGTTCACAAGGTCTCCGCAAGAAACAACAACATTTTAGGTTAGCAGTGGGATTTAAAGCCACACTCAAGTGGATTAGAAAGGCTGTTTCTATATGTGGTCATTAAGTAAATACCATTTAGCTTATGTGAAAAGATATGAGGTACCAGTGCTAGAACTGGCACAACAAAACACTGTATTAATTAGCTCATTCTGTGGTACTAGATGATTCCTCAGGCAAATACATTAGGGAAGAAAATGTATATTTTCCTTGCTAGTGCCAAGGAATTTCTGAATTGCATGAAGGACATGAAAGCAAGCATTATGTTTTAACTATTTAATTTCATCACTGTTCCCATCAACAGCAACTGAAGAAGGTGCTCAGTGCTCATTAAGTAAGAGTTTCCAAGAACACTCCTCAGTAGATACTGATCCTGGGGAGAAGGACCATAAAATTATTCAAGAGCTTTAGAAGAGCAGGTAACTAGGCCTGTTGTCAATAAAGAGGGTGATCAGCACCATAGATATTGCCTCCATCCGAGGGAATTGTAGCATCCTCCCCAGCCTGGACGCATGCTAATAAATACACTACACACTGAGCTCTGGATTGTACGTCTTTATCTCTCAGCATACAATCTTACTCTGTTCTCTGATTACGTCATAACCTTTATTAACCACACCTTAACACCTCCCAGCAAGTTACGTACTTCCTCTATTGAGTTTGCCAGAACCGCAACAGTCCTAGCACACATAGTCTCATGGCACTACAGGAACCATTTGAAACCAATGGAACATGACTATTTCAAGCATTTCATACTTGTAGAAAGATGTCTGTCACAGTCGCCTCTAGGGGTAGCACACAAAATGATCCCTGCAACAACCCCACGCCTACCCCTTGCCATCAGTGTCTAAAAGGTGTTGTGGGTTAGGTCCAATTGCTTCCATCCATATTGGGCATATCTAAAATTCCAGTCTCAACCAACGTTCCGCATACCCAAGGAATGCTACACTTTCAAGGACATTCTGGGCTTCGGTTGTTCATAGCTTCCCACACCAGGTGTGCCAATGGTTTGGATCCCCTCCACCAAAATCACAGTTAAAATGTGTTGATATGCCTTAGGATATGACATTCAGATTTGAGGTAGAGATCTGCTAATCTTTTATGAAGGGACACTTAGAGAAATGCCTCTTTATCCACTACTTAATGCTGTTTACGGAGTGTCTCTTTGAAGTCTCCAAAGCACTTTACACCAACATTAAAGAGAATATCTAACTTACATCAATCATGGGCTAGTATACACAGTCATCACTTTAAAAAGTTATTAAATGTTGGGCGTGGCCTGACAACATGGCTGACAGGATATGAGCTCCAGATCTTTCGCCCAGCTGGGAAACTTTCTCCCCTGTATCCTGCATAATTCTGCCCAAAGTGCTGTAATTGGCTATGATGTAGACACAGCAAATATCACTGAGCTGTTCCTGGCCTTAATTCCTGGAAATAGAGGCGAATCTGGGTTATTCTCTGACTGCGGCCTAGTTAGGCCTGCAGTCTCTGGGCAGACTCGGAGGTGCGGACAGAAGGTTCCTGCCTGGGACTAGGGGCGGGAGTCCACGCGGTTACGGACCTTGCCTGGGCTTGTACTGCTGGCGGAAACAGTCTGTGACATGGCAGTGAGTACGTTGGGCACAGACTGTCAGTGAAGTCCTAGGCTTGCTAATGGGGGGGCCGCGCACGTAGTTGGTGATTTTGGCATTTGGAAGATCCCTCCCTGCAGAGTTATGAGACTGGTACAAGAGCCTGTAATGTGAGGCTGGCTGCCTGATGTTACTTACGCAGGGGTTTGCTGTGTTGTGCATTGAAACTTGGGCACCTGAAGTGTTTGGGACCCCCTTGCTGTCTTGACTGTTGCTGTCCTCCAATGCCTGGGGCCCCGTGGTGCACATTGGGGTATGCGATGTTCCCCCATGGCTCTTTGAGTGTCATTATTACTTGGGCCCTGTGGGCTAGCGAAAGATGGATAGAACTGTGGTGCTCAATTAGATGGTGAGGGACACAGAAGATAAGGCATAGGGGCTTGGAGGTATCCAGGCAAGCGCTTCAGACCATGCTTTACAGCTAACCACCAAACCGCTGTTGCCCTGGGCCTGCTGCTTTTGTGTGCTCCATAAGACAAGGCAGTGCATGGTCGGGTGCGGTCGCCCCTCCTGGCTTCTGAGTGTCAACGCTGTGTTGTATGATGTTAACACCGTCACAACAACCAATATAGGTAAAGACAACTCTGCATGATCACAGGTGACAAACACTATTACACAGTACACCACCCTGTAAAAGCCTACCCACAGGTTAATAAAGCAGTCAGGTGCTGCGGACACGGGGGACTCTGAGGTAGCACCTTGAAGCCCTTGAGGGCGGACCTCCTAGAGGCTATCCGGAGATCACGGATGGCATTGGAACACCAAATACAGGTGTGTTGATGGATGTTAATCTGCTGAGAGCTGATTTAAGAAAAGGCTCTGATAAGGTAACCCATGCTGAAACTAACACCAAGATCCTGCAGGGGGCGTCCTTGAAGCGTCAGATGGCCACAATGACCACCACGGTTGAGGAACTGGGCAGGCGAGAGGAAGACCTAGAAGGTTGCTCCTGCCACAGCAACATTCGGGTGATGGGCTTTCGCGAGAAAGCGAAGGGTTTGTCCATGGTGCATTTCTTGGAGGATTGGATTAGATCATCTCTGAACCCACAGGGCCTTTCAGGCTTCTTTGTAATTGAACGGGACCACAATGCCTTGGTCCCACCACTGGGCACCAGTGCCCCTTTATGGACCATCATTGTTAAGGTACTCCATTATCGGGACATGGATTGCGTCTTGAGAACATGAACAAGAAGTCCCTCGATTTGAGAACTGTAACATAGCTATCTTTGTGGATTACACAAAACTGGTTCAGGAACAGCTTAAGTCTTTCATGGCCGCCAAACAGAAACATAGAGCAAAGGGCCTGAAATGCATGTTATTGTATCCAGCGAATTTGAAAGTCCTGCACAATGATAAAGCTCACTTTTTGTTGACAGACCCGAAGATGTTTTGGAGCGGCTCGAGGTTAGGGGTGCTTCGACTACCTCGACTGGCAGTACTAACAGTCGCCTGAAATGGGGAACACGCCCACGTGCCACCCCTGAGATGACCCGCACCAACATGGACAATCTGAACTTGTCTCCCTTTGGCTCCGACAGAATAGGTATTAGGGAGAATGGAGCAATGCATTTGACAATCCCAGCATCCTCTGTGGGGAGGTTAAAAATACCACGGGGTACCATAAAAATGGTTTTATTATAGGGTAACAAATGTAACCTTACCAGGGGGAACCTAGAATAAAACCAGGCTTTGGTTACCCCTATGGTATTTTTAACCCACTATTTCCTTGTCCTATATACCTGCACTCATCATCACTACTTTTTTACATAAAAGATATCTGCCAAAGAGCCTTCTCGTGGGGCACATGGGGTATTCCACGAGGAGCAAATGCCCGATGATGAAGCATGAACCCTAACAGGTGTGTGAGGGCACTACTTCCTAAAAAGGAAGATCTTCCACCTCCACACTCTTTTAGGAACAGCTACCCTATTGTTTTATTACATACTTGTTCTTGGGAGCAAGGGTACTGGACCTCAATATGGCTCCCGGTCCCTCTTATTGTGTATTTTTATATTTCAGCTGTGGCCTCAGGGAAGACTCCGGGCCCTAACAGGTCTCCTGCAGAGTACTACTCCGCATTTAGAGACTTCCTGATACCCCGTCTTCATGCCCTATACGAGGAGGTGGCATGGAAGGACACTTTTCCCCACTGATATTGATATGGCCATGATTGCAGTCATCCCAAAAACTCAACCCCATCATCCCACTGTTCTAATTTCCGTCCAATCTCCCTCATCAACACCGAAGGCTATATAAAACTCTGTAAAATAAATAAAAGCTATGCTACAATACGGGCTATCCGCCTTAGATCAGTGCTTAACACACTTATCCACCCTGACCAATGCGGCTTTATGCCCCATAGAAGTACGCGGCACTGCCTTTGATGTCTTCATGTCGCAGTAGCCCACCACCACTTCTTGCCGCCCCATTTGGCCTAGCTACTAGATTTTGAAAAGGCCTTCAGCATGGTGGATTGGGGATACTTGGAGGAGGTGCTGACCAGAGCGGGTTTCCGCTGAATTGTTTGCGTGCTTTATTCCAACCCTACAACACAAGTCCAGGTGAACAGTGTCCTATCTGACACCTTCCCCATCCTTAAACAAACATGTCAGGGTTGCCCCTGTCTCCCCTCCTCTTTTCCTTGGTGATCAAGCCACTGGCTTTCCTCATTAGGTGAGATGCCCAGATACGAGGTTGGCAATGGGAGTAGGCTAATGAGGACCGCATTGCAATCTATGCAGATGATGTCCTGCTTTTATTGACCGATCCTAGAATGTCCGGTCCTTGATGCCGCCGAGTCCTCCAGCTCTTTGCTGAGGCATCAGGATTACGGGTCAACCTGGCCAAATCAATCCTGGTACTGTTAAACGAATCCCATGACTGTGTGGCATGGGCAATCCAACATTCCTGTTTGACGCCTCCGTTTTTGCTACTATTTGAAGCTCACCTGGTCCCTTAATCTTAATCCATTGACCAAGAGAGCGAAGAATGATCTCTGTAATGGCAACCCTTACCACTGATTCGAATGGGTAGGATAGCCCTATATAAAATAATGATACTTCCTAGATTCTTATATTTCCAGAACCTTCCGCTTTACCTGCCACGCCATTGGTTCCAGACTCTGGATAGGCTTGCCACTGCGTTCCTCTGGGGTAACTCCTGACCCCGTCTGGCTCTTGCCCACTGTCCACGTTCTTCCTACGAGGGAAGCTTGGGGATGACCAACCTTTTTTACTACTATCTGGCGACCCAACTCCTGGTAATTAATGACTGGTTCTCTGGGGGGTGGACAGACCCGGCATACAAGTTATAGCTCACATCCCTAGGGTTTCCCCGGGTTATGGCAATGCTAGATGGTTCCCTGATTCCTAATGCCATTCCAGTGGTGACCCAATCATTTTTCCTTGCGTGGATGTCTGCGCTCCGACAAACACACTGGCTCACTAAACTTGCTCTTTAAACCCCCTTGTGGCAAGGCACTTGGTTGAGAGACTTGGCCACACAAGAGGGCTTTGGGAGGTGAGACCTTATTGGCATAACACAATTGGGCTATATCTAGTCTGGGACTCACACACTTTTCAAGAGTACCAGAACGCTTATTCTATTAACTCCACACAATTTTATAAATATTTATACCTTAGGCACGCACTCGCCATCCAAGTCCCAAATGTCACTTACATCTCGAACTTCAGCCCGCTGGAAGCCAAGCTCCTGATGGTCAAATTAGGAAAAGGAGACGTATCTCAGATTTACCGAACTCTTATTTTTAATGCACTAGATCACTTTAGGACGCAGTGGGATGATGGCTGGGCCCAATGCCATTATGACCCCTCTGATCATAACCATCTTATCTAGTTTAAGATTAATCCAACCTTACTCCCTATATTGCGCTTATCTTTCCCCAGTCAGACTGTGTTGGGCTGGTTTTCTACTAGGAAACCGGCCTTGCTGCTCCGAAGCCCCAGCAAAGTTTTACCAAAGTTTTACCAAATGGTATGTTCATGTACAGCTATATGCACATACTGGACAGACATAGTGACTGAGCTTAGTGCTGTTCTGGGTCGCGAGATCCCACACACTCCTTTCGTTCTTCTCCTGGGGTTTTCGGAAGGCTCTGGGGGCACCCCAGCTGATGAAGAATTTCTAGGCACAGCTCCTATGGTGGCAAAGTGAGATATGGCAGGTAAAATGAAAAGTGCCACGCCTCCCACCATGGCACAGTGGAGCAAGGGACAGGATTGGTGTTCGATGCAGGCGAAACCTGTATATGAGGCGAGAGGTTCCCTGACCAAACACAAACGAGTATGGGGTAAATGGCTGGGTCAACTGGGTTGACCTCCCTATTGTCGCATTTTAAAGTGTAACTATCCCTGAATTATAATTGATGCTGTTTACTTGTCACATGCCATATCTAATTTTGTGATGTACCCTATCAATTTTCAGATTGGTTGAACTACTGTTAATAAAATCAGTATAATTGGTTATAAAAAGAAAAGCTTGCAAAAAATGGAGGGGGCAGACCTATTACAGTACTTATTTGTTGTTCTCTAGGTGGGTGCTGGTGTGGATTTTCCCAGGGGTGCCGTTCGCATTGACATATATGGAGGCTGATGTGGAGGTCCAATGCATACATGTTCAGGGTACATTTGATGGCTTGGAAATAGTGGTCATTAATTCATATCGTCCAAATACTGATGAAGGCTCCTTTCACCCTAGATTATGGGGGAGGGGGGGGGGCAGGGAGCTAAGTGGAGGTCCAGTGACTCGTGCTCCTGAGCGTAATGACTTATTCCCACTGGAGTCACTGTTCCTATATAGAGAGAAAGACTAAAGTCATCCTAATACTGTGGTACTAGGGGACAGTGTGTCCTGATCTTGGTGCCCTCACACACCCCGAAGGATGTCATGCTTCATCATTGGGCAATGCTCCTCATTGGGGGGCCGGCACTGCAATGCCCTACGGTTCCCCCGAAGAGTCGCTTTGTCAGAGATCCTCTTATTGGTGGGTGAGATTTGTTCTATCCCCCAACTTACCTGAATATTCTCCTTTCCCTTGGGAAAGCAGTACAGTTACTCACATTGTAACAGTTTTTACACCCCATTCTCTCATTCAACCCTTCCATCCATGGAGGGACAGGGCTTGAGTTATGGGGACGATCAAGCAGCAGAAATCCTACGGACCCCTTCCATTTTGGGTCTCGATCAAGAACTGGCCACTGGCAGCCAATCAGCTGAATGGCAAACACTCTCGGATATGAAAAGAGAATGGGTACGCATAACATTACATGGTGCCCTTATGACAGAGTACTTCAGGGCCAATATCTCTCCAAATGGCCTCGTAGTAAAGAATTTTCCAAGAATTTTCTGGGAAGATGGGCAATTTAAAGTTGAATGGTCTCAGATATCGTGGAAGTGTACCAGGGACCTTCTCATTCTGATAGTCAACACTGCAAAGAGATTGGCAGACGAGTTACTGACACGCATTCAGGCGTTGGAAAGTAATCTCAAACAGAACAATCCCGGCTCCCAGTATAAATCAAAACTAACTGAGATCAACAATGAGATAGCCGAACATCGAGAATACCTGATGAAACAGAAAGTAACAAAGCTCCAGAAAGACATCAAACGCTTTGATAAGGAAAAGGTCTACCCTTATCTTAAAGCAGATTATGTCCCGCCCAACACTAATTACTCATCAGACATCGATTCGGATTCCTCAAGGAGAGGATCCTCTACCAACAGTGACTCTAGCAATGAGAATATGAGACCCAATCAGGCTAGAGGAAAGAAAGGGAGACGTGGATACAACTATTTTCCACCAACGCCATACCAGGGACCAGCTTTCTGGCAATACCCTATGTACCCACAGGGCCCCCCTCAATTTGGCCCTCAAGGTCTACCCCAATTTGCACCTCAGGGTATGATCCAGCCCTCACCTTTTTTAGGCAGAGGTTGGGGCAGAGGGCGAGGGCGAAGAAGAGGGGCACCACAAGAGAAAAGAGTACAATGGGAGGAACCACCACAACGGGGAGTGGAAACCAGGAGCCACACCAGGAAACAAACTTAGTTGTCAATTTGTCGTCCAGACAGTTGACAGCCATAGAGGACAACGTCCTACAGAAAGGACTTGGTTTTGTCCCCACCCCTAAGGTTGACCCCTTCAACCAGATCTGCGAATTACACCAATTCTTCCGCAAGATCCGGTTGAGATTTTTCTTTGAGGGCAAAGACGACATATCAGACAATGACTCAGGTTTACGTAACCCTTCCACCTTCACTCCCCACTCAGGGATGATACCAAACGAAGTACTCACCTATGAACAGGCAGTACTTAAAGATATAAAATCCATTCCTATACAGAAGCAATTCAATAACCTCAGCAGAGCAGAGAGGCTTGCTATTACAACACTGGCGGACGATCCATCTATTACCATCAAACAGGCTGACAAAGGTGGGGCCACTGTTATAATGGCAACGACTGATTATGACAACGAGTGTCTGCGTCAATTGGGAAACAGAAAGTACTATACACCGATCCCAAACAACCCCACTCCACGTCTCAAAACTACCATTACTGGTTTGGTTGACTCCGCTGAGAGCAATGGCTGGTTAAGCGAGAAGGAGGCTTCCTTCTTGATCCAAAAAGAACCTAAGACCCCCTATTTCTATGTTCTACCAAAGATTCATAAGGGGGTCACACCAGTACCTGGACGCCCCATAGTATCGGGCATTGACTCAATTCTAGAACCATTGTCTAAGTTCTGCGATCACTTTCTGCAACCATTAGTGAAACGCACACCCTCTTACATACAGGACACGACAGATGTTCTACGTTTACTGGATCAGACAGATGACATTAATAACATCAACTTCCTCATCACTCTAGACGTGGAAGCTTTGTATACTAATATTCCACAAAGAGCAACTCTCGAAGTGATCGAGGAGGTACTTGGAGGTGAACCTTGGGAATCACCGACTCCAGTATCCTTCATCATTGAATGCGCCACCATAGCCTTGACAGAAAATTTCTTCGAGTTTAAAGGCCAATTATTCCACCAGACTCAAGGTACTTCCATGGGGAGTACCTTTGCTCCGAGTCTAGCCTGTTTGTATATGGCTTGGTTTGAGGGGTTATACATCTTTTGTGATACGAATCCATACCGTCACAACATTCTACTATGGAGACGATTCATAGATGATATTTTGATTTTTTGGTCTGGAGACTCTGGGAGCTACGAAGCATTCTATACATGGCTCAACCAGTTGAACCCTCACCTCAACTTCACCATCACAGTATCCCCCTCACAGATCGCATTCCTCGACCTAACTATTATGTTGAGCGAGGGTATTCTTTCCACAACTCTTTACAAAAAGAGCACTGATCGTAATAGCCTGCTTCACTTTACCAGTCACCACCCGAGAGCTCTCAAGGAGAACTTACCCTTCGGGCAGTTTCTAAGATTACGACGGAACTGCAGCACCATTGATACTTTCAAGAGCGAGGCCGAAATTCTTTCCAATAAATTAAGAGAAAGACAATACCCGCTGAAAAGTATTACTAAGTCCAAAAAACGGGCACGAAATAACAACAGAGAAGCCCTTCTAGAACCCAGAGAGAACACCATCTCTGTGTCCGACACCCTTACCTGCGTGACAACCTTCTCACCCAACACCAACCAGGTCGTTAAGGTCCTTAAAAAACACTGGAATATCCTTAATACTGGGCAAATGAATCTCGAACTACCAAGATTTGCATACAGACGCACTAAAAACATTAAAGACTTGGTAATACAAACCAGACCGAGACCCAAAACCAAATCAACACAGAACACACTCTGGCAACTGCCTGCAGTGAAGGGACATTTCCCATGTGGCATGTGCACTGCCTGTACATTCACATCTGTACACAAAACCATCACCCTTAACACTACTTTTACTTGGGAACTGAGGTCACATACTAACTGCAATACTAGTAATTGCATTTATCTCCTTACATGTCCCTGTGATCTGTACTACGTGGGGATGACGACCAGACCAATCAAGTTGCGAATCTCTGAACATCGCAGCAATTTTCGGTGTAAAAAACAGAACACCAAAATCAGTGCCCACTTTCTCGAGAAACAACATTCCCCAGACTCTGTCAAATGGCTGGTTCTAGAAACCCACCCTCAATTGTCACAGCACAGTCTTTTTAAGAAGGAACAAAGATGGATACACCGTCTGTCTTCTAATGTCACTGGGCTTAATGATGATATCCCCTGGGGAGCCCTTAAACTATAACATGACATACTCCTGGCAACTGGTTCATTTTTCTCTTACGTTCTGTATGCATTTACATTTAAGTATGAGTTCCAGTATACACCAAGGCTCACACTTCAATCTACAACCCTTTTGTTGTATTTTATCAAAGTTTTCTTGGCACCCTGCCTTTACTTTGTACCCAATCGATATTAAAACTTTATTGACACTTTGCTTCCCAAACCAAGATGGCTGACGATATTGTCCTTCTTTGCTCTTTACAAATTCACTCACTATTGTAGAGTTCGACTTATTAGGAGCATTCTGTCCATTTTGTGAAATATAATACACTGCGCACACACACAGTGCTTATACGTTTACCCAGCCCGTAATTACAGAATCCTAGCTACTCGCGCGAATCGCGATCACGTGACCCCGTCACATGACGTGACCGGAAGTATTTAATCTCAAGCGAGCGCTTAGGTCGCCACCTCCCAGACCTGGTGGACCGGGTAGGTCATATCACAGAGCGTATGCGGGGCAGATGTAAGTACATACACGGAACCCGTGTTTTCTCTCTCTTTTACAATTAGCAACCACTCGTCCTGTTCCCTAAGCGTTTGTATTACACTCGTGAGGCACGCACTAGTTTGTTACCTTAAAGCGCTGCCATTTGGCTGTCAGCAACGGTTGCTACAACTAGGCTCTGGCCAAAATTCACTATTGCTTACTATTATTTCCCCCTAATTCAGGAGCGCTTTGAGTATTATTGCTATAGAAGTGGGACCTCTTTGTTCTAGTTGCTACAACATCTTCATGAATAGTTAGTTCCAAGCAACATGTTATTTCCCCTACTCTGACATCGTCGCACATCCTTTGGGAACGCAGTCTGTCCATGGGGCGTATCCTTGTTTCTGCTAAGTTTCATAGCGCTTTATGTCCCCATATGTGCCAGCTGTGATTACTGCATTATGTAAGCCCGTTGTCACTCTTTAGTTTAGACCTACTTTGAGAGGTCCTTCGCCGCACGCTGAGTCCACCCAGAACTGTTGTGACATGCAGTCCTACTGATTAGGGTGAGTCCAACGCTGGTTTCTGCAACCTTGATTGTTTTTACTTGTTCCACATAGGTGTTTAGTCACTTTAGTTCACCATGTTGGTACACCACTTTTTAGGAGCAGTTGTTGACGCTCGAGCACCAGCAGTCACCACTGTTACATTTTTAACGATGTTGGAGAATGAATCACTTTGTAAGCCTTTTTGTTTGTTTTTTAATCCCTGATACCTGTGGCTTTGTGTCCCCACACTGACCAATTTAATGTACTGTTTTTTCTGCAGGTAGCACCAGACCTCAACAGGTATTTTAGGATTAAGTTTGTTGTTCACATGACCAACTATGATTAGGAGACCACTATACCTTAGATAGTCCCCTGTTACCATCGTAGATATATTTTTGATAGGTCCTGACGAATCGCGAGCGCACGTGCTCACTGCGAGAAACATGTTGACCACCGATCCCATGCACTACAACTAGAGACATTACACTCTACTCAGTGCTACACACACCTTTTTAACCAGGGAAGGAGACCGTTAAAATAAATAGTTTGTTCACACTGGTACTTTCGACCCTGTTTTAATTCACTTTTATATCTACAACACTTAGGCCCACACACCCGCACTTCACCTGACGGCTGTTGGATTAAAAGAACTCCGATAAAGTGCCCCTTTTTAGGGAGCCCGTTAGGCATTGCACCGCCGGCCCGACGAGGAGCAGCCCAGATGATGAAGCATGACACCTGAAAGGGTGTGTGAGGGCATTAAAATCCAACAAAAGGATTACCCACTTTACACATAGTATATATGTAGTCCTTCCAGGCTTAATTTACTGATCCATCTCCACTTCTTTCCTCTCCCTGAGGAACTACTGGTAGTCTTCTTTCCCACAACTTCATTGCCGGGGCGCCTTACCAGTTTGGACCTCCCACTCACTCTTTGTGAGCGGAAAACGCCCCCCTGATCCCTCTCCTTTGGTACCTTTATTCCCACTGGAGTCACTGTTCCTATATAGAGAGAAAGACTAAAGTCATCCTAATACTGTGGTACTAGGGGACAGTGTGTCCTGATCTTGGTGCCCTCACACACCCCGAAGGATGTCATGCTTCATCATTGGGCAATGCTTCTCATTGGGGGGCCGGCACTGCAATGCCCTACGGTTCCCCCGAAGAGTCGCTTTGTCAGAGATCTTTTCAGTATAAAGCCGTGTGGGTGCGTGGGGGTGAGTGAAGTCCTAAAGTGAAGTCTAAAAAATGGCTGAAAGGGTGGCTCACTGATTTATTAGAAAAAATATCCCTCTGCCAACAAAAAAACCAAAAAGGTTGTGCTGCTCAGAGGGAGATAATGGCCCTCAGTAGCAAGAGACATCTAGCATGCCCCTAATGGACATGTTTGGTGGTCAACATGTATCACACTACCTATTGGTCTCAGGAGGAGATCCCAAGGGCTTCTTCAGGACCGAAAAGAGTGCTGTATAAAAAAGGGGTAAAAGTGAGTGGCCAATGTACGTTAATGTAGTGCCACTAAAGGGTGATACAGTATTCTAGATATTAAGAGGAAATTGCCCCTTGAGATGCGGCTGTGGGTATCCTCGTAAGTTTGTGTGGCCCGGTCACCTACCCGACCTCATGCCATCTCTGCTGAGACCTGAAAATCCTGTATAGGTTCCCGCATTGCGATTGAGCCCCGAAATTGTCAGGGTGGTCCATTCGGACCAGTGTGGGTTCATACCGGGGCAGAGCACTACCGTGAATATTCAGCTGTTAATGCATGTCATGCTTGAAGTAGAGGACAGGGAGGGAGTACTAGCCTTGGTATACATTGCCATTGCCAAGGCTTTCGACACTGTGAACTCGCGGTACCTTCTGGCGGTCCTGGAGGCAATAAGGTTTGACCCGCGATTTAGAAACTGGATTAGTTTGCTTTACACTAGATTAGAGAGAGTTGATAGGCCAGGAGGTGGCATTGCCTGCATCCATCGGAATAGCCTCTCTCTGAACAATTGTCACTCACCGGTATTATCCTCATGTGAAGACCTCTGTATTGATATCACAAGTAATAACAGACCAGTCTGCTCCCTGCACACATTCTACCACCCTCCAGGTGATAACCTCACCTTCATCGAACAGTTTATGGATATCATGACTACAAACACAGGACAACCAAGCATCCAAATCTTCCTCGGAGATCTCAGTCTATACTGGAATGACCCAAAAGACTCTTCTGTGATCAGCATCAAAGCATTCCTTACAGACCTCGACCTTACTCACATCTGCAACAGCCCCACACATGATAAGGGTTCAATCTTAGATCTGGTTATTTCCAACACAGATTCCATTCAACTTGAAACAATCCTCCCTTGTGATTGATTGGACCACCACTCCATTATATTCCTCATTAATGAAGTTGTGAAATTAAACTCAGCCCAACCTACAAAACATAAAATATGGAAACGGAACCTAAAAAATACTAACATCAATCTACTAACATCCCCTAGTGTCAACCTCTTGCTTCTCCCTGAGGACTTATCTGATGTACAAGCTCTTAAAAACCACTACTTCAATTCCATTACTACGGTACTAGACTAAGTTGCACCTCTACAACTGAAAAGACTCTCCACAAAAGACTCCAAACCACGGTATGATGGCAGTCTCAATGCGGACAGATATACCTTAAGACTAATTGAACTTCGAAGGAGAGCATCCCCGTCCCTTGACCACCTTAAGCCTCTAAGAGTTACCAGAAACTTCTACTACAAAATTATCAGATGGTCTAAAGCAGACTTTTTTAGGAACCAGCTAGACCAAGCCAAAAATCGACCTAAAAACAATTTGCACAATCAAATGGCCTGCCATACCCCTCCCCAAGCTGGATCGAGCTCATTAACCAGTTGCGAAGAATTCGCCTCCTTCTTCATTGAGAAGACCGAAAACATGAAGATGGACCTGCACAAGGCCTTAGTGCTTCATTCTTACACCCCCAAACAAACCCTCGCACCCTCTCCCTTTAACATATGCGCACCAAGGCTCGCCTTCAAAAACAATGCAGCTTGGTCCTCCATCAAAACTTTTAATGAAGGCAAAATCTTAAGTGCTCACATCATTGAACCCCTCTAACCACTTTGTCGATACTCTACCCGCTAACTACTTAAATGAGTTCAAACCTTTGATACTGCCACTATTCACCAAGATTATCAATGCCTCTCTGCTTCAAGGCACTTTACCAGAAATCCTGAAATCAGGACAGGTGTCCCCCATCCTAAAAAAACTGACTGCGGACCACACCGACTTAAATAATTACTGCCCGATCTCTAACATTCCAACTCTGGCTAAACTCCTGGAAAATGTGTACACATCCAACTTTACAACAACATCGAACAATTCAACCTATTAAACCAATACCAATCCGGTTTCCGCGCAGGGCACAGTACTGAATCCGCTGTGACACACATAGTGGATGATGCACTAAAAACCCTTGACCAAAACGAAGCTTGTCTTTTTATCCTCCTCGACCTATCCTTGGCATTCGACACCGTCAAACATGACAATCTTCTAGACCTCCTGAAACATAGAATGGGTTTATCAGGATCCATCCTAAATTGGTTCACCAAAATAGATCCCAAAAGTTCAAGGTCAATCAATCTCTATCTAAGTCCATCCCAGTCACATTAGGAGTCCCGCAGGGCTCCTTCCTTTCACCCACTCTCTTTAACCTATTCATGGAACCTCTTACAGAAACTCTTAGCTCCTCCAACATTTATTATCACATTTACGCAGACGATACACAACTGTACCTAAAGGTCTCTTCTCCGGAGAACATAAGATCTCTTTTATGTAACTCTACAAAAAACACAGCTTTGGCTTACTAAAAAAAATACCTGAAACTAAACACCCTCAAGACTGAATTCTTCCTAATCGCTCCCCCCAATCAAAGAGCCATCATAGAGGAATGGCTTAAACAATTTACAGCGCTCAACTGCCAGCCTCAAGTTATCGACTCCGCAGATCGCTGGGAATAACACTCAACAGGAATCTAAACATGTATAAACATGTCTGTGCCACAATAAAAGGAGCAAACATGCAGATGAACATTTTGAGAAAATGAAAAGCCTTCCTTCCCGCTAATGACTTCAAATTGGCAGTACAAGCTCTAGTAATCCCCAGACTAGATTATGGTAGTGCAACTCTCAGCGGACTTCCCAGATCTATAACAGCCCCTCTAACAGCCTCCCTCAATTCAGCTGCCCAGCTCATCATGGGTTCTAAAAGAAACTGCCACATTTCCCCTGACCTTAGAGCTCTCAATTGGTTCCCATTTGAAGCAAGAATTCAACTAAAAATCACTTGCTTGACTCACAAAGTCCTTCACCACAAGACCCTGAGATATCTGACCCATAAATTGGTGCTCTCTTGTGACGATAGATCCTGCAGACGTTCCAGCACTGTTCTTCGGAAACCACAAAGATTTGCAAAAAAGAAAACATACAACTGGGCCTCCTCTGGAATAGCCCCAAGAATCTGGAACGCATTGCCCCCAGAAACCAGACTGAATCCCTCTACTGCCTCTTTCAAGAAAGAAGTAAAGTCTCTACTCATGAGTAAATTTACATGAACAACATACTGACCAGCATAACTGATGTTGTCCTCCATTTGTTTTTGATGTCTTTGTATTTTATGTCTATGTGCATACACCTCTGTAACTATCTATAGCAGGAGACAATAATGGCATACATTGTACTTTGCTGTATGTTTCCACCTGTAAAGCGCTCTGATAACCGCAAGAGTCATGTTTGCGCTATATAAAACCTTCAAAATAAAAAAAAGATACACGGAACCCATGGCCAGGGTCAGATTCGGTAGACTATGTTCCATCCCTCTGAAAGTCAGGAGAGGCACACGGCAGGGGTACCCATTGTCACTCCTGTTTGTGATGGCACTAGAACCTCTGGCCCTGAGACTCAGAAGGGACATGGTGAAGTGGGGAATCTGGGTAGGAGTGGATCATCTAATCTTGCCCTATGGGGACAACATACTTTTCTATCCGACAGCTCCAAGGGAATCTCTCCCCTTGCTTCTGGAGCATTTCGACACCTTTGGGTACATTTCAGGATTGCCATATTAATACGAATAAGTCTTTGATATTCCCACAGGCGACACAAGTTTACACCACACTGCTGGATTTGCCATTGCGCTGGGAAACTGACCGCTTCTGCTATTTGGAGATAATGGTAGCCCACACAGTCCAGAAGCGTAACCAATACAATATTGCTTGCATCAGAGAGGGCTTGAATAAGTCGGTGCGGTTCTGAAACACACTCCTCCTGTCCCTTATGGGGCGTGAATTTGTGGCGAAAATGATGTTTTTGCAATGCTGCCTACATACTCTTCGATACCAAAGGGGATGATGGACGGAGCGTTTAAGCAAATCAAACACTCACCCCCAGTCAACTGATGTGGGTTTCATCCATCATCATTCTTTAGCTCACTCCACCACCCCAGTTCAGACATGGCCATATGTAAATCTGTCTGACCCTGTGCCTCATGGGAACAGTCCAGCCCGAACTGCCAAGCCATGTCTTCCATGGACCGGAAACAAGCATCCTGGGACCGGTTTCGGGTTCATAACCCTCATCAGCCTACATACTCTTCAGCACTTTTTATACACCCTGTCTTTAAGCGTTTACACTCCCTATTAACAACATTAGTGTGAGCAGGAGGTCAGGTTAGGATGTCCCAGGAGACTCTTCTTTTACCTTTGGAGGATGGGGGGTTAGCATTGCCCAATAGGGAAATGTACTATATAGCATCTCCGCTGCAACATGCAGTACACTGGTTGTCAGATGTGGACAAATGGAAAAAGGATTTACTTATGGATGATTCGCGGTTGGGAACACTGCCACAGTTGCTTCACGGAGATTGGAGAGGTGACCCTGCGGTGCCATATCTAATCAAACACACATCACTGTGGGAGTGTGCTGTGAAAGTGGTGCTTAGACTTGCCCCTTTCGCACAAGAGTTTATTTTCTAGGACCTCCCAGTGTTCTGACTGTTGACCGCCATGGTTGACGCCAGTACCTGTAGAAACGGGAGTTGCTTGACACTGGGTGACCTTAATCCATATGACACGTTCATTTAATTTGAAACGGCATAGGAGACCTTTGGTGTGGGTCAGGGCCAATTACTATTGTACGCAAGTATTGTGGACATAGTGCGGGATGTCTGGCCCACCTACCCGGAAGTCCCGACTTTCTCTGAACTGGACATTACTGGAATTTGGCAGAGGTAGACACTTAGTTGGGCCATGGCTGCAGATAAGCCTAGGACCACATTTCAGGCTAGGGAGGCGTGGGAAGAAAAACTGGGTGCACCACTAGAAGACCCACAATGGAAACATTTTGTTCGAGGCATATTAGCTGCAGATCACACACTTAGGATAGTAGATCGCCATCTGGTGTTGGGCTCGGATGCTTGCAGGTTGTTGTTGTCTTCGGAAGAAGTCTTTGGTCACCAGATAGGTGACTCCTCCCTTGGACTACAGTGCGCATGAGCATACACTCCATCCTCAGATTGTTTTTTTCCGCCATTGGGTTCGGATGTAACTTTTCCAACTCCGGTTGAAAATCTCAAATACAAGTTTTTCGAAGCGAAAAAACTTCTACAATCGAAGCACCTTCACTAGACATCGAATTCATCAGCTCGATTCCAGACGTCGACGCGGGCTGCTGGGCCTATCCACGCCGTGAGGCCTACGGCTCATGGAAAGGATGCCGTTTAAAAAATGCCCCCAGTGTGGAGCAAAATGTCCACACAGTGACCATCACAAAGTCTGCAACCTGTGCCTATCACCGGAACACGACGAAGCCAGCTGTCCAGCCTGCGCAGCATTTCGATCCAAAAAGACCATTCGGGATCGAAGAGCTCGACGCTATATCATGGCACAGAGACCAGCTCCGGAACCAGTAAACCTCTTCGATGAGGGTCCCGATGTCCCGGAAGAGGATTCCGAGGAACTTCTAATCATCTCAGAAGCATTACTCCGGGGCAACGTGTGAGTACCACTGCCCCTGCCCCAACCCCTCCAAAACCTACGGCATTGGTCAAAACTTCGCCAGTTGGCCTCAGTAGAGACCGAAATAACCCTTCAGAAGCCCCGCCTCCGGGCTCGGCTCCGAAGAAACACAAGCCTTCCGGTGGCTCGGGCCCGAGTAAGCCGCATGTAATTGTACCCCCGGCACATTCGGCACCGAAATCGGATCCGACACCTTCGGCACCGAAAACATCGAGGCCCATAGATAAACCGGCACCGAAAGTTCCGAAGCCGAAAGACTCAACTTCGGCACCGAAACCTTCATCGGCACCGAAACCTTTATCGGCACCGAAACCACCGGCTAAGGACTATAGTACACCTCCTAAAGCCAAAGACTCTACCGATCAACCAAAACCTTGATCGGAACCGAAAAATCGGCGCCAAAATCTGTTCCTGAAGAACAAGAACTTTTCCATCCAGATCCAACACAAAAAAGGATTTATATTAATCCAAAGACTGGACATGTCACTGCAGTGCCATGTAAGAAACGGAAACTGGACACAACACCTGCCCAGTTCCTATAAAAAAGAAGGATTCGGCAACATCACCTATTCCTCCTTCCTCTCCCATATGACCTTCTACCCCACCCCCTCTGCCTATACCACCCTTACCTCTACCATCTCCATCACATACACCACCTCCACAGGATGATGATGATGACCTAGGGGGAGGGGGTGATCCTTATAATACTAATGATCCGTTCACGGGTCCAGACACCGTACCATTGGATGATTGGGCATACCCTCTACCAGATATACCAGACCCTACACCATATCCCTCCAAACCATCACCTCCAGATGACCACCTGGGGTTTGGGCAACTAATAAACAGAGCAGCACTTTACCATGGCGTCACTATGCACTCTGATACACCCGAGGAAGACTTCCTCTTAGACACTTTTGAACAGTCTCAGAAATCGGTACAAATTTTACCTTTGCTTAAAGGGGTGATAAAACACGCCACAGAAGTATTTAAAGACCCCGTCCGTGCCAGGGTGCTTAACCCAAGAATTGAGAAAAAATATAGACCTGCCCCAGAAGACCCTTCTTACATCAAAGGGCAGCTCCCTCTGGATTCTTTGGTCGTTTCCAACGCAAGGAAACGTGCCAACTCCCAAACCACAGGAGATACACCACCCCAGAAAAAGAATCCAAACTATTAGAAGCCTCGGGCAAACGGGTAGCAGCACAAGCTGCTAATCATCAGACCTGTAATCTCCTGAGGCGGAAGCCGGGAGACCTCTTGATTTTTAAAATTGTATTTGCGTGTTATCACTTGCTTATTTCTTGTATTTTAAAAAAAACTTCACTCACCCCCTTGCCATCACTGAAGCAGGCGATAGAAACGCCGAACAGCGACCCCTTCGCTGCAACATAGGAACCTGCAACCAAACAATTCTGCCGCCATTGACGGCGAGGTAGAGAGGCCACGCCTACTCCGAGGCCACGCCCACCCGCCCTCCACAGTATAAAAACGCTGCTTTCAGCGCCACGTAATCAGACCTCGTAATCTCCTGAGGCGGAAGCCGGGAGACCTCTTGATTTTTAAAATTGTATTTGCGTGTTATCACTTGCTTATTTCTTGTATTTTAAAAAAACTTCACTCACCCCTTTGCCATCACTGAAGCAGGCGATAGAAACGCCGAACAGCGACCCCTTCGCTGCAACATAGGAACCTGCAACCAAACAATTCTGCCGCCATTGACGGCGAGGTAGAGAGGCCACGCCTACTCCGAGGCCACGCCCACCCGCCCTCCACAGTATAAAAACGCTGCTTTCAGCGCCACGTAATCAGACCTCGTAATCTCCTGAGGCGGAAGCCGGGAGACCTCTTGATTTTTAAAATTGTATTTGCGTGTTATCACTTGCTTATTTCTTGTATTTTAAAAAATCTTCACTCACCCCCTTGCCATCACTGAAGCAGGCGATAGAAACGCCGAACAGCGACCCCTTCGCTGCAACATAGGAACCTGCAACCAAACAATTCTGCCGCCATTGACGGCGAGGTAGAGAGGCCACGCCTACTCCGAGGCCACGCCCACCCGCCCTCCACAGTATAAAAACGCTGCTTTCAGCGCCACGTAATCAGACCTCGTAATCTCCTGAGGCGGAAGCCGGGAGACCTCTTGATTTTTAAAATTGTATTTGCGTGTTATCACTTGCTTATTTCTTGTATTTTAAAAAATCTTCACTCACCCCCTTGCCATCACTGAAGCAGGCGATAGAAACGCCGAACAGCGACCCCTTCGCTGCAACATAGGAACCTGCAACCAAACAATTCTGCCGCCATTGACGGCGAGGTAGAGAGGCCACGCCTACTCCGAGGCCACGCCCACCCGCCCTCCACAGTATAAAAACGCTGCTTTCAGCGCCACGTAATCAGACCTCGTAATCTCCTGAGGCGGAAGCCGGGAGACCTCTTGATTTTTAAAATTGTATTTGCGTGGTATCACTTGCTTATTTCTTGTATTTTAAAAAAACTTCACTCACCCCCTTGCCATCACTGAAGCAGGCGATAGAAACGCCGAACAGCGACCCCTTCGCTGCAACATAGGAACCTGCAACCAAACAATTCTGCCGCCATGGACGGCGAGGTAGAGAGGCCACGCCTACTCCGAGGCCACGCCCACCCGCCCTCCACAGTATAAAAACGCTGCTTTCAGCGCCACGTAATCCGACCTCGTAATCTCCTGAGGCGGAAGCCGGGAGACCTCTTGATTTTTAAAATTGTATTTGCGTGTTATCACTTGCTTATTTCTTGTATTTAAAAAAAACTTCACTCACCCCCTTGCCATCACTGAAGCAGGCGATAGAAACGCCGAACAGCGACCCCTTCGCTGCAACATAGGAACCTGCAACCAAACAATTCTGCCGCCATTGACGGCGAGGTAGAGAGGCCACGCCTACTCCGAGGCCACGCCCACCCGCCCCTTTCCACCCATAAAAATGTGCAATTACCGGACGCGCAGCGGACGGGCGCAGCGGGCGCGCCGTCAGCGCGCCGAAGGCGCGCCAAAGGCAAGCCCGTCTGGGCCCGTCAGGGCCCAGACGGCCCTAGGACCAGACACTATGCCTAATTCACAGCCCCACCTATCCTACCCCCCGGATACCCTCCGCCTCTGGAACACAAAGAAAAATCCTCAGTGTGAATTTATCCTCAAGGATGACACCCCATTCACAGGATGTCCCCTCTGCGACACCCCCGGAGCCACGGAACTTAGCCACACGCTTCGACTGGGCCTTCTGAACTGTAGGTCGCTAGCAAAGCACTCGCACGAGATAAACCTCCTCACTCAAACCCTCTCACTAGACGCCCTATTTCTGACCGAAACATGGCTGACCCCCAGCAACGGCTCAGACTTGGTCAATGCAACCCCCCCCGGCTACCAAATCTGCTGCCTTAACAGACCAGTGGGAAGAGGTGGCGGGCTCGCCATTCTCCATAAAGACCATCTCAGCTGCAGGATCAACGACGGTACGGTAAAGGACTGTGAAAACTGTAATTTCACCCTCCAGATCTCCCCCACCACCTCACTATCGGGTCTTCTGGTATACCGACCACCAGGCTCGATAGGTGACTTCTCAAGCACTCTGATGGATCACATCCTTTTAAAAACAATAGCAACGCCCAACTTTCTTCTTCTAGGGGACTTAAATCTACACTTTCTAGACCCGGCAGACAACACTGCCGCTAATCTCCTAGCAGACCTCATGTCAGTTGACCTCCTGCTCCTGAACTCGAAACCCACCCACGAGAAAAGACATCTCCTAGACCCAGTTTTTACCAACATTAGGAATCTCCAAACCCAAGACCCTACCCCCCTTCCATGGACTGACCACTCCCTGGTCCCTATGCACTGGTCCTATCAGCCCGCCTCGGTCCCTAAACAGAAAACCAGGATACTAACCAGACGTTGGCACAAGTTAAGTCCAGAAGAATGGGAAATGAAGCTTAGGGAATCCGACGGCCCCCTCTCAACTGACCCTAACACCGCCGATAGAGAATTTAACAGCTGGCTCACCAACCCCCTAGACAGCCTCATCCCCTTAACATGCTCTCTTAAGCATGTAAAAAGGATTAACCATGCTCCCTGGTACACTCCGCCCCTGAACATTCTTAGGAAGGAGTGCAAAAAAACGGAGCGAACATGGAGAAAAAACAAATTGGCGACGGACAAAAACGCTTATCAAACAACCATGAAGGCTTACAAACAAGCCCTCCACAGCGCAAAAAGCTCCTTTTTTGAGGAAAGAATAAAGAATTCCTCGTGCTCTGCCAAAGAGACTTTTTCCATCCTTAAAGAGCTCCTCCATGTCCCAGCCCCCCCGCAGACACCCTTGGACCCCAAAGCAGCCGAGGAGAAATGCGTCAACCTGGCTAACTTCTTCGACAATAAAATTAAGAAAATCCTTTCCTCCCTACCTGCCACCAATCAGGCCACCCCTGGAATAGCCAAGGATCGTGTCCTCACGTCAGGAAACCCCATGGACAAACCCGAACCCCCTCGTCTAGCTTCATTCGGACCAGTCACAGAAGAAGAAGTGGCAACTACTCTAGCAGCCACGGAAAGTGGGGCCCCCAGCGATTCAGTTCCCGTACGGTTCACTAAAAACATCGCTCGGACCATTACAGCTAGACTCACGGCCCTCATTAACACCTCGTTTGCCCAAGGAGAAGTCCCACAAAGCTGGAAGGAGGCCGTTGTTAAAGGTCTTCTGAAAAAGCCGTCGCTAGACCCCGCGGACTTATCCAACTATAGACCCATCTCGCTCCTCCCTTGGATAGGTAAGGTCGCGGAGAAGCTTGCAAATAAAAAGCTGTCCCACTTCTTAGAGGCAAACCATCTGCTAAAAAACTCCCAAACAGGCTTCAGACCAGGTCAGGGCACAGACACCGCCCTCCTGGCGGCCGTAGAAAACGCGAGGGAAATCATGGACACAGGAGGATCAGTGGCAGTGGTCCTCCTGGACCTTAGCGCGGCATTCGACACTGTCAGCCACCAGGTCCTAGCCCAGCGCCTAGAGAACACTGGCGTACAAAACAGTGCGCTGAGATGGCTCACATCCTTTCTCTCCCGACGCTCCTTCCAAGTCTGGGAAGGAGAAAGCCGCTCACCCTCAATCCCCCTCCGGTGTGGAGTGCCTCAGGGCTCGTCACTGAGCCCCACGCTTTTCAACGTGTATATGGCCCCACTGGAGGAGCTGGTCGCCCCATTCGGAGTCACGATCGTCAGCTACGCTGACGACACTCAGCTGGTGGTGACCCTCTCACACCCCAAGCTAAAGCCCTCCAACCTGCGAGACTGCCTCTCCTCCGTCCATCAATGGATGGGCGACTCTGACCTAAAGCTTAACGGGTCAAAAACAGAGATCCTGCTCCTCGGTCACAAAACTTCGAGTCTCCCCCCTAACATCTGGCCCGCCTGTATGGGTGACCCCCCCTCCCCTAAGACAGAGGTTAAGAGTCTGGGAGTGTGGCTGGAGACAGATCTCACCTTTAGGACACAGGCTAGGAAAACAGCCGGCATCTGCTATGGGCTACTTAGATCATGCAGAAAGGTGCTCCCCCTACTACCATTCCAGTCCCGCCTCCTGCTAATTCAAGGCTTAGTGCTAGCAAGGCTAGATTATAGCAACGCTATTTACCTCGGGGCGCCGGAAGCCACCCTCCAAATACTACAAAAAACCCAAAATGCCGCAGCCCGCCTGCTCACAAACACCCCAGCAAGAACATCGGCCAAACCTGCTCTGAGAAAACTTCACTGGCTCCCCGTGAGGGAAAGAGTCGCCTTCAAGGCCCTCTGCCTGACACACAAGGTCCTGCACAACGCTGGTCCCCCCATTCTGAGCACTTGGATCACTCCATACAGACCGCCGAGAGCGCTCCGGTCTGAACAGGGAAACCTTATCGTTGTCCCTAGGGTGAAGAAAACCCGCATCGGCGGCCGCAGATTTTCGGTAAACACGGCCAGAAAATGGAACGCTCTCCCCTCGAATCTCAGAGCTGAACCAAACCTCCTACGATTTAGGAAGTCCCTCAAAACCCTCCTTTTTCCCTGATTTATTCGAAGCTTTCCTGTGCCCCCCCCCTTAGGAGTCCGAGGTTTCAGCGCTGGGATACTCGAGGGTGACTACGCGCTCTATAAAAACCTAAAATAAATAATAATAAATATTGCCAACACCCAAGCCCTATTAGCACGCTACGATAGGGCTCACTACGATCAGTTGGAGAATCTGATACAACACCTGCCAGACCAATACAAGACCCAGGCAAATGACCTTATACCAGAGGGAAAACTTATCTCAAATGCATCAATTAAATGTGCACTTGACGCCGCAGACACCGCCTCTCGAGCACTAAACACAAGTGTACTCCTTAGATGCCATGCCTGGCTACGAATTTCAGGCTTTAAGCCAGAAGTACAAAGTACTATACTTAGACAACCTTTTAACCAACAACAGGTGTTTGGGCCAGCAGTTGACACTGCACTCGAAAAAATGAAAAAAGACACTGAGACTGCTAAGTCCATGGGAGCATTGCAGTCTCCACATGGCTCCTTTCGACGCTCCTTCTACAGAGGAGCCTCTAAGAATATCGGAGCAGACACCTCCTCTACGTTCAAAACCTCTACACAAACATCTCCTAGTAGAGTACATTTTAGAGGAGGATATAGAGGAAACAACAGCAAGGGACGAGGTCGAGGCAATACCAACACTCGTACCTCCACTGCCACAAAACAGTGACTTTCCTCCACTCCCCCCAGACCATTCCACTCCAGTCGGGGGAAGACTCAAACAGTTCCTACCTGTCTGGAACTCCAACACAACAGACAATTGGGTAAGATAAATGATCCAGTATGGTTACTGCCTGGAACTCACCACTACCCCTCCACACATACCACCCAAGCAGCGTTCCATGTCACCAGACCATCTTACGCTCCTCAAACATTGCTTCAAAAACACGCAATAGAACCAGTTCCCTTACAACATCAAGGTACAGGGGTATACTCACTGTACTTCCTAATCCCCAAAAAGGACAAGACTCTAAGACCAATACTCGACCTCAGACTCCTAAATCTGTACATAAACTCAGATCATTTCCATATGATCACTCTTCAACAAGTGCTCCCACTACTACAACAAGGCGATTTCCTTGCCACACTAGATCTCAAGAACGCTTATTTCCACATTCCCATACATCCTGCTCACAGGAAGTACCTAAGGTTTGTGGTGGACGGACAACACTATCAGTTTACAGTTCTCCCATTCGGGGTAACAACTGCGCCCAGAGTATTCACCAAATGTCTAGCAGTAGTAGCAACGCATCTCATAAGAGCTGCAGAGCCACACATGCCCACCCACCTCCCCGGGACCTGTATCTGTTCCAGCATAGTCTTACTTAGACATTACACATGGACATCTCTCTCTTTATACAAACTACATCATTTCCCATTATGGCGAAAAACAATCTGAGGATGGAGTGGATGCCCATGCGCACTGTAGTACAAGGGAGGAGTCGCCTATCTCGTGACCAAAGACTTCTTCCGAAGACAACAACAACCTGCAAGCATCCGAGCCCAACACCAGATGGCGATCTACTATCCGAAGTGTGTGGCTCTGCAGCTCTACATGCCAAGAACAGATGCATACTGGTAAGTAGCATATTCCTTTTGCACTGGTTAAGCAGAGGATGTGCAATGTGCGGTTCAAGTTAGTACATTTTAATTATATACACTGCACATATGTCACCCCAGTGTTCCTACACCGAGTAGACCCCGCCAAAACAGATGGATGCCACCGGTGTCAGAGCAGACCTGCTACCTTCCTTCACTTAGCCAGTCACTGCCCTCCAGTGCATTCTTATTGGGACTTAGTGATCCGGACTATGGAGTGTATTGAGGATATAGCAGTGGAATTGAACATAGCCATCTGTCTATGTGAGACAGTCAGAAAATGCAAGGGTAGAAAAATGGAATGGAAATTTATGCAACTGGCCCTGCTGCTAGTGAAACAGCGGGTTGCCGTCTCACGGATTAAACCGTTAGAACCCAGGGAAAAGGAATTGATTAAGATTCTACGGAATGGGAGGAGCCTAGCGCGCAACCAAGATGGCCGCGTAGGTGCGAAGCTCCCGAGGACCTCCGCGACCTCCTGAATTAATCCTGATTATATCCTGTCTTTGATGAGGGGACTGTGTCTGTGTACCCGAGCTGAGGCGGCACCCGTTTTCCGTTTTCGAATCGGACCCCGGACACTGGTGGGAGCACCGATCGAAGATTGCGGCCTTCTCCGCGCCGGCCCCCCGGATTGGAGTTGTGGGGCGATCCGGGGACAAAGCGAACAACAACGGCGGGCGGGGCTGGGCGACTCGCGTACCCCGCGCTTTCACTTTCGCCTTTGCGCCCTCCTTGCCCTCAAGCGAGGTAGGGTTGCGGAGCGGGGTGCGGTGGTGTGGCCTTGCCCCTGTGCCCGGCTGACCCGCCGGCTGTGAGTTGTCCTGCGGTGCAGTGGTCAACCCCCCCCCCGGAACCTGTGAACTGGTTTATCGGCCCTTTCGAGGAGATTGGCACGACTTCGGGAGTGCGACATGTCCACAAAGCAAGATGGCGACCGGGCCAAGGTGAAATCGACCCGCCGCGGCCCGGCACAGCAGTCAAACAATATGGACCGCTACACCCTCCAGAAGGGATCCCCAGAGGCACAGCGTACATCCCCCGCGGGCCCGGCTGAGGCGTCTGCTCAACCCGCGGACCTGACCCTCCGGGACGTCATGGGCGCCATTGCCGAAATGAAGGCCTCGGTGGACCAGCGCTTTGATACTCTGGCGCAGAAGATAGACTCGGCCCTGGTGGAGGTGGGCCTGGTGAGAGCCGACTTGTCTAAAACAAATGACGGGGTCGATTCCCTGGCCCACACCACCTTAAGTCTCACTACAGACGTGGCGGCCCTTCAAAAGGAGGTGCACCGGCTTGGCCAGGCGAGCGCCATGATGGACCGTCGATTGGAGGACGCCGAGGGTCGGGCCCGGAGGAACAACGTTCGTATTGTCGGGGTGCCGGAGGGACGGGAGGAGGAGGCGGCAGATTTGTTTGTGGAAGACCTGATCCTCGCCCATCTCCAGCCCCGGGGGCTGAGTAAACTTTTTGCGGTGGAACGTGCTCACAGGGTCCCCGGAGGAAGACCTAAGGTCGGAGCTCCGCCGCGGCCTCTCATTGCCCGGATTTTTAACTTTCGGGACAGAGACGCTATCTTGCAGACTTCCAGACTACAGGGACCGGTCAAGCTTGATAATATGGACGTGAATTTTTACCCTGACTTTACTCCGACGGTCCAAAAGCAGAGACTGAGTTTTCTCGGAGTTAAACGTCGCCTACGGGACATGAACCTTAAGTACTCAATGCTTTTTCCAGCTAAGCTGAGGGTAGAGGTGGATGGTCGCACGCATTTTTTTGACCGTCCCGAGGCGGCTGGGGACTGGTTGGATACTCTGCCTGGGGACCGGGGCCGGGGGGGTGGGGGGGGTGCGGTTGGCGGGGAGGGCGCACCGGATCAGAACTGAGGGGTGAAAAGTATGCCTTGCTCTGGACAACATTTTGGTTACCATTCACTGATCGTGTATGTTCCCCTCCTATGGAGGTCGTACGGGGTCCGTTGGGGGCTTTCCCTCCTCCTCTGGGGGACTAGTTAGTTTTTCATCTATGGGGCGACAGGCACACTGCACTTTGGGGGGGCTGTCTGGGCTCATGCAGGGGTGCAGGGAGGGGGGAGTTCTGTTGGGATGGGTGGGTGGGGGTGGAGTGTTGTTTGTTTGCACCGCAAGGCGAACCCTTTACTGTATTGTTGTTTTTGAGATGCTCTTTGGGGGACGATTGATGGCTGCCATGTATGATGGGGGGTAGGGACCTGACTTTGTTATCATGGAACGTTAACGGACTGGGGGATAGGATTAAGCGTGGTGTGGTCCTGCAGTATCTGAAACGAATTTCACCAGATGTGATCTTCCTGCAGGAGACACACCTTATAGGTAATTCCTTTCATGCCATGAATCGGAGAGGCTATCGCTTGGTGGCCCATTCGGGCTTCACCTCGGGCTCACGGGGGGTGGGCATCATGATTAAGAACTCGCTCCCATTGGAGATTGATGAGGTGCGCCATGATGAGAGGGGACGTTACACCGTCTTGGTGGGTAGAATGGAGGGCAGAGTGGTCGTTTTTGTATCAGTGTACGTTCCGCCGGGGTTGCAATCTACCACGTTTGCGGACCTGGGGCGCCTCCTCCTTGACCTCCCGGATGGGCTTCTGGTAGTTGGGGGGGACTTCAATGCGGTGGCTACAGGGTCTATGGATCGTCATCCCCCCAGGGACCTCCCCCGGGCACAGGCGTGGCTGTCCGGCCTCTTAGATACACTAGGATTGGTGGATTGCTGGCGACTAAAGCATCCCGCTCAGCTGCAATACACCTTCCACTCGGGTGCCCATGGTAGCCTCTCGCGGCTTGATTATATCCTCGTTCCTGCGGCCTATGCTGGGAGGGTGGGAGAGGTGCGCCATTTGGCGCGGGGTATTTCAGATCACTCCCCACTACTGCTGCATCTGGATGTCTTCCCGAGGGGGGAGGGCAGGGTGGCCCCAATTAATGCCTGGTACCTGCGCGACCCCACTATTCGAGCCGAATTGATCAAATCCTTGCAGCGGTACTTTGAGGAGAATGTGGGGTCTGTCCCTTCTGCCATCTCCCTTTGGGAGGCTTTTAAGGTAGTTCTTAGGGGGGAGGCCCTCTCCTTTATCTCCCATGCCCGGAGGCGCGAGGGGGAGGAGGTAACCCGGGTGGAGGCCGAAATTACTGAACTAGAGGGTGACCTGGGGAGCGGGGTGACGGATGCCACATTGCATGTTCTACACCTCAAGCAGGCGGCCTATAGGGCCCTCGTCACGGAGGCGGCCAGGGGCCTCAGTAGAGAGCAACAGGGGCGACTGTATGATGTGGGTGATAAGGCTGGTAAATTGATAGCGTGGTTGGATAAAAAGGAGAGAGCGAGTCGTGTGGTTCCGTTGATCGAGAGGATGGATGGTGTATGTGTCACCGAGCCGGACGCCATTGTCTCCTGCTTCGCGGATTATTTCCGCGAGGTATATTCCCCGGTTTCTCCCTGCTCGGAGGAGGATTCCCATGCCCTGCTTCGGGACATCGCGCTGCCCTCCCTTTCGGTGGAGGACAGGGATTCGCTGGACGCTCCTCCCACCTCGGACGAAATTGCCCTTGCTATCCGCTCGGTCGCATCTGGCAAGGCCATGGGCCCCAATGGCATTCCTATCGAGCTGTACAAGCTGCGACCGGATGTGCTGGCGCCCCACCTGCGCGCGATGTTCCTGGCGGCCTGCTCGCGGGGTTCCCTTCCGCCGGACCAGCGTCTGGCCACGATCGTGGTGATCCACAAGGAGGGGAGGCCCCGTGAGCGGGTCACATCCTATAGGCCTATCTCGCTCTTGAATGCGGAGCCCAAAATCCTCGCCAAGGTGCTGGCCAACCGGCTGGTCGGCGTGGTGGGCGACTTGGTCCACCAAGACCAGTCCGGCTTCATACCCCATCGTAACACGGCCCTTAATCTGCGACGCTTGCACGGGGTGCTCGCGCGTGTTCCGTTCGTGCGGGAACCGGCCATCTTGGCGTCCTTGGATGCCCCATGGCGTTTGATACGCTTGAGTGGCCATACATTTGGGCGATGCTGGCGAAGTTTGGCTTCGGACCGGGCTTCATCAGCTGGGTCAAATTGTTGTATTCCGGCCCATTGGCGCAGGTGGTGGTGAATGGACGAGTTTCGGCCCCATTCGCACTGGGACGGGGTACGCGACAGGGCTGCCCCCTGTCGCCTCTCCTGTTTGCACTGGCCCTGGAGCCCCTGGCGGAGTGGCTGCGGTGGCACCCTTCCATCCGTGGTCTCCGTTGGACCCCCGAGCATGAGGTCCGTGTGTCCCTCTACGCTGATGATATCCTTCTATATCTTGCCTCCCCGCGTAAATCACTGATCGTCCTAGTTGATGTCTTGCGCTCATTCGGTCGCAACTCAGGCCTCGTCATCAACTGGGCGAAATCCTGTGTATATGTGCTTGCCGGGGAGGCTCCGGTCCTACCACGGGACTGTCCGATCCAGATCGCCTCCCAGGGGTTTCGGTACCTGGGTATATATATTACTCTGGACCCGGAGGCCCGCTACGAGCGGAATTTGCTGCCCCCCCTCCAGCGCTTGAAGGAGGACGTGGTGCGTTGGCGGCGTCTGCCGCTTTCGCCGCTTGGCCGAGCGGCCTTGTTTAAAATGATGTCGTTGCCGCGCTTTCTGTACGCTCTCCAGAACACTATGGATTTGGTCCCGGCGCGCTACTTCCGAGAGGTGGAGAGTTTGCAGCGTCGCCTGTTCTGGGACGGGAGGCCACGTATCGCCTTGGCTAAATTGACGCTCCCGTGGTACGATGGGGGGGTTGCCCTCCCGGATATTAAACGGTATTACTGGGCCTCCCAGCTAGCTGCGATTAATCATGGCCTTTACGGGCCCGCCCTGAACCCGGCATTTGAAATGGACAAGATGCTCCTGCCCGGTGGCGACTACAATCGGGCGCTTTACTCTGGCGCGCCGGACCCTCGCCTGACGGGACCGACGCATGTCATAGTGCGTGTATGGCACGCGGCTAACGCAGCTATGGGGTGGAAGGACCGTTTGACCCGGGCGTCACCGCTATATGCATCGGCGAGGTTGGGCTCCTTGTGGACCTCGAAGGGCTTCGAGAAATGGGACACGATCGGCATCAGCACAGTGGGAGATCTCTGGACGAGGGGGGGATTCAAAACTTTCGAGATGCTGCAGACGGAGTTTCAGTTGCAAGGCAGTGAGTACTTCCGGTACTTACAAGTCCGCCACGCGCTGGGCTCCGTCTTCCCGGATGTCGCGTCCATTCCGGAGTCTTCCCCCCTGGAGGACAGAGTGCTGGATGGCCATGTCCCAGACAGCACGATCTCCCTCATATACAAAAAACTGATTAACGACCGATCGGGCCTGCTGACTGGCCTCCGCGAGGCCTGGGTTGCCGATGGGCTGGAATTGGACGACGAGGACTGGATGTCCGCGGTGGCTTCTCCGAAGGAGGTGGCCATCCCGGCTCGCCTTCGCTTCGTCCAGCTTAAGATCCTCCACCGGGTCTATGTGACGGGGCCAAGGCTTCTACGTATGGGCCTAGCTGAGGATGGACTGTGTAAGCGTGGCTGTGGTGCTTTGGCAACTTTCTTGCATATTCTGTGGGAATGCCCAAAGGTGGAGCGATTCTGGCGTGGTGTGCATGAGGTCCTGCGAGTGGTTACGCGTGTCGTGCTGTTGCCTGAAGCGAGGAGATGCTTGCTGAATGTGTGGGAGCCAACTGACTACTCGGTTCCGCAGACACGGTGGGTGACTCTGGGATACATGATCGCTAAGCGTGACATTGCTCAATTGTGGGGATCCCAGAGGCCTCCGGCGGTGTCGGCCTGGAAAGAACACATGGATTGGTGTATGTTTCGTGAAAAGGTGGTGTATGTTGCGAGGGGTAAGCCTGGGGCGTGGGTGAAAATCTGGGGCCCCTGGAACGCCTATCGCGGGGGTATTTGCGAGCCGCCGCTGCTGCCGGCTGCTTCACCAGCTCCGTCCCCCTAGCCGACCCCCTCCCCCAGCCATGGGCACGTGGTTCCCCAGTCCCTGATCTGTTCTCATTCCCCTCTTCAGAGTTTGGCGATTGGTTGGGGTCCCCCACTTAAGGAGCGCGTGCTGTCACTTGGGATTGCGGGTTGCCTTGCGGGTGTGGTTGTTTTTGTGTTGTTGTGTTTTGACAAAAGGAAACCGTATTGTTGGTTCGGAGTTATGTGGCCTGCACTACTGATATCTCCTGATTTACTCTTTTCGCACCGCCAAGAGATTTTTCTGTATGTATGTCATATGCTACTGCTACTCTAGCGGCCGGCCAGAAGGTTGTAGGCCCATACTTGTAACTATTTGAGATTGTAATAAACGGTTTAAAAAAAAAAAAAAAAAAAAAAGATTCTACGGAATGGGTGGTAGGAGGGAATACTACGCAGAGAAGGATTTGCAAACATGGAAGGGGATCCTCACAAGGTTCGGGGAGGTCGAAGATGTCTCTGCAAACGATGGGCAGGAATTGGGCGGTTAGATTATACTGGCAGCCTTGGGAAGTGGTGCACTATTTTTGGGGAGGATTAACAGGTGGTTTTTCCTATTGTAATGTTCTGCACACAGTGGTCCCTTTGTGTGGAATTACTGCTGTTTTACGACCTATCTGGAATGATGGCTAAACTGTTCCAATTTATTAATGGTACAGTGTATTGTAATGTATTGAATGATGTAATAAAATAAATACATTCTTGGGGGGGGGGGGGGAAAGTTATGTTGGATATTTGCCTTTAGCTCCCCAATGCAGTCAGACCATATTTTGACCCAGTAAATTAGCGCAAACCAGTACTGCTCCATAATTGTCATGACTCTGCACTTAAAGAAGCTCAATACATATGGAATCTCAGACGTGGAGCAGTCACTGCAATATTTTTACAGAAAAATCAGAGTCCATATCTAGTCATAGGCCCTGCATTGGATTGATGAGCATGGGATGTTGGAATCATTACTTTAAAAAAATGAATCCATGCACACACATATTAGCCACATCATGTTTACCTCTTCCACTTGGCTTTCAAGGCCAAACTAAAATTTAAAAAACTCCACACTTCCATAGTATCCCTTGATTATTTCCTTTTATTGGTGAAGGGAATTGTTCTATATAAAGATTACAGTGGCACTTTGAGAGGTGGTGTGTACAGTTGATGTACTCATTGCAACAGGGGGCAAATGATACATTGGTGATACATTGGTCATTCTATGCTCTGCCTGTCTCTGAGCTGCTCATTGAAAAGTATGTTCTCCAGCTCCCCAGTGTTTGGTGACCTGTGGGATCAGAAAGATCAAAACTCAAGAGTTGTACAATACACTGGACTCAAGTGCACAACAATCCCTATTGTGCATTTCACTCTCTCTCTCTCTCTCTCTCTCTCTCTCTCTCTCTCTCTCTCACTCTCTCTCTCTCTCTCACTCTCACTCTCACTCTCACTCTCACTCTCACTCTCACTCTCACTCTCTCACTCTCTCACTCTCTCACTCTCTCACTCTCTCACTCTCTCACTCTCTCACTCTCTCACTCTCACACTCTCACACTCTCACACTCTCACACTCTCACACTCTCACACTCTCACACTCTCACACTCTCACACTCTCTCTCTCTCACTCTCTCTCTCTCCAAAAGGCAACATGAAATATATATATCCTCATAAAGCAGATCATTCATCACATGGCTCCACCTTCAGCAGACCTGGGGTTTCACACTCCCTGTACAACATGGAAAAACCCTAGGAAGCTATCACTTGACTTCACACTCTATACCCCCATCTGCAGCAAACCTGGACATCGCATTTCACCATATATCCCCACCCACACCAGATGAGGCATAATGCTTTCCATATTTTCTTTCTCTGCAGGGAAACAACCTGCGAGCAGTCGGAGCTGAAGCTTTAGGGAAACTCCTGCGTCAAAACAAATCCATTCAGAGGTAAACATTCTGTTAGTAGTAGAAGGTATCAGATGGTGGTAGGGGGGTAAGGTCGGGAGCGTGTTTTCAGAATTAAGAGTTTCACTAAAGATGGCCCAGCTCACTCATCATGATCTGCCACTCTTTTGTCCATATGGTTGTGTAACTAATTATAATCCCATTAAGAACTGAAAGACAGACATGTCTTATTAATGAAAAATGAATGTGGTGACTGTCAATCATGCATCTTTGAAAGAGCACAGTGTGTTTTAGGGGAGCCAATGAAATATCATTCTCATAAAGAGCCAAGCATGTGTGAAGAAAACAACATTTTGTTTAGCTTTTGTTCACTGTTCAATATGCGAGCTTGCTAAGTGCCCACATTTAACATGTGTATGCCTTTGTGAGCAGTGTGTGTTCTTGAGTGTGATAGGCGCCCTATTCATTGATTTCAAAACTCTGTACAGTGTTTTGAATGTTACACACTCTGCTAGGTTCCCATACATTGTGTATTTCATGTGTTACATGTGTCTCCCTGCTGTGTGTGTTAAGTCAGTGAGAAGCACAACCTGCTGAGTGTGCTAAGTATTCCAGTCGAACAAGATAGCTATTTTTGGTAATGCTCTTTCTGGTGGATACTCTATCCAGCCGCAGATTCCACATCCTGAAATATTCCCCCAGGCGTCAGACTGGATCCCGAAAACTCAGAAGCAGTACTCCTGGGTGTCAGTAGATGTCATTTGGCGGTTCCGCACCAACTTTCTTCTGCTGCCATGCAGGCATGCTGACGTCAGTTGCGCCCTTAGATATAGAACCCATTGGCAAATTGGCTTGACCAGTGTGCAGATCTCTAGAGTGCGACCTTTCTAAATGGAAAATAGTCCATTCCAAAGAACGGGGAGATGGGAAATCTGCGATTAAAAAGAGTAATTGAAAAAGCATTATCGTAGATAAGTAACTTGTTCCTCTGATTGATACTTCGAACTGCAGATTCCCCACCTTGTGAATAGAAAGCAATACCTCCTCAAGGTGAACAGTCTGTGGATTGGCTCTGACCAAAAAGTCCTGCAGAACCGATGGGCAAAATCCGACTTAATAATAGACTTGATAATAGAGATTACTAGCTGCAGATTCCTCACCTTTTGTATATTTCGTAGGCATCAAGATGGATCCAAAAACTTTTCACCAGTACCTCTCCATGCCATTAGATAGTGCCATGCGGCTCTGAAATGATGCCATTGTAGTCTAGCAATTACATGCACAGCCCATATATGCCCACATGCGCTCTGGCATCAGGTCCTTTCTTTCCTCGCCACCAGACCCAGATCCAGAGCTATCTTTCTTCTCTTTGAGACCTACATTGATCAAACATTTCCTTTTCTGTGTGCAAGGGACCTGGCACCTTCCGAAACAACATATTGTAAGCCCTGTAAGGATTATCGCAAACAAATGTCTTTGACACATCCTCATGTGATTTGCCTGTGCTGCCTGGGGTCGAGCTGCGACCCCAGGCCTGCATTGACTATGTGTCGATGAACCTGAAGGCCATATGAAACCGCGAGGCTCTACATCGCTGAGTACCAGATGACTCTGTGACTGGTCCAAGTCAAAAGTTCCTTTCCGGCCCGTTTAAGTTCCAGTTCTTGCAGGGGTTGTTCCTTGGGGCAGTGTTCGTCTCAAAGTTGTTGTGTAAGTCAAATTAAAAACACAAGAAAACTAAGCAGGACTCTGTCCCTTCCTGCCATTCACACCTCTCTAAGAAGGCACGGGGCGGCGCCACAAATCTTGATCTCGCTCCCAAAGTCATTTGACTGGAGCCGGTCCCTCTACTTGTTCTGGCACGGCCTGAGTTTCCAGGGCCGTCTGCCACTCATAAACAGAACAAAGAGTTCCGTGAGGCCATGCTCTGACTCTTTGGATCCTTGCTGCCATCCTCTGGTGTGCCTGCGGGCCCCATGGAGCTGAGAGGTTCTCCACCTGGATTACTGCCGGCTGGTTGGCCCTCAACACGAGCTGGACCCACTGATCCCAAAACGGGTGCCACCACAAGTTCCAGTACCAACTCCACCTCTGGCTACCCGGTCCACCCCGGTCCCTGGTACTTCGACTCGTAGCGACTCCATCAGCCGCCGTAGAGACCTTGCTTCCTCAACCTTGATGTGCCTTTTTAAAGACCCACGCAGATTGAGTTGGCTGTCAACTCACCTAAGGAACTGTTTTCGGTGATTAATAAACTTGCTACACCCAATAAAACTGGCAGGAGGGTCAATCCGAAATTCTGCAATGATATTGCTGCCACTTTTAAATCTAAGGTTCTAGAAATCTTTAAAGCCTTTAAGGATGGTCCCGACCCCGACTCTCTGTCACACTCTTGTGGCTCAGACTTATCTAATCACACTTTATTTGCTTTTTCCCCAGTTTCCACGGAAGAAGTAGGAAAACACTTAAATAAATCTAAGTCAGGGTCACCTCGGGACCCATGCCCACCGACATTTCTTAAAGGACTGGTAGACCTTGTGAGCCCAGGGCTTACAGAAATTTTTAATTTGATGTTCGCCTCAGGTACTTTTCCGACTAGCTGGAAGGAGACATCCATTCTGCCTTTATTAAAAAAACCTACACTAGATGCCACTAATCCTGTCACTACATTCTCCAGAATCCTTTGGGGCTATTTGCTAGTATGACGAGCGGTGTGCGACCCACTTCGCATTTTAGATGCCACTAATCCCACTAACTACTGACCTATTGCCAGACTGCCTTTGCCTGCGAAAATAGTGGACAAAATTATGAATTCCCAATTGTCGCAATTTATCAACGCTTACAGTCTGCTGGATCATTCCCAGTTCGGTTTCCGCAAAGATCACAGCACGGAGACCGCACTTATTAAAGCAACAGAGGAGATCAGAGCAGTGATGGATGGAGGAGGCGTGGCGGATCTCGTGCTTCTCGATCTGTCCGCCACTTTTGATACGGTTGATCATTCCCTCTTGCAAAGGTGTCTGGTGAAGTTGGGAGTAGGGGAAGCGGCTTGGGCACTTCTGGCTTCCTTTTTAACAGATCGAAAATCCACCGTATCTATTTAACTCAGCCCCCTATGTTCTACCTTGTGGTGTCCCTCAGGGTAGCTCGTTGAGCCCCTCATTGTTTAACATCTACGTCTCCGAACTTGCCCCACTTATCCGGGAATTTGGGTTTAGCCTGACCACATATGCCGATGATACCCAGATCGTGGTAGCTGCACATAAACTTCAAAACTCTCCTGCTCCGCAGTTTCGAAGCTGCATGAGTACTATCAACAAATGGATGACAGCACACTGCCTTAAACTCAATTCCGATAAAACAGAGTTTTTGACTTTCGGCAGTCTGCAGCCCTCCTGGAGTAATTTGTGGTGGCCAGCGGAGATGGGTTTCCCACCAATGCCAGTGGCAAAAGTAAAAAACTTGGGTGTGCTGATTGACAACAGACTAATGCCATGGTCTCTGCTTCATACTTCCTTATAAACAAAATAAGGAAGATATTTCCGTACATCCCAGATAACACCAGGAAAACAGTAGTTTCTTCCCTCATTCAATCCAAATTAGACTACTGCAATGGGCTATATCTTAATGCCCAGAAGCAGTGTCTGAAGAAACTTCAGATGATTCAGAATTCGGCAGCACGTCTATTGCTTGACATTCCCAGACACAGTCCAGTTTCCAATGAAATTCGCAATTTGCACTGGCTCCCGGTGCCCTAGCGTAATGAATTCAAGACCTTGTGCATTGTTTATAAAGCCTTGCACCACTTGGGCCCATCATTTCTGCAGAATCTTTTCGCATGGTATCAACCGACCAGACACCTCCGGTCGATGGGGGCAAGATTATTGTTGGTATATAGAATTCGTACGGCTCATTGGGGAGGCCGTAGCTTTCATTATGGCGCATCGAAACTGTGGAACGCCCTTCCTTTTCAACTTAGGAATGTCAGTTCTCTGAAAGCAAATTAAAAACCTGGCTTTTCCAGTACTAGGTGCTAGCTTGCGGCTTGTTTTTCCTAGCGCCAAGACACCTCTGGGTAGCTGTGCGCTTTTATAAATCTCATTAACATAACATAACATAACACACACCCTGCATTCCTTGTTTGGCACGGATTTGGACAATGACAATGATGCACATGATGAGACAGTTAACATGTGGCTCATGACGTTGATATCAACCCTGAGTTGGAGCTCTTCTCCACACCCTGGTCCTGCCACTGAGGAGAGAGCTTCTTCCGCCTTGGTGATGCATAAGGCTGACAAAGTCCTTGAACTTTAGCTCCCCGAATCAGAGGTCAATATCAATGTTCGTATGGAAGCCCTTCAGCCTAGAGCTGAGCCCCTCTTACCTTTTAACAAGGCCTTTACAAATACTTTGCTAAGGACATCGGTCAACCGACAGATTGCACTAATTCTCAGCACTGCACCGGGTAACCTGGCATTTTTATTTCAGCAGCCCTCCCCTGAAAGGTGTCTGCAAGCAAGACCAACACGTTCACGTTTACTCCTCCCAATAGGGAGTCATCATGAGTGGAAACATATGAGAAAAGAGTCCTTTCATCCAACTGCCTGGAGCTTCGATCTGTAAATGCCTGCTGCCTCCTGCGGCGCTATTGCCACACCTTTTGGGATTCAGCGACTCAAGTGTTTCCACGTGTCCCAGAGGATCTCTGATCTGCACTCTCCTAGGCATATAGGCCGGTCGTGACGCAGCCAAGTTCACAATCTGTTGTGGCTTAGAAACCACCTATTCCATTGGATGGGCCATTGGCATCAGTGTTGCCATTCGCCACCATGATTGACTGCGATTCATCCTTTTTAGGTCTCGCCTGAGCCAGCGCTGTAGCGCTGCTCTCGCGAGAGCTTTTGTAAAAGGGGGATTTGGAAGTGCAAACCAGTGCTTTCAGGCCGCCAACTACAGTGCATGTGCGCTGGGCCCGCGCACCATTTGGCAGCCTGCGTGATCATTTTGCGGCCGCTTTGATGTTCTCAGTGAGCCGCGCGGCCACTGAGAACATCAAAGCGGCCGCAAAATGATTACTTTCACTTTTGCGGCCGCACGGCCGCTTTGATGTTTGATCGCGATCACTTTCACTTTCGCGGCCGGACGGCCACTTGTTCTAATGTAAACCCGTTTCGTTCTTTACGTACTTCTCGCTCCCCGTCTTTATTTCTCATCTTTAACCCCTCGCGTTTTCCACTCTCAGACGTTTCTTCTACTTAGCCTAATATTCGCCTCTGTGACTCTTCTGTCACTCCCATCTGTTTCTCTCTCGCGGTCAGTTTCTCCCCGTCATTCTTTTTTTCCTTGATTTCCACGCACTCCTTCCATCATGTTTCTACTCCACGCCTTTCCTTATCTTATCCTTATCGTAAGGTTAGGTTTCTACACCTTTCCATATTTTTATCTTACCCTCAGCATCCTTCTTTTTACTCATGTTGTCCACACATTTTCTCTTTGTTTCGGTCTATAACTTTCCTTCTCCGCCGTCATACGCTCCTGTCTTCCCATCTTTCTACGCCCGTCTCTTTCACGTTCAGATATAATACCGAGATTCCCAATCAACCGGGTAATGTTATTGTTTCGTAAACTGTTCCCGAAGACCCCCCGCCTCTTTTCTACCACATATATCGCTTTCTCCCTACCTCTGGCCATTCCTTTTCTTTTCCTCCTCTCAGGCCTCTCCTCTGTTGCAGGTGGCTCTGCATTTCCCCACAGAAGGCTGTGACACTTGCAGCGACACGTGCACTCTGACTGCAGTGCAGACGAGGAAACATAATCCTTTCATTTAAAACAAAAAACAATACAGTTTCGCTATGTTTTGAGCATGCCCACGTGCCGACCATTGTCACAAACAGAAGCGCCTTCTTGCTGGTTGGTCCACACATCGTTTTCATTAATTATTGTCACCCATCAGAGGCGTCATGACGCACAATAACACTGCACTAATGGCTGCATTGTGTGCAAAACGGAAATGATCAGGTTCCTGCCTCGAAAGATTTGTTGGAAGCTCATCTCTTTATTGTCCAGACTGTCAGAACACAAAAAGGGTTAGCAGGGCAATATACAATTATATCCCAGGCAATGCTTATTAGAGGTTATTGACTCTCTAATTAATATCACAATGCACAGGCCTAGGGGGTGAGCCAGCACTCAACTCCAGCCCACTCATTACCTTTCCCACATTACTGGTGATCAGAAGCACGAGGCTGCAGGTCACACATTGCAACACTAGATTACAACATTGTACTCGTGTGTTATGAAATCAGATGCGAAATCAAGGGTTTTCATCCTTGGAAGGATGTCATTAATCACTCTGTTATCTCGCGGGAGTTCAGATGTGGTTGTCAGTGACTGCTGTCACATATGCCTCACATTTAGGGATTTCCAAAGCGGCTAGCGGATATCTGTAGGCAACAGAATCTCTGCAACCCCTTATGTATTGGGGTGGCAGCCAAAGCAAACATTTTATCCAACATAGCGCCACTTTATTGCTAAATAGAATGCTTCGTTGCTCCTCAGCTCGGTTAGCGCTATGCCAGTTCAAACACATATATATCTTTCGGAGATTTTCTCGGAGAGAGTGTATGTTTCTTAAAACAAGATGATTTTGTGGGATTTCTGCTGGTTGTCCAATGTCCTGGAGAGGGGCTTGTAAATCTGCCCCATGGAGTTTATGTGGCACACACGACTGCGCATTTTGTGAGTGACATTGAGAATCAGTGAGTTGCAAAAGAGCACAGGATCGTGTGCCCACGCTAAGACTCCAAGCCATTTTACCCGCTCATTACAGAACTACTAACATGGGCAGCTCGAAGGATATTTTTTTTAGAGCATGCCACTCGCATATCAGGTTTAGATCCCCCTCACTCACCCGCTCCTCAAACTCCCTTACTGCACGGTAGATTTCCCTGGTAGAACAGACAACAGGCGCCACTGAGCTTTTAAAAAAAAATAGCCTTTCGTCTTGGTTAATGAGGGCATTCGCAAGTGTTACAAATACTGTAAATACAGGCGCCAGGACAGAAACAATACCAGGCATCCTTACGGATGCAATTTGCAAAACAGGTTCTGGTTCTGCTTTTAAACACACATTTGATTCGCAGATTGGAGGGTTTTAAGAACGAAATACATGCAGAGAAAAATTTAGGGACTTTAATACACGCACGAATAACTTTTTAGTAAGTTTGTCTTGGGACACTCCCGACAGCCCTCGTGTTTTACGTTTACATGCTCCATCCACTCTCGAGAAGCACAAGGAGAGCATGGCAACTCCCTGGGCTTATTTGCACCTGCCTTGCCAGCCGCACTAGCCCTACCGTTCCTTACGTGGCTTCGGCTGCGGTACCCCATACTCCCAGCCAATCCAACCCCCACATGACACCCAGCAGTTTCGTAGTTGAGGCCCACCACCCCGCAGTCATTGTCAATGTGCTACCCAGTTCACCGCCACACTCCTTCCACCCCCCCCACCCCCCACTTTCCTTTGTAGGCCGACGTGCCGATCCCCTTCAGCATATCCTTAGCTGGATCCAAGGATTCTTGCTGGGTTGGCAGGGCATAGCCTCAGTTAGGTAGGTCCTGCAGATTGTTTGGTGAGGTTATGCTCTACCCTTCATTTTCTCGCTGCTGCACCTTCACTGCCCCACCAACAACTAATGGAGGACCATCTCTTCATTTTGCAGCAGGAAATGCAAGCCCTTTTAGCCAGAGCTATTGAGAGGGTTCCTGTGCCAGAAGTAGGATGTGGTTGTTTTTCCCTTCGCTTTCTAATGTCCAAGACGGGCACAGGTCTTTGTCCACTTTGAGACCTGCATCCTTTCAATGCTTTCCCCTGGAAGGCCCAAGTCCTGTCTGCCCTCGACCTTGGAGACTGGTAGTGGTATTGAACCTGCAGGACGCTTATTTCCATATACCCATCCTGCTGGCCCATCAATGCTACCTGTGGTTCATGGTGGGACAGGAACATTTCCTGTAGGCTGTGCTCCCCTTTGATCCCACCAGTGCCCCATAGATGCTCATGAAAGTGATTGCGGTGGTGGTAGCACACCTTCTGAGTTCAGGTTGACAGTCTTGTCCTACCAAGACGATTGGCTGTTGAAGATGGGCTCGCCACAGGCAGTCACCAACCCCCTCAACACTTTGGCGTACCTCCTGTCATCTTTGGGGTACTCTGTCAACATGCCAAATTCACACTGGACTATTTCTCAGACACTCCCCTTCATCTAAGCCATTCTGGACACAGCTTGGTTTTGTGTCTTTTCCTTAGGAAGAGAGTCCAGGCCGTTCAGACTATAATAGCAAGCTTTCAGTGGTGACTGATGTATCGCTTCTGGATTGGGGTGGCCATCTGGGAGAGGTGGAGATCAGAGACCTGGTGTAAGGATTTGAGAGACACCAGTGGACTGGACACCTCCCCAGATATTACCTTGGTCGCCCCTCCTACCATAGCTATGGAGGAGGAAGCCTCATTTGCTGTGGTATTGAGGAGGACAGCTGAGGTCCTGGACCTTCAGGTGTCCTCCTTGGCTGTCAAGGCTAACGTCTTGATGGAGGTTCTGCAGACCGGAGTCACCCCTTCCAAACTGTTTCTCCCATTTAATGAAGTCCTCACAGCATCCTACTCCGGGCCTGATCCAAGGCGTGCACAGGGGCTCTGAAGAGGACAATTGTCTGCCACCATCGCCCCGCCCCAGAAGATCCCAACTTCCTCACCATACACACCACCCTGGAGAGCTTGGTGGTCCAAACCTCAACTTCTGGAATAAATCCTGGCACATTCCCTGCCACTCCACCTAACAGGAGTCCAGGAGGCTGGATAACTTGGTAAAGAACCAGCCTGGCACTTCGGTCGGTGAACACCCCGTGCCTTTTTAGCTGATACTCCCATTCACTCTGGGACTCAGTTGCACAGTTGCTACCTATGGTCTTGGAGGAAACCCGAACCATACTCTCCCAAGCTATTGCTGACAAGAGGGACACAACTAAGTTCACCATACACTGTGTGCTGGATACAACCAACTCACTAGGCATAGCGGTTTCATCGTTCGGCGCTGAGGTTGAGAACCACTGGCTTTTCGGAGGATGTCTGGCCTCGCCCATGGACTTGCCTTTTGATGGTTCCGTCTCTTTAAAACATGGCGAAATCAGTGCTTTTGTTCTTCAAGGACAGCAAAGCTACTGTCAGGTCCTTGGGCTTTTCTGTTGCCCCTCACCAACCCCAGTCTGCCTTTCATTCCTTTTGTGTGCACGAAAGGGGCTTCCAGCAGCATCTCTACCCGCCCAGCCACCATGGCATATAAGCTTCCCAGCCCCTGCGTGGCCGAGGATGCGGTACCCACAAACCTCGAGGGTCCGGTAACCAGAGGTCAGACCAGTCCACCATCCCCCAGCAGCTGCAGCCTCTAAGCTGCTTTAATTTGCCCTCCGATCAGCATGGGCATTCAGTCGGAGGCATGATACGCTATCACCTGCACCACTGGAGATTGATATCATCTGACCGCTGGGTTCTCCAGATTGTCCGAAGGGGCTACTCCCTTCCCCTTATGACTACAGCATCTGTCATGACACCCACTTGAGACAGGCTGATGGAGGACCATATCGCCTAACTCCACCAGGAAGTGGCGGATCTCTTGGCCAAGGGAGCTATATAGAGGGTGCCGGCATCAGAAGTAGGATGTGGATTATATTCCCACTACTTTCTGGTGCCCAAGAAGGACGGAGGCCTTCATCTCATCCTATCCTAGACCTCTCAATTTCTTCCTGAAAAGGGAGAAATTCAAAAAGCTCACGCCCGCTGAAGTCCTGTCTGCCCTGGACCTGCGAGACTGGATGGTAGCATTGGACTTGCAGGATGCATACTTCCACATCCCTGTCCTGCCTGCCCACAAACGTTACATGCGGTTCACAGTAGGCCACAAGCACTTTTAGTTTACTGTGCTCCCCTTTGGCCTTACCAGTGCCCCTCAGGTTTTCATCAAGGTGATGGCGGTGGTTGTAGCCAATCTGCAGAGATCAGGTGTGCCAATCTTCCCCTATCTCCTGAAGCTGCTGAAGGTGGGCTCACCCCCAAGCTGTCATCTCCCACCTCCAGACTACGGTAGACCTCCTGAATTCTCTGGGGTTCACCATTAACATGCCAAAGTCACACCTGACCCCTTCTCAGGCGCTTCCCTTCATCAGAGATGTTCTGGACACAGTGCATTTTCAGGCTTCTTCTCTCGAACAGAGACTTCAGGATATTTAGGCTATGATACTGATATTTCAACCTCTATCCTGGATTTTGGTGAGACTGACTGCGGCTGCTGGGGTTCATGGCTTCCTGCATCCTGCTTGTGACACATTCCTGTTGGCGTATGCAGGTTCTGCAATGGGACCTCAAGTTCCAGTGGGCTCAGCATCAGGGGAATATCTCTGACATGGTCAAGATCTCAGAGGGCACTGCAAAGGTCCTGAAATGATGGTTAACAAATTGGGTCAGCGGCAGACCCTTCTCCTTTCCCCAACCAGATCGGATAGCAGCCGTGATATGGCAGCTAAGCATGGTGGGGCGGGAGGGGGGGATAATTCGACACAATAGAATAGGATTTATTTATTAATTTAATTTTCCCTATACCATAGTCTGCTGACTCCTTCCCCGCCCCCTCCACCCCACTTACCTGCACAAACTGCCGCTGTCTGATAGTAGTGACAGATGCGTTACTCCTGGGTTAGGACATCCATCTGGGAGAGGTTGAGATCAGCGGCCCCTGGTCTACGGTGGAATCTGGGCTCCAGGTCAATCTGTTGAAGCTCTGAGCAATCCGACTGGCATTGAAAACCTTTCTACGCTCCATCAAGGGAATTGTAGTGCAGGAGTTCCCAGACAACACCACCACCCTGTGGTACTGCCACAAACAGGCCGGGGTGAGGTCGTGGATCCTTTGTCAAGAAGCCCTACTTCTCTGGCCATGGCTAGAATGTCAGAGCATTTCCCTGGTGGTTCAACACCTGGCAGGATCTCTACATGCCAGAGCACACAAACGTAGCCAAAAATGCCTAGCGGGTCCATCCGGAGGTGGTGTAAGGTCTCTTTTAGCATTGGGGAGAGCTTTGGTTTTATATGTTTACCAGTGCTAAGAATGCGCAATGTCTGCAGTTTTGCGAGCTGATGTTTTCAAGGCGTCTCTCGCATGGTGGCGCTTTTTGTCTCAAGTGGAGCTTCAGCATCTAGCATGCCTTTCTGCCCACACTATTTTTGCCCAGAGCTCTCAACAAGATCAGGAAAGAACTGGTCCAAGTCATCCTTATGGCTCTCAACTGGGCTCAGAGAGTCTGGTTTCCTGAGCTATTCAGCATGGCCATCAGTCTTTCAATCAGGCTGCCCCTTCGGTAGGATCTTCTGTCATAGTAGCAGGGCATGGTTCTCCACCCAAGCCTGTCGACGCTCTGCCTTCATGTGTGGTGATTGAATGGTGACAGTTGACTGCTTCCGACATTCTGTCTGAAGTCTGTAATGTTATCTTGGTAGCTCGGCATCCCTCCACCGAGACTGAATTATGTGGCCGTTAGAGCAAGTTTGTGGCATGGTGTTTAGCCAACCAGGTTGACCCTTTATCTGCATCCCTTTCCCAAGTTCTTTTGTTTATCCTTATCCTCGCCCAGCTGGTTTCTGCATACACAGTGAACGGTTATTTAGTTGCCATCTCTGCCTTCTTGCAGCTGCCAGGTGACCAATCTCTCTTCAAGTCCCTCTTCCTGCATGGTTGCCCCCACTCTTTGCTGAACTGCTGATGTGTTTTGACTGAGTGTGCCCTGGGCTCCTGCCGATCAAGTACCCAGGGCCTATGTTCGTTCCCTAAAACTGCATTGAAAACAAAACCCAATTAGCATCTCTGGCCACAGGTCAGCCCCTGGTAAATGGTACCACAGGTACCCAGGGCACTGTGACCAGGGAAGGCCTCTTAGGGCTTCAGCACTTATTGTGCCACCTATGCACCTTTACACTCGCACACTGCCTTTGCAGGCTGCGTGTCTTGGTGCAGAACAAAGTAAAGAGTCGACAATGCACACATCCCTGTGTGCCATGCCTACAACCCACTGCCCTGGCATAGATCAGTCACCCCTCTAGCTGGGTGCCCTATACCAGTGGTGAGGGTACAGGTGCATGAGCCCTGTACCCCTACAGTGTGTAAGGGGCACATGCATCAATGTAGGCAATTGCAATTCCATCATTGCGATTATTAAGGAATCGTAATTATGGAATCGCAATTGCCTATGCATGTAGGTTTCACTAAAATATTAGCGATTACTACATATGCCTTAGTTGCGAATTGCAAATTGTGATTCGCAATTAAGGAATAGCTTCCCATTCATTCCTATGGGTCTAGAGGCCTATAGAAATAAATGGGAATTGCATGCGCAATTTGCGAGTACCAACTAGGTACTCGCAAATTGTGCATGCAATTTCAAGGGGGCCAAAAGGCCACCATGATGCACCCCTGAAATTGGCATGTGATCACATGTTGCGCACACACATGCCTCAAGGACATGTGTGCGCAACATGGCACTTTTGAAAAATGCACTTTTGTGCATTTTTCAAAGTTTTCGCAAATTACCACCAACTTGAAATTGATGGTAATTTGCGATTCCAAATTGCGAAATCGCTATTTTGAAGTGCATCATGCATTGCATTTAGGGAATCACAATTTGCGATTCCCTAAATGCATTCGCAATTTAGGTAATCGCAAAATTTGCGATTACCTAAATTGCAAAATTGCATTTGGGTTGATGTATCCCAAATGCTAAAATACCGGTCGTAAAACCCTTTGCGACAGGTATTTTCAATAATGCTTGTGCCCCTAAGTCCATTCTTAGACATTGCAAGTTCAGTGCTGCCATTAGGATTATATGGTGCTGGGAGTTGTATACATGAACTCCACAGCACCATAATGGCTACACTGAAAACTGAGAAGTTTGGTATCCGATGCCAGTGTGGGATTTATTGATAAATGCACACAGAGGGCATCTTAGAGATGCCCCCTGAAAAACAACCTACCACTAGTGTCCAGGCTCAGTGGCTGCTTTCATCCTGGGACGAGGTTATGTTATGTTATGTTAAATTGATTTATTATGCGCACAGCTACTCCAGCCAAGGAGCGTCCCGGCGCAAAGACAAGGAGGAACACAACCCAACAGAAACGGGGACACCTAAGATAGACAACTAAAACAGAAAAGTCTTGATGGCTCTCCGGAAAGAAAGCAGATCGTCTAACTGACGGATTTCAACTGGGAGGGTGTTCCAAATTAGTGCAGCTTTCACGCTGAAGGAACGACCCCCCATCCGACAGAGTCTAAATCTAGGGACCACAGCAAGGGCCTGGCCCTGAGATCGGAGGCTACGAGTGGGGACATAGAAAGAAATAAGATTGGACAGGATTTCAGGGCCTATACCTCTTAATATCTTAAAAGTCAAGCAAAGGACCTTGAAAAGAATACGCTTCCTTACAGGGAGCCAATGCAAAGAGCGAAGGACATTCGCCACCGGGCAAAATCTGGGTAGGCCAACAATGGCTCTGGCCGCAGCATTTTGAACCCGCTGTAGGCGCGTTAACTCAGCCTGATTAGCCCCAGCCAGAAGAGAGCTAGCGTAGTCCAGGCGAGAGATGATAGTAGCCTGGACTACAAGCTGTCTGGTAGGGGCATCAAAGTATTTAAGGACTGGTCTAAGACCTCTTAATAGACCAAAACAACAGGCTGCCGTTTTTTTAGTATGTCCTATAAAGGTAAGGCCAGCGTCCAACCAGACCCCAAGATTTTTCACCTCCGAGGTGCCAAGCTTCTTCCCCCAGGATGGGCAGGATGCACAAGGGGGGAAGCTTCAAAGGCTTGCCGACTTTGTGTGCTTCCCCAGGCCACTTGCTGCTTTCAGCAACTGGTCCCCACTGGCTCTGACCCCCACTTTGGGTGGGAGAACCAGCGGGAAAAACAAGTGAGGAAAAGGGTGTGCCCACCTCTGCCAACTCCACCCCTCAGGTGGGGGAGGCGAGGTGAAGCACAGCTCTCAGTCCCTGCCATCTTGCAGATGGTGGGACCCAGCCAACTAGGGAAAGGCTTATGCCCCACCTCCCACTGGAGGGTGGCACAATAGGGGGTGTACCCACCCCAGAGAAGGGACCCATTAGTCCCAACCTTTTACCTACCTTTAATGCCCCTAAATCTAGTATTTAGGGGCACCCCTGAACCTTGCTTCCTCAGACAAGAAACCAGTAGAAGAAAAGAAGGACCGAACAGCCGTGCCAAAGCTAACAAGAGTTGGACGTCACCTGACTTGGCCCCAACCCTACCGGCCTGTCCCCACCTCGAACTTGCTCCAGCGACAGTGTGTCATGCAGCCAGCAACCTCGAGAAACCCGGAGGACCTGCCTGCCTTCCATTCCAAAGACTCTGTCTCCCGTGAGCACCGGGTATGTTCATCAACAAACTCCAGCTCCGCAAGGATCCGAGGGTCTGCACCCGATGCCCACGGCCTGAGTTCGAGTGGCCCAACACCAAGAGGAGGTCTCACCAGAAATCCTGACCCGAGATCCGGTGATCCCTGACCTGCCTCAAGCCGACGCTTGCAGCCTCAAACCGGAAGGTCCCCCCAACCCTGACCAGGAGCTGGTAAGAAGATCCGACCCTAAAAGGCACCCCTTCACCCTACGCCCCACGACCTTGCACGGCCCAACTGACGGTGCCAAACCAACCTCCAGCATCCCAACTTACCTCTCCAACTGTTGTTTGCACCCTGAAGACCTTCGTCCCCGAGCCTGCAGTGTGTTTGCAAACCGGTGACTCCCCATTGAAAGCTACAGGGCATCCGACGCCAAAGGTGCTGGTTTTTGTGCTGGCTTGAACGCCCATTTACCCTGAGCTTAAGTCTAGGAGCTTTGCTCCTACAACCCAGTGGCCTGCTCGTCAGCAGCCACCAACCGGAGGCCCCCTATCCCCCTCTGGATAGCATTGGGCCTCAGCACTCTGCACCCGGCCACCCTAGTGCCGCTAAAGGTGTAACAAGAGTGCATCCTTGACTCTGGGGAACCCCTGAGTGTAACCCCAGAATACCAACTCTCACAACAAAGTACTAACTCGCTAAACAATAACACTATTTTCCTTCATAGGATAACATTACCTGTTTTTCAATGAAAAGTTTTTAAGTGTGGAGTTGGAGAATCTATGAAAACCTTTTAAAATTGTACTAAATAACAAAAACGCTTTTACTCACCTGTTTAGAGGAAATGTCCCAGTGCAGTTTCCAGGTATACTGTACTGTGTAAGAAAAGTAATCTGCAAAGTAATCTACTGGTCATTTTACTAAAAAGCCTGTACAAAGTATATGTACTAAATTTCCAGAGCATTTTATTTTCAGTAACAATACTGTAATCAAAACAAAGTGCATATACAATTGCAATCCAAACTGTGATACAACTCCATTACTACTGTAAAGTATTTATTGCTTACATGTGCCAGGCTTTCTTGGTTCTAGAATATAAAATAACTAAAAGAATATTTTTTTTATACAAAAACAATTGGTCTGAAGTGGTCTTTGAGTGTGTGAATTCATTTGCTGACTGAGTGGGTACAGCAAATGCTTAACACTGCCCTCTGCTAAAGCCTTACTGCTCAACCACACTACCACAAATAGCGAGTGAGGTGCTATCTACTTTACCTCTGCCTACATTTTGGGTTCCACTGGACTCTGTGCACACTGTACCTCACTTTGGTATAGTATATACAGAGCCAGCGTCCTACCTATTATAAATAGATTCCTTAAAGATTTACAACAGTTATTTCCTGCTGATCCCTATTTCATACCTCAATGAGACCTTAACTTGGTTCTTACTTTTGTAATGTGTGCTTCCTTTGAGCTGCTTCCTATCTGCCCTCTTGGTCTTCTCACTATCAAGACGGCATTTCTGCTGGCAATTATATCTGCCCAGAGGGTTTGTGAACTGCAGGTGCTGTCATCCCAGCCTCCGTACGTCTCTTTCTTCCCAGAAAAATGTGGTCCTTCAGACCCTAGCATCCTTCTTGCCAAAGGTGGCTATCCGTTCCGTGTAGGCCAGTCCATCACTTTGCCTACTTTCTGCCGTTTGATCATCCCTCTAAGAAAGAGGAGAGACTCCACCGACTGGACCCAAAAAGAGTGTAGTCATTATACCTTGACCGCACAAAACCGTTCCAGGTGGAAGATCAACAGAAACTAACCATCTCCCAATGGATTGTACTCTGCATTAAGATCTGTTATGCATCGGCCAAGAAGCAACTCCCAGAGGGTTTGCATGCTCATTCCACCAGAGCAGACTGCAATCATTGCTTTAGCATGCAGAGTTCCGGTCCTGGACATCTGCCAGACAGCAACTTGGGCCTCACTGCATATGCTTACCAAGCACTGTTGCCTGGACAGTAAGGTCCGTCAGAACGGGCACTTTGCCAATTCGGTCATGCAGGACTCCCTAGTATAAATCAAGCTTGCAGACCCACCTCCGGAGAAGTATTGCTTGGGTATCTATTATAAGCTAAGGAGTCTGCTGCTAGAGGTCTCTATCAGATGAACAAGTTACTTACCTTCGATAACGCTTTATCTGGTAGAGACTCTATCAAGCCACAGATTCCTTACCGACCCACCCATCCTTCCCGCTCTGCAAACCGATTTATAGGTACATGGCTGCTCCCTTTTTAGGGCCCTAGTTCCACACACCAGTGATCAGTTTTCTTCGTGGGTCCACCCTCCTATCTTGGATAGACGCAAAACGAAACTGACGTCAGCGCAATGGAGTTGCACTTATATAGGCACTACGCGCGTCACTTCTGGTGCGGACAATGCCAACGATGCCACACGGAGCTGAACTATGCCATCTACCACACGCAGGAGTACTGCTCATGAAAAACTTCCAGATCCATTCTGACGCCTGGGTAAAATTCTAAGGCAAGGAATCTGGTTAGATATAGTCTACCAGATATGGCTTTACCGAAGGTAAGTAACTTGTTCTATAACACACTTGGGGAGATTTACTAACTTTTCAGGCAAAGTTGCTACACAACGTTGCATTAAAGACCGTGCAGAACAGTGCTATATTTATAAATAAATTGTGTGTTTTTACCCTTTCCCTGCGCTGGCACACTTTAGGCTGCTTTGCACCATGCACCCATCCTTGCACCATAGTTCAGTAGTGTAGGCATTTGGTTGTATGCAAGTGGGACCATTCCAGTACAGAAAATATTCTTTAATACTTTTCCCACTTTGTGTGTATGTTGTACAGTACAGCTCATATGAAAAGTTGATAAATGTGGTGACTTTTTAAAGTTGCTCCACTCCTACGCCTGCCTCGAGGAGGCATACGTTTTTGGGCACAAAGCCAGTCTACCAGTTATAGTAATTATACATTTGAGGCGCACCAATGGATGGTTGCATGTGAACTCCTATGTGCCACCCATAGTATGCCCCCTTGAATTCAGAGTAGTGCATTGTGCTACTTTGAGTTACTTTAGGCAGTTTTCCAACACAAATCATAATTTGCATTGGAAAGTAAATTTGGAAACCATTCGTTGAGTTTGAATTTCTTTTGTGGCGCACATCTGGCTCAAAATGCCAGTAAATCTAGGCCTAAATCTCTTTGTATATGTTGTGACAGCCTACATTATACTGTCTATAATACAACTTTTACATATTGACTTGCATTTTCACAGTGCTTTTAGTCACAAGATTGGACCTCGTAGCACTAAAAATACTCTTCCCTGTGCTCAAGTTCACCAACCAGAATTCAGGATTGGGACAAGTTGCACACACAGACATCTGCAGTGATCACATTAATACTGAGCTTTCCCACCAATTAGTTTAACACAGTTCCCATACGTTTGTATGCATTTTAACCTGTGGCTGAACTGCAAAGTACTTTGTAAGGGGCTGTCAGTGAGGCCCATCTCCAGCCCAGTCCAGCACACATCAGCTGAAGAATTGTGTGTGTCCTGGAAGCTGTATCAGCCTAGACTAAAACACTAAATGTATTGGAGGATGTCGGGCTGAACCCCATTTAGTCAAGTGGGTATTGTGCACCTGGTGTACGAAACCATGTATTCCCATTGTTGTGTGTGGGTAGGGGGCCATGACTCATGAGAGGCATGTGTGTTTTAAGCCCGTTTCAGTGAATGTAGTTGTAATGTGCACTGTCACATTTGGTGTGTGCTGTGCAGTATGTGATAGGTGCCCGGTGTGGTGAGTGACGCATAGGCACTTTGTGTTGCGTGTGTATGATAGGTGTTATGTGCAGTGTTTGCTTAGAACACTGAGCAAGGTGACTGTTTGGTGTGGAACAAGTGTGTTTATGATAGAGGCCCAACATAGTGGGCTATCTCCTAAACTCTTGTGCCTATGTCCTCTTTGTCTCATAGACTTACCCTGGAGTGGAATAACTTAGGAATGTGGGAGGATGGCTTTTCCCTCTTCTGTGAAGGTCTTGGATCCAATCACTCCCTGCAGCAGCTGGACCTCCGCAATAATCAAATCAACCACCAAGGGTCTGGAGAGCTTGCTGTAGCTCTAAACCGCAATTCAAGCCTGCAGGAGCTGGGTAAGGAACGGGAGAGAAACCGCTGACTGTTACTTTCAGTGTTGTTTTGATCCTCTGCACACATGTGGGAGCTTGTTTAGAAAAGGTACACGTGTAGAAGTGGTGGCACAGTATCTTTGAAACTAATGTTGATATGGAAATACCACTATCTGCATATGCAAGCCAAAGATGTGAATGGGGTGATTTTCAGTGCAAACCGTGTATGTTGGAGCTGGGTAAGAACAGGGAATGAGCTGTGGTTGATGTACAATCAGCTAGTGATTCAAGTCTGCAGCATCTGAGTATGGTGTGGGCCAGGCTGGGCATGCTGGGATAGTTCATCAGAGACTGATTAGATTGTCAGTGTAGTGCAGGCCTGATGCTGCTAGGTAGGAGAGGGGAAGGAGCTGAGGAGAGAGTACAGTGTTTCTGGTGTTGAACAGAAATATGGATTTGCTATTAAGTCACCCCAAAAGATTACACAGTATATGGGAGAAACATTGGACCTCTAAAGGGCTACAGCCAAGCTGAAGGCCAGGAAATATACTCCTATTCACAAGATGTCACTTCCAGCTCCATCAAACTACAGTACCGAGGAGAAACACTGTTAAATTACAGGAATAGAATGTTCGAGGCATGTGTGCTGTAGATACACATGCTTTGCATACTCCTGCCATCTAGTGTTGGGTCTGGATGTTTGCAAGTGCTTTTCTTAGAAGAAGTCTTTCGAGTCACTTGGTAAGGTGACTCCTCCTTTTGGTGATAGTGCGCATGGGTATCGACTCCATTGTTGGATTGTTTTTTTCCGCCATTGCGCTCTTGTTCGAAACCGTTCTTCGGGTTCCCATCGGTGCGCAATCCACTTTACCCTCAATGATATTGTTTCGTACGTGTTTCCTACTTCTCCGCGTATTGCTTCGATCAACGAATCCTTCATTGTCGATCGAAAACTTCGTGGGTGGCCTCTGGGTCTGACCGAGCCGGTCCAGTCTTCTAGTGAAACAGCGTTTACATCACATGCACTACAACGCAGGCGATTACAACACGGTTGTTACAAGGACCGCGTTGTTACAATGCAAGCCATTAAATTGCAAGTTGTTTCTACGACTTGTTGTAGGGGGCGCGCTAAACTAAGGAATGGTATAATTTACTATTCCAACACCTTCCCTATTGTTGCGCACGCTGGAGTTGGAATAGTTAATTATTCTATTCCTAAGTCCAGCGCGCCCCCTACAGCAAGTCGTAGAAAGGACTGGCGATGTAATGGCTTGCGTTGTAACAACACGGTCTTTGTAACAAACGCGTTGTAATCGCATGCGTTGTAGTGCATGCGATGTAACATCGCATATTCGGTCTTCTGTTGATGGAACGGACTCCATTTAAATTCTGCCCTGGGTGCCACGCTAAGTACCCTCACACCGACTAGCATAAAGTGTGTAACTTGTGCTTGTCTCCGAAGCACAAAGAAGATGACTGCGACACTTGCAAATCGTTTTGGTCCAAAAAGACTCTTAGAGATCGACGGGCTTGACGTCATGAAATACAACGTCAGAATATTCAACACACTCTGGAGATCTTCGGTGAAGAATCCAAGCATGAAGACGTTGATGCGGCAGAAGAAGAAGAGGCCATCTCCGTTCCAGAGTCAGATTTGGAACTAGAGATAGACTTGGAGTCTGAAGACGTACCTCCGGGACAGGATGCCGTGAGTACCGATGACCCCTTGCCTCATACTCAAAACTCCTAAGGCTTCGGCACCACCTCTGCCTTCTGGCCAAGGTCGACACCGAGACGATGTTTCCTACGCCCCGTCTTCTGGCTCAGCACTGAAACACTTAGTCAAGCCTGTCGGCTCGGGACCGAGTCGATCGAAATCTTCGAATCTGAAACCACCTTGGTTCGGAGCCGAAAACCTCCACGCCGAAACCAAAGCATGTTTCGGAGCCCAAATCCTCCACTCCTAAAACCAAGCCCATCCCAACATCGAAACCTTTGGTGCCGACATTAAAAAACAGCAGTTTTTAACCTTCTGACTCTAATTTGGACATTGTTCATCCCAAACTTGATCCCAAACAAAAGAAGATTTATATTCATCCTGATACAGGACATATTCACGCTAAATCTCCAGTTAAACACATACTTCCTTCTGAGGACTCTCACTATAAGATTCCTTTAAAGAGGAAGAAAGATGTAGCTACCAGGCCTGTTTATCCTGCTCCACCATCCCCTCTATCACCACCCTCTTCTCCACATTTAGATCTTTTACACATTTCACCTCCTGAGTCTCCACTTTCATAGCCTGAAGAGGGAGATATTGATGAGGAAGATTTTCATTTGCCTGTAGACCCCTGGAATATTTACACCATTGATGCTCCAGCAGACCTTTACCCTGCAAAACCTACCCCACCTGATGCTATTGTTGCTTACCATGAACTCATTGCTAAGGCAGCAGAGTACCATGGAGTTGAGTTACATAAAGAGTCGGTAGCAGAGGACTTTTTATCTGAGACACTTGAAGCCACACACAGGTCAAGTGACGGGCATGATGAGGCATTTAAATGAAATTTTCAAAGATCCAGTGCGAGCACGCATTTTGACTCCTAGAGTCGATAAACACAAACCTTCGCCATCTGATCCTATCTTTATTAAAGGTCAGCTGCCTCTCAACTCCCTTGTAGTATCCAACGCTTGCAAAAGAGCTAATTCACAAACGTCTGCTGAGGCTCCTCCCCCAGATAAAGAATCTAGGCTCATAGATGCTTCAGGCAAACCCATAGCCGCTCAAGCTTCTAATTACTGGCTCATCGCAAATACACAAGGCCTGCTAGCTAAGTATGACAGAGCACACTGGGATGAGATGAAGCAAGTGCTCCAATATCTCCCAGAAGAACACAAAAACAAGGCAAAAGAGTTAGTTCAAGAGGGCAAACTTATTTCTAACTCTTCTATTAGATGTGCTCTAGATGCTGCTAGGGACATAAATATTAGCATTCTCCTCAGAAGGCATACATGGCTTAGGATTTCAGGTTTTAAACCTGAGGTACAACAATCCATTTTAAACACCCCTTTTGACAAGGAACGCCTGTTTGGTTCTGTAGTCAACCAATCCCTAGAAAAAATAAAAAAAGATGGGGGATGGGAGCACACTGCTACCTCCCAGCACAGTTCGCCCCTTTGCATCCTGGTACATGCAGTTCAATTTAAATGCTTACTTGAAATGTTGCAGAGTGTCTCACCAAAGTTGGTGCAGGTTAGTGCTGTTAATCTCTAGACACATGTGTTTCTGGATTTCATCCTTCTTCAGTAGAGATAAAACGAAATTCTTTTGGGGTTTGCTGAGAAAGCTGCCACAATCCTCTCAGGTCTCTGTACCTCTCCCTGGCGCACAGGTGCCTCCCATGAGCTCGTCAGCCCAGTGGTGGGAGGTAGCAGTGTGCTCCCATCCCCCTTCTGTTTCAAAAAGGCTCCCTTGAGCCGCTGGGATGACGAGCTCATGGGAGGCAACACCCCTTCCCCTAACAAACCGTGACTTGCCCACACTTTCCCCCGATCACTTAACACCTGTCGGGGGAAGACTTCAACAGTTTCTCATCCTTTGGAAATCCATAACAACCGAAAAATGGGTGATCGGTATTACTCGTCATGGTTATTGCCTGGAGCTTACCACCAATCCTCCAAACATTCTACCTCGAGCTTACAAACTGTCGTCAGACCACTTACAATTACTCATTCAAGAGGTGCAATCCCTCATACAGTAGGGAGCAATAGAACCAGTTATGTTACACTACCAAGGTTCACGGATTTATTCTCTATATTTCCTAATTCCCAAAAGGACGGATCCTTCTTAAGACCCATTCTGGATCTCTGAGTGTTAAACCAGTACATACTCTGAGAACATTTTCATATGGTAACACTTCAACAGATGCTTCAGCTTCTACATCAAGGCAACTTTATGTTCACACTGGACTTAAAAGACGCATACTTTCACATTCCCATACATCCAACTCATTGCAAATTCCTTCGATTTGTGATAATAGGCAAACACTATCAGTTCAAAGTACTTCCATTTGTAGTAACTACTGCCCCAAGAGTGTTCACCAAATGTCTAGCAGTAGTGGCAGCTCATCTCAGAAGGCAACAGATCCACGTCTTCCCTTACCTAGGCGACTGGCTCATCAAAGCCAGTACACACCAAAAGTGTCTACAACGCACTTGGGTCATGTTAGACTTACTCCACTGGTTGGGTTTCACAGTAAATGCATCAAAGTCTCACCTGCAGCCTTCACAGGTACAATCGTATCTGGTAGCCACTCTCCAAACTCAAAAAGCTCTAGCCTCTCCCAATACAGCCTGAATTCGCAATATTCAAGTTCTGTAACTTCAGTTTCAGGCCAACCAAAAATTACCAACCAGAACCTTCATGCAATTGTTCAGGATGATGGCGTCATGCATAGCAATAGGGCCTCATGTAAGACTACACATGCGTCCCCTACAAGAATGCTTAGCACATCAGTGACATCGATCACAGGGTCAATTGACAGGTCAAGTGTTGATAGACAGCTGCACTCATCGCTCTCTGCAGTGGTGGAATCCACAAAATGTATCTAAAGGACAGCCCTTCATTGACCCTATTCCACAGATCGTGCTAACAGCAGACGCATCTCTATCAGGTTGGGGTGCCCATCTCCAAGGTTACACAATCCAGGGTCTCTGGGACACCAAGCACAAACATCTACACATCAACTATCTAAAGTTTCTAGCATTATTTCTTCCACTCAAAGCATTTCAGTCTCGCCTCATAGGCAAAGTTGTCTTAGTCCGCACGGACAGCATGACAGCTGTGTACTATGTACAAAAACGGGGGGTGGGCACACTCTCTCCACCTGTCACGCCTCTCTCACACCATTTAGAGCTGGGCAATCCATCACAGAATTCCTCTCCTGTCAGAACACCTTCCAGGGGTGATCAATCAGATTGCCAACCTCCTCAGCAGAAGGAGACAGCAAATACACGACTGGGAACTTCATCCCCAAATTCTCCTTCCATACTTTCGAGAATGGCCATTCCCACAAATAGATCTGTTCACCATGGCGGAAAACGCAAAATGCCCAAACTTCGCCTCCAGGTTCCTACACCCTCTCTCCAAAGGCAATGCCCTATGGATCAATTGGTCAGGGATATTTGGCCACGCTTTTCTGCCTCTCCTACTCCTTCCGTTTCTGGTTCGAAAGCCCAGGCAAACATTGCTCCCACTGATTCTAATAGCCCCTACGTGGGCTTGTCAACCAGCTGCATCTCAACTCCAGCCATCTCACTCGGAGCCATGGAGAAATTGGGCATCCAAACCCAAAAGAACTTATTCAGTGATTTGGCTCCAGAAATCATACAGATTGGATATTTCAATCTGCCACCAGACTGTACGCATATCTTAAAAGAAGCAAGAAAACCTACACCAGAGCTTGTTATGCAGCAAAATGGAAAAGTTTTGTTATCAATTGTGATAACAACAAAATTAATCCTTTAGATGCTTCCATTCAAAACATTATTTGTTACCTTCTGCATCTACAACGTTGTAAGTCTAGCTTATACATCTATTAGATTGCATCTTGCAGCAGTCGCTGCATATTTGTAAAATGGGCCGCATTTATCTTTATTCAAAGTTCCTGAGATTAAAGCCTTAATAGAAGGCTTAAAAAGAATCATTCCACCCAGATCACCCCGGCACCGGTGTGGAATCTAAAAATTGTACTTACAAGACTCATGGGTCCACTCTTTGAGCCTTTACACAAATATCCATTGCAATTCCTTTCATGGAAGGTTGCTTTCCTGTTTGCAATCACTTCATTAAGGAGAGTTGGTGAGTTACAGGCATTAACTTCAGAAGAACCCTTCTTTCAGCTTCATAAAGATAGGGTAGTTCTTTACACCAATCCTAAATTTCTCCCTAAAGCCATTTCTGCTTTTCACATTAACCAATCCGTTAAGTTACCTTTGTTCTTCCCTCAACCGGATTCTGTAGCAGAAAAAGCTCTTCACACACTTGATGTCAGAAAAGCATTATTGTATTATATTGATAAGACAAAACTTTTTTGTAAAACAAAACAACTTTTTGTTGCATTTTCTCCACCTCACAAAGGCAAACCTATCTCTAAATCAAGGTGGATTATTAAATGCATTCAAACATGCTATGCAATGTTAAAGCTAAAATAACTTTATCTATACCCCCTAGAGCGCATTCCACTCGCAAAATAGGGGCATCTATGGCCTTTATAGGTAACCATCCTATTGCTGACAATATTTTGAGGATGTGTTAGCAATTATAATAATGTGTGCTGTCTTCCAGTTAGTACACCTGTAATGTCTTCCCTTCTCTTATATACTAGAAGTTTCGCAAAAGTAAGTGGAGATAGCGGACATCCTTGCTTTGTGCTTTCCGATAACAGGGTCGTTTTAACGTTTTTTTTCAAATTGGGTGAGCTATCATGGGAACAAACTACATTTCTTTAAGGCCAAATTAATTAAGTGAAATACATTTGCATGCAGTGCAATATTTGTTTCATTGTCAAGTGAGTAGAAGCATTTTTAGCGTGAATCACATCAGTCACCTTCTGAATGTTGTAAAACGTTTTCTTCCCCTTTATAATTTGACTGGTAAACTGGATGACCTTGTCATCTAACTGTGTTGCAAAGAATTTGATATATATCTTCACATCTGTGTTCATGAGAGTAGCAGAGTGATACCACTAGAACAATAAAGATTCTATTTTTGTTTCAGTAAAAGGGTTTGTGATGTCTTGGTTACAGAGCAATAAGGGTGTGTTTATATTTGGTTAGAATGTGAACTAAGAAAGGTCAATGTTATAGTCCTAGATTCCATAGAATAGTAGAACAAATTATATTCAGTTATATTGGCAAAAATGTATCCTTTTATTCTCGGAGTTATGTTCAGGCTCTATGTAGCTTATTCCCCAGATGTTGTCGGAGTCCGTTTACATATTCTTTGATTTCTTCCATAGGCCGTATGGAGTTTCTGATGTACAGACTTTACATCTTGTAGATTTAACGTTCTAACCAAACATGTACAGATTGTGTTGTTGACAGACTGGAAAGAGGTCATACATAGAGTGTAATCAGATTGTATCATAAAATGAGACACTCCAAAAGGCATCTTTCCATAAACACTTTGTTACTGAACTAGTCTGATGGAATGAGTCTAGACCATATGTAGTGACTGTGATCATTTTATTTCTTCACAAATCGCCTTTTAAGGGGTGTCCCCAAAAGAACGTGGTCACAGTGTTTTGTTAACAGTACAAGGGCTTTGTAGACCTCTCGTAGATATCTTCTATTGAAATTTTAGGCTCTCAACTCCACCTTCTAATTCTTTGGGATTCAGAGGAGATCCTAGTTGCTTGCATACATGGTCATCTTGATGTTTCCCACTTGGCCACCATGAACTGTACACTTTCTTGTAAAATTCATTTCAAGCATAAACCTTTTCCCTGTTCTTGCACTAGCAATCCATGAGGCTACCTATTTAGTTTTGGTGTAAATATGTGGTGTTGTCTAGCCCCTAATTAATGTACTAATAGTAGTCTGTCTTGTTGCCTTTTTCAAAGTACAATTGTTTCTGGCCTAACAGTACTAGTTTGGTCCTGCCTATTTAAATCACTAAATTTGATTTGTTTTATGAACATTTTGGCCAAGCTCATAGATTTCTCCCTGATTGTAACGCTTCAGAAACAATTTTAAACCAAATTACATCATTGTCATTTATTTTGAAGTATGCTGTCATGTTTTGTTAAGCCCTGTTTTGTTAAGCCCTGTGTTAACCAAAACATTTAAATTTTACTAAAAAAAGTGTGCATGTGTGCGTGTGTACTCACTGCCAGCGACTGCATTTTGCACTTTCATAAGGAGAACATCCGCACACAACATAGTGCCTTTCAGTGTCGGGCACTACTTTGGTGTGATATGCTTTTTTGACCAAAAATTGTTTTTAATATTGGTAAAGGCCTGGCACCTCATCCAGCAAAAACAAAAATCATAACCTAACAAAACAATCATTAAAAAAGCTAAGAGGCTGGTAGACAGTTCAGACCTATTGACTTTTCGATGTATCTAATAATTCAAATGGGGCTGGCAACCAGTTAATTGACCACTCTTAATGAGGGTCCGACGTAAGCACCACCCATAAGTGTGCCAGAAATATCTCGCTCTTATATTTTTTCAACTCCTGTATAGACAAAAGTCCTCTGCAAGACTTGTTTCTCTCTGGAATGTGCTCCACGTAGTACTTTGATATTGCCTTCTGAGTGAGGAACCACCTGTGTGGGAGGATAGGACATATTTTTTAAAAAGGCCCACACCATGGACAGAGTAGGTGGAGACACCCAAAAGGTTTGGAGTCTGATTGCTTTCACCTCAGAGATGACATTGGTGTTGAATGGTTGTCCACACAGTTATTCCTGTGCTCTATTAGATGAAGATGCTTGGATGCAGCAGTTGGCGGGGTGATTTAGAGCTGAAGTCTCAGAAAACTCTGGAACCCCCAGGAGACATGGGACTACACTCTTGATGGATGTCACTTTACCTGCGGAATGAAAGGCTATTATCATATTTTTGTCCAGAAAGGCCCCAGTGAACAGAGTGGTTGTTAGTGGTATTGGGGAGCATTTGTATGAGTTTGCAGTGTACCCAAGATCAATGAAGCTCTATAGAAGTAGGGGCATATAAGATGCAGCAAGTTCACTTCAGGATGCTCCTAAAAGGGAGCAGGTAACAATAACCCTTTTGCAACCACAGAATGGATTTTGTGGATTGGAAAATGCAGCATTCTGTACTGATAAACCTGGTACCCCCTAATTCAATCAAAATTACTTCCTATGATCCTGAAAAGAAGGACACGTCAAAGTATGTGTCTGTAGCAAAGCTTACTGTTGTATGTAGCAATGGCTGTTCATGGACTGTGCAGCAGTGTCTGAGGCTTTTGGATAACATTAGCTTTCTCTAGGTTGCGAATACATTTGTACTGTACCTGCACATGTTTTGGAATAGGGCATTGCTTGCTCCCTTCTTATAAATGATAACTTCCTTAATTTTTTTTTTTCTTCCAAATCTTTTTATTGGCAATTTCAATAAAGAAAAACAATATCAAACAGTGCACTGTTAAATATCCTGACATCCTATTTAAGGACACCTTAAATCCTCCCGCCACCCCCCTCCCCCTTCATCCTTCAACGCAATTCCACAGCATTGCTCAATGGTTCTGTTATAGACGTCCGCTGCTAACGTAAGGTGACGTAGGCTACAACACTGCAGATATTACCTCTATAGTCTTTCCACCGTCCCTAAATTTGTACCCATTTTTGAGGCAACCCCAGCCTTCATAGACAACCCTCTCAGCATTTCCGGTCCTCCAACTCTGGCACCTGGTCCACCCCCCACATTTAAGCAACAATTTGTTTGGCTACGGCATACCCCAGGGTTAACCATATATGTTCCATGTGGCGCAAATCTGTTTCCTCCCAGACATTTAGGAGACACCACTTTGCCACTGGGGTGAGGGATAACCTGTACACCTATCTCAAACAGTTGACCTCCTCCACCCAGAAGCCTTGCAGAATTTGGCAATCCCAAACCATGTGATAAAAGATGCCAGTTCAGCCCCACCCTTATCTGCAGTTGACATTTGGCCCCCTAACCATCTTAAACAGTGTGGTCTGGGAGTAATAGGCGCGGTGAAGGATTTTAAATTGCACTAGGTGTTAACCTAAACATATAGACACCTCTCTAGGGGATTCCATGGCTTCCTTCCATTTGTCATCCTCGAGGCCCCCCAAGTCATGTATCTAGCGTTCTCTTAATTGTCGTGGGGAATCAGTTGTAAGTGGAGTAACTTTTTGTACGCCAGGGACTTGGATTTTCGTGGCATATATTCATCTAGAAGTCTGTCCTCTGGGGTGAAGCCTCCAGTAGCAACGCACCCTTTGGCTGAGCCACCTTCAGCGCACGATGGACTGGTAGGTAGTGATATGTTTCGGTATGCGCTCATTGTTAATCATGTTGCATGTCTTTAAAGGGAATGATGTCTCCCTGGTGCCTTAAGTCTCTCATCTGGGAGAGACCAATTAGGTCCCATTTGTCAAAGCCTGGGAACTGACCAAGTGTTCCCAGTGCCGTTGTGTCCCAGAGGGAAGTGGCCTGCGTGATCCTCCCTTTTCTGCCCAGGGCTTGTGTGGCTGTATGCCAGAGTTCAACTAATGCCGCTGTTGGTCCATACATTTTCAGGTGTTTGGGAGAACCATAAAGGGCCCTAAGGTATCATCCCCCCACAGCTGCATCATTAGCCTGTCCATCCAGTAGGCTGGTTCATCTGGGGGACAGAAGACCCAACCATTCATGGTAATCAATTGCACCACCCAACAATATTTTTAAATATCCAGTAGGGCCACCCCACCATCATACCACCCCCTCGTCCGTTTGTTTTGTGATTTTTGCACTTGCCTCCGTCCCAGAGCAGCGCTCTGATTTTGCGCTCTATGTTCTTGAAATACGGTTGTGTACAGTGTATGGTGTGTTTTGCAAGACATAGACATCATCTTAAAAAGGGCAGCTCAGCCAAAAAGCCACAATGGGCAGGATCTCCAGTGCTGAACATTTTGTTTCAACCTTTCTAGAGGGGGCGACAGGTTGTTATAGAAGAATATATGTAGCTCACGTGACCCAATCCTTGATGGGTCAGAGGGAGTGGGAGCAAGTTTTTGCCCTATGAGGGGCAAGGGGCCATCGCTCGTACTCTCCCTTTACAATAATGTTTCCACCATAAAACAAACATACCCTTCTGTCATCAAGTCCACTTCTTGTGGCTTCATACCACCTTACTATGTAGGTGTACCTTCGCCAAGGGATTTCTTAGGCTACTGCCCAATTCCAATATTGTGGATCAGCATGAGAGTGTGCTACAAAATATGCAGGATGGCCTCACACGCTGTACTGCTCGATTTTCCCGGCCTTCCGGTGTTGTAGAGCGATCCATATGACTTCAGTCTCTTTCCATCCAAGTCTAAGGACTGGAGTAGTGAATAGGGCCTATCTATTAGACACTTGTGACACAATCCCGTGCTCCTACCCATAGATCAGGGTTTGTATACATATCCTAGGGGATAGATTCGGTAGCCTTGAGGATAACCTGCCCTATAGTGAGAGTATTTCATAGAGCTGTGTTGAATTCAGGCCTGGTAGGCCTCAAACGGGAGAGTTATTAGACACTTCCTGTGTTCTTCCCCATAGATCAGGGTTTGTATACATATCCTAGGGGATAGATTCGTTAGCATTAGGGGTAATCTGTTCTGTAGTAAGGGTATTTCATGGAGCTGAATTCAGGCCTGGTAGGCCTTAAACGGGAGAGATATTATTCACTTCGACATGATCCTGTGTCCTTCCCCATAGATCAGGGTTTGTATACATATCTTAGGGGATAGATTCGGTAGCCTTGAGGATAACTTGCCCTATAGTGAGGGTATTTCATAGAGCTGTGTTGAATTCAGGCCTGGTAGGCCTTAAACGGGAGAGATATTATTCCTCCACCGATGTTAGTCATGTTTATTGAATGTATAATAGACTGAAGTCAAGGGTGGAATGTACTGCTCGATTTTCCCGGCCTTCCCGTGTTAAGGGAGGCCTAATGTGACTTCAGTCTCTTTCCATTCAAGTCTAAGGGTTAGAGTAGTGTATAGAGCCTATTTATTAGGCACTTCAACATGATCCTGTGTTCTTCCCCATAGATCAGGGTTTGCATATATATCCTAGGGGATAGATTCGTTAGCATTAGGGGTAATATGTTCTGTAGTAAGGGTATCTAATGGAGCTGTGCTGCATTCAGGCCTGGTAGGCCTTAAACGGGAGAGACTCCATCTTTCCTCCTGCTCTGGCAGCTTGGAAAGTTTCTAGGTCATAGGCAGTGTTTTAGTTAGGAGGTGTTATTCGCTTGGAGAGAACCGGTTCAGGCCGGCCCTTATCGAAGGATTGTATTCTCCTTCATGCCGAAGACACTACAACAGGCCGGCCGGCTGGGAACGTGTCCTTGGCACGGGGAGGTACAGGAATTTGGTGGGCGGCAGGTTTCGAGCTGGAAATTTCCATGAGAGAATGCACATCTATATTAGTGAAAGTCTGAGGCAGACACTTGCACTTGCTTCTAGACCATAGGCGGCATCTGGCCGTTAGCAGTAAAGCTACTACTTATTCCAGGGAAGACAGATGACGAACCTGAATCTAAAGAGGAGAGAGCAGCTGATGAGGAGGAGGTTCCAGTGATTAGGAGAAAAAGAGAAGGGAGTAGATCTGTGACTACAGAGGTGTGACTTCCAGGCGAAGCCAAGGCGCAGACGGGAAGGGAACCTAGATGACCTTTGAGTACAGGCTGAATATAATCAGGTGATGTTAACCCTTTACTATTAGAGTATACAACTTAACCTTTCACTTTCCTTGCAGGTTGTATATATATATAATGTATTCTGCGAATGTGCATGTGGCATTTAAATAAAGTATTTAGCTTGTTGTACGTTAGCATGTGTTGTGTACTTTTGTATAGGAGGATAGCCTATGCTTTAGTCAGAGTTGCCTTAAAATGAACAGAGGTTAATCCTGGTCAGGTAAGTGGTAACTGGATGAGGGGGAAAACAAGCCCCTCGAACTAGAGAACAGGTTGTGCTCAACTAATAGTCTTTGTGTGATCTGATATATGGTAATCCCGATTCCCCTGTTGTGTACTTTTGTATAGGAGGATAGCCTATGCTTTAGTCAGAGTTGCCTTAAAATGAACAGAGGTTAATCCTGGTCAGGTAAGTGGTAACTGGATGAGGGGGAAAACAAGCCCCTCGAACTAAGAGAACAGGCTGTGCTCAACTAATAGTCTTTGTGTGATCTGATATATAGTAATCCCAATTCCCCTGTCGGGTACTACGGTAATAATAGGATGAGCTCGTGCTAAGGCTGCCGTGTAGGTAGGAGATTCTGGACCTGACTAAGGTCGCGAGACTTTGTGTGTTGCTACCGGATGGGTAGGAGATTCTGGACCTGACTAAGGTCGCGAGACTTTGTGTGTTGCTACCGGATGGGTAGGAGATTCTGGACCTGACTAAGGTCGCGAGACTTTGTGTGTTGCTACCGGATGGGTAGGAGATTCTGGACCTGACTAAGGTCGCGAGACTTTGTGTGTTGCTACCGGATGGGTAGGAGATTCTGGACCTGACTAAGGTCGCGAGACTTTGTGTGTTGCTACCGGATGGGTAGGAGATTCTGGACCTGACTAAGGTCGCGAGACTTTGTGTGTTGCTACCGGATGGGTAGGAGATTCTGGACCTGACTAAGGTCGCGAGACTTTGTGTGTTGCTACCGGATGGGTAGGAGATTCTGGACCTGACTGAGGTCGCGAGATCGTGTGTGTTGTTGTGATCGTAAGGCTGTGAAACCTTGGTATAAATATATAATAGGAATTCCCTGTCCTTAGGTGGTACATATATATGTGGTTATTTAGGTGTAAAAAGGCCCTAGGGAGGGGGTAACGTTCTGGTTTGGGTCAGAAGGGCTCTGTGGAGCAGGTTCTATCAGGAGGAAAAACCAAAGCAGAACACACGCCTCCCAGGTGTCAAGCTTCATCATCGGCCATCCCACATTCTCCAAAGAATCCTCTAATGGCAAACGAGCCCATATTATGGACTGTAGTACCACTATCAGTAGGAAACTAAGGTAAAAGAGAGAAAGGAAAAGGAGGGGGAGGGGGTCCAAGTAAAAATCCCTGCCATCTGTCAGTTATTTCTACAATCTTTATTCGTTGGTGATGGAGGCATGATTAAAAGCATGAGATATAGGACAATTATAGCCCTGTTATGATGCTCATTGTCCACTGAACACTAGCGCACGCTACTGCATATTGAGAGCCCTGCTCAGCACATTATGAAGGTGCCTCAGATTAATGGCGGTGCTGCGACAGAACATAAAGCTCGATTGATCCAGATGGACCAGGCCTATTTGTTAGGTCGTAGGCTAGTGCTTTGGTCAGCATTTTAGCCTCCGCATTGAGGAGAGATATTGGCCTGTAGGAGGCGCAATCCTCGGGTGGTTTCCCCTCTTTAGAGAATACCACTATGTTTGCCAATCTCTTGGCAGTGCTCCTTCCCTACAGCTCTCCTTGAACATCTCCATCAGATGTTGGGCCGGTTTCTGGCCCAGTAGTTTGTAAAGTTCGATTCCTTCCTTCATTTTTGAGAAATTTGGCCACGTTATCCTTATTGGAGAAGGGAGAGCAAATATTTGATTTTCTAGTAGACCATCCTCAACAATAAGGCTTGAGAGGGGTATGTCCCTAGAGAAACACACTGTGCTCCTTGGGAGCCCTGCATTTATTGTATAGAGACTTGGAAATAGACGCATATAATCTGTAGCATACTAGCCCACTACTAGCTCCATTCTTTTTGAGAAATCCTTGTCCATCTATGTGGCCTTTCCCAGCCCCAATATGTACCTACGTTTATCATACCAATCCTGGATCTGTGGGACTTTTGGGGTACCACATTTAGAAATCAAACCCCGTGTAGGCAACAAAAGTAGAAAATTGACATGGGAAAAGGCTTGTCACATATGTACCCACAATACTAATAATTTTTTTTTTTTACAGTGCTTACAGTTCCGGTGAATACTTCACAGTTCAAGATTGAATGTACATTGAGATTCCAGGGGGACCGACCGTTCTCACCAGCACAATGCTGTGCCATTAACGGCAGTTCGGTCACACCAACATGTTACTTTTACCCATCCATCAGTGCTCCTTGACCTCACCCCACATCATCCACTGCACAGTGCCATAAGTTCCATGTTTTTCAGATTTCTGAGGACAACCTGGGCCTTGTAAACCAACTCTTCAGATCTCATGCACCAGTCATATTGGATTCCCATTCCTCCACTATCAGGACCGAGGCGTTACCCCAGTATTTAGCAACATTGTGCATAGCAACCATGCGTGCCACATAAAAGAGAAGTGTGTACCTATCTAAGGTCTACTCTTCCCAAACACCCAATACAGCCAACTGTGGGGAGAGTTCTACAGAAACATCAACATCAGAGAACATCTTACGGTACACCTTGCCCGAGTAGACCTGGGCCTGTGGGTGTCCCCATAAGTTATGTAGCAATATACCCCTCTGGTCTCATCCCCGCTGGCACAAATCTGTGGCAGTGTGACCCTTTCAAAAGAACCTAGTTCTCATAAAAAACTCAATGGACCGTTTTATGTTGGACCAGGCAGAACCTGACCCGTATGACTACATCTTGTGGGTATCTGCAAGCCACCCCCATGCTTCATCTTCCAGTTTGCCCAGGTCTTGTTCCCACATGCCCCTTAACACATTCAGCAGTAGAAGGCTGCTGGTATGCAATGTGATGTGGATTTCTGAGACTGCATATTTAGTCAAGGGAGCTGCCAAAATCCTGCAATCCAGGAGTGTTTCCTTGGCAGCTTCTTATAACTGGCCCTTGTATGATGGGTTTTATCTGTAGGTATCTGACATGTTGATTCCCAATTAGTTTGTATTGTTTGTGTAGTTTGGGGAATGGTAGCATTTTATTATCCCTACAAATATCCCCCAACTTGGAAACGCCCAGTAGGTCCCATTTCTTTTGTCCCTTCACCACCCACAGACCACTGAGGGACTGTGCCTCCCACAGAGGGGTCTCCGGTGGTAATTTAGCTTTCCAACGCATTGCCCTTTTCCGTGTCCAATTTTCCTAACTGGCTAACATAGTCCCCCCAGATCCATAGCCCATCTATCTGGGAGCAGGAAGGGCTCCTGCTGGGTTGCAAAGACCCACCCATTAACAAACCATAGCTGAGCCCGAGCTGTAGTTTTGGGAAAGCTAAACCACCTTCCCACAGCTTTCTGGTCAGCCTGGAGAGGGTGATCCTGGTATCCCCATCCTATAACAACAATTGGGTAACCTTATCCACCATACAAAATAAATGATCAGCAAACTTAAAAGGTGATATTTTGCTAAACATAAAGGAATTTGGGTAAGCAAATCATTTTATAGAGGCCTGCCCTAACCAGCAGAAGCAATCTTTGCCCGTGATCGACGTTATTCCCTATATTCACCCAGCAACCTGTAAACAAGGAGTTGTATTCCTGAACATATCCCTGATTGCCATCAAAATCCCTGTCCAAAATGAACGTGGCAGACATGCAACCAATGGGTAAAGTTAGACTTTTCCAGCAGGGGGAGGACTTTTTTTCTCTATTTTATGAAAACGTTGCAGTATCCTATGCCGTCACAGGAGTACCTTTCTTGCTGATTCCCTCCTTTGGGCTTTTAAAATACAGCTACAATTCAAGCCAGGACTAAGCTCAGAGATCCACAATATCGAGGTATAGAGAAAAGAGAAGCCTGTGAGGCCGCATCTCACATTCTTCTGATTCCAAACTTTGAGAGAAGATCATGTCAAGGGGGATCTTCACATTTTTTCCTGCCTTGCCCTGTGTCAACTAGGGCACTTCCTGAGTGGCCTGCCAAAAGGAATATGATCTTAGAAGCACCAGTGTTTCTCAGTCTCTTCGTTTGACCACTCTAGCAGGTATCGCAGGTGTGTAACTTAATAGTATAGGATTGGATTCTCACACTACCTTTCTTGATGGGCTTTTGCCTAACCCTTGTCATGATTCTAGGCTTCCTCTCACCTTCTATAAAATTTGAGAATACACTTTGGAGTTTGCTGGGCTGGACTGTCATCTTATGGTGGCTTTCAGCTAACCAGTAGAGTGAGCACATAAGCTGCACTGCAGGTCCAGGCAGATGCTGTACAGCAGGGACGGGAAATACGTCCTGACCACATCTGATATTGATGTTGTACTGCAGATCCCCAAATATCTGATTGTGGTGCTGCTCCTGGAAAAAGAGGACCCAAATATAAGCCACACCTTCACCTCCTTGGTCAAGTTCTCCCTGAGCTCTTCTGATAATACAGGTTGACCTTAAAGACCTATAATTCTCTAATACGGGTCCCCATGGAGTCAGTCAGGTCTTTGGGGGAGACTAAGACATCATTGGCGAATAGTATTACTTTAAATTCATCAGTCCATGTTGTTCACTTAAATATTTGCATCATGGCATTTCAACCCACAAAGAGTATGTTGCGATAGTAGGGGCCAAAACCTCAACCAAGCAGCCCCTATATGTGAGAAAGTATCTATCTGCCATGCCAAAAGCCTTGTCCTCATCTAATGACCGGAACACAGGACTTTTCCTTTGTTGACCTCATCCAGTAAATGCACTACTTTCTTGGTGTTCTCCCCTACCTGTACCTGGGGACTACACCCTGCTTGATAATAACTAAGGGAGATTTTCACGTTTACATTGAGAATTAAAATGGGGCGGTACAAGTAGCATTTCTTCTGATCTTTTCCTTGTTTAAGTGTCGGCACACATTGGCTTCCTTCATTTAGTTAGTTGCTCCCTGGAGTCAGTAAAGCAAATCATTTATGCAAATTGACCCCGATGCTGAACAGTGGAAGTCAAAAAGATTTGTCTGCCACAGGGTTGCCATGGCACAGTGGCAGAAGACCTGCCTTATTTTTTCTTTCCCAGAGCCGCCATACGAGGCATCGCAGTCCCTGGGAGGAAAATGTAAAAATGTCCCTTAGATAAGCAAATCTCCCTGCACCTCAGGTATGTTTTTCTTTTGCTCTTCATCAACACACCCCTGCTTTGGGGGTTTGTTGTTGTAAAGAAAAAGACAATACCAAGTGTGCAAAAAGCCACGTAGACCCAGTCTGCATTTAATAGTGATGAAAGTGCCTAATCTGCTGTGGTGGGCAATCCTGCCCGAGCTAATACTCAAGAGACAAAAGGTACAGGAGTAAACCCGTTATCCCAGTTGAGACCGGGTAATTATTATTACAGTGGAAACAACGTCTCAACAGGTAAACCAAGCGGGGGGACTGATTAAACAGTGTATCAATCACATAGCACAGGTACGAATACAAGGTAGACCAAAGAAAGATGAAAAGATTGTTATTTGCATATAGAACCACAGAATTGCAACTAAATTGTAGTAACCATAACAATCAATTTTGCACTGAAAAGTGTTGTGGTGAATAAACGGCTCAGTGACACAAGTGATTAAGAAACAACGTGGGGCGGCGCAAAGAAATAATAAGGTAATCAGTGAAGGTCAAACAAGGTATTTAAAATCACAAAACATGAATCAATTGTTTGTGGAGACCTATAGAAATGCCGCAATTGGCGTTGTAGAGTTGACGGCGTTTCGACCTTTCTAACTTGAGGTCATCATCAGGACGATGGTTACATAATTCAATTTAAGGTGCTCTATAGAGTAAGAAGAAAAGGAGGGAAAATTAATTAGAAACCGGCCAGAAATGAAAGAAACCGGAGAAGAAGGTAGAAGGACAATGGTACCTGTAGGTATTCAATGAGGGGGAGGAGGGAAAATTAATCCTATACGTCTAGCAGCCAGGGGCGGAATAACTTGAGGAAGCAATCCAGTGCGAGGGGAAGTCTGAGTAAAAGGGAAAAGAACGGTTAGGAAAGAAAATTAGGTGGAGTGCAAGGGTCAGAAAAACAGTTGCAAGGACTTACCAGGAATGGCAAATCCGGTGAAGAGGGGAAAAGCGGGTGAGTGCAATGAAGGGCAACAATTTGAAAGGGAAAAGAATCAAATCAAGGAAAAGTAGCGATCAAAGTTCAAAGATCGTTAGTGGGTGGAGGAAGGGCGATTAGCTTAACGGTAAGTTTGGCAGTGTTGCGGCAAGTTAAATCCAATGAGTATATGTTGTCAGTAGGAAGCAAATGGTGGCGTAATGAATCCAACGAGGTGGTGGACAAGTAAAGTAAAGGGCAACGCTCTAGAAGGGAAAACAAGCAAATCAGAGGAGGGCAACGATCAAAGTACAAAGATCGTTGGTGGGTGGAGGGAGGGCTGTTATCTTACCTGTAAATTGGATGAGGGTAGCGGCGGGTTGAGTCCGATGGGTGTATGCTCTCAGTCAGAGGCAACGGGGGCTGGAATAAATCCAAGCAAGATCGGGGACGAGTAAAGCGTCTCTCGAGTACAAGGAAGGATCGCACCCGGAAATAAACGTCAGCAAGATCACGTAACAATGCTTACCGTATGTGAACTACAAAAACAACTAGAAGGCGGCAGCCATTGTAAGGTATCCCGGGGGGAAGTTAGAGAGTTAGAAGAAGACAGTAGGAGAAAGGAAAAAACGGCGGAAAGTAAAACGCCGTTTCAAAGGCACCGAGTATGAGTGGAACATACACGTGTATAAGAAAACATTCAAGGTAATCAAGAATCATATAATTGCATTCAAGGAAAACGATTAAAGATAACACAGCGAGTGACTACTTGACATGGACTAATAAATACACAGCATGATGGAGAAATCCAAATATATTGAACGATTGCAAATTAACAGGGCAAACAGAATGTAAAGTTAAGGGATAGGTAATCAATAGCATTTTGAGTAGGAAGAACATTTGGCTGAAACAAGTTGCATGAATTGGGGCATGTCAATTACTCAAATGAGACAATAAAAAAATACATTCCAGAAGTTAGAGAACAGACATTCAGGAAGGAATATATACAATCAACTACAGTAATTTAAAGCTCAGGAACATAATGTAGCTCAGAGATAATGTCCATACAGAATAGAAACCGGGACATAGCTTAGAGAAGTAGGGATAAGCAGTGCTATGTTATAGTGATAACAGTATTCCACTCATCAAGGGAATTTAGGCCTTGGGCTACAGAGTCACAGTGTGTGATCCACCTACACTCACATTTGTTCATCAGGAGTTGAAGATTACCACCACGAATGGGTAGTTGTGGTCTCTCAATGACCTGCCAGATCATGTCCGTTTCTGAGTGATTGTTGTCTTTGTAATGTGTTACCAGTGGTGCAGTAGTGACATTGCATCTAATATGACTCTTATGTTGGGGGATACGATCTTTCACCATTTGTGTCGTCTGGCCTATGTAAAGTAAATTACACGGCCACCGATTCGCATAGATAACATTTTTAGTGCAACAGTTGGAAAAATGCTTAAGTTGGTAAGTATGTTCTGAGGTAACAAAAACCTTCGTGTTATTGGTAAGGGCACAGACATTGCAATTCTGGCATTTAAAGTGGGTTATGATTGGTGGAAGGCCCCATAATGATGTAACTGACTGATCATTCTTCTCTCTAGACGGCCATGTAATTGCATGGACCAATTTGTCTGAGAGATTATTTCCTCTTTTGTAGGATAGTAAAGGAGGTTCAGAAAAATTTGTGAAAGTGCGGAGCAATGTCCAATTTTTCTTGATTATTCTGCCAACCTTATTGCTGCAGGGACTGTAAGTTGAAACAAAAGAAATACGTGTATTTTGACGTTTGGTGCTAAAATTATTTCCCTATGGCTATACCAGGCTCGTATAAGAGCCCTTTTGACTAGGTATTTTGGGTAGCCTCTACTAGTCAATTTTTCTGATAAAATGGCTGCCTCACGGAAATAATCTTTGCGCCATTTGCAATTATGCCGTATCCGCAGGAATTAACTGTATGGCAGCCCATCACAGAGACCGCGGGGATGATAGCTAGAGTAGAGGAGCAAGGTATTCCGTTCTGTAGGTTTGCGGTAAAGAGTCGTCCCTATAGTACCATATTCCGTATGCAATGTAAAATCAAGGAATGGAAGATCGTTTCTTCTGATGTCAGTGGTGAATTTAAGATGTGGTTGATTGTTATTGAGCCAGGTGGCAAAAGACAAAAGATCTTCTAGTTGCCCTCGCCATAGGAGAAGGATGTCGTCTATATATCGACGCCATAGGGTAATCTTACTCAAAAAGGGGTTTTGGGTTGACAGGATAAGTGTGGGCTCAAAATGGTGGACATACAGGACCGCAAAATTAGGGTCAAAACAAACTCCCATGGAGACTCATTTGGTCTGGAGGTAATATATTTCTTTGTAAAGAAAGTAGTTATTGGTCAATGCAATGTTGAGTAGTTGAATTATAAACTCCGTGGGGATATGCATGGGCCGCAATCGTGTATTCAAAAGATGTTCAATAACCTCTAAGGCCTCTATCTGGGGGATGTTGGTATACAACGATTCGATATCAAGGCCGGCCATAAGGTTGGTATCGTTGTTGAAGGGAAGGTCCTCAACAATATTGATCAGATGAGTACTGTCTTTAACAAAGGTATCGGTGAGTGGAACACATTCTTTCAAGATGGCATCAATATATTTGCCCATGGGCTCCAAAATGGAACCGCAGCCAGAGACTATAGGCCGGCCCGGTGGTATAGATGGGTTTTTATGTATTTTGGGTGAAAACTAGTAAGGAAAGTGTGTACTTTCTTACTGATGATACCATCATGAAGGGCCTGGGAGGTAACTGTAGATATTTTTTGATGTATGGAGATAAGAGGATCTGTCAATTTGCGGTAGTGAGTGACATTATTGAGTTGGCGAAGAATCTCATTGTCATATTTTTCATGATCCATTACAACTATACCACCGCCCTTATCGGCGGGTTTGATGACTATACCCTTGTTGTTGCTCAAATTGTTTGAAGCCATTTTTTCAGTCAGTGGCAGATTGTAAGGTACAAATTCCGATTGATGTTGCAATTATTTTACTTCATGTAAGACCAATTTCTCAAAGGCTAAAATTTTGGGCGGTATCAATGAAGTAGGTGGCAGAAAGGTAGATGCCGGTTTAAATTGTCTATCAAAGGGAGGTCAGTATCCGATTGTCAGAAAAAAAATGTTTCAGACGGGTACGTCTGAAAAACAGGAGTAAGTCCTCCTGAAGTTTAAAAAAATTACTGGGTGCAGTTGGAACAAAAATAAGACCCTTACTGAGTATGGAGACTTCATCAGAAGATAGGCAATGAGAAGAAAGATTGAAAATGGGTATAGTCTGATCAGTGGAAGTGGTAGTCTGGGATACAACCGGTAAAATCAGTGATGGAGTCAATTGGTCGCTAGAGGGATGAATAGCAATAGGTGGCATAAACCAGGTAGGTAAAGTCATATTCTCATCGTGAGGGTTAGAATTGATAGACATATCAATGGGTAAGAGTGTCATGGTGTCAGGCAATATTGGACTATTCATTGCTGGGGTCCCCCTTGGTAGGATTTGTGGCGGGTCTGTCTCTCGCCTGCGAATTGACTTTGGTAGTTGTGTCTCCTGCGACCGTGTCCGTGGCCACGGCCACGGTCTCCTCCTAAAAAAACGATAGGGAGGAGTGGTGGTGGTTGATGGCGTCTTTGGGGGCCTGTACTTGTGCCCTCCCCACTATCTGAATCCTCGATGGATGTATTAGAGGAGACAGAGTAGTTTATTAACTGATTATTGCTGTATCTGCCCCAGTTTTTGTTTCTAGGTGGCTGGTAGGGTGTGTTATTGAATGCGTCAAGTAAGTATGGATATGTCTGATCTCTATTGTAGTTCTTAATATCCTTTTGAATTTTGTTTACTTTTTTGTTTTGTTCGAAGATATGGAAGGATGCGATAGTGGCGTTTACTCTATCTAGGAGCCCTTTGGCGTCAGTGATGGTAGTATCCGCAAGGATAAGCTTTTCTAATTCTGCAATCTCTTCCAATTCTTTTTTACTGTGTTCTATAGCTTTGTCAATGCCCAGGACCATCCAATGTCTGGAACAAGTGGTGGCCAGATGACTAAAACCAGTGCGAAACGTGGCGTCCTGGGTAAAAATTTCAGGGACGTTACGTATTTGTAGTCCTAAAGGAATGGTATTGGATTTTAAATATTCGGTGAGCATACGGGCATGTAGGTCTGTCCTAATTTGTTTTTTCTTTAGATTTTCCAATCTCTCAAGTAGTACCCTAGAGGTATTCGGTGCTGATGGAAGGGGGGTAGAAGTATGAGAAAGTAAGGAAGGACCAATAAGGATATTGCGGATGTAATCATCCGAATAGGAGAGGACATAATATGTAAATTAATTGCACATTATGTAACACAGAATTGTGTATTTAGAAATATACTCTCGCAATCCAGCGATTGCTCAATCATAAGACAAAAGGTACAGGAGTAAACCCGTTAACCCAGTTGAGACCGGGTAATTATTATAACAGTGGAAACAACGTCTCAACAGGTAAACCAAGCGGGGGGACTGATTAAACAGTGTATCAATCACATAGCACAGGGAAGAAAACAAGGGAGACCAAAGAAAGATTAAAAGATTGTTATTTGCATATAGAAGCACAGAATTACAACTAAATTGCAGTAACCATAACAATCAATTGTGCACTGAAAAGTGTTGTGGTGAATAAACGGCGCAGTGACACAAGTGATTAAGAAACAACGTGGGGCAGCGCAAAGAAATAATAAGGTAATCAGTGAAGGTCAAACAAGGTATTTGAAATCACAAAACATGAATCAATTGTTTGTGGAGACCTATAGAAATGCTGCAATTGGCGTTGTAGAGTCCACGGCGACCGAGCTAATACTCAGTCCAAACTATTCCTAGACCTTTGCTAGAAAGCGGTGCTCACCCAACATCATAGTGATGATCTATCCTTATTACTCTTTTGAGTACAATACTAGTTGCAAAAAACTAGGTCCTCCATCCATCAAACTTAAGAAAATGAAAAAGATTCACCTATTGGTTCAGCTCATGTTTCAATGATCAAAGCGAAGACTTAAGGGCTACTGAAAGGCAGCGTTGCATGGGAGAAAAAATGTCAGTTCTACAATAATAAAGCTGACTCTTCCAAAAATACACTCTATCTTTCCCCTAACCGACCAAAATAACATGTCACTATTTTGAAGGCTCAATAAGCCCAGACCCATCCAGTCCATTAATCAAGATGTGATTAATTTGCCAGCTAAATGTCAGAGAAGACCCTCGCCGTTTCCCCTTGACATCTAAAAATTTGACTTCAGTCCCTGACAGGCTATGTCCTGACACGTAAAACTATTTCACTTATTTTGTGTTCTCATGTGCCCTCTTTGTTCCTACTGAAACTCAGAGCTTCCTTCTTGTTTGAAAGGTCTCCTGCCCTGTTTGGAAAAAGCAGAGAGGACAGCGTTCTAGTCAAAGCAAGGGGAATATTGACAGCCACGCCATTGTCTCATGTGGCTGCAATCATCGGATTTCAACAGAATTTATAGCACCAGTCTAGACCGGCTCTCAGTCATGATCACCCCTTCTTTCCAGACAACATTTTAAGGGTACCATAGCTTAGTCAATTTTTTAAAGCTGATTGATTTAGCTCCATCTCATATACATAGAGAACTGAATCTAGCCATTCTGACTTTGATGGTAACGTTGAGTAAATCCAATGTTTGCAAATCAGCCTCCTTCCTTTTTTTTTAAAACAAACTTTATTGTCTTTTATGTGTAT